>NC_143138.1:93812561-95113186 GCF_059928025.1 Delphinapterus leucas | reverse complement strand
ACTGAACCAGGAAGAAATAGAAAATATAAACAGACCAATCACAAGCACTGAAATTGAGACTGTGATTAAAAATCTTCCAACAAACAAAAGTCCAGGACGAGATGGCTTCAAAGGTAAATACTATCAAACATTTAGAGAAGAGCAAACACCTATCCTTCTCAAACTCTTCCAAAATATAGCAGAGGGAGGAACAGTCCCAACCTCATTCTACGAGGCCACCATCACCCTGATACCAAAACCAGACAAAGATGTCACAAAGAAAGAAGACTACAGGCCAATGTCACTGATGAACGTAGATGCAAAAATCCTCAACAAAATACTAGCAAACAGAATCCAACAGCACATTAAAAGGATCCTACACCATGATCAAGTGGGGTTTATCCCAGGAATGCAAGGATCCTTCAGTATATGTAAATCAATCATTGTGATACACCATATAAACAAACTGAAGGATAAAACCATATGATCATCTCAATAGATGCAGAAAAAGCTTTTGACAAAATTCAACACCGATTTATGATAAAAACGCTCCAGAAATTAGGCATAGAGGGAACTTACCTCAACATAATAAAGGCCATATATGACAAAGCCACAGCCAACATTGTTCTCAGTGGTGAAAAACTGAAACCATTTTCACTAAGATCACGAACAAGACAAGGTTGCCCACTCTCACCACTATTATTCAACATAGTTTTGGAAGTTTTAGTCAAGCAATCAGAGAAGAAAAAGAAATAAAAGGAATCCAAATTGGAAAAAAGAAGTAAAGCTATCACTGTCTGCAGAAGACATGATACGATATATAGAGTATCCTAAAGATGCTACCAGAAAACTACTAGAGTTAATCAATGAATTTGGTAAAGTAGCAGGATACAAAATTAATGCACAGAAATCTGTTGCATTTCTATACACTAATGATGAAAAATCTGAAAGAGAAATTAAGGAAACACTCCCATTTACCACTGCAACAAAAATACCTAGGAATAAACCTACCTAAGGAGACAAAAGACCTGTATGCAGAAAACTATAAGACACTGATAAAAGCAATTAAAGATGATACAAACACACTGAGAGATATGCCATGTTCTTGGATTGGAAGAATCAACATTGTGAAAATGACTGTACTACCAAAAGCAATCTACAGATTCAGTGCAATCCCTATTAAACTAGCAATGGCATTTTTCACAGAAGTAGCATAAAAAATTTCACAATTTGTATGGAAACTCAAAAGACCCTGAATAGCCAAAGCAATTTCTTTTTTTTTGCGGTACGCGGGCCTCTCACCTTTGTGGCCTCTCTGGTTGTGGAGCACAGGCTCCGGACACGCAGGCTCCGCAGCCATGGCTCACGGGCCTAGCTGCTCCGCGGCATGTGGGATCTTTCCAGACCAGGGCACGAACCTGTGTCCCCTGCATTGGCAGGCGTACTCTTAACCACTGAGCCACCAGGGAAGCCCCAAAGCAATCTTGAGAAAGAAAAGCAAGGTGGAGGAATCAGGCTCCCTGACTTCAGACTATAGTACAAAGCTACAGTAATCAAGACAGTATGGTACTTTCACAAAATACAGAAATATAGATCAATGGAACAGGATAGAAAGCCCAAAGAGAAACCCACACACATATGGTCACCTTATTTTTCATAAATAAGGCAAGAATATACAATGGAGAAAAGACAGCCTCTTCAATAAGTGGCGCTGGGAAAACTGGACAGCTACATGTAAAAGAATGAAATTAGAACACTCCCTAATACCATACACAAAAATAAACTCAAAATGTATTAAACACCTAAATGTAAGAGCAGACACTATAAAACTCTGAGAAGAAAACACAGGGAGAATACTCTATTACATAAATTACAGCAAGGTCCTTTTTGACCCACCTCCTAGAGAAATGGAAATGAAAATAAACAAATGGGACCTACTGAAACTTACAAGCTTTTGCACAGCAAAGGAAACCATAAACAAGACGAAAAGACAACCCTCGGAATGGGAGAAAATATTTGCAAATGAAGCAACTGACAAAGGGTTAATCTCCAAAATTTACAAGCAGCTCATGCAGCTCAATATCAAAAAAACAAACAACCCAATCCAAAAATGGGCAGAAGACCTAAACACACATTTCTCCAAAGAAGATATACAGATTGACAACAAACCCATGAAAGGATGCTCAACATCACTAATCATTAGAGAAATGTAAATGAAAACTACAATGAGATATCACCTTGTACCGTTCAGAAGGCCATCATCAAAAACTCTACAAACAATAAATGCTGGAGAGGGTATGGAGAAAAGGGAACCCTCTTGCACTGTTGGTGGGAATGTAAGTTGATACAGCCACTATGGAGAACAGTATGGAGGTTCCTTAAAAAACTAAAAATAGAACTACCATACAACCCAGCAATCCCACTACTGGGCATATACCTGGAGAAAACAACAATTCAGAAAGAGTCATGTACCACAATGTTCACTGCAGCACGATTTACAATAGGTAGGACATGCAAGCAAACCTAAGTGTCGATCAACAGATGAATGGAGAAAGAAGATGTGGCACATATATACAATGGAATATTACTCAGCCACAAAAAGAAATGAAATTGAGTTTTTTGAAGTGAGGTGGATGGACCTAGAGTCTGTCATACAGAGTGAAGTAAGTCAGAAATAGAAAAATAAATACTGTATGCTAACACATATATATGGAATTTAAAACAAATAATGGTTCTGATTAACCAGGGGCAGGACAGGTATAAAGATGCAGATGTAGAGAATGGACATGAGGACATGGGGAGGGGGAAGGGTAAGCTGGGACGAAATGAGAGAGTGGCATGGGCTTATATACAGTACCAAATGTAAAACAGATAGCTAGTGGGAAGCACCTTCATAGCACAGGGAGATCAGCTCGGTGCTTTGTGACCACCTAGAGGGGTGGGACAGGGAAGGTGGGAGGGAGACACAAGAGGGAGGAGATATGGGGATATATGTATAACTGATTCACTTTGTTATAAAGCAGAAACTAACACACCACTGTAAAGCAATTATACTCCAATAAAGATATTAAAATATATATATATAAAACACAGAAAAATTAGAAAAATTTCAAAAAATGAATTCTCTTTAATCTCACCAACCAAAGATAGCTATTTTTTCACATTTTGATGTGTTTCCTTTTTTTTACATACAAGTATAATCTTTTGGTTGTTGTCTCTTTTAGGCCATCTACAACAATGCTCCATATAAGATGCTATGATTTTAATACTTACTGTTCTATGATAAGCAGTTTTAATTTACCATACAGGTCCTTCTAAAGCTTGCATCAGTCAGGATACTCTAGTGGTCAGAAAACACAAATTCAACTTATACTGGCTCTCACAAAAATGAGGATTTACCAGTTAATTTATTACACTGCGGAAAGGACAGAGTGAAACTGGATTCAGAGACAAAACACCAGCAGGCCTTCCTGTCTGACTTGTTTTCTCTCTGCCACACCGTCTCCCCTCTCCTGACTGGCCTCCTTTATCACTGCTTCCTGCTGTCTTTTGGATTTTCTCAGGCCCTCAGGCTGCCTTTTCTCATGATTTCCATGTGGCAAGAACCATAGGCTCCTATCTTAAGAATGCACTGCATGGAGCAGAAATAGATTTCTCATGCTTATTCCAGTATAAAAAACCTTTTTGGTCTTTGTCTTGTGTGGTGCCCATCCCATGGATCAACTGGCATAGCCAGCAAAGGTAAAGTTTTATGATTCATACAACCTGGACCCACACTTACTCTTGAGGCCAGGGAATAATATTCTATAATTGCAATACTGCATAACCACAAAACTTGAGGACAATTCACAGCTTAACCTTTTCCACATGTAAATAAAATGAAAATATATGTATTTGACAGAAGTAAAATAGCTAAACCAAAGAGTTAACAAATTTTAAGGATTTGATATATCTCTTAATTGTTTAGGAAAAATATTTTACCTGTTTACACTGTGACAAACAGTTTGAAGGCACTGTTTTTACCATACCCCTGCCATTTTTCACTATTTTCTTTTAATACCTTAAAGCAGGGGTCCGCAACTCCTGGGCCGCAGACTGGTACTAGTCCATGGGCTGTTAGGAACCGGGCTGCACAGCAGGAAGTGAACGGTGGGCAAAGGAGTGAAGCTTCACCTGCCGCTCCCCATCACTCGTGTACCGCCTGGACCATCGCTCACAACCCCACCCCCCGGTCCATGGAAAAACTGTCTTCCACGAAACCGAAACCGGTCCTTGGTGCCAAAAAGGCTGGGGACCGCTGCCTTAATGTACATCATCTGGGTATATATAAACTCTAAAAAAGAACACCCAGTCATTATGCAATCAAAGTGTTTACAGGACTATGTAGTTTAGTTATAAGATAATTCCCATGTGTATTCTACTTGTGAATTTTTACCTACATAATTTTTTTCCTGAACTCTAAAATGTTATGATTTACTGATTATTCATTAGTGACATTACATCTGGCATAAGTAAAATTCAATTATGTTGTAGAAAATTATTGTTTCTAAAATTATAAGTAACATTGCATTACTTATTTAACAGGATGTATTATGTAACAGTATGACTTCCTGTGATATATGTGACAATGTATAATATACACAAGTGGATTATACCTAACAGAAAAAAGAGAGAATCTGATCGGAAAGAGATAAAAAAGATAAAAGGCCTGGTAAAGTTCAGATAAATTAAAGCTATCAACAGGTACTCAGGCTGTGAAATGCAAACAACAAAAATATAATTTTTCTTTTGTCATAAATTTGTTAGAGGTCTCTATGTTATTTTCCTCAACCCCCAGTGCTTATAGGAAACGATATAATGCACATATATAATACAGAGATCACAATCTGTATAGTAATAACAAGTATAGAAAAAAATGAGGACTCTGAGAAATCTGGAGGATTTAGAAAAATTCAAGAAGGACCTCATACAAGTTATGGTCATTAAACAAAAGTGACTTAAAATATATATGGAAATAGTGGCTAAATAAACAAAGGAAGGAATCAACTTCAAAAAGGCTTTCATTCTCCAAATATTAGCAATAAAAAAAAGTAAATAACAATTACAATCAACTGAAATTAGTCAAATTTGTAAAAAACTTCCTATGATAATACACAAAAGTAGAAAGTACTATTAAATGTACTTTTAATTATTAAATGCACGAGTTACCAATAATATTCACACACACTTAAATTGCAACACAATTAAATGAGTTCTACACCCAGATTTTTTTGTCAAAACTTAAACTGGCAATCTCAGATGGCTTACATTAAAAATTAAACAATTAAAGAATAAAAAGAAACTATGAATGATGATATAAAGTTGTCACTGAACTGTCATAGCCTTTGATATTTTAAATAATCTTATTTATGTCTGTTATACATTCACAAATGGAGCAATCTTCAAACTAAGATTAAAAATTGCTGGACAACCATCAGTACAAAAGATAAAGAACAAAACGTCAAATCAATAGGGAAATAAGTTATTGATACAAATACACACACATACACGCACACGCGTGAAGCACACGCATTGCTTCAGAACCGCTATTTCCCAAAGCCTTTTAAAAATAGAGCATTAAAGTTTGGATGATGACTATACTGGACCACATCACCCAGCTAAAATAGTCAAGCTCTCCAAATCTAGTTGGTGCATTGAGTCTGGGTGTAAAAAAAAAACAAAAACCAGCCCAAGCCAAAACAACTTAAGTAGTAAACTATATACTAATACTCATCAAAATATTGACATTATATTCAGGGTATACAGAGAAACATTTTAAAAACTAAAAAATATAATAGTAAATCTAAAGACTGCATATGCTAATCATTTCCTGATTAATTACATAACCCCATAATCTGGATAAAATTAAAATAAAACCTCTTATTTGGCAATATATAACTTCAAAATAGAATATCACTAAAATTAAAATTTGTACAATTCAAACAATAAGGAAATAAATTTCATACATTACTAATACAATTGAAACAGAAATTCCTGCCTACAAGTCAATGTGATAGAAAACTTTAAATTCTAGTAATTTTTATAGTGTACACTATTGTCCTCTCTGGACTGTTATCACCAAATTGAAAGTGCAAAATGAATGACCACCAGTTACACACATTTTGTTTGCCTTTAATAGATGAAGTAAAATATTAACTTTATAACTGCTTGACTCTGTCTTCCCAATAATGGGAAAAAGGAAAGAACTGCTCCAGGAGAACTTTGGAAGACTTCCTTCTGAAAAACCTAAGTTTCCATGTCACACATTTTTCTAGTCTCTTTAAAAAAAAACTCATTTGTTAGCCTTGTCATAAGTGGTTCCAGTAGACCGGGGAAGGCCAAAACTTGCATGGAAAGGACTGAGAAAAAAAGAAGGGGTGAGTAGAGACATTTTCAAGGATTTTTATCATAAAGCAAAACAGGGAAATGGAAGAGTAGTGGAAAGAGACAGTGGGCCCTAGGATGGGATTTACTTTTAAATAGGAGAGCTAGTTTATGTTTTTAATGTTAATAGGAGTAAAAAAAGGAGTCAAGAATGAGAGGCCACAGCATTCCTTGAATAAGCACAATGAAACAGAATCAATGTATTAATACTGGCTTTACTTAACAGAAAGGGCATCAGGTGCATGGGCAGATTTGGTAAAGGGGTGGTGAGGGAGAAGTGGAGGAAGTGACAGAGAAGACGGGATAAAATGACTATTCCTCTATCAAAGTGAGTCACAAAAGGAGGAGAGAGAAGATTTAAATGTACCCTCTCAAAGAGCAGTTATTCATCAGAAAAATGTGATGAGGACCCGGTTAAGATCCATGGTTAGAAATTTAAATGGCATCAGTCAGTCAAGTTGTTCAGCCATGTTCACTGATCAGATGTAGACATGAAATAAGTAGAAATTTAGACATAAGGAGAGTTGGGGTCTTCCTAGAACACACTAGAGAAAGAGAGGTACAAGGGTACAGCAGGTGTATGCCAAACACGCTTACTCTGATGGGCCAGGAAATCTATACCGGAAAAGGAGGGAAGACAAACATGAGGACCAACTTCACTGAAATGCTGTGGAGATGCAGAAGGTGCTATTAACAGATTACATTCCCTTAATGAAAAAAAAAAGAAAGAAAGAAAGAAAAAGAAACAAAGAGGAGTTGGAGTTCTAAGAGGGAAAGGAAACACAGTCTAGCTGCAATGAAAAGCAAGCAGGATCTCCAACTCACTTCTAGATCCTGTGCATTGAAAGATGAGGGAGGAAAAACAGCCACCTCTGCAGAGGTCTACAGAGGAGGCAGAGACCTAGGAGAAAGCAGGGTCCAGGTGGGGTGAGTGTGGGGGACCACACAGGCAAGCTTGCTGATGAAGGACAGTGACTCCCAGGGTGGGGAGTGGGAGAGACTGGGGATTTCCAGAGGGGTCAAAAGACTGGATCTGAAAAATGATATTGACAGCATACAACTTACAAAATTTTTCAGGGAAGCTGCAACAAGAGTTGTGCACACTTTCCTTAAATACTTACATTTCACTTTAAGCAACACATGAAATTATGAATGATCCTTTCAAGGTTTCTGTGAGAACTCTGGGATCACAAACAATGCCACTTTACTGTTTAATTAATGCTGCTAAGGTACAGAGAAGGATCTGTCTGTTGGAGCTGCCTTAAGTGAACTAATGAATGTTTGTTTAAAAAACAGAATGTTTGTTTAAAAGTCCCAAGTTCCTCCCCTCTCTTACACAAATAACCACTGGGTACAACATGATTATCCTTAGTGAAAGAGAGATTCAGATCTGATAGAATGTGTGTGGTGGGAGTTCCACAGGAGGGTAAAAGAAGTATTATTTTTAAAGAACAAAGGCATAATACACGGACCCTCTGGTGTCTTCCTAGCCTTTTGCTCTCTTGAGTTTTTTTTTTAAACCAAGAATTAAGCCTATTCTGGAGAAAAGAGTCACTCGACTTTTGGAAAGTGCCTAGAATAGTTCTTATTTTAAAAAAAATTAGAAATTCTTTCTTCCCAAATTTTATAAACAGTAAGTAAAATTCACCCCTAAATCCACCAACCTTTCACATCACTACTATCATTTTGGGATGACTTTTTATCTCTTTTTTTCTCTGCATAAAGATAATGTGTTTGTTAAATTGGCATCATAACTGTAGACAGTTTTATTTTTATTTTACTTTGTTGTTTTATGTTGTATTTTTTAACCTGACTTTGTACACCTTTCCCCACATAATTTCTTATCATCAAACTCGTAGTTAATTTTTAAGGACTGTGGAGCTTATTATGGAAAATCCGTATCTTATCAGTTTTCTGTTATTGGATATTTTGATTGTTTCCCATGTTTTTGGTACTATAAAAAAACCACAAGGAACTTCTTAATACTTTGTTAAGTGTCTCTGATTATTCCTTTAGGTTTTAAAGTCCTAGAAATGGAATTCTGAAGTCATAGGAGAAAAAGTTTGTTGTAAACATGACTATTTCACCTCCTAATGTACCTATTTTTAAATTCTGCCATTGTTTTAAAGCAGGTGACTCTTATGGCTCCACATGCTAGCTAAAAAGCAGTGTCTTCATTGGAAATTATTTCCACAAGAGCCTTAAAAATAGAGCTACAAATATATCTATTAAATTTATAAATAGTCTCATTTCAGCAGCTCCTAAACTTTGGAAAAGCCATGCTCTGTCTCCAAAGAGTTCAGAGGCGAATGAGGACGCTTGTCCTACGAAAAAAAAAAACCCTGCTAGGAATTAATTCAAATAAAAATGGAATCTTTATTGCATTTAAGGAACATGACACAGCTAACATAAAAACATTGTTTCCTTTTGTGTCTGCAATTATTATTTTTTTCTTTTTTACAAAAAAGCTCTTGCTTTTAGGACGTAAATAAGAGATTGCAATTCATTGTTCAAGTAACCGTTTACCCGGTGTCAGTTAAGCTGGGCCCACTTTCAAAAGGAAATTAATGATAAACTTCAATTTGAAGCAAGTCAAAGCTACATATATACTATGGAGCTCATTTCAAAAAATGACACAAAATTAAAATGAAATAGCCTCTAAAATTTGAGAACCCTTGGGTACAGTAAATCTTAGTTATAAGAGAAAATGAAACATTCTGTGATAAGATCAGGTCTGATAAGATAAAATAAAAACATGAAGCATGATACATAATGTCAGAAGGATCAATATAAAATGTGAAATGAACGCACAAATTGCATAGTCCGAGTCACCCAAAGTGTCTGGAAGTGACAGGGGATTAAATCGCAAGTAAAGCTAAATATTAAATGAGGTTGAATGAGCAATACATCATTCCTAAATCTACCTAGGTATTCCTAAAATGTGTGTCACTTTTTCCCTGGAAATAACTAAGATCTAAGCCAAGGTTAAATAAAAAACAAAGTGTGAACATGCTCACCATGCAATTTAGACACTGGTATTGTGTATATGTGAGGGGAAGGAGATGAGAAAATATAGTGTCTGGTAGCCGTAAACCACAGTTAAGAGAACCACAGATATTTATTCTTGTAAAACACAGTCTGACTTACTGACTTACTCTTAACACCTAACCGTGAAAGTATTATGGCAAAACCTGCAGGAACTGGGATTGCCAAAAACCTACTGACACTGAACCACAGAGCAGCATGACATTCATCCCACACATACCTCTCACTTACATTATTCTTTAACGAGCAAGAAGGTACATTAAAAAAATTTTTGTAAACACATTCTCTTTGTAGTACAAAGTCACTTGGAAAGAGGAATAGCCTCAAAGCTTGTCATGGCTGGAATTCAACTCTACCTTTGCTGCTTGGTCGCTCATAAGCTGAAACCATTCCCAGACTCCTGTGAACCTCAGTTTCCTCATCTGTCAAATGGAGATGAGTCTTATGAATGTTAACTAAGTGAAAACATGGAATGTTGCAAGCACAATATCCGTTACTGGGTCATTTTCAAAACCTGTTCATTTCTTTTTTTCCTGTCACTCTTTAACTTCTAGTGGCTGCAGAAATATGCATTGATCTTAATTGAACTGTTCCTGCCTCTAGTGTGTGGTTAAAATCAGTCTCTGAGATGAAATACAAAAGGGAGAAGGAGATGGCTAGAGATATGATTAATGGTACAGGCTTTTAAATGTTGCTTTTCAGGCTCCTTTTGAAATCCAATGAAGAGGTAGAAGAGGTAATATTATACCCTCTTCTATAAACAAAACCTGAGGCTCTGGATGACAATGACTTTGAGATCAGTGTTCTCCTTCTCATGCTAATAATGCATCTTACATGTTCTATATGAATAATGACAGTGATGTTTAAAAATTGTTTAATTTTTCCTACACATTTTTTTTTTTTTTTTTTTTTTTTTTTTGCGGTACGCGGGCCTCTCACTGCTGTGGCCTCTTCTGTTGCAGAGCACAGGTTCCGGACACGCAGACTCAGTGGCCATGGCTCATGGGCCCAGCTGCTTCGCGGTATGTGGGATCCTCCCGGACCAGGGAACGAACTCATGTCCCCTGCATCGGCAGGCGGACTCTCAACCACTGCGCCACCAGGGAAGCCCCCTACACTTTTTATAGCATCTGGCTTTCACCTGATTTCCAGTTTTTTCAAGGTATTTGTCTGCCTGATAGAATTTACTATAGATGAAATGCCAAAAGGAGATACTCTGACCTTCACAATTCAGTCGGACAATGGCCTTGAAAACCAGGCTATTGTCCTCATAAAAGATTTGCTAAATTACTTTCTTCTTTTTCAGTCACTTCCTGTGACTGACCTAGTTGGACTCATTGCAAGAATCCCCCATTGTGTAGAGATCGAAGCCTCCAAGTTGTACAATTCCAAGAGGGACCATCCTCATATCATTCAATGCTTTTTTCTGGAGGACGCCATTACATGAAATACGATCTGAATAATGTGCAGAGACATATTTCTGTCCCCCATTAAAGTCAGTTGGAGTCAAGAAGATGAAAAGGAAGTAAGAGGAAAAGAATTTTTGCTGCCCACTTAGGTAGTGCAATGGAGAGGTCAGGGGAGAGGAAGGTGTGAAGGGAACAGATGCTGTGGATGTCCCAGCCGGGGAAGTGCATTCCGTAGTTCAGGAAACCATGGAGGCCAGGGATTCTTGCCTTTACCAACTTATTAAATTGGGAGGAATAATAGGCTGCTCCCACATCCAGGTGGAAATCGGGCATGTGAAAGCTGAGGGCTGCAGACGGTTAGTTTCCTAGGTTCCCTGCCCTTGGGTCTACTGTGGAGAACGCATAGCCAAAGCAGCTGAACATTTGGCTGGGACACTGGACAAAGGAGATCATCTCAGGGGCCCTGCTCTTAGAGCTACAGGCTAAATGGGATTCAAAGTCAGACAATCAGAGGGTGGACAGCACCAGCAAGAGCTAAGTGATGCTGAGGTAGCCAGAAAGCATCACATGGCCCTTTCTGCACCCAGAGAAAAGATGCTGACTACAGCCCTGAATGCCAGTAGGGCTGACAGCTCCACAAGGACAAGGGGCACTGCTCTGCAGGCCAGAGTAAGGGAAGAATGGCAAGAGGAAGCAGAAGCACGCCTTCCCCTCGTACCCAAACACCATCTTTAAGAAAGAATCAGGGATGTTTCGGGTAGAGTGGTCTTTGAGGGAGAGTAGGGAATTATATTCAAATACTCTAAGCAATTGGAAAACGTCTTAGATTACATATTGGACATATTTTTATTAATAATCTGAAGATTGAGTTGTAGGAGGCAAATACAAATAGTTACAGACAATATAGGAACGTTTCAGTTTTCCTTCCTATACCTAAGTTAAGAATTATATGAGAAGTGCTACTACCTAAAGGTGTGCACAGTTTACATTTTCACATCTCCTAGAGTTTATAAAACAACTCCAAATAAGTTTTGATTTTAGAATCGGATTATAAAGATAGAAAACATGTGGATTTTGCCAAGAGGTCTGGGACTTCATAAGGCAAGAGAAGCAGGAAGGAAAGGTAAAGGTTCGAGGTTATAATAATCTTGAAATGGCAGCATAATGGCGGAGATCTTGCCTTACTACATATGGAAGCACATCAGGAAGCTGAGGCAATTACATCAGTATAGCACCGACGTGGGAATGCATCATCAGGGAACCAGAGTAGGACCCTGGAATGAATACAGACATATAGACACATGTATATACATGTCTATACATATATATGTGTGTATACACACATACACATATATACACATACATATACATACACACATATATATGTATACATATTACTACAATTACATATACAATTTTCCACAGACATATATATACTTGAGTAGAAAATATATAATTCAAAATCAAAAGGCAGAGGATGGACCTATTCAGTAGAATGAATATCTACAATAGGTTACCATTTGGTGTGGAAAAAACATTAGATGCCTACCTTGCATCCCCCTTCCCCACATGCATACATTACAAATGAAATTCAGGATAAGAAAGTAGAAAATAAAACATAAAATGCTAGAAGAAAAAACTATATATATATAAAACTTGAATGAAGACAGTGTACTTATTCAAGAATGAAACAAAAACCAAAAGTGATAAATAAAATTAAATAATAGTAACATTTAATTAAAAACTAGAATTTTAAAGTAAAAAAAAAACTATATGGCAAATAACACCATAAATGACTTTAAAATAAAATACAGATTGGCAAATTGTTTACAAATATTAAAAACTGATGTACTCAGTGATAGAAATTATTAGTTGGAATATATACTAGTGCAACCTGTTGCAGGGCAATTTGCTGATAACAATCAACATCTTAATTGTTGATATATAAGTTTCCCCCATCCACTTACACCAAGACAATATTTTGAGAAACAAGCAGGGATTTTAGTGAGGGAGGTATTTGTGAGAAACTAGGGCTCTGCATGCAAGAGATGCCAATTTTTTCTAAATGCACTGGATTACATACTCATTTAAATATTTCTTACTAATAAGCAAGTTCATTATCAGCTTTTTATCATCTGGACAAAACATTCCTACGTATGCGTATAGAGATGCACAAGGACAAGAAGTGAAGGACTGTTTAACAGGAAAAATAGCTTTCACCTATTATTGACAAACACTGAGGTAGATCTCCATCCTCAAATGTTGACAGAGTTCAGTAACACGTTCCTGTATCAAAGGAAGCAAGTTGTAGAGTTGTATATGTGGTATAAACAAGTTTCATAAAAAGTGAGGATACAAAAACCCATTATATACACATACCTATATACACACACATATGTGTGCGTGTTGTATATGGACGTAAAATTTGGAATAATCTTCACCAAGCTTTTAACAGCGAAGTAAAAATAGAAAGGAGACATTTCCGTTTAATCCTGACTTCTTTCCTTTCATTGTTTTCTTTCATCTTTTCTTTTTTCTTCCTTCCTTCCTTCCTCCCTTCATTTCATTTTTTTCTTTTTGAAATTTAAAACATGAAAGGGGTTGCTATTTATTTTAAAATATATTAGATAACTAAACCATCTTTGTATAACAAAGCAGGGTATAATTCTGTATGTTGATTAGAATCAAAATTTAATGTAAGAAAAATCAGTAAGCACACTCAAAGATTTATTCTCAGTTGGAGGTGGAAATGGGGGAAAATTTGTCAAGATATGAATAGCAGCTAAAGTGAAATATTTAATTTACTTCATTTTATTTGTAACTCAACAATTATTGTGACTATTTTAATATCCAAAATAGATTTATTACAATTTAAAAAAAATATCAAAATTTATTAAAAGTCATCTACCTATTTTTAAATATCTCTCTTTTTACCTATTACTTTGGCAATTCTGAATTGATAACCAAGATTATGTTTCAGCAAGCAGAAAAGAAGATACCTGTCTTAGGTTGGGTTCCCTAGAAGCAGACTCTGAGATTGGGATTTGATTTGGGTGAACGTTTATTTATTTATTAGAGAAGTGCTCCCAAGGGAGATTAGTAAGGGACTGCAGAAGGCAAGCAGAGCAGGAAAGAGAGGGAAGGATGGAATTTTAGGTGATGTCTTGCTCCCATGTCTATTCTTGCAGTGGTCGCAGGAACATAAATTAAACTCAGTTATCCAACTCCAGGCAAAATGCTTGGGCTTTTAGTTATTCAGGGACTAAGGGGCACTGCTGGAGAAAGGGCTGGAAAGGTGGGAAGTTAGCTCCCAGGAACTCTGCAGCATGTGGGTAAAGGCATTTCAGGCACCTGAGGGCAGCCGTCCTAAGAGAAGTGAAGGTACAACCTACAAGCAAAGCAAACCCAAGTCAGGAGAGGAATGCAGCCAAAGAGGAATAGGGATCCAAGGAGATCTGGACAGAGCACCCATAGTACTCATTCCAAAAGGGATTTTATTTTATTTACAAATACTGATTCATTCAAACTATTGAGCTGAACAAAGGTCTTTTCCTGTTCTCACGCTATAGGGGAAAAAAAATCAGAAATTTCAATTGAACAAAGCTGCAGAAGCAGTAATTCTAGTTCAGACAGGTTTCTAAGAATTCCAATTAAACAGCTCCAATTTAGTCAGACCAAAGTTTAAAGTTATTAATATTTTATGGACCTAGACCTTCCAGTTCTAAGATCAAAACAGCAATTCAGCTCCTGTTTCTACTTTTCTTCAGGATCTATTTCTTTTTTCTTTTTTTCCCCCAAATTTCAGCATTCTTTTCTACACTCTGGGAAACTTAGCAGAGAAAGAGTATGCTTTCGTTTTAGAAAACTCTGAATATTTCACAGAGATAATCCCAGTTATTTATTCTTTACTTATTCTACTGCATCCCTGGACACTAGGGAAATTGAGTCCTTTCACGTTGATCTTATACAAAATGTAAGCTGTAAGGCAAAGGAAACAACACAAAACAAGATATACCCAGAGATGGAGATTAAGGACTCAAAGCCCCTATGAATTAGTTGTGGTGTCACATAAACATGGCTTCTCTTTCCCCACAGAATCCTGGTATTCTTACACATTTCTCCTTTGGAGCCTTGGGCAAGTCTCTTAAGTTCTCTTAACTTCAGTTCCCCTTACCGGTTTCCTGGTAGGGCACTAGCACACAGTAGGCATTCAGGAAACACATGTTTGATATATGAGTAGAAGGAGAATATGTCAACCTTATTTTGACCTCTGTACCTTAGTGCATGTTGCTCTATATATCTAAAATATATTCATCTATTTTTCCTATCCACCTGTATTAGTTTTCTATTGCTACCTAACAAATTTTCACAAATGTAGTGGCTTAAAGCAACACATATCTATTATTTCACAGTTTCCACGGGTCAGAGGTCTAGGCAAGGTTTAGCTGAATCCTCTGCTCAGGATCGCACAAGGCTACAATCAAGGTCCCAGCTGGGCTGCACCCCTCTCTGGCGCCCAGGCTCCTTTTCCAAGTTCACGTGTTTGTTGGCAGAATTCAGCTCCAGCCAACAGTGGCACTGAGGTCTCTGTTTTCTTCCTGTCTATTGCCTGCATGCTGCTCTCAGCTCCTAGAGGCCACTCACAGTCCCCTGCCATGTGGCCCCCTTACAGGTCCTCTCTCAACATGGCAGCTCAATTCTTCAGAGCCAGCAAGACACGGCACTCATCCTACAATCTCATATCTCACTCTGGTCTGCTCTGCTCAAAACTGTGTGTGTGTGTGTATAATATACATATATATAACCATAGAACCAGAGATATGTGGCATGTACGTATATGTCATATATTATACATATATGACATACACATATATATGTATATATGATTGGAAAGACATCCTATTGCTTTTCCTATATTCGATGGGTTAGAAGGAAGTAAGCCACAGGTTGTGTCCACACTCAAGGGAAAAGATCACCCAAGAGGAGGTCACCTTCATTCATTGGGGGTCACTTTATGGAGCACTTGACAAACTATATTCATCCCATTGACTTCAAAGTCAAACTCAAGTCACAACCTTCTCCTTTGATCCCCAAGCACCAGAGGCTAAATAAGACAGAACTAAGCGTTTATTTATGGTGATATTTTTCATTTCTCATGTCCTCTCTCTCTCTCTCTCTCTCTCTCTCTCTCACACACACACACACACACACACACACACACACACACACAGGCACCACATCACATCACATGTTTAGGGCTAAATGCTTAATGGGTATTGCTTGAGATTCCCCTAACCTGGAATCTTGGAGATATCTGCAATCTTTATATGTCCTTTGGTCATACTATCCAAACATCAGCAAATGATGCTAAATTTTTTGCACACTTACAATCCTCACTTCTTCCCCATTCATGAGTCTTCACTCTATTTCAAACCTCAAACACATCATGTCTGAGAAAAGCTTCTTGGTTGTGCTTCACGCTTTCAGGCTCTGCTAAGTTCGTGAAACCCTACCCACATTACTCCCTGGCAATATTACCATACAGTGATCTCATGTGATCCTCATGGCACAGGCCAGGTTTTTTCTTTACATAAAACATTTGAAAGCACTTAAACATGTCATATTTTGACCAGCAGGTGTATAAAGACCAAAAATAATTTATATGTTTTGTTTAGGTAACAAATAAAATAACACTGGCAAAATGCCAAGCAAAACAGACAAAATGCCACGTCTATATTAAATAAGACAAGTTTTATGATAAAATAATTACAAAAAAACTTTGTTTTTAGGACATAAATACAAGATTAGTTTGAAGTTGCTTTGTTTTTAATTTTTCTCAAAATTAATATGTGTAAGAACACCCCTAACTTTGTAGATCAGCGTGTGGAGCAGGAAAACTGCTAAACAGCTGTTGGTGCTATGATCAGCTGTGATCTAAATGGATAAATGGTTCTACTCAGGGTGCTGGCTTTCAAGGCTGTCTCTTGAGTCCGACACGACTCAAGTCAGTCCTTGACGTTAAGGAAGTTCACGCTAAATACTGATGTTACAAAGTACTGTGCTTAGAATGACTGAAAATTAAATTCAAAAAGGGAAAAAAAATCACAACAGAACCAGTGATGGCCAAGACCTATACAACCGGACACAGTGAACAGAGCCTGTTGTTTTCTTCCGTCTGTGTCACGGGCATGAGGCTTAAGCTGTCGTTTTTAAACATGCAAGAAACCTACATGTTGCTAACTTCACAGATTTGAAAAACATGGAGCTATTTATTCCTCTATTTACTTAACAACATTGGGCTGTCTTGGTGCCTTGCTGAATTTTGGGAAGTCAAGCAGGGAAATTTAATATTCTGATGATCCCCAAACATCCACTTTGGTGACTAAATTTTATTTAAAGCTAAAAAAGATAAAGAGGTAAATTTGTTAACAAATTAGGATGTCTTGCCCAAGGAGCAACACAGGAATAGAATAATTGATTCTCACTCTTCCATGGCTTAAACAATATTTCCTTTATAAGCATTCATTATTGAGTACTTCAAACTACTGATGATTGCAGGGTGTTTTAGCATATGACTGTAGCAGCATTTCTTTCCCATGGTTAAAAAAAATCATCTTCCAGACATGCTACAAAACAGCAGCTAAATCATTCTGGAGAGTTGAAAATGTTCCTTAATAATCAGGAAATATCTATGTGCAGGTCAAAACTGTGTTATCGGGCTTCCCTGGTGGCGCAGTGGTTGAGAGTCCGCCTGCCGATGCAGGGGACACGGGTTCGTGCCCCGATCTGGGAAGATCCCACATGCCGCGGAGCGGCTGGGTCCGTGAGCCATGGCCGCTGAGCCTGCACATCCGGAGCCTGTGCTCCGCAATGCGAGAGGCCACAGCAGTGAGAGGCCCGCGTACCGCAAAAAACAAACAAACAAACAAAAAACCCCAAAAAACCTGTTATCTAATGACATATCCTAATATCTCTTTATGTGTTCATTCTATTTTGTTTTGTTTACTGTATCATGAGCAGCACTGACACTATACTTTTGTGACGTAAAAGGCCCATTTTTAGACCAATGTTTGCTTTAGTTAAATATGCCACTGTTTTAAAGGAAGTGCCTGAAATTCTCTTTAGATGTTTCCTCTGACTGAACCATTTACTCAGTGCCTGATTCAATTTATCTTCTCGGTTCTAATATCCAAGCCTCAACAAGAATCAGCAATCATTCTCTTCAACAGAACTGCTGCAACAAATAAACTACTAAAACGCCAAATGAACAGAAGTCAGGGCATCCATGGGTGCTATGACCGATGCACAGATGTCACCGTGCGTGCTGCAGCCACACAGATTTTCCGGAAAACTGCTCTGCCCATCCCCCTCACATTTTGGAGCCATGCTGTGTACCTTGCGATGCAGCCTGCTCCCTGGCCTCAGCTACAGAGCTCAGGTGAGCAGTCAACAAAAGATGAGCTGTCTGTAGAGCAGCTGGCATCCAAAAGGCATGAGGTAGGTGACCTGATCACCTCCTCAGGAATCTGAACTAAGAACACAAAGAAATGGGAACAGTGAATAGTACGAGAAAGGCATAAAGGAAGAGGAGAAAACAGAAAATACCCCTGCAAAAGAAAAACTCTGAGGAAGCCATGATACGTAGGTAGTATGTCAAGAAAACAGAGAAACAACACAGAAAGGACCCATGTGTGTTCCGAGAAAAAAAGGAAGAGAATAGCCAGTTCATAGATTTGCCAGTTTCTGAAGCTTCCCATCTATGGGTACCCTCACAATAATTATTTTTCCTCCTTTGAAATTTCTTGAATGTCTCTGTTTTATATAACAACAACAACAAAAATTACTTTGATACTAAGGTCATGGTGTGATATTAAACTGCAACACAATCAGTACGACAGGGACAGTGATCAACCTGAATGGCTGCTGGATGTAAAACCCGCTGCTCGGACATCTGGTGGCCTGGCTGAAATAGCCACCCTGATGATACCATGCAACATGTGCATCTCTAATTCAGAGTTGATAACATTATACAAACCAACCTGGGCTCACCTTTGCCTTTGCAATCAGTGTAAAAACGATCATAAAGTTCAAAAGTACCAACAGGATTCCAACCTAGGCCTCTTTGGCTTTAATGCGATATTCATTTTAACTGGAGATTAGATTATAAAAATAAGACTCGCTGACACGTATTGAGTGCTTAATAGGCATCAAACACTTCATTTAGTCTTTACAACAATTATTATTATAATAATGATCTACATGGGTACCACCGCAGAGTTGAAGAAACTGAGGGTTTGAACAACTGGCTCATGGTCATTGTGCAGTCAAGTTTTAGGGACAGTCTAACTCTTCAGCTACCATTTTGAACCCTGACACTACACTGCCCACCACTATGAGATAACACTCATAATGTCACCTCCAAAAAGTCTGACACAAAGCAAGGAGTTGTGACAATTACACATCACTGCAGTAGCCACACAGCGCTCTCAGGCAAGGCCCTGTTCACATTCTTTGACTGCTCCTCTGGGATCAAGAATGAATAGTAAACGCCAAGTGCATTGTGAAGCTAACCTGGAGTTGCTACTTGTGGGCTGAGGCCCATGGTTTGAGGGACATAATGTTAAGACATAATGTGACAAGATGGCTCAGCTGCCCCTGCACAGTCTCAGAAACTGAGAGTCATTAGCAACCATAAATCACCTAGAACATCTGAATCATGAGTCTAGAGAGGGCAGCAAGTGCAGAGCACAGAGTAAAGAGGCTGTTCAAGGAGAGCCAGCAATCAACAAAATGCTGGGCTTCATGGGCTTTTCCACAACAAAAATTGCATTTTTTCAGTAAGTTGTTTCTGCAGGTTTATGAATTAATGCACAGAGCTTCACAGAGTTAAGACAAAGACGGTTAGGAGATAAATATCCATGATATACCAGATACTTTCTTAAGTGCTTACCATAATAGGAATTTACTCAGATAAATATATAACGACACTCCTGTGTATAATATTATTCTTAAAGCTCAATAAGGAAAAGGTCAGAATTTTATTTTCCTTCCATTTTAACATCCCATGGGCACTGAACCTATTCTGTTCGACAAGAATCAGATAAGCTCCTACTATCTATGCAGCAATAAGCTGAGTGCCCAGGAAAATGCAGTAGTAGCAACAAACAGCACGCCTGCCTCGAGAAGCTGATATCGACCCACTGCTACTACTCACAGCTGCTCTTAGGAAAGCATCGCCAACAGAGTCCACTCGCTTATTCACTCTTGCAACAGTCTGTGAGTGCCTCCTTTGTACTACAAGCAATGCTAGAGTTTAAAGCAAAACTAGAGTTAAAGAAAAAGGAACTGATGTGTCAGTGAAATATATGGAAGTGCCAATGAAATATCTAGAAAGTCTAAAATGAGATCCCCGCTTTCCTAGGCTAACAAAAATGAGAGTTTTTCCAGATTTAAGGGAATTCCATCAGGGGCCCTTTAGAAATAACGGGATTCTCTGTTCCATATAAGTATCATGGTCTACTGTGGGAGATGGTATGGCTAGTCTCTATGCCAGTTATCTTTGGAGCTATGACCCTCCTACTGGGTTAATATATTTAGACTAAAAAGGAGAGATCTGAGAGCTTGCTTCCTCTCTCTGCTCTATACCATTGAGGATACGAGGAGAAGACCGCCATCTGCAACCCAGGAAATAGGCCTTCACTAGACACCGGAGCTGCTGACACTTTGAGCTTGGACATCCAAGACTACAGAACAGTGAGAAATAATGTTTCTGGTTTAAGTCACCCAGTCTATGGTATTTTTGTTACAGAAGCCTGGATTAAGACAGTAGCATACTTTTTTTAATGTGTATGTCTTCATGCCACACTTAACTGACTTACAAGTTACCAGAAAGCACTAAAGCTCAGACTTCTTTTCTTACACTCTTTGTGCTCATGTACACACATGAAAAAAATGGACAAAATTTGGTCACCAATGCTACTGTATAAACTCTTCATGATCTGGAGGAACATTATTAAATTACTCTATCAGCCTTCTCTCCTTTAGGTTGAAAATACAAATTGTGATGACATTTCTACCTAGTTCTTTCTTTCCAAGAATAATCTAAGTTATAGCTCTCTTACCAATTAGTAGGCAGTAGATCCTGAGGCTCTTAAAAATATTTTAGGGGAAAAATGTCTTAGCAATGGAATATGCCATCGGAATAGCAATTATAACAGTGCCTGAGGAAGAATGGGAAGAACTTTCAAGGTAAACCATTTTTGCAAAATTAAACTCACATCTGTTTTTACTTTGGCCTGGAGATAAATATTCTCTACTAATTTAACTTGTGAAAGAACTCATTAGATTATATAGGCAAGGCACCAGATGAGGAGAAATGAATGAATGCTACAGTAAGTTCTTCCATTTACTATTTACAGGATCTAATCAAGACCCTTTTTAACAATTACAAAATGTCAGAACTGTAGTACACAATTTCTATGATTCTCTTGTCTTCTGAAAATTAATGACAAAGTAGTTGCAACCATTAAATCTCATATATCTGTTTATGTGGAAAAAAACAACTGAAAAATCATATTAGTTCATATTGATCTCCTTTTGCAATTGTTTTTTACTGTGATAAGAACGTTTAACATGCAATCTACCCTCTTGACAGTTTCTTAAGTGCACAAGTAGTGTTCGCTACAGGCATAATGTGCTACAGTAGGTCTCTAGAATTCATTTCGCGTAACTGAAAGCATACACCCTCTGCACAGCAACTCCCCATATCTCTCTCTCCCCAGCCCCTGATAACCACCAATCCACGCTCTGTTTCTTTGAACTTGCCTATTTTAGATGCCTAATGTAAGTGGAATCATGCTCTATTTTTCCTTCTGTGACTGGCTTATTGTACTTAGCATAATGTCTTCCTAGTTTATCCATGTTGTTGCGTACAGTAGAATTTACTTTTTTTAAGGCTGAATAATATTCCGCTGCATATATCTAATTTTCTTTATCTGTTCATCTATCAATGAACAATGTAAGTTATTTATATATCTTGACTATTGTGAATAATGCTACAACAAACATGGGAATGCCAATATCACTTTAAGATACTGATATCAGTTCTTTTGGATCTATAACCAGAAGTGTGATTACCTAATCATATGGTAATTCTATGTTTAATTCTTTGAGGAATCACCATATTCTTTTCCATAGTGGCTGCACCATTTTACATTCCCAAGAACAGTGTACAAGCATTCCAGTTTCTCCACAACCTTGCCAATACTATCATTTGTTTTATACACTTTTGATTAGCAAAATCCTTAACTAGCATTTAGAATCTTAAAGGAAAAATTTCTACCATTTAACTTCTTTTGGGCCAGCTTCCCTTTTAATACATTTGTGTAATGAATGAAGACAGTTTAGTTGACTTGTTTTTCAAAATACTTCTTCCAGCAACAATCTCTATAATTTCGCCCACAGTCTTGAGCCTAGAGCTGTGGCTCGTAAGCCCATTCTAAATCCAGAACAAGTTCCATACTCTGGGAAAAAAATACTGAATTAATATCTTGGATGTTCGATATTAATATGGTCTTACAATGATGTTGAATGGATCTTGCCTTCTAATATGGAATCCAAACACTTTTTCATTAAAGAGAATTTATGCATAATAAACCATCTTCATATTTAGTGATTTAGTGGCCATTTATTTAACATATGGCCATTTATTTAACATATGAAAAAGCACCATTAAGCATACAATTAAGAATTAAGCGTATGGGGCTTCCCTGGTGGCGCAGTGGTTAAGAATCTGCCTGCCAATGCAGCGGACAGGGGTTTGAGCCCTGGTCTGGAAAGATCCCACATGCCGTGGAGCAACTATGCCTGTGCACCACAACTACTGAGCCCGTGTGCCACATCTATTGAAGCTCACGCGCCTAGAGCCCATGCTCTGCAACAAGAGAAGCCACTGCAGTGAGGAGCCCATGCACGGCAAGGAAGAGCAGCCCCAGCTCGCCGTAACTAGAGAAAGCCCGCACACAGCAACGAAGACCCAACACAGCCAAAAGTAAAAATAAATAAAATAAATGTATATATAAAAAAAAGAATTAAGCGTATGATTCTGTAAGTTGGCACTTAGGAACAGGTGGTTCTTCTAGTCTTGGTTGGATTTACTGATGCGTACGAGATTGCTTACAGGTCAGCTGAGGCCTGAGGCCTGCCTGGTCCAGGACAGTTTCAGCAGGCAAAGCTTCCCTTTCTCCACGTGGTCTCTCGCCCTCCAGCAAGCTGCACTGGACTTGTTCACCTGGCAGCTTGCAGGGATCCAAGAGAGCAAGAGGAAGAAGGCAAGGGCTTCTGATACTCTGGCTTAGAACAGGCCCACTGCCACTTCAGCCATATTCTATTGGCCAAAGCAGGTCTTAAGCCACAAAGCCAGCCCAGGTGTAAGAGATCGGGAAATGGTTTCCTTGATGGGAGAAATGAAGATTCACAATGCAGACAGCATAGATAGAGGGAAGCAGAAACAACTGTGGCCATTTTTATAATCAATCTCCTAAATGGCAATTTTTCTCACTTTATTTCATGCCTAAAGTCCTACCTTGACACTATGTTCTGAGAGACTAGCTCTCCTGCAAAGTTGTCATGGCTCAATCTAAATACAAAAGTCTAACCTCCAAACCCAGTCTCCATAGTTTGCTTCTTACCACTTATGCCAGGAACTTTCTGATGTCAGCTTTTCACCTGATTATTTCCCATTGCTGCAGTCTCCTCTAAATGTGCTCCACATACCTACCTGGTCTCTAAGAACTAGGTTCAATGATGTTCTCTAACACAGTAGTGTCAGTTATTTTCTTGGTTTCAGTCATATCTTGTATTGCCCTTTCTATCATGGATGAGCCTCTATTCTGGCACTAGCAAAACCATTGGCACAGTAAATAATTGTAAAATGGCACTGACATGAAGAATGCAGGGAAGTGGAAGGCAGAGGAGTTAAGTGGAAGATAAAAGCAACCAACAGTGATGACAGAGTGAATTCCAGTAGAATCTGCACTATTAAGTCCCCGAGATGGAAAGAAATCATGATAGGTATGCTGACATCACTACTGTCAACCACTATTTCTACAATAAAATGTGAGGGGGGAAAGAACCTTGTAGTTGGATTCCTTTAGAAACCCCCAAGTCAAGACTGAGATGACATGATGTAGAGTGACCTGGAAGAAAGAATTAAATTAGCCTTTGTACGTGCCAAGCCAACGACGATGCTTAATGGAGTCTTTCTCTGGCCAAAGCCCCAAAGAATAGCTGTTATCAAAAATTGGATATTTCATTTTTAAATTGTATAGCAGCTGTCAATTCCAATATGGAAAGGTAGAGGACTGGGAGCTGTGAAAAGCAGCTACTTTATATTTATGGACAGCTCAGGAGTCTAAACAGTTCAGGTCTAATTATGTTTTCATCATGCACTCACTTTATCAGAAACTTCTGACCTGAAATATGCCTGCTTAATGGTTTTATCACGGTGAACCAGGGAGTGGTTTTCAGCTGGACTAGAGAATCATTGATGTGAGCTTCAGGGATGCAAGTGGATTTTATGTCGTTTATTATCCAAAGAAGAAAATAGATTTATGGCCAACAATTTAAAGAGGGAATTTGCTAAAGGGAGGAGCTGCAGTGTTTCTTTTTGGACAGTGATGACTGGGTGACTTGGTAACAATTCAGGGTCAAAAACAGAAAAGCGAAACTACTTAATGAAGACCCAGTCAGGATCAAGATAGTCAAGATGATGTAGCTAGGCTAGAGTCAGAAAGAGGTCAAGTGGTAAAATGGGGAAGACAGAAACCGGGAGGAGAGGCCAGAGGAAACACATGCTTCGTAGACCCCCTAGCAGAGACACAAGCACCGCGCAGTCTCAAACACCGCACGGTCACTAAGAGTCAGGGCCAACACTTTGCCTGCCCTTAACTCTTGAACACTAACAGTAGGGACACTGGTTAAGTTGTGGAATTACAGATCATGCTGATGATCTGTATTAGCCACCTAAATACCGACTGTTAAGGGCAAAAATATATTTAAATCAAGAACAAATGAGATTCCAAATAAAGATATGATGTATAAAAATGTTTAGAGCTTATTCATTTATTTATTTTAAACACCATTGATTATAATATGATGCAACTTTTGGTTACCAGCTTTTCTAAACCATTCATAGTTTTTCATACAAATTATTTAATTTGTTTTTCATTTAATAATAAAAATTATTTAAGAAAGCCCCAAGATTTCAAGAGAAATGAGACTTCCTCCATCTCCTATTCTTACAAACATACACATGTACCAGTATGACAGCAGCATGGCCCATTCTCTTTCCATTGTATATATATATGAGAATTTCTAGCTCAGGATTTTTTCCTGTCTAGAATATCCGTTATTTCAGAAAGAATGTTAATGAACAAAATCACTCAAGCCGAACCCATTCCCAACTCAGTGACAATAAACTATGACTCTTGGAAAAAAAAATAAAAGTTTTCAGCAGGCCATGGAAGAATTCAATGACATTAAAAAAAAATTCTTAGCACAATTTAAATTTCTAGTGGTCCAATCCATTTGTGTATGTGTACTAAATGACTATAATCACTTTCCAGAATCTTAATTTAGTTCACTGTTTGATTAAAACACTGTATGATGCTGATAACCTTCAAAAAATGGTTTTCTGGTCTTTTATGGAATAATTGGTGTCAGTATGTGATTAAAATATGCATAAGCAGAGAGAATGGTTGGAGGGGAAAAGGTTCTGAATATGCTTTCATTTGAAGTATTTCTCACCATCATGTGTAAATTAATATATATCTTTCTTGCTCTGTTTTCTGAAACTGAGTAACACATCCACTGGAAAGGGAATATCTTGATTTTTTTTTGTTGGCTAAGTATTAAGTTCATGATTGAGAAAAATTTATTTTCAGAACTATAATGTTCAGGTTAAAGCTTTTCAGACACAGTAAGAAAAGCATGATATTCCTAGCTTTTATAAATTTATTTACTTTTGTCAAAATGACTTAAGAGTTTGTGTGTTTATGCATAAGAACTAGAAGGGAATGTACAAAACTAGAAATAATCCATATGTTAGAATAGTGAAATGAATGAGAAGCCTTTCCTCTCTTTTATCAAATCATTTTAAAAGTTGTTGGAACACTAATTTCATATGAAAAATAAAGTTTATTTGCAATATTACCCCCAAATCTAAAAATATTCATTCTATATAAGACAGTTGTCTTAAAACTGCAACTAACATATATTTAAAGAAAGTGAGGAGCTTGGTTTTATATTGCTAAAATTAAATGTGTAGGCTATGTGTAATGAGAAAGTATGCAGAATTAAGCTGTTTATGTAGTTTAAGCACATTTAACAACAAATCAGATTTCCAGCAATTTCCATGCACCAAATTCCCAAACACTGAAATAAAAATTGACTGAGAGCCAAAAGCCTTGCTCTGAACTCCTATGTTAAAGCCAAATTCTCTCAGAGTCTACTGACTCCTCAGTAGCTTATTATGCTCAGTAAACCTTCTTATCAGGTTGTGCCACCCATGGCAGATTAGGAGCAGAGAATAGAAGGATTTGGGGAAAGGATGTGAGGTGGGAAGAATGGTGAAAAATGCAAGGAAAGCGATAGCTGACAGTTTGACAGACAGGTCAAGATAGAATGAGCTGTGCATTAAATCATCACCATAAAAATAGCAACTGCGGGCTTCTCTGGTGGCGCAGTGGTTGAGAGTCTGCCTGCTAATGCAGGGGACACGGGTTCGAGCCCTGGTCTGGGAGGATCCCACATGCCGCGGAGCAACTAGGCCCGTGAGCCACAACTACTGAGCCTGCGCGTCTGGAGCCTGTGCTCCGCAACAAGAGAGGCCACGATAGTGAGAGGCCCGCGTACCGCCATGAAGAGTGGCCCCCGCTTGCCACAACTAGAGAAAGCCCTCTCACAAAAACGAAGACCCAACACAGCCAAAAATAAAAATAAATTAAAAGAAGGCTCAACATTAAAAAAAAAAAATAGCAACTGCAATACATGTTTTGCAGTTACTTTATGTTTCTCATGTTTCTTTTATTCTGTATACTTTTATACTATAAACTAGGCACAGAGTGATCTGAATGGATTATTTTATTCTAGTCCTCACAACAAATCTGTGTTATATGTATTATAATTATTTCCACTTTATATAAGAGGACTGTTAGGCTCAGAGTAGGTAAGTAACATGCCCAAGGTCTCAGGGTTAGCAAGATACAGAGCTAGAATATGAATCCAGACATTCTGACCTGAGAGCCTGCCCTCAACATATTAATGGTATGATTGTGATTAATATCTTCTCTGCAAGAAAGTATGCAGATGTCTTTACAAAATTATTTGGATTAAAAAAAAAGTAATGTGTAAGGGCATAAGGTTCATTTAGCTAGAAAACCCATACATATGGGTACACTTATTCTAATCGGTGAAGCAGTGCTGTTTCTCTCCACTTGCTCACTAATTTTTACTTCTAAGTTAAAACTCAACTCATGCTGAATTAAATTAAATGAGAAGCTCAACAAAATGTACTTAACAGTACCCAGTATTTTTCTTTCCAGACATTTTAAATTCTTTAAAAAATTTCCAGAAACACGATTACAGTTCTCTCAAGGGTTTTTAATAAAGTCTAAGTAGATGTTCTGGTATTAGCTTGTAAAATGCTGAGTCAAAGACTAAGGGTAATTTAGTCTTGAGAACTTTTAAAAGAGTTATACAGTTAAGTCACCTCAGGGCCATATCCTATCTGCTAGTTCTATCTTATTATAACTTTTAAAGGAAATACAGTGGCATTTTCCCTTCTCAGCCATATTCAGAAACTGGTAATAATAAAAGCATGGTTGGCTGTGTTTGCACAGTTGAAAGTGTCTCAAGTATTAAAGCTTTTTGAAGTGTACCCACCAGACAGGCCAAAGTTCTTTGGCATTGCTATGTTTGTTAAAAGTTAAACCAAAGGGACTACTGAAGCTAAGGAGGTGAATTGTATCATTGGAGTTGATTAGCTTCAAACTTCACTGTGTTGAATAGGTAATATTTCTAAGGTGCCATTTGCCCAGAGTTTTCTGTGATATATTCTGACAACTTTGCAACCAGTTGCCTTACATCTGGTCTGAGTATCTTTAGAAGACTGGTGGTTAAAAAACAAACAAACAAATGAACCAAAACCAAAAAAAAAAACCCCAAACTTTCCTTTATAGATAAGAACATAACCTTAGCTCAGCACTCTTTACTAATTCGTAGGCACTGCTTGGAAGACTTTAGGCCATGTTTTACTGGTGGAATCAGCGTGGTCAGACACAGGAGCCACACACACAGGTGCGTCTGATTTCAATTGGCTCCAACATCTAATTGAAACAGGTATCCACAGCCAAAGAAACATAATAGAACCTGCCCTGAAAAGGAATGTAAACTTACATGATCTGATACCTGAGAAGGAAGAGAGATGGACATAAATAACAGAATTTAGTGTAAGCAACTGAACATTTTTGAGCTCAAACTGAGCGCGTCTAGCTCATCTGGTTATCAAAAAGACAAATCCTTACAAAGTTTGGATTCGCTGCCATCACTGACACTCATGTTGAGATCAAGGTTAAACATCATTACATGCATACTCTAGATGGAACTGGGCATCAGAATCAAGTGTGTGCCCTTGACCCTTTGGGGCCTCAAATACCTCATCTGCAAATTGGGGGAACTGGACTAGTTTGGTGGCTTCAATTTTTTTTTTTCTTAGCAGCACCAGAAGTTTTTTCGTGTGTTTTTTTGTTTTTGTCTGTTTGCGTGTTTTGTTTGGTTGTTTTTTGGGGTTTTTTAAGGAGTACTATGTGGAAACATCAGGAAAAAAACAATTGGTTACACAGGGATGACTCTGAAGCAAAGTGGAGTTATGGAACTCATGCCACCTAAACACCAAGGAAGCCTCCCAAGAAATATGTGGCACAGAGGAAAACCACAAGACTGAATAATCTCAAAAGTTTATGATTCTGTACTTTTAACTTCTGTCTGTTATACTGATCTGCTCTGATTTCAAAACCAAACTCGTGCAAAGCAAAAACAAAGTTTGCCACATGCAATTTGGATACTAAAACAGCAGTCATTTCAACTGTCACTTTTGAGGCACCATAATTCTGGGATTGAATTATCCTTCTAGACTACAATCTCAATTAATAATATTTATGTCTTTTTTTAAGAGAACACATGACTTTTCTTTTGTTAACTGACATCAGAACATACTACTAAATTTAGAAACATTATCTGAGTTTTCTCAAAGAACTCAGGCTTAGATTCTGAGAAACTTGGACTCAAAAAAGCTTGGATCTCAAAAACTTGGAATACACTTGGATCGCTTGTAGGAAGAACCTTTAGGGAAGATTTCAGAACTCTGGACTGAAAAGGCAAATTTTAGCACATGTTGGAAAGGAAAAGTTGTGCCATGGGACTAATTCAATGGACTTTAATCCTCATCTAAGGCTCCTTAGAATCATGTGAGGCTCTTTTTTTTTTTTTTTTTTCTGTATGCGGGTCTCTCACTGCTGTGGCCTCTCCCGTTGCGGAGCACAGGCTCCGGACGCGCAGGCTCGGCCAGCCGCTCCGCGGCATGTGGGATCTTCCCAGACGGCGGCACAAACGCGTGTCCCCTGCATCGGCAGGCGGACTCTCAACCACTGTGCCACCAGGGAAGCCCATGTGAGGCTCTTTTAAAACATACTTGTGCTCAAGCTCCACCCCAGACAAATTAAATCTGAGTCTCTAGAGGTGTCCTAAGATAGAGGTATTTTACTTTGTTGTTTTTTACAGAACTTTTAACTTGAGAATAGTTGCACATTTACAAAAGGTTTTAAAGATAATTTTGAGACTCTCCATATATTCTACACCCAATTTTCCCCATCATCACCTATTAGTAATATGATACATTTGTTACAATTAGTATATAAAAATGATATATGATTATTAACTAAAGCCCTTGCCTGATTTAGATTTTCTTAGTTTTTACCTAATGTCCTTTTTCTGGTCCAGGATCCCATCCAGGATACCACACTACATTTAGTCATCTTGTCTCCTTAGGCTCCTCTTGGTTGTGACAGTTTCTCACACTCTCCTTTTTAGTGATCACTTTGACAGTTTTGAAGAGTACCGGTCAGGTATTTTGGAGAATGTCCCTCAATTCAGATTTGTCTGACTTTTTTTCCATGTTTGAATGGAGGTTACAGACTTTGGGGAGGAAGAGCACAGAGGTAAAGTGCCATTCTCATCATACCACATCGCGAGGACATGCCATGGCACATCCCTGATGTTGATATTTATCATAATCATTTGACTGAGCTTCATCAGGTTTCTCCACGTAAAGTTACAACTCCTTTGTCCGTTGGTACCACACTACTTGGAAAGAAGTCGCTGTGTGCAGCCCACGCTTATGTGAAAGGGAGTTATGTTCCACCGCCTTGAGGGAGGAATAGCTTCATCAATTACTGACACTTATTCTACACAGGAGATTTGCCTATTCTTTCCCATATATTTATTTATGTATTCAATTATTTATTCCTGTTAGTATGGACTCGTGGATATTTACTTTATACTTTGGGTTATACTCCAGTACTGTGTTACTTATTTTGCTGCTCAAATTATTACAAGATTGGCTACTGAGAGCTCTTTTATTTGCCCCTGTGTCCCCTGTACATACCCTATCATTTTGTCTTTTTGAGCTCCAGGCTTATCTTGCATATTCCCTGCCCAAGCCTTAGAATCAACCATTTCTCCAAGAAGCCCTGTTTCCTTTTATTGGGGAATGGTATTAGAAACCAACATCCAGGAACTTGGTGTGCCCGTGGCTTCCAAGACTCTGTTGCTTCTAGGTCCTCTCAGAGGACAGAGCTAGAAAATAAACGTGTGTATTACCAACCCATAAATATCCATGTATCTATACTGAACTAAATGTGAGTTCATACTGATGTCTCCAACTCTAATTTATTACTCCATGGATCATTCTAGCCTTCTCTCCTCTTCCTTAACTATTATACAAGCCTCCCTCCCCCACCAGCAGTGAGAAACTTGGCTGCAACCATTCACCATCTACTTACTTAATTGTTCACTTCCAGTATACATGGATAGTGCTTTTGGAATTGTTAACCTGTGCCTCTATAGAAAATAACTTTACCTACGGGAGTGCAGCGCTTATGTCAAGTTCCCATTGCCTTTAATCTCTGTTCAAATCCAAAGTTACTAGTGCGGCACCTTTTTCCTCCACCTCCTTCAGTGTGGTTATGCATTCGTAGTACAATTAGATTCTTTGTTTACAGTCTGCATTCCATCTCGAGAGACTCTGATTTCATTGATTTTTAAGTTTGTATGCATTAAATTTCAGTGTCTGAGCTGGAAACTTATGTGGCTTTTGACAAATGCATAGTGTCAAGCACCCACCACTAAAATATCATACAGAATATTTTCACAAACCTAAAAAATAACATGTGTGTGTGTGTGTGTGTGTGTGTGTGTGTGTTAAGCTCATCAGTGTTCATCCAAAACTAAGAACCCCTAGACTTTTTCTGTCAAGGTCAGGTTCTGGTGTATCCAAGGTCTTAGTTTCAGTGTTTTTGCATTTAGAATCTAGGAGACTGGTGTGCTTCTTACTGAGTGCCCTAGCCAAGTTAATCTCTCTGTTCAAGCAATGGATCCCACGCTGAGCATTTTAACACCTGCCTCAGAGTTGTTGAATGACTTAAATGGATTATTGGCAGTAAAGCGCATTTACAAAATTGGAAAGGAGTAGGTACTTAGTAAATGTTAGCCATTATTATATTGTTTTCATTACCACTACTAGATTGGAGTTACTCCAATCTAGCTTGTCGGTGTTGTCCCATAGCTTATTAACATGCCTTTCAAAGAAGGAGACAGGGAGGGAGGGACGGAGGAAGAGGGAGGGAGGGAGGGAGGGAGGGAGGGGGAGGGAGGGAGGGAGGGAGGGGGAGGGAGGGAGGGAGGGAGGGGGAGGGAGGGAGGGAGGGGGAGGGAGGGAGGGAGGGAGGGAGAGGGAGGGAGGGAGGGAGGGGGAGGGAGGGAGGGAGGGAGGGAGAGGGAGGGAGGGAGGGAGGGAGGGAGAGGGAGGGAGGGAGGGAGGGAGGGAGAGGGAGGGAGGGAGGGAGAGAGAGAGTCTTCTCTTTTAGCTTTTTAATTCTTAAGCATTCTAGGTTATGCATTAAATAGGTTGCTGTCCCACAGGATCACTTGGGGTTATATAAAACTTCTGAGGCCCAGTCTGCGCCACAATTAGTAAATTAGAATCTCTGACTGTATAGGACAGAAAAACTGGTTTCAGTGCTGTTTAATGATCCCCAGGTGATTTCAACATGTAATCAAGTTGGAGAAAACATTCAGCAGAGTGGGAGTGTTCCTCTTACTCCAACTCCAGATTTCTCTGACTCAAGTTTGAGGGAAAAACCCCACAAAACTTCAGAATATGACCAGAAAAAGCAGCTTGGCTGAATGTGCACATGAGACACAGAAAAAGGAATATTATAGCTGTGATGAGTAACTTTCCCTGACTTCAAGCTGGTTTCCAAATCCAGTTCTCAGTACTGCGTTTCATTCGATTTGCTGAACACAGTTAATGTGAGGGCCACTTAAGCACCTGTCTCCATCATGTCTTCTGGATCAAATGCCCTGTTCTCTATCTTTTCATTGTTTCCTATTCCGGATGGTAACTATTTATGTATTTATGCCTCAACAATTACTGTTATAGCGTTCCATTTGATTCTGCTCATTTCACTGCTTGGGGGACAAACAAATATATATTTTCTCTTTCTCTCTCTCTCTTACCCTCTCCTCTCCTCTCCCCTCTGCTCCCCTTCTCTTCTCTCCTTTTTCTCTCTTCCCCCCCTTCCTTCTTTCCCTTTCCCTTCCCTCCCTCCCTCCTTCCTTCTTTCCTTCTTTCTTCATTCACCTCAGCACTTCCCAAACTACTATGAAATAACTTATTTTAATGTAAGATGTTAAGAGATTTTGAAAATCAACACTGCCTTGGTCAAATAGCTTCTAGAAAATACCATGTCCTCTCTCCAACACCTGCAGAACATGTTAGCTTATTAAAAGCAATGTAATGTTCTCCAATGATATAAATCTATTTATATTAAATTGTCCATAAACATTTGCTAAGGAACATTTTGGGCAGGAATGGGAGAGGATGTACACTTCTTATAAAAAGCTCTTGTCCATGATACAAAGTAGGAAATAACATAAAAAACATACAATAAATATTGTATACATTTCTCCTCCCCCAAATGGTGCAGTTCAGTGTCCCTTATTTTTTACACTTGAAACCCTATTCCAATCTGCTTCATAGGTTTTAGAATCACTTTCTAATTAGACAATTTTAAATGTTCATACTCAAAATTTAGTAAACATCTACCATGTTTAGGCATTTGTATATATGCCATCTCATCAATTTCTTTACATTAACCCTGTAAGAAATTATCCTCATATAAGGAGAGGGGAAAATAGGCTCAGAAAAATTAAAATACGAGTCTGAACGAGGGTTCTCAGCCATGACACTATTGATATTTGGGGTCAGGTAAGTCTGTGCTATGGCGGGCTGACTTGTATGTTGTAGTATGTTCAGCAGCACCCTGGGCCTCAACCCACTACATGCTGGTAGCACCTCCATCCCCTAAGCTGTGGAAACCAAAATGTCTCCATACATTGCCAAATGTCCCCCGTGGGGAAAAAGTGCCCCATTAGTTGAGAACCAATGGTCTAATGCCACAGAGCAAATAAAATGCCAAAGTCAGCATCTCCAGTTTTCTGTCTAGACACTTAGCTGCTTCTCAAAGATAAGGCCTTTCTGGTTCAAGACCTATGATGTGTCTTTAATTGTTAAGCCTTTTCTAAAAAGCCATCATCTTTGTTACACGATGCATCATCTTTTATTGGTGAAACCAGCTAGTATCAATGAGTTCTGCACCTATGTATACTTTGGCTTGGGCCATGGGAACACCCAAGAGCCACTGGCTCTTGCCTTGTAAATGTGTGACACTGATGATATAAACTGGAATATCCAAATGAATCCCTAAAACAAGTAAAACAGATGGTAGGTCTGTAATTTCACCTCTGGATATACAGCACAACATTATTATTAGAGCTCCAAAGTGTAATAACCTCTGAGTGTATGTGCCATTTTCCAAGCTGGAATCAAGTTTCTTTCCCATTATTAAATCTTTCAAACACAATGATGATGATTAGATTTTATCTGTCTGGCATTTTGTTTTTGTCTTCTAAATGTTAGTTAGATTTCTGTTTCATAGATTCTTCTTTCTCTCAATTATGGGATTTCTCTTGGTTCTGAAGTCTCACTACAAGTCAATCTCCCTAATTTCCTCATCACCTATATCATCTTCATCTTTCTTTTTAAAGTTCCCGTTTTGTTGTTGTTGTTGAGAGAGAATCCCCATATTCATTTTTTTCCTATTCATAGGTACTTGTCTCATCAATAAATTACCTCTTTCCTGCCCCTGAGGAAGCTGAATACCCAACTACCACCTACTAATCAAGTAATAACACATCTGTAATTAGATACATAGTAGATAGATAGATAGATGCATAGATAATTCCTTCTTAAGATAATCATTTAAAAATTTTTCTCCAGGTAGTTTTCCTAGATAAAAGTCTTAACGGAGTAGAAATATTCTGTTGAGTCTAATTTAATCAAGAAAAAAAAACCTCTCAAAATTGGAAAAGGCATCAATAGTAATCCCAGCTAGACAGAAGAAGGTTAGCTTTTATCAAATATTATTTGAGGGAGTTAGAAAGTGGGCTGTTCCTCACTTCTCCCTACTCCATAACTTCTTTAAAAACCTCTCTCTATTGCCACTACTTATCTTCTTAAAGATTGAGTCCTTGCTTCTACTAAGCATTGAGATCTCAGAAGTTCATGGCCAGAATGAAAATACATCTTTTGGGGACCATATTTTTCCAATTGTATTTTATTTTACTGAAATATAGTTGATTTACAATATTAGGTTCAGGTGTACAACATAGTTATTCAATATTTTTAGAGATTATACTCCCTTTAATGTTATTACAAAATAACGGCTATATTCTCTGTGCTGTAAACATATCCTTGTTGCTTATCTATTTTATACACAGTAGTTTGTATCTCTGAATCCCATACCCCTATTTTACCCCTCTCCCCAGTATTATCCACTGGTTTGTTTTCTTTATCTATGAGTCTGCTTCTGTTTTATTATACACATTTCTTTGTTTTATTTTTAGATTCCACATATAAGCAATAACATATAGATTCTGTCTTTCTCTGTTTGACCTATTTCACTAAGCATTAATACTCTCTAGGTCCATCCATCTGTTGCAAATGGCAGAATTTCATTCTTTTTTATGGCTGAGTAATATTCCTTTGTGTATATACATATACCACATCTTCTTTATGCATTCATCTGTTGATGGACAGTTGGGTTGATTCCATATCTTGGCTATCATAAATAATGCTGCTATGAACGTGGGGTATATAAAACTTTTCAAATTAGTGTTTTCATTTTCTTTGTATACATAACCAGCAGTGGAACTGCTCAGTCATACGGTAGTCCTATTTTTAGTGTTTTGAGAACCTCCACACTTTTTTTCATAGTAGCTTCACCAATTTAAAGTCCCATCAACAGTGTGCAAGGTTAAATGTCCATAACAAGGGAGACTACGTTCTAGAATTACAGAATCATACAACTGAACCAAACATAAATCTGAAAATTTGTCTCACTTAGCTTCTTAACCAAGGCAAAATCTATCGCATACCACTCTCTTTATACCCCTCTCCTGCTTCATTTTTCTCCAGAGCACTCATACCATTTGATAGACCATCTATTTTACTTACTTGCTTATTTTCCTTCGATGCTATTATATGTAAATACAACAAGGGCAGCAATTTGTCCATTTTGTTCACACATACCTCCAGTTACCCAGAAGATTCCCTGATACATAACAGACTCTCAATAAATAGTACTGAGTAAATGAGCTCCAAACAAAAGAGCTGGCAGCTTCAGATACTAGCTGAACATCTCTTGTGAGAGTGAGCTCACTGTCTCAAAAGGCATGGCATTCTATTGATGATCTGTTTTAAAAACATAAGGCTCCTTTGTACTACCTCAAGGTATAGGTGAGAAGTAATATGCCCCAGTCAAGAGGAAATGCAACTATAGCTCCATGTCTACATGTGCTAACTAACTAATCAGTGAATGCTTTCTTTCATCATGGCATACATTTCTCACTGTCCCCATTTTACTGAGCAGAAGCCTCAGTCAGTCACTCAGGAATCTAAATACCTACAATATTAAGAGTCAAAGCATGAGCTCTCTAAGAGCAAGAGCTGGAAGGTACGTTCACCACAAGTTTCAATGACTAAAACTCAAACATTGAAAACATAACTGGATGGGCAAACTCTGCATTTTCCCACTGTTACGGATAAATCTTGACATCTCACTAGCTTAATAAAATTAACATTTATTTCTTGTCACACAAATTTAGTTGTGTAACAGATGGTCTCCTTCCATCTTGTAGCTCAGAGATGTCCCTGTAAAATAACTGGGTTGATAAAAAGAGATATCCTCTGGCTTCTTCCCCAGCATTCATATTTCCTACTTGCTCCAGCACTGTGAATTTCCATTTGTAGAGAGGCCATCTAGGTTGGCTGGTATTGGGTGCACTGCCAAATGAAGGAGTGGACTCTGACTAACTAAAGTGTATCAATGCATTCCATTTTCTTGTGATAAAAGCCATAAAGAACCTGAGAACGAAGCAAATATTGTAAAGAAAGAGTGGAGTAATAGAAAGTGATGCAGTCCTTAAAGAGGTTTTTGAACGACTAGATCAAGCCTTATCTGAAGCTTGATTATATTTGGATTATTAATTTACAGAGACCATTAATTCTCTTTTTGCTTAAGTGAGTTTGAATCATGCTTTTTGTTGCTTGTAGCAGAAAGAATCCTGACACAGATGATCTAAATGATAAAACTTCCAAAGTCCTTTTCAACTCTAAAGTTCTGAGCCTCTGTTTGTCTTCTGATTGAGGATTACTCAGAATTAAAAACAAAATAAATTCAAAAGTGCTGCCAAAGACATAGCAAGAGTACTCCAGAGAGATATGGCTGAGGTGAGGAAACCTCGGCAGAAAGCCTCTCCGAAGGCACATTCATCTGAGGGGAACTGATTTATGTTAGGCTGATGTCTGCAGTATTTTACAACTGTAATGGCCAATAAATAAAAAGGAACTGATTCTGTCAACTTATAACCTCTCTTATCATGAATGGAAGAAATGGAAGCGCCTGATCTTCTAAAAATTATATACAGGTCAACTGGGGTTCCCATTCTGCCTTCTCTAAGGAGGAAAGTAATTCTGCATTTTCAAAATAGGATATAGCATCATGTTAACATCACTTAGATTCAGTGATGCCCAGGATTTTTAATTAGCTTAAAAGTACATTTCAATTGTACAATACGATGATGTTCACATTTTAGGCATGCAACTGGGGGGTAGGAGGCACTTGTCTTTTTGTGTGCTTGGGTGCTAATGACACCACAGCACAAAACTTCCTACAACACTATTACAGGCGAAACTGTAATAATAACTGGAGGTATCTCTTTTCCTCATTTTATATGCAGATTTTTAGAGTTTTTTTTTTACTGAGCCAATTTCTCTTCAAACCTCATCAGTAGCTCACTGCTGCATTCAATTTGTATTTTTTTCAATTAAATAAAATTGGACTCTGCTTACTAAATTATTTACTTTAGGTTAAAAAGAAACATCTGAGAACCCTGAAGGAGGCACACATTGGGATAGTGTAGTGCTTGACCACCAAAGGTAGTGCTTAAAAATAAATTCTGGGGCTTCCCTGGCAGCGCAGTGATTGAGAATCTGCCTGCTAATGCAGGGGACACGGGTTCGAGCCCTGGTCTGGGAGGATCCCACATGCCGCGGAGCAACTAGGCCCGTGAGCCACAACTACTGAGCCTGCGCGTCTGGAGCCTGTGCTCCGCAACAAGAGAGGCCGCAACAGTGAGAGGCCCGCGCACCGCAATGGAGAGTGGCCCCCACTTGCCACAACTAGAGAAAGCCCTCGCACAGAAACGAAGACGCAACACAGCAAAAAAAAAAAAAATTAAGTAATTAATAAACTCTTACCCCCAACATCTTAAAAAAAAAAAAAAATTCTGGGATGAATTGGGAGATTGGGATTGACATATATACATTAATATGTGTAAAACAGATAACTAATAAGAACCTGCTGTATATAAAAAAATTTTTTTAATAAATTCTGAAGCCCCTTTTCAAATACTGATTCTACTGCTTATGAGCTGTATGATCAATGACAAGTTATTTCACCCCTCTATACCATATTTCCTTTACTTATAAAACAGAGATGATAATAATAATGTTACAAAGAGGATAAAATGTGTTAACATAGATAAACACTTAGAGCACTGCCTTGTAGAGCTATTGCTCTTTTGGCTTCTGATACCACATTTCCATGTCTGGTAGATTTTTATAAATTTATTTCAGTTAAATAAAATACAATTACTGTTAGAAAAATGTGAAGTGGACAATCATACAGTGGTATGTAGAAATGAAAAAATGTCAAGTGCTATCTTGTTCAAAAAGAAAATAACAGAAAGAATACAGGGGAAGCAGAATCTGGAGAGCAAATATTAAAGAATGACATGAAACTGATGAAAAATATACATTTTATGATTCAGAATGTAAAACACATTCCAAGCATGAAAAACAAGAAGTAATCCAAATCTAGGTTCATTACAGAGAAACTTCAGAATATTTCATGGATCTTAAAAAAGAATCAGAAAAAGTGGAGTTGAACTTCAAAGACAAGAAAAGTAAACTCACCTCAGACTGCATCCTATCTCTACCCCAGGCACTCTGTAAATCTGCAACACCCATTGGATGGTACCAGTAGCAATGAAAACAAAGATACCGATTCAGGAAACAGTTTAGAGGTAAAATATCAGGATTTGGTGGTTCATTACCTGGGGAGAGTGAAGAAAGAAGAAGTGGCCAAAGATGACTGTAGAGTTTTTTGATCCAGCAAACTCAGGAGGCTGTTCTTCCAGACAAGATGAGAGACAGTGTGCGGTCAGAAGGATCACGAGTTCTCACGTGAACTCAGGACTTTAAGGAAATCTATGAAAACCCCAAGCTACGGAGTCTTATGAGAAGTAGAAAGTCGAGCCTGAAGCTAAGTTGAGAAGTCAAAACTTTAGACAAGACTTCGTAGTTATCAAAATAGAGTTGGTAAAGCTGTGAGATGAATAAAGTCACCAAGAACAGCCAGTGGAAATGAAGGGTACCAAGATAAAAACCTTGGAAAAAGCCTACAAACAAATCATGGGACACACAGAGAAAGCTGCAACTGAAGAATTAGAAAACCAGGCAAACCCAATGTCATATAAACCTGAAGAATGAGTTTAGAAAAGTGTATGGTTATATATCAGTTAGACTATAAGAAAGAGAAAATTTAACTTTAAATTAATTTAATCATAAGAAACTTTATAGAATTTGCAGATAGCTCAGTTCTGTAATTCATTATTTAAATAGCTTAAAAATGGCAAAGATGCAAGTTTTGCAAACTTTCTTCTCTCCCATCTATAGCATGTGAGAGTGCCTTTCAGATGCCCCAGCTCCAGATGTAACATGTATTCACAATGATTCCCGCTAGAAAAAGAGGCATGTTTCATTTATGTCTTTTTTGATTCACATAAAATCTTCCCTAGACACAATCCTCCCAGCTGTCCACCTTCAATCTGTTTCACTGCTCACTGGTCACAGCATAGTGAAATGATTTTTCCCAAACCAGTCACTGGTAAGGAGAACAGATATCACCTATGGTTAACTTAAACTGGTAAAGATCCATCATCTTTCCTGGTCACATGGTCTTGCAGGACTGAACCAAACTGAGATTCTGCCAAAAAGTTAAGTTGGGAGCAAGGAAACGTTTTAGGTAGGAACCAAGAGGGTCCCCTAAAATGGTCAGTAGTATTAAATAATACACAGCAGTAAATAAGTTGGAAATAACAAGAGGTCACTTGACTAATTCTTTAGACAGATGCTCTTTAGATTCCTTTTATATTCCAGGCACCTTTGTATGGGATACAAAAATGAGAACAGCACAGCCCTAGCCATTCAGCTGTCTACGGTTCTGACAGAGAAGCGTGCAGAAAACAGCTGGGACTGAAGGTCATATGGTAGAAATACAACCTACTTATTTTATCAAGAGTATCACACCACAACAAATTTCCACAGAGATGAATTTGCTCAAAGACAGTATAAAACTCTAGTTGAGTATATTATCTTACCCAGAAAGCCAAACTTTTATGTAACTATCTTTCTGGTCCTAAAATATTTAGGGTTTGGATTATACACATTTGATTTGGATGAAGGTAACATCAGATGGAAATTTCTCTTTGATTAAATTACTTGCTAGGTATAGTATTTCAGACAGCGGAATTAAATTTGAGAATCTATACCTGTAATTTCTGCAAAGTTTATTTTAGTTAAAAAAAATAGCTCATCTTAATGATACTGAGTCTAATCTTACAGTAAAGCAGGGTAAGTAATGCATTTTCTGGAAGCAGGTTTATAGGAGAAGAAAAGGAAAGAATGTTAACAGCCACGTGTTATGAAAGTTCCTCAACTTATCTGAGTTGGTAAGTATAGACCATTATGATACTAAAATTGAAAAAAAGAATCAAAATTCACAACTTGGGATATTCTGTTGTTCATGTTTTGTGTAGACTCACAGGATCCTCATTGTTTTGGCCATTAGACTAACAAACACTTTATTGACAATTAATTTTTAATCTCCTCCTATTAATTTAAAAAAATTATCCCTATTACCTTAAACTATCCAGAGGTGGTTTGAGAGTAAATTCTCTGTTTTCTCCTTAAAGTTTAATGTTCCTTTTACTTCTTTGCTACATTTTAACAATTCCCAATATGTTAGCACAGTCACTCAAATTTGTCAACATTTATAAATGTGCTAAAGATAAACTATCAGGCAAGTGAGAGACAACGTGGTGTTCTTTCGGAAAAAAAATCAGATAAGAAAATCCTGACCTCAATATACATAATTGTTTTTCCTTGTTTTGTTGGATGAGTACACAGAAGACTAGCTGAAGGCTCTGTGAGTGGAGATTTCACCCAGATACCTCTCTACGAGTCCAATAAGGAAATTCTAGATCACTGTGGACATGGAACCACAACCAACATATCAAAGGGGAAAGAGAGCTAAAAGTCAGGTGTATGGAAATGGAAAAAGTCACTTTTACCTTTGTAAGTCAGATCGGTTAGTGTTAATCAGAATAAAGTCCTAAGTATGGTCATGAGCTAGTTACTTTAAATGGGATATGTTGGCAGCTGTCCTGCCACTATCCATCACCAAAATTCATGAATATATAATAACTGGGCTAAAATGTATATGATAGGTGGACATTATTTATAACTAAATTTTAAAAAAGAAATTCTGAAGCCCTGTGCTGGGAATTCATTAATTCAGGAAATAAATATTTATTATAGGACTTGCTTACATTCATTTTAATACCGCTGAATTCTATACAAAGATTCCCAGTAGTGAAGTGAGGTTGAAGGGCAACACTATGTAAACAATTCAGGCTCCTCCATTATTACCTCTGTAGAAAGAACTAGTCATATGAGCTTATGTGTGATTAGCAATGTGCAGAGGGAATAAGGTCAGTGGGCTTGTATATTCCTTCATTGCTGAGAGCCTACCATGTGAAAGGCACTATGCAAATAAAATATCCATGCGAAAGGCACTAACAAAGCAGAGAAAAATAGGCATCCAAATAATGTTCATAAGGTAAACAATAAAATTGCCTAAGAGAGGCAGGCGGTAGATTACATTATTGGTCCCCAAACTTCACGTGTTTCTGAATTCACAGCCTTGCCATGGCCTCATCTTGGGGCCGTATGACTTTGGGCTCTTGATTTTGTACTTGGCCTGTGACCAATAGGCCAAAGATATGTGAGCAGTGATGATAATATGACAATTCTGAGCAGGGGCTTTAGGAGGTCTTTTATGTTTTACGTGTCTTCTTGTGCCTCATTTAGATCCACACTTAGATGGCAACCCAGTCACCATCATGAGAAATACATGCAATAGTTACATAGTGCTGGGAGCAGGAAGACCAGGGCCAGATGTTCTGACCTGGAGACATGCAGTAAGAAGAAAAATGCTGTCTAGACTGGCTGAAGCCCAACCAACCCACAGACATATGCGTAATGATAAATGATTATTATCCTAATTAACTGAGTGTTGGGGAAATCTGTTATATAGTGTTATTTTCACAAAATCTAACCGATAAAATGCACCAAAAAAATTACATAAAAATTTAAAAACCAGTTATGTCAACCTAAGGAGAGGATTATAGGTGCCTTTGCTTTTGAGGATGGGCAAATAAGAACTTAGCCATTTGCGATAGGTGAAGTTGGGTGTTTCATGTTTGAAGAGAAGTGTGTGAGAAAACACAGGGGAAATGGATTATCTATGCCTTTGCAGACACAGAAAGCAATCTGGGAATAACATGCCTCAGCATAATTCTCTGGCCTGCAGATGCTGTAGTGGCTTCCTTTTTCAAGTTCATGAAATGAAGCTGGAAGAGGAGAGAACTGAGAAGGATCTGGGACAATCCCCACACCCCCTTTCCTCCTGTCATGATGATCTAGAATGGTGACTTTCCCATTCAGTCATTTCAGTGGGATCTGTCTTGTATCCTGGCTGGCTGGAAAAGGAGAAATGAGTAGTTCCAAGATTAAGTTGTAGATTTGTAATAGTGAGAAAAATCAGACATTTAATGTGGAGATATGGTATTAATGGTAATTATATCATATTAAGATGGTACTAAGATGGTGACAAAATTCAATTTATAAAATATTTTGTAGAGACTATGAAGTTAGATATGATTTACCAGCCCATCAGTTTGAAAGGATGAATATCTTTTACTGTTTCATAATACATGTTGCTAAGCACTCACAAGATTCTCCAAAGAATTTATATATAATTATGCCATTAAGGTAAAAATGATGATAATGGTAACATTAAATTTGGGGAAACTAACACTGACTGTTTTTATAAATAATTTTCAGTTAACTTACATTGGATTTGTTTTCATTTTCATTAGTTTAATTTTATTGACAAAATGCCTGCATGAAGTTAACTGGCTTTAAGTTCTATGAATGTCACAATATCATTAACATGCCATTTTTTGTGTGTGATGTAGCACCTTTAACAAGAATGCTGTTCAAACAAGGCCTCAGATACTCCTGTGCATAAACTACACACTGAAAGTAAATTAGGCAATTTAGAAAGTGTTTTATACCATCTTAGGTTGCTCTTGAATTTGGAAGTTAGAGGAAGCAATCTTGTTTATCTGTGACCAGGTGTAAAAAAATGGGCAGATAATTTCAAATGTGTTTTTGGCCACTACTGTCAATTTTCTTCTTCTTTCTCTATGGCTCCCCCAGTAGGCAATAAATACTTGATACAACTGTAGTATAAATATTTTAGATTCCCATCAACCCAACCATCAAATACAGAGGAAAAGTGCATTTTAGCTTTTCTTCTCCAGATTCATTGTTCAGATTGCCCTCTCCCTGTGAACTGCTTTGCACAATGTTACATGGGCAGAAAAGGCTGTGTGTCAGTTTCAAACCTTGGCTATGAGAAGTATTTTACAGAGGTCTTTTATTACTAAATTTACTTAGTAATTGACTATTTTTCATCTTCATGCTATTTGTATACATCTTCTTTGGATAGTTATACATATGCTAAGGAACACTGTGTCTCCCCTTAGACATGCTTTTCCTTCTGCCGCAAAATTTCATGATGACATTCAGAGACATAAGGCCACACATATGCATTACCAAGCATGGGAGAGGCCAGAGGCTGGGGACTTTCCTGGGTCATAGAGAACACTGAGAAAAGGTGAAAGGAAAGGACCGAACTCAATGGCTCTCTTTTATTGCTTTCATATTTCGTGCCACTGGCACAGCTATATGGCAACTCAAATTACAATTAGCATTTGAACCTTCCTTAAAATCTCCACCTCTGTATTTGCAGTCAGAGGCTGTGCTGCACTGCTAACAATTATCATTTTCAAAGAAGGCTCAGTGCTAAAGCAACAACAGCACAGAAGAAAGAAGAATCTTTGATGGAATAACCTTATTTTCCTTTCTGTAAAATTTTTCAGGAAGGAAGTAGATACCAATATGTACTCCACTGAATGGAGTGAGCCCCTGCGGAGCTCTCAGACTTAAGTATTTGGCATCCCCAGGGAGGAAAGAATGGTGTATTAGGACTCAGAATCACAGTAATTTAGACGTCTAAATAATGTCACCTTATTTTATAACCAAAGATGGTGAAGGAGAACATAACTATAGCAAATGCCAGCAGGTATTTCAGCGGCAAATCTTGTACAGCAAAGGAGGTGAAATAATGCAGTTTCATCTCACTAAGAAAATATGTGATTTCAGCATGTATTTTACCAACATGGCAGCCATTTTTCTTGCTTCAGGAACATTCCACATCCCACACCTGAAACAGATACCAGTGCTGCACACAATGAAAAATAATTTATTCTCTTGAAAAACCTGCGGTTTCAGAAGTAAAAAAAAAAAAAAAAAAAAAAGAGGAGAAAATGTGGAGAAAGCTGGTTTCAAGGGGCTTGTCCAAGACAGATCTGTGAATATACAGCAATATTTCTATTTATTCCCCAAATCCCTCCCAATCATCAACCTTCCCTAAAATAATTCATTTTTTTTGTTAACTCTGAATGAAATTCCACCAAAAATAGATTAATCTGGGTTAATAGTTTCTTTAAAAACCACTTCTGGCAGTCTGTCAGGCATTTATTCACATATTCATGACACTTACCATAAATGTGTATTTAGAATTTTGAGACTTCCATCTGCTAGACAGGACAAGAGGTAACTCATTCAGATTATCTTTCTCCCCTCCACTGCATGAAGAAAATAACTGTTTGGTTCTGTCATTGTTTGCTTCTTTAATGCCCATGGATAATATAAAAACAGAGACTGTATTACTTATCTATGGCTGCATAACAAACTGCCCCCAAAACATAGTAACTTAGAGCAACAACGTGTATTATCTTACAGTTTGGGTAGGTCAGAGATCTCAATGTGGTTTAGCTGAGCATTTTGGCTCATGATCTCTTGCAAGGCTGCAATCAAGGAGCTGGCTATGGCTACTGGTTCATCCTGAAGCTCAACTGGGAAAGGATCTCCTTTCAAGCTCCCTTACATGATTTTTGGCAGGATTCAGCTCCCTGTGGATTTTTGGACTGACAGCTTAGGGTGCTCACTGGCTTCTGGCTGGAGCTGCTCTCAGTTCCATGCCTCGTGACTTCTCCACAGAGCAGCTCATATCACAGCAGCTTGATTTATCAGAGCAAGCAGGTGAGAAGATTCAGAGAGAGGACACCCAAGATTTAAGTCAATAGTTTTTTTATAACCTAATATTTGAAGTGACATCCCATTATTTTTCCATATTCTATTCAATAAAAGCAAGTCACTAACTCTGGCATACATTCTAGGGCAGGGGATCATAAAAAGGCAAATAATTTGATATTATTTACAAAAATTCCAGGGGGCAGGACCATTGGCAGCCATTTAAAAGGTCTTCTACTACAGAGAAAGATATATTTTGGAGGATGAGGGGACAGACAAAAATGAGTGGTTGAGGAGTCTTGGTGGAGAATTTAGGAAAATGCATGGAACTAGGCATGAACATACCATAACCACATTCCCAGAAATAATTTGTTACAACTGCTTTTTGAAGGGGATACTCTTATTATTTCCAATTTCCAATGGAAAAACCTGGAACTTCCCAGGATTTCACAGCCCTTGAGTGATGCTAGAATATTAACTGAGACATCTGAACCCCAGAATATACATTTTATCACTGTACTATACTAAAAGGAAGAAGGTTGGAAGTGTCATAGAACGAAGATGTACAACTGCCAATAATAAATAACTGTTTTTTAAAAAAGTTTAGATATTATCATAAGTCTTATCAGACCAGAGGAGAATTTATTTTTTCCTCTCCTTCATCTTTCTATTTTGGTTTCATGCTTCAAAACAACTCAAATTGGCATTGCTTATATGAGGGATCACATTCATAATAGTTTTAACTGAAAATTTTACTCTGATAATTGTAGATTTACATGAAATTGTGAGAAATAATATAGAAGACTAATAGGAATATATGCACTTCAGCCAGTATATTAATTTTCTATTGCTGCTGTAACAAATGCCCACATAGCTAATGGCTTAAAGCAACACAAATTTATTACTTATTCATTCTGAAGGTCAGAAGTCCAAAATGGGTTTCACTTAGCTAAAATCAAAGTGAGAGCATGACTGCTTTCTGGAGGTGCTAGGGAGCTCTGTTTCCTTGTTTTTTCTAGCTTCTAGAGACTGCCTGCATTCCTTGGCTTGTGGTCACCAGTCAGCAATTGCATCACGCCAACTTCGGCTTCCATCATCACATCCCTTCTCTGACTTTCTATCTCCCTTCTCTCCCTTATAAGGATCCTTGTGATTATACTGGATCCACCCAAACAATCCAGCATAATCTCCCCATCTCAAGATCCTTAACTTGATCACACATGCAAAGTCCCTTTTATCATGCAAGGGAATATATTCAGAGGTCCCAGGGATTAGGACATGCATATTTTAGGGAGCCATTTTTCAGCCAACCGCATCTGGTTTCCCTCAATGATAACATTTCACAAAACTATAGTACATTATGACAACTAGGTTATTGACATAGGTACAATTCACCAATCTTACTCAGATTTCCCCAGTCTTACTCATACTAATGTGTGTATTTAATTCTATACAATTTTATCATTTATGTAGGTCTGTGTATCCACCACCACAGTCAAGACATGGAATAGTTCCTTCACCATGGGGATCCCTAGTGTTGACCCCCTCTCCCTCTCTTTTTTAACTCCTGGGAACCACTAAAATTTTTACCCATTAAAAAAATGTTGTCATTTCAAAAATGTTATATAAATATAGTCATACAGTACATGATCTTGTTAACCTTGTGGGATTAGCCTCCTTCTAGTCATCATAATTCCCTAGAGAATCATGTAAGTTATTCGTATCAACACCCCTTTCCTTTTTACTGCAAAGTAGTTGTTTATGGAATGTATGTGCCACAGATTTTTTTTTTTTTTTTTTTTTTTTTTGGCGGTGCGTGGGCCTCTCACTGTTGTGGCCTCTCCCATTGCGGAGCACAGGCCCCGGACGCGCAGGCTCAGTGGCCATGGCTCACAGGCCCAGCCGCTCAGCGGCATGTGGGATCCTTCTGGAGCGGGGCACGAACCAGTGTCCCCTGCATCGGCAGGCAGACTCTCAACCACTGCGCCACCAGGGAAGCCCTGTGCCACAGATTTTTGTATCCACTCAGTTGCTGAAGGACATCTGGACTGTTTTCAGTTTGAGGGTTATTATAAATTAAGCCACTATGAATATTTGTGTACAGGCTTTTGTGTGAATTTTTTTCTCTGGGATAAATGCCAGGCATACAATTAATAGATTTTATAAGTTACATGTTTAGTTTTATAAGAAACTGACAAACTACCTCAGAATGGCTGTACCACTTTTCATTCTCACCAGCAATATATGAATGATCCAGTTTCTCTGAGTTCTTGTCAGCATTTGTTGTTGTCTATTTTTTATATCAGCCATTCTGCTAGGTGTATAGTGATATTTCATTGTGGTTTTAATTTGCGTTTCCCTGATGGCTAATGATGTTGAACATCTTCTCATGCTCTGAACTGCCATCTGTATGCCCTCTCTAGTGAAATGCCTCATGACTATTTTTTTTTTGAACTGTTTTGTTGTTGTTGTCTTGCTGTATTTTAATGTGAGTTTTTGAGAGTTCTTTATATATTCTAGATATTAGTCTGCTGTTACATATCTGTTTTGCAAATATTTTTTCCTGTCTTTTCATGTAGGATGTCTTTTCATCCTCTTCATATGAACTTTCAAAGAGCAAATGCTTTCAATTTTAATAAGGTCTAATTTATAAATTTTTTCTTTGATTGGTTGTGATTTTGTTGCCAAGTCTATGAACTCTTTGCATAGATCTAAATCCTAAATATTTTCTCCTATTCAGGTTTTTTTTTAATACTTTGTTTTACTTTTAAGTACACCATCCATTTTTTTTTGGTAACTTTTGTTTAAGGGGTAACACTCAGGTTGAGTTTTATTATTTTGTCTATAAATGTGCAATTACGCTAACACCATTTCAAAGGCTATCCATCCTTCATTGATCTGTCAAAAATCACTTGGGCATATTTGTGTGGGACTATTTTTGGATTCTCTAGTCTGTTCTATTGATACATCCATCAATCCCTCTGCCAATACTACACTGTTTTGAATACTGTAGTTATATAATAGCACTAAATACCAAGTACAGTGATTCTTCCCACTTTCTTCTTCTTTTTTAAGATTGTCTTAGCCATTCTAGGACCTGTACCTTTCCATATACATTTTAGAACAAGCTTGTCCATTCCTATTTTAAAAAAATGTTGGAATTTCATTAAGCCTATAGATAAACTTTGGGATAACTCACATTTTTACTATGTTGAGTCCTCCCATTCTTGAACAGAGAATGTCCCTCCATTTGTTTAGGTCTTCTTTGATTCCTTTTAGCAACATTTTTAATAACCAGCATACAGAACCTGCACATGTTTTGAGATACACCTAAGCATTTCCTTATTCTTGGGGTGAATGTAGATAGTATTGTATTTTTTATTTCAATTTCCTCATGTTCATTGTTTATATATAGAAATATGATTGATTTTTATGTGTTCATCTTGTATCCTAAAACCTTGCTGAACTTACTTATTAATTCTAGGAGGTTTTTTTTTTTTTTTTTTTTTGCAGGTTATATTCTATGTAGACAATAACATCGTCTGGAAATGGGCATTTTTTATCTCCTTTTTTGATCTGCATGCCTTACTGCAGTGGCTAGAACCTCCAGCACCATAATGAAGAAGAGTGGTGAGAAAGGAAATCTTTACCTTGTCCCCAGTCTTAAGGGAAGCACATTCAGTCTTTCACCATGAAGTATAATGTTAGTGTAGGTGTTTTACAGCTGCTCTCAATCAAGTTGAGATAATTCCCCTCTATTCCTAACTTTCTGGGAGTCTTTAACATGAATGGATGTTAATTTTGTCAAATGCTTTTACTGTGTCAACTAATAGGATTGTATGATTTTTCTTCTTCAGTGTGTTGACATCGTGGATTATATTGACTGCGCTTCTTCTTTTCCATTTTTATTCTTCTTCCTCTTCCTCTGCTTCTGCTTACTTATGTCTGTTATACGTTTTTCATTTTTCAAAAATTTTTTATTCAAGTACAGTTGATGTACAATATTATATAAGTTACAGGTGTACAATATAGTGATTCACAATGTTTAAAGGTTATATTCCACGTATAGCTATTGTAAAATACTGGCTATATTCCCCAGGTTGTACAATATATCCTTGTAGCTTGTGTTACATAATAGTTTGTACTTCTTAATTCCCTACCCCTATATTGCCCCTCCCCCCTTCCTTCTCCCCACTGGTAACCACTAGTTTGTTCTATCTGTAAGTCTGCTTCTTTTCTGTTATATTCACTAGTTTATTGTATTTTTTAGATCCCATATATAAGTGATATCATATAGTATTTGTCTTTCACTGTCTGACTTATTTCACTTAGCCTAATACCCTCCAAGTCCACCCATGTTGCTGCAAATTGCAAAATTTCATTCTTTTCTATGGTTGAGTAGTATTACACTGTAGGTATATACACCACGTCTTTTTTAACCATTCATCTTTTGATTGACACTTATGATGATTCCATATCTTGGCAATTGTAAATAATGATGCTGTGAACACTGGAGTGCATATAACTTTTTAAATTAGTGTTTCAGTATTTTTTGGATATATACCAGCAGTGGAATTGCTGGGTCATATGGTGGTTCTATTTTTAGTTTTTTTTGAGAAACCTCCATACTCTTTTCCACAGTGGCTGCATCAATTTACATTCCCACCAACGGTGTATGAGGGCTCCCTTTTCTCCACATCCTTGGCAACATTTGCTATTTGTGGTCTTTTTGATGACAGCCATTCTGACAGGTATGAGGTGATATCTCATCGTGGTTTTGATTTGCATTCCCCTGATGATTAGCAAGGTCGAGCATCTTATCCTGTGCCTGTTGGCCGTCTGCATTTCCTCTTTGGAAAAATGTCTGTTCAGTTCTTCTGCCCATTTTTTTAACTGGGTTATTTGTTTGTTTTATTTGGGTGAGTAATATTGATTTGTCCTCATGTTTACCGATTCCTCTGTTTTCTCCATTCCACTAATGAGTCTACCCAGTGAGTTTTTTATTTCTGATATTGTATTTTTTCCTTTGTACAATCTACTTTTGTTTCTTTTAAAAATAACTTTTATGTTTTTGGTGAGATTTTCTATTTTTTCCATTTGTTTCCAGAGAGTCTGCAACTGGTTGTTTAGGATTTTCATGATTCTGCTTTAAATCCTCATCAGATAATTTCAACATCTGATTCACTTCAGTTTGATGTCTGTCAGTTGATTGTCTTTTCTCATTCAAATTGTCATTTTCTTAGTTCTTGGTATGATGGGTGATTTTCACTTGTACCCTGGACGTATTTCCTATTGTGCAGCACAGTCTGTACCCTATTTAAGTCTTTCGTTTGAGCAGGTAGCCCCCCTGTTTAGATATAAAATGCTGCTCCTAGTGTGCTTTGTGGGCTGGGTTCCTTAATATTCTAATTTTCAGATCTTTTGTGGTATTATTTTAGTCTGCTGCCCCTGGGGCTCCCACTGGCTCTTGCTGGTATTTCCTAAGGAGGAATCTAAGAGATTTACTCAGGTGGGACAACTAGGTGTCCCCTGGTGAAGGAAAAGTTAGCAAAGAGAAGAAATTCCCTAGCCAGATGCCCATTTGTGGTTGGATTCTTCAATCAGTGCTCCCCCATCTACAGCTGCCCCAGTATCTCTGCTATGGGTGGCAGAGGTGAGTTTCAATCCCAAAGTGTAAAGGAGACCTTGTGAGTTTGACACCTTGCACGGCTGAGTCCCTCCTGCCACTTCTGTATGACTGCACTGGCATCTCCCAGTACAGGTAGGAAGTCTTGGGCCTGCAGGGGGCATCCCCGTTGGGAGTTCCCTGTGTTAGGATCACCATGCCTTGCGGGATATGGAGAGAACTTCCTAGATGAGGCGATGGGATGTGCCCCACACTTTCTCTGGTGTCACTGGGAGAAAGTGACAAGGAGGCTTCTCCAATCAGCCTGCTTACTGTGGTCTATCTTGCAAGTGCCATCAACAGCTTCAGCATCTCTCTGTGGAGGAGGGAGCTTCAGGTTTGGTGGGAAGGAGAGTGTTTTATGGCTTGCTTATTGTTAGTGGATCTCCAAATATATCCTCTTACCAGTTCTGCCAGTTCTGTTTTCCATGGGGTTCTGGTTCAGTCTGTGTGAGGAATGTGCCTACTTGTGCTGCCATCTGTTGCTAGACTGGGGGTCAGAAATTGCTGAACCCAGGTTCCCTTCTGTTGAATGGGGGTTATAAGACACTCCGTGGCTGTGTTTATCCTTTATTCCTGAAGCTCCTAACCAGCTTCCCTTCTTACCGCATTTCAGAAATCTCCTTTGGTTGCCTCTTACACTGTTTCCACCATTTATAACTGTATTTAGTTGTACTTAAAATTTTTAATTTAGGGGAGAAGCAGGAAGAAATAGGTATATGCCATCTTCTCCTGACCTTAATAAATTCATAATAACATTTTTCAAAAACACTTTCCAGTCTGAAAATTGTTCTGAGTATTTAAAACTGAGTGTCAGTAAACATGACATGTAAGCTGGGTAGGGAAAACCACATAGAATCAGCTTTTCTCTCTCACCTCCATCAAATTTTAGGGTTGTCAAGACAAACAGAATTCATATAATTAAATCCACAATGAAGAATCTTAAAATTCTTTACAAAAAGCAGCTAACTTTGTTACCATGTGATTCTGTACATATTTTATTCTCCTACATGACTGAGGCAAAAATTCTGACAAAAGAAGAGATCGCATGAATTTATGGAACAAGTTAATGTGCTACATAAAATACACTATAATTAATTAGTATATCGCTGGCAATTCTGACTCTAAAAGATGGCCACATGTAAGCAACCCAGCAAATTTCATTTGAAAGCACTACTGAAAGAGCTGCATAGAAAAGGTTTTTAAGAAAAATGTGTGTGTGTGTTTACAAATAGAGGTATGACACCTAATGGCAAATGTAAAGGAGTTACTGCATCTGCTGATTTTAACTGATGGATGTTTTCACCTTCCTGCTCAAGATGAAACAAAGAATTTCTTCCCTGATTGCAATGTTATCTGCAGCAGTGCAAGCAAAGGGTGATTCAAAGGAGGTTTTTAGAGCCCTCAGGGAGTCTCAGGCTTCAGAAGTGGCACCCATGCCCCTTCAAACTTGCACCACACAAACAAGCAAATATTCAGGTGAGAAGCTGGACATTTCATAGAATGCATCCGATTAGGTTGTTAGGTTGAATAATGGGGCCCTGACTTACTCTGTCCTGAGTTAGCAGGTCTAGGCATCTTCTGAGCTCAAGCTCACCAGCTAAATCTAGTTCTTCATTTTTTTAATGAATTATCTCAGGCTGACTTTGTGACTTGTAACTCAGAATCACAATCTAATACATATGATTTTGGGAGGCCTTTAAAAATTTAATTTAGCTATATGCTTACTGTTGACAACTTTCACTTGGTTGGGAATCAAAACAGAGGATAGATCCACATTGATAAAAACATGATGAGTATTTCCTCTATACCTGTGTCAAAGCAGTGGCCCACGAGGAAGCAAGATAGAGTGGAGTACATCCCAATGTTTTTAGGAGGGAGGGATTAAAAATTCAATATTGACTACATTATGAAAAATTGACATAGATCAAATCCCATTACATCTAAACCTTTAGGGCAATTGGAATGTTTGCTGTGATCAAAGTCTGTCGTGAAAACGCAGCTGGATATCACGTTCCCAGATGGAGAGAAGCTAAGATATTATCACCCTCTCTGGTGAATTTACCAACATAAAAGATTCATTTTACAGTATAAGGAAGAGAAGGGTTTTATACATAAGCATGCATTCTTTATCTCCCTTCCCTTCTCCAAGCTCCTGAATCATTTTAGACAGGCCCACTGCTCTTTACTTTGGGTGATGGTAAATCTACTACTTCTTTCCCAGATAGGTTCTTGGAATTTCAGAGGTGAGAGGAAAGAGGAACAGGGAGGTGAGAAGCAATTATAAATTACTGAAACACAACATGTATTGTTAAATACTATATTTAACAATATTATACTATAAATATTATTATACAATAAATACTATATTTAACTTTTTTTTCCTTCAGCATCTTTTACATTGACACTAGAAACATTTACAAAAAAGAGAAACAGAGAAAGAGAGTGAGAGAAAGGAGTAAAGAAAAAATAAAATAGAAAGCATTTGTAGAGGCTATTAAGTCAAATGATATAAGTACTTTATGGTCATTTGTATAAAGTACTTTTATGGCAGCTTTATTTAGTTCTCATCCTAATTATATATTTAAAAGAAGGATTGCAACTACTGAAGATATAAATTCATTTATATACTCTTAAAAATCAGTTAATCAAAATGTCTTGATTTATATATATATAATTTAATACACACATAAAGTGTTCTGAAATATCTTCTCAATTAAGATGACAGATTTTAAATAAATATTTTATTGAATGTTATTTTGCATTAAACCTAATGTTGCAAGAAGTTGTGCCTACAGTACTGTCAGATTAATTTGGATTTTTCTCAAATATTATAATTATCACATCCTCTTTCTTCCCTCCCTTCAGTGGCTTCCTTCAGATAAAACAAAAACAACAAACAAACAATTTAACCTGCCCTTCAAGGCTTCACATGTTTTATTTCCTTTCTTGCTCTGTTCCTGCCCTTTATCTCTGTCTCTTTCTGTCTGTCTCTGTCTCTGTCTCCAGTTATACATTTAAGTCCTTCCCATGTGGTAGGCACTATTCTAAGTCCTGGTGCCACTACATGGGACAGGACAGTCAGGCCCTCTGCACTCAGGGAATACCTGTAATGAGGAAGGATGTTTAATAGAATGAGCAATGCTAAGCTTAAGCCAACAAACCCCAAATACAGGAGTTAAGAGCATGATTTCTGGAGCTGAGTTTTAATCTTGGCTTCACACCCAATTAATCACTAACTCTTGATAAGTTACTTAATCTCCCTTAGGCTACATATTTTTCAACAACAGACAAGAAATAATAATAATGTGATGAAGAAGAATGACAATGGCTGATTTATAGTTTCACTGAGAAGACTGAGATAATATTTTTAACCATACAACTAGATATTGTAAGAACTCAACAAATGTTAGTTGCTATCATTACCATTACTCTTACTGTTATTGTTAAGGGCTGGGCTACATAATATACATGTGCTTAAGGAGTTCAGCTATTTGAGAACTACCAACCACCTTCCTGTGACTTGTGACAATTAATGGTTTTTAATGACCAAAAATTATTCCCCTGGAATCAAACTGACTTGGAACAGGTAACCAGGATACCTGAAAATGGCCAACAGAATGATCTTCCTCCCAATGCTCTTCCAAATTAAGGGGATAGAGTGATGTTCTTATAAGCCAATACGTAACCATACGTAACGTGTGCAATCTGCTGAGACAAGGGAAAAAGCAATGCCCAGGCTAGCAGCCCACTGCTCCCCCAGAGCCAGGTGGCATTCACACAGCACATGCTGCCCAGCTCCTGGTTGGCTGCTTGTCTTATCTGCTTCTTTTCAACCTGACAGGGGTCGATAAACCACTGCAGAGAACAAAATGGATGTGCAGAATAAAAATGGTGATGAAGAAATTGAGAATCTTGAATCATACTTCATTCTGGTGAATAAAGGACAGGTCACTCATTCTAGGATATGAATTTATTTTAAGCTCTAATTATTATTATTGAGACTTATGCAAGAGGGAACATATGAAGCATGGATTGTAACTTGGTTAACTGTGAGGGTGTCAATGACCCAGGGAACAAGAATAGGGGTAAATAAAGACGGCTTGTGAAAGGAGTCACTTCTAGATCTTATGCTGGTATTTCCATACAATTTTTTGTTCAGATATTTTTATGCTCATTACTGAAATTACAATGAAAGATAAATGAAGGGTGCCCACACAAAGAGCTTCAGGATCACCAGGGTTATTATTTAAAAGAAAGTAATTTATATTTCATTGTAGGAATATAATGATTCCATCAAAGTAAAAAGAAAAGGGAAAAAAATGTAGGTCATAGAGGAAATGACTTAGTTTGAGGAACATGCCCTGTAATACAAACAGTCCTATATCAGGAATTAGGGATCCTGGTGGAAGTCCCAATACATTTCTAACTGGCAATGCAACCCTAGGCCACTTAAAAAAGAAAACCTCTGACGCCCAATGCCCTTGTGTATCCAGTGCAGGAAACCTTTAAAACCTACCTCGTATTTCTCAAATGGAGTTGTGTGGATTAAAGGAGAACCAGATGTGGCTCTCCTCGTAAGCTGTAACTACGAGCAGCCATGAAGGCATCCATAATTCATTTAACTAAATCCTACAGATGTTTCTGTTTGGATTTATGCTTTTACCAGAGTATTGTTTTACTTTTTAAGCTATAGGTCTTGACTCTCACTGGACTTGTGACTGCTATGATTTTGTATTGACAGAGTCACCACCTCTTCCATCCCCTTCCTCATCTGTTCTCTTCCCCGGATGGATTTCGTTGGAAACATACTGAACTCTAAACCTTTCTACTCTTAGTGTGCAAAGTATGAACTGGGAATGGGCAGCATTGGTATCAAAGGGGAGTTTGTTAGGTATGCAGACTCTTGGGCTCCCCTCCAACTCCAATGAATCAGATAATGAATCTTTCATTTTGACAATATTTGCACATTACATATGAGGAGCACTGACCTAATGCCATCTAATGGGTTTCAATCATCATTTGTTCCATACCTCGGTTGCCTCGATGGGGGTAGAGATCCCAAACAAAGAACATAAGATACTAAAGCTGAAAAGGCCCTCTCTGGTGATTTAATCCAGACACCTCATTTTACAGGGAAGGAAAAAGCCTAAGGTCATAGTCTTCCGGAGCCAGTGCAGAACTCATCAGGCATGAGTCACGGGTGCTTTTCAACAATATCATGTTAGTAAAAATTTACTTTGCGATTCAGCTTTTCCCTTTTCTTCTTCCAGCCACAGAAAAGTTAATCAGTGGTTCCCAGGGACACCCCTGGTCTTCGGAGTCTCAGGCTCCTGTGTGCATGTACTTATTTACAGTAGAAAACAAACATAAACCACGCATTGGAGACCAAGGCCATCTGGGTAGCCCTAGGGGTGGATTGGCTTATTCTGAACGCTTTGCCTCTGGCTCCTCAATTATCGACTAGGAGATGATTCATCTCTACAGAGACCTTTGACAGTCTCAGCTGAAAAAATTCTGAGAAGTGCAAAGCATTACTGTGTCCTGCAAGTGAAAACTACACCATTCTCTGAACTTTCCCCATATCTGGAACTGAAACTAAAATTAGCAGCTGCCATTTCTATGCCATACATAACCCCTTGGCTTATTCCCAAGGACACAGCCAAGGCTGCTCTGCAGACTATCCAGTCTAAGCACGTGGTTCTCTGTGGAAGTAACAGTACATAGTAGAGAGAGCAACAGGTGTGCGATTAGAATTTCTGGGTTTCAGCCCCAGTTGCTCCTCTTACTAGTTGTGTGCACTCAGGCTGCTACTCCACCTCTCCCGGCTTCTGTTTTCCCATTTTACGTGGCCTTACTACTACTTATGTCACTGGATTTTTTTCCTACATCCTTGCTGTTGACACTGTGTTTTCCATGTGCCTTTGGCCTCAGTGTAGTGACCACCTTCCTACTTTCCCAGTTTCCATACCTTTTTCCCCCTCCTAAGACCACTAATTCTCTATCCTGGTGCCCACAAGGCCCCAGGGAAATGGCTACTCTCAGCTCCTCCAAGAGAGTGTGTGACTTAGTCAAGTCCATGAGCACATGCAGTGCTCTCTGGCCATAATGACTGAGTTTGGTAGCTGGCATGTGAACGAATGTGCTAGCCCGACAGAGTGGATCTCAGGGCTGTCCCGGAAACACTACAATCAAGAAGTTCTGCTCCTCTTCACTGTGCGGAGACAACATGATGTGTAGAATTGCTACGGACATCAGAGGAGCCAGCTTGAGCACAATGCTGACCCACTGAGGCAGCAAAGACAAAAGAACTGCTGAGCTGGAGCCCTAATGACACAATAAACTTCTGGATCAAGCCACACCTAAAAAGCAGCCTTATCTTTGTACATTTCAATTATCTGACCTAATTCTCTTCAATGTTTAGTTTGAGTCTGGTTTTCTATTTCAGGAAATTCAATCATACTGACATAAACATTTTGGTCTCAACAAAACTTCCAAGTAGTCAAGTTTTTCTTATGTTACTTATAATTTGCCCCACTCCAAAAGACTTCAGCAAGTGATATCTGAACAGGATTCTCTGAACAATGAGGTAAAATATATATCAATGTTTTGTAAATTGCGAGGTACTACAAAAATCTAAAATACTATATTTCACAAAGCAGTGAGTCATAAGTAAACTATTTGATCTGTGACTTTTATCCTACTTGGGGTCAAGAAGCCAAGGAAATCTGTGAACCTTATCCCCCAAAATACTGAGTATACACATACATGCAAACCTCATGGAGCTTATACACCAACTACACAGGACTTTTATGATCTCTCCAGAACTATCTCTTGGGAATGGTCCTTAATTTGTGGACCGTGGGCCTGTGAGTTACAAAGAGATTGAGAACTACATACTATCTTAAATGCCAATGAATATTAAGAATTCCTGTACTGAATATATCTTATTAGGAAACTCCCACATCTATGCTATATTAGAATTCAGTCAAAACTCCATTACATAATAATTAAAGTCATAATTAGAGATGTTCTGCTGAAGTCAATTGTTTCATGCTTTCCTTCTGAATTCCATCTACATCCATCTTTAAACTATTTTGTAACGTTAAGGATATCAATAAAGGAAGTGACCCAGATACCAGTCAGCTCATTTTTCTCTCACTGGGAAAAACCTTTGCGTTTGGCTCCACAAAATCAATTCGATTGTTATACAGTTCAATACGTGAAGATAAAAGCAACTCCAGAGATGTCTACGGCCCTTTCTTAGAATCAAACCAGAGAAAGGAGAGGGCAGTTGGAAGGTAAGAGAAAAGGAGCCCAGGGGCAGGTTCTGTCTTGAGAGGAGTATCCCCATCCTTCCCCACCTCAAACACTATAAACCTTGAAACACAAAACTCGGCACAAAAGAAGAACAATGAATTTATGATCCAACCTTGTGCAAAGAGCTGGAGTTTGGGAGTCACGAAAATCTTGATCTGAATTCCAATTTTGCTATCTTCTTGCCGTGTGACATGGAGAATTTACCTAACTCATTTCTAATCATTGCCCCTGCTGTTATTCTCGCCCTCACTCCATAGTCTACTCTCAGAACCCTCCGCCTCGTCCATGCCTCCCCGGCCATGCCCAAACGCAGGAGTTCTTCCCTAATGGACTCTGCCTGTAAAAGTCATCCCCAGACCAATGCAGGACTAACCCCACACCTTCTTCAACTGTTTGCTTACTGCTCATATACCTGCCACTGAGGTCTCCCCCGACCACCGTACTTAATACTGCAACGTGGTCCCACCCCACTCCCTTACCTGGGCTGCTCTAAGTTTTCTTTTTCTTTTCTTAGCGTATATCACCTTTACACACCACATGATATTAATATATATGTAAATATTATGTTTACTGTACCTCTCCCCACTATATTATAAACTGTACAGAATTAAGAGAGCTACATCTGTTTAGTTCTCTGGCGTATCCCCATCAACTAGAAGAGCAACTGGCACATGATAGGAACTCAAAAAATATTTGATTTAAATAATCAAACAAATTAATCTCTGTGACTTTTTTAGACCTGGAAATTGTAAACAAAAATGTATTCTCATAAAGTTTTCTATGCACTAAAATGTAATTTTATTTGCCTAACAATGTTTACCAAATAGTTGGTTAGTAAATGTTATTTTCCTCTCTATTCTCCCTAAGCATCTTACTGGAAATTTGACAGGCTGATACTAATTATGTTCTAGAGGCTAGGTTCTTTATTCTCTGCCATCTTTGGTATTTGGGCAACCAAAATCCCACGTGATCAGGTGAACAGCATGTGTTCGATCTTGGAGACAGACTCAGCATATGATTATTTCAAGGAACAGTCATGCTGGAATATGAATATAAATGCAGATTTAAAATGAGGGGACCAAGTGAAAAATAAAAAACTAAAATGAAATGGATACAAGTGCTATTTGAGCAGTGTTTAAGCAGAACCCCTAATTCACGTTACCCCATGAAGCAGGAAGATGACAGATAAGCAACCAAGATCAAGGAAACAGTTGTTAGAACCCAACATGGGAGCTACTTGGGTCTAGGTTTTTACTTGAGGAAATTCCATTTCTGGAGGCGTATGGATTCTCATGGCTTCTAGGAGAAGTACTGAAGGTTTGTTTCCCTTTTCCTCCAACCATTGTCTTATTTCTATGCAAGGATGGATCCAGACCAGAGGAAAGACACACAGTCCCTGATAATTAGGAGTTCTAACACAGACTGTCCAAATTTCTGGAAACTTTTTGAGTCAAGGGCAAAGGGCATGCTAGTTATAAAACACCTACCAATTTAGTTTATTTTGGGGGGAAGGAGGATATCCAGGTGAGAAAAGAGGTGGACACAAGTCACTTTACACAGAGAAGAATATAATGTACACAACTGTTCCAGGCAGACAGAAGAGGGAAGAGAGAAGCACGTGGGTGGTAGGAAGAAGCATGGAGGAAAGGAAGTGATGCATGTGGCTACAGGTATTCCCTGACCACAATTATTTTTTCTAGTTCGTCATTTTTTATTTGCTTGTTTGTTTTAACTTTGTTTATGCTGATTTTTGTCAACTAAGGGTTCTCTTTTTCAAGTGTAAGGTCATCTCTTTGCTTATTGTTTTTCATTTTGAGTCAAAATTAGACAGTTTTTCCTTCTCCAAGATTAAAGCAGAATTTAATCATTTTTCCTAATACTAGTATTATTTTATATTTTACAATTAAATCAATACTAATAATTATTTCTTTCAAAATAATAAAAATTTACCACGTACTAAGACCAGTACATGATCTAACCCACTTAGTCCTTACTATAATACTGAGATGGGGATTTTATCTATGTATGTATAAAAGGGGAAACTGAGAGTCAGAGAAGTTGCAAGGTCATACAGCTAATAAGCTGCAGTGTGACACAGCCAGAAGTTCAGCCCACCCCTGATTCTGGAATATTTAAATACCACTGGAAGGTTGGTTTACTGAAAGACACACAGTCGGAAGAATAAATTTATGGGGGTGAGGTAGTGGTGCCTGAGAAAAGCAATAGGTCGTGCTATTTTACGAAAAAAGAGAGATACAGTAAGACAAATTACGTTCTACAGAATATTATATTGCTTGGTTTTGGATATTTTCTCCCACTGATGCAACGATTTATGAAAGTGATTTTTCTTTTTATTTCAATGAATCTAACAATTTGCTGAACAATTAGGATTTGTCATTTCTACTATTATCTCCCACTAATATCATTCCCATCTGTACATTCTGATAAGTACTACCTGTGTTTATTTTTATTTATTTATTTTTATTTTTTTTTGCGGTACACGGGCCTCTCACTGTTGTGGCCTCTCCCGTTGCGGAGCACAGGCTCCGGACACGCAGGCTCAGCGGCCATAGCTCACGGGCCCAGCCGCTCCGTGCCATGTGGGATCTTCCCGGACCGGGGCACGAACCCGTGTCCCCTGCATCGGCAGGCGGACTCTCAACCACTGCGCCACCAGGGAAGCCCTACCCGTGTTTATTTTAAAGAGGAAAATGATCTTATGCATAACAAAACCTCAAAACTAATTAAAGAGTGTCTGAAGGCATATCTCAAAATACAGGCTTAGACACTATGCTCAGAGTTTTAGTGTGATAAAACATACATAATGCAAGAGCAAAAGAGTTAGGAGAAAGTTCAGCAAAAATTATTTGAACTTCCATTAAGAGAGTGTTCCAGCTGTCTCTCTCCTCCATCACACCATTAAGCACCCCATTATCATTAGCTCTCTTTGTCAGTTTTAACAATTTTCTTTTCACCTAAACACCACTTTATTCTCTGACTCAACAAATGCAATTTGGATCTCATTAACGTGGTTGGTGTTAACCTTAGAATAACAAGTTAAAACTACCTTTCATGTGTACTGTGAGCTTGACTCTCATTTAAATCAGGTAGCTGAGTTTCTTTGTCATGGTCATAGGCTGTCCCTTCCAAATAGGTCAGCGAACATGCCTTGGGGACCCAGAATCTCAGTAAAGTCACCAGTCACTGCAGTGAATAAATGGGTATGCAGTCCCATTCAATAACAGAAAATACAAAGACGTAAATGATCTTTTCTGTAATGCAAAGAGCTCCTGCTTAGAAAATAGAAGACCTAGGTTCTAATTACAGATATTAATTTACAATTGGATATGGACAGATCACTTAATCATTTGTTTTTCAGCAGAAAAACAAAGGTATTAAACTGAAGGGTTGTAAGTCCTCTCCAGTTAAAAGACACCAGCAGACATCTGGTGCCTGTGCAGATACTCTTTTCAGACAAGTGCACTCATCCTCCAGAAGACCTGCAAGTCATGTTCAAATCTGTAACCTTCTGTGGAAAACTGTCCTTGGCCAAGTAGGGGAGATGCCTTTTGTCAGGTTTAACAAGACTCCCACCTCCAGGTGGGACAACTCCAGTACAAGCTATGTTCCAGAATATCCCCTCGCCCCTAGACTAAAGCAAGACTGTATGTAAGACCACATCAGTTCTCATCTATTTCTTCCCTATCCTGCTTTCCTCACTCTTAAGTGGTTCAGAAAAAGCACATTCTCCATAATCATAGTGCACCCAAATCCCTGACTCAGGCGCTCCCTCTAAGGAACTCACATGACAAAGGATTTTCTACTCTGCTGATGACTTGCTGAAATGAACATTTTCAAGGAAGCACTTAATAAATTAGTTACCTCATATATAAATTTAGAGGTTAGTAAGACATTTCAGGCAGTGTCAGCTTAGACAGGAACTACTATTCATGGTAAGTCAAGGATGGATTTCCTAAAGAAAAGATATTTGAGCTGCCTGGAAAAGTGAATTCTAGGGGAAAAGGCATCCCAAGCAGAGAAGACAGCATTGGCAAAGGATGAGAGGTATCGCAGATGCATACTTGCTCCAGGAATGCAGGCATAGAAGATAGATGAACCTTTAAAGTACAGCCTTGTGGTAGGAGGGGAGGAAGGGGCCAAGTCATTATGGAAATGACATTGTATGACATTATTAAAATATGAAAATTACATTACAGCTAATATTTCTTAAGACTTTACTCTGTGCCAAGTTCTTGCTCAGTATTTCCAAGCTACCAATATATTTCATCCATTCAGACACCACAACAGACATACACACTGGGTAGTGTTATGTTTCCTTCCACAAGTGAGGAAACTAAGGCACAGAGAGGTTAACACAGATAGCAGGTAGGAACTGGCAGACCCTGGATAAAAACCTTGTCATTTCAAAGACTACCTCGTAAACCTCTGAAACGTGATGGCCTCCCATAACCATTTACAACCTTTATACCCCAGTAATGAATTTGGAAGATGAGGAGGAAGGATTGAAGGATATTAAGCAGCACGGTGATATGATTTTATACAAGTTTGATAAAATTCATCCTCGTAGCACGTTTTATTAGAAAGTTCCATCAAACCAAATGGAAGAATAAATGAAACTAAGGAGATTAGGAAACTACTGAGCGTTTTAGCCTTAGAGATAATTCAGTGAACATTAGTTGGCTTAGGCTGCTGTCACAAAATACCATAACTGGGTGGCTTAAACAACAGACATTTATTCTTCATAGTAGTGAAGGCAGGAAATTCAAGATCAATAGGCTGGAGGATGTGGTTCCTGCTGAGAACCTTCTTACTGTCTTGAAGAGGGCTGCCTTTTCAATGTACATTCACATGGAGGAGAGAGAGAGACTCTCTTCTTAAAAGGACACTAATCTCTCATGACAAACCCAAACCATGACCTCAACTAAACCTAATTACCTCCCAAGGCCCCACCTCCAAATATTATTGCACTGGGCGCTATGGCTTCAACATGTGAACTGTGGGGGGACAAGAACATTTAGTCCACAGCAGACCCTGAATCAAGTGGCTGTGGGAATATGGAGGAGAGGAAAGATCTGAAGATACTTGTGGTTCTTTTCCTTCTGGTAGAAGTTTAAAATAATAGCCATGTGAATTTTGTTGATATAAGGTCATCAGATTTAGCAAATAAAGACACAAAATTCCCAGTCATATCTGAATTTCAGATAAGCGAAGAATAATTTTTAGTGACTGTCCCATGCAATATTTGGAAAATATTTATACTAAAAAAAAATCACTTGTTTAGCTAAAATTCAAATATGCCAGAGTGTACTACTGAACTTTATCTGGCAATCTTAGTCCTGGGCCATGTGTGGTTTTAGAATTTGGCCGACAACACTTGCACAAATATCTGTGTAAGAGCAGAATAAGTTCTCCCTCTACTACCATGCAGGAAATGTAATAGAAACTGTCTTCTCTATGTTCTCAATATTCCAACATCTGCCGGGTTTTCAGAGGGAAAATGAAAACCTACCTGTAAAAATAATGATGTTTTGATTTCTCCAGTTTAGTAAAATATTTAGTCCTGTGGTTCACTAAATGGCATTAATGAGAAAATAGGTCACAGGACTGTTTCCCTTGAGGTGCAGTTAGCAAAGAAAAGCATATGGCATTTTACAGCTGGAAGGGATCAACCCATAGTTTTGTGCAATGACCTTCTTTTCTGATGAAGAACTGGAGACCCCAAGCAGTTATGGGACTTACCAAAGGTCACACAGTGAGCAGCACTGATCTGTGACACCCACTGTGCTAAGTCAAATATAAGCACTTTATCATTTAATCCTCACCACAATACGAGAGGTAGTGATATTATCACAATTTTAAAGTTAAAGTGAATTTAACTCATTTTGCTTGAGGAAGCAGGGCAGAAAACAGCAGAGCTGAGATTTGAAATGAAAACTGAATCATGAGTCTATTGTCTCTTAATCTTTACAAAATCAATCTCCCCCCCCTTCCCCTCTTCCCCTCCTCTCCACCCCCCCCCCTTATACACACACACACACACACACACACACACACACAGAAAACACATTCACCACGCTGCCTTCTCCTACTGGTCATAACATAGTTCTACCGCATAGTGTACCTCCAAGGGGGTTAAAAGTATTGTGCATTTCTTGAAACAAATTCAGTGCCAAGACAAAAATAAGCAACGTGCCCTGGACTAGGAGTATCATACCACACAGTTATACCAGGCTTCAATACCAAAGCGTAATGATGAGATGACCCTGTGACTCTTCCACTGGGACACCTGTATTCTGTAATGTTTTTCCTCATCCAGACTTCTATCTCATTAGCATAGTTTTCCATACAGTATGGGAATTGTAATAGTGCCTGCATTTTTATATTTTACTTATTTTTTTAAGGGAACTTCATTATTTTTACTTATTTATTTTTGGCTGCATTGGGTCTTTGTTGCTGCGCGCGGGCTTTCTCTAGCTGCAGCTGGGGCTACTCTTCGTTGTGGTTCATGGGCTTCTCATTGCGGTGGCTTCTCTTGTTGCAGAGCACGGGCTCTAGGTGTGCAGGCTTCAGTAGTTGTGGCAAGTGGGCTCAGCAGTTGTGGCTGGTGGGCTCTAGAGTGCAGGCTCAGTAGCTGTGGTGCACAAGTTTAGATGCTCTGCGGCATGTGGGATCTTCCCAGACCAGGGCTCAAACCCGTGTCCCCTGCATTGGCAGGAGGATTCCTAACCACTGCACCACCAGGGAAGCTCACCTATATTTTTAATAGACTTTTATTTTTTAGAGCAGTTTTAGGTTCATACCAAAAGTGAGCAGAGAGTACAGAAATTTCCCATATACCACTCAGCCATTTGCACAGCCTTGTTCAATATCCCTTACCAGAGTGATACATTTGTTACCGTTGAGGAACCTACACTGATACATCATTTTCACCACAAAGTCCACAGTTTACATTAGGGTTCACTCTTAGTGTTCTACACTCTTAGGTTTTGACAAATGTATAATGACACATATTCATCATTACAGCTATTGTCTGAATTTCAATTCCATTTCTGGCTTAGCAATTACAAATCTGACTAGAATTTGTTTTAGAAAATAGAGTATCTTTATAGAGTAACAGAAATTTTGGGCCACAATAGAGTTAATGAAATGTTTGAGTAGGAATTCATAAAAGTTTGTAAAGCAATCAATATTAGCCAGCAGCTATATAGCTTTGACAACCTCTGCAAGATTTCCAAATACTATTTCAAAATTTGCTTCAGGAAATGTATACGATGTTACAATAATAAGTAAAGGTACTTAAACATATAAATAATGAATTTTCTTGGGAGTCCAGAGTGAATCTAAATTGTTTCTATGTTAAATATTAACTTGTTTTACTAAATATCATCTTGTTCATTACAGACGTGTGAACAGTAATATATTAGGGAAAGACTGAATTTTATACTTACTACAAATGGAAGGATGGCCTTTTCATTATGCTTCCTTCTGAAACATAAAGCACTTCAACCAAGGAGGTTAATCTGTAGCAAAATGATCATTAATCTAAACTCTCTTAAGGCTGGATCACTCAGCAGAGCATTCTAGCACGCTCACACTGGTCAGCTCACTTTCAATATGTGAACATAGCAAAAGAGACAACTTTCTTGGTACTGGATTTAAAAAGACAGTTTTGAATTTTCTCAGATATTCATAAGGAGTTATAGTTTCTCAAGCTCCTTTCTTCCCCTAAAACATCAAAAAAAAATTGTATTGACTTAGTGACCCAGTGCCTGAAATATTTGGAGTGCTCAAGAACTTTAAATGAACCTATGTCATGCTTTAATGTGTGTGACTCAAGATTCTTTGAATAAACTAAAGTGATATAATTATAGAATGCGAGCTGGTAGAATCAGCGGTATTCACTGTCAGTCCAATTATTAACAAATAGCTATACTCAAGCCATTGAAAAGTCCTATTGATTGTACCACCAAAGAATATCTCAAATCTTTACATTTTTTCCCATCACCACGTCAACCTCTCCTGTCCAAACCTATCATTCCCCTCTGCCTTCGACAGTCTCCACTCCTCCTAGTTTACAGAGTCCTAGCCCATGTCCCCTCCTGCAGATTCATTCCTTCAGTATCTGCTGCTAGTGGAAGCTTTCTAAAATACATTTCGGATCAAGTCTCTACCTTAAGTGGCTTCCCATTACCCTTAGAATAAAGTCAGAAATCACTCACTGCCCTACAAGCCCCGAAAGAGTTAGTTAGCCCCTGCTTAGTTCACCGCAATCATTACACGACGACGAGCTCCGCATTCACTGGACTTCCCCACGCTGGCCTTCTCTCTGATCCTTTCACTCATCACGATCTTTTCAGTCCCAAGGCATGCCTTCTTTCTTCCTTTCCTTTACCACTTGGTTACTTTCTACTCATCCTTCAAGTCTCACCCTAAATGTCTCTTTCCCAGGATATCCTCTTCTGACCCCTCAGGAAATTTAGGTAACGATGCTGTAAGTTCTCTCCTGAACGCTTCCTTTAAAGTACTTGCTGTTATTTTCTCCAAACAATTATTATCCTGAGTATTTGTGTAAAATGTTTCTTCCTCCACCAAGCTCTCTGAAACCACATGTGCATTTTTCATCACTGGTTCCTCTAACTATCATGTGGCACTCAAGTTTGGCTGAAAATTAAAATAGAGATTGAAAAAACGCTGATGCCTACGCCATGTCTCAAATCAATTAAATCAGAAACCCTGGGGGCTGGCCTGGCTAGCATTTTTTTTAAAGCTCCTTAATATTTTATTTTTAAAACTCTCAGAGTGACTCAAATGGAATTCAAGTTTAAGAACATGTGAATTCACACAATGTTTGGCATAAAATAGATGCTCAAGAAACACTTGTTCTACTAAAGGAAGACTAGATTAGGAATATGAGATAACCAGAGACAAGGGGCTCACAAGGAAGCAAAGCAAGTAACCAAATTTAAATGCAATAGAAAAATTTTGAAGAACCATCTATGCATAAGGTTAAGCTTTGGTCTAAAGGGTGGAGATAAAAATAAAAATTAAGCATTACCCCTATCCTCTAAGGAGACACAGCTAAGTGTAGTTATACTCTAGTTATACTCGAATATAACAAATTTGTTACAAAGGAAAGAGTCACCTCCCAAGAGAAAAAAGAAATCTTTTGTTGGATTGGGAAGCAGGAAAATTACAGAGGTATGAGAATTGGGGCCACCTGCATCCACATAGCTTAATTCACATGATTGTGAACTGAGGACACCTCTGTCAACAGAGTTAATCATTTGTTCCTGGCACATTGCCCAGAAATGTTAAGACTGTAAAACAACAGATATCTTCCCTGTTTGCATTAGTAAATTCCTACAAACCTATATATCTGAACAAACAGTTTGCTCACCTTGGCAAAAGTGTGTCCTACTTTAGATTCCTCATGCGGGCAAACAGCTCATTTGTCAAACTCACTTCAAGACTCTCATCATGCTACTATCACCACTGATAAACTATTATATTACGAACTTTGCCCTACCCTAATTAGTTTCCCACCTTGAAATACCTGCCTTAAGCTAAGTGAGCCAAGAGATCAAAACCCTCTAAATCCTCTGCTGACCTCCCCATTCTGAAGCCCTACTAAGATTTTTTCAGTGAATCCTAAGAACAAGAAATCCTTTCGAAAAATCCTTTAACATAGATCAGATTTCAAAATCTGTATCCTTGGTGGAAACCAGCCTTATTAATAATAAAACTGTTTCTCTGTATGTCTGCAACACAGACAAATAAGACGATGATTATGATCAGGGTTTGTATTTCACTTCCAAGCCAGGGCTTTAGTGCATGTATATAAAAATTCAACAAGATGGGTATCATGACATATGCACGGTGACTAACTGAAACCAAGAGAAGAGATGTCATCCCCAATTCAAAGAGCCTTCTGCCCTACAGAAAGTAGAGTGGTCCACTTTAGAGAGTGTCTCAAAGCACGCCTAACCTTTCTACTTGAGAATGCTTAGGCCATACAGAATGCTACTGTCTGTATTTTTTTTAAAAGCACTTTTTTGGTAAAAATTGCTTAAATAAAAAAAATCATAACAATAAAAACACAAAAAAGTAGAAAAAACAAAATCCCTCTACTTAAAAAAAATTACTAATATTGTTTACATCATTTCAGATCTTGCTTATGCAAATAAGGAAATAAATCTATTTACATATTGCATGTATTTACGGATAGATGGGGGGTGAATGAATGCATGGGTGGTGGATAGATAAGGAGAGAGAGATAAAGAGATGGTTAGATTGATAAAAATGGGGTCATTCCACAATGACTTTGAAAGTTTCTGAGTAAATTTTGTTTTGCTTGATTTTGACGAAGATATTGAAGAGAGGATCAAGTAGTTACTGAATCATAAGCACTCTTCACTGTAAGAAACAAACTTTCTTTAAGTATCCCTCTAACAAAAATGTGATTTAAAACGGCAAGAAATCATCTCCTTAGTTTTACTAATGCTACGTGATTTATTATTGGAAGATATCTGTTCATCTAGCAATTGGGCAAGAATGGTGAGCGCTGAAGATCAAACATAGTATTGCTTATCTGTGTCTCAAGTGCATGCTTTGTCTCCCGGCACACAGTAGGGGCTGAGAGAATTCTTAGAATGAATCAATGAGCATCTGGAAAGAGAAGAGATGCGACTACCGTAAGCTGTATGTAGTTCTGTTGAATTATTTTTTACACTTAATTTGACCTCTAGGAGTAACTTACTGGTCCACTGTTCTAAGTACTTACCAACATGATGTGGTAGGAAGAAAAAAATTTGAAATTTAGGATTTTTTATCTTCTTTCTGCTATTTTATACATGTGACCTTGGGTCAATCAACTTAACTCATTAAGTGGTAATTCCCTCAACTTCAGAAGTGAGGACTACTGGGAAGACTGAATTATATTACAGACCCTAGAACAAGTTCTGGAATATAAACTAATCTCAGTAACTATTATTTTAAAAGAGTGCTATGGATAATCTGAACAAGTATCTATCTTTATAACATAACTGATGAAATACCTTACAATAAAGTTCTATTATATCTGAAAGTGTAGGCTTCTCTATAGGCTCTTTGAATTATGAATTGAGTGAGCATCATGAATAATTCCAAACAAAATAGATTCATTTCTTTCTCGACACTGGGGATCAAGAAATGTGTGTTAAAACAGGTGAAACTTTGGGATCCTAAAACTAGAAAGTATGTTTTAGAGTTGCTTAACACAAGGAATTCAGTATGTGAACATTCATAGACAAATTCCCTCTTGCTACACTGGTATTTTGCAAATAAACTGGCAAATGTCAGCAACTTGTATGTTAGAAATGTCTTCCTTTTTTTAGAATAACAAATAGTTTGGTTATGAACTTACATTCCCCCCATTCTGTGAAAACTTGGTATATTTAGTTTAAATATGAGTTAGAGTTTGAAAAGTATCTTAAAAATCTAGGCAAAGCTTATATTTTCTGATCTTAGAAGCTAAAGATGTGAAAACACTGCCACGTATATGAATGTAAGTAGAAGATGTCATGAGGTTTCCCTCTGGAAGGATGGTTCTATTTTGCCCCCACTGGCAACTTGTATACAGACACTTACAAAATAATCTCTATCCTCTACCCCACCCCTCCCCTGTCTCCTGAAAAGTCCAGAGTCCAATGCTAGTTGTGGTAAGATTGGAGAGGACTAAAGAATACACTGGGCTGGGGAGAGAAGGAAGAGGAACTGGCATTCACTACAGAGCTAGGATGTACCAAGGTTTGATTCTTTACCTTCACAGTCTCCCCAAATCTTCACCACAGTACTGTGGATTTCTCCAAAATGCAGACAGGAAAGAGAGCTATAGAAAAATTAATGACCTTCACAGAGGCAAAAGGCAAGTTGTTCATGGGCCTGAATGAGCACTCAAGTCTTTCGATTCCTAATCCAGTTCACTTCTTACTATTCTGCTCTGACTCTATAATAGGAAACAATACTCATAAAATGTCCATGGCTACCTATCATACTAAAAAATTAAGAAAATAACCGACTAAATGTATTTTATCCCAGTTAATCATTTATGGAATCACAATCTGATTTCTGGCCTGGCTGATTATAAGGCTCACTCCACATTACTCATGTATCCTTCCTTTTAGATTGTAAATATATAAGCCCCATTAAACTAAGGAATGTATTCCTGTGTTCATTGTTGAAACTCTTGTGTCTGGCACTATGCTTGTCATGGAATTATTATTTTCCAGGCAAATGCATATTAAATAAACATAAACCACTGAGGACATGGCGTCATTGGGTCCCAACTGGAAATGGTTTAATGTGGTTGATGTAATGTTGCATGAAGTAATTTTTACCTCAGTTGATTGACCTGTCTCTCTCTCTCTCCCTCTCTCCCTCTGTGCCTCTCTCTCTTTCTTTCTCTTTCACTGCTTACCTGACCACAGGCCCAAACTGGTTCATAATCTAGAGGGAAGGAGTGATGCTTAGGCTCCCCTGAAATCCCAACCTAAGTGAAAAACAAATAACAGGAAGAGGGTGCCCCATTTTCAAAATAGGACTTTCATTCCTTATAGAGCTGGATTTAACAATGTACCTTGGAGTATGGACAAAATTGGGCTTGTTACTTTTTCTTTACCCTCAAATCCAGAATCCTGGGATTCCTTTCTGGAAGTAGATCTGAAGGCCTGGAAGACTCTGAGCTGCCTCTGTTAGCAGGAGAGGACATGAGGCTGAATCAAGTCTACCCTTAGGTACTTGGGTACCACGGAGAGGGGGCGGGAGGAAGAAGAGAGTGAGGACCTCAACTTTCACTTTAGACAGACCACTGAATCTAAACTTTCACTTTAGACAGACCACTGAATCATTCTCTCTCATTCCTCTTCCAATAGTAAAAAGCATGTGAGGAGCAGAAGACACAAGGGGATCAGAGGCCTTCTCGCCAATGGGAAAGAGTAAAAATCCTGTCCCTTCCGTGAGTATGTGCAGAGGGAGGTACTAAGCTAACCACTGTCCATAATGATATGAGATGAGAAACACTGGAAATGAACGAATGGGGAAAGAGAAGAGCAGAGAAAGCATGTGACTTATTTTGAGTCTCTTTTAAAGCTGCGTGATCTACATATGTTTCCCAGCTGTATCGTTCAGCTATTTTTTGCCTCTTTTGTCATGTGAGCTAACATCAAGACAGCATGTCACAGCTCAGAGCAATCCCAGCACCACTGGTTGGGAAATTTAACTAGGTGTCCTCAAACCCTGCTGTTAACTAAGATTTCTGTGATGCAGTAGGCTTGAAAGCCAAATAAAGCAACCCCTTTAATTTACACTAAGTAGGGTGAATAGATTTTCAAGTGCAGCGATTTGAGCCTGTGGGCAGGCAGGTACCACCAGAGAATGACAGAGATAAAACAACAGCAGCTGGAAAAGGCAGCCTAGAAAATGTCTCCCAAAATAGCATAAACACTTGGAAACAACAGTCTCAGGGGAGTCTAAACCTAAGATAGGATTCAAGGTGAATCAGAAGTGGGTATTCAAATAACAATCTATTTAGAAGATTAGCATAGAATGAGTTGACAAGAGAAAAAATTTATGGATTAAATAGGTATTATTTAGAAGATATTCCCATAATGAGTTATCTACTTTATTATTCAATTATATTATGTTCTGCTACTTTATTTATTTTTTAATTGTAATTTTTTTATTGGAAAACAAATATACAACTTGGAATGGATTTGAGGCAAATTGTGCCATAAGCAGATTTTCTTTAAGTGGCTAAAACAAAGTTTAAAAAGCAAGTAACAATAAAAGAAAATGTTTCTGGTACAGGACCAGCAGTACAAAAAAAACAGTGTACGAGTACTTGGATAAAACACCCGTTTTGCAATAGTGCAACTTTTAAGTACATATTGTTGACTGTCCACAGTCCATGCAGAGTTACAACTCCACACTTCAACAACAACATGCTGACAGTTCCTAAAGAAAACTACTTAAAAAAAAAGGCATCACCCAGATGTTCCCTCATTTGACCAACTCCATCTAAGTTTAGATGTGCAGAAGGGCTTATTAGATATATCCAGAGTAAGCCACATGCAGCATGTTACTTGATCAATTTTTCTAAAATAAGGTTTCAGGACAATGACAGTAAGATAAGGGAAGACAACATGGAGGAATGAAGTCCTAATTACCATACATGCATTTTTTTTTGACAATGGGGGAAACCTTTTACAGATAAGTTACAAACAAAGAAAAGGCAAATAAACGATTTTGTACAAGACATTTAACACGTTCTGTACAATGTGTTCACTTTGCTGTCATCTGTACAAACTCTTCTTAGTTTACTTGACCATCACCGTCAATATCTGCTTCCCTGACATTTCATCAACCTCTTCATCTGTTAACTTCTCTCCAAGGTTTGTCATCACATGGTGGAGCTCTGCTGCACTAATATAGCCATTACCATCCTCATCAAACACAAGGAATGCTTCTCTAAGTTCTTCTTCACTGTCTGTGTCCTTCATTTTTCTTGCCATCAGTGTCAGAAATTCCGGGAAGTCAATTGCGCCATTACCATCAGCATCCATCCACCTCATTAATCATGTCCTGTAACTGCTTCTGTGGGATTCTGCCCAACAGACCTCATTACAGTTCCCAACTCCTTTGTTGTTATAGTTCCATCACCATCCTTGTCAAATAGTGAGAAAGCTTCTTTGAATTCTGCCATCTGCTCTTCAGTCAGCTGGTCAGCCATGCTGCAAGCGCTACTGGTCTCCAGGACTCGACTACTCAAGCACTCAGCTCGCTTGCTCCACTCAGACTAATTCTGTTCTGCTACTTTAATAGACTAATTTTATGCCTAACAGAAACTCAATACATGGTTGATGAGTAAATCTCCAATCAGAATTCATCCCTCCGTTACCTCTATGCCTAAGGAACAGAGTCTGAATCTGTTGCGACAATACTCCCTGTGTGGAAGTCTGGAAAGAAAGTAGAAAGATTTTTGACAAGTACAGTGATTGAAGAAAGAAACAGATTTGAGAGATTCCAGAGGAAGAAGCAAGGACCACGATGACAAGGGGGAGGTGAAATTTTGGGAGGATTTTGGGTGGGTGCAATGAGGAAGGAGGAAAGCTCCAGAATGATGGCCAGGTTTGGCGTGAATAAATGGCTAAACAATCAGTTCTCCCAAAAGAGGGTTACCTGATTTATAATGTTTGACACATCCCTTATCACACAAAAGTGCTCGACTGCTTGAATTGTTTTGAAAAGTATGTTTTCATTAGTGCCAATAATGAAAACATAATTAAAAGCATGTTTGTAGTGAGAGGCAATAAGTTCATTTTTGCACATGACAAATTTAAAGTTCTTATGGGACCACTAAGCAAAGAGGTCCCATTGCTTGTTGGATATGTACAAATGGAGCAGATGGGAAATAGGGTCTAGATTTGTAGATGTGGTGCTGATGAGGTTATTGAAAGCAACACAGTATAAAGAGAATATGTAACCTGAGAAGAGAAGAACTTAGACATTGGAATATCAACATTTAGTGAAGTGATAGGTAACTATGATGAGAGAGGGGTGGAATAGCCAAAGATGTAGGAGAAAGTCCAGGGCAAACTGGTTTCACAGAATTCAAGGTGGAAAAAAAATCATGTGGAAGAGAGCACTCAACTGTGCATTTCACTGGATATAAATTTTATATCAATTAAAAAAAAGACCACTTACCCTCAGACATCCTTTACTAATTTATTTTGGCCTAGATTGTTTTGCTTCTAGAGATTCACTGCCTCTGTTGGTGTGTTGAAACAGCAGCCTCCAGTGGTTATGGTTGTGGAGAACTAGGATTTATGGACTAGGTACGGTTTTTTCACATAGTACATGCTCAACAAAGTGAGTTGAACTAAATTAATTGTTCTTCAGTCACAAAGAAACAAATGCTTTCCGTGACGCTCTCTTAGGACAAAGAACATTGGCTTAAAGTGAAGATCCTGGGATTATGCTGGTAAAACAGTCAAGACTGTTTGCTTGAAATACTGATCCACGGTCCAATCGTTGTTTGCTGGCTGCTGTGGCAATCTGAAGCTCACAAGATCAGCATCTTTGCTCTCCCTTCCCCTCAATTTTTGGTTGTTATGGTAGGGACAGCAAGCCAATAGTTATGCTTAGCTCTGAGTATACGATCGATTATTTCTTTCTTCATAGTATGCTTTCTTAAAAAGCCAAAAAGTGCATTTTTACCCTAACAAGCCTTTTAAAAGTTGCTCATAGTGTGCCACTGACAACAATAGTCCTAAATTTCAATTTCTACTCCACCTCTCAGACTTGCTTTGTCTTTCTTAGATCTTTTCTTCTCATCTGACGAGAACATGTTTTCCCAGACCTCAAGAATCTTGAGAACTCCACTGAGTCCACAACACCAGGCACTGGGGTCTTGCAGAGGCACACAGTTACTAAACAGTTGCTGACCCTTCTTTATAGCTCTCTATCACTTTCTTGTTTCCACTCGTCCGACTTCGGAGCTCTCTTGAAAGCCCATCTCCCTTAAGCTACATTAAGCCCCTCTCAATTCCACCCAACAGTTTTCAATGGCTCCCTGCTTCCTTAATCTCTACTTCCCATCTATTCCCCTGGTAAAAGTTAGCTTCTTTAAATTCTTCACTTATGTTTTGCATTGACATGTCTTATGTCCAGTCATTTCAGTGAAAGGAAATATCCTAAAAGGGAAGGATTCACCAAGAAGAATGAGGACCATTGATGGATTATACTTTTGCGTGTGTCTTTGAAATTCCAAATTCATTTTCAGCACGTGGTTATATCATATGATGAAGTGAAATATCAATATGTTTAAAAATATAATTTTGTATTTGTGACTAAATCTAATTTATTGAAGCTATATTTCTATACACACACACACACACACACAAATGGCTATGTTCACAGTTCCCTAAATCTACCATATTTTAGAAATGTAAACATTTTTATATTGGTAGCTACATTACCCCACTGTTTTACTTATTTTACTTTAAAAAAAATTTGCCTTCTTGTTAAAGGAAAGCTAAGTACGGAAAAAAAGTTACTTTAAAACTATAAAAAGATATATCAGAAGAAAAAAAAAGTATGAGAGGCATGTAGGAATTTCAGAGTTCTCTCATGGGCATGGTGAAGTGAACACTAGAATCAAGTTAGAGTTCTACCACATACTATTCCTATGTTTCTGGACAAGTCATGGAGTCTATATTCATGATCCATAGGGATGCTGTCAGGACCAACAAGATAACCTACCTAAAATTGCTGTGTGCTGTTGTGTTCTCCCAGAGTTGTAGTGAATGGGAATTATTTGGATTGTGTGGAAACAAGTATAAAAAGCAAGCTCCAGAAGAATTCTGTTTTCTTTGTTTTTCTGATCAGGTTCGATACTATGATCAGATGCATTATATAACCTCCAAATGCTCTTGTTCACTGTAGACTATAACTAAGTACTTTTATTCAAAACCAAATCATGTTACCCATCTGACTATAATAACTCACACACTGTGTTGGCCAAAAGTTCCTTCAGGTTTTTCCGTGGATGTTACGAAAAACCCAAAGGAACTTTCTGGCCAACCCAATATTTTGAATTCAAAAATCTTTGGATTAGAATGGTTACGTGCCAATAACTCTAGCCATTGGTGTTGACATATAAAATGAAGCTAAATGCAACATCTTTCTTACACATTTCACTACTGCTTAGCAAATGGCCAACAAAAGAAGTATAATACATATACTAAATTTGATGGCATAAATCAACGGATAAATGAATGACCGAATGAATGACATACAGAAGCTATGGCACGTTGAGGCAATGAATGCACTGAGTGACTGACGGGAGTCACGGGGTTGTGAAGTTGCTGGGAAGCCCACCTCACACTTCACATCTGGCAAACCATCACTCATTTTTGAAGCCCCAACAACGAAAAAAAACTTCCAGCTACACAGCTTCTGAACCTCAGGCAGGGCTGCTCACTCAGAACTATGTCTATCCCTCCTGAAGATCAACTGCCATGCTGCACGACAACTGGCACTGGCATTTGGCCTGTCAGACCACAGACCCCCTGGAGGACAAGCTGTGCATTTCTGAACACACAGAGCCTGGGACTGTGCCTGACACACACAGAAGGTCTTAACAAGAAAGTAAAGAGCTAGTTGAATAAAAGAGTACTTTACATTTCACTTGAACTCCTTACTGAACAAAGACAATAATTTACTCTTCAGGGAAAAAAAGAAAACGAAAAACCCATCAATTAAGTAATAAGCTCAGTAGAGCTGGGAAGGAAAAAGAGTAAAACAGGCAGTCATAGCACAGCTGAAAAGCAGACTCGACCATTTATTCTTCTTCTGCACTTAAAACATTTGAGAACGCCATTCTCAGAAAATTACTATAAACGTTCTCATTTATATAATAGGAGAAGCCAGTGCGTGTTTTCCTTCTGTAATTACTGTTATCCAAGAAATCCCATTCAGTGCACACCCCCACCCCTTTCCTTCCCAAAACCACAAAGATTCTCAATTACCATTTAGTAGGTGTCCTTGTATATGGGCACTAGATGATGAGAAAGTAAGTTCTACCCCTTCCTCCTTCGAGCATAAATAAAATGAGAGCAGGGGTTTCTCATTTGTTCTCTGCTCCTTCCTCAGCACTTCGAACTGTACCTGGCACAGAGCAGATACTCAATAACTAACTGTTGCTTGAATGACTGACTACATATTTGATAATAAAGTCATAAATCCTCTCAGCTGAAAAATCTTTGTTTTCCATTCTTAGTACTTGCTTTTTTTTTTGGCATGATATCTAAATGTAACCAAAGAAAACTAATAGAAAAAATTTTAAAGATACGTATTAATTTTTTATACATATTCTTCATTCATTCCCTTTACTCCAATTTAAATCTGAAAATTCATATTAAGCAGCCAGAAGTGTCCTAACTAAACTCAAGAAAATGGAGGCAATGTCTTCAGATCTACTGATTTTAAAATCAGTGTGTGAGTTGACTAAATTTGTTTATAGCAGTTTTTGTTGAGCAGACAGTTTTAAGCATATTTCTTAATGCTTTCATTGTGCAACTTAACTTTTTTCCACTGTAAACATATAAAAATGTAAATATGCAGTGAATCTATAAGTGATCTGAGTCCTCTTAGTTCACTCTGCCTTCCCACAGGTGTGTATTCCTCTAGCACTAATCTTTGAATTCTATTCAAAGCAGTGCTGATCAATATAGAAGTCCTGAACTTAACTACTTCGTTACTGCAGAGTTTACAGAAGTGAATTCTGGGTGAAATTTCTAAATTATGCCTTGTTACTACTGGAGATATTAAGTATAGGGCAATTTACCCTGTGTTGCCATACATTTCACAAAGCTGCTAAGTTAAACACACTGCAAAAATAACTGCAATGGCAATTTTAAAATTTCTAAACATTTAGAATATTTCAAATAGACTAAAAGTTACCTAGGGGAAAAAGTAATGTATATTCACCACAACACAGATTCAGTTTGCCAAATTTGCCTCAAAACTTTTGTTTTTAATGGACGAGATCTTCACAGATACAGAGATATAGCTAAAGCTTTCTGTGAACTGCTGCTCAATCTCCCACGTTGTCCCCCACCAGCCCTTTCCCAGGCACTCCCTCTAATGACTTTGGTGATTATCATTACTGTCCATATTATTCTTTTACAAAATATTTCTCCCTAAACAATATTTGCAATATTTTCCCTGTTACTTTAAACTTTATATAAACTGTATTTACAATATGCTCAACATAGAATAACACCCAATAAATGCTGTTAGTCATTTTGTCTTTTTGCCATGGCATATGCTTTTTTTTCTCTCGACACTGCATTTGAGATTTACTATGTTGAGACATGTAACTATGATTAATTCCCTTTAGCTGTGTCACTGGGCTCTAATCAAACCACTCCTGTCTGAAAGCATCTTTTTCTTTCTTTCACCCAGCAGCTCCCGGGATCCAGCCACCAGCTCAGGAATGCCCCTCCCCCAAGACTACTTCCTTTGACCTTGGTTTTTTAAAACACTGTCTTGGTATAGAGTGATTTTTTTCTTGTAATTTAAATAGGCCTAGCATTATTGTTTCCATTTAATGGACATGAGATAATTTAGAGGTTTTAAAGTGATTTTATGTATAGACCATGTAAACTGAATAAATAAATACATGAAAGAACAAGTAAAAGAAAGACCTTGTAATAAACATTACGTACTGTATTTAATTTTTTAATGCAAATGATTCCATAATTAAGTCTGTATATGTTTCCCTGCTCATATACTAGGGAGTTTTTCTAAAGTCACAGCTAGTAACAGAACTGCTAGGTTCAAAATGGGTACAATTTTACTTACTAGATACTACAAAATTGTTCTGCAAATTAGGCTTATCAAGCTATGCAAAAGACAATAGGGTCTAAAAATGTCCCTTTCTAAACACCCTTACCAACATTTGGTATTGTAAGAATTTAAAATATTTTACCCATTTCCTAGATCTCGTTATTTCTCATATATTTCACCAATTTCTAGTGAAGCTGAACATCGTATCAATTCTTTATCCATCAGTCCAGTATGGTCCCTTCTAGAAATTGCCTGCTTCGATCCCCACTTGTCCATTTTCCTATTAGTTACTGTCCTGCTAATTTATAGAAATTCTTTATAAATATGAAATATTGATCCTACATTGTTTACATGTGTTGCAAACATCTACTCCTAGTTTGTGACTTGGCTGCTTATAGTGATTTTTATTGAACAGGATATTTTTATGTGGATCAATATGTCAACTCTTTTATTCAAGGTTCGAATTTTACATTTCATTAAAGAAACTCATTCTTATTTTAAGTTTATAAGAAATCATCTTACATTTTATTTTTTTAATTTTAATATTTTATTTACATAATTAGGTATTTAACCTAAATGCAACAGATTTTTTTTATATTTGAATGGTATAGATTTTTTTTCTATATGGATAACATAGTACTTCCAGGTTAGTTATTTACCAGTCCATTTTTTTCTTCAGTGATCTGTAATGTCACCTCTATTATGTATCACGTTTACATTCACATACAGGCAACAGCGTTCTTTCCCTGGTTTAAAAAATCCAGATCAAGAGGACAGTAAGTTGTTTTAGTCAGCTCAGCCTGCCATAACAAAATGCCACAGACCAGGTGTCTTAAACAACAGACATTCATTTCTCACAGTTCTGAAGGCTGGGAAGTCCAAGATCAAAGTGCCAGCAGATTCAGTGTCTGGTGAGAGCTGATTCCTGGCTACAGAGGGCCTCCTTCCAGCTTGTGCGTACATAGCCTTTCCTCCATGTGTGCTTGTGGGGAGGGAGTTGACTCTCCTGTCTCTTCTTCTTATGAGGACACGAATCTCATCATGAGGGCATCACCCTAAACCTAACTACATCCCAAAGGCCCTCCAACCATCACACTGGGGGTTAGGGTTTCAATATATGCATTTGGAGGGGGCACACAAAACACTGATTCCATAACATAGGTGCTCAATAAATGTTCTTTGATGCATCAAAAAGTAACTTAGGGCTTCTCTGGTGGTGCAGTGGTTGAGAGTCCGCCTGCTGATGCAGGGGACACGGGTTCGTGCCCTGGTCCGGGAAGATCCCACATGCCGCGGAGTGGCTGGGCCCGTGAGCCATGGCCGCTGAGCCTGCGCGTCCGGAGCCTGCGCTCCGCAACGGGAGAGGCCACAACAGTGAGAGGTCCACGTACCGCAAAAAAAAAAAAAACAAAAAAAGTAATTTAAACTGATTCTCTGCAGCAGCCTATTACTGAAACATCTTTTAAATCATCTTTCCTCTCTATGAATACAGAGCTAACCCTAGCTATAGAGGAGCCACATCATTTGGGTATTTAGCTTATAATATTCTAATTGTACACATCTAGGGAGATAAAGAGAGAAGGAGAGGAACAAGAATTTAAGTAGCCTGAGTGAGTCTGCCTGCCCTTCCATGCACTAAATATAACCAGGAGGGTAGTGAACAGGGAGACACAAATTAACTGTGCCTACGAAGGGTGTCGGTCCCTGGGAACCTCTCTCAGAGTAATCAGCTTGCAGCGTGTGCAGTGTGGTTCTAGTTTGAAGATATGCATTTTTCATATATGTATTTTACTTCATAGAATTGTACACAAATCTATTTATGCTGCACGTTATGTCAAACTTAACGGATTTCTAAAGGCATTTTTTTTTACTATACATGGTTTTTGCCATAAGTGCTGACTAAACCCTAATTGCTGAGTCAGACACTACTCCACCGTAATCAGTGTGTCAACAGAACATCAAAATACTCTTCTTCTTTAAACAAGAGGTCAGATAAAAAGAAGCTTCTAGTCTTCACTCACACGTGAACCAAGAGGTGCAGGGATAAGAGTGATTTCTGAGATAAAGCCAGCATGAAATAGAAAACTAGTGAGGATCTGCTGTATAGCAAGGGGAACTCTACTTGGTGCTCTGTGGTGACCTGGATGGGAGGGAAATCCAAAAGGGAGGGGAATATGTGTATACATATGGCGGGTTCACTTCACTGTGCCGCAGGAGCTAGCACAGCATTGTAAAGCAACTATACCCCTGATTAAAAAAAAAAATAAATACAAAAAACCCCAGCATGTCTTAGTTTCCAAGGTAAACACAGGTATACCAGGACCCTGAAAACCTGGAAACAGAGCCTCCGTCCACCAGCAACAACTGGGCAACAACAACTTGGCCCTTTCCTCCTGGATGAAGAAATGAGTTTGCTGAAACTGTGTTTGTTTCGAGCCCCAGAAAGTGCCAAATACTATGAAGTCACAGAAATGAACACGACATGCTATGGTGGAAGCTCTTCTCAAAAGGTGGCAGACACATTGAATAGAAAAGGGTTTGGCTGTACCAAGAAGTGAGTTTCTCAAAGCTACAGAGAGAATGACTTTGCAGGGACAGTGGCATTGCTGAGAAGGCGATTCCCTTAGGAACACTGTTGACAAACAAAGCTTTGCTGATAGTGGCTACACCTGCCAATTCTCTGTGTGGCTAACTCCCTTCTGATAACCTTTTATATCAGCTTGTTATGTCAGGAACTTAATCCAGCCCAGCAGTGGTTTTGTGGTGCTGTCCAGACAAGCTATTCTCACCTGAAATGCTTCAATGGCTGTATCTATCCAACGGCAAGGAAAATTAGAATAATGTTCCCAACAATTTATTATACCATAATAATAGTTTACCTGAGGAACTGGGAGCAGAATTCATTCCCCATTCTTTAAAGCATGATTCCTTTCTGAATCAATCACAGGACATTAGCTCTTCTAGGTATCTCAGAGATTACCCAGTCCCATAACTTGGATAAGAATCTGCAAAGTAGAGGCACTGAGTAGTCCACAGTCGCAACGCTAAGAGGCAGAGCTGGTCCTAAACACCGCTTTCCTAAATCTTCGCTCAGCATTTGCATCCACAAAGCCAAATGCCAATAAGCTAATCAGGATCCTATCAATGCAGCTATTTTCTTGCTTAAACAATTTACTACTTTAAGAGACTAGAGACCTAAAATTTTGTGCTCCTAAGAGCTTAAATGGAATGACACAAGAAAAAATCTGTATAACTGGGGTTATCTGTAACACTCTTTTTTTAAAGTTAAAAAAAAAGAAAGAAAGAAAATGGCCGTAATTCTCCTCCACTGACTGGGTTTACCTGGGGTTGGTTATTATTTCAGAGAGTATCAGGTTTTAGAGGGACAGTCAGGTCTCAACGGCATGAAGACAGGTGCACAATTTTTTCTGAAGCTCATCAAATTAATAATGACAATAAGACTAATAATATGATAGCTAGCTTTTATTGAGTTTGTGGGTTTTTTTTTTGGCCACACCACACAGCATGTGGGATCTTAGTTCCCAGACCAGGGACTGAACCTGTGGCCCTTGCAGTAGAAGCACAGAGCCCTAACCACTGGACTGCCAGGGAATTCCCTATTGAGTTCTTATTAGTATCTAAGTTCTATCTATCATTTAATCCTCATCATAAACTATACGGTAGATATTATTTACCTATGAGAAAACTGAGGCATAGAGGAATTTGAAACCTTATGGAGGAAGGAATTGAATCTAGGAATGCCTCCTTAAAAATCACAACCTTAATCATTCCTTACTGAGATGATCCTCTTACAAAGATAGGGAGGTGGACTTCAGAACTCTCATCGTCTTTTCTGGATTTAGAATTTTAGTTCACAAAAGGTGAATCTGCTACCTGGTTTGCTGGTACCCTCAAAGAGTTAATGATCCTTCCAAGGTAGAAATTCCCTGGAAGGGAGTAATTCACAGCCTGGGGAAATGCAGACCAATATGTATAACATGGTAAGCAAATGAGTTCTTTCTATTGCAGTGTCGAGGCTGACACATTACATAGCATCCTCTCTGCATCCTGTGGATAGCAGCATCTATATAATGTACTCAAAATAAAGAAGGCTTTGAGTGTATGGGAAAGATAATCACAATTCAATTTACACAGAGACATGAATCGTCTATCGTATGTTACAGTGACTGCTCAACTTCTCAAAGAAAACATTCGTTCTTCTTCTTTCCCAAAGAGCATCTTGCTCATCTACTAACTTCATATTTTCAAATACAGCTGTTTCCCTCTCAGATGTCAGAAATGCCACCACACACACTGGATCCCCTTGAAGGGATCAAGAGAGAGTCAAGTTCTCCAAAGTGCCTCATGAGCACAAGAAGAAGGTCCAAGTAGTGTATGAAGGGGGATGAGACAGTTTCCATTCTCTTGAAAGATGGCTATTCTCAACTGTAATGGACTGTCAGAGAGTTGCTGGTGAAGAGGGACTGACACACAGCTGCAGCAAGGCACACAGGTGCAGAGTTTTGGAGTATCTACAGGAGAGCCTTCCATCCCTCAGAGCCAACAGTATGGCAGTGATTCCAAACATACAGGCAAAGCTCCACCCTCAAGGCCGTATTACACGTACGTGGCTAAAAATGGAAACTTTCCTACTGTCCCAACATGGGGACGCTGTTAAACACATATGGTGCATTCTCGTTAAGGAATACTATGTAGTCACCAAATACCACACTTAAAAAGCACAAACAGTAAAAGATAACAATAAATATTAGATTCTACTACTTTTATAAGTTTTGTAGTTTTAACTCATTCTCTCCTTTTTTTCTCTCTCTTACTTTCCTTTCCTTTTCTTCCCCATTAATTCAAACAAAAAACTACATTGGAGAAAGTGTGGTAGGGAATATACCAAAATGATGATGAAAGGAGTTCTCTGTGAACTGGTCATCATTATTTCACTTTAAAGAGGGGAAAGGTAAGGATCAAAGCAGTCCAATGTCTTTGACCCCAATATACAGTACTGGTAAATTGGGGTGATACAATACCATGCTGCTTCACACCTACCCACTGAATTTAACACCCCCCACCCATTCCTCAGTTATGAAATGATGACCTTTCTGATCTCTTCAAATGCTGGTGTAAAGGGGTCCAGACACATATGACTGTGAGACTTGCATGTTCTTACCATAAAAAGTTCACCAAGTTAAATGTATTATAATTTCAGAAGTCATATTATTAGGATTAAAATTATCAGGACTTTAATGTGTATATTATAAGAACAAGTTCTAGTTGAAATGAATTATTTTAAATTAATGAGCAGACCTGAAAATCCATCTTCATTCAGTCATTCATTCACTAATTTGCCATATATTTATTGAGCACCTTTGGTGTCCCAGGTCTTGTGCCTGACTCCAGGAATATAAAAATTAATAACATAGGCCCTACTTTCAAGAAGATCAATGTCAAGTGAAACATGACATACACACACACTAAAGTTGCACACACATGCTATGGTAATTATAATGATAGGGATATTCCCAGGTATGAGTTAGAGAGGCATGAAGCAAAGTAACAGCCTGTGAAGGATTCCTGAAGAAAAGAAGGGAATGCCTTAGTCAAATTATATAGTATTAATAGAGATATCTAGGGGGACAGGGATAAGAAAGAACATGCCAAAGAGCTAGAAAACACTGAGTTCAAAGTAAACAGAGACAAAGGATGAATTTTTCCACCTGGAGCAGATGACAGCAAAACTTGTTCACCAGTTATAGTTCAGACGCGAACCACTACAGGGAATTGACAAGATAATCAAATTAATGCTTATATTCATCTTTACCATGTATTTTCCATAGCTGCTAGAGCTCTCCAATGGTTATATAAAAGATGGCTTTAGTGGGACAAGCCATGTCCCCCCCCTGCCCAAGTACAACAAACCAATTTGTGTAAGACATGCTGAAGCCTTGAATTAGGGAAGTGGTGGCAGGGATAGAGAAGGAAGAACAAATTCAGAAATTAATTAGATTAATCTATATGATCAAGGTATGGACCATCCCAATATATACACAACCTCAGGATTTGCATACTATTTCAGGGAGTCAAATAATTTAAAGCTCATCCTAAGTGTCTATGAATACGCAATTAAGAATCCTTCATCTATAGTAAGTAAAACTGTGATGAATACCTGTGGAAATTAATTTTCACTTCAAATTATCAAACTACCATTGCTGTTAAACACCTACAATGAAGACTGGCCTACTTCTCAAACTGATTCAGTGAAATTTTATTTTAGATATGGTTTATTAGGGGGCTTCCCTGGTGGTACAGTGGTTAAGAGTCTGCCTGCCGATGCAGGGGACGTGGGTTCGGGCCCTGGTCCGGGAAGATCCCACATGCCGCAGAGCACCTGGGCCCATAAGCCATGGCCGCTGAGGCTGCGAGTCCAGGGCCTGTGCTCCGCAACGGGAGAGGCCACGGCGGTGAGAGGCCTGTGTACCGCCAAAAAAAAAAAAAAAAAAAAAAAAGAGAACAGATTGATAGTTGCCAGATATCAGAATGGGCAGGGGGCAACGGGTGAAGGGGGTCTAAAGGTACAAAATTCCAATTATTAAGATTGAGTTTGGTATGTAAAGGACAGCATGGTAACTACTGCTAACAATACTATATTGTATATTAGAAAGTTGCTAAGAGAGTAGATCTTAAAAGCTCTCATCAGAAGAAAAAAAATTTGTAACAATGTGTGGTGACAGATGTTAACTAAACTTAGTGGTAATCATTTTGCAATATATACATATATCAAACCATTATGTTATACACCTAAAAATAATATGTTATATGTCATTTAAATCTCCATTAAAAAAATCAGATAAACCCCAATTGAGGGATATCCTATAGAATGCCTGACCAATATTCCTCAAATTGTCAAGGTCATCAAAGACAAGGGAAGTCTGAGAACCCTGCACAGCCAAGAGGAGCCTAAGGGGTCATGAAAACTAAATGTAATGTGGTGTCCTGGGTGGCATCCTGGGACAGAAAAAGGACATGAGGTAAAAATTAAAGAAATTTGAATTAAGTATGCACTTTAGATAATATTAATGTCTCAGTTTGGGTTCATTTATTGTGACAAATGTGTTATACTAATGAGATGTTAATAATAAGGCAAACTGGGTATGGGGTATAAAGGAACCACTCATATTACCTCTGTAACATTTCTGTAAGCCTAAAACTATTGAAAAATTTTAAAAATTTATTTTTAAAAATGCACACACCTGGGCTTCCCTGGTGGCGCAGTGGTTGAGAGTCCGCCTGCCGATGCAGGGGACGTGGGTTCGTGCCCCAGTCCGGGAAGATCCCACATGTCGCGGAGCGGCTGGGCCCGTGAGCCATGGCCGCTGAGCCTGCGCATCCAGAGCCTGTGCTCCGCAACAGGAGAGGCCACAACAGTGAGAGGCCTGCGTATCGCAAAAAACAAACAAAAAATGCACATGCCTTTTGACTCAGAAATTCCACCTCTAGGAATTTTATTCTAAGGAAAAATTGGAAATTGGCACAAAGATATTAAACACAGATAAATTCATTTTTGCAGAATTATGTAAAGAGGGGTAAGACGACTAGGTAAAAAGCCAGAAACGTGCAACAGGAGTTAGAAAGCTAAATCATGGTACATCTGCGGGATGGAATACCTTGCAGCTTTTTAAATTGTGGAAGAATATTTTTAATGACATGCAACGTCTCTGATGTTGGATTACATTTCTGCATGACTGTTATACTTCAAAGAAAAGGTTACTCTAAAAAACTTAATAATATATCTGGCCATTCTCACTTAGTGTGTGGTTTTATCATTTAGATGTGTGGTTCAGATTTTTAGAATATGGAATGCTAGTAAAAACCAACAGTCAAAGAATTAAACTGTAGAAATATGATAACTTCAATATTTTATTATTTGGCCTTGTCTACACTCCCCTCAGCTCCATACCCATCTCTAAACTATGGCTAAGGAAGTGAGAATTAATATAATTAACAAAGGAGGCCAACATTATGAGCATCATGAAGGAAGAAAATAAGAGAGAAAAACTGATAATTTAAAAACTGTCTAAATATTTCTTGAATAAACCAAAATTTACTCAGTGAAACTTTAAATTTAATCACATAAAAAAAACAGAAAGAACCTAAAAATCTACTCTTTCAAAAACATTAATTACTCAATAAATACAACTATAGCAAAGGATATTCTGTTTCTTGACTTTAGTTAGGGTCCATGTATGGGTTCACTTTGAGATGATTTACTGAGCTATACGCGCTTTTCTTTATGTTAACTTCATATGTTTTCTTTACGTTAACTTCAACGAAAACATTTAAAATCTAAGTATTGAGAAGTAAATATGGTTGCAAATGCTTTGTATGGTGTGGATCCCATGTGAAGAGGAAAACTTTGAAGGAATTCATATCTAGCTAAGACAAAAAGAACTGAAATTCAAAGATTGAACCCTTTAAGTACAATAACAAAAGAAAAACTTGTCTGAATGGGTATATGACAAATAACATCTATTTAGAGAACTTAACAGAAATGACTTTACTGTAATTAATGCAACTGCCAGTCCTTTCCAAGATAACACTCTATGATGATGGAAATGTCCAAATCTCCATTGCCCAATGCAGTAGCCACTAGCCACATGTAGCTGTTGAGCATCTGAAGTGTGGCTGGTGTGACTAAGAAACTGAGTTTTCAAATCAATTTAAGTTAATTGAATTTTAATAGTCATATTTGGCTAGTGGCTACAGCACAGCTAAGAGTAAGCAATGTGAAACCAACTATTTAGCTTTAATTTTCAAGTTAATGAAATTGTATGTACTGGAAAAAATAAAATGAAACCCCACTCTTCAGTCTCTACGTCCCCTAGTCTGAAGTGCCTCGTTATTGCTGAGAACACCTGCATGGCTGACCATTTACTCCCTAAGAGAAGAAAACTGACACTGCTTATTAAGTTCAAAATGACACCGCCAGTGAGCTTTATTTTCTAATGGAACAACTGCTTTCTAGTTAAACGGGTATCTCAAAAGGTCTAATGATTTGCTGTCATGAAAATATATGTTTTGTCACCATCTTTCTCTTTTCTTCTTTTTTTAAGTCAATAATAGGCTACAACTACTAGAATATTATTTACTTTTTCTTGAAAATATTGGGACAATCACAGTGTCCCTGTTTATGGTGCTATGAAGCTAGAAATTTGGTTATAAATGTCCAGCTTTCCAATCATGCACTGTATCGTTTTCACTCTAGAATGGACCATTTCTCTACAACCCTGGAACCTTACATAAACTTCCTCTCCCTATATTTCTCCTACATTTGGACAATTTCAAGTAGGCCTTCAGAATGCAGAGTTCAAGTTCTCCAAATGCCTTCCATAGTATTCACCACTTGATTTTGTCTCTCTACTATGACCTGCTCTACGTTATGTAGTAGTACTGAATATTATGATAAGGGATTGTGATGCCTATTTAATTTTCTGTCTTCACAAACTATAAGCATGTGAGGTCAGGGGTTGTACCCTATTTGCTGTACACATATATAGTTTATTAATATTTTCTGGGTAAAACGAATGAAATAAATCAAATATTACTAAATTAACTACATCACTAGAGGGGTGAAAAACAAAGGACATATGTTAATTGTTTTTTTGTTTTTTGGGGGTTTTTTTGCGATATGCGGGCCTCTCAATGTTGTGGCCTCTCCCGTTGCAGAGCACAGGCTCCGGACGCGCAGGCTCAGCGGCCATGGCTCACGGACCCAGCCGCTCCGGCATGTGGGATCTTCCCAGACCGGGACACGAACCTGTGTCCCCTGCATCCGCAGGCGGACTCTCAACCACTGCGCCACCAGGGAAGCCCTGTTAATTGTATTTAAATTCATTTGATTACACACATGAGCAACAACACACTCTTCTCTAGTGTCTATGGCATATGAAACAAGAGAAGGGTAATAGGCTGCAAGCCTAAGGAAAAAAATGTAAGAGCTGAAAATGAGAGATTTAACAAAAGAGGAACATTTTGTATGTTTGCATATATAAATGCCTTCAGATATAACAGGGATCTGCCAATTTTTTTTCTTAAATGGCCAGATAGTAAATAGCAAATATTTTACGCTTTGCATGGCATAAGGTTGCCATCACAGATTCTTTTTTGGGGGGATAACAACCTTGTAAAAATGTAAAAACAATTCTTAGCCTACAGGCTATAGAAAAATAAACTGTAGCCTTCATTTGGCTGACAGATCATAGTTTGACTACTCCTGACACAGAGGATTAGCACTACTAATGTGAGCACTTAAATGATTTGTTATGCTTTGCCTCAAAGAAGAAAATTGGCACATATGGATGATAAATGTTACACTAGTATGAATCTGAGTCTTCACATCCCATGTTTAAAAAGGAAAGACAAAGGAAGAAAAATAGTCATGGTAATTTAATCAGAACAACGTTGACCCACTTACAGATGTGTTTGCAGATGGCGATCTGTATAAAATGATCTGATTAATAAGGCCTGACATACGATAACACCAGGAACCCACATTCCATAGGATGTTGAAAATATCTAAAAACGCAAGTTGCAGAAAAGGGCTCTTCCTCATAGGCTCATGGAGCTTCACTGAACTAGATGAATCCTTCTTTGGAAAGTCTTATCACCACTGCTGGTTATGAAAGATATTGTATCCCATATCTACATTTTGTTTTTCTTTGGATTTTACTTAATCAGAGAAGTAAATTTTTTTTTTTTTTTTTTTCTGTACACGGGCCTCTCACTGTTGTGGCCTCTCCCGTTGCGGAGCACAGGCTCCGGACGCGCAGGCTCAGCGGCCATGGCTCACGGGCCTAGCCGCTCCGCGGCATGTGGGATCTTCCCAGACCAGGGCACGAACCCGCGTACCCTGTATCGGCAGGCGGACTCTCAACCACCGTGCCACCAGGGAAGCCCCGAGAAGTAAATATGTTAAAAGGGAGGCAATGTACCTTTTCTTTGTTCTGCCTCTAGAATTAGTGTATTATTCTCCAAATGATGCCAATTATTAGATTTTAAAAAGTGAACACAGTGTTATACTTAATAAATGCCTAAAAAGAGAATTCTCTTTCTTCTTATAACTGAGCAGGACCTTATGGAGCCTTCCCAGGACAAACGTCCCCACCACCCTGACCCCGGCCACGTGTCCTCTGCCTGCCTTTTGTTTGTAGAACATCTTTATTCCCCCAGGCCTCCACTGAGTCATAAAAGGCTGGCTCAAGAATTAATGATTGAAAGAATGTGAACACGTAGTAACAAAAAATAGTAGTTGGACCAGGAGAAATGGTAACAATTTACAGTCACAGAATCTTTAGTTCCTCCCTGAAGGACATAGATAACAGCATCTGACATATACTCTTGAGTTGTTTTGCATATACTAAAACCCCCACTAGACAGAAGAAGCTAACTGTACAAAAAATAGTAGTTGGACCAGGAGAAATGGTAACAATTTACAGTCACAGAATCTTTAGTTCCTCCCTGAAGGACATAGATAACAGCATCTGACATATACTCTTGAGTTGTTTTGCATATACTAAAACCCCCACTAGACAGAAGAAGCTAACTGTACAAGGTCTATAAGCACGTAGGTCCCAGACCAGCTGGGGCCTGAGGACTGATGATGTTAATCCCTTGACACCATCCTGTTAACTCACCATCAACCAATCAGAAAATTATGCAAGAGCTTACCAGGCACCCTGCAACTATCTCCCTCATCTTGCCTTTAAAAGCCCTTCCCTGAAATCCATGGGAGAGTTCAGGTTCTTACTTGGCCTTTCAATAAAGGCTGCACTTTCCCTCACAAGAGCTTGGGTTTACTGTGTGTGGACAAGTGGACCCAAAGGTCTAGTTTGGTAACACTCTTTCTGGCTTATTGAGTGAATTCTCCATTTACATCTTCTCTGTAGCTGCATCTTACAGGCTTAAGAACAATAACTCACTACAAAGCACGTAAACAGAATGTATCTATTATCTCAATACCTTCAGACATGGTTAGTACTTACATATTCAAATACAGAACAGACAGTCTCCTAGAGAACTTTTGCTTTTCAAGAAACACTGTAAAATGGTTCTAAAATAACCCCTTAATTTTGAGTGAGAGAAATGTCTAGGAAAAAAAAAATAGTGTTACCCACAGAACAAAAAAAAAACTGGCTAAACAGAAATCAATCTTTTTTTTCCTTTTACATTGCAAAAATTGCTAAAGTGGTTAAGGTAGCATATGATTTTTCTTTCTGAAGAATTTTGTCCGGTCTGACAAATAAATGTGTAACTCTCTCTCCTTTTATTGCTGCTGAAACAAGAAATGGAAAATAACTGCAGCACATTTATGACATATTAGTTTCTTTCTCTACATGAAACACACAATGACAACACTTTATAGATGAACTGTACCTTTGACTGAACACAGAATGGTGGACTAGCTTCACTTTTGTGGAAAAGGATAATCTGTCACAGTTTCTGCCCCTGGAAAAAATTACAACCCAAAGGAAAACTACTGGAAAGCCTTTTTTTCAACAGTGATAAAATATGAAACTGGTATTTTTGGTGTACATAAAATATTTTTTAAAAATTCCTAAGGAATCCTATCATCATCAAAGAATGCTTGAAGAATTTCATGTTTCAAAACATACCACTTCTCAAACCATATTATTTACCAAAAAGTCATTTTGAGATTGTTTCATGGTTATCATACTCTTGTCTGATCATCGATTCCTTATTATTACTTACTATTACCACTACTTTTGAAATAAATATGTATTATTAATGAAAATCTGCTTTATATATGTAAACTTAATTTTCCTCTCATACCCTGTAACCTGTAATATGCCAGATCAGTTAAAAGAGCATTTAAATGTTAAATGCTCCTATCACAGGAGTATAAAGTAGAAGAGGTAAATTTTTCCCAACCTCAGAAGAAAAGCATGATCAACTGATGTCCTTTTATGGAATTATAGTAACAAATTCCAGCCAAAAAATTTTTGATTCATTATTTAAAAGATATTTTTCAAAAAAATACAGAAAAAAGAATTTGTTTCACAGCATTGCTAAACAGTTTCATAAATCCAAATTTGAAAATAATGCCAAAAATCATACTGATTTTTTTCTTCTTTAAATAATAGTGAAGTTCCATTGAAATGTTTTTTTAAAGATTAAAAATAAATACTTCTAAAAATGCACAATTTTACTTTCAATACCAGTTTAGCTGGTCAAGAAATTTCGGTGAATTTTGGTATGAGAGTCTTTCTACTTCCCCTGCTCCAAAAAATGAGTAAAATAACAGGTTACAAAATCTGAAAAGTCTGGGTTTAATAAGCCAAGGTTTCTAGATTTAATTTACTCTGAAAAATAATTGTGCCTATAATACACTGGGATTTTCCAAAAACTTCTGGAGTTGCCATTTGGGAAATTATTAGAGGAATATAATTTTTCTCAATCCAGTTGAAATTTAAAGACTAGGTATATATACTTTTGATAATTATTCTTTGCTTTTTTTTGGTCTCTGTCTCCTATGCTAACACAAGCTGATTAAAAGTATACCGATCTTAAAGGAAAAATGGATATTCTACAATTTCTTCAATACTCTTTGTATATAACTCATTATCTAATTTTCTCCTTGCTAAAATTAACCCTGGGCCACATCATTGCTATGAAGATTAAAATTACTTTTAAATATATTCATTAGGTATTTTCTATATTTAGGATACATAGTCAAAATCATTATTTTTCATATTTACAAGTCATCCTTAAGTATATATTGGTTCTAGTTATAAATCTAAATGATTAATCTCCAAAATATACAAACAGCTCATGGAGATCAATATCCAAAAACAAACAACCCAATTAAAAAGTGGGTGGAAGACCTAAATAGACATTTCACCAAAGAAGACATACAGATAGCCAAGAGGCACGTGAAAAGATGCTCAGTATCACTAATTATTAGAGAAATGCAAATCAAAACTACAATGAGGTATCACCTCACACCGGTCAGAATGGCCACCATCAAAGTACCTAGAAACAATAAATGCTGGAAAGGGTGTGGTGCAAAGGGAACCCTCCTACACTGTTGGTGGGAATGTAAATTGATACAACCACTATGGACAAGAGTATGGAGTTTCCTTAAAAAACTAAAATTAGAACTACCATATGACCCAGCAATCCCATTATTGGGCACATACCCTGAGAAAACCGTAATTCAAAAAGAGACATGTACCACAATGTTCACTGCAGCACTATTTATAATAGCCAGGACATGGAAGCAACCTAAATGTCCACTGACGGATGAATGGATAAAGAAGATGTAGCACACATATAAAATGGAATATTACTCAGCCATAAAAAGAAACGAAATTGAGTTATTTGTAGTGAGGTGGATAGACCTAGAGTCTGTCATACAGAGTGAAGTAAGTCAGAAAGAGAAAAACAAATATCGTATGCTATAACACATATATACGGAATCTAAAAAAAAAAAAAAGGTACTGATGAACCTAGTGGCTGGGCAGGAGTAAAAATGCAGACATAGAGAATGGACTTGAGGACACGGGGAGGGGGAAGGGATGGAATGAAGTGAGAGAGTGGCATGGACATGGGGAGGGGGAAGGGATGGGATGAAGTGAGAGAGTGGCATGGACATATATACACTACCAAATGTAAAATAGATAGCTAGTGGGAGGCAGCCACATAGCACAGGGAGATCAGCTCGGTGCTTTGCAAAGACCTAGAGGGGTGGGACAGGGAGGGTGGGAGGGAGACTCAAGAGGGAGGGGATGTGGGGATATATGTATGCATATGGCCGATTCACTTTGTTGTACAACAGAAACTAACGTAGCATTGTAAAGCAATTATACTCCAATTAAGATGTATTAAAAAAATAAATAGGGGACCCGGTCCGAGGAGCAGGGGCGGGAGCTGCGAGACCAGGGTGGTGCAAAAGGAAGTGGAGTTTCTAAGCCCATTAAAGTGAAGAAACGTTATTATTTATTTGAACCTTCTTCTTGTCGTAATCTTTGGAAAGATAGGTGTTTCAAGTAAGGGATCAGGACTCCCTCTTGCCAGAACACCACAATCACAACTAACTGCTGAACAATCATCGACAGGAAGACACTGGAACTAACCAAAAAGGATACGCCACAACCACAGACAAAGGAGAAGCCACAATGAGACGGTAGAAGGGGTGCAATCACAATAAAATCAAATCCCATAACTGCTGGGTGGGTGACTCACAAACTGGAGAACTATACCACAAAAGTCCACCCAATGGAGTGAAGGTTCTGAGCCCCACATCAGGCTTCCCAACCTGGGGGTCCGGCAATGGGAGGAGGAATTCCTAGAGAATCAGATTTTGAAGGCTAGCGGGATTTGATTAGAGGGCTTCGACAGGACTGGGGGAAACAGAGACTCCACTCTTGGAGGGCACACACAAAGTAGTGTGTGCATTGGGACCCAGGGGAAGGAGCAGTGACCCCAGAGGAGACTGAACCAGACCTACCTACTAGTGTTGGGGGGTCTCCTGCAGAGGCAGGGGGTGGCTGTGGCTCACCGTGAGGACAAGGACACTGGCAGCAGAAGTTATGGGAAGTACTCCGTGGCGTGAGCCCTCCCAGAGTCCGCCATTAGCCCCACCAAAGAGTCCAGGTGGGCTCTAGTGTTGGGTTGCCTCAGGCCAAACAACCAACAGGGAGGGAACCCAGCCCCACCCAACAGCAGACAAGCAGATTAAAGTTTTACTGAGCTCTGCCCACCAGAGCAACAGCCAGCTCTACCCACCACCAGTCCCTCCCATCAGGAAACTAGCACAAGCCACTTAGATAGCCTCCTCCACCAGAGGGCACACAGCGGAAGCAAGAAGAACTACAATCCTGCACCCTGTGGAACAAAAGCCACATTCACAGAAAGAGAGACAAGATGAAAAGGCAGAGGGCTATGTACCAGATGAAGGAACAAGTTAAAACCCCAGGAAAAAAAACTAAATGAAGTGGAGATAGGCAACCTTCCAGAAAAAGAATTCAGAATAGTGATAGTGAAGATGATCCAGGACCTTGGAAAAAAATGGAGGCAAAGATAGAGAAGATGCAAGAAATGTTTAACAAAAACCTAAAAGAATTAAAGAACAAACAAACAGAGATGAACAATACAATAACTGAAATGCAATAACTGAAAGAATCAATAGCAGAATAACTGAGGCAGAAGTATGGATAAGTGACCTGAAAGACAGAATGGTGGAATTCACTGCTGCGGAACAGAATAAAGAAAAAAGAATGAAAAGAAATGAAGACAGCCTAAGATACCGCTGGCGCAACATGAAACGCAACAACATTCACATTATAGGGGTCCCAGAAGGAGAAGGGAGACAGAAAGGACCAGAGAAAATATTTGAAGAGATTATAGTCGAACACTTCCCTAACACAGGAAAGGAAATAGCCACCCAAGTCCAGGAAGAGCAGAGAGTCCCATACAGGATAAACCCAAGGAGAAACAGGCTGAGACACATAGTAATCAAATTGGCAAAAATTAAAGACATTGAAAACTTATTGAAAGCAACAAGGGAAAAACAACAAATAACATACACGGGAACTCCCATAAGATGAACACCTAATTTCACATCAGAAACTCAACAAGCCACAAGGGAGTGACATGATATACTTAAAGGGATGAAAGGGAAGAACCTACAACCAAGATTACTCTACCCAGCAAGGATCTCATTCAGATTCGATGGGGAAATCAAAAGCTTTACAGACAAGCAAAAGCTAAGAGAATTCAGCACCACCAAACCAGCTCTACAACAAATGCTACAGGAACTTCTATAAGTGGGAAACACAAGAGAAGAAAAGGACCTACAAAAACAAACCTAAAACAAATAAGAAAATGGTCATAGGAACATACATATCGATAATTACCTTAAACGTTAATGGATTAAATGCTCCAACCAAAAGACACAGGCTTGCTGAATGGATACAAAAACAAGACCCATATACATGTTGTCTACAAGAGAACCACTTCAGACCTAGGGACACATACAGACTGAAAATGAGGTGATGGAAAAGACATTCCATGCAAATGGAAATCAAAAGAAAGCTGGAGAAGCAATACTCATATCAGATAAAATAGACTTTAAAATAAAGAGTGTTACAAGGGACAAGGAAGGACACTACATAATGATCAAGTGATCAATCCAAGAAGATATAACAATTATAATTATATATGCACCCAACACAGGAGCACCGCAATACATAAGGCAACTGCTAACAGCCATAAAAGAGGAAATCAACAGTTACACACTAGTGGGGGACTTTAACATCTCACTTACACCAATAGACAATCATCCAAAATGAAGATAAATAAGGAAACAGAAACTTTAAATGACACAATAGACAAGACATATTTAATTGATATTTATAAGACATTCCATCCAAAAACAGCAGATTACACTTTCTTCTCAAGTACGCACAGAACATTCTTCAGGATAGATCACATCTTGGGTCACAAATCAAGTCTCAGTAAATTTAAGAAAACTGAAATCATATCAAGCATCTTTTCTAACCACAATGCTATGAGATTAGAAATGAATTACAGGGGAAAAACAAACACATGGAGGTTAAACAATACGTTACTAAGTAACCAAGAGATCACTGAAGAAATCAAAGAGGAAATCAAAAAATACCTATGGGGCTTCCATGGTGGCGCAGTGGTTAGGAATCCACCTGCTAATGCAGGGGTCACGGGTTCGATCCCTGGTTCGGGAGGATCCCACATGCCATGAAGCCTAGAAAAAAGCCCACGTGCAGCAACAAAGACCCAATGCAAGCATAAATAAATAAATAAATTTGGGCTTCCCTGGCGGCGCAGTGGTTGAGAGTCTGCCTGCCAATGCAGGGGACACTGGTTCGTGCTCCCGTCCGGGTAGATCCCACATGCCATGGAGCGGCTGGGCTCATGAGCGATGGTTGCTGAGCCTGCGCGTCCAGAGCCTGTGCTCCACAATGGGAGAGGCCACAGCAGTGAGAGGTCCGCATACCACAAAAAAAAAAAGAATACCTAGACACAAATGACAATGAAAACAAGATGATCCAAAACGTATCAGATGCAGCAAAAGCAGCTCTAAAAGCGAAGTTTATATCTATACAAGCCTACCTCAAGTAACAAGAAAAATCTCAAATAAACAATCTAACCTTACACCTAAAGGAACTAGAGAAAGAAGAGCAAACAAAACCCAAAGTTAGCAGAAGGAAAGAAATCATGAAGATCAGAGCAGAAATAAATGAAATAGAAACAAAGAAAACAATAGCAAAGATCAATAAAACTAAAAGCTGGTTCTTTGAGAAGATAAACAAAATTGATAAACCATTAGCCAGACTCATCAAGAAAAAGAGGGAGAGGACTCAAATCAATAAAATTAGAAATGAAAAAGGAGAAGTTACAACAGGCACTGCAGAAATACAAAGCATCCTAAGAGACTACTACAAGCAGCTCTATGCCAATAAAATGGACAACCTGGAAGAAATGGACAAATTCTTAGAAAGGTACAACCTTCCAAGACTGAACCATATAGAAAATATGAACAGACCAATCACAAGTAATGAAATTGAAACTGTGATTAAAAATCTTCCAACAAACAAAAGTCCAGGACCAGATGGCTTCACAGGTGAATTCTATCAAACATTTAGAGAAGAGCTAACACCCGTCCTTCTCAAACTCTTGCAAAAAATTTCAGAGGAAGGAACACTCCCAAACTCATTCTATGAGGCCACCATCACCCTGATACCAAAACCAGACAAAGACACTACAAAAAAAGAAACTTACAGACCAATATCACTGATGAATATAGATGCAAAAATCCTCAACAAAATACTAGCAAACAGAATCCAACAACACATTAAAAGGATCATACACCATGACCAAGTAGGATTTACCCCAGGAATGGAAGGATACTTCAATGTACACAAATCAATCAATGTGATATACCATATTAACACACTGAGAAGAAAAACCATATGATCATCTCAATAGATGCAGAAAAAGCTTTTGACAAAATTCAACACCGATTTATGACAAAAACTCTCCAGAAAGTGGGCAAAGAGGGAACCTACCTCAACATAATAAAGGCCATATATGACAAACCCACAGCAAACATCATTATCAATGGTGAAAAACTGAAAGCATTTCCAGTAAGATCAGGAACAAGACAAGGGTGTCCACTCTCACCTCAACATAGTTTTGGAAGTCCTAGCCACGGCAATCAGAGAAGAAAAAGAAATAAAAGGAATACAAATTGGAAAAGAAGAAGTAAAGCTGTCACTGTTTACAGATGACATGATACTATACATAGAGAATCCTAAAGATGCCACCAGAAAACTACTAGAGGTAACCAATGAATTTGGTAAAGTTGCAGGATACAAAATAAATGCACAGAAATCTCTTGCATTCCTATATACTAATGATGAAAAATTTGAAAGAGAAATTAAGAAAACACTCCCATTTACCATTGCAACAAAAAGAATAAAATACCTAGGAATAAACCTATCTAGGGACAGGAAAGACTTGTATGCAGAAAACTGTAAGACACTGATGAAAGAAATTAAAGATGATACCAACAAATGGAGAGATATACCATGTTTTGGACTGGAAGAATCAATATTGTGAAAATGACTATACTACCCAAAGCAATCTACAGATTCAATGCAATCCCTATCAAATTACCAATGGCATTTTACGGACCTAGAACAAAAAATCTTAAAATCTGTATGGAGACACAAAGGACCCCGAATAGCCAAAGCAGTCTTGAGGGAAAAAAACGGAGCTGGAGGAATCAGACTCCCTAACTTCAGACAATACTACAAAGCTACAGTAATCAAGACAATATGGTACTGGCACAAAAACAGAAATATAGATCAATGGAACAGGATAGAAAGCCCAGAGATAAACCCACGTTCCTACGGTAAATTAATCTATGACAAAGGAGGCAAGGATATACAATGGAGAAAAGACAGTCTCTTCAATAAGTGGTGCTGGGAAAACTGGACAGGTACATGTAAAAGAATGAAATTAGAACACTCCCTAACACCATACACAAAAATAAACTCAAAAGGGATTCGAGACCTAAATGTAAGACTACACACTATAAAACTCTTAGAGGAAAACATAGGAAGAACACTCTTTGACATAACACTCTTTGACAGCAAGATCTTTTTTGATCCACCTCCTAGAGTAATGGAAATTAAAAAAATAAATAAACAAATGAGACCTAATGAAACTTCAAAGCTTTTGCCCAGCAAAGGAAACCATAAACAAGACGAAAAGACAACCCTCAGAATGGGAGAAAATATTTGCAAACGAATCAACGGACAAAGGATTAATCTCCAAAATATATAAACAGCTCATGCAGATGAATATTAAAAAACAAACTACCCAATCCAAAAATGGGCAGAAGACCTAAATAGACATTTCTCCGAAGAAGACATACAGATGGCCAAGAAGCACATGAAAAGCTGCTCAACATCACTAATTATTAGAGAAATGCAAATTAAAACTACAATGAGGTATCACCTCACACCAGTTAGAATGGGCATCATCAGAAAATCTACAAACAACCAATGCTGGAGAGGGTGTGGAGAAAAGGGAACCCTCTTGCACTGTTGCTGGGAATGTCAATTGATACAGCCACTATGGAGAACAGTATGGAGGTTCCTTAAAAAACTAAAAATAGAATTACCATATGATGCAGCAATCCCACTACTGGGCATATACCCTGAGAAAACCATAACTCAAAAAGACACATGCACCCCAATGTTCATTGCAGCACTATTTACAATAGGCAGGTCATGGAAGCAACCTAAATATGCCCATCAACAGACGAATGGATAAAGAAGATGTGGTATATATATACAATGGAATATTACTCAGCCATAAAAAGGAATGTAATTGGGTCATTTGTTGAGACGTGGATGATCTAGAGACTGTCATACAGAGTGAAGTAAGTCAAAAAGAGAAAAACAAATATCGTATATTAATGCATATATGTGGAACCTAGAAAAATGGTAGAGATGAACCAGTTTGCAGGGCAGAAGCTGAGACAAAGATGTAGAGAACAAACGTACGGACATCAAGGGGGGAAAGCGGCAGGGGGGTGGGGGGGTGGTGTGATGAATTGGGCGATTGGGATTGACATGTATACACTGATGAAAAAATAAATAAATAAAATAATAAATCTAACCACTTATGCTTTAAATAATGCCAAGGGGAAAAATTGCTTAAAAATATTCATTTAGAGCAGCAGTAATTGACCTATCGCCATTGGCTGGGTACCAGGGAAGCTGATGTTTAGCCTTTCCAAGAATGTAATAGATAACTAATATCACAAACCAGACATCTATTCTATTCTGGCAGTAGCACCAAGGGTTTTATTCCAGAAATCTTGGACCAGCTTCCCTCCAAGTTTTCAGTCTCAAAATTTTAGGCTGGATAAACTACCTCTCTCCCAGAGAAGTCATTGGCTCTGAGACCGCCACAGAAACAAAGCATACTTTTCTCTACTCGCCTATTTGCCATCCAGACTGTCCTGAAACTTGAGATCACTGCTGGGAACAAGTGAGAAAAGGGTGAAAAAACTTCTTATTCCTCCCTCTTCCCAAATCCATCAAACATAAAATCTTTGTTATACTGCTTTAGTCAACTTATGTTACCCCTATTTGTGGAATGGGTTAAAAATAAATATGGAGATTACTGAAATAAAATCATAAACTAAACATCAATCTTTAATCTTCAATTATGAGAAAATTTCCATAAAATACTCATTATTAGCTTGAGACTCTCTGGACACTCTAAGAAATGTGTTAATTTTTCTTTATGGGAAGTAAAGAGGATTGACCAAACATGAATTTTTCCTTTTAAGGAAGAAGCACATGATTTGATATGTGTGTACCTTTCCAGAAGGTAGATCTTATGTACTGTCCCAAAGGAAAAGAACATGTACATTTTGAAGAATTCCTTTGAAAAACATCTCTTTGATTAGAAATGATGTTTGCTTCTTTTCAAAATATTTCTTATACAGAATAAAGAGAAATCTACCTCTTAGGGTACCAAATGTGGTAAGAGAGTTGTGATTCTCTATCACCATGGGTCCTTGAGAAATGTTGGGGATAGGGTCAGTCACTTTCCTTTTGACCTTGGAATTGTACCCTATAAGCCATACAAAGACTCCCCAGTAAGGCAAAGACACCTCTATGAGATCTACCCTCAACCATCAACAATGTAGGTTCTGGAGCTAAAACGGTGAATACTACAAGGGATCTCTCCTTCAAGAAGAGAGCTTACAGAAGTATGAAAATATCCATTTATTGCTTGTTGCTTTATCTGAAGGAACTCTAAGGCCAATTCAAAATGTAGTCTAACATAAGGAGGGGGAGGCAGCCCCAAGTTTCCAGAAACTAAATACTTTCTCTTTCACAAATGAGGAAACGTAAATGAGAGGCCTCATCAGGATAGTCCCCACGTTTCCCCAAGTCCAGTGTATAAGCTCTCAATGACAAGTGAAATATTTTGTCTTAGAACTGTTAAAAATATACCAAAAATGTCAACCCAGTATGGATAAAAGTAAGTTCAACTAAGATTTTTAAAGTAAGCATTTTACAGATGGTAATCTAAGGAAGATGCATAGTTTCCCATGCAATACATCTTTCTTTTCCACACATGACTGCTAAACAAACAGCTGAACCTGAGACTGATATAACAGAAATAAAGGCTCAAGTCCCAGGAAGACTACAGTCACCCTCTACTGCATGCAAGTAAAAACACATCTACAATAAAATGTGAATTCTAGAAGTAAGTTTGTTACAAACAGAACTATCCATTCTTACCCCAGCTCCAAAACCTTCCCCCTCACCATAAGTCTTTCCCATTTCAGGTCAGGACAACAGTGTCCACCCAGCTACTGAAATCCCCAAACTAGAAAGCATCTAATTATTCTTTTTCAATAACCATCTACCCCAACTCAAAGAATAAGTTTTGTGTAACATTTGAGTTTTTATTTTCATAACGTCAGAACAAAATTGGTAATCATCAACCCATCTCACAGTCTACCTGTATACGTGGCTCTCACAGATGCCATAAACATATTAGCTATATCAATAAATAAAACTATGCTTCTTTCTTTGTGAAGTTTTCAATTTGTCAACCAAAACTCTGTTTTCATCTATAATTCCTCTAAAATAGTCACATTCAAAAAATGATTTATAAGAAATTAAACATTTGTTAAAGTTTGCCAAGCTTGGCATAATATTTTTTAAAAGGTATTACAAAATAAACGTTAGATGAATTTATTTTTTGTAAATTAATTGTGTCATTTAATCTTCATGATTTATATTTTCAATGTTAATAATAACTTACACAAATGATACCTTAAAACCAATTAATGTTATATGAGTAGAAAAAGTGCTTGCACAGATACAGCTCTGGAAATGATATTATATCATTACCTTTTTTGACTTATGAATCACAATTTTCTAAATATTTAAACTACACCTTTGCCAAAGATGCAATGTTTATTTTTCCTTGTCAGTGAAGTACGTTTTCTTCTTCCTTGACAAGACAAAAAACGAACCACTCCAATTTATGAGTCATGGGCTAATCTTTTTTAAAAGACAGTTTTAGAATATAACTTCAAGTAAGTTTCCTCTAAAACATAATGAATTACAATCTCTCAGAACCTTAGTCACTAAAGTATACACTTCTGAGAATAGAGGCAATGTATGAATTTGCTTAGAAACACTCAGTGATATCTTTCATTATTGACAAACTAATTCTGATGTACACAAAGTGTCTAAAATTTTACTAAATGGCTTGTGGAAGCTCAAAGACTGATCATTAGAAATTCTCCCTTCCACTAGGAGGATGTAATGTTCTTGGTGCTGAGGTATAAAATGAATCATTTGACATTTGAATTCATAATTGTACTGGCAAAACTGATTCTGGGTATTTCACATGAAAGTCCAGAATTTTTCTGGGAAACTGGCATCATATGAAATGAAATGTGTTAATGTCACATTATTAAATACAGAATTCGGGAGCACAACTTTACAGTAGTTTGTGTGAAAACGTATGGGCGTTCGTCTGCCCAGGAGAGCAATATGAGCCATTGGTGAGAAATGTGCTAAAAGATCATTTTTAGGAAAAAGTAAAGCTATGATTCTCATACAGATATAAAAAGGAATGCACATTAAAGATTTTACTTTACTTAGATGAGGGAATCAGGTAGATGTTGTAACTGAATGAAGGGAAAAGGAACAAAAATTCATATGGAGTAAAGGAATGTTGAAATTAATTGCAAATGTGGACAAAACCGTTTTCCACAGAAAAAAGGTACTCAATTAAAATCACTACTGCACAGAGAAGAGTTTATATATATCTATTAGTTACCTGCAACTTACAAAGAGTTGCAAAATAGCTCAGAGACAATAAACAGAGCTAGAATCTGATAACCAAGAAGGGAAATCTAAGAAGGCTGCATTAAAAAAAAGTATGTGTGTGTGTGTGTATGTGTGTGTGTGTGTATATATATATATATATATATATATATATAGAGAGAGAGAGAGAGAGAGAGAGAGAGAGAGGGAGAGAAAGGATGCATAGTTTTTCACTGAATACATTTTTTTCTACACATGACTGCTTAATAAACGACTACAACCTGAGGCTGATATAATAGAAATAAAGGCTCAAATTCAAGGGAAACTACTGTTACCCTGTACTGCATATAAGTGAGCACACATCTAAAACAAAATATAAATTCCAGACATAATTTTTTTAAAACCAGAACTACCCATTTGTCCCCAGCCCCAAGACCTTTTCTCTCACCCTAAGTCCGTCCTACTTCAAGTGAGGACAGCGTTGTCCACCCAGCTACTCTAATCCCCAGCTAGGAAGTGTCCAATTCTTCCCTTTCAATCACCATCCGCCCCAACTCTAAGGCAAGACAATGCATCAGCAAGTCCTTGTTTGAACATGATAATCTCTTTTGGTTTACTGGAAGCCTCTCACTAGTCCCCAGACTCTACTCTTGCCTCCCCACAATTCATTTTTCTTAAAACAGCCAGCGTATTCTTTTAAAAATGATATCAGATCAAGTCCCTCCACACTCAAAACCAATAGATAGCACTAGGATTTAGAATAAAATCCAAATCCCTTTTATGGGGCATCCTAAGGCCCCAGAATATCTGTCCCTGCCTATGTCCCTAACTTCAATTCTTCTCATTTGCCCCCTTATTCAACTTAGTCCTTATTTATTGGAAACCTCTTGATCCTTTGACCACACCAGCCTGGCTCCCATCTTTGCACTAACATTTTCCTTTATTTGGCTCTCTCTTGTCCCAGATTTTTGAATGCCTGGCTCCTTTTTTGTCTTTCAAAGGCAATTTCTTCAGGGATAACTTCTTGCTCCATTCAATGTAATATACTGCTCAAGAACAGTGTTTTTTATTTTATTTTTTTCATGGCAACTTACTGCTGAATAAAATTTTAAATTATTTCATGAATATCACCTATGTCCCTGCCCTAATAAGCAAATTACCTAATTTCAAGGACTGTATCTTTTTTGTTCATGACTGTATATAAACACACAGTAAGATTCTAATACTGTTTGCCATCAGTCAATATTAGCTGAGTGAATTATACTTTTTTTCTTTCTTCAGGGAAGTGGATAAAGTACATTTTTCTGAAGTATGATGAAAGTTCTAGAATTTGTGATAGATAAGTTCAGACTACTGAGGGAAGTCTGATTTAGAGAAAAGAGTAACTTAGAAGATCTGCAGGTATGTTAGCTTTAGGGCTAATGGGGAAGAGGAATTAGACTCATTTTCTTAGATCTATCAGCATCTAATTCAAGAAAGACTAGCAGGAGTTTATTTATTTATTTATTTTTGCGATACGCGGGCCTCTCACTGTTGCGGCCTCTCCCGTTGCGGAGCACAGGCTCCGGACGCGCAGGCTCAGCGGCCATGGCTCACGGACCCAGCCGCTCCGCGGCACGTGGGATCTTCCCGGACCGGGTCACAAATCCGTGTCCCCTGCATCGGCGGGCGGACTCTCAACCACTGCGCCACCAGGGAAGCCCAGGAGTTTATTTTTAAAGAAATCAGAATAAAGTCAATGCTGGGGAAATGCTGTAGGTCTTTACAATGATAGCAAGAGAAGCTCCCCTACATAACAGTGAGAGCTGGAATCAATGTCTCCAGTTTAGCCTGAGTATACATCTGACAGAGAAACGTCAGCTTTCTAATTTGTTATATGGAGATAACAGTCTTATATTCTTGCTTATATTCTATTTAGTTGTATAGATCCAAGGAGATTATTTCTGAGGATATACTTTGAAAAATGAAATACAGTACTAACAGGAAGCACCACTGTCATTAAACCCATCACTTAACCTCTAAATCTCCATTTCCCTATTTAAACTATCTCAAAATGCCTCTCCCTCTGCTTTTTGAGTCAGAGGTAAATGGAAAAAATTTTATTTTGCTGCTTATGGTAGCAATACAGGTTGCATTAGAAATGAATGGGATGGAAGGACTCTGTTGACTTTGTTTAACCCTGCAATGGGATCCACAAATGAACAGGGCATTCACAGAGTGGAAATTTATGCCTCCAACTAACAGTAATAAGGTAAGTTTACTTTAAAAATGATATTTGGGGAGTGTTCAATTACTGTGAAGTTATGCCCCAACCAAAATGTCATCCAGTTCCCTAGAATCATCCACATGTCTTCTGAAAAGGTTTCCTCATTTGCCTCATCCTTCTGGCTTGACTGATGGCTCCTACCCAGCCTAATCACTATCACAAAGCATATGTTGGTTTAGGCTATAACAGACCTTCATAGATCGTTTACTGGATTCTCCCTTGCCGTAAATTGTTATTTTTCTTTGTTTCTAGCAATAATAATACCGGGCATTGTATAAAAACTAGCTACCATTGACTGAATGACTGCCAGGTTTTCAAGCACTGAGCTAAAAGCTCAACGTGCATTAACAATGATAATAACATTTGAGACAGACACTGTTACAAGTGCTTTGCAGTCATTATTAGTAACTCATTTCTTTATCAAAAAACCCTGTGAAGCAGATACAATCTTCCCAAATTTACAAAAGAGAAAATTGAGGCACGATAATATTCCAGAACATGACAGCATTCACAGAACTGGTTAAGTGGTTAAGTTGCACTGAAGCTGTGACGGAAGCTCTTAAATGTCTTGCCACAATGCTGGAAAGCAGGTATTGCCTTCAGTAGAAAGATACTGAGATCAATTCTCAAAATTCTGACGCGGCTGCCCCTATTTGCATAGTAAAGACTATGTGATAGACCAAGGACTCTATCAAAGTAACCAGATTAGGTCCAAGATGGAATCACTCATGCTAAGCCCCACATCAGCAAACCAGAATTTATCTGTTTCCCTACCTGGGCTCTCCAAGCAAAGGAAGGCCCAGGTCAACCAAGCAATCATGCTTGCCTGTTTACCAAACCCTTATCCAGCTCCTTGTTCCATATAAGGAAAGGAACTCTCCTTTAACCCATTAGCAAATGCCCAGTACATCTTCCTTGACCCTGCTCACTTTGGTCTATAAAAAACTCTCACCTTGTACTGCTCTTCAGAGCTCCTTTCTACCTGCTAGATTAAATAGTACCCAAGTCATGAATCACTGAATAAAAGTCAACTAGATCAGTAAGTTATCTGTGGAAAATTTTATTTTAACAACTCTTCGGCGATCCTTTCCAAATCCATGATCTCAGCTCTTCCACATACCTCATGAGCTTTATATCGTGAGAGAACACTGTGACCTCAGTTTCCTCAGGAAAGTGACTCCTCTCTGCCTAATCATATCATAAGGGAAACCAGGGCTAGAATCAGTAAATGTTTCCCAACAAATAGAACTAAACAGTAAAGTGTTTTAATCCCAGCACATCTTTCATTCTAATCACTATATTCTCAGGGGCAAGCACTCAGCAAGCTGTGTGGGAATGACACGCACTGTTTCCATTAAAGTCATAACAGAATCTGTGTACAACACTCCTTCTCACTCCCTCGAAAACAACTCCCTTGCTCCTCTTCTAGTGAATATTAGCATCTACAATGTGTTCTGCTTTGCCTCTGCATTCCTGGTCTGAAACTCTTTTCTGGAAAAAAGGCTTACAAAGAGTTTCTGGAAGTAAGAATTATGGACCCCCAGGGTACCTAAGGAATAGGAAACTCACAAATTAATCCAATGTGTAATTCGTTTTTTCCTTTTTCTCAGAGTTAATAAAAATTAAGTGTTCTCACAAATATAGTAACTGAATATCCAAAACAATATTACTGAATCATATTGGCTTAAAATATATATGATAGAAGACTCACTTGATTTTTGTCATCAATTAAAAGTTATTAAGTATTAAGGAAATTATATTTTATTTTTTTGTTCTGAACATGTTTTATGATTCCTACCTAATCACATCTCCTTCTAAAAAAATTATCTACCTTTTTTAGAGACAAGAGCTCACATGTCCATGTTTTATTTTATAATCATAGCTGATACCTTGTGAGTCATAGTTGTTTGGGTTGGACTAAGGAACTTGAACCCTTGGACTGGCAGAAGTCTGTGCTTTGTGGAGCCTAGTTCAAAAATAGGCTTCACCATTCATATCTTTCCCTGGGAATCTGGAAGGGTATAATTGAGAGATTACATAGTTAGAAACAGTAATAAAATAGTTTTTGAATATAAAGGCAATAATTAATCTCAAACCCTTTACTTCTCGTATGGCAGAATTTTTCAACTTTGGCACTACTGATATTTGGGGCTAAAAATTTTTTTTTTAATTTTTACTTTATATTGGAGTATAGTTGATTAACAATGCTGTGTTAGCTTCAGGTATACAGGAAAGTGACTCAATTATACGTATACATGTATCTACTCTTTATCAAAAATTTTTTTCCCCATATAAGTTGTTACAGAGTACCGAGCAGAGTTCCTGGTGCTATACAGTAGCTCCTTGTTGGTTATCTATTTTAAATATAGCAGTATTATTATTGTTATTTTTAACGCGGGTTGTTACCTGGTGCATTGAATGATGTTTGGCAGCATCCTTGAACTCTAATGACTAGAAGCCAGTAGAATCTCCTTCTTCAGTCCTGACAATCACAAATGTTTTCTGACATTGTCAAATGTCCCCTATCAAAATCACTTCCAGTTGAGAATCACTGCCCTATGGATCTTGAACCAGTAGATCAATATACATAGAAATCAAAAGGGAAAGTTTAATAGCTGTCATTCTGGTAAAGCCAGAATACAGCTTGGAATTTAAAATCAAGACTTCTTTCAGGACTTTCCTGGTGGTCCAGCAGTTAAGACTATGCACTATGCACTTCCACTGTGGGTTCAATCCCTGGTTGGGGAACTAAGATCCCCCATGCGGCGCGGTGCAGCCAAAAAAAAAAAAAAAAAAAAAGGATTTCTTTCTTTCCCTCTGAACTGAAACTAGTGAGAAACAGAAAGAACAAGAGAATGAGAATAAGAACGAGTGGTAAATTCTTGGCAGCCCAGGTCCCAATTCCCTCAATCATATTAGTTACATATTCCCAAATGAAGGAGTTGCTCTGAGGAGAAAAGAGGAAAATGCTTCCCTTACCCCAAAAGAGGCAAGGCTTCCTATGTTATACATGAGATTAAAATACAAGTTAGAGAAAAAAATGTGTGCTGTAGAAAGGGGACAAAGATAATCTAGAAGAAGTAACCCACGCAAATAGGCAAGCTGGACAATGAAGATGTAGAAAACCAGTGTCAGCAGATCAGTTCCAGAGGTTGGCATGGGGAATACAGCAGATGGACACAGAGCACCAAAGACTCAGAGAGGGAGCAAAATATTTCTCTCTATGCCTAAGCTTCCAGGTCCAGTCAGAGTCCATATGTAATTATAACAATCATTTGTCCACTGCAATAATCTGACTGAATTCTTCCTTGTAAACCAAATAAGCCAGATTCAAACACTGATACTGCTATCATTTGTATGAAAAGAAGAGTGACTAGTCAATAATGTCAATCCAAATCTGAACCCATGTCATTTTCTTAAATTCAATTTTAATAGCTAAAAGGCAGGCTTGATTTTTTCATGGATTTTTAAAGCAGTTTTGAGAGAGAAAAAAAAAGAATACATGGCATTTTGCATCTTTCCTGGCATCCACCAAGACCTTAAACAGCTTAAGACTAGGAGATAACTTCCTTTCCTCTACTGATTTTTCCCTTTTAGTTAGGTGCATTTATAATAACTTAAGTTATCTTTCTCTATTATATTTTTGTGAAAACTGCTTTTCTCTGCCAGAGATTGTATTTACTTCCTACACCCTTAAGAGATTCTATTTTCTTCTACATTTTTCAATTCCTCAGAGTGCATTTTCTAAATTTTCTAAATTGTAGCACTGTAATCAAGGTTTCTAACTGTAAAAAAACAAAAACACAACAACAAACAGGCCTCAAGTTTCATATTTTTAGAACAATGACCAGGTGTTATTATGAAAAACCAGTTTCAGTTTGTCACTGATAAGACAAACTAAACTAAGAGGACTTTTTTCTTTACCCTCCCAAATGCGTTAAATGTACTATCCTCACCTCTATTTTTTTTCTTCCTTGCATTGCTTAATTCACCTTTTATGATGGCAAGCATCAGGCAAGTCTTAAAAAAAAAAACAACAAACAACTTCATCATTAGCTATCATACGCCTTAAACAATGAGTCATCTAAAGAAGTGAACATTCTTGTTATTTCAAATCATTACTGAAAATTAGAAGCAAATGAAGCTAGAATATAAGTCTCAGAATTTTAAAAACTTGAGAAACATTAAAGATAACCCAGTTCATCTCCCACTGTAGATGTAACAAATAAACCCCAGAAAACTTTGCTCAAGGCCAAACAATAAGTAGGTCTGAGAGTTGAACCTAGATCATTTTACTCTAAATATTGTTCACCACTCTCTGGCCCTACCATTATAACACACTGTCTCTATGTCTTTGTCTACTGTGTCATATGTAGCCACCATGTAACTAAAAAGTATACTGAGGATTTAAGTTTTCTATCAGGTAGGTTCACATTGAACCACCCTAGGCATTATGAGGGGAAAAACAGAAGCTAATATTTATTATCCACTCTGTGCCAGGCATTTGGCTAAGGAAACTATATGCAAGTATCCCATTTAATCACCAAAATGTTTGCAATCTATGAAGTAGGCACCAAGGCAGTCTTACTCAGAGTTCAGCTGTAGAGCACAGAATCTTTCCTAGATACCTGAAGTAGAAAAGCTTATAATTAGAGAGAAGGGAAGCAATAGACCCTAGACTGAGGTTCTGGCCACACCAGGCTGCCACAACAGCTACTGCCTCTGCAATGGTGAGGAAGCAGATTCTCAAATCAGGAAACACCGCTGAAGCTGGTGACTCCAGCAACTGAGAACCTCTGCCACCATCTGCACCAGAAAATTCCAAATCCATGTCCCCGTGAGAATGTGTGACTTGCAGAACTAAAATCACATCCAGAACCATAGCTGTAAAGGATATGGGGAACATCCTGAAGAGACTGGAAAGGGAAGAAGTATAGGAAGGCACACAAGAAAGCAGTGGGAGTGGATACTGCAAAAGTCAAACAAACAAATTTATAGAAAACTCCAAATGCCTTCTGAACAATTTCTGATCCTCAGGGTCAAAATCCCAAAAAGTATAATAACATCACTTTTATAATAAAATAATGAAAATTAATTTGAAGACAATATTAGATTGAAAGTCACTGTAGGAGAGAAAGGGTTCCCTAAAAGAAAATTGTAATCTGGAAAAAAAAAAAAGAAGAAAGTGTTTCTTATCTGAGTTAATGTCATGTTAATATAAGTCTAACTTCTGGAAATAACTTGTAATTACAATCATTTATTTATTATTTTCTGCTTTTACTTAAATGAATTTAGTACATAGTTAGGTTTTGGATAGCTGCCATCCACACTAAAATGAACAGTAATGAAACTTGTTATTAGTGCTTTTAAGAGCATGCTAATGTTACTCATTAAACACTGGATGGATTGTTTCTCAGCCCATGTTCCATGGTGGCTGCATCTGATTATGTATATGTTGACCAAAATGCTGGCAAATGACATGGACTGTCCTCCCAGAACACGCATGGAAATGAAATGTGTGCATCCTGAGGCGAGCTGGGTGAGAAAAGTTCGGCACTTAATGAAATCAACAAAGAGCCTGTTTGTCAAGGGTGACTTGAAGTGTGTGTAAATGATCCTCGCCTCCATAAGCACGATGAGGTGATTTTACCATCAGTGATTTTAGGTGATTAAACACCTCTGGTCTGCTGCTCCCATTAAGGGAGATTATTCTTACTTTCATCCTTGCAACAAGGCTAAGGTTTATGCTTTATTAGGGAGTCTGTGGTGACTAGATGTGTCATTATCTGTCCTACCATCCACCACTGGGTTTAGAATTTTTACTTCAAAATGACCACCATTCACTCTTTCAGATTACTTCTAGTTTACTATTTAATGTGTGTTTGTTCTGCACTATTCTCGATGGAGCTCATGCTGTTTATGTTTCCAAAGCTTTTTAAGACTCATCCTTGAATAAAGATTAGGAAAAAGTCATTTGCATTTCCTCCAAAGAACAGCTATTAGATGGGTAATGGATCCTGGAGCTCCGATTATTAAATATTCAGCTGTCCTTCTGGATCATCAGGAGGTGCATACCGCAGTTTGACAGGGACAAAGTTAGCCTATAAAAGGACCCAATTTCTCTGGTTAACGGCTGTGAATCTCATTTTATAGGGTATGCAAGAATGATCAATGATTTTATTTTCATTTAATCAAATTATATTCAGCCTCAAAAGCCTATTGGGCTGTTAGGAAATTCTGATCTCTGCCATTGCTGGGTGTATCACCTTCAGGGTTCACCCATAATTTAGGACATTCTAGAGAAAGAGCTTCATCTTGCAGTCTTCTATGGCCACAGCGGAAATCCTCATTATGCAAGTCTATAATCTAAAAGCTATTTGATTTTACGCCATGTATGTACCTGGGGATGTATGCTGAGACTAGGAGCCTCTAGAAGCTCACCTTCAAACTACTTCCCATTCCTTCCAAAATCCTGTCACCATCAATGTGCATCCTCCAAAATTCCAACCCTAAACATAGGCACTTAGTATCATCTCTTCAGGATGTTCAGCCTTTAAAGATCAAAACCCAGGAGAGGAATATATCTTCCAGGAAATTTCTGCAAGTTAGCACTGAAATACAAGCCTGCCCTGAGACAAAAGAGCATAGAAGGTGCTAAGATACTTTTGTGAAATGTGGCTGGGGAGGATTCAGACGAGGAGAAAAAAATTAAGAAGAATTATTTCCCTAAATTATTCTGAATACTTACTGTGTGCCAGGCACTGTTTTAAGTGCTATATTTGAATGGTGCTTTACTAAGCTCTCAAGATAAGTCCCAAGTGAGGATTAAATGAAACATCACTAATGCATGCCAAACAACTATTTGAAGCACATTCGAAATATCATTACCTCATATAATCACATAACAACTCTATCAGGTAGGAACTACTGTCATCACCAAATGAAGAACTAAGACATAGAAAGATAAGTAAGGTGCTGAAAAGGGGTCACTGGACCTGTATGGAAGAATGTTTTTTAAACGGGACATTGGCCTTAAGCACTTAGAAATCTAAGATAAGCATTTTAAAGTTATTCCAAACAGGGCTACATGAATGGCCAGAGTGGACAGCTCTGGCCAAAAGATACATAATCATAGATCAAAAAGCAATTACCACTTTCAGTGTGTAAGATATTTTAACAGCTATTTTGTTCTAACAGTTATTAAAGTGAATACAGAACTGACATATCAGTGGTTTCATTTTTCATACTTAATTACACAGTTACCCTTATAAAGCACTAAAGAAAATATGGGGGAGTCAAGATGGCAGACTAGGAGGGCGTGGAATTCGCATCTTGGCACAACTAGGGCACCTACCAGGCACCGGTGGGGGACCATGGACGCCTAAGGGGACAGGAGGACCCCCCCAGCAACCAAGTACGACATGGGACGTGGGGAGAGTGAGTGGGGAGGAGAAGTGGAGGTGGGACTGGACTGGCACCCCTGAGGGGCAGCTGGGGGAGAGGAAGGGATCCCACACCTGGAGGGGGAAATTGGGGGACCACTGGGAGGGCAGAGGATCAAAAGGGAGGGTGGCTAGGTTTCCCCTACCCTCTTGGGCCCCGGAGCCTGATGAGATCCCGGACCTGATCCTCTGCCCACCTAAGCCCCCTCCAGCTGCGTGGGTCCTCAGGGAGTGGGAGGGAGGAAAGGGGGAGGAAAAGTAAAGGCCAGACCTCTGGGACCTGCACCCCTGAGGGGCAGCTGGGGCAGGGGAGGAGTTCCTACACTCAGTGGGACCAACCCACGGTTAGGGGTCCAGCAGCAACTGCGGAGACTCTGGGGGAGACCATGGGGGAGGGCGTGGAGGAACAGAAAGGAACACGGCCAGCGTTTTCCCTGCCCACTTAGGCACCGGGGAGCCTGTTGGGCTCCCAGGCCTAATCCTCTGCCCTGGGAGCCTCCCTCCTACTGGGTGGAGCCCAAGCCCTGCCCCTACACCCCAACCCAGGGCCCTACCTCTACACTCGGAGACCCCTTCTGAGACCCCCTCCAAACACCCTGGGCCTAAACCCCGCATACACACCCTCACCCATGGCCCTATCTCCAAACTCCCGAAATCCACACTCCAGAGGACCCCTTTGGATGTGCTGCCTCTCCCATTCCTTGTAGGTCCTAGGCAGAGGCCGCGCCCCACACTTGAATGTTGCCCAGCCTAGGCCCCACACCCAAGGCCTTTCCTGGCTGTGTGGGTCCTGAGCCTAGGCCCCGCCCCACACTCAAAGGACACCACCCCAGCTAGGCCCCGCCCAACCCTAAACCCTGCCCCTGCCTAAGTTCCACCCCCAACCTAAACACCACCCCCAATAGCTAAGGCCTTTTTTTTTTTTTCCTTTTCTTTTCTTTTAGGTCAGGGTGCTGTTTTACCTTCTTGTTAATTCATTAATATAATTAGTTTTTCTAATAAACCTTTTATTTTTCTAATTGTATTTTATTCTCTATACTTTGTTATTGTTCTGCTCCTTTTGGGTTGTTCCCCCCCACCACTTTCTTTTCTTTTTTATGGTGTGGTTTTGTTTTCCCTGTTGCAGTTGCAGTTGTTTCAATTATATTTTTATTTTTCCTAATACATTTTTTATTGTTCTAATTTTATTTTTATTCTTTGTTATTGTACTGCTCCTTTTATTCTTTTTTATTGTTTTTTTTTAATGATGCCATGCAGCTTGCGGGTTCTTGGTTCCCAGGCCGGAGGTCAGGCCTGAGCTCCTATGGTGGGAGCACCAAGTCCAAACCGCTGGACTAACAAAGAACCTCAGATGCCAGGAAATATTAATTGAGGTGAGGCCTCCTGGAGGTCCTCATCTCAGCACCAAGGTCTGGCTCTACCTAACTTCCTGCAAACTCAATTGCAGGAAGCCTCAGGCCAAACAACCAGTAAGACAGGAATACAGTCCCTCCCATCAAAAATTTAAAAAATGAAATGACAAAAAAATATGTTACAGACGAATGAGCAAGGTAAAAACCTACAAGACCAAATAAATGAAGACAAAATATGCAACCTACCTGAAAAGGAATTCAGAGTAATGACAGTAAAGATGATCCAAAATCTCAGAAACAGAATGGAGAAAAAAACAAGAAACATTTAACAAGGATCTAAAGGAACTAAAGAGCAAACAAACAGTGATGAACAATGTAATAACTGATATTAAAAATACTATAGAAGGAATCAATAGCAGAATAACTGAGGTAGAAGAACGGATAAATGAGCTGGAAGATAAAATGGTGAAAACAACCGCCAGGGAGAAGAATAAAGAAAAAAAAATGAAAAGAACTGAGAACAGTCTCAGAGACCTCTGGGACAACATTAAACGCACCAACATTCGAATTATAGTGGTCCCAGAAGAAGAAGAGAAAAAGAAAGGGTCTGAGAAAATATTTGAAGAGATTATAGTCAAAAACTTCCCTAACAAGGGAAAGGAAATAGTCAATCAAGTCCAGGAAGCGCAAAGCGTCCCATACAGGACAAACCCAAAGAGAAACACACCAAGACACATAATAATCAAACTATCAAAAATTAAATACAAAGAAAAATATTAAAAGCAGCAATGGAAAAGCAACAAATAACACACAAGGGGATCCCCATAAGGTTAACAGCTGATCTTTCAGCAGAAACTCTGCAAGCCAGAAGCGAATGGCAGGACATATTTAAAGTGATGAAAGGGAAAAACCTACAACCAAGATGACTCTACCCAGCAAGGATCTCATTCAGATTTGAAGAAGAAATCAAAATCTTTACAGAAAAGCAAAAGCTATGAGAATTCAGCACCAGCAAACCAGCTTTACAACAAATGCTAAAGGAACTTCTCTAAATGGGAGACACAAGAGAAGAAAAACACCCACAAAAACAAACCCAAATCAATTAAGAAAATCGTAATAGCAACATACATATCGATAACCACCTTGAATGTAAATGGATTAAATGCCACAAACAAAAGACACACACTGGCTGAATGGATACAAAAACAAGATCTTTATATATGCTGTCTACAAGAAACCCATATCAGACGTAAGGACACATGCAGACTGAAAGTGAGGGGATGGAAAAGGATATTCCATACAAATGAAAATCACAAGAAAGATGGAATAGCAATACTCATATCAGAAAAAATAGACTTTGAAATAAAGACTGTTACAAGACATAAGGAAGGACACTATATAATGATGATGGGATCAATCCAAGAAGAAAACATAACAATTATAAATACTTATGTACCCAACATAGGAGCACCTCAATACATAAGGCAAATGCTGACAGCCAAAAAACGGGGAAAATACAGTAACACAAAAATAGTGGGGGACTTTAACACCCCACTTACACCAACAGACAGATCATACAGACAGAAAGTAAATAAGGAAACACAAGCTTTTAAATGACACAATAGACCAGAGAGATTTAACTGATATTTTTAGGACATTCCGCCCGAAACTAGAACAATATACTTTCTTCTTGATTGCACATGGACTGTTCTCCAGAACAGATCACACCTTGGGTCACAAGTCAAGTCCTGGAAAATTCAGGAAAACTGAAATCATATCAAGCATCTTTTCCAATCACAACACTATGAGATTAGAATTCAATTACAGGAAAAAAAAAACAACAGTAGAAAACACAAATACATGGAAGCTAAACAGTGCGCTGCTAAATAACCAACAGATCACTAAAGAAATCAAAGAGCAATTTAAAAAAATACGTTAAAACAAATGACAATGAAAACACAATGGTCCAAAACCTATGGGACAGAAAAAGCAGCTCTAAGAGGGATGTTCATAGCAATTCAAGCTCACCTCAAGAAACAAGAAAAATCTCAAATAAACAATCTAACCTTAAATCTAAAGCAACTAGAAAAAGAAGAACAAAGAAAACCCAAAGTTAGTAGAAGGAAAGAAATCATAAAGATGAGAGCAGAAATAAATGAAATACAAATGACAAAAACAATAGCAAAGATCAATAAAATTAAAAGTTGTTTCTTTGAGGAGATAAAGAAGTTGATAATCCTTTAGCCAGACTCATCAAGAAAAAAAGGGAGAGGACTCAAATCAATAAAACTAGAAATGAAAAAGGAGAGATTACAACCGACACCACAGAAATAGAAAAGATCAAAAGAGACTACTACAAGCAACTATATGCCTATAAAATGGACAAACTGGAAGAAATGGACACATTCTTGAAAAATTACAACCTTCCAAGGTTGAACCAGGAAAAATTAGAAAATATAAACAGACCAATCATAGGTAATGAAATTGAAACTATAATTAAAAATCTTCCAACATACAAAAGTCCAGGACCAGATGGCTTCACAGGCAAATTCTAACAAACATTTAGAGAAGAGTTAAAACCTATCCTTCTCAAACTGTTCCAAAAAATTGTGGACGGAGGAATAATACCAAACTCATTCCACAAGACCAGCATTACCCTGATACCAAAACCAGATAAACATATCACACAAAAAAGAAAATTATAGACAAATATGACCGATGAAAATAGATGCAAAAATCCTCAACAAAATACTAGCAAACAGAATCCAAAAACACATTAAAAGGATCATACAACATGATCAAGTGGGACTTATCCCAGGGATGCAAGGATTCTTCAATATATGCAAAAGATCAATGTGATACACCATATCAACAAATTAAACAATAAAAACCATATGATCATCTCAAAAGATGCAGAAAAATCTTCTGACAAAATTCAACACCTATTCATGATAAAAACTCTCCAGAAAGTGGGCATAAAAGGAACCTACCTCAACATAACAAAAGCCATATATGACAAACCCACAGCAAACATCTTTCTCAGTGGTGAAAAACTGAAAGCATTTCCTCTAAGATCAGGAACAAGACAAGGATGTCCTCTCTCACCACTATTATTCAACATAGTATTGGAAGTCCTACGCACAGCAATCAGAGAAGAGAAAGAAATAAAAGGAATACAAGTTGGAAAGAGGAAGTAAAAGTGTCACTGTTTGCTGATGACATGCTATACATAGAAAATCCTAAAGATGCCACCTGAAAACTACTAGAACTAATAAATGAATTAGGTAAGGTTGCAGGACACAAAATTAATGCACAGAAATCTCTTGAATTCCTATACACTAACAATGAAAGAACGGAAAGAGAAATTAAGGAAACAATCCCATTTACCATCGCAACCAAAAGAATAAAATACCTAGGAACAATCCTACCTAAGGAAGCAAAAGACCTGTAGTCAGAAAACTGTAACGCACTGATGAAAGAGATCAAAGATAAACAGATGGAGAGATATACCATGATCCTGAACTGGAAGAATCAATACTGTGAAAAATGACTGTATTATCAAAAGCAACCTACAGATTCAATGCAATCTCTATCAAATTACCAATGACATTTTTCACAGAACTAGAACAAGAAATTTTACAATTTGTATGGAAACACAAAAACCCCAAAGAGCCAAAGCAATATAAAGAAAGAAAAACGGAGCTGGAGGAATCAGGCTCCTGACTTCAGACTATACTACAAAGCTACAGTAATCAAGGCAGTATGGTACTGGCACAGAAACAGAAATATTCATCAATGGAACAGGAGAGAAAGCCCAGAGATAAACCCACGCACAGAGAGGAGCTTCAAGATGGCAGAAGAGTAAGAGTGGAGATCACCTTCCTCCCCACAAATACACCACAAATACATCTACATGTGGAACAACTCCTACAGAACACCTACAGAATGCTGGCAGAAGACCTCAGACCTCCCAAAAGGCAAGAAACTCCCCATGTACCTGGGTAGGGCAAAAAAAAAAAGAAAAAAGAGAGACAGAAGAATAGGGATGGGACCTGCACCAGTGGGAGCGAGCTGTGAAGGAGGAAAGGTTTCCACACACTAGGAAGCCCCTTTGCAGGCAGAGACTGCGGGTGGCGGAGGGGGGAAGCTTCGGAGCCACTGAGAAGAGTGCAGCAATAGGGGTGTGGAGGGCAAAGCGGAGAGATTTCCACACAGAGGCTCAGTGCCGACCAGCACTCAACAGCCCGAGTGGCTTGTCTGCTCACCCGCCGGGATGGGTTGGGGCTGGGAGCTGAGGCTCAGGCTTCAGGTGGATCCCAGGGACAGGACTCGGGTTGGCTGCGTGAACACAGCCTGAAGGGGGCTAGTGCTCCACAGCTAGTGGGAGGGAGTCTGGAAAAAAGTCTGGAGCTGCCGAAGACACAAGAGACTTTTTCTTGCCTCTTTGTTTTCTGGTGCACTAGAAGAGGGGATTAAGAGTGCCGCTTAAAGGAGCTCCAGAGACGGGCGCAAGCTGCAGCAATCAGTGTGGACCCCAGAGATGGGCATGAGACACTAAGGCTGCTGCAGCAGCCACCAAGAAGCCTGTGTGCGAGCACAGGTCACTATCCATACCTTCCCTCCCGGGAGCCTGTGCAGCCCGCCACTGCCAGGGTCCTGTGATCCAGGGACAACTTCCCCGGGAGAACGCATGGTGTGCCTCAGGCTGGTGTAACTTCACGCCGGCCTCTGCCACTGCAGGCTCGCCCCGCATCCGTACCCCTCCCTCCCCCCGGCCTGAGTGAGCCAGAGCCACTGAATCAGCGGCTCCTTTAACCCCGTCCTGTCTGAGCGAAGAACAGACACCCTCAGGCGATCTATACGCAGAGGAGGGTCCAAATCCAAAGCTAAACCGCAGGAGCTGTGCAAACAAAGAAGAGAAGGGAAATTTCTCCCAGCACCTCAGGAGCAGCGGATTAAATCTCCACAATCAATTTGATGTACCCTGCATCTGTGGAATACCTGAATAGACAACGAATTATTCCAAACTGAGGAGGTGGACTTTGGGAGCAACGATATATATATTTTTTTCCCTTTTTCTCTTTTTGTGAGTGTGTATGTGTATGCTTCTGTGTGATTTTGTCTGTATAGCTTTGCTTTTACCATTTGTCTTAGGGTTCTGTCTGTCCATGTTTGGTTTTTTTTTAACTAAAAAAAAATATTTTTTCTTAATAATTTTTTATTTTATCTTGTCACTTTCTTTCTTTTTTTTTTTTTCTCCCTTTTATTCTGAGGTATGTGGAAGACAGTCTCTTGGTGCTCCAGCCAGGCATCGGGGCTGTGCCTCTGAGGTAGGAGAGCCAAGTTCAGGACACTGGTCCACAAGAGACCTCCCAGCTTCACGTAATATCAAACAGTGAAAATCTCCCAGAGATCTCCATCTCAACGCCAAGACCCAGCTCAACTCAACGACCAGCAAGCTACAGTGCAGAACACGCTAGGCCAAACAACTAGCAAGACAGGAACACAACATCATCCATTAGCAGAGAGGCTGCCTAAGATCATAATAAGGTCACAGACACCCCAAAACACACCAATACACGTGGACCTGCCCACCAGAAAGACAAGATCCAGCCTCATCCACCAAAACACAGGCACTAGTCCTCTCCACCAGGAAGCCTGCACAACCCACTGAACCAACTTTAGCCACTGCGGACAGACACCAAAAACAACGGGAACTACGAACCTGCAGCCTGCAAAAAGGAGACCCCAAACACAGTAAGTTAAGCAAAATGAGAAGACAAAGAAACACACAGCAGATGATGGAGCAAGATAAAAACCCACCAGACCAAACAAATGAAGAGGAAACAGGCAGTCTACCTGAAAAAGAATTCAGAGTAATGATAGTAAAGATGGGCCAAAATCTTGGAAATAAAATGGAGAAAATACAAGAAACATTTAACAAGGACCTAGAAGAACTAAAGAGCAAACAAACAATGATGAACAACACAATAAATGAAAATAAAATGCTCTAGAAGGAATCAGTAGCAGAATAACTGAGGAAGAAGAATGGATAAGTGACCTGGAAGGTAAAATGGTGGAAATAACTACTGCAGAGCAAAATAAAGAAAAAAAGAATGAAAACAACTGAGGACAGTCTCAGAGACCTCTGGGACATTAAACGCACCAACATTTGAATTATAGCGGTTCCAGAAGAAGAAGAGAAAAAGAAAGGGACAGAGAAAATATTTGAAGATATTATAGTTGAAAACTTCCCTAATATGGGAAAGGAAATAGTTAATCAAGTCCAGGAAGCACAGAAAGTCCCATACAGGATAAATCCAAGGAGAAACACGCCAAGACACATATTAATTAAACTATAAAAAATTAAATACAAGGAAAAATATTAAAAGCTGCAAGGGAAAAACAACAAATAACACAGAAGGGAATCCTCATAAGGTTAACAGCTGATCTTTCAGCAGAAACTCCGTAAGCCAGAAGGGAGTGGCAGGACATATTTAAAGTGATGAAGGAGAAAAACCTACAACCAAGATTACTTTACCCAGCAAGGATCTCATTCAGATTTGACAGAGAAATTAAAACCTTTACAGACAAGCAAAAGCTAAGAGAATTTAGCACCACCAAACCAGCTTTACAACAAATGATAAAGGAACTTCTCTAGGCAGTAAACACAAGAGAAGGAAAAGACCTACAATAATAAACCCAAAACGATTAAGAAAACGGTAATAGGAACATACATATCAATAATTACCATAAATGTAAATGGACTAAATGTTCCAACCAAAAGACACAGACTGGCTGAATGGATACAAAAACAAGACCCATATATATACTGTCTACAAGAGACCCACTTCAGACCTAGGGACACATACAGACTGAAAGTGAGAGAATGGAAAAAGATATTCCATGCAAATGGAAATCAAAAGAAAGCTGGAACAGCAATTCTCATATCAGACAAAAGAGACTTTAAAACAAAGACAAGAGACAAAGAAGGACACTACATAATGATCAAGGGATCAACCCAAGTAAAAGATATAACAATTGTAAATATTTATGCACCCAACAAAGGAGCACCTCAATACATAAAGCAAATACTAACAGCCATAAAAGGGGAAATCGACAGTAACACATTCATAGTAGGGGACTTTAACACTCCACTTTCACCAATGGACAGATCATCCAAAATGAAAATAAATAAGGAAATGCAAGCTTTAAATGATACATTGAACAAGATGGACTTAATTGATATTTATAGGACATTCCATTCAAAAACAAGAGAATAAACATTCTTCTCAGTGCTCATGGAACATTCTCCAGGATAGATCATATCTTGGGTCACAAATCGAGACTTGGTAAATTTAAGAACGTTCAAATTGTATCAAGTATCTTTTCCAACCACAACGCTATGAGACTAAATATCAATTGCAGGAAAAAATGTGCAAAAAATACAGACACATGGACGCTAAACAATACACTACTAAATAACCAAGATATCACTGAAGAAATCACAGAGGAAATAAAAAAATACCTAGAAACAAATGACAATGAAAACATGATGACACAAAACCTATGGGACACAGCAAAATCAGTTCTAAGAGGGAAGTTTCTATCAATATAATCCTACCTTAAGAAACAAGAAACATCTCAGATAAACAACCTACATGTAAATGAATGAAATTAGAACACTCCCTAAAACCATACACAATGGGCTTCCCTGGTGGCGCAGTGGTTGAGAGTCCGCCTGCCGATGCAGGGGACACAGGTTCGTGCCCCGGTCCGGGAAGATCCCACATGCCGTGCAGCAGCTGGGCCCGTGTGCCATGGCCGCTGAGCCTGCGCGTCCGGAGCCTGTGCTCCGTAACGGGAGAGGCCACAACAGTGAGAGGCCCGCTTACCGCAAAAAAAAAAAACAAAAAAAAACCCATACACAAAAATAAACTCAAAATGGATTAAAAACCTAAATGTAAGGCCAGACACCATCAAACTCTTAGAGGAAAACATAGGCAGAACACTCTGTGACACAAATCACAGCAAGAGCGCTTTTGACTCACCTCCTAGAGAAATGGAAGTAAAAACAAAAATAAACAAGTGGGGCCTAATGAAACTTAAAAGCTTTTGCACAGCAAAGGAAACCATAAACAAGACAAAAAGACAACCCTCAGAATGGGAGAAAATATTTGCAAATGAAGCAACTGACAAAGGATTAATCTCCAAAACATACAAACAACTCATGCAGCTCAATATCAAAAAAACAAGCAACCCAATCCAAAAATAGGCAGAAGACCTAAACAGACATTTCTCCAAAGAAGATATACAGATTGCCAACAAACACATGAAAGAATGCTCAACATCACTAATCATTAGAGAAATGCAAATCAAAACCACAAGGAGGTATCACATCACACTGGTCAGAATGGCCATCATCAAAAAATCTACAAACAATAAATGCTGGAGAGGGTGTGAAGAAAAGGGAATCCTCTTGTGCTGTTGGTGGGAATGTAAATTGATACAGCCACTACGGAGAACAGTATGAAGGTTCCTAAAAAACTAAAAATAGAACTACCATATGACCCAGCAATCCCACTACTGGGTATATACCCTGAGAAAACCGTAATTCAAAAAGAGTCATGTACCAAAATGTTCATTGCAGCTCTATTTACAATAGTCAGGATATGGAAGCAACCTAAGTGTCCATCAACAGATGAATGGATATAGAAGATGTGGCGCATATATATATACATGGAATATTACTCCACCATAAAAAGGAACGAAATTGAGTTATTTGTAGTGAGGTGGATGGACCTAGAATCCGTCATGCAGAGTGAAGCAAGTCAGAAAGAGAAAAACAAATACCATACGCTAACACATATATATGGAATTTTAAAAAGCCGTACTGATGAACCTAGTGGCAGGGCAGGAATAAAGACGTAGACATAGAGGACGGATTTGAGGGCACAGGGGAGGGGGAAGGCGATGCTGGGATGAAGTGAAAGAGTAGCACTGACATATATATACACTACCAAACGTAAAATGATGGCTAGTAGGAAGCTGCTGCATAGGAGATCAGCTTGGTGTTTTGTGACGACCTAGAGGGGTGGGATAGGGAGGGTGGGAGGGAGGCTCAAGAGGGAGGGGATATGGGGATATATGTATACATATAGATGATTCACTTTGTTGTACAGCAGAAACTAACACAACATTGTAAAGCATTTATACTCCAATAAACATGTGAAAAAAAAGAGAAAATATGGGGCAATCTAAATAAATTATGTAAATTACAGGTTGCTCAGGGATTTGGAGAAAACAATGGCAGTGGTACACAATCCGTCTTTCAGACAATTCTGCTCTTGGTATCGGTAGGCAGCAGTGTTAGGTATGTGAAAACATGATGGAAGAACACATGCCAGCATGTAAAGGAGGCCAGGATTCATCCCTGTGAATGGAGCTGTTCAGAGACATTACTATACATTCACATGAGGCATATTCAGGAAAAGGGAGATTGCTTTGACCAAAACAGAGTTAGTAAACCAGAAGCAAACTGCAACTGATCCTAACAAAGTGAACAGTAATGGTGGAAATATCAGCAGAGGCTAAATTATGAGGAGCTTTGAATATTAACTTTAGACTTGCTTATATAGTTACAAACGCTCATGGTATATGTCATTTTTTTCTTTCAACTTTGCATATAAAAGTGATACAAGCTCCTAATGAAAATTTCAATCAGTAATTAAATGTATAAATTTTAAAAAATCTATTTACATTTATTTCTAAGAGGTAACTGTTTTAATAAAATACAGCATAGCCTTCCAAACTTTGTCTGTACATACACATGTACATATGTAAACACATACTTATTTTCTCAACTAAATTGTGTATCCACTCTAAAATCCCTCATAGCTTGCTTTCTTATTTGACAATCCATCTTGGGGATTTTTCTATGTTAAGCCAGATAGATTTTTCTCTTTTAATAGTTACATAGTATTCTGCTTTGCAGATATAGCATTACTGATTCAACCAAGCCCCTGTTGATTGGCATTTGAGTTCACTGATGATTTTGAATAGACAACAAAAACTTTAAAGAAAAGAAACTGTTTAAATATAACCATTAAAATATCTCACATACTAAGAGTGGTAATTGTTTTTTGATCTAGAATAAAACATCCTACTGCACAGATGAGCTGTCCACTCTGAACATCCATACAGACTTGTATAGAATAACGTTAAAAATTTAAAGCAATGTACCAGAAGATGATTTACAGAAGGAATCTTTAACTTTTTTCTAATCATAGATTTCCTCTAAAAATCAGATCAAAATCTGATTGTAGTATTTTGCATTCAACTTCAGGGGCTGAACCTCTGAAATTGATAAGTGGAGAACATCATGTATTATAGAGAGCCAGGACTCCAGATAGTGAAAATAGCTTATTATTGCAAGTGCTTAATTATGGTAGCAACAATTAGAATAAGGGGGAAAAGACTGATGAGATATCAAGGAAAACTATCAATACAGCTTGATAACTAATTGCAGAAGAGTAAAGGGAAGTGTATACTCAAAAGTGGTTTCAAGGTTCTGATTTGGGGTGAAATAATGATGGTTTTAATTGTCACGTGACAGCTTTTTCACATCAGAAAGAAGACAGAAAGAAAGACAGAAAGACAGGAAAAGGAAGGAAGGGTGGGAGGAAGGGAGGAAGGAAGGGAAGGAGGAAAGAAGGGAGGGAGGAGAAAGGGAAAGAAAGAAAGAAAGAAAGAAAGAAAGAAAGAAAGAAAGAAAGAAAGAAAGAAAGAAAGAAAGAAGGAAAGAAAAAGGAAGAAAGGAAGGAAGGAAGGAAGGAAGGAAGGAAGAAAGGAGGGAGGGAGGGAGGAAGGAAGGAAGGAAGGAAGAAAAGAAAAGAAAAGAATACCTCTAATGTCACTTGGTCAAGAAAAGTGGGAAAGGTAGTTACATGATTAAGGCAAATTCATATTAAAAGAACCAGGACCCTACAAGAATCTGATACAAAGGGGTAATACTGCTACACTGAACGGAAAGGCTTTCCTTCCAAGGAGACACTTTTATTTACCTAAAATATCAAGATGCAATAGAATCCTCTTCTAGCAAGTACTGTGAACCATTAGGTTTCAGGGAAGTCAAACAAAGACAGTCCTACAAACAAAACCTGCATTCTTCGAAGGAAGTGTAAATTGAGACAAGCTGAAAAGGAACCATTTCACTGAACTCAGGGTATCAATAATTCACAGGTAATGATCAATAACTGGCCACCCTAGTTGATGTGTAAATCAAAGCTGTACCACACAGCACTCCATTGCTCTTCATCAGCATTTTTATACATTATAACGCAACTTTTACTCTGTGCTTTCAATAATCAAATCTGCTGATATGAGATCTGATTGCAGTTTCTAAGAACAGAAACCCATGGTGGTTCTAAATTATTAAATGCAATTTTAAAATGCAAAATGTTCATTTTTCTTCATCCAAAAAAACCCTTACATACCATGTTGATAGCAAAATGGATGGTATTAAAGTTACAAACTAATGATTAAAATCACAAAAGCAGATAGAATGGACCTGATTCTGGTTATTATGAGGAGAATGTTAAGGAGATGGGGCATGGAGGGCTTTAGAGTTTATGGCTCATCACCATTTGCTGGAAACAAGCAATCAATAGGGTATATGACTCTGACAAAGATGGGAAACATTTTGAGCCATTATTTTCACCCTCTCTCACAGATGAACGGGATATGAGCAAAGAAGTGTGGGCTTGTATATTTTCCAATGACTCACAAATTTAATAAAAAAGAAAGAAAATCCATTGATCCTTTTTATAGGTCCTAAAGTATGGATGTTCATAGATAGAATTGCAAGAAATAAAGCATCACATCTTTACTCACTACTTTAATTGCATGCTTCTAATAGCACATTTGTTTGAATCAATTTTTAGACTGCTACTCCTTTTAGTAGTATTTCCCTTCCTCACTAGCAAGATTCACTATGGAAAAATATTAACTATTTCTCAAGTACGTGCTATACTATAGTATGAAAAGTCTCCAAAGGTGTTTTGGGGGGTAGAAATTGGTTTAAACCCAGCATGTCTTATCCTATCCAATTGCTCTTCCTTACCTCCCACTAACTCATAAAGTCAGCAATGAGGTAGTAAGAGCTGCACCCAGAAAGCTTTCTCCCAAAACTGCCATTAGGCTACCTAGTAGAGCAGGTCATATGGTAACATGTCCTCACATCTTTTGGAGACAACTATTAAAATACCCTCAGAACAAAAGAAATACGCTTGTGTTTTGAGAGCAATCTTTTGTATGAGATTAAATTACAGAACCCACCCAGTAAAGGCAATTTCAGTGTAAGCAAACTTAAGCTTGGTGAGCTTTTCCAGGTGTCTGAGGTACCACAGGGCACTTCTGATAGCTGGGGCAGGGGGCGGGGGCAGATCAATGTAATACTGTGATGCTAGAGAACTGTCCACAATACCGCCCTTTCTTCTGACACCATCTAAAGAGTCTGGGCATTTCCCTAATCACCCTCACTTTTGACACAAATTACAAGTTCAGAGATCCCCAAGACCACCCGCAAGTTCGATAATTTTCTAGAAAAACTGACAAATATCACTGAAAGCTATTATACTCACAGTTATAGCCTATTACAATGAAAGAATACCAATTAAAATCAGACAAAGGAAAAAATGCAATTGGTAGAGTTTAGAAGGTCTCCAAACACGGATCATCCAGCTGTCCTTTCCTGGTGAAGTCATGGACAGTGTTAACTCCTCTCATCAATGACGTGTGCTAATAGACATGAAGAATGTGCATTCAGGAAAGCTCACCTAAGCTTCGGTTTCTAGAGTTTTAACTGGAGCTTAGTCACAGACCCAGTTGACTGTCTCCTGGAGGAGTTGGTCGGGGTTATTCTATAAAGGACATTATTAAGAAACTGACAAAATTGAAAGATGCACTGTAGATTAAAGGATTATATTCATGTAAATTTATAAAGTTGATAACTGTACTATGATGTGAAAATGTAAGAGGGTAACCCTATTCTTAGGAAACACACACTGACATACTTAGCGATAAAGGGTCAAACTATTATACATGTGTAACTTACCCTAAAATAGCTCAAAATATGTGCATATGTATATATGTATATATATAATTACTTACATATATACTGTGTGTTTATATAGATACACATATATACATATATGTGTGTGTGTATGTGGTGTGTGTATGTATGTGGTGTATATGTGTGTGTGTATATATATACACAAAGACATATATATGTTATAACATGTTAAAATATATATGTGAGAGAGAGAAAGATGGAGAAAAACAGGAGGAGAGAGAGAGGGAGATAAAGAACAGATGGCAAAGCAAATTGGCTAGAGTGTTAAGACAGGTAAAGCTGGGTAGTCTGTGTAAACAATGATTCTCCTTCATACTATTTTTATTATTGCAAATTTTGTAAATTTGAAACTATTCTGAAATAGTAAAAAATAGTGAAAAAAAACCCATCTAAAACTGAACAGAAAACACTGCTCCACCTCCAATCCTGTTTCAAGATGAGCCTACAAAACATTCTTGTATGAGTGAGGCTTTCAGTTGCAGGTAATGCTGAAAACTCAAAGGAGCTCACACACTAAATGGAAATAATAGAGAACAGGAGCAATGTCAGGCACTTTGAATCTATGGATTCCAACTATGTCACACAACTCCATCTCTGCCTTTCTTAAATCCGTTTTCCTCTTTGTTATCTTCACTCTTTCAGATACTCGAAATCCTTGTGGTAATAAAGGTGTTCCCCAATGACTCTTAGATTCAAGTGATTCTTACAGCTAGTGATTGCAGCAAAAAGATTCAACATATTTCCTAATGATTCCAGAAGAAATAAAAATTAAAACGAATTCTCTAGGTTTTCAATGGTTTTGCACATATTAAACACCGAGGATTAAGCACCATGGACAGTGTGTGGTACTCTGATTAGCCAGGTCTGAGTCACATGACCACCTGTGAGCCATGGGGGTTGGGGACTGTGGGTGTCAAGCATGCAGAAACCACCTGATTGACAGATGGAAGAGTGGTTTCCAAAAGAAAATAAGGAGTTCTGTTACATACAAGAATAGGCAAACAATAAAATAAGAAAATCCCCATGACCACCATTCAATGAACTTTACTATGCTATCACACTTCATGTTCCCCTACCTCTTAACACCTTTCCTCACAGCAGCGTCTTTTGTTGAATCTAAGAGGCTTTGTATCACAAGGCTGCCCACAGCGAGCACTCAGGGTCTACTTACACATTCAGTAAAGACCCACTCTGTGAACACAGTAGGCTCGGGGTCTCAGCAGGAGCTGAGGAGTAGGCCAGCCATTAACTCCACAGGCAGAAGCACTTGAGCAGTTCTTCCCAGTGAAATTTATGACATTCACGAATCCACAAGCACTCTGAGATTTTTCCTCTTACATGGGCAATCTATAAAACCAAAGCTTCTGGATGAGACCTGCAGGTAGTTTATTTCAATTTAAAGTTGTATTCGTTTTAACATGTATTAAATTTATCACACAATGAATGCATAATATATGAATATTTAATGAGCATTCAAAATATATTTAAACTATCAAATATTCATAAATAAATATCCATATACTACCAGAAAAACAGAATACATTTGCCAAGAGAGTTGATATCCTTTATTTGGGGGACTGAGATATTCATCTCAATACTATAAGGATATAAACTGATTTAAACAAAAACAACTTTTTGAACTTAATGTTATCAATGAAAAAAAATGTTGCCTTCCATATCAGTAAACAAAGAATGTTGCAGCCTCAAGTCATTACATTACAGCAGCCTGAGGGTGAGCCCTGAGGGAACTCAGGATAGAAACAGGATGTCTGCCATCTACCAGCCAACTGCTACAGCCACCCCCTGAAGGTGCATCCTGAGGACACTCAGGATGAGAAAGCACAGGACTGGCCCAAGATAGTTGAGATGCATATCAAAGGAATAATCTCAATGAGCCCTGGCATTTGCATGTTCCCATACACAGAAAAGCACTAAATTCCTTAACTTGAGATACCTGGTTTTCTTTAATTAACAGTAATCTTTTCATATTCCAACTGCCTGGTCTTTGTTGCAAAGTCCTGTATATCCTGGCTTCTCCCTTACCTGTTCTGAGCGGTCTCTCAGAGCTATCTGAGATGCTGTGTCCCCAGCTTAAGTCCTCAGTTTTGTCCACCAAATAAAACATAATTCTCAACTTTTAGGCTGCGTGTTTTTTTCAGTTGACAATGTTAACATGACACTTTTGTCAGATAAAAAATAACTTAAAAACAATCCTTGTAGAGTCTATTGTTTGCTGGCAGCAAAGCCAAAGACTTGGTTCTCAGCTAACTAGTAAAATAATTTTCCAAAGGAGAAACTAGTAAAATAGCTTTCTAAATGAAGAAGTACCAACTCTAACCTGCAGTGCAATAATGTGTTTCTTCTTTCCACAAGAGAGCATTTAAAATGAAATCTCTACCTAAATGCCAGTCATATGATAACAGTCACTGGCTTTATAAAAGTAAATGTCCAAATACAAGATAATTTTTTGTTTGTTTTTGTTTTTTTGCGGCACGCGGGCCTCTCACCGCTGTGGCCTCTCCCGCCACTGAGCACAGGCTCCGAACACGCAGGCTCCGGACGCGCAGGCCCAGCGGCCATGGCCCACGGGACCAGCCGCCCCACAGCACGTGGGATCCTCCCGGACCAGGGCACAAACCCGTGTCCCCTGCATCGCCAGGCGGACTCTCAACCACTGCGCCACCAGGGAAGCCCCTACAAGATAATTTTTTAGGTCACTATCCATCCAGAACCAGGGAAACAAAATTATTCCTATCTCCAATTAAAATATTTTTTGTCTCAAACATTTCATATGGAAGTCCACAAAACAACAGGGTATAAGTGGTAAAAAGATAAATAAATAAAAATAAAAAATTTGTGGTTAAAAAAAAGGCAAATTTTCCTACATCACAATTAGAGCCATGTTTATTTTTCCTCCGTCTGTAACTACAAAATTAAAGTATATATTCCTGCTTTCCTTTTCTCCATTTTACCTAAGCTCTGGGGCAGTAAACAGGAATATTTGTGGAACTGGGGAAGTATGGAAAAAAAAGACCAATCTTTGATATTTTTCTAGCCAGTTCCCATATCCCATATCCTGAAATTAATATTTCACCTGCTGCTCCGTTCTACATCTGCAAGACTTCAGAAAGATGCTCACTGATAACTTCTAGAATGGAGATACAGGGTGAAAAGAGAAGGATAGAAAACGTCTGACAGCTGTGACTTGCTACAAATGGAATGGTGGCTCATCCAGAAGAGATTAAATAATTTCAATTCAATAAATACTTATTTTACTAGACCTATCACTTATATGCTATGTTCAAAGTCCCCTTGTAGCTAAATAATGCATTTGCTCAGGCAAAGGATACCAAGCTACTCTGTAACCTGGTTTACTTATTTCATGGTTCGAGTCATAATCTAAAATTATTTCAATTACATAAATATATGTTTGTATCTTCCACACAAGCTATGCCCTGTAAATGCAGAATCTTCTCTGTTTTGTCCTCTCCTTTCCCCTGGGTGCCTGTCACCTAGTGGCTGCTCAGTAAATATTTGTTGATTAAATGAAGATAAGGTGTTTAAGAATTAGGGTATACCAATAGCTTTAATAAGTCACCCCCACATCTCAGTGGCTTAACCCCAAAATAGATTTACTCCTGGGTCACATAAGAGTCCAAAGCAAGTCAGTGGGGATGGTAGACACCCCATCATCCTCAACATACAGCTGCTGATTTTTTTGTTTTTTAGGAAATGACATCCAGCTGGCAGATGCGGGGGGGGTGGGGGTGGGGGGGAGCAGAGAGATAGAGAGAGTTAAAGGCACTCCCTCTGTTAAATTATCTAGGTAGAAGCAACTCATGTCACTTGTGATTTTTATATAGAAATATAGTGATTGAAGCTTGCATAAGGGTTTCTTAGAAATAAAATAACCCAAATAAAAAAAATTGTGTTTTGAAATTGAAACTATATTATTTTATGCACTCATATATAAGGACTTCTTCAGGTAAGTTTTTGCTCCATTTAAAATAAATTTGATGGAAATTCTCACGGTTCAATGCCCCCCAAAACAATCATACTCTACCTTTTAATATGAGAAGGGTTCTATTTACTGAATACAATTATCCTCTATTAATACAACACTGTTTAATTGGTTATATTATAATCAGCATTTCTGACATAGAATAACAGAATAATTTTGTTTCTATTAACAACTTAAAATTACTTTGCATGATTATGGTAGTTTCCTTTATTTATTTCATTATTGGCATCAATTATAAGAAAGGCTCATGGTAAGTCCAATAAAATGTGAATCCTAAATTTCAGAACCTAAACTCCCAATATGTTTCTACCATACTGTGGTATTCCTAAAAGGTTTCATATTAAAAAAAAGTAAAATAGATTTACAAAGTAATGTTTTAAAGTCCTATAATTTTTAGAGGACACTCACATATTACTTCATATGATCCTTACCAAAAGCTTGAGTTAGGTGGCATATACAGGTGGAACTTATTTCCCTGTGTCCATCTTAAAAATTAGGAAAATTTTGCTCAGAGAGAATAGATGATTTGCCCTATACTTCAGCATGCAACTGTGAGTTAGCTATTATTGTTTGACAAAACACCCTAAAACTTAGTACCTGAAATAAAAAATGTTTTGCTCCTAATTCTTAGGGTCGGTAATTTAGTCTGGGCTCAACTAGGTGATTCTTCGGAGCTTGGCTGGGATTACTCATACATCTGCAGTCACCCATAGATAGGTCAGGAGGTATCGCAAAAAAATGCACTCATGTGATGTGTATGTACTCTTCTTTGCTGTTGCATACATCAGTAGCTCATTTTGCTTTATAGTTGCTGAGTATTCCATATATGGATAGGTTTATCCATCTGTCTACTGATTTACATTTGAGTTGTTTCCAATTTGTGCAAGCACCTGCATGAATGTATGCTTTCTTTTCTCCTGGGTAAATATCTAGGGGTGTAATGGCTGAATCATATAGTGGATATAATTTTAACTTTTTAAGAAATTGGCTAACTGTTTCCAGTACGGTTATATGATTTTATATTCCCACAAGCAATGTAAGAGAATTCTGTTTGCTCCATATCTTCCCACTTAGTTTTGTTGATATTTTCAAAATTTTAGACATTCTAATAGGTTCACAGTAGCTCTTCAATGAGTTTTAATTTGCATTTTCCTAATGATGTTGAGAATCTTATTTGCTTATGTGCCATTCACATATTATCTCTGGTGAAGTGTCTATTCATATCTCTCACCATTTTTAATTTTCTTGTTTGTCTTACAGTACTGAAATTTAAGAGTCTTAATATAATCTGAATACAACTATTTTGTCGATATTTGCTTTTAAAATATACAAAATTATTTGTTTCTCCCAATCTGTGGCTTCCCTTTTCATCTTTGTAGGAATGACTCTTGAATAAAGTTTTTAATTCTGTTGAAGCTCAAACTGTTGAGTTTTTCTATTGTCATACTCACTATTTACATCTTATTTTAAGAAATTTTTGCCAAACTTAAGGTCACTAAGATTTGCTCCTATGTTTTCTTCCAGAAATTTTCTACTTTTAGTTCTTAAATATATCTACAATCCATTTGAGTGCACTATTGTTTATGGTGTGAAACTGTAAAGCTACCCACATCAATAATTATATTTAAGTAGTCTAAAAGCTCCAGATAAAAGACAGAGAGAATCAGACTGAATGAAAGAATAAGAAAGAATTATATATTGTCTATAAGAAAGGAAACTTAATTATAAAGACAGAGAGATATATTAAAAGTAAATAGAAAGATAGAAGATATACCACATAACTAAGGGGCTGTGTAAATACCAAACAAAATAGATTTCAGGAAAAAGGACATTACTAGAGATAAAAAAGAATATTCCATAATGATAGAAGCATCAAATTATCAACAAGACATAACAATTCTAAATGTGTATAGACATACTAATAGGATTTTGAAACATATTATGCAAAACCCAACAAAATTAAAAGAAGCAACAGATAAATCTGAAAACACACTTTCAAATTTATATGAAAATTCAAAGAACCAAATATAGTCAAAAAAATTTAAAACAAAAGTACACATTTGGATCACTTAAACGACCTGACATAAGACATACTATAAAACTACAGCAGGGCTTCCCTGGTGGCACAGTGGTTAAGAATCCGCCTGCCAATGCAGGGGACATGGGTTCAATCCGTGACCCGGGAAGATCCCACATGCCGCGGAGCAACTAAGCCCGTGTGCCACAACTACTGAGCCTGAGCTCTAGAGCCTGTGAGCCACAACTACTGAAGCCCGCATGCCTAGAGCCCGTGCTCCACAACAAGAGAAGCCACAACAATGAGAAGCCCGCGCACCGCAATCAAGAGTAGCCCCCGCTCAACACAACTAGAGAAAGCCCGTGTGCAGCAACGAAGACCCAAGACAGCCATAAATAAACAAATAAACAAACAAACCCAGAAAACTATAGTAATCAAGACAGGGTGATATCTGCAAAAGGATACACATAAACCTCAATGGAACAGAAAAGAGACCAGGTATATCCACACATATATTATGAAGGTACTTGACAGAGTGTCAGGGTAATTCAATGGAGACATGATAGTAGTATTCATCAAATGGTACAACAACCAATGTCTGCATGTCAAAAAATGAATTCTGAAAATAACCTCCAACCATACACAAAAGTTAACTCAAAGTGGATGTCAAAATAGTACTTCATATGTGCAAACATTGTCATTTATCCTATTAAATACAGATCATTCATCACTCCAGTGAAGATCATTCGGCTTCTTACTGGCCAGGTAATTTGCTATCCCTCCAAGTTTGTGGGAAAATGTACTGTTAGGTCTGTCTTCCCAGCACAAAATCATATTTGTGAGGCGCTATGTTTATTCATTACGACAAAGTCTAAAAATGTTTCTTTTGAAAATGTGGGTAAGTTAACCACAAAATCTTTTATTCATTTATATTCTACTGTCACTAGTGCCTTTTATTTAAAACAGACTTTTTTTTTTCAGTTGTTTATATATATATTTTCAGATTTTTTTCCATGATAGGTTATTACAGGATATTGACTATAGTTCTCTGTGCTATACAGTAGGTCCTTGCTGCTTATCTATTTTATATATAGTAGTTTGTATCTGTTAATCCCACACTCCTAATTTACCCCTCCCCCTGTCCCTTTCCCCTTTGGTAACCATAAGTTTGTTTATTACTTGTAGATATTTTGACAAAAGTCATTCTGACTGATATGAGGTGATACCTCATTGTGGTTTTGATTCGCATTTCTCTAATAATTAGCGATGCTGAGCATCTTTTCATGTGCCTGTAGGCCTTCTGTATTTTTTAAACCATTTTATATGTAAGGAAAAATTGTGCAGGTAGTATAGAGATTTCCATATACTCCTCTCCCCTCTCAATTTTCCCTGTTATTAACATGTTGCATTAGTGAGCCATATTTGTTAAAATTAATGAACCAATACTGACATATAATTATTAACTAAGGTCAATAGATTCAATTTTACTTTTTGTGTTTAGTTCTATGTGTTTCAACAAATAATGTTATTTATCCACCACTACTGTATCATACAGAATAATTTTACTACTCTAAGATATTTTTACTGTTTCCATAGTTGTCTTTTACAAGATACATCATGTAACATTTTCAGGCTAACTTATTTCACTTAGCAATATGCATTCAAGGACACTCCTTGTCTTCTTGCTGTTTAATAACATTTCTTTTAGCACTGAATAATATTCCATTGCACAGATACACCAGAGTTTGTTTATTCATTAACTTACTGAATGAAATCTTGGTTGTTTCCAGGTTTTGATGATTATGAATAAAGCTGCTATAAGCATTCATGTGCAGGATTTGGTGTGGTCATGTTTTCAACTTAATTAGATAAATATCTGGAATAACAATTGCTGGAACATACAGTTAAAACTATGTTTAGTTTTGTAAGAAGATGTTAAAGTGTCTTCCAAAGTGGCTGTACTGCTATACATTCCCAACAGCAATAAATGGGAGTTTTGTTGGAGGACATTCCCATCAGCATTTGGTCCTGACAATTTTTTAGATTTTAGTCATTTTAATATGTTTGTAGTGGGGTATCCCATATTGTTGCTTAAGGTTTCAGTTCTCTAATGTCATATGACGTTGAACATCTTTTCATATGCATATTTGTCATGTGTGTATCTTCTTTGGGGGGTGTCTGTTCAGACTTTTAGTCCATTTTTCAATTGGGTTATTTTCTTATTGTTGAGTTTTAAATATTCTTTGTACAATTTTTTAACAAGTTCTTTATAAGTGTTTGGGAAATATTTTTTCCAGTCTGTGACTTGTCTTTTCATATTCTAATAGTGCATTTTGCAGAAAATAAGTTTTTAATTGTAATCAAGTCCAACTTATCAATTTTTTCTTTTATGGGTTGCATATTTGGTGTTGCATAGAAAAAACATTACCAATCCAAGGCCATCTATGTTTTCTCCTATGGTATCTTATAGAAGTTTTATAGCTCTGTGTTTTATGTTTATGTCTATGATCCATTTTCAGTTAATTTTGGGGAAATCAACAGTATCTGTGTCTAGATTTCTTTCTCATATGGATGTCCAGTTGTTCCAACACTGTTTGTCAAAAAGACTATTCCTTCTCCATTAAATTGCCTTTTCTCCTTTGTCAAAGATCAGTTAACCATGTTTGTATTGGTCTATTTTGGGGCTCTCTATGCCACTAATCTATTTGTCTATTTTTTGCCAGTACTACATTGTCCTGTTCACTGTAGCCATAGAGTAAGTTTTGAAGTTAGATAGTGTCAGTCCTCTGACTGTGTCTTGTCTTTAATATGGTGTTAGCTACTCTGAGGACTTTTATTTCCATATAAACTTTAAAATCAGTTTGTCCCTATCTATAATAACTGCATGGGATTTTGACTGTGATTGAACTGATTTATAGGTCAAGTTGGGAAGAACTGACACCTTGATAATACTGAATCTTTCTATCCATGAAAATGAAATATTTAGATTTTTGATAGATTTCATCAGAGTTTTATAGTTTTCCTCATATAGATCTTGTGCATATTTTGTTGCACTGATACCTCATACTTTACTTGTCATGCTAACATAAATGGTATTGTGCTTCTAATATTCCAATTGTTTGTTGTTGACATATAGAAAAGTGACTTTTGTATATTAACTTTGAATTCTGCCACCTTGCTTTGCTAAAAGAAAATCCCATATTAGTTCAAGAAGTTTTTGTTTTCTTTTTTTTCCTTAGAGCTTCCAGAACAATGATAAATAAAAGTGGTGAGAGGGAGACATCCTTGCCTTGTTCCGGATTTTAGGATAAAGCAATATAGTTTCTCACAATAAGGTATATCAGTGGTAGGTTTTTGTCGGTGTTCTTTATCAAGTTGAGGAAGTTATCCACTATTTCTAGTTTGTTGTTTTCATCACAAATGGGTGTTGGATTTTGTCAATATTTTTAATGGATCACTCGATATGATTAGAGTTTTTTCTTCAGCCTGCCGATGTGGTGAATTACATTCACTGATTTTTGAATGCTGAAGCAAGCTTGCATATCTGGAATAAATGCCATTTAGATGTGACGTGCGTTTGTTTTCATACGTTGTTGGATTGATTTGTTAATATTCGTTTGAAAATTTTACATGTATTTTCCTGAGTGATACTGGTCTGCAGTTTTCATTTATTAGAGTATCTTTACTCAGTTATAATATTAGGGCAATGCTGGCCTCATAGAATTAGTTAGGATGTATTCACTCTACTTCTATGTTCTGAATTGGTACCATTTCTTCCTAATATGTTTGGTAGAACTCATCTATGAAACCATCTAAGTCTGATGCCACTGGGTTCAACTATGCTCTTACTGCTTTTGTGTCTGCTGTACCTGTAAATTACTCATAGAGAGGTACTGAGATCTTCAAATATAAAGATGGATTTAGCTATATACCCTTGAATTCAATCAGTTTTGCTTCATGTATCTTGACACTGTTTTTAGGTGCATACACATTAATAATTATTATATCTTCTTGGAGAATTGACCCCTTTCTCATTGTTTAACTCTCCTCATTTTCCATGATGATTTTCTAAAGTATGCTTTGCCTGAGACCAATATAGCTACTCTAGCTTTCTTTTGATTCATATTACCATTGTGTATTTTTCTCCATTCCATTACTTTTAATCTGTGTCTTTATATTAAAATAGGTTTATTATATATAATATATAGTTGGATCTTCTTTTATCCACTATGACAGTCTTTGCTTTTAATTGGTGGGAGGCTATTCACAGTTAAAGTAATTATTGATATAATAAGATTAACATCTACCATATTCTTAACTGTTCTCTATTAATTGCACTCACCCCTTTATAATCTTCCCCTCTTTTCTGCATTGTCTAGTTTTAACTAAATACGTTCTATGAGTACATTTTCTCTTCTCTCCTAGCATATCAGTTATATTTTTATTTACGCTTTTAGTTGCTTCCTTAGAGTATGTGTAATAGGGAAGAACAAATCTGACTCCATATTGGATCTGTTCCTTTAACTTCAACCTTTGTATTCTTTTGCTGATGCTACAAGTTAAGAGTGTTGCCTACTGCCTGAAATATACAGGATAGCCCATTCTCAAGGCTTTGACCTTTAATGTTATAACACTTTTCCATTCATACAGAGATAAAAAGTTGCAGAACAGAGAATAACATTAATCTTGTTGGAGGTTTATAGGAACATTGTGACCAGACCTACATGACAGCTACAAGAACAAAGGATTCTGGCACCAAGAGGTTTGCAGCAACCAACCATACCCCCTCTGCCTTTTAGTATAAAGGAACCCTGAATTCTAACTTGGGGAAGATGGTTCTTTGGGAAACTAGTCCACCATCTTCTCAGTCTGCTGGCTTTCCAAATAAAGTTGCTATTCCTTGCCCCAGCAACTCATCTCTCTCGATTTATTGGCCTCTTATGCAGTGAGTGGTACAAGCTTGGACTTGGTAACATATGCAATAAACATTTGCAATGAATCTAAGTCCACTTGAAAATAATATTACATCACTTCATGGGTACTACAGGTTCCTTACAATAGGGTATTTCCACTCCTCCCTCCCATCCCTTATAACATTACTACCATTTATTTCCTTATCTACAAGTTATAATCATCTAATACACTGTTGCTATTACTACTTTGAACAATTATCTATTGTATAAATCAAGAATATGAAAAATAAAACATTTTATTTTATATATATTTACCCCTTCTGTGACACTTCCTAGAGGACTTCTTTAAACATTTCTTGCAAGACAGATCTACTGGCAACAAAACCTCTCATTTTTATTTGAGAATATCTTTATTTCTTCTTAATTTTTGAAGGATAATTTCACTGGAAATAGAATTCTACTTAAGTTCTTTTTGCTTTTTGTTTTTTCCTTTCAATACTTTAAATATTTCATTCCACTCTCCTCTTGTTTCCATGGTTTCTGACAAAAAGTTTCATATAATTCTTATCCCCCCCCTTTTTTTATCAATAAGATGTTGTTTTGTGGCTTTTTTTTGTCTTTTGCTTTTTTCTTCCTTTTCAATTCTTTCAAGATTGTCTTTGGCTTTTCCCGTATAAATATGCTGTATATAGAATTTTATTCTTTAGTATTTAGATTCCTTGTGACTCTCCAGCTTCCTAGATTGTGATTTGCTGCCTGTCACTAATTTTGGAAATTTCTTGGTCATTATTAGTTCAGGTATCTGTTTGGCTTCTTTCTCTTTTTCTTCTTATTTTAATGATGTATGTTACATCCTTTGCAACTGCCTAACAGTTCGTAGATATTCTGTTTCATTTTTTTCTATTTTCATTACTATTGGGAAGTTTCTACTGACACATCGCCAAGTTCACGAATTCTTTGCTCATCCATGTCAAGTCTACTGAAGAGCCCATTAAAATAATTCTTCATTATGTTACAATGTTTATGATTACTAATGTTTCCTTTTGTTTCTTCCTTGGAGTTTCCATCTCTTGCTTATATCGTCCATATGTTTTTCACGCTACTTGCTTTTTCCATTATAGACCCTAACATATTAATCACAGTTACATTTAATTCACTATCTGATAATTCTACAAACTGTGTCATACCTGAATCTGATTCTGTTATTTTCTTTCCTCTTCAGACTGTGGGTTTTTGGGTTCTGTTTCTTTTTTGTTTGGTTTTTGTTTTCTTTTGTTTCATTTTTGCTTTTTAGCATGCCTTGTAATTTTTTATTGAAAGCCATATATGATGTATTGGGTAAGAGGGATTCAGGTAATTGGTTTTTAAGTGTTCTGTTTTATGTTAATATAAATAGGAGTTGCCTGTGTTTTGCGTTAGCTGTAGCTACAAGAGATTTCACGTATTCTTCCTTCTGTGTTTGGGTTTCCCTAAGAAATCCTTAAATAGAGTTTGTGTCTTGCAGCTCTCTTAGTCGTAATTTGCTGTTATTATACTAGAGCTCCAGTGATCTTAGTAAAATGTTGGGGAAGGAAAGCACTGTATAAACTATGAGTAAATCTCAGTTTGTTAGCGGGATTAATCGTGAGCTGCAATCTTCAGAAGTTATTTTAGAAAAAAGGTAATAGTGGTAAAATATGCATAACATAAAATGTACCATTTCAGCCACTGTTAAATATACAGTTCAGTGACTTTAAGAATATTCACATTGGGCTTCCTGGATGGCACAGTGGTTAAGAATCTGCCTGCCAATGCAGGGCACATGGGTTTGAGCCCTGGTCTGGAAAGACCCCACATGCCACAGAGCAACTAAGCCCGTGTGCCACAACTACTGAGCCCGCGCTCTACAGCCTGGGAGCCACAACTGCTAAAGCCAGCATGCTTAGAGCCCTTGCTCTGCAACAAGAGAAGCCACTGCAATGAGAAGCCTGTGCACCACAATGAAGAGTAGCCCCCACTCGCCACAACTAGAGAAAGCCCATGCGCAGAAACAAAGACCCAACTCAGGCAATAAATTAATTAATTAAAAAAAAAAAGAATATTCACATTGTTGTGCAACCATCACTGCCATCCATCACCAAAAATGTTTCATCTCCCCCAAATGAAACGCTATACCCATTAAACAATAACTACCCATTTCCTTTGCCCCCAGCTCCTGGAAATCACCATTCTACTTTATTTGTCTATGAATTTCACTACTCTATATATACTACTCATATAAGTGGAACCATACAGTTTTTGTCCTTTCGTGTTTTCCTTATTTCATTTACCATAATGTTTTCAAAGTTTATCCAAGTTGTATCATGTGTTAGAATTTTACTCTTTTTAAGGCTAAATAATATTCCACTGTATGCACATAAACACTATGTTTATCCATCTACCCACCTGATGGACACTTCAGATTGTTCCACTTTTTGGCTATTGTGAATAATGCTGCTATGAACATGGGTGTACAAAAATCTGTTCAACTCCCTGCTTTTAATTATTTGAAATATATCCAGATATGTACCCAGATGTGGAATTGCTGGATCATATGGTAAGTCTGTTTAATTTCTTGAGGAACCACCATACAGTTTTTCAAAGTAGCAGCACCATTTTACAATCCGACTAACAATATGAAAATTTTCCAAAGTTTCCAATTTCTCCACATTCTTGTCAAGCCTGTAATTTTCTGCTTTTTGTTTGTTTCTTTTTAATAATAGTCATCTGACTGAAGGTGATGTTACAATTTGCATTTCTCTACTTAATACTTATGTTTTAACATTTTTATGAGCTCAGTGGTCATTTCTACATCTTCTTTGGAGAAATGGGATTAAATTTAAAATATTTAATTTATTTATTTTAACATCTTTATTGGAGTATAATTGCTTTACAATACTGTGTTAGTTTCTGCTGTACAACAAAGTGAATCAGCTATACGTATACATATATCCTTATATCCCCTCTCTCTTGCGCCTCCCTCCCACCCTCCCTACTCCACCTCTCTAGGTGGTCACAAAGCACCGAACTGATCTCCTTGTGCTATGCAACTGCTTCCCACTAGATATCTATTTTACATTTGGTAGTGTATACATATCAATGTTACTCTCTCACTTTGTCCCAGCTTACTTTCCCCTTCCCCATGTCCTCAAGTCCATTCTCCACGTCTGCGTCTTTCTTCCTGTCCTGCCCCAGGTTAATCAGAACCATTATTTTTTTTAGATTCCATATAAATGTGTTAGCATACGGTATTTGTTTTTCTCTTTCTGACTTACTTCACTCTGTATGACAGACTCTAGGTCCAACCACTTCACTATAAATAACAAAATTTCGTTACTTTTTATGGCTGGGTAATATTCCATTGTATATATGTGCCACATCCTCTTTATCCAGTCATCTGTCGATGGACATTTAGGTTGCTTCCATGTCCTGGCTATTGTAAATAGTGCTGCAGTGAACATTGTGGTAAATGTCACTTTCTGAATTATGGCTTTTTCAGGGTATATGCCCAATAGTGGGATTGCCGGGTCATACGGTAGTTCTATTTTCAGTTTTTTAAGGGACTTCCAGATGGCTGTCCCTAGAGACTGTATCAATATACATTGCCACCAACACTATAAGAGGGTTCCCTTTCCTCAACACCCTCTCCAGCATTTATTGTTTGTAGATTTTTTGATGATTGCCATTCTGACCAGTGAGAGGTGATAACTCACTGTGGTTTTGATTTGCATTTCTCTAAAGGTTAGTGATGTTGAGCATCCCTCCATGTGTTTGTTGGCAATCTGTATGTCTTCTCTGGCGAAATGTCTATTTAGGTCTTCCAGCCATTTTTGGACTGGGTTGTTTTTTTTGATATTCAGCTACATGAGCTGCTTGTATATTTCAGAGATTAATCCTCTGTCAGTTCCTTTGTTTGCAAATATTTTCTCCCATTCTGAGGGTTGTCTTTTCATCTTGCTTATGGTTTCCTTGGCTGTGCAAAAGCTTTTAAGTTTCATTAGGTCACATTTGTTTATTTTTGTTTTTATTTCCCTTGCTCTAGTAGGTGGGTTAAAAAGGATCTTGCTGTGATTTATGTCACAGAGTGTTCTGCCTATGTTTTCCTCTAAGAGTTTTATAGTGTCTGGAATTACATTTAGGCCTTTAATCCATCTTGAGTTTATTCTTCTGTATGGTGTTAGGAAGTGTTCTAATTTCATTCTTTTACATTTAGCTGTCCAGTTTTCCCAGCACCACTTATTGAAGAGGCTGTCTTTTCTCCATTGTATATTCTTGCCTCCTTTATCAAGGATAAGGTGACCATAGGTGCATGGGTTTATCTCTGGGCTTTCTATACTGTTCCATTGATCTATATATCTGTTTTTTTGTGCCAGTACCATACTGACTTGATTACTGTAGCTTTGTAGTATAGTCTGAAGTCCAGGAGTCTGATTACTCCCGCTCCATTTTTCTTTCTCATGATTGCTTTGGATATTCTGGATCTTTTGTGTTTCCACACAAATGGTGACAGTTTTTGTTCTAGTTCTGTGAAAAATGCCATTCATAGTTTGATAGGGATTGCATTGAATCTGGAGATTGCTTTGGATAGTATAGTCATATTCACAATGTTGATTCTTCCAATCCAAGAACATGATATATCTCTCCATCTGTTTGTATCGTATTTAATTTCTTTCATCAGTGTCTTACAATCTTCTGCATACAGGTCTTTTATCTCCTTAGGTAGGTTTATTCCTAGGTATTTTACTCTTTTTGTTGCAATGGTAAATGACAGTGTTTCCTTTATCTCTCTTTCAGAAATTTTGTCATTAGTGTATAGGAATGCAAGAGATTGCTGTGTATTAATTTTGTATCCTGCTACTTTACCAGATTCATTAATTAGCTCTACTAGTTTTCTGATAGCTTCTTTAGGATTCTCTATGTATAGTATCACGTCATCAGCAAACAGTGACAGTTTTACTTCTTTTCTGATTTGGATCGTTTTATTTCTTTTTCTTCTCTGATTGCTGTGGCTAAAACTTCCCAAACTATGTTGAATATTAGTGATGACAGTGGGCAACCTTCTCTTGTTCCTGATCTTAGAGGAAATGGTTTCAGTTTTTAACCATTAAGAATGATGTTGGCTGTGGCTTTGTCATATATAGCCTTTATTATGTTGAGGTAACTTCCCTCTATGCCTACTTTCTGGAGAGTTTTTATCACAAATGGGTGTTGAGTTTTCTCAAAAGCTTTTTATGCATGTATTGAGATTATAACATGGTTTTTATCCTTCAATTTGTTAATATGGTTATCACATTGATAGGCTTGCGTATATTGAAGAATTCTTGAATTCCTGGGATAAACCCCACTCGATCATGGTGTATGATCCTTTTAATGTGCTGCTGGATTCTGTTTGCTAGTACTTAGTTGAGGATTTTTGCATCTATGATCATCAGTGATATTGGTCTGTAGTTTTCTTAGTTTGTGACATCTTTGTCTGGTTTTGGTATCAGGGTGATGGTGGCCTGGTACAATGAGTTTGGGAGTGTTCCTTCCTCTGCTATATTTTGGAAGAGTTTGAAAAGGATGGGTGTTAGCTCTTCTCTAAATGTTTGATAGAATTCACCTGTGAAGCCATCCTTTTGTTTGTTGGGAGATTTCTATTCACAGTTTCAATTTCAGTGCTAGTGATTGGTCTGTTTATATTGTGTATTTCTTCTTGGTTCAGTCTCAGAAGGTTGTGCTTTTCTAAGAATTTGTCCATTTCTTCCAGGTTGTACATTGTATTGCCATTTAGTTGTTTGTAGTAATCTCTCATAATTCTTTGTATTTCTGCAGTGTCAGTTGTTACTTCTCCTTTTTCATTCTAATTCTGTTGATTTGAGTCATCTCCCTTTTTTTCTTGATGAGTCTAGGTAATGGTTTATCAATTTACTCTGTCTTCTCAAATAACCAGCTTTTAGTTTTATTGATCTTTGCTATTGTTCTCTTCATTTCTTCTTTATTTCTTTCTGATCTGATATTTATGATTTCTTTTGTTCTGCTAACTTTGGGGGTTTTGTTGTTCTTCATTCTCTAATTGCTTTATGTGTGAGGTTAGGTTGTTTACATGAGACTTTTCTTGTCTCTTGAGGTAGGATTGTATTGCTATAAACTTCCCTCTTAGAACTGCTCTTGCTGCATCCCATAGGTCTTGGGTCGTCGTGTTTTCATTGTCATTTGTTTCTCGGTATTTTTTTGATTTCCTCTTTGATTTCTTCAGTGATCTCTTGGTTATTTAGTAGCGTATTGTTTAGCCTCCATGTGTTTGTATTTTTCACAGTTTTTTTTTTCCTGTAATTGATATCTAGTCTTATAGCGTTGTGGTTGGAAAAGCAACTTGATACAATTTCAATTTTCCTAAATTTGCCAAGGCTTGATTTGTGACCCAAGATATGACCTATCCTGGAGAATGTTTCATGAGCATTTGAGAAGAAAGTGTATTCTGCTGTTCTTGGATGGAAGGTCCTATAAATATCAATTAAGTCCATCTCGTCTAATTTGTCATTTAAAGGCTGTGTTTCCTTGTTTTCATTTTGGATGATCTGTCCATTGGTGAAAGTGTGGTGTAAAAGTCTCCTACTCTTATTGTGTTACTGTAGATATCCCTTTTTATGGCTGTTAGCATTTGCTTTATGTATTGAGATGCTCCTATGTTGGGTGCTAAATATTTACAATTGTTATATCTTCTTCTTGGATTGATCCCTTGATCATTAGGTAGTGTCCTTCTTTGTCTCTTGTAATAGTCTTTATTTTAAATTCTATTATGTCTGATATGACTACTGCTACTCCAGCTTTCTTTTGATTTTCATTTGCATTGAATATCTTTTTCTATCCCCTCACTTTCAGTCGGTATGTGTCCCTAAGTCTGAAGTGGGTCTCTTGTAAACAGCATATATAAGGGTCTTGTTTTTGTATCCATTCAGCCAGTCTGTGTCTTTTGGTTGGAGCATTCAATCCATTTACACTTAAAGTAATTATCGATATGTATGTACCTATTACCATTTTCGCAATTGATACGGGTTTGTTTTTATAGGTCTTTTCCTTCTCTTGTGTTTCCTGCCTAGAGATGTTCCTTTAGCATTTGTTGTAAACCTGCATTAGGTGGTACAGAATTCTCTTAGCTTTTGCTTATCTTTAACGATTTTAACTTCTCTGTCAAATATGCATGAAATTCTTGCTGGGTAGAGTAATCCTGATTGTAGGTTTTTCCCTTTCATCACTTGAAATATGTCTTGCCACTCCCTTCTGGCTTGCAGAGTTTCTGCTGAAAGATCAGCTGCCAACCTTATGGGTATTCCCTGGAATGTTATTTGTTGCTTTCCTGTTGCTGCTTTTAATATTTTTTCTTTGTATGTAATTTTTGATAGTTTGATTAATATGTGTCTTAGCATGTTTCTCTTTGGGTTTATGGTGTATGGGACTCTGCACTTCATGGACTTGATTGACTACTTCCTTTGCCACGTTAGGGAAGTTTTCAACTATAATCTCTTCAAATATTTTCTCAGAACTTTTCTTTTTCTCTTCATCTTCTGGGACCCTTATAATTCAAATGTTGTGCGTTTACGGCTTCCCTGGTGGCACAGTGGTTGAGAGTCCACCTGCCGATGCAGGGGACATGGGTTCGTGCCCCGGTCCGGGAAGATCCCACATGCCACGGAGCGGCTGGGCCTGTGAGCCTTGGCTGCTGAGCCTGTGCGTCCGGAGCCTGTGCTCCACAACGGGAGAGGCCACAACAGTGAGAAGTCTGTGTACCACAAAAAAAAAAAAAAAAAATGTTGTGCGTTTAGTGCTGTTCCAGGGGTCTCTGAGACTGTCCTCACTTCTTTTCATTCTTTTCTCTTTATTCTTCTCTGCGACACTTATTTCCACTATTTTATCTTTCAGGTCACTTATCTGTTCTTCTGCCTCAGTTAGTCTGATATTGATTCCTTCTAGAGAATTTTTAATTTCATTTATTTCGTTGTTCATCATTGTTTGTTTGCTCTTTAGTTCTTCTAGGTCCATGTTAAACATTTCTTGTACTTTCTCCATTCTATTTCCAAGATTTTGGATCATCTTTACTATCAGTACTCTGAATTCTTTTTCAGGTAGACTGCCTATTTCCTCTTTATTTGTTTGGTCTAATGAATTTTTACCTTGCTCCTTCACCTGCTGCATATTTCTCTGTCTACTCAAATTGTTTAACTTACTGTCTTTGTGGTCTCCTTTTCACAGGCTGCAGGTTCACAGCTCCCATTGTTTTTGGTGTCTGCCCCCAGTGGACGAAATTGCTTAAGTGGCTTGTGTAGGCTTCCTGTTGGAGGGGACTGGTGCTTGTGTTCTCGTGCGTGGGGCTGGATATTGTCCTTCTGGTTGGGCAGGGCCACGTCTGGCGGTGTGTTTTGGGGTGTTTGTGAACTCAGTATGACTTTCGGCAGCCTCTCTGTTAACGGGTGGGATTGTGTTCCTGTCTTGCTACTTGTTTGGCATGGGGCATCCAGCACTGTAGCTTGCTGGCTATTGGGTGGAGCTGGGTCTTAGTGTTGAGATGGAGATCTCTGGGAGAGTTCTCACCGATTGATATTATGTGCAGCCGGGAGGTCTCTGGTGGTCCAATATCTTGGACTCGGCTTTCCCACCTCGGAGGCTCAGGCCTGACACCCGGCCAGAGCACTAAGACCCTACCAACCACACAGCTTGGAATAAAAGGAAGAAAAAAAAGGAAAAAAAACAAATGGATAGAACCCCAAAGCAAATGGTAAAAGCAAACCTAAACAGACAAAATCACACAAAGAAACATATACATACACACTCACAAAAAGAGAAAAAAAGGAAACATATTAAAAAATGTTTTTAAATTTTAAATAATAAAATTAAAAAATACAAAACAGAAAAAAAAAGAAGACAGCAACCAAACCAAAAAACAAATCCACCAATGATAACAAGCACTAAAAACTAAACTAAGATAAACATAAAAACTGGAAACAAATCAGACGCAAAAGTAAAGCCCAAGTCTACAGTTGCTCCCAAAGTCCACCCCCTCAATTTTGGGAACATTCGTTGTCTATTCAGGTATTCCACAGATGCAGAGTTCATCAAGTTGACGGTAAGCATTTAATATGCTGCTCCTGAGGCTGCACGGAGAAATCTCCCTTTGTCTTCTTTGTTCGCACAGCTCCTGGGGTTCGGCTTTGGTTTTGGCCCCGCCTCTGCGTGTAGGCTGCCCTCAGGCATCTGCTCCCCACCCAGACAGGAGGGGTAAAGCAGCAGCTGATTAGCGCTCTCTTGCTCACCCAGGCTGGGGAGAGGGAGGGGTACGGTAGTCATAACTGGAATGTGGGGCGAGCCTGTGGCGGCAGAGGCCAGTGTGATATTGCAACAATCTCAGGCGCACTTTCTGTTCTCCCAGAAAAGTTGTCTCTGAATCTCAGAACCCTTGCAGTGGTTTGCTGCACAGGTTCCCAGTGGGGTGTGGGTAATGACCTGCGCTTGCACGCAGGATTCTTGGTGGCAGCAGAAGCAGTGTTAGCGTTTAATGCCTGTCTCTGGGGTCTGAGCTGATAGCCGTGGCTCGCGCCTGTCTCTGGAGCTCGCTTAGGCTGTGTCTGCCTTCTGTGCACACACGGTGCAGGAAAACCTCTCCTCACGCACCCCAAAACAATAGTCTCTTGCCTCTTCGGCAGGTCCAGACTTCTTCTCTGACTCCCTCCTGGCTAGCTGTGGCGCACTAGCCCCACAGGCTGTCTTCACGCAGCCAACCCCAGTCCTCTCCCTGGGGTCTGACCTCCAAAGCCCAAGCCTCAGCTCCCAACCCCACACACCCCGGTGGGTGAGCAGACAAGCATCTCAGGGTGGTAAGTACTGGTCAGCACTGATCCTCTGTGCAGGAATCTCTCCGCTTTGCCTTCCGCACCCCCTGTTGCTGTGCTCTCCTCCGTGGCTCTGAAGCTTCCCCCCTGCCCACACCCTGTCCCTGCCAGTGAAGGGGCTTCCTAGTGTGTGGAAACTCTTCCTCCTTCACAGCTCCCTCCCAGAGGTGCAGGTCCCATCCCTATTCTTTTGCCTCTGTTTTTTCTTTTTCCTTTTCCCCTACCCAGGTAGGTGGGGATTTTCTTGCCTTGTAGGAAGTCTGAGGTCTTCTGCCAGCGTTCAGTAGGTGTTCGGTAGGAGTTGTTCCACACGCAGGTGTATTTTTGATGTACTTGTACCGAGGAAGGTAATCTCCACGTCTTACTCCTCCGCCATCTTGTAGGTCTCCTTCCTAAAGGATTTAAATAGCTAAATCCTTTGTCCATTTATAAATTGGACTATTTAATTTTCTGTTGTTGAGTTACAGAAGTTTCCAAAAATATATTCTAAATATTAACCCTTTATCAAATATACATTTTGCAAATATTTTCTCTTTTGATAGGTCACCTTTTCACTCTGTTGGCTGTATCCTTTAATACACAGAAGATTTTAATTTTGATGTAGTTCAATTCATCTATTTTATTTTTCCTTTTGTTACCTGCGCTTTCAGTGTCATATGTAAGAAATTATTGCACAATTCAACATCAAGAAGCTGTTTCCCTATGTTTTCTTCTCAGCATTGTATAGTTTTAACTCTTACATCGAGGTCTTTGATCCATTTTGCATTATATTTGTGTACATGGTATCTGGTAACACAGCAACTTCATTCTTTTGCATGTAGATATCCAGCTTTCCCAACATCATTTCTTGAAAAAAACTGTCTTTTCCCCAGTGAAAGGTCTTGACACTCTTGTTAAAAATCATTCAACCATATATGCAAGGATTTATTCCTAGGATCTATATTACATTCCATTGGTCTATATTTCTGTCTATATGCCAGTCTCACATTGTTTTGTTTATTTTTATTTATTTATTTATTTTTTTGCGGTACACGGGCCTCTCACTGCTGTGGCCTCTCCCGTTATGGAGCACAGGCTCCGGACGCGCAGGCTCAGCAGCCATGGCTCATGGGCCTAGCCGCTCTGTGGCATGTGGGACCTTCCCGGACTGGGGCACGAACCCGTGTCCCCTGCATCGGCAGGAGGACTCTCAACCACTGCGCCACCAGGAAAGCCCTCACATTGTTTTGATTACTGTAGTTCTATAATAAGTTTTGAAATCAGAAAGACCCCAATTTTGTGCTTTTTCAAGTTTATTTTGCCTATTCAAGATCCCTTAAGGTTCCATGTGAATTATAGGATGAACTCTTCTATTTATTTCTGAAAAAAAAAATGCTGAGGTTTTGTAGGGATTGCTTTTGGGTCATATAGACATTTTAATTATAATAATTATTCCAGCCATAAACATAAGATGTCTTTCCATTTATTTGTGTCTTCTTTAATTTCTTCCAGCAATATTTTCTAATTTTCAGCATACAAATCTTTCATGTCCATGGTTCAGTTTACTCCTAAGTATTTTGTTATCTTTGATACTACTGTAAATGAGATTTATTTTAAATTTTGTTTTCAGATTATTCATTGTTAGTGTATAGAAACACAACTAAATTTTGGGTGTTGATTTTGTATCCTGAAGTTTTGCTGAATTCATTTATTAGCTCTAACAGTTGTGTGTGTGTGTGTAATTTTTAGAGTTTTCTATAAATAAGATTATTTCACCTGCTGAGATAATTTTACTCCTTTCCTTTTAATTTGGATGTCTTTTCTTTCAAGTTTAATTGCTCTGGCTAGGACTTCCAGTACAATTTTTTTCTTTCTTTTTTTTTTTTTTGGCTGTGCTGGGTCTTCGTTACTGCGCACTGGCTTTGTCTAGCTGCGGCGAGTGGGGGTTACTCGTCATTGCATTGCATGTGCTTTTTATTCCTGTGGCTTCTCTTGTTGCAGAACATAGGTTTTAGGCATGCGGGCTTCAGTAGTTGTGGCACGTGGGCTCAGTAATTGTGGCTCATGGGCTCTAGAGCACAGGCTCAGTAGTTGTGGTGCCTGGGCTTAGTTGCTCTGCAGCATATGGGGTCTTCCCAGACCAGGGATCGAACCTGCATCCTCTGAATTGGCAGGCATATTCTTAATCACTGCACCACCAGAGAAGTCTCTCCAGTACAATTTTGAATAGAAGTAGGTATCTTTGTTTTATTCCTGAATTTAGAGGAAAAACCTTCATTCATTCACCACTATAACTGATGTAAGCTGTGGGATTTTCACATATGGCTTTTACTATCTTGATGTGGTTTCTTTCTATTCCTAGTTTGCTGAGTGTTTCATAATGAAATGGTGCTGAATGTTGACGAATGCTTTTTCTGCATTAATTGAGATGAATATTCTTTTCCTTCATTCTGTTAATGTGATATGTTACACTGGTTGACTTTCATATATTGCACATACTTTCATTGCAGGAATAAACCCCACTTGGTCATGGTGTATAGTCCTTTTAATGAGCTGTTGAATTCTGTTTGCTATTTTACTGAGGATATTTGTATTAATAAAGATAAGGGATATTGATCTCTAGAATTTTTGTAGTGCTTTGTCTGACTTTGGTATCAGAGTACTGCTGGCCTCATAGAGTGAGTTAGAAAGTATTCCCCCTTCAATTTTTGGAAGAGTTGGAAAAGTATGGATCTTAGTTATTCTTTAAATGTTTGCCAGAACATAATGGTTAAGCCATCTGGTCATGGGTTTTTCTTTCTTAGGCGGTTTTTGATTACTGATTAAATCTCACAAGTAGCTAGGGATCTATTCAGATTTTCTGTTGCTTCATGGGTCCATCTTTGTAGGCTGTATATTTCTAGAAATTTCTCCATTTCATCTAGATTGTCCAGTTTTTTGTGTATAGTTATCCATAGTAATATCTTGTAATTCTTTTTATCTCTGTAAAATTGATAGTGATATCACAATTTCATTTCTGATTTTAGTAACAGGAGTATTGTCTTTTTCTTTCCTAGTCAGTCTAGTTAAGAGCTTGTCAATTTTGTCTTTTTTTTTTTTTTCCAAAAAACTATTTCTTGTTTTCAATGATTTTCTCAATTGTTCTTCTATTCTCTATTTCATTCATCACTGCTCTAAGCTTATTATTTCCTTCTTTCTCCCAGCTTTGGGCTTAGTTTGTTCCTTTTTATAGTTTCTTTAGGCTGAAAGTTAGCTAATTCATTTGAGATCTTACTTCTTTTTAAATGTAAGCATATACAGCTATAAATTTCCCTTTAAACACTGATTTAGTTGCATCCCATGTTGCATTCTTACCTTCATTTGACTAAAGACTTCTTTTTTTCACACCTTTGTTGGAATATAAATGCTTTACAATGTTGTGTTAGTTTCTGCTGTACAACAAAGTGAATCAGCTATATGTACACATATATCCCCATACCCCCTGCCTCTTGAGCCTCCCTCCCACTCTCCCTATCCCATCCCTTTAGGTCATCACGAAGCACCGAGTTGATCTCCCTGTGCTTTGCAGCAGCTTCCCACTAGCCATCCATTTTACATTTGGTATTGTATATACGTCAAAGCTACTCTCTCACTTCATCCCAGCTTCCCCTTCCCCCCCCTCGTGCCTCCTTGTGTGACCCAATAGTTGTTTATGAGTGTGCTATTTAATTTCCATATATTTGTGTATTTTTCAGTTTTTTTCTGATAATAATTTCATTACATTGTTATAGAAAAGATACTTTGATTTCCATCTTTTAAACTTTATTATGACTTGTTTTGTGGTCTAACAAATGGTCTATCCTGGAGGATATTCTGTGTACATGTGAAAAAAAGGTGTATTCTGATTTTGTTGGATAGAATATTCCCTACATATCTATTAGGTCCAGTTGGTCTAAAATGTTCAAATACTCCATTTCCTTATTGACCTTCTTTCTCATTTTTCTATCCATTAGTGAAATACTGATGTTTCCTGCTATAATTGTAGACCTAACTTTTTGTACCTTCACTTCTGTCTATATTTGCTTCATGTATTTTAGGACCTCTGATGTTTGGTACATACAAATTTATAAGTGTTATATATTCTTGGTAAATTGATCCTTTTTATCAATATATAATGCCCTTCTTTGTCTCCTGCAAGAGTTTTTGACTTAAAGTCTATTTTGTCAGATATGAGTTTAGCCATCCTTGTTACTTGCTTGGTTACTATGTGCATGGAATATCCTTTTCCATTCTTTCACTTGTAACCTATGTATGTCCTGAGATCTAAGGTGAGTCTCTTGTAGACAGCATATAGTTGTATTTTGTTTTTTGCTTTATTTCAATTCATGCTGCTACTCTGTGACGTAAGAATCTGAGACACATGAATGATGTGCATTGTGGTTAAGATTAAAAGATAAAAAGTACCTCAAATTACACTCTAAGGCTTAGAAAAGTATAATATCACAACCTGACAAATATGACACTAAAAGGAAATAAGGTAGCAATATATTCATTTAACCTAGGAGTATGAATAAAAATTATACGTAAATACAGTGAATGACGTGAACATCTAACGGAAGAATAATATGCGATGAAAGAGAAGAGTTTGTTCCACGAATGCAGGGATGAACCCACATTAGGAAATCAAGTAATACAGTCCAACATGCTAATAAACTAGAGGAGTAAAAATATCTGGCACCTTTTTTAAGAGTAAAATAATTTTAAAAATTCAGCATTTATTACTGATTTGACTAAATACAGAATAAAACTGTAATTAAAAGTATTCATGCAAAACCAGTAGACTATATCAATTTCAACAGAAAAACTATAAATGAAAAGTACTGGGAAAGACTCATATCATATTATTATTTTTATTCAACATTATTCTGACATGTCTAGTAAATGCAATACCAAAGAGTAAGATATAGATAAATAAGGTAAGAACGCGTAAGTATTTTCAGATCGGGTCCATTAAGTCCATGGAAAAAAATGAAAAATGCATTAGTATTGATAAGAATAAAGAAAGTTAGCTATCTTGAAAAAACATTCACAAAAGCAATAACTTTTCTATACTGCAGCAATAAAAAATAAAAATTTATGTACTAAGAAAATAGGATTGAAATAGTAAGTAGAACTTCAAAATACACAGAATTAAAATTAACCACAAAATACTCAAAGCAATATGAAGCAAATGATATGTGATTTTTGATAGATACACCATAATTCTAAACAGGGATCTTAATAGCATTGGAATGTAATTTCTCCTCAAATTTATTTATGAATTTAATAATCTTTTAATCAAACTTTCAATGAGGAATTTTTGGCAAATTTAATGTTCACTTCTAAACAATGCATATGCAAGAATAGCAAAGAATATTAAAAAGTGGTTATGTCCAATAAAGTAACAAAAAAATCTATAAAGCTACAATAAGCAGTAGATTTGTATAGATACACAGACATAAATGTCAGTAAGACAAAAAAATAGAATAGAATAAGTATTTTTCTATCAGAATAATTTAATCTCATGAAACATAAGCTAACTTTGCAACCACCAAGGAAGAATAACTTTTTGATACATAGTAAATGAACAGTTGGTTATTCATTTTGGAAAAAAATGCACATACACACACACACACACACACAAACACACACCACAGTGCTTTCTCCATGCCATAAAATTTCTGAAATTCAGATAAAATGAAGTTTGAAAAGTAAAAAGTAAAACGATACAAATTTTAAGTTACAGGAAAATTTGGGGAGACATTATAAGCTCTCTTTAAAAAAATACTTGAATTGAGGAAAAAAAGGATAATTTTCCATTAAAAATGACATAAATTACTGGAAAAACTATTAATATTTGCCTTGTAAGACTATTGTGAAAATTAGATGAACTACTGTAAGTAAAGCTTAAAACAGAATTTCAAAAACAGTAAAAAATACCTGTTACTTCTCTTTTACAAGTCACTTCTACATTTCTATGATGTGTCCAGGAGGTAATTTTCCCAAAATATGGTAATCCTTGCCACAGCAGCTGAAAAACAAACAAACAAAACCTGTGTTGGCATACTGGCTTAAAGAGATCCCTGTGCCCCCAAAACAAAGACTTCCTCATATTACCATTTCTCACTCACTTCTTATTTTTCACACCCAAATTTTTTTCATTAAATATATATTATATATAGTATATATAACATATACATTTTATTATATATATATATATAATACCACAATAAAATTAATTACCAGAGCTAACGCTTTCTACCTAATACTTGCCACCATAAATTCCTGCAAAGAAATATTGTTAAGAGTTCTATGGACCTTATGTTCACCATTAGTGCTTCATTTGAACACAGAAACTTCAAGTTCTGCATTCCCTAAGATCCATTTTGATTTGTTATCTTTATGGATGGTTTCTCCCTCTAGGGGGAGAAAATGTTTCCTCTAGTTTCCCCTAGAAAAACTCAGGACTGTTGCATTCCCAGTGTGCCCTGATGTTTGATAATCTCTGTCTGTCACTCACATTAGAAAATAACTGAGCTTGTTGTAATTTTTGTATGTGTGGTATAAAATACATAACATTAAAGTTACCATGTTAACTATTTTAAGTGTATAGTTCAGTAGTGTTAAGCATATTCACAAAATTGTGCAACAGAACTCTAAAACTTTTTCATCCCACAGCCCTGTAATTCTATACCAACCAAATACTGATCCCTCCATCACTGCTCCCAGCCCTTGGCAGTCATCTTTCTACTTTCTGTTTCTATGATTTTGACTACTTGAGATACTGCATATGAGTGGAATTACACAGTATTTGTCCTTTGGTGACTGGATTATTGTGCTTAGCATAATGTGCTTCAGGTTCACCATGCTGTAGTATGTAACAGAATTTCCTTCTTTTAAAAGGCTGTATGAGATTCCACTGTATGTATATACCATATTTGCTTAATCGATTCATCAGTTAATGGGCATCTGAGTTTTTTCTACTTCTTGGCTATTCTGAATAATGCTGCCATAAATACTGATATGCTGATATCTCTTCCAGATCATGATTTGGATTCTTTTGGATATGTACCTGGAGGTAGGATTGCTAGGTCATACGGTAACTTTTTTCAACTTGTTGAGGAACCTGCACTCACAAGAATATTTTTTTAGTTCCCTGTGTTATGTTTTATTCCAGACTGAAATCTTTATACATTAATGGCATACTATGTATATTCTGTTTTCACTCCCCTACCCCTCTGCCACATCATGTTTGCTTAGTTTCTGTGATATTTCATTTCTTCTCGCCTAATGTGTGTAACTTTGTCCAGATTTTTTCTCTCTTCCGATATAACTGAGATTAACTTTCTTTACTACATTTACAACTTTCCTGGCACTTACTTACTTTTCCTGAGTTATAATTGGATAGATGGGTTTTGCAGCCAGTTTGCTCTACTGTTGTATGTGGGGTGGATAGGAAAAAGGGGAGAGTTAAGAGCTCTTTTGGGCACCTTGGATATTCTTTCTGGGAAGATACCTTTTCCAATGACTTAGATACCTTCTGACAACATACGTTCCAATCAAATGTAGCTCTGCTCTTGGGAGAGGAAACCCATTGCCCCCACCCCTGCCTATCATCATTACCACCAAAGCTGTGACTAACTGAAGAGCTTAAGCCACGATCAGAAATATTCAGATGCTCTTATTTACATCTATTTTTATATTTCTTTTCCCATCAGCAGTTCATACTAACCCCTCACACTCAATATAGTAAAAAGGGGGGAAATAACGCTTCCTTCTTTTGAGATTGAAGGTTATTAAAATTTTCTGGATTTTGTCAACTCATCAATGCAGATGCAAAATATGATATCTGTGACTAAATACAGCACAATACTCCCCTGAAATTTCCTTTATATCCTTGGTCACTGTTGTGATCGGAATGTTTGTACCTACACCTAAATTCATATGTTGAAATCCCAAAGCTCAATGTGATGCTATTAGAAAGAAGGGTCTTTGGGAAATGTTTAGGTCATAAGGGTGAAGCTCTCATGAATGGGATTAGTGTTCTTATAAAAGAGACCCCATCAAGCTTCCTAGCCCCTCCTGCTATATAAGGATACAAGGAGGATAAGCCTGTAACTCACAGGAGGGCCCTCACCCAACAACAGTAGCACCTGATCAATGACTTCCAGCCTCCAGAACTATGAGAAATACATTTGCTTTTTCATAAGCTACCCAGACTATGGTACTTTGTTACAGCAGCCCAAATGGGCTAAGATAATCACTTTAAAAAAACATTTATCACGGGACCTCCCTGGTGGTCCAGTGGTTAAGGCTCCATGCTCCCAATACAGGGGGTGCAGTTTCCATCCCTGGTTGGGGAACTAGATCCCACGTGCCACAACTAAGAGCCCACATGCCACAACTAAACATCCCGCAAGTCGCAATGAAGATCCGCGTGCTGCAACTAAGACCCAGTGCAGCCAAATAAATAAATATTTTTTCAAAAATTTATAATATGTCATACCCTACTTCTTGCTTGACAGTTGTTATTCTTTATATTTATTTGTCTGTGTACACCTTTGTTTGTAATGATAGGGGAAGAGCTATCTCATCCTCCCCATTTAATTACATATTTTTGAGAAAAGAGTGGAGACCCAAATTCTATATAGCATTAGTCCTTAGAAATTAAGACTCCCTTTTGAATCAATAATCTCAGACAAAATTGTAGAATGATCTCAAATGAAATGGGCTGTAGTTATTACTTTTTTCATATAGACAAGTTTGCACTTCTCTAGTAATTATTTGCTTTGAAATAAATAGAAAATAAATTGTAGGAAGGTCAACAATACTTTCCTGTGGAAATATATGACATTGATCATAAATTCATTCTTACACGTGCTTGACCTGAACCATTTCAACTGCCCTCCACTACAGGCATAGCTTGGAATATTGCAGGTTTGGTTTCAGACCATCACAGTAAAGTGAATATCATAATAAAGTGAGTCACACAATTTTTTTTTTTTGCTTGCCAGTGCATATAAAAGTTATGTTTACACTATACTGTAGTCTATTAAACATGCAATTGCATTATGTCTTAAAAATGCACATGTGTTAATTAAAAATATTTTGTTGCTAAAAAAAAAATGCTAACCATCATCTAACGACGTAGGGCTGCCACAAACCTTCAGTTTGTAAAATCAACAATAACTGCAAAGCACAATAAAACGACGTGCAATAAAATGAGGTATGCCTGTATGTCTCCCCAAAAACTCTGTTCGACACATTATAGTACAAATATTTACCTAAAGCCTATACCACCTTTCAGGGTATCACATTCTTATCCCTTGGCATTAGGAGTAAAATATTTATTACCACATTCATCTTTTATTAGTTTGAAATCTGACATTTCTGTCTCAGAAGATGCTTAAAGGTAAGCTCTCCACTATTTCTGAAATCCTTTTCTCATGATATTTCAAAAACATAAACTCCATTAATGAGAAAAAGAAGAAAATTAGATAATTGCTCTACTTAATATTGTATAATGATTTATTATTATATTTGCTTATAATGTAACTCTTTTTAGAGTTTAATTAATCCCACTTAGTGTTTAAGTATCCTATATATCTGCCAACAGGAGTTCAATTTCTAGTTGCTGTTTATTATCAAGATAATTGGGCTTATTACTTAAGCATGGTGCCTCTCTGGCATTCAGCCCCGATGGGAGATTTTATATGTATTGTATCTGGAAAGGAAAGTATACATTTCCTCAAAAGCAGATGTTGAAACAACATTAAGAACTTGATTTTTTTTTCAAACCACCATAATGCACCAAATTGGAGCTAAGACAATGTAGAAGAATCAAATGCATTAATCTCATGAATGGAACACTTTCTCTTAAACTGTTAAGTTTATATTTACTGTTCTCTCAAATAATTCTATGGTTTTATTTATCTACGCACATTCATGTAAATATTTCTAAAGGTGTTTTACATTTCAAGCTTAGTTGGTTGAACTATATTTTGCCTGCTTGTAACTTTTTCTTTCTGAGAAATAATTTTCAAACTTTTACTAAGTTTTCTTTCTGAAGAGCTGTCAAGTTTCCAGTTTTTAATACAAAATTTATTTTGAGATACATGGAGTAACAGAAGACCCCAAGCAAAATCTTGGAGAAAATTATACAAAATTTTAAGTCTAGGAATTAAAAGTGGAGGACTGACAGATCAGCTGTATTATTTCTTCTTTGCTAACTCCATTTCAACACTTGATGACAAACTAGGCTTTGAGAACAAGCTTGAAATAAAATTTATGCTAAAAATGAAAGTACATGAGCATGAGACTTGCATATACTTTACCATGGCCCATAAAACTCAGGACAATCATATTAACCCCAAATAACCCAGAGAGAAAGGACTTTAGAAAGACTGGGATGGGTCTTGATTCTATTGTCAAAGGAAGGTGTCACTATGCATAGGTATATAATCCCTAGGACATACCAGTGACAAAATCTTCACTTTCCTAATATAACAAGCACTTCTTACTAAACCATAAGCTTTTAGAGGATGGGAAAATATTAATTTATCATTATATTCCCAGCATTGAGCAAAAATATCAGGTTCCTGGAATAGATTTACCAAATGATTGCTGAATAGACAGTTAAACAAATGGTGAGGAAATCGATAAATCTAGCAGTGGTACATTAAAGTTACTACTTAAAATCTTAATTGACTTGTAATAGTACTCAAATCACCAATATAAATGTCACTTTTACCATGAAAATGAAATCCTTCTAATTACATAATACCATATGATTATTTTAAGCTACATACTCTCAAAGCAAAGAAATAATGAAAAAGGCACATTTTAAATATTATGAGGTCTCAAAACATAGCAACAGTATGCATTCACAAAAACATCCAATGTAATGTTATAATAATTTCCAGTTTTTAAAAAAATGTCTCCTTTTAGAAACCTACTTTATTATTGATGAAATGGAAATAGAGCTTGGGAAAGAAGCTATTTATCTTTTCTTTTAAAACCCACTTTCCCTTAAAATGTGATGATTCTTTGGGCCATTGTGCTGAATTTATATGTACCCAAGAAACAGATTTCAAGAAGAAAAGAAAATACATCTCTCTGTTCTCTCCTCTTACCTTCTTTTTCTTCTTTGTTAACTCAGAAGCACAGGAGATACATGTAACATAGGAAGTTAGAATAAAAAGTCTCCCTAGGACTTTGAAAACACTTCATCAAAATGAAATACAATTTCTCTTATCCAGTATGTGTTTTTTCTCTTCTTTGGCTTCAATTTTATTTTCGTATGTCCTTGTTTCTACACTTTTTTTCCAAACTACTTAAAGTATCAGTAAGAGTCTTACGACACCTACTGTTTAAATATACAAATTGTAATGGCACCTTTTTCTCAAAGCTCTTTAGTAGACCTTAATCCTCTACATTTCTGTCACACCTGAGTAGATTCCTACCACATACAGTGTGGTTTTACATCATCAGTGATCTTTGATAATATGTAACAATATGTTTTTGTAAATAGCATAGACTGATCCAGAAAACAAGAACGTTGAATATGGAAGACAGGGATTAGGAGGCTCAGACTAGATTGTGAAGGGTTAACGGGCATCAGGATTAAACTTTCCTATGAAGGAGAATCAGCTGAATATCAGACCTAAACTAAAACTGATCTGACATATGACTGCATAAAAGGTCAATGTGTACCTGAACTTACATACATGTGCTGTAAGCTTGGTAGGTCCCTTACTGGTTTCTATAATCATGTCAGTTTATAGACATAGACCACGGCATGGAATACCCATGTGTAATGTGATTACTGGAAGAAGTGTGTGATATGTGGTGGCTTACTTTGCGCATCCTGCTTCACCACCGGTGATTTATATTTGCTGGTGAATAGTTTTCATAACATGGCACCTGTGGCAAATTAAGTCCTCTCTTTCAAGGGGGCAAAGATCTCAGTATAACAAGATGCCAGGCTTAGCAACTTCTGACAGATAAACCTATGCAGAGGATAGTCCTACTCATTTTGACTAAGCAGGAAGAATGGAAGGGAGCTCTGAATTTAGATACACTGGGCTCAGACATCACTTACTGGGATTGTGGGCAATTCTCTAGGCCTCTGTTTGCTCATCTGCTTGTTATGAAAACTAAATGAGAAAATACACAAAAGTAGATGTAACAAAAACTCAAAAATTCAGTAATGGTCTTCAGCATCATCAAGTAGCATTTATGATGCTTACATTATGAAATTTAAATATCTACTACTCCCAAGGTGTTGAATGTTATCAAGAACAAGGAAACATTTCAAACCCAGAAGATCCTTTTTATTGGACGAGAATATTTATCATGTGAAATGAAGAGAATGGACTTTGTGGCACAACATTTAAATATAGTCATTTGTTACCTAGTTTTATTCCTCTAAATCACAGTTCTGAAAGCCTGTCAGCTAGAAAATAAACTTTCCAGAAACTTAAAAATGAGAAGTAACAGTCAAAATGAATATGGAAAATACAGCTGGCCTAACAGAGTAAACCATTTTTTCCAGTTGTGCTTAGATATTTCAATAAATAGCCTACAACACTATTGTTATTCTTATAACAAGTAACATATGGTAACATAATCCACTAGTGGTATTCAGCTGCAGGATGACTTACGTACACCGCTGACACCATTTGTAGCGAAAATAAAATTGTCAAATGGTATACGGAGAGAATTCTTTACATTATATTGTGACCATCGTATTTGTTTTATAACTATTATTTTCATACATGTGATCAAGTGTAGTAATAAACGTGGGAGAAAACAGTAGTGTCTCTTGAAAATCTTTTTTTAAATTTTGGTTGCCATGTCATATTCTTATTTCTGCCTTGCCCTTGTGTTTGGCTTGTTGACATTCCATGCTATATTCTGTGACAAATAAGATATTTACCTTTCTAATTGCTATAAAATAAAGGTAAGTCAGACTGCCTGAATTCTAAAGAGCTGGTTTTAATGTAAGAATGGCTCCAATGGAGATGAGCATGTATTCTAGGCTCTTATTTAAGCCACAGAAGTTCAGGGCCACGCAATGCTGTCACTCTTGAACTTCCATTTTCTTAAAGGCACAAAATGATCACCTCCTAGCTATTCACTCAGTTGACATGAAGAATTTTTACTGAGGCTGGACATGAGTGGGGTAGAGGAGGAACAGAGATTCTTATGCTAAAATGAAAATTCCTCATTGAACAGAAAAGATGTCAAACATTTAAGTAGCAAGAACTCACAAGGAAGGACAAATAAATATTCTAGGATAAAGAGTAGCCGATATTAACAACTGAAGTTATTTCATGGTTCCAGGTATAGGTGGGGTGGAGCAAAATTAAGAATTCCATTGAGAAGTAATAATGATTTTGGTGATTATAAATTCTCCACTGAATTAGTTTGGGCTTTGGACAATACATGATTACAATACCTGTGGTATCATCAAAAGTTTAATTAAAATCATTTACGATTTGTGTTAAATTTAGAACCTACAGGAGCAATGTGGCAAAGCAGGTGATGGTGTTGTTTCTTAAACATTTTCATATTCAAATTTGAATATACAGTATACTTTAATATAGTAGATCATCAGTACCAGAGATCACTAGCGTATCAGCTCATACAACAAAAACATAAAACCCTTTTTTATTCCTGCCCCATAATTCTTATACCTGTCACTGCAGGGGCGAATTGATCCCTTATTTCTAGATCAGTCTGAATGAAGGTTCTGGAATGCATCCTGTCTTTAGGCAGATGTACGTAACTTAAGGATTCTGAGGTTAACACTTTAGGGACTTATCATCAAGTCAAATTTGTTCTAACTTCATGTCCACTACTGGTAACAGAATTGTTACCCTATTTCTGTTAATTAGCCTCCACCTCATACTAGAGTATTCTTTTTTTAATCTGTGAAATATTCTGAATAAACGAAAAATGATAATTTTCATGCATTAGAAAGATATCCATGAAAGCAATGTATAGAATGAACTGAAAGCAGGAAAGCTAAGGGACAGAGCCCGCTGGGAAGAACTTAGGTAAAAACATAAGGTATAAATCAGAACAATGTAGCAAGGTAGAGAGACACAGGAGGTGGGTCTCTCAGAGAGACACTGAATAAGGGTGCATAAAAAGAAGCTATTTAATTGGACACTAAAAACTTGTGGATCAATATAAAACAATAGTTGTTTCAAACCCAAATTGGAAAAGGTTGCAAAAGGAATGAAATGGGAGGAAGGAGAACGAGCCAGTACTTAGCAATTTAGTGACAAGTGAGCAGGTACTCACACACACCTTGAACTAGTGTTGTTTTAGTTCTACAGCTTGTTTAAAGACAGTTTAATTTGATCGTGAGTTGATTCACTATGACAAAAAATATTTTTATTTAACAACTGTGTTTCTGTAATTATTCTCGATGTTGGAAATTCAAAGGTGAATAAGTTGCTCCAATGCGGATATCACAATCTTCTGCTAAATGGTACAAACTGAGGCATTTGTCCACATAATTCACACAAATTAAGTTTCAATTAAAGTCAGGATTGTGTTTGGCTAAATTGCTCACACTGGCTTTGCTCTATCAATCTGGTTTACTGCATACTTATTTGACCCTTGGCTTCACTTTGCTTGTGTTAGACACAGTCAATAACTTGGTGGCAGGATCTGCAACCAAAGCTTTGAAAATAACGGTGCTGACTGATCAAAAGTGCTAATGTATATGAAAGTGCCTTGCAAATCGTAAAATACTACATAGACAAAACTGCCACCCACTCTCTTCAAAAAGAATTCAGTCTTCCAAACACCAGACTACCATTCAAAACATGATCTTGTGTCATTTGGAACTGGCTTCATGAGTTGTGATGCCAGAAAATAAAATATTTCATTGCTTTCTGGCAGACATGTAGCATGTACCGGTAATATCAGACATTACCTACTGTGATGGTTAATTTTATATGTCAACTTGCCTGGGCCATGGGGTGTCCAGACATTTGGTCACACATCATTCTGGGCATTTCTATGTTTTTAGGTGAGCTTAACACTTAAGTCAGTGGACTTGGACTAAAGCAGATTGCTCTCCATAATGTGGGTGTGCCTCACCCAAGCAAATGAAGGCGTGAAGAGAACAAAAAGACCAGCTTGCCCTGAGCTAGACAGAATTCTCCAGAAGACTGCCTTCAGACTTCATCTGCAACATGGCTCTTCCCATTTCAATAGCAGACTGCCTTCACACTCAAATGGGAACATCAGCCCTCCTACGTCTCCAGCTTGCCCATCTTCAGACTGGAACTGAAACATTAGCTCTCTTTGGTCTCCAGCCTACTGGCCCACACTGCAGATTTTATACTTGCCAGCCTCGATAACCACTTGAACCAATTCCTTATTATAAATCTCTTTACATATAGTCTATCCACTGTGATTTTGTGACTTATAATAAGTATATATTTGGTCTTCATCTTTGAGCCAGTTTTTGTCACAGAGCTCCTAAAACCTTCGAAATTTCCTAAGTGATTAAGAGTGATAAAGGTGTCTTGATCTTCATAATAAACCCCTTTCAATCACAACTGGGTTTATGTTAATGAAGTGACTTTTGGAAAGCACTTAAGGGTGAGGGCTGGTTGCCAGGGGAAGAGCCATGTAATTGGAGAGCAGGACTCCTCAGTCCCATTCCCCTAACCTCCAGGGAAAGGAGAGGGACTGAAGGTTGAATCAATCACCAAAGACAAATGATTTAATCAATCATGCCTATATAATGAAGCCCCCATAAAAAACCGAAAGAATAGAGTTTGGAAAGCTTCTGGGTTGGTGAACTTGCAGAAATTTGGGGAGAGTGGCAGGCTCAGAAAGCATGGAAGACCTGCAACCTTTCCCCCATTCTTTGCCCTATGCATCTCTTCCATTTGGGTGTTCCTATGTTACATCCTTTTATAAAAAAACGGTAAACTAGTAAGGAGAATGTTTCCCTGATTTCTGTAAGCTGCTCTAGCAAATTAATCCGACCCAAGGAAGGAGTCATTAGAATCTCTGATCTATAGCTGGTCAATCAAAAGCTCAGGTAGCCATCTGGACCTGTGACTGGTGTCTGAAGTGTGTGGGGAGGTGGAGGCAATCTTGCGAAACCTAGCCCTTCACCTAAGCGATCTGACACTACCTCCAGGTAGTGTTAGAACTGCGTTAATTGCTTGGTGGTGTGAACACACACACCATACCCATAGATCTTATTGTTTCTGTTTCTCAAGAGAACCTTAATACATCTACTCATCCCAACAAATCTAGGGCATAGGCATATACAAAAATAATAATAATACATAATAATAAATACAACATTTTTGGTGTGAAAGGTTAATAAATATAATTTCAGAACCAATGCAAATAAGCAATTAAAACACATGCAACCACAGAGCTGACACAGGAAGTCAATGTTTTTAAAACCCATTTGGGGGTCCACCTAAGCCAGACCTGTACTATTGTGAGTTTTCCAAAGGCCATTTATTTTAAGTTCTATGCTCAGTAGCAGTTTAAATTTTAGTGACACATCAAAAATGGTTTATGAAATTAAAAAAAAAATTATAATGGACAAATATAAAAGGAAGCACTGGCATTTTATTCTTATCTCAACACTTATTTCCTTTTTGTCACTGGACTTAGTTTTCTTCCCAGGTTATAGATATACCATTTTAGCTTCTTGGAAACCACCAAAAAATGCCAAATACAAATGGAAACCACATCATGAAATACATGCAAAATAAAAACCATCATTTTTCTCTGAAAACGCCTGTTATGTAAACTGAAAAGCACCATGGTATTGCCTACATAAAAATAATTAGTTTGATTCATTAGTATGATTCTTTAATATTTGTTTTATTTTATTTACTTTATTATAGATGTAACACTATAAATGTCAAATTATAGCTTAGAGGGACTTGCATATATTTATTTTATTTCTTTGATACAAAACCTTGTGAGTAGTTGTTATTTCCATTATAAAGATGAAGAAAATAGGAGTTTTCTCAGGCAGCATATAGTTGGGCTCACTGTATTTCAGATTTTTTAACCCAAAAAGTCAAATATTCACTACAGTCATTATTAGCACCTTAGCCTCAACCCACACTAACTGAGCTCTGGCTTCCTACAAGGTACCACAACGACGTTGGGAAAATATGAAGAAGCACAAACCATCATTCAGCGTTTCCAGTGATATACAATGAAGGTGAGGAAAGTAAATCCTTTTGAGAAGGTAAAATCATTAACAATACAAAAACTAAAAAAAAAAAAAATGAGTGTAATGTTTTAAAAATTTCTCCAATATATTTTCATCCTTCAGTAATGTGATTTTATTCCTTGATGTTTTGAGACCATTTTTATCCCATGGGATGAAAAAGAGAGAAGAGAAACAGAGAGAGTTCAAAAATAAGCATTTCTGGGGCTTCCCTGTGGTGCAGTGGCTAAGAATCTGCCTGCCAATGCAGGGAAAACGGGTTCGAGCCCTGGCTCAGGAAGATCCCACATGCCGTGGAGCAACTAAGCCCGTGTGCCACAACTACTGAGCCTGCACTCTAGAGCCCGCGTGCCACAACTACTGAGCCTGCGTGCCACAACTACTGAAGCCCGCGCACCTAGAGCCCATGCTCTGCAACAAGGGAAACCACCAAAATGAGAAGCCCGCGCACCGCAACAAAGAGTAGCCCCTGCTCACCGCGACTAGAGAAAAGCACACGCACAGCAACAAAGACCCAACACAACCAAAAATAAAATAAAATAAATTAAACACACACAGACACACACACACTCACACAGACACACACACACAAACAAGAATTTCAGCTTTGTCTCTCAGTTTCAAAAATTAGGAATGGAGCATATCAAAATCCTTAGATGGGATAAAGAAGGCGCCAGAAAAGGATGCCCTAAGAAATTAGCCTGAACTCAGTGAAATCTGAAGCTAGGAGATGGATTATGGACTTCAGAAGCAGGTGCCAACCTGAAGCCCCCCAAAGATATAACAGATAGATAGATATACAGATAAATGAGTAGTATAGATTAGCGGTTCTCAGACCACTCAGGAGTGCCAAAGCAATAGCCTTTTGCTTTATTTCTCGCTCCCCTATCAAGGGTTGGAGGGGAAGGTCCATCCTTATTGTTCAGACATCAATTCCCTCCCCTAAATCAGGCTTAGAGAGAACCAGCCAGCTCTTTCCTTCTGGTTGTTTTTCTCTCACTCCCAGCTTATTTTTTGTTTTCTCTCTACTCCCACCTCTGAAGCCATTTTATGAACTGTCAGGTGTCACCTGAGCCTCCAATAAAGCAAAAACAGGCCCTCCTGTTAAAAAGAGAGAGAGAGAGAGCAAAAGAGCAAAAGTGAGAGTGAGAGAGACCAGAGCTGGTCTATGATGAAGTTCTCATTGGTTTGTAGCCAAATGACAAACATAAGATCAATGTTGTAAAATTTTTATAATATAAAATTTATTCTATGTTTTCCATGATAATTTTAGTGATGAAATAACGTATTCCACAAAGTCATGGAAATACCAGATAACTGTTTCATCAGAATTGATCTTTAAAAGAGTATCATCAACACTATGTGGTCCCCATATTTTTATGTGTGTATGTGCATGTGAGAGGGGTCTATTTCTGGCAAATTGCATTTGTTCATTAAATCACAAGCTCAGGGAACCAGTGATTCAGTACAAGTGCTATGCTTCTTAGGAGGTAAGAGCTGTTTAGATCTGAGGAGTCAGAAGCTGCATCAAGGAAAAGGTAGGAGATAAGTAAGATAGACTGGATTTAACTATGTGGAAATTAGGCAGAGGGCATTCTAGAAGGAAGAATGCTGGTAGGAAACACACAAGGGCCAGTTTCCTATCTTAAAATAGGAAAAATAAAAACTAGCCTAGTTTAGCTTGAGTAAAGGATGTAGTAAGTTTTAAAGCTGGTGAAAAGTAGGTCCAAGTTGATTAAAAAATTCTGAATGTCAAGCATCAATAATTAAACTTTTAGATAGAGTTAGGCAACTCCACAGCACACAACTGAGAAGGAAACAGGCTCTAAGAAAACAAAGGCATTAACTACAACATGCTCTTCTGAGAAGTTCAGTAATTTAAAGGAAGGGGTTAAGATGGAAACGCAGAAGATAAAGGAAGATTGAGAGAAGGCATTGATAAAATGGGGGAACCACCGTCAAGAAAGAGCACCACTCAAAAGCGCAAAACTACATTCACTGCTTACATCAATAAGGGTGAGCTATAGTGGTTAGGAACTGTCTCATTTAGCAGAGCAAACTAATATCTTATAAGGAGTTTGGGGGAAGAGTTTGTTTTGGGGTCGAGTTGCTTACAGATGTGGAAGTGTGGAGGCAGAAGTATAAGGACTTTAGGAACATGTTTTGTGTTGGTGTTAGGTAGCTCTGATTGACTGAACATGTTTCATTTGTTTGCTTGGCCGTTTACTTGTTAGCATGGCTGCAGAAAAAAATCAGCCTTGCTCTAACTATATGGCAACTTCTTTATTCTCACCATTTAATAGCCAAGACTTCATGTCTCTCTTCCAGGTGATGGATGCTTGGTTCAATCACCTCTCTTCCTTACCACTGCTGTATCACACAACAGCTTAGCTGCTGCCACACTAGTCCTAGTGCTGTCCCACCATAACTTGTTCTCTGCGCCATCCTTGGATTCATCCTGCTACAAGTAAGATTCCATGATGTCACTGTCCTGTCCAACCACCTCTAATAATTCACGGTTCCTATAAACTAAAATTCTCTATTTCTCCTTTCTATACTTTTCACGATGAAGCCCAATCCAAACTGTCCAGGTTTATCTCCTACTACCCCCACTTCATACACCAAACTCTTACTAGGCCATTTTTATCACTGTGCCCTGAAATCAGATATTGTAAATTCTAACTTCAAATCTTAGCTTATCACATTCCCTAAGATAATTTGCAATGACATGCATTTTAAGAAATAAACAGAAAAGCCACAGAAGATAATACAAATTTATGGTAATGAACACACACACACATACCTTATTAAAGTTTCTCTTTAAATACAAGGATCAAAGACTTATCCATTACCTTAAAACAATACTATTCTCACTAGCTAGTGCTCTGGCTTGAATTAATCTGAAAATCACCTCAAATCATTGCCTTAATTTCTCCTTAAATATATAATCTGAGTCAACAAATATCAAGTGCCCTTCTAAAATCAGAACTCAATTAAGTTTAAATCATTTTAGAATAACTCAACAAAGGCATCTATCTACCCTCCTTCCAATTAGTAAAGTAGCTTAATTCACAGATAGATCACCTCATCTCAATGGACGAGTATGAAAATAAACTGCTCTGAGTCTTGTCTCCCTTTCTTTCTTCATGCTCCATTAGGATGCAACAAGAAATACATTTTCATTTTTCCGGTTATTAAAAAAGAATGAGTGTAGTAGAAAATGAAATTTAGCATATTTGGATTGAGCTCAATTTATCGAGGCTGACCTTTTCTGTTCATTTTGATATGTTTCTTGTTTCTAAACAAATACAAACTTTATTTTGATAAAATATCTTAATCATCTCTCATTCATAAACATCAGGTCTTAAGCAAAAGAACTGTAGAGGTGCCACCTTCACAGATATCCTATGCCTTTCAAAGCACAAACATGAAGTCTTAATTAACTTTAATTAAAAATATAAAAATCAACACATAGGTGTTTATATAAGCTAAGCTGAATGACAAAGACTCATTGTGGCTAAATTTTGGTTTCACTGTACACTAGCCCAGCTCGGTTAGGCATTCTTATTTGCATATATAGTACATGGGAGCTTTTATGTTTTTTCTCTAGCATCTAGGTCTCCCTCTCAAAGTTTCTCAATATTCAAACTATCTTCATTAAGTGTCCAGTATATAGCATATATTGCATGAGACACTGTGGCAAAAACAAAATAATTTTGTGTAATTATGTTTTGGTTGACAAATAGTTACAAGAAAAAGGAGCAGTTGAATTAACTTAGAAAGTATAAGATAACTGAGCCAATAAACTCACTTAAAATTTCAGAGTACAGAAAGTCCCAGAGTCAGAAAAACCCCAAGATGAGATCCAAAACCCATATACATCAGTTTCACAAAATCAGAAGAGCTGTGGAGTAGAATAGCAAAATAAATGGTTAATAATTGGGGGAAGATATTGGTACCTTAACTTGGGGGGCCTGATACACCACTTTGTAGAATTTAGACTTGGTCCTTAAATAACACAAAAAATAAGCCAAAGTTCTCAGAAAGGGGGACTCAAATTACTTAAGTCATATGTCAGTCACTGAAACTAATCTGGCTCAATTCTTAAGCTTTAAAACTATTTTCAGGGCACCCCAAAGACATCAAGCTAAACTTTTAAGATGCTAAATACTATGCTTTATACTTAATTTCTTATGCTGTGTCTGGTTTTACAGGCATTTAAAAGACAATGGATTAGAGAAGAAAATTTATCCCAGCTTATAACCATTAATTAACCATATCTTTTGAACCTGTACCATTCTTTACATTGACATTATAACAGCAACCAAGTCTGAACGGTTATCAATTAATCTGTTGCAGAGCCTCAGCCCCAAGGACAAGAAAAGAATCTTGCTCAAATAAACCTCAAAACGTAGTTGTTAAAAAGAAAAGACTGGAGGAGGACCTTCAAGATGGTGCAAGACTGAGACATGGAGATCACTTTCCTCCCCACAAATACATCAAAAATACATCTACATGTGGAACAACTCCTACAGAACACCTACTGAACGCTGGCAGAAGACCTCAGACCTCCCAAAAGGCAAGAAACTCGCAATGTACCTGGCAGTGTGGCTGACAGGGTCTTGTTGCTCCAGCCGGTTGTCAGGTCTGAGCCTTGAGGTGGGAGAGCCAACTTCAGGATATTGGACCACCAGACACCTCACGGCCCCACATAATATCAATTGGCAAGACCTCTACCAGAGATCTCTGTCTCAACACAAAGACCCAGCTCCAATCAACGACCAGCAAACTCCAGTGCTGGACATCCCATGCCAAACAACTAGGAAGACAAGAACACAACACCACCCATTAGCAGAGAGGCTGCCTAAAGTCATACTAACTTCACAGAAACCCCAACATGCACCACCAAACGTGGTCCCGCCCAACAGAAAGACAAGATCCAGGTTCATCCACCAGAATATAGGTACCAGTCCCCTCCACCAGGAAGCCTACACAACCCACTGAACCAAGCTTACCCACTGGAGGCAGATGCCAAAAACAATGGCAACTATGAACCTGCAGCCTGCGAAAAGGAGACCCTCAAACACAGTAAGTTAAGCAAAATGAGAAGACAGAGAAATACGCAGCATATGAAGGAGCAAGGTAAAAACCCACCAGATCAAAAAAATGAAGAGGAAATAGGCAGTGTACCTGAAAAAGAAATCAGAATAATGACAATAAAGATGATCCAAATCTTCGAAATAGAATGGAGAAAATACAAGAAACATTTAACAAAGACCTAGAAGAACTCAAGAGCAAAGAAACAATGATGAAGAACACAATAAAATTCTCGAGACGGAATCAACAGCAGAATAACTGAGGCAGAAGAACGGATAAGTGACCTGAAAGATAAAAAGGTGGACATAACTACCGCAGAGCAAAATATAGAAAAAAGAATGAAAAGAACTGAGGACAGTCTCAGAGACCTCTGGGTCAACATTAAATGCACCAACATTAGATTTATATGGGTCCCAGGAGAAGAAGAGAAAAAGAAAGGGACTAAGGAAATATTTGAAGAGATTATAGTTGAAAACTTACCTAACATGAGAAAGGAAATAGTCAATCAAGTCCAGGAAGCACAGAGAGTCCCATGCAGGACAAACCCAAGAGAGACACACCAAGACATATATTAATCAAACTATCAAAAATTAAATACAAAGAAAAAATATTAAAAGCAACAACAGAAAAGCAACAGATAACATACAAGGGATCCCCATAAGGTTAATAGCTGATCTTTCAGCAAAAACTCTGCAAGCCAGAAGAGGGTGGCAGGACATATTTAAAGTGATGAAAGGGAAAAACCTACAACCAAGATTACTTTACCCAGCAAGGATCTCAGATTCGACAGAGAATTAAAACCTTTACAGACAAGCAAACACTAAGAGAAATGAGCACCACCAAACCAGCTTTACAACAGATGCTAAAGGAACTTCTCTAGGCAGGAAACACAAGAGAAGGAAAACACCTACAATAACAAACCCAAAACAATTAAGAAAATGGTAATAGGAAAATACATATTGATAATTACCTTAAATATAAATGGATTAAATGCTCCAACCAAAAGACATAGACTGGCTGAATGGATACAAAAACAAGACCCGTATATATGCTGTCTACAAGAGACCCAATTCAGACACATACTAGGGACACATACAGACTGAGAGCAAGGGGATGGAAAAAGATACTCCATGCAAATGGAAATCAAAAGAAAGCTGGAGTAGCAACTCCCATATCACACAAAATAGACTTTAAAATAAAGACTATTAAAAGAGACAAAGAAGGACATTACATAATGATCAAGGGATCGATCCAAGAAGAAGATATAACAATTGTAAATATTTATGCACCAAACACAGGAGCACCTCAATACATAAGGCAAAAAAAAAAAGCTAACAGCCATAAAAGGGGAAATCGACAGCAACCCAATAATAGTAGGGGATTTTAACACCCCACTTTCACCAATGCACAGATCACCCAAAATGAAAGTAAATAAGGAAACACAAGCTTTAAATGACAAATTAAACACGATGGACTTCATCAATATTTATAGTACATTCCATCCATAAACAACAGAATACACTTTCTTCTCAGGTGCTCATGGAACATTCTCCAGTATGTATCTTACCTTGGGTCACAAATCAAGCCTTGGTAAGTTTAAGAAAACTGAAATCATATCAAGTATCTTTTCTGACCACAATGCTATGAGACTAGATATGAATTACAGGAAAAAAAAAACTGTAAAAAATACAAACACATGGAGGCTAAACAATATGCTACTAAATAGCCATGAGATCACTGAAAAAATCAAAGAGGGAATCAAAAAATACCTAGAAATAAATGACAATGAAAACTCGATGACCCAAAACCTATGGGATGCAGCAAGAGCAGTTCTAAGAGGGAAGTTTAGAGCAATACAATCCTACCTCAAGAAACAAGAAACATCTCAAATAAACAACCTAACCTTGCACCTAAAGCAATTAGAGAATGAAGAACAAAAAAACCCCAAAGTTAGCAGAAGGAAGGAAATCATAAAGATCAGATCAGAAAGAAATGAAAGAAACAATAGTAAACATCAATATAACTAAAAGCTGGTTCTTTGAGAAGATAAACAAAATTGATAAACCATTAGCCAGACTCATCAAGAAAAAAAGGGAGAAGACTCAAATCACTAGAATTAGAAATGAAAAAGGAGAAGTAACAACTGACACTGCAGAAATACAAAGGATCATGAGAGATTACTACAATCAACTATATGCCAATAAAATGGGAAACCTGTAAGGAATGCACAAATTCTTAGAAAAGCACAACCATCGAGACTGAACCAGGAAGAAATAGAATATATAAAAAGGGGCTTCCCTGCTGGCACAGTGGTTAAGAATCCTCCTGCCAATGCAGGGGACACAGGTTTGAGTCCTGCACCAGGAAGAACTAAAATGCCACAGAGCAACTAAGCCTGTGAGCCAAAACTACTGATCCTGTGCTCTAGAGCCTGTGTGCCACAACTACTTGAAGCCCATGCACCTAGAGTCCGTGCTCCACAAGAAGAGAAGCCACTGCAATGAGAAGCCCATGCACCGCAACGAAGAGTAACCCCTGCACGCCGCAAGTAGAGAAAGCCTGCATGCAGCAATGAAGACCCGACGCAGCCAAAATAAATAAATTAATAAATAAAATAATTTTTAAAAAAAGTCAAGTTTACTGAGATACAATATATAGAGAGTAAAATTTACCTTTAAAAAAAGAAAATATAAACAGACCAATGACAAGCACTGAAGTTGGAACTGTGATTAAAAATCTTCCAACAAACAAAAGCCTTGGACCAGATGGCTTCACAGGCAAATTCCACCAAACATTTAGAGAAGAGCTAACACCTATCTTTCTCAAACTCATCCGAAGTATAGCAGAAGGAGGAACACTCCCAATCTCATTCTATGCGACCACGATCACCCTGATACCAAAACCAGACAGAGATGTTACAAAGAAAGAAAACTACAGACCAATATCACTGATGAACATAGATGCAAAAATCCTCAACAAATACTAGCAAACAGAATCCAGTAGCACATTAAAAGGATCATACACCATGATCAAATGGGGTTTATTCCAGGAATGCAAGGATTCTTCAATAAACGCAAATCAATCAATGTTATACACCATATTAACAAATTGAAGAAGAAAACCCATATGATCATCTCAATAGATGCAGAAAAAGCTTTTGACAAAATTCAACACCCATTTATGATAAAAACTCTCCAGAAAGTGGGCATAAAGGGAACCTACCTCAACATAATAAAGACTGTATATGACAAACCCACATCCAACATTGTTCTCAAAGGTGAAAAACTGAAACCATCTCCACTAAGATCAGGAACAAGACAAGGTTGTCCACTCTCACCACTATTACTCAACATAGTTTTGGAAGTTTTACCCACAGCAATCAGAGAAGAAAAAGAAATAAAAGGAATACAAAACAGAAAAGAAGAAGTAAAACTGTCACTGTCTGCAGATGACATGATACTATACATAGGGAATCCTAAAGATGCTACCAGAAAACTACTAGAGGTAATCAATGAATTTGATAAAGTAGCAGGATACAAAGTTAATGCACAGAAATCTCTTGCATCCCTATACACTAATGATGAAAATTCTGAAAGAGAAATTAAGGAAACACTCCCATTTACCCCGCAACAAAAAAAATAAAATACGTAGGAATAAACCTACCTAAGGGGATAAAAGACCTGTATACAGGAAACTATAAGACAGCGATGAAAGAAATTAACGATGATACAAACAGATGGAGAGATATACCATGTCCTTGGATCAGAAGAATCAACACTGTGAAAATGACTCTACTACTCAAAGGAATCTACAGATTCAATGCAATCCTTATCAAACTACCAATGGCATTTTTCACAGAACTAGAACAAAAAGTTTCACAATTTGTATGGAAACACAAAAGACCCCGAATAGCCACAGCAATCTCGAGAAAGAAAAATGGAGCTGGAGGAATCAGGCTCCTGGACTTCAGATTATACTACAAAGCTATAGTAATCAAGACAGTATGGTACTGGCACATAAACAGAAATTTAGATAAATGGAACAGGACAGAAAGCCCAGAGATAAACCCACACACAAATGGTCACCTTATCTTTGATAAAGGAGGCAAGAATATACAATGGAGAAAAGACAGCCTCTTTAATAAGTGGTGCTGGGAAAACTGGACAGCTGCATTTAAAAGAATGAAATTAGAACACTCCCTAACACCACACACAAAAATAAACTCAAAACAGATTAAAGATCTAAATGTAAGGCCAGACACTATAGAACTCTTAGAGGAAAACATAGGCAGAACACTCCATGACATAAATCACTGCAAGATCCTTTTTGGCCCACCTCTTAGAGAAATGGAAATAAAAACAAAAACAAATGGGACCTAATGAAACTTAAAAGCTTTTGCATAGCCAAGGAAACCATAAACATGTCGAAAAGACAGCCCTCAGAATGGGAGAAAATACTTGCAAATGAAGCAAATGACAAAGGATTAATCTCCAAAATATACAAGTAGCTCATGCAGGTCAATATCAAAAAAACAAACAATCCTCTCCAAAAATGGGTGGAAGACCTAAACAGACATTTCTCCAAAGAAGATATACAGATTGCCAACAAACACATGAAAGAATGCTCAACATCACTAATCATTAGAGAAATGCATATCAAAACCACAGAAGGTGTCACATCACACTGGTCAGAATGGCCATCATCAAAAAAATCTACAAACAATAAATGCTGGAGAGGGTGTACAGAAAAGGGAACCCTCTTGCACCCTTGGTGGGAATGTAAACTGATACAGCCTCTATGGAGAACAGTACGGAAGTTCCTTAAAAACCTAAAAATAGAACTACCATATGACCCAGCAATCCCACTACTGGGCATACACCCTGAGAAAACCATAATTCAAGAAGCGTCATGTACCACAGTGTTCACTGCAGCACTATTTACAATAGCCAGGACATGGAAGCAACCTAAGTGTCCATCGACAGATGAGTGGATAAAGAAGATATGGCACATATATACAATGGGATATTACTCAGTCATAAAAAAGAAACAAAACTGAGTTATTTGTAGTGAGGTAGATGGACCTAGAGTCTATCATACAGAGTGAAGTAAGAAACAGAAAAACAAATACATTGTGCTAACACATATATCTAGAATCTAAAAAAAAAAAAAACCAAACATGGTTCTGAAGAACCTAGGGGCAGGACAGGAATAAAGACGCAGATGTAGAGAATGGACTTGAGCACGTGGGGAGAGGGAAGGGTAAGTTGAGACGAAGTGAGGGAATGGCACTGACATATATACACTACCAAATGTAAAATAGATGGCTAGTGGGAAGCAGCCGCAAAGCACAGGGAGATCAGCTCAGTGCTTTGTGACCACCTAGAGGGGTGGGATAGGGAGGGTGGGAGGGAGACACAAGAGGGAGGGGATATGGGGATATATGTATACGTATAGCTGTTTAACGTTTTTATACAGCAGCAACTAACAACAATGTAAAGCAATTATATTCCAATAAGCATGTTAAAAAAATTAATCCTTTGCATGTCTAATAAGCGCCATGTATTTTGCTAGAATGGGGATAAAATAATGAGAAAAAAGGCAGACAAAAGCAGCTAACTAACAAACAACACAATAAAACAAATCATTCCTGTCTTCAATGACTTATATCCTAAAAGATAATTAATAATCTTAAGAATTAAATAAGCATATAAATACATGATTATGAATGCTGTGAATAAGAAATAAATCACGCATTTCAGGAATTGACCTAATCAGGGAATCTTTCCTGAGAATGTGATGCTTAAGGGGAGAAATTAAGAACAAGAAATAATTAAGTGAAGGAGAAGAGCAAAGTCTTCTCTTTGACCAAACTCTAGGGTAGACTCTTCTGAGCCTCACTAGGACCTGACCTTGAGTACATCCTTAACACCCCAGTTTTAGAAAGAATCCTGCTAAGTTAGTTTAGCCAAAATCCCCCACCTTGACATCTGGTCAAACTGCTCATCCTTCACCGTCCTCTAGGCCGTGGCTGATTACCCTAACCTGCTTTCAGCAAGAATTCTGTTACGTTGGTTTAGCCAGAATTCATCCTTATTCCAAATGCTTCCCTTTAACAACGTTCCATCGTCTGATCCCCACCGTGCTTCTGGTTTATAAATCCCGACTTGTCCATTCTGTATTCAGTATTGAGCTGAGTTCTATATTGAGTCTCTTTTCCCCTATTGCAATAGTTCCTAATAAAAGCTGTTTTTACTGCTTTAATTACCGTCAGACTCTGTTTTTTCTTTAACAATGTACATAGGTCCTGAGAAGGGAGGGGTCATTGTATCACACTGAAAAACCATCCCTGTATTTTTGTAATAACACAAATATGTTTAATGTGATTGACAGGAATCTGCACACTATTTCTTCAGGTTACATGGGGCCCTTCCAATGTTTCTGTAAATAAAGTTTTCTTGGAACACAGTCACACCCATCTATTTACATATTTTCTGTGGCTGCTTCACCTACTAAAAAGGCAGCTGGGTAGTTGTGACAGAGACTGTATATCCCACAAAGTCTAAACTATTGGGTTGGCCAAAAAGTTTGCTTGGTTAATGAATACGTTGTCCAATAAAGTTCTTCGTGAAAATGAAAAATGTGTCTTTTATTTTTACTTAAAACCAAACAAACTTTTTGGCCAACCCAATAATTACCATGTTGCCTTTGCCAAACCTTGTTATAGACTCCTAATCGGGTATACAGTACAAAACACTGGTTTTATGTGATTGCCAAATTTTGCAAAACCTTGCCTGCTTTGGGACAAATTTCATCAAGGAATTTATGACTAATTTTAAGACTTGTTTTCTAGAGTATTACAATTTTCTTGAAGGTTACTGGAAGCCTTTGTTCAAATAAAACTGTAAGCAGAGTTCCAAAATATAAATCAGATTGAAATCTAATTGTCTTATTTAAAGCAAAGCAAGGGGTCTTAGATCTCTCTGCCTAAATATTGGGCCAATCATCCTGGGCAAAACAAGTGCTTCAGAAAATACTTCTCTAGACTGAAGAGGGTATCCTATATTTCCAAAGGAGCCACAGTCATTTACTTCCCTGGAAAACTTAAAAAAAATTTTCCCATGCAGAAAAGTTGAATTAATAATATGATCACCTATATACTGTACAAATAAATTCAATGCAACATTTTGCCATATTTGCTTTATCTAGGTAATGTGTGTGTGTGTTTACAAACTTTTCCTTTACAGAGTTAATTCTACATAAACTGTAGGCATCGTGACCCTTCGTCCCTAAGTTCTTTAGGATTTCTCTCTTAAGGCATTCTTTTACATAACGAAAATAGCATTATCACATCACAAAAATAATTAGCAACAATTTTCCCTAATATCTAATATACAGTCCACATTCAATTTTCTCTCATTTGAATTACAACAACTCTCAAACTCATGCATTCCATTTCTTTATGTCCCTTTGGTCTTTATTATTCCATGACAGGTACCCATTTGCGGTTTTTTTGTTTTTTTTTTTTGGTTTTGGTTTTATTTCATTACATTGATTTTCTGTACAGACCAAGACAGTTATTTTGAAGAATATTCTACATCTGGTATTGTCTCATTGTGTGTGCCTTTTAATGTGTTCATTCTTTTTTTGCATTTCCTGGAAGTTTAATTGATTAAAACACATTGAATAAATAAAATCTCATGAGACCACAGTAATACTTCTAGGAAAAAAAAAGAGGGAGAAACACAAAAAGAAAACAAACTAATACTCTTCAGTCTTGCTGGAGTGATTATTACAACCATTTTTTACTCTGAAAATTTCTAATCAAAGGGAAATAAGCATTCAACCTGCTTTTAGAAGGAGCTGTATTTTATCCCAAGCAGATGAGAAAAAGTGCTTCTTGAGAGGAAATTCCAGTCAATAAATACAGAAAGAAAGAGAGAATTAGAAAATCACCAGTCTACAATACCCGGGGAATCATTAATTGAGGAAAGGACAACCAAGAGAAGCTAAAACTATTAGATGAAAGACTGTTGCAGAACCAGTCATTAGCCTAATACCAAAAGAAATCTCCCACCCACTTCTAGGGTACTTATTCATCACAAAGGGAAAACTACAGCTTTAGATACAAAAATCTGTTGGCACCACTTTAAATTACATGGTCAAACCTATCACCACTAAAATGAGGCAACCTGATTTTATGTCCTTTTGATATGACACGATGTAAAATATACCGGATCACCTATGAAAGGTTCTTGCCCCAAATTTTTCTTTTTATCTGAATGCAGTTAAGTCTTTAGACTTAACTACCAATTCTTCTAATTAGGTGCTTAATGAAATAATCTCATAATAACAACTTGATAAAAATAGGTTTTTTAGGTTGTAAGTATACTTGAAACAAGGATTAATCATTCTGCTAGTGGGTGTGAATATCGCAGCTGACCTGGGAATTAACCTGCACACTGCAGAGGAAAGGACAGTGGACTGTGTGTAAGGAGCCTCACTTCCATGCTCAGACCATTTTTAACTCCAAAACCTCAGTGACCTTGGCTACCACAGCTTCTTCTCAGGGCCTGTTTTTCCAATGACAAAATAAGTTTGAGTAACATACTTCTCACGTTATGCACCAAAGTTCTATGAATTTTTAAGTCACAGGAAATAGTCTTGCACATGCAGCTTAGCCCAGGGATTAAGAGAAGGGACTTGAGATCCCTCCCTCTGGGCTGTGAAACCCCAGCTCCACCACTGCCACATCCTTTCTAAGCTGCAGCCATTGATCCATAAAATGGAGATACTGCAGTTACATTACCTACTTCATAGGGATGCTGTGAGGATTTATTTGGTTAATGCATTTATAATGCTTAGAAAAATGACTACTGTACTGTAAGCATCAAATATATATTATTACATTATTATTGTTTATCTAACTTTATTTGGAATCATTACCACATTTTACTTGAAATGAGATCTGAATTAAGACCATGCTGGTGGCAATTACATTGTAAAATTACAAATTTTGTTGTGGTCAATGTGTTTGTCTTAAAAGGCATTTGACACATTAGTGAAAATAATGTGCCAGGCTCTAGGCTGATTTGAAATCTGAAAGCCATTTACAACCCCTTTCTCCCTTTTATTCATCTATTATAGTCTGTAGCAAGAGATGGCTAAGTGACATTCTTGGTATAAGAAGTTAGTGGAAATCAACTGGTAGAGTACCTAACAAAGCTTCTGAACAGGAGAGACTCGGCTGGCATTACTGCTTTTGTCCCTTACAATTTACCATTCTTTCTATCTGAAACAGACACAGTATCTGGAAGCAGCCATGTTGAAAATGTGAAGTCAAAAGCTACAGTCTTTAGGATGGCAAAGGAGACAGATACAAGAGCTGGGTCCCCAGTGGTACCACTGAACACCTACGGCAGTCAGCCTGCTAGACTTCTTGTTATATGCGGAAAGTAAGTCCCTGTGTGTTTAAACCGCAATTTATCTGATTTTGCATTGCTTGTTACCAAGGACAATCCCAACTGATATTCTATTCATGTTGTAAAAACACTAAGAGGGAGGCAAGATTATTACTATCTGTTAGACATGTATAGTAAATACATTCTTTAGAAGCCTTGTTTTGAAAAGAGCTGTAAAGATTGAATTTCTCTTAAACTTTCATAGAGGCTTAAAACTTTATTTTGCTGAGGTTAGGAGATTATTATCTTGCACTCTAATTTGTACTCAACAGAAACTATACCAGGAGCAAACTGAGATGGGCTAATACAAATGACTGATCTTCTTACAAGAAAAGTCTATTGAATTAATGGAGTATTTGTGAGAAGATAAGAATTTTAATGTGGCTGATGTATTGTGAAGACTTTAAGAACTGTCTAGAAGATAATTTCCCACGCTGAAAAAAGTAATTCGTTAAGGCAACTTAACAAAAGGAAACTTCAACAGTGTGGCAGATAATAAAAGTATCTGTCATCGGGTCTTGGAATATGGAGTCCACTCTCTGGTATGCTTTGGGTAGCAGGTCTATCTCTTACTGTTAAATTAATATGTTAGCCCTCTTCATTTTCCTTATGCTGTCAAGTAAATATAATAAAACAGGTTAGTTGAAGCTCATTTTTGAATAAAATTCAAAGCGATTCCCACTACAGAAGATGCCAAAAGGAATGCAAGGCACCTTCTGTTGCTTGAAGCCTTTTGGGGGGAGCTTACTGAGTTTCAAGGAAATAGCCTTATAGCTGAAAAATCTTCTTCTACTTCTTTTCCTTAAAGTTTCTGTCCTCAATATTTTACTCTAAACCATAGATTTAAATACAGGTACAGAAATCCTTCCCCGGGTCAATTCACTTCAAGACCTATAAACAACGGAATCACCACCTAAGTACATTTGCAAAGCTCTTTTGATGTTAACTTTTCAGCAGTGTCCTAGTCTATACACCATGAAGTTTAGAAGAAATTATTTCAATTCTAAAGCATCCCAGAAACCTCAGAAAAGCCACTGAGCTATTTGCTTTCCTGAACACAAGAGTCACATTTAAGTCACATTCCTGAACACAAGAGTCATCGTAAGAAGGTGTTTTGTCAGCTTTCCACAAACAACCAAAATAGAACTTTTATATTCAGCTACACACTTTCATGTTATATGGTATTCAGAATACATACAAAGAGGAGAGAAGAACATCCCAAATTTAAAGGCAACCTGGACTTACTGGTTAATTCCACCTGGAGGTATTTCAAATGTTAAGCAGGAGCAATTTTGAAAATGTGTTTTCACCCATGGAAGTATGCAGAACACATGTATTCCTGACACCAGCACAGCAAGGTAGATGCAAGTGCTCAAGCTGCCTACCCTCCTCTCCATCATCTTTCTTTCTCTACACCACAGTGACACTGAGATACAACATTTGGAATGATCAAATAAACTCCCTTTCTCTATAATCTACCCTTTTGATCCTGAGGAATATGCTTGCTCACACTGGAAACTTGGCACATTTGAGCTCTCCCAAGGACTGTCCCAAATCCACACCCAGACATGCATGTAAGCCTGGGTCCTGACTGACAACCATGATAATCAAGGACCAGCATGGACTCTGAGTCCAGCAAATATACCACCTCTCTGTATCAGCTTGTTAACTAAGCAAATTAAGTCCCTGCCCTCCAGAAGCTCACATTCTAGTGGAGAATAAAGATGTCAAAGTGAACAAATAAATGACTCAGGTTTAAACAGTTCTAACTCCTATAAGAAAAGTTAAGAACACTAATGAGGGTAAAATCTTATGTCAAAAAGTAAGGTCTAGAGGAAGGAAAAATTACTTTTACTATCCTTCTAGGTTCTCTGGCTGGGGCCCTGTGAACTGGACTGACAAGACAGATTTACAAGAGAAGAGCATACAAATGCATTTAATATAAGTTTTATAAAACATGGGAGCCTTCAAAAGGAAATGAAGACTTGAAGAAATGTTTAAACCTGAGCATTTCTATACTCAGGTTTGATGGAAGTTTAATACTAGGTTTGACTTTCCATGGAAAGTCATGGAAAACATGATAGGAAAAATAAGTATGACCTAAGGGTAGTAAACTCAGGGAAACTTAGCACAGCCTGCTTGCTCAGATTCCTCTTGGGAATCCCTCCATCTTTGGAGGTAAGAACGTTCCTTTCCTCTGGGAATAGGGAAGTTCTCACCTGAGGGTCTACTGACCTGCTTCAGGGGAGAAGGATGAGGTCAAGCAGTCTTCACATAACCCCTGTTTCTCAAATTCCTCCATTTTAAAAGATTCAACATGCCAAAGTGCATACTGGCACTATTTTGGGGTAGTGTGTTCTGAATCCTATCAAAGTCTATTTTTGAGAGGGCCACAATTGAGTGGGTATTTAAATTGTGCATGCTGGGAAGGTAGATTATTCTGGCAGATGTAGTAGCTAGTTCAAAGGCTCCAAGGTCAGAATGCAGCTGATGGAATTTTAGTAACAGAACAAGGTCATTGCAGCTGGACCATAGCTAGCAAGAAACAATATGGTAGGAAACAGGCAGGGCTGGCATCCACCAGACCCTGCAGGCTATGAAGAGGTGGGTGATTACTAGAGTGTCTCACACACAGGAGAAATGAGAACTTATATGTTTATTGGAAAAAAACTCTCCCTGTGGCATAGGGATGCTATATTGGGACTAACTTACAGGGCTACTATCTATGCTGAAGATCTGTGTGTGAAAAGGACTGTACCCAATGTTTGGTATAGAGCAGGAATCCAATAAATATTAGCTCATTGCTATTTCTTTCCATTACAATGATGCAAGACAACAATGTATCCCAAATCAATACAGAGGCGAGTGATTGCATTTTTCGAGTCTATTTAACTTTAAACTGCTTTGCCTTACCACAAAAGTGACACACACTCATTTATACAATTCATAAAACTATGAAGAACTATCAAAAGAGGAAAACCTGCAATCGTAACTCCTGCTCCCACAGACAACAGCTAATAGTAGTTATTTTCTTCTAGATTTTTTCTATGCTATCATGTCCATGTAACTGACCTCACCTTATGTACACACTTTTGTATGCCATTACATTTTTCTCTATTAATTAAACCAGTTTAGAGTTTCTTAGCGCTCACAAAATCTCCTTCCAGAAGCAAGGTGCCATACAAAATCAATATGATTGCCTCTGCACATTTAACTCTCTAACATGTCACAAACTGAATGGGCGTGTATTCTCAGTTAAGTCTCAGTTCAGCTCTCTGATGTATGGAGGGCAAGCTAGAAATTTTATACCACTTTAACAGATGGGTAAACTGAGACTTCAGTGGCTAATGGGAGAAGCTACATTTCAAATGATTAGGAAAGTTCAATCTAAAACCTAGCTCTTTTTGTTTCTGTCCATCGAAGGTCCCACTAAACCCTCCTATCATTTCCTTCCTCCGTTCATCCTTAAATCCTTTCTGCTCCATGCACTTTGACTCAGTGTTGGCCCACATTTGTAGCTCTTTAGAAATATGGACTCTCAGTTCTCATACCAGATCTATTGATGCAGAACCTACATTTTAACAATATCTCTAGATGATTCCTTTAAATATTGTCGTTCGAGGAGTGTGAAGTAATACACCTTCAATTCTTTGTAGAAAGAGGCTAGAAGGACCAAAATAATTATATGATGACCACTCTTAGTCATATTCTACAAGCTGAACACAAGAACTTATTGGTTTCATACAGAGGACAGGAAAAACAGTAATTCTGAGCTAAAATAGTTCTAGCAGCCATGTATTTATTGTCTTCTGAAATGCAGCATAAAAATGAGTCACTTAGCAGAAAACCATTAGCTAAAGGTGACCGGCAAAACTTACATTTTAAAAATAATTTTCACCTGCAGACAGACTAATTCATGTGAAAATGACATGTGTGAATATCAGTCAAAAATTGATTTGAGAAAATTAACAAAGATGAAAGTCAAACTTAGTCATTTAGTCTGTCTAGAAGAGTCGAAGGAGAATGAAAGCCAGTTAAGTGCTGCAATTTTGAGAGAAATTACACATTTAATTCATAATCTCTACATTTTTTTTGAAATTGTTTCAGTGAGTTATGTTAAAATGCACCAAAACGTATAGATGGTTCTTTTGTTTAATATAAAGACACAGTTAGAATTCAGCAAGTCTCCGTGTTGAGTTGCTGAACAGAGGTATCTGATGCGTACCTGACCCTCACATAGTTTCATAGCTTTAATCATGAGTGACTGAATGGGCTTCATAATAGAAAAATGGAGAATTAAAAAGACAAAACTCCAGCCAACAACTCCCACTACCTTGGTTGGCTATGATTTTACTCCAAGCTTTCACCTGGCCATATGCTTGGCCATCACCTCACTCCTTCTAAGCTTCTAAGGTTAGTCATAACCCTGTTCTTCAACTTCCCTTTTCACTTGAATGAGGAAGTTATTCCATTCCTTACGACAGAAAGCAATACTAATTAACTCCAGTCAGCAAAGCAGTTTATTGTTAGGAAAAGGTGGAACCAGGCTCTGAAAGAATAGAACCCTGACTGCACTGGTCTTCCAGGAAGCAGAAACAAATAGATGGTCTTTTTGAGGATACAACCCGCTTGCTGAATGCCTCCATCCCTGTTCCATCCTTGTGGATTTCTGGGAGAGAGGACCTGGTTATCCTAGTTGTTGTCTCTCGCCCAACGCCCTCAGCAAAGTCAAGGCTGCTTGACTGACAGACGTCTATCCCACTTTTAACTGGAACGAGAGCTTCCAAGATGGGTGCGGAAGGGAGGGGAACGGAGGGAGAAGACCTGCGTTTACTTCCTCTCTGACCCAAGCCCCCCACCATTTCCTCAGAACCTTTCCTCACAGGCACACGAGGCTCACATTACCAATAAAAGAAACTTTCAGACTTAAGGTCAAGAAAAATAGCACGTAGTGTCAGGTCTCCTTGCCTTTACTCACATGGTTCACTCCGACTGGAAAGCCCTCAGGGCTGGCTCGGTGAATTCCACTCCTGCGTCCGAACCTAGTTCAGACGCCACCTCCTCTGAAATGATTTTCCCAGCCTCTCCAGGACCAACTCTCAGTCCTCCTCCTGAGTTTCCCAGCGCATCCTTCCTCCCCGTGTGGATGGCTCGCTGCGTGTTACACTCACTTGTGCCCGTCTCCTAGGCGGGACGGTGAGCGCACTGGTTACACTCGGCTTCGTGACCTCGTACAGCTCCAGATCATCCACTCTGACCGACCAGCACGACTGCCACAAATGTGCTCGGAATACACAACTTTGAGGGTCAGGTTGAAATCAATTCCGCGGCCCAACATGGAGCCGCTCCTGCTCGGGGCCAAGTCAGCAAACGGAGCTGCCGAGTTCCTTTAAATTCTCCGCTTGACGAGAAAAGCAGCGTACTCAGTCTGTCAACCCCCAAAGCCAAGCCAACTCTGGGCTTTATTCTTCCTTCCTTATTTCTGGAGCTTTCTGAAACACACCTGAGGGCTACACCACCCTCTCAGACCGCTCTGAGCCCACCACTTCTGAGGCGCTAGAAAACTCGCGCTGACTGAAAATCCCGCGAGAAGAGCGCTGCGCTGCTCGGGAAACGCCGTCCTTCTCCAGTCCACGCGTCATCTTCCCGTGAATAAAGGACTTCAGACTCATTACTGAATTGTTTTGGTGTCCTCATTTGGCAGTACTAAACTGATAAGTTCATTCCAGACGTTCTCTGATTCTAGTCTGTGGGAATACTATGTATAATTACAAAATCTGCCCAAGTGTAAAAACTGAGGGATGAACCAGAGACCATTTTGAGCCTTATTTTGAACTACTTTAACAGTTATGCATGATTAATATCGTAATGGTCCTTAAATAAGGAAAGAAAAATAACATGTATCAGGAACTCAAAAGTCTGTAGACTAGATTTTACAAAAAAGAAACTCAAATATTCTTCTTACCTCCTACAAACTTCGTATCTGATATGAATGATAATGATATACAGAGACAATATGCAAAGGAAGAATAATGGAGACATAATAATAAAGAAAAAAAGTAAATTACCCATATGTCCAGGAAGTAATATGTGAATATCTAAGAAAGGAGTACCAAAAACTTTAGTTGAAAAGAGAGGAATTTATATCCAATAACCTAATGCAAACAGCCACTTTCCTACCTGCTTAAGGTAAATTATAAAGTGTCCAGTTCTTCAAAATTCTAAGAAATATGACTGCCCACTTATTTGATATTTAAATTCCTTCACTCTTTAATATGTTATTTAATTTTTACTTGGCCTGTTTTGTCTCCCCAATGAGATTTTAAACTCCGTGAAGATGAGCACCATCTCCTTTCCTTCTGTGGTATTCTGTGATATTCTGAAAATCTGAACATTCTAAATGAATATAAAGCACACAGGGTTATCATTACCTTATTTCCTCAAAATGTTACCAATATGAATAATATTATCTATACTTGATTTTTAACATCACCTCCAAGTAACATGAACTGCACTAAAAATCCTGTGTTTGTAGGATACTCATTTGAAATTATCCCCAAGGCAGGCTACCAAAATAGTAATAATAATAACAATAACAACAACAACAATATTATAAAAAAGCAGTATAGAACACAGGAAAGCCAATAGGACTATTGAAAAGGAATTCCAAGTCTACATTTGTAGCTCATTTGAATTTAATAGATTAGACTTTGAGTGGTTATTGTATGTTTCAGCAATTCTGCTGATAAACATTAAGAGGGAAAAAGCAATTTTCTTCAGATAAACATAGATCTTTGACACTAACTACTTTCTTACTTGCACATACATGGCTTAAATTAACTGAAAATGCCCTTACTCTATTTAGTCCCTTAACTTAAACAGAGGTATGAGTCACTTTCACAGGAACTCACACTGAATACCTGCTTTGAGGTGGCCAGTAACTCAATTAGTTTTTGAGTTTTATTTCATTTCAGTGACACAGTAATTGAACTACAATAAGTCCCTCTGACTGTGGAAAATAATTTTGAGTTTAATATTAGCACAACTTTTAAAAATTAAGTAAATCAAATATAAATAAATAGAGATGTGCAAATTAACTTAATTCTAGAGAAGGCTGTAAATTTTTATGTTCAAAGTAAACGTACAAAGTTGAGTCCATTCTATGTTGCCTGAATTTAAACACATCATAGGAGGAAAATTTTTTTCTCTGACCATTTAGATATTAGCTAGCCCATTTATTGAGTACCTGTTAGATGAGCAACACCATACTAAACGTGAGCCCAGAGCAGGATGGATTGTAGAGGAAATGAAATGTCAGTTTCCTGAATTTTAGTTTATCTACAAAGCAGAAGACAAAAATAGAAAAAAAAATTATACTAATGAAAACATTTACAGAGCTTATAACAAATCCTTTTTGAGAGTTTTAACAAAGCCTGGTAAATTAGTTTTTAGTATTGCTCTTTATTAAATGTATTCACATCTTTCCATTTGAAACCCATAACAGCAGGTGTGGATCATTACTTCCATTCAGGTTGGCTGCTTGGACATGGGGACCATGCAGTGCACATGACCCTAGGCTCAGAACAGCCCCGAGCTTGGTTTAATGCTCTGATGTTGCTGTCTTAAAATTCAGAATAATATTTGAACAAAGGGCTCCACATCTTCATTTTGCATTTGGTCCAGCAAATTAGGTAGCTGATCCAGCTTGCATTTGACAAACAAGAAAAGACACCCGGAGGAGAGGAGTCATCGTCAAAACAATGGAAACAATTAATGGAATTGTCTAAAGAAGAAAAAAAATGGTATTTCATTGAGTCTTTAATAGGACAATGGGAATAGATGTGATTTGGGGGACAAAGGGGAGGGAAATGGATGATTTCCAGGTAGATAAATATATATTACATGGCCTCTGTTAGGATGCTCATATTGTAGTAGGAAACTAGCGTCCACCCAGACTCGGGTTTATCTGTGCCTGACAAAATGCTGACAAAAATCTCTTGTGAGAGGCTTCCCTGGTGGCACAGTGGTTGCGAGTCCGCCTGCCGATGCAGGGCACAGGAGTTCGTGCCCCGGTCTGGGAGGATCCCACATGCCGCGGAGCGGCTGCGCCCGTGAGGCATGGCCGCTGAGCCTGCGCGTCCGGAGCCTGTGCTCCGCAACGGGAGAGACCACAGCAATGAGAGGCCCGCGTACCGTAAAAAAAAAAAAAAATCTCTTTTGAGAATTTTAAAAGAAAAGCTGAGAATTGGAATTAACTAGATTGCACCATGAATACCAGACCTATGGCCAACCTGGGGGGTAAGGGTAGTGGGAAGGAACAGATTGGGAGTTTGGGATTGACGTGTACACACTGCTATATTTAAAATAGATAACCAACAAGGACCTACTGTATAGCACAGGGAACTCTGCTCCATACTCTCTAATAGCCTAAATGGGAAAAGAATTTGCAAAAGAATAGATATATGTATATGTATAACCAACCTCCCTTTGATCAACGGGCCTAGGCTGTCTTCTTGGTTGGAGGCCATTGACTCTGTGCTGCTTCTGACACTGTGAAAACCCAGATGCTCTGTGCATTTGAAAGGACTTTATACAATGCTAGTTTTGCTCCATGTGCCCCTGAACTGTGACCTTCCAGAGTATTCCAGGGTCTCCTTCCACTCTTATTCCTCACTGCATCCTCCTAACCATTTGTCTTTTGAGGCTACATAGACTTTGGGTTTGAAATGCTTCAGATTAAGGGCTGGCAAACTATGCTCTGAGGGCCAAATCTAGTCAAGGGTCTGTTTTTGTAAAACTCTCAAAGTAAGAATGGTTTTCACATTTTTAAAGCGTTGTAAACAAAACAAACAACAGAGAATATGCAACAGAGAGAGTATCATTAATATAGGTGGCCTGCAAAGGCTAAAGTATTCACTACCTAGACTTTTACAGAAAAAGCATGTGAATCCCTGCTCTAGATAGAGTCAACGATTTTCAAAGAAACATGTTATATACTCTTCAGTCTTTTCCTGACCAAGGACAATTATTAGGGTATCTTAAATTTTTCACAGCTAGGCTCACTATTCACGAGGCATAGTAGGGCCTTAAGAACTCTGTCAAGGTGATTGTTTTGATCTTGGAGAGTCTGAATTACATTAACCTCACCTCAGAGCAAGACTTGATTCAGACCTCATTCCTTTCTGATCTTGACTGAAACTTTGCTGCCTCTGGTTGGATCTCACTCAGTCAGACTCAGCAGTAAGTGGTAGCCTGCTTGTAATCTCTTAACTTTCATCCTGTCCTCTCCCTTTTCCCTTTCTTCTGCTCCAAAAGAAGAGTCTGCTCATGACAACGAAAAATAAGTACATTTTCTCATCATTTACCTCTTTTGTAGGCCTCTTCCTACTGGCTGTGGGCCCATATCGTATTGAAAGCCTTATGAGAAATGCCATCAGTGGAATTCTATGGCCAACACCCCAGATTCTGAGCCAGCTCCTGTGACTACCTGCAGACCTCTGTGCTGGCGGAGGCACTTCCTTTCTGCACTCACCTGCATAATGGCAGGTACTGTCCCAGAAACAGAAAGGGCTCATCGAGTTCAGAATCCTGGCCATCACCAAACCTTCCCTGGCTGCTTCTGTCTCTAACAGATGGGTACCCAGCCATGGGTTGTTCTATGTCAGCAGCCAAACCATCTTCGCCTGCCTCAACATGTTGGTGTAGAATATTGGAGAATTGACCAACTGCATTGCAGCTGAAGAAGGCTGGCTGGAAACATGCCTATTTGCACCAATGAAGAGATTTTCACTTCACAGCAAAGAGATATTTTTGGATGATTTACTTCAATGAAAACCTGCATTTGTTTTTTCCTGTCCTAGTATGTCTTAAGGCATGGATGGGAAAAACAAAAAAGTGGAGCAGGGGCGGGGGGCATAAGTGTAGTTCAGATATGGATAAATAACATAGTTGTAAATAGTCCAGAAAGGAAATATAAACTATTAAGCATGATGCTCTTATTATATTCTAGTCCTGTGAAACTTGAAACTTGACTGAACCAAATGTTCTTTCTTTCTCTTCTCCTTTCCTGACATTTATGTTTTTGTGCAAGAATAATTTACTGAGAGATGTACTTGTACTAGTTCTTCCTTTCTTTTTCCATTCCTTCATTGCAAGCTAGAAGGCAGGCCCTTAGTCACAGATGTTTACAGAGTGGAAAACAGAAGCCACTTAAAGTTAAAATCTCTTTTCCTGTCTTTCATAACAACTTTAAAGCAATTATGCTAGTGAGTGCCTCCGAGGGCAGGAAGAGGAAATATAAAGACATTTTCTTAAGTCTAAAATAAAAATAGAGATTGTAGAAATAAGAAAACAAGCCAAAGAAGAAGTCTCGGTATCAATATCTCAGGGAGTTAGTTGACAAGATCTGAAAGGAGATGGTTTTCTGGAGTTTATAAGAAGGCTGGAGCTCAGGCACAGGAACTTTTGGTCTTCCCATAATTGCCTTTTCCCCAAGCAGAGCACCAAAGCAGAAAAGTTATGACTAGAGATACCAAGGAGACTGGTACAATGGGCATCTCACTGATACCATGGATGGATGACCAATGACCAGTGGTCCTATGGATGTGCCCAATGTCATGATGCTAAAGAGTCTCTGGGACTTTTGCAGAATTCTGAGCAAGTCAACCTCAACAATACTTACTATTATGTTTCCCATCATTGGAATCAGAACGATTTTTAATTTTAAAAAAATGGATAAATTGGGCTTTCTTGAACATCTGAGTTTACGGACTATGCTTTGAATTGGGCACATCTTTCTGCTTATAGATGATCACAGTAGAGGTCTTCAAACAGTGGGGGATCCTGTGGCCTTTGTCATGAACAAGGTCAGTAGCCCTTGCTCAGAGAACATCCCTTCATGTTTTCATTATCACTGAACTTTATTGTCAGTGATGGTTTATTAAGAAAGCTGCAGTTTGGAGCCTGACCCCTGGAAGAGGTCCTCCTACTAATTTCACAGGGTGGTTGCTCTATGTAGCAGAATCTTCTTCTAAATGAAATGTATGTTGGGTAGAAAAGGGAAATGGTCCCATATGAATTGATGTTGCAGAATATTCGCAGAAAGCCCCCTTTTCCATACACACCGATGTCAGAGGATTTCACTCCCTCTAACCTTGTTATAAAACTTTTACATCCTCGGCTAGCTGGTGCTTCTAGCTCACCTGTCTGCAATTGGTCCAAGTGCCGAGTATAAAAACACGAAGCTTTGGCTGGAGGATTCCTTCTGAGGTCACCCTGCCTCCCTCCCTGCCTCCAGGCAGATTAGGACCTAAACCAAGCAATTCACAAAAGTACAGTCTGTTTTTAAACAGCTCAAGAATCAGCATTATGTAACTTTACTTTGGTAACACAGTTTAATGTTTACCAAGCTGTCGCTATATCCAGCCTTCACATAATCCAAAATAGTAAGAAGGAGAAGGAGAAGAAGGAGAATGGTAAAATAAATAAACCAAAAGAAAATGTGCTCTAACTTAAGCTCAGGGTTTTTTCTTTTTGTTTTTTTCCCCTCACTCAAGGAGACAGCTTATATTAAAAGTGCCCATCAGTCCATTTTAAGCTACTCTTTTTTGGGGGGCGGGGGGGGGCGTCTCCTGGGATTAGTGCTGCTTTGACTCTGTCCATTACAGTAACCACGCCCACCCTCCCTTAGTTGGTTGACTGCTGCCACTTGGCCTTCACCACCCCATGATCCAATTACTCACAATGCACTTAGATTCCCAGGCCACTCATTTATGCACATATTTATTTATTTTTTCACATTAACCCTAAATTTTCTTTCTAACTCTTATACTGTCTGAAATTATCTTATTTTTCTTCTACTCCCATCTCACTTCACTACCATTGAATGGAAGTATCCAGAAAACTGGGGCATTGTCAGATTAGTTTATGACTATCTGTCCTGTTGCTAGATTATCAATAGGAATATAGCGGGTGTGAATCAAATATTTGTAAATGAGAGAATAAATTGCATAAGAAGTTGTTACATTTATCAAGCATTATTAAGTGTCTACTTTGTACAAAGGACTTCGGGATTACAAAGATGTGTTTAGGTCAGTGGTTACAACCCCAGGCAAAAGTTAAAACATGACTTGGTTTGTTCTAGGAGAGAGATAAATAAGGAGTTCATGGAAGACATAATCCTAATGAACCTATCTTAATTCTTATTCTTTTTCTTATAGACATTGCTTTGACACTCAGTTCCAATTTTTGCCAATGAATATGGCAGCATAAGCCCTCAATCTCTTAAGGAGCAACAAGGCTTGTCTTTGATTACACAATTACTGGTGAGATTTCTGTGAGGGCTGTCCAGAAAGAAGAGATTCTATCTGGGGAAGATACTATGTCATCTTCCCCTCGGAAAGAAGGGAAAGTAGAGCTAGTTAGTCAAACCTCCAGGAAATCCCGAGTCTCAGGAATGCCCCATGGTGGTACTTCAGAACAATTCATAACACCTGATGTGTACATATTTCATATATCAGACAATCCACAACTTGGCCAATGAAACAACGGTTGTGAGCTCCATCCAGAACTTATTTAGCTTTAAAAAGAACTAGTTTAGCTTTAGAAATAATCCAGAGATTATTTAGAACTCAAATTCCAGGAATCACTGCCAACACTTTCCAAAACTAATATATACATTATTTTCTCACAGCTCTGCACTGAATAAGCATTGACAACAATAGCAAGTTAAAAGGGGTTAACTTTTTATGCAAACTGCTACTGTGATATGTCTCTTGGTTGCTACCAACAGTAACCCTAGTGAAAACTCATGCCAATTTTAAGGAAATATTAAACACTCTTCCCAAGGTCTATGAATGATACATCCTGAAACATGGAAACTGTCAAGCTGCTCTCTGAGGATTCCAGTCGCAGAGAGGCTGGTACTATAGTCAGCACAGTATTTCCACCAGAGGGATAAATCAATGATACAAAGTGAGTGTGCATGCATCCGCCTAGAAAAGCAGAGCAATAGTGGAGGAAGCTAATCATTTTTTGTTTTGTTTTGTTTTGTTTGTTTGTTTGTTTTTTCGGTACGCGGGCCTCTCCCTGTTGTGGCCTCTCCCGTTGCGAAGCACAGGCTCCAGACGCGCAGGCTCAGCGGCCATGGCTCACGGGCCCAGCCCCTCTTACAGGAGATTTTACATTCAATTCTTAGCCCATTAAATTATTTTCCTAAAGTGAGACCATAAGGTAGACTTCTGATTCTTGCATTTCAAGTGTGCCATTTAATTCATTACTTCTCTGGACATGAACAAATAACAAAATAAAGAGTTACTGATATTCTAACCCTGTATGCTGCAAACGGTCAGGAGAATAAACGCCTTGCATGACATTACAAGGAGTACAAAAAAATATACTTCTATTTCTTCCACACTTTATATCAACAGCCACTGCTTAACAGTTATGGGATATAGTTATATGGACTTTCTGATAGCTTCTCTCTTTTGTTATATGAATTCACAATTCAGATGCATTTAAGGGTCACTGCGTGTCCCATCCATCTTTTTTATCAACTGTTTCACATGGCCCAAAGCTAAAAAGGGGTGGGGGGTGTTTAAAAGGTACCTACTTGGAAAATACATTTTTATCTATTGATTTTTTTCCCCTTGTGTTGGTGAGGGAAACTCATCCAAACATTTGATTTATTTATGAGTTTTTTCAAATGGTGTGCCATGTAATATTTAGTTGAGGCTTTTGATTCATTTTAGTAATTTTTGATCCTTTTCTTCTACAATGTTATTTTGTTGGCCACCTCTTCATTGAAACTTTCCTCTCCCTTGCCCTCTGCCTCACAAACATCTGAACTCTTTAGGCACTCTTCTTAGGACTCCTGCTGAATTTAGAGATCATTCCCTAATTCTCCCTTAGTGCTCACATTCAAACTGAGTGTATAAGCATCACCTGTGACCCTCACCCCAGAAACTCAAATTCAGGGGGCTTGAGTAAGAACCTAGGAATCGTATTTATACAGGCTCTATGTAAGATAAAGATACATGGCCAAGAGTGGGAACATCTGTTTTTTTTGTTTTTGTGGGGATTTTTTGCAGTCTTAGGTGTTATCACAGGCTTTTTGTTTGTTTTTACAAATGGCTCCTTTAGTTTAGATTCCCAAATTCAGGTCTTCAAGCCTCATTCCTAATCTAAGTTCCAGCCTTCATTTTCAAAAGTGTACTGAACTCATTCATGGGACTACGCTCCTAACCCTTCAAAAGAATATATTGGGTGTGTATCATACACCAGGTACTGTGCTACCCACTTTACATACATCACCTCATTTAATCATTGTAACAACCCCCCAAGGTAGTGGTTATTAGTTGCATTTTCCAGATCAGAAAACTCTAACTCAAAGACGTTCCAGGACACACCCTACATTATACAATATTAAAGGAGCCAGCTGACTGGACAGCTCAGTTTTTTTCCTTTCCATTAAACACTACTTTAGACACAAACATAAATTTGATTCTGAATTTTCCCTTTTTGAAATTGATTCCTTTTTCTGAATTCCATTTTTCTGTGCATATTCCTACGATTTTTGTAAGTGTATACCACAAACATTATTATCAGCTAAGAATTATGCTACCTCATGTCATGCTTCCAACAATATTACGAGCTAAATACTATTTTTACAGATGATAAAATTCAACTCAGAGAGCTTGTGCATTACCTCCAATGGCACAGCTGAGATTTGCCTGAACTCTCAGCTATCTTTCTCAACCAAAATGCTATACTCAGTAGAAACTAAGGACACTGCTGGCCAGCAGGGATGATAATGAGAGGAGTCTAGAGAGCCTGACCTAACTCTGAAGGCAAAATGTTAAAAAGCCGCCACAGTTTCATAAGGTTGAATCAGTCCACATTTGGGAGGAAAACATGCCACACCGCGGAATTAAAACACAGCATTAAACTCACTCAGTTTATTAGAGCCCATGTGTGTATGGCGGCTGGAGACGAGAAAATGAGCTCCACAAATTTTTCAGGATGAATAATTCTTATTGTAATTGAATAAATAGTGACGTAATCACTGCAATATTTTCCAAATAGAATTGTCAGGAATGATACACCATAAATATTTTGATTACAGCAGAACTAATGATGACAATTGAATATTTTAGTAACATTTCTGATTCTGTTTGTGCTTGAATCTTGAAGAAAAAATATCTGATGACAATTAAGAGTAGTCATATGTCAATTCAAAGGGCAATTGATTTTTAATGAAACAACATTAGAAATGATTTGTTCATAATGATAGACTAAAGCTCATTCACAAGTTTACCATGTAAAGAAACCAGGCTATTTTAGAAAGTTTATTATGTGCTAACTTGTGAAATAACTTTAGGTCTTAAACCACTGATCAAATTACTCAACCTTTGAAATCTGGTATGCCAAGACAAATTTTTTTTTTTCCGAAAATTCCCATATATGCTTTCTTGTAAATCTGGAATTATTCCCAAATAAAAAAAATTCTCATGGTTAGATCCATTTAGTACTATCCTAGTGAGAGGACAGATAATATAAAAAAGAAAAACATTTTAAATCATTTTTCCTGTTTTGCAACTAATCTTGATACAATTTATTCCTGGAGAAATGGAATTCTTTTATCCCCCAAAACATAATCATTTAACTTGGCCCCCTATTAATACTTTGGCATCTATCAACATTTTAATTTGATGGGGGATTTTGTTGTTATTCTTATTTATACCCAGAACATTTAGAAATTGAGTATGAATGGTTTGCTGGGAGGAAGGAGCCGACCTTGTCCGGGAAGAACAGGTAGGAGTAAAGGAGGAATGAGATGTTACAAGGCCAGGGCGGGGGGAAAAAAAACCATGCAGAATGTTCACTACCATACTGAAAAATCTATGGCAAGGGGGAAAAGAAGAAAATAACTAATGCCGACAGTATATGTTACTAGATTTTCCCTTCTTAAGGAAGTGGCCATGACTTGTTTTTCTTTGCATTTCAAGCAGGTAACTGTGCTTAGCAAACGCTCAGTAAATATTAGTTGAAATATTTTAAAAAATACTATGTCTCATATATTTTCTGAAGCTCTATAACATTTTAATATTATTACATAAATGAGAAAAACTACTATAATAACAAATATATAAAACACATGTAATACGATGGGTTCAGTATTAGGCGGCCGTCAATAACTCTGTGAAAGGGCTGTTATTAGCCTCTTTTTCAGATGAAGAAACTGAGGAACAGAGAGATTCAGCATCTTAGCAAAGTCCCACACCTAATCCCTGGCAAAACAAGGGGTACCTCTTTTCAAAACTGTGCTCTTACTTTGTAAATTTGATGTCCAAATAATTTTAAGAGTTTTTTGGGTTTTTTTTTAAAGGCTCTTTCTCTTTTATCTCTGGCATCCAGGGGCCATATTTCTCAGGCTGAAGACTCCTCTGGTGATGGATAAAGGAAAAGGAGACCCAAGCAAGCTGCCAGTGCTGGTGTGTTGCTACCGAAATGTCAAACTACAAACTTCTTCTTGCCTGTCTCTCCACAGATCCCTCATCCTCCAACATCAGTTTTTCCTGACCCCCCCTTCCTTTAAATGGGCCTCCCAATCCCCCTATCCTTACACTCATAAAACTCTCACACTCATCTCCATTCACTAAACAAATACAGACCCCAAATTTGCCGAGCTCCCCAAATGAGTATCCTTTGGAAAGGATAGAAGCAAGACAAAGCATTGCACTTCTCTACACCCAAGGAAAAAGATTTACTGCGTCATACCAGGCCTGAAGGGGGAAAAAGTCCTTTATCTAACAGCACCAAAACAACTGGAGTCATCCTGCCTGTTTCACGATGAGACACAAAGGAACACGTGAACAGCTTCTTGTCAGTGTGACTGTCCCCTGCATTCTGAAACCAAATGTTGTGCTGGTTCTGAGTGTTCAGGAATCAGCCCGGCTGAGGGGTGTGAGGTAAGTACAGTAGCTCCTAAAGGAAACATCTATCATTTTCCCTTCCAAATGGAAGGATTTGCCAGCCCTGGCCTCCATTCAGAGGAATGTATAGTGTGACCCTCAGAAATTATTACACTACTGAAACCGCCATGCTTCTCTTTGAAATAAATGAATGGTGATCATGGATGCTCACCTAACTTTTATGATGAAGGATTCTCCAGGAATTAAGAAATCCGAACTTCCTATGACCTATATAATATGCCTTGGGCACAATCGTATTTGTAAAAATTACCTCCTACTTCCAGCATCACAGAGACCTATTCACAAATGATACAACTTGACTTTCTTAAGGCAAAATGCCTCTATCATCTTTTCTGTTACTCCTCCCTCTAGTTTGTCCTAAATTTCTTAACATAAAATTATCTTCCTTAATCCCCTTGAATGTAACAGGAGAAAGGTCAATTAGCACTATATGTACAAGACAGGCAAGTGTTGTTTGGATTCTATTTTCTGCATCCTAGTTTGATTTTCTGAATGTGTTTTGAGAATTATCAGAGAATTAACCGATCACCTGGCTACAATGAGAACAATCTAATCAAATAATGCAGTGATCAGCTTTGTCCTATTTCAAAAGGGCCACTTATTACCTGTGTACAAAATGTAACTGAGCCTATTACTAAATTTACCTACCCTATTTTCTAAGGGTTTCCATTTTTGTCATGGCGTGATTATACCAGACTGAACAATACAAAATATTATCTTCCTGTTGAAAAATGGCTCAGCAAGATTTCAAAGCAAAAATTCAGAGATAGCCCACTCACCCACTGCTTACTACAATCATTTCTGAGATGGGTTACTTCTCATGTCTGTTAGGCCATGATTACACAGGACAGAGGAAGGGGTGCTGAGAAAATACAGTGTGGGCTGCCAAGACCTCTGTCATCAAGTGCTACTGGATAACAAGAGGAAGTGATAAAAATAGAATACAAATAGAAAGTAGCATGACCAAAACCAAAGTGGGGCCAGACACTGCATAGTACATATAACAGATGGAGCTGGACCCAGAAAGAGAGCCTCAGAAAAATTAAGACTTTCTGCTGGGCTTCTCATCTTTGTTGGAGGCTCACCATCTTCTAGAAAGCAATGGATATGTGTTGAACTGAATTAACACATATAATATCCTTGCAATTAATTATGTCTAACTGATTTTTCGTACCTCTTGCTTCAAGAAAATTCCTTGCAAACTTCTGTTTGCTTGTATTTAGTTTAGTTTTGTTTTTTTTGTGTGTGGGCAGAGTTATTAAAATGGTAGATTAGAAGGGTGACATAGACCTGGTGTATGTGAATTTGATAGTGTTTTCTTATTCATATGTGAGATACTATGGCATGGAGGAGAATGCAGATAGGGAGGTGAATTAATGATGTGTTGAATGAACATATCCAAGTACTGTTGATTACTCAGGTAAGGATGAAGGAGGTTTCTAACTGTAAACTGACTGTAGCCTGAGAGAGTTCCACCACTCTGCCTGTCTTCTTCAACATGACCTTTTTGCAAGGCTCATCAAATGGGAGAATAGCATACATTTGGGAGAGATACAAACAAGTTAGATACAAGAGTTAAAAACAGACCTTGCAAACTGGGATGAATGAGACAAGTATAGTAAAATAACATTTAACTGAGGGAGAATAAAAGGAACAGCACATTAAGCTTCTAGAAGAGAATAGCAGTGATATTAGCAGCTACTATCAACTAAGGAAAAACAAATGGAGTAATTCTTATAACAACACAGCGAGGTGAGTATAGGGTTTATATTCCTACATTTTATGTATGCATGCTGACAGCATATGTAGGAACTGATGTGAAGAAGAATATTCCCTTGATCAAAAAGCAGAGCTTACATGGTGATTTATCAAATTAAGAACATACTTAGCAAAGTGTCTTTTAAAGCATTGTAACTCCCTGATCAAATCATTACTAAAGAAAAAAAAAAGACATTCCCATTTACTTTCCATTTGCTTTATTGAACTTGTTTAGTTCAAAAGCATCTGATATAATAAAACATGCCCTTCATAAAATAACATTTTTGATGTTCCCCAATAAAATGTAAAAATAAAAGTGTCCCTTGCCTTAAGGGCATTTATTTAATAATTCTAATCTTATGCAAAATTGTGTATGTGTGCATGTGTGTGTTGACCTGAAACTCAATGTTCGTTGAGAAATGTGAAATAAAATTTGGTATCTAGAAACCAAGTACTATTGTCTTATTTGGGGAGAGAAGCATCGTTAGTGGATCTTGTCTGGGGAGATGTTAATCACCTGCCTCTCAGTCACTGGCATAGAAATCACAAGTTGTTTTTTAATTCACTTTACCTTGTTTATTACAGCCAAAATGGCAGGGAAGGTTTTCTGATCATCAAGAAAAACTAGCAAGTCTCTTGTTTAAATGTCTTTCCCTTTTTCTTCATAAATGAAATAAACCCCCTACGGGAAAATGTTGGCCCTTTGATCATAAATCATGTCTTTCTGTTCCAGAAGCAACTTTATGTGAAGATGTAGCCAAATTTCTCTCTGAATCCCACGTGCTTACCAATGGTGGTGGTGACATTTTCTCCTGGAGGAAATTAAATTTGCCTTCACCTAGTCCTTCAAAATGATGAGCTTTGCCTCTCAGCAACTGGTTGTCCTGGCAGAGCTCCATCCCTGAAATAAGGTGATGCATCACTGTGACATATGGAATGGGTTTTCAAGAGCTGTCTTCCAAACTGTACAGGGTAGCTTTCCATTGCTGGCTGGGGCTGCTGAGAGCTTGCAGATGGAATATGGACAGGATCCTTTTGAGCAGGGAGCTGTTTTCGCAGCTGCCATGTTGACTGAGATGTGTTCTAAATTAAAGCTTTCTTCATTGCACTACAATCTGCCAAGAAGTTGGGCCAGTGAGGAGAGACCCATCCAGTTGGTATTGGGAGAGCAATTCCTCCCCATTTTGGTGGGCAAGGAAAGAGTGGACTCACCACGGCTGAGCTAGATCAACAGAAGATGAAACTGGTACAGTGAGAGTTCAGAGCTTTCCCTTTACTAATGAGGTCACTCCCTTAGCTAAAAAATTTTTGCTGTTGACAGAGTTGACTAGAGGTGCCCTGTTGCCTTATTCCCCTTTCAATATGAGGAGCTTGATGAGGTGGGATCCGTCTGCTGGATCCAGCTCCACCACACCCTGCCGAAGCACACCTTTGTGTGAAATAATGAGACCTCAGGGGAACATGTGTAGTGTTTTCCTGCTTCGAAGATTTTCCTCACAATAAGTTCTGTTTTATATTTATACCCTATGGCACTCTGCTCTGTATAGCCATACCTACCCACACTGCCCAACAGCTTGACTTTCAGGCTTGTGAGCATTTTAAATTCATTCCACTGGTTGGCTTTGCCAGCGACCTGGAAGTAAGCAATGGACACGGAAATCTCTCAAAACCCCTTGAGGTGCTGAACAAGGGATACCCACCTCAGGGCATTTGACTTGAATATTCTCCCCTCCTTTTTCTCTTTTGATCCATCTTGAGTTCTTCCTTTTCCTAAGTGAAGGAATGGCAAAAAAGCAGTCAAATTGGATTTAGAATTAGCCTTGGAAAAAGAAGCAGAAAATGACCCCAATTCCTCTTCTTTTCTCTCCAGCCCTGAAAAGAAATACCACATACGCCCAGAAATCTGGTACTATGCTAACAAACAGGTCATGCCCATTGCTAATTGGGCACTATCCACCTGATTCATGATTACAAAGGACATATTTGTTTGTTTCTGCCCCTGCTGCTATCGTTGGATGCCTCTTTCCAGCATTCATAAGACAGCCCTTCACACACAGTCATCCTGCCTCCATTGGTACCTGCCTGTATCTGAAGCAGATTTCAAACCTGTGAAGAAAACTGATGACCTGCTGGGCAAGTGTGAAAAGACTCCAGAGAGTATCAACAGCAGGAATACTGGTCAAAATTATGGACATTGTGGTTGGGAATTTAGGTCCTCTCTGCAGATATTTTGTTTCGATTTATTCTGAAAATAGGTAGGAATTTTTATTATTTAAGGTAAGATAAAGTTTTTACTTCTAGCCCTCTGGTTGCAAAGATAGTGTTGCTCTGTAAATCAACACAGTATTATCAGCTTTCCTCATCAGACTGAGTCCGAGACAAAATACTCTAGTCTTCACTGAAGACAGCGCCAACAATTCATCTTAATTTTGTGTACTTTAAGTCAGTTTTCCACGGAAAATACACTGAAAAAGATATGATATGGAGAGGAATCATTACGTAGTTAAATACATGAAAATAAATTCTGCATATTTATTTGATTTATTTTCTTAGATGTTTGCTTTTTTTCATAAGTAGATTTTATTTTGAGAAGTTTGGTATTCACACAAATAGCTGAACATTTGTTTCTAAATCGTTCTTCATATTTTTCCAAACTGAAAACAAGTTTTATATTTACAAGAATGTAAATATATAAAGCATTATTTCTGTCCTTTACATCAAGTTTACATTACAGAGTTTAGTAACAGTTAAATTTTATAGCCGAATCATGTTAGTCAACAAATGTAGGAGACTGCTTGATTCTTAATGTCCAGAAACTTAATAAGAGAAGCAAAAACTGAGGAAAGCTTGACAGCTAAATCTGAACTTGGCTAATGTTCACAGAAATGTAAATTATCTAAGTTCTTGAACAAGTTTTCTGCTTCTCTATTTTTTGAATCAGTCTCAATTTAAATAATTTAGTATGCTTGCATTAGGTAAGACAGTGCTTAAACATATATGTTGTGTTGGATTTACAGTGAAATGAAACAAGCCAGTATGTAAAATTATGCATTTGAGGATCTTTCTATTAACCTTAGGAACAGAATGGTAAACAGATGCACACAAGACAGATTTTCTTATTGTCTTTCTTGCTGTGGGCATCAACTAGCCACTAGTTCTTTACCACTGATCTGTATCTCATAGATAAGATATTATATTTGGAAGGGTTAATAGTCTCTATACAAATTTAAGATGACTACAGATATGGGCTAGGGATTGTCTACAATGCCTGAATTATACACTTGCTTGTAATGTACACACAATGATAAGAAGTACCAATGCCTAAATATTACAATACTTTGCATTTAGTAGAGACATATGCATTATTCCATTTCAATTAGACAAGTACTGAAATTTATATATTACCATTGACCAATCTACAGAAAAAAATACAAAATAATAAAGAATAGAAATGAACAAATAGTTCAAAAGTTCTGAGTAACTGGGAAACTTGACCAACAGACTAACTCATTTCATCTAGCAACTTTAACTAAAACTGAAAATTTTAGTTTTAGTTTTTTGTCCATGTGCAGCTAAATGTCACAGAGCTGGGTCTATATTTATTTACCAGTTCATTGCCCTGACGATTTGTACCCAGTTCTTATTTTCCTCAGGACAATGAATTTTTACATAATAATGCTTATACATACTCTGGTATGAACCTCTTATTTATTTGAATAAGTTTTCCAGTTTTTCATTCTCTTTCAATAAAAATAGGCATTTAACAAACTTTCGAATGCTTGGCACCCAGTCCAACATAGTCAAGCTGAGAACGAAATCTTTATGAGACTAAGTAGAAAGCTGAGCCAAATAAGCACAGTGTAGATAAATATTTAGAGTAAGTCAGGCCTCGAATTTAGGCCCAACTATATACATAAATGTTGTATTCCTTTTGGACGTTTTTAAATAATTATTTTTAACTCTTTAATAGTGAAAAGAAACAGATTTCTTTCCTCATTTAGTGATTTTCTGCCAATGTAAGTTTTCCTGTTAGTTACAATGTGAAATCATTTCCTTTGTCTTTGTCATCTGTTCTTGGCAAACAAGAGCTGCCACTTGCCACTCAATAAAGATGCTGAAAACCTCATATTATACATGCACACATATACACAGACCAAAGACCAGATATGAGCTCATGTTGATAGCATAAACATACAGATTCATAAATCATATATAAATCATAAATAATATATATATATATATATATATATATATATATATATACACATATATATATATGGAGAGAGAGAGAGAGAGAGAAGAAAAGGATATGTGGTATTTGGACAGACTATGTGTGTTGAATACTGATGACAGAACATTAGAACATTTGACTGCTGCTTTAAGCCAGGTCTTCCTGGTGAAATATAGGACATAAAAAATTAAGGCATACTTGAAGAAATGGAAAGCACTAAAAACATGCATGGCTTCAACCAAAGCTAAGAAATATTACATTCTTCCAAAAAAGAAATTCTGTTGGTGGACATGTAAATACAATCCTAATTTGTGAATTTCATAATTGATCTTCATCTTTGACATTACTAACAGTCAGGGCAGGAAAACATGCCTACTTATTTCTGTAGTCAGAAAAACAAATACTGAGCATTTACTGTGTACAGTTATTATTCCGGAAGTACAAAACATAACAATAAATCAGACTCTCACCCTATCTTGAGGAGGATCCTGGTTACATGCAAAACAATAGGAATGCAGCACAATGTGGTACAAGCTAAATGTCCAAACCTTAGAAGATAAGTTAGGAAATTATGATATCTCCGTATGACAGACAGCATAGTAGTCAACACAAAATCATGTTTTAAAGGACACTGTTACATTAAAATGTTTCCACTAATTAACACAACATACAAAACCACATTCACAAAGTGATACCAGTTCTATTAGATACATAGGTAAATAGCTGAAGAAAACAAAGAGGGAAGGGAAGAGAAGGGAAGGGGAAAAAACGAGAGAAAAGAGAAGAAAGAAAAAAGAAAATAAACAACTGGAAGGAAGGAAACAATGTTAGCAGTGTTTATAACTAAATTGTAATTATGTGGATTTTTATTTATTCTTTATACTTTACTGTCTTTATAAATAATGCACATTATTACCAAAGTAAATTACATAATAAATTCTAGACAAGGATTGCTTACAATCCCTTTGCCAAATAAAAATCAGTAGTTTCCTTTTTCATCTTTTGTCCTTTTCCATATGAAAAATTAACTTCGTACATATGTGAAAAAAATTAAAATTAGAGCTTTACATTCTTCATTTTTATTTAACATAGGCCTTGAGCTTTGTTTTTTCCTAAGGATTTTGTTGTTGTTGCTGTTTGCTTTTTCTGTATCTCCTTCCTACCACCTCCATTTCCACGCCATCACTACCAAGCAATTTAGCAGTCTGGTATGGGTTCTTCCTTCCAAACCACTCACTCTCCTAATATAGACATCTACACATGTTTATGAAGCACATAGGATCACTTGCCAATTTTTACATTTTAATGCAGCTCCCTTTTTCACTTTTTTGGACATTATTTTTGATCAAAAGATATAGATTTAACTAATTAAATTTAATAATCACAAAAAATATTTATTGAGCTTCTACTGTATACTGGCAACTCTTGTGGCCCTGGGGCTACAGTGTGCCAGGATCGTGCTTCCTATGCTCCGCTGCATGAATGAACCACAATTTACTCAGTGATTCCCTTATTCATGAATATTTAACTTCTTCCCCAAATTTCCCCTTTTGCTTTGTCCCTACACACAGCACTGCATTAAACATCCTTTTACATACATATTATATTCTTGTATTCTCCACACCTTACTTTATAGTGGTTTTATATTATTTACTTACCCAAAAATACCAATTATCATTCTTTTTAAGAAATACAATTGCAGAGTGTACTAGAGCTATAAAGAATGTGTTATAGGACCTCTCAGGAAGTAACTAAAATAAATGTACAGTTTTTGTGGTTATTAGGTTCCCATCTGCAAATGGTACCAAACATGGCAATTTACTGTCAGTCCAGGTAGAGGAAGCATTAAACCTAAAGTAGACAGCACCCACCCAGATGCAACAAAGAAAGGGTGAGGAACTGACTAAGCACAAGGATAAAGTAGTAGCAGGTACAACGATCAAATAGTTAAATATAGAAAATACTTTAAATATATATATTGAGTTTACATGGTCTGGATTTACTCTGTGGTGTATGAGTTGGGTAATAGTGGAAAATATTATTCAACTCTATCAAAAAAGCATCTGTGATCCATTTCATCATTTTGACACTTCATTGTTTTTTTATCATGACTATCAAAGAGGGAGAAAGAATGAGATCAATGCATTTTCCCTCCTAAGTGCCATATACTTTATTAGTCCTTTTAATTTCATCATTTTATCTAATTATTACCAATTGCATTATTATGATATTGGTGTTATAATCATGACTACCATTTTACAAATAAGGAAACAGGATCTCAGAGGTTAAGAAATGGCAAAAGAACGACAGAGTTGAGATTTAAAATTAGGTTTTAATTCCAATACCCCTGTCCCTCAGGCTACACCTTCTAAGAAATTTTCTCAAACCCTTGGGTAAGATAGATAGCAAAAATAATTCCCCAGTAAAAAATAATAGGGGGCATGGCATCGTGGATAGCCATGAATATCTGTTATTTGGGGAATGTGACTGTGACTTATGTGTAAATCTCACTACCTGTCTCATTGCCCATGACACATGCCAGTTGATATGCATGGAGCTTAATTTAAACTTTAACTTCCCAGTCAAGCCTTATAATTCCTTGGAAACTGTTTACCACTGCTACCACTGGAATGGTCACAGTGAAGACTTTTCCTATATAAAGGAGATGCATTTTATTTGTACATTAAATAAATTAATCACACACATATGCATACCTGTGTAAGCCTAGACCAGACCCAGCCCCTTCTGCAAATACAAAGAGAAGACCAGGCTATGGGACTTCTCAAGCCACATGCAACATGAAGATTAGAGCCCCTTCCCCCAAGTTATTTTTTTTAAAAAAACCTCTAAAACTTTGTGGAAATCTTCTTGATATTTAGATGAAAATAAATAAAATGCAAGAGAGATGGGACTTGCAGTTTTCTCACTTTTCATGAGAAGAGACATATTCACACTTTATATCACTATATAAACCCCTAAAAGTAGAAAACTTTAAAGTACTCAGAGTACTCATCAAACCTCTGTAAGAGAAAAAGAATCCCTGACGCATGTTATGGGTACAGCTTGAGACCTTTGCAAATCATCACATTCAGTAATGCTCCAAAGCACCTCATTTTACTCACGAAATACAATAAATTATGGCAGGAGTGAGCTATAAATGGTCAGAAGTCAGCTAGAATCAATGACTGGCCACATATAAAATCTAAACTCATCCTTAGCAAGACTGTAAAGGGTGGAAGATTGGGGCTTTCCAGTGCCTCGTGTATACATGAAAATGGGAATGTTAAACCCAGGACACCTACTGGTCTACAGCTGTTCACTCCTTCCCCCACAACACGTAATGAGTTGTTAGGTTGTGAGTATGGGGCTGTTTCTACTAGAATCTCTGCAATATTTAACACAGATCCTGGCACAGAGAAGACAGACAATGCTCGGTTGAATGGACTAAAGATAGAGATCAATTAGACAGAGCTTATCATTCAATAAATGTTGGGATACTCCTGAACTGTCCAAGGAAAATACAAAATGTATCATTTTAGGATGTCTCAATAATTTCACCAACGTAAGACTAACAGCTAGAGATAGTAGAACATGTATGCCTAGGAAGCTTTCTATTTGATTGAATGTTTTCTTTTATTGAGAGGAAGGAGGTAGAGTTTAAAAAAATGAGAAATTAGGTTAAAAAGACTGCTTAAACTTATCACTGTAATTCCATGTAAAATTTATAGTCTATTTCATAATATATCCATGCTTGTTTTAATAGAACAATCCCATTTAAAATTATACACAAGTTAAATGATTTAACAACCCCTTAATACAAAAAATTTAAATTATGATTGGCCCTTCAAGGCTTCTAGAAGACATAATATACTTCCACAGTGGGATGTTTACTCACCCTCTGGTACCAGTATCAGGAGGTGGGAGTTTGAGATCTACAGAACTTAATATGAGAAGTACAGCATTAACAGCTGAAATCTAGAGGAGTGAGGGGTGCCTTCATCAAAGATGATGGGCATCAGCATTGGGCTAGATTAGGCAGTTTGGTCAGTGTGGTTGACTGGCTCACAGCTTAGTATTTTAAAGGGCAATGGATTTGAGGGCAATGGCTAAGCCACCGTTAAAGTTGGAGATAATACAACAGCTTAGGATCCATGGTCTTACATTAGCTTTACTCTTTTATGTTACCTACCTCTATGAGTACTTAAATCTAAAGTTTCTCTTTTAAAATCCCCCACAAATGAACTCACTACATGCATATCTTTTAACAAGCTGAAAAATGTTCACAGTACGTCTAGGCAAGGCATACTTCTAGGCACAGTGGGGAATAGGACAAAATACAAGGTACGGTCAATAAACAGCATCTACTATGGCACTGTAACCATTACAAATTGGAAATGCTGGCCAATAGCACAATACATAAATGATAGTTCAAAAAAAAGAGTGTTAGAAGGATATCACAGAATACACAATATAAGTAACTCATTACCCAAATCTAAGTGAATGTTAAGTTCAGAAAGCAAAATAAATAATACAAATGCAAAATAAATAATTCAAAGTGAAAGAAAAGGCTCATACTGGTAAAATGTTAGAGTTGGGAGGTCAATGATGTGTTTAAGAAAAAGTTAAAATACATTTCAGACACAGGTATTTCATGAAGAGTATTGATATATGAATGTTTAGACATATATAAACTGGCACAATGAAAAGAGAGAGAGCAAGAAATAAAGATAGAGACGAGAGAGGGAAATTATTAGATCATGTAAATTAAAAATTGAAAGACTTGGGCTTCCCTGGTGGCACAGTGGTTGAGAATCTGCCTGCTAATGCAGGGGACACGGGATCGAGCCCTGGCCTGGGAGGATCCCACACGCCGCAGAGCAACTAGGCCCGTGAGCCACAAATACTGAGCCTGCGCGTCTGGAGCCTGTGCTCCGCAACAAGAGAGGCCGCGATAGTGAGAGGCCCGCACACTGCGATGAAGAGTGGCCCCCGCTTGCCACAACTAGAGAAAGCCCACGCACAGAAACTAAGACCCAACACAGCAAAAATAAATAAATTAATTAATAAACTCCTACCCCCAACATCTAAAAAAAAAAAAAAATTGAAAGACTCAACCTTCAGGTATGGCTTGATCAAGAAGCTAAATCAATGTTACCAAAGTCAAACCCTATTTCTATCCATCTCTCTGATCTGCTTGTCTCTTTATTGGTTTCATTCACAGATATAGCTTTTCCCCTCATGAAGGCAAGGTGGTAAGGTGAATTAAAGAGTTCCAGGTTTATATTTTCAAAATTCCAAGTTCAGGGATAAAGAGAGTAGTCTCTCTCTCAAAAGTTCCATAATTAGCTTTTGACGAGCTTTGATTTTACCCTTCCCTGGCATAACAAACATGGAGATCTGGGGATGCGATGCTCTGATGGCCTAAGCCTGAATTACGTATGTACCCAGGAACTGGTGGCAGAGTCAACCATGAAAATAAAAATTGTATCAGCTGAAACTTGAATACAATTAGTTCCCCAAATGGCATTCTTTTTACTGTTACTAGAAAAAGAAAAGAAGGATGCTTAGCAGGAATTCAAATAAATATTCACCACTGGCATTAAATTTTAGAAAGCCTTGAATGTTATGAAAAAGAAGTTGTGGTTTTTGTCCTACATTTAATAGTAAACAAGGAGAAGATGGGCACAATAATAAAAGGTGAATTAAAGAGAATGAATCAAATAGAAACTAGAAGATTGAATCACAGACAAATTCACTGGATGTTCTTTCCAGCAATTTTGGTCACACTCATAAATTTTAAAAAGATGAGAAATTGTGGAGAATAAACACTGCATAAAAGGATATCTTTGACATATCACTCCTGACAGGGCTAAGCCAAAGGTTGTGAAGATAAGTAAGTCTGGAATAAAATATTAAAGCAAGTTTCCTTATTTGGTTTTGATTTAAAGGTACACCAGGCAAAGTGATTTATCTTCTCTCCAGAAGTAATAAATCAAATAATTCTAATGGGATAAAAGAGGAGAAAACTGGGAGATTCAGAGGAGTCAGTTATTTGTCAAAATGTAATCTTAAGCAATAATATTGCAAATTCTATCTGCATTGGCTGCTTCCACTACATTCTGTCAAGCTGAAAAACAAATCAACACAACAAAGCAAATTTGTTTCATTAAAATTGGGCATTATAATGCCAGGAATTAATGGAGACATAGAATAATTGTAGTACATCAAAGAGAAAACTAGTTCTGTATTGACGCAGCTTCTAAACTGGAAAAGCTCAGAGGGGAATGGAAAATGAACGTCTGCCAACTTTGTGTCTGACAGAGACTGCCTATTTTTCTTTGAGGTGCTTATCATGGAAGGAGCTCAGAAATATTTTCAGTGTATCAAAAAATGCATTAATAAATGCATTTATTAATAAAAGAGTTAATAAAAGAGGACGAGAAGTTACCTTAAGGAAAAAAGGAAGCACAATACTGTTGACTGTTGAATTCCAGCATATTGTCTAGAGAATGTTAAGAATTTCTTCTTGTTCATAACTTCACTTATATTCTGAAGGCATCAAGGGCTTTCCCATGTACTGTATCTGCCTTAAAAAACTCTTCCACTCTACCACAAGGTTTCTGACTGCCCTCATGACTCAAGTTGACTTATTTAGTCTTCTCCCTTGGCTGAATATCAATGCAGAAAATATTTTTTATTCAAACCTCTGCTATATGGGGGGAAAACAGATCATAGACTCAGAAATCTTATGTTAGTCTTTGATGAAAATATTGGGGTTTTTTGTTGTTTCATGGATGAATGCTAAACTTCTAAGTGATTAAAAATGATAATCATCATAACTGTTTAAGCCTAAACAGCATCAGCTAAAGTGATAGGAGGAAAACCAAGAAATCAAAGTGTCTCAGGAGTAAAAGGAGGAGAATGCTACAAGGAAAAAGCACAAACATGTTGAGTGGCTCTGAGAGAGTCAACAAGACAACAGTATTGTGATCCTTGTAACCGACCACGTGAAGGTTGTTGGGATTTGACAAAAGTAGTTTAATGGAGTTTAAGGGAAAGGCCAGATATTAACAAGATTAGGAGTAAATGAAAGTGAAGAACTTGATATATTTTATAGAGAATTATTTCTGGAAGTTCAGTTTTAAATGAAGGCTGAAAAATTGAGCAGATGCAGAAGAGGGATATTAGATCAAGGGAAGGATAAGATCTGCTTCGGTTGATGTAGTGTCATTTACTGTTGCCTTTGTTTAGATGGGGGAGGTAAGAGTCTTTGTTTTCTGATGGGAATGATCCAGCAGAGAGAGGGAAGATTCAGAAGACAGAAGATATGAGCTAACTAGGAAAGTCTTCAGGGAGGTTGTAACTGGTGGTAGAAGAAAAAGTGAACACAATAAGGGAAAGTTTGGGGACTTGGTGGTGAAGAGTTATGCAAGGCAACAGAAGATTTCTTTTCTTACTGAAAACATATAAGAAAGGCTGATAAGCTGAGGGTGAGGAATGAGGAAGTGGGAGAAGGAGCTAAAGATAACCTTACATTTTTAAATGGTAAAATCATCATAAATGAAAATAGAGAACCAAGATTTCATTCTTGAAGAAGGGAGGATAATCTTTCAGTGTATTTAGTTGGCAGTGCATGAGTGACATCCAGGTACAGTTAGCCAAGTTCTCAGAAATGAAATATGACAATCAAGAGAATTACCAGGACTAAACTTTCAGATTTGTGACTATCAAGGTAGAGATAATAGTTGAAGCCAAAGGACTGGATGATACACACAAAGAAGAAAGTAAGGAAAGAGTAGCAAAGACAAGCAAGAACAGAGCCTTTGGGAAATTTCTGTACTTATGGAATAGAAGCAAGAAGTTGACTCTAAGGAGATACAACAGTGGTGCCTAGAAAGCAAAGAGGACTAGAATTGTGATGTGACACAGACACCACACAGTGAATTCCAAAGGCTAAAAAACCGTAGAAGGAAAGACCAGTCAGGAAATCTCACTGGATTTAGCAGGTAGGGGGGGTAATTTCAAGAAAGCTCTTTCAGTAGGTTGAAAAGGGTAATGTGCCCAGATTCCACAAATAAAGCAAAAAATTGAAAGAAAGTAACAGCTGTCAACTTCTTTTGAAAACTTTAGCCTTGGCAAGAATGGGAGAGCTAGACTAGTAGTTTGAAGAGTTGGCAGAATCAAGGAATTTAATGTATTAATGGGAATGAAAGACATTAACATAATTATAGGATGAACTGAAATGTCAGGTAGAAAGACAGAAATTGAAAACACTAGTAAGAATGAAGATAAGGGATAGAGTGAGTTTTCCTTCCCTTCCGACAAAACATGCTTTGGCCTTGTCTTACTTGCAAACTCTTCTCATGCCCTTTCCTGCACATTTGATGACTCACTGATGCCCCTAAATTCCCCCAAGTTAGAATGAGACTCAGCACATATTTGCATGGTGGTCCCAGCTTGGATAACCTTCATGCTTCAGGTCCTGTTTCAAATGTTTCCTTCTCTAAAAACATTTTTCCAGCAACACTCTCTGAAGTAGTCTGCCCAGGAGTCATACCCCATCACAGCATACCATTTATTTCCATAATAGGACTTATCAAAATAAGAAACCATCCTGCTTTCTTGGTGGCTATCTCTAAGCTTTATGAGGGGAAATCTGTTCCAAACAGCAGTGTAATTTCTCTGCTGGGCATTAGAGTAAGCAATAAATCAACATTTGTAGAATAAATCAACAAATAAAGGTAGAGAAATAGGATTTAGAAAACTAAAGAAGGAGTTCTCTTTAGAAATAAACAGGAACATTTTCTTTCCATGAGAAAGTTGATAATTATAAGAGAAATTTTGTGGTGGAGAGGAACAATTTTGAAGTAACTCAAGTTGATAAGGTAGAAAGCAAGGTCATCTGCTAAAATAATATCCTAATACCACCACCGAACTTACACTCACGGAGCTTTTATGATTTGCCAGATACTATGTTCAGTACTTTTTAGCAATATCCCACTTAATCCTCACAGCAGCCCAGTGGATGGCCCACTGTCCTCCACATCTTACTGGTAAGGCAACTAAGACTCAAAGAAGAAGAGAGGCAACCACAGTCATACAGTAAGAAAGACACAGAACTGAAATCCAGGTTTATCCTAAATCTCCCCCTCTTATCCATGATGATATACTGCCAGATGTGAGGGGAATCAGGCTGGACTTTTGAGACAAAAGGCAGCAGAAAACCTTAGACGTAACTGTACAGGAGTGTGTATCCAGAGTCGGTACTGAGTTAAGATAAATGAAAGATTTTGAGTGGTTCTCCTAGAGCAGGGCCACCAAGTTAGTAAACTGGGGCTGTGTTTCTCAGAACTCCCTTCCTTACAAAGCACTGGCCACAAACAGACAATGTGTATGAGATGTGGAAGTTGGGAAAGAAGCATCAGCTGTATCCTTTCTCACTCCAGGGATCAGAGCAGCGCACCAGCCACACCCAGCTCCACCCCCGCTCCCCCTGACCTGGGGCTCCGTGGCTGCTGTGTGGCCACAGCCCAGCACCGCCACAGCACGCCAGCACCCCAGCGCTGGACTTGCCCCTCCAAGTGCTGAGTCGCCAAGTACAGCCCCTGAGGCATCAACCAAACCTGCAGCTCCTCCTGCCATCACGTCTCCTCCTCCTGCTTTTCCAGCTCCTGGGCCAGTGCGTGTTGATCTTTCCGACACAGAAAACTAGACTCTCTTGCAGGTCACCTGAAGCACGAAAGGTGGAGGCTCTGACGGTGGCAAGAGAGGGATGTGGGTTCCAGCTTTCCTCCCTGATTGGTGCCACTTTCTTCTTGCTCTCCACTCTGCTTTCCCTCCACCATTCCTTCCTGACCAATTGCTCTGCCAACTTCGGCCCCAGCAGGAGACGCAGAAGCAACAGGCATACCTGAACTGTTTAGCCAGCTCCACTATGGCCGATGTCACAGCCCCATAAGAAACCCTGTATTCTATAACATTCTTAGCGTTTTTGCTTCTTGGACCATAACCTCTGGGACCAAAAGGGCCTAATTGATAGAAAAAAGCATGGAGCCGGCTGGCACTTTGTGATGCTGTCCAACAATGATTAAAAAATACAAGTAATAAATAAAGAAATAAATAACTAAGTAAATGACAGAAGCCCTGTGAGGGGACTAGACATACAAGAATAGCTGAAGGGGGCTTCCCTGGTGGCGCAGTGGTTAAGAATCTCCCTGCCAATGCAGGGGACAAGGGTTCAAGCCCTGGTCTGGGAAGTTCCCACATGCCGCGGAGCAACAAAGCCCGTGCACCACAACTACTAAGCCTGCGCTCTAGAGCCCGTGAGCCACAACTACTGAGCTCGCGTGCCACAACTACTGAAGCCCGAGCACCTAGAGCCCGTGCTCTGCAACAAGAGAAGCCACTGCAATGAGAAGCCCGCGCACCGCAATGAGGAGTAGCCCCTGCTCGCCACAACTAGAGAAAGCACGCACACAGCAAGAAGACCCAACACAGCCAAAAATAGATTAATTAAATAAATAAATTTATTAAAAAAAAAAAAGAATAGCTGAAGGGCGAAGTAAGTTAAAGAATTCTGTATACATTTCTTCATAGCCTTCTGTGGTGTGAGCTCCCTTGTTACACATCACACCCTGGCTTTCCAGACTTAGATATCTCTGCTTTGTGACAGCTTAGGACCCTCTGCTCATCTCTCCTGAAATCCTAATACGTTGAACTCAAATTGCACATTTACTTGTCTGCAGCTTACACCTTGTTCTTCTCTAGCACCCGCCCTAGAATCTCTAAAAGGAGGGAGGAAGGGTGCTATGTTAATTATATCTCAGTAAAACTGGAAAAAAAAATAAAGGAAGGGAACTTTTTTTTTTTCATTTCCCGGTCCTTCCATATCATCTTGTAGAATATTATACACCTAATAGGTACTCAATACATTTTTGTACTAAATTAGATATATCCAGAAATTATAGTAACAATGGGATCTTGTTCAATATTTCATAGCTATCTTTGCTTTATATGTTATTACTTTCCACAAGATACTCTGATCACAGTACACTCTTTAAAAGTACTTCATTGTTTTACAAACTTTCTTCTCAAATGTTTCCTAATACTCACTGAAAAACAAAGTCAATTATGTGTAACTCATGGTAACGAAAATGAAGTAAATAGTCACCAGAAAAAAAATAAATATACTATAAAGGGAGGACTTAAGTGTATATTTTATACAAAGTAAATATAATAGACTTTATGTAGATAAGAGAGAAAACATGAAAAGCAAGGCATCTGCAAATGTCATTAACCCCTTAAGTAAAATTAGGAAATCATTTATTATAGCAAACAGATTATACTAGGACATATAATCACAGAAGTCCAAAATGTGAAAGTATTATAATTCTAGCTTAATGTATCAATTCATGGCCATCTTTATATGATGTTTTAGTAGAGTTAAGCAAAAACAAATAGCCTAAGTGAGACTTTAATGTTATCTGTATATATGTCTACATAAATTTATAAAATACATATTGTTAAATACAGAATATGTTATTTAAAAGCCCCAAATTGATTACTCACAGTATCTCCTTCTCCCTAGTTTAACTCCAAATGCCACAAACGATAGATTCTTAATAGTAGAAGTAATCATAAAGCAAAAGGTGCAACTTGTCAGACAAAATTGAAGTTAACCGACTGATGTAACTTGGAAGAAGAAAAGCAGACAGGTTTATGTGGATGAAAAAACACAAGGGAGAATATATACCTGAAAGATGACTCTGCCAGGTGTAGTCACAAAAAGCAGCCAAACAAAAATGAGCATCTAGGAACAGAGGACTTACGGAAACTTCTCAGGATGGTTCCCTGGAGAATTATCTGCAGGTTGTCTTATGCATGGTCCTGCATAACTGGGGAGACACCTCTTTCCTCTGCCTATAGAATTTGTTCCTAGTCAGTGATCTAAACAGAATGCTCTTTAAGCAGAGTAAATTATTTTCCTGGGAGGCATCCACTGTGTGGGTGATGGAGCTGTTGAGAAGAAAGTAAGCCATGATAACTTCAAACCTACAAAAGCGATTTAGAGAAATGAAGGGAGCTCCAACTTGCAGGGAAAAACATGTTAAAGCACTCCACTCATAGAGAAAATACTTCTTACTTGGGTAATTATATGAGTCCCAAGCAAATCCTCCTACACCAAACTCAAACACCATTAAAAAAAAGAAAAAATCCTGACAATGGGTCAGATTTTCCCCTTACACAGAAACCACAACTTTTCCATTCAGTGAAGTAGTATTTTAGGAAAACAGACACACACAACTGCCTAAAACAAACTTCTGCTAGTTGCCCATAAAAATAGATATAAATGATGAACCAAAAGTTAGTAAGTATTTGAGGCATACAATTGAAAGATAATAATAAATATAGAGGACAATTAATATAAGAAGAAACACACAATGAAACAGAAAGGAACTTAAGATTCTAATTAGTTGTTGATCAAGATGATGTTTTCTAACTAAAAAGCATATTATCATGAAATTGAAGAATTCTGACAACTGGATATAGTTATAGAAATTAAAAATAGGTTCTTGCAGTGATTTCTACTTCTAGCTGTAAGAGTATAGCTTGTAGCATATGAACTCTCCCAATGGAAACTATCATGAAAGAGGTACAGAAATGAATCTTTCTAAAAGTATAGAAAAGTTGCTAAAGCAGCCAGGACATGAGGGGCTATATCTGGAAGTAAGGGAAGCTCATTGAGTTGAGCCCAACTTTCTGTACACTGCTTTTCCCTTTGGGGCATTTACCTATTTTTGGTACATGGCTGAGAAATAGGAAAATGGACAGCTTCTAAGAGGCAGGAGACCATTAAAAATTATGTAAAGTACTCTAGAGCAAGGAGACAAAAAATGGAGTTCAGAGATGTGAAGGTAACTAAGGCCTTTTCACAGAGAAGGGGGCACAAAGAAGTTAGCCCAATCCTTGTCACACAATTTCATATTGACACATTTGCTTATATTTAAGATACACAGGGCAAAACGTTAAGAAATCATGCAGAAAGTAGCTACCCAAAATAGTGGGCTTTCTGGCAGACCCAAAGTAATGGACACAGAAAAACTGAAACTCAATATTTATCATTAAGGAGAATCCTAGTAAATACTACATGCTCACATTTCAAACACCTAGAGGATTATGCCATTAGTTTACTAATAAGACTTGAAAACACTCCCCAGTTCTTAATTGGACTCAGGTAATCTATTCATCTGCTCTTTGCCAGATAATAGAGTAAATCCTCTCTAGAGGAATAAAAAAATCATCCATACTATCTATAATTTCTCTATGAAATACTGGCATTTAATCAAAAATTACCAGGCATACTAATTAAATGAATAAATGCATATATATGTATACACGGATGAATGAATGAATGCACATATATGCATACACAGATCAATGAATGAATGAATAAATGAATGAATAAAGTGAGGAAAAGAGTGAGCACAAATGGAAATGCAAGTGATATACACATTGTAGTTATCAGGCTTAATTAAACTGTCATCACTTTAAGAAAATAGATAAAAAAAAGGAATTCACTGTGAATCAGATTCTATATAAAAGGATCCAAGTGGAAATTGTAGAAATAAAAACTAAAATAACTGAAATTAAGAACTTAATAAATCAAATTACTTACAGATAGCAGAAGGAGTAAGTGAACTGAAAAATAAGTTGTCAGTAAATGTCCAGACTTGACATGGAAAGCAAAAAAAGATGGAAGATGCATTAAAGAGTGTAAGAGGCTTATGATATGGTGAATACATTTAACATACATGTGATTTGAGTCTCAGAGGAGGCAGCAGAGAAAGAATGGTAAAAGAAACACTTAAGGCGGAGTCAAGATGGCAGTGTGGGAAGACGTGGAGTTCCCGTCTCCCCACAACTAGGGTGCCTGCCAGATGCTAGTCAGGGACCTCAATGCCCAAGGAGAGGGGATGAACCCCCAAGCGAACCTGTAGGATGTGGGGGGACTGAGGGGGGAGGAGAAGTGAAGGCTGGACAGGACCGGCACCCCGGAGGGGGGACTGAGAGGGGGTTCCCACACCTGGAGGGACCCTCGGGGGCTGGGAGCAGTGGGAGTGGGCCCAGCCTTTCCCCTGCCCAATTGGCCAGGGAAGTCTGCCTGGCTCTCAAGCCGGGTCCTACGCCCTCAGAGGTCCCCTCTGGGCCGTGTTGGTCCTGGGGGCATAGGAGGGAGGTTGTGGGGAGATCAGGAGAGGCAGGCAGGAGGGGCCCTCCAGGACTGGAGGAGCAGGAGAAGAGTGGAGGGCATTGGGCCCACCCACTCGAGCTCGGGACACCTGCTGAGCTACCAGGCTGGGTCCCTTGCCCTCTGAGACGAGAGGCGGGAGGCATGCCTGGGACCCTTACGTTCCATTGAGCCTAAGCCCCATGCCCCACCCCCCAGGGCCTTTTTCAGCCCTGAGGGTTCTAAGCATAGGCCCTGCGCAAGTCCAAACCCTGCCCCTGCTTAGGCCCCACCCTCCACAGCCAAGGCCTTTTCACCTTTTTTTCTCCTCCTCTTTTTTACTATTGTGGCTCTGTTTTACCTTCCAGTTGTTGTTTCATCTATATTTTTATCTTTATATTCTTTCTAACATATCTGTTAGTTTCCTAGTTTAAATTTATATTTTATTTTGTTATTGTTCTCCTTTTTTTGTTTTTTTTTCCACCGCACACTGCTTGCAGGATCTTGGTTCATGAGCCAGGGGTTGGGCCGAAGCTCCTGCAGTCGGAGCTCCGAGTCTGAACCACTGGAATAACAGAGAACCTCAGACCCCAAGGAAAAGTCATCAAAGTGAGGTCTCCTGGAGGTCCTCATCTTGGAACCAAGACCTAGCTCTACCCAACAGCCTACAGACCAGTGGTGGACACCTCAGGCCAAACAACCAGTAGTACAGGAACACAATCCCACTCATCAAAAATAAATAAATAAATAAAGTAAAATGAGACAGCAAAAAAATATGTCACAGATGAAGGAGCAAGGTAAAATCCTAAAAGACCAAATAAATGAAGAGGAAATAGGCCATCTCCCTGAAAAATAATTCAGAGTAATGATAGTAAAGATGATCCAGAATCTCAGAAATAGAATGGAGGCACAGATTGATGAAATACAAGAAATGTTCAACAAAAATCTAGAAGAACTAAAGAACAAACAGAGATAAAAAACACAATAACTGAAATGAAAAATACACTAGAAGGAATCAATAACAGAATAACTAAGGCAGAAGAACGAATAAATGAGGTGGAAGACAAAATGGTGGAAATAACTACCAAGGAGCAGAATAAAGAAAAAAGAATGAGAAGAACTGAAAATAATCTGAAAGAACTATGTGACAACACTAAACACACCAACATTCGAATTATAGGGGTCCCAGAAGAAGAAGAGAAAGAAAGGGCCTGAGAAAATATTTGAAGAGATTATACTCTAAAACTTCCTTAACATGAAAAAGGAAACAGTCACCCAAGTCCAGGAAGCAAACAGAGTCCCATACGGGATAAACCCTAGGAGAAACACACCAAGACATATATTAATCATACTAACAAAAATTAAATTCAAAGAAAAAATATTAAAAGCCGCAAGGGAAAAACAAACAAAAAAAACATACAAAGTAATCCCCATAAGGTTATCAGCTGACTCTTTAACAGAAACTCTGCAGGCTAGAAGGGAGTGGCAGGATATACTTAAAGTGATGAAAGAGAAAAAGCTACAGCCAAGATTACTTTACCCAGCAAGGATCTCATTCAGATTCCACAGAGAAATTAAAACCTTTACAAACAAGCAAAAGCTAAGAGAATTCAGCACCACCAAACCAACTTTACAACAAATGCTAAAGAAATTTCTCTAAGTGGGAAAGACAAGAGAAGAAAAAGACCCACAAAACAATCCCAAAACAATTAAGAAAATGGTAATAGGACCATACATATCAATAATAACCTTGAATGTAAATGGATTAAATGCCCCAACCAAAAGACACAGACTGGCTGAAAGGATACAAAAACAAGACCCATATATATACTGTCTAAAAGACACCCACTTCAGACCTAGGGACACATACAGACAGAAAGTGAAGGGATGGAAAAAATATTCCATGCAAATGGAAATCAAAAGAAAACTGGAGTAGCAATAATCATATCAGATAAAATTGACTTTAAAATAAAGACTGTTACAAGACATAAGGACACTACAGAATGAACAAGGGATCAATACAAGAAGAAGATATAACAATTATAAATGTTTATGCACCCAACATAGGGGCACCTCAATACATAAGGCAAATGCTAACAACCATGAAAGGGGAAATCGACAGTAACACAATCATAGTAGGGGACTTTAACACCCCACTTACACCAATGGACAGATCATCCAAACAGAAAATACATAACGAAACACAGCTCTAAATGACACAGTAGACAAGATAGATGTAATTGATATTTTATAGAATATTCCACCTGAAAGTGGCAGGAGGCACTTTCTTCTCAAGTGCACACGGAACATTCTCCAGGATAGACCACATCTTGGGTCACAAATCAAACCTCAGAAAATTTAAGAAATTGAAATTGTATCAAGCATCTTTTTTTCTGAACACAATGTTATGAGATTGGAAATCAATTAAAGGAAAAAACTGAAAAAAACACAAATACATGGAGGCTAAGCATTTTGCTACTAAATAACCAAGAGATCACTGAAGAAATCAAAGAAGAAATAAAAAAATACATAGGAACAATGACAATGAAAACACAGTGACCCAAAACCTATGGGACACAGCAAAAGCAGTTCTAAGAGGGAAGTTTATAGCAATTCAATGTCACCTCAAGAAACAAGAAACATCTCAAATAAACAATAGAGCCCTACACCTAAAGCAACTAGAGAAAGAAGAACAAAGAAAACCCAAAGTTAGTAGAAGGAAAGAAATCATAAAGATCAGAGCAGAAATAAATGAAATAGAAAAGAAGAAAACAATAAAAAAGATCAATAAAACTAAAAGCTGGTTCTTTGAGAAGATAAACAAAATTGATAAAGCTTTAGCCAGACTCATCAAGAAAAAAAGGGAGAGGACGCAAATCAGTAAAATTAGAAATGAAAAAGGAGATATCACAACTGACACCGCAGAAATACAAAGGATTATAAGAGACTGTTACAAACAACCATATGCCAATAAAATGGACAACCACAAAGAAATGGGCAAATTCTTAGAAGGGAACAATTTTCCAAGACTGAACCAGCAAGATAAAGAGACCTATCACAAGTAATGAAACTGAAACTGTAAATAAAAATCTTCCAACAAACAAAAGTTCAGGACCAGATGGCTTCACAGGTGAATTCTATCGAACATTTAGAGAAGAGCTAACACCAATTCTTCTCAAACTCTTCCAAAAAATTGTGGAGACAGGAACACTCCCAAATTCATTCTGCAAAGCCACCATCACCCTGATACCAAAACCAGGGAAAGGTATCACAAAAAAAAGAAAATTATAGACCAGTATCACTGACGAACATAGATGCAAAAATCCTCAACACAATACTAGCAAACAGAATCTGACAACATATTAAAAGGATCATACACCATGATCAAGTGGGATTTATGCCAGGGATGCAAGGATTCTTCAATATATGCAAATCAGTCAATGTGATACACCATATTAACAAATTGAAGAATAAAAGCCATATGATCATGTCAAAAGATGCAGAAAAAGCTTTTGACAAAATTCAACACCGATTTATGATAAAAACTCTCCAGAAAATGGGCATAGAGGGAACCTACCTCAACATAAAAAAGGCCATGTATGACAAACCCACAGCAAACATCATACTGAATGGTGAAAAACTGAAAGCATTTCCACTAAGATCAGGAAAAAGACAAGGATGTCCACTCTTGCCACTCTTATTCAACATAGTTTTGGAAGTCCTAGCCACAGCAATCAGAGAAGAAAAAGAAATAAAAGGAATACAAATTGGAAAAGAGGAAGTAAAACTGTCATTGTTGGCAGATGACATGATACTATACATAGAGAATCCTAAAAATGCCACCAGAAAACTACTAGAGCTAATCAATGAATTTGATAAGTTTGCAGGATACAAAATTAATGTACAGAAATCTCTGGTATTCCTAAAACTAACAATGAACAATCAGAAAGAGAAATTAAGGAAACAATCACATTTACCATAGCAGCACAAAGAATAAAATACCTACGAATAAAACTACCTAATGAAGCAAAAGACTTGTACTCAGAAAACAATAAAACACTGATGAAAGAAATCAAAGACGACATAAACAGTTGGATAAATATACCATGTTCTTGGATTGGAATAATCAATATTGTGAAAATGACTATGCTACCCAAAGCAATCTACAGATTAAATGCAATCCCTATCAAACTACGAATGGCATTCTTCACAGAATTAGAACAAAAAATTTTACAGTTCGTATGGAAACATAAAAGACTCCAAATAGCCCAAGCAATCTTGAGAAAGAAATACGGAGCTGGAGGAATCAGGTTCCCCGACTTCAAACTATACTACAAATCTACAGTAATCAAGACAATATGGTACTGCCACAAAAACAGAAATATAGATCAATGGAACAGGATAGAAAGCCCAAAGATAAACCCATGCACATATGGTCACCTAATTTACAACAAAGGATGCAAGAACATATAATGGGGAAAAGACAGCCTCTTCAATAAGTGGTGCTGGGAAAACTGCACAGCTACATGTAAAAGAATGAAATTAGAACACTACCTAGTACCATACACAAAAATAAGCTCCAAATGGATTAAAGACCTAAATGTAAGACCAGACACTATAAAACACTTAAAGGAAAAAACAGGACAGACACTCTTGGACATAAAACACAGCAAGATATGTTTTGACCCACCTCCTAGAGTCACGAAAATAAAAACAGAAATAAACAAATGGAACCTAATTAAACTTAAAAGCTTTTGCACAGCAAAGCAAACCATAAACAACCTGAAAAGACAACCCTCAGAATGGGAGAAAATATTTGCAAATGAAACACCAGACAAAGGATTAATCTACAAAATATACAAACAGCTCACAGAACTCAATATCAAAAAAACAAACAATCCAATTAAAAAAATGGGTGGAAGACCTAAGTAGACATTTCACCAAAGAAGATGTACAGATGGCCAAGAGGCACATGAAAAGATGCTCAACATCAATAATTATTGGAGGATTGCAAATCAAAACTACAATGAGGTATCACCTCACACCAGTCAGAATGGCTGTTATAAAAAAAATCTAGAAACAATAAATGCTGGAAAGGGCGTGGTGAAAAGGGAGACCTCCTGCACTATTGGTGGGGATGTAAATTGATAAAACCTCTAAGGAGAACAGAATGGAGGGTCCTTAAAAAACTAAAAATAGAACTACCATACAACCCAGCAATCCCACTACTGGGCATATACCCAGAGAAAACCATAATTCCAAAAGAGTCATGTACCACAAGGTTCATTGCAGCACTATTTACAATAGCCAGGACATGAAAGCAACTTAAGTGTTTGTTGACAGATGAATGGATAAAGAAGATGTGACACATACATACAATGGAATATTACTCAGCCATAAAAAGAAATGAAGTTGAGTTATTTGTAGTGAGGTGGATGGACCTACAGTCTGTCATATGGAGTGAAGTAAGTCAGAAAGAGAAAAACAAATACTGTATGCTAACACATATACATGGAATCTAAACAAAAAAAAAAATGGTATTGATGAACCTAGTGGCCAGGCAGGGATAAACACATAGACATAGAAAATGGACTTGAGGACACGGGGGTGGGGAGGGGGAAGCTGGGGTGAAGTGAGAGTAGCAGTGACATACATACACTACCGAATGTAAAGTCGTTAGCTACTGGGAAGCAGCAGCATAGCACAGGGAGATCAGCTTGGTGCTTTGCGACCACCTAGAGGGGTGGGATAGGAAGGGTGGGAGGGAGACACAAGAGGGAGGGGATATGGGGATATATGTATGCATATACCTGATTCACTTTGCTGTACAACAGAAACTAACACAGTATTGTGAAGCAATTATACTGTAATAAAGATCTATTAAAAAAAAAAAGAAAGGAAAAAAAACCTTAAGGTGATGGCTGTTGGAATTCCCTGGTGGTCCATTGTGTAAGACTGTGTGCTCCCATTTCAGGGGGCCTGGGTTGATCCCTGGTCAGGGAACTAGATCCGCATGCCACAACTAAGAGCCCACATGCCGCAACTAAAAGAGCCCACACGCCGCAACGAAGATCCCACATGCGGCAAAGAAGATCCTTAGTGTGCTGCAACTAAGGCCTGGGTTTATCCCTGGTCAGGGAACTAGATCCACATGTCACACCTAAGAGCCCGCATGCTGCAACTAAAAGAGCCCACACGCCACAACGAAGATCCCACATGCGGCAAAGAAGATCCTTAGTGTGCTGCAACTAAGACCTGAGGTGGCCAAATAAATAAATTTTATAAAAGATGATGGCTGTGATTTTCTAAGGCTGATCAAATACATCAATCCACGGATTCAAAAAATGCTAGGAGCCCATTGTAGACAGAATAAATAGAAAGTAAATGACAATAAGCCATGTCACATTAATATTTTAACGTTGCTTAAAATTAAAGATAAAGAAGCACTCTTTAACAGAAACAAGCTAAACAATATCTATTACCTTTTAAGAAGCAAAACAAAACCTGAGAGTTGACTTTTCAACATAAAAATGGAAGCCAGAAGACAGTAAAACATCATCTTTAATTGAAAGAAAATACTTGTCAACCTCAAAACCTATACTTGTGAAATAACAACATTTCCAGGCAAACAAAAACAAAGACTACTTTTCTTCATCAATCTTATTGTAAAATATTTCAAGCAAAAGAAAATTATTCCATATGGAAAACCAGAAATGGATGAGGGAATAAATAGTGATTGAAAGACAATATTTTGTGGGTAAACCTAAATGAAAATTGACTGTACAAATGCTTATGTCTACTGGGGTATAAAATATGTAAAATTAAAATGCATGACAACAATGACAGAAGCAGCAGGAGGACACTAAATAGAATTGTCTTGGAAATGAGTACTAATTATATTAAACTATGTTAATTCAAGAATGATTGTTTTAATATGTAGGCAGTCAAGGAAAGAAGAGTAAAAGAATATATAAGTAATGAGAGAATAGAGGAGAATGGAGGAAATAAAAACAATTCATACAAAAAGAATGCAAAAGGGCTTCCCTGGTGGCGTAGTGGTTGAGCATCCGCCTGCCGATGCAGGGGACACGGGTTCATGCCCTGGTCCGGGAAGATCCCACGTGCCGCAGAGCGGCTGGGCCCGTGAGCCATGGCCGCTGAGCCTGCACGTCTGGAGGCTGTGCTCCGCAACGGGAGAGGCCACAACAGTGAGAGGCCCGCGTACCGGAAAAAAAAAAAAAAAAGAAGGCCAAAAAGGGAAAACTGAACATAAAAGAAGTTAGGGAGATTGAAATAGAATAGTGTCTGTAAATAAACACTCCAAATAAAATATGAAATTTTCTTACTAGAAAAAAACAGTAACAACAAAACAATCAGAGAAACAAATTACATGTTTCTTAGAAAAGATACAATTTAAATATGATGCACTGGAGGTTGAAAGTAAAAGAATGTAAAATGATATACTATGCAAATAAACACTAAGAACAGCAACAAGAAGCTGATTTAGCTATACTAACAGAAATCCAGGTGGCGTAGTGGTTGAGCATCCGCCTGCCGATGCAGGGGACACGGGTTCATGCCCTGGTCCGGGCAGATCCCACATGCCGCGGAGCGGCTGGGCCCGTGAGCCATGGCCGCTGAGCCTGCGCGTCCCGAGCCTGTGCTCCGCAATGGGAGAGGCCACAACAGTGAGAGGCCCGCGTACCGCAAAAAAAAATAATAATAATAATAATGCACATTTATTTATTTCACAGTTTCCACGAATCAGGAGGTCAGGAACGCCTTATCTGAGTTCTCTGTTTCAGGGTCCCAACACCTCACCACTATCAAAATGCTGTCTATATGTTCGCCAGACTTCATCCTCACTCATCAGTAAGACTGATGAAGAAAAATTGCCTTAGTTTTTGTTTGTCTGGAAATGTTATTTCACTGAATATGGGTTTCTGGGTTGACAGGAATTTTCTTTCATATAAAGGCGTCTGTATTAGTCAGAATTCTCCAGAGAAACAGAAACAATAGGATAAATGGATGGATGGATAGATAGATAGATAGATAGATAAATAGATAGATAGAAATGTAAGAGGAGATTTATTATAAGAATTCATTGGGTTATGGGGGCTGACAAGTTCCACAGGCTAGAGAACTAGGAAAGCCAGTGGCGTAATTCAGTCCAAGTCTGTAGGCTTGAGAATCAAAGGGCCATTGGTGTAAGTCCTGATCTGAGTATGAATGCCAGAGAACCAGGAGCATGGACATCCAAGGACAACAGAATATGGATGACCCAGCTCAAGCAAAGAAAAAATGTGCCCTACTTACATGTTTTCTTCCTCTTTGAGCCCTCAATGAATTGGATGATGCCCACCAGCATTAGTGAGGGTGATATCCTTTACGCAGTCCACTGATGCAAATGCCGATCTCTTCTCAGGGTACTCTCATAGACACACCCAGAAATGATGTTTCACCAGCTGCCTTGGCATCCCTTAGCCCAGTTCAGTTAACACATAAAATTAACCATTACCATGCCAGGAAGGGACTTGCTCATGTTGTTGGCAGAATTTATTTCCTTCTGAAATGAATATAGGACTGAGGGCTACAACTTCTTAATGGCTGTTGGCTAGTAGTTGCTGGCAGTTCCCTGCTATGTGGCCCTCTCCACAAGCAGTTCACAGCAATTACTATTTGCTTCTTCTGGGAGAAGAAAGAACCTCTCTTTTATGGAAGAGGCCAAAAATTCAGTATAATAGAGACTATATGTATTTGAAAAAATAATAAAACACTCAGAGACCATGCAATACTAAATAATAACAGAATATGTGTTTTTAAAAATGGATATGAATTTTAAAATTAGACTTTCATTGGCTTGTAAAATAATTTTCAACAAATATGAAGACACTGGAAAGGTTCAGAGTATTGTCTTTGTGTGGAGATGAACTAAGTTATAAATCAATAACATTATCATCATCCTATGAAGAAGGAGATGAGGGAGAGAAGAGAGGAATTTGGACAAAGAGGAAGGGGGAGAAAGAAGGAGGAGAATAAAAAGATCCCCAAATGTTTAGAAGTAAATAACACATGTCTAAATGACAAACAGATCACAGAAGAAATAAAATGGAAGTGAAAAACACATTTTGCACTTGAATCATACTTAAAACACAATATCAAAGCCACGGAGATAGAGATAATTCTCCTTAGAGGACGATTTTTCACCTTAAATGTATACATTATGGAGGAAATGATGAAAATCAATTATGTCAATTCCCATCTCAAGAAATTATATTTAAAAACAGCAAATAAATCCATGTAATTTATATAAGGAAAGACATAATAATGGTAAAAGTTGAAATTTATAAGATAGAAAACAATAATACAATGAAGAACATTAATAGACAAAAGATGCGTGCTATGCTTCAATAAAATTCTTATGTAAAATGACATAAAATAATAAAAATGATAAATAATACAATATATCACTCAAAAAGGCAACATATCTATAGTAATTCAATTATTTTTAATGGTCTTCATTGATTGCTATAAACTAATATACCCTTTGAAACATGAAAAATTAAATGAAAATCCTAGAAAAATACCAAATTGCCCCCTACAAGAGATAGAAAACCTTGCAGAGAAATGAAACTGTAATCAAAATATATCTCCTGTATATTCCCCTTACCCACAAACGCAAAAGTCATCAGGCCATTTTACAACTTAATTTTACCAAATCCCCCAATTTGGTAACTGCTTCAAAAAAGAGGAAGGGAAAGAAAGCCAACTCCTCCCACATTCACTCTGTAAGTCTAGCAATACTTTGAAAGCAAGATTGGACAAAGAATGTCAAGAAAAGAAAATATAGAGCAAACTCACCTATGAAGACCCATGTAAAATTTTAAAATTTACCTGTGCTTTATTTAAAATCCAAAATCTTTACACTGAAAAGAAGACCGACAGAATATAAGATAAAATAATAACAAAATGACCCCACTAAAGAATTGGAATAATGGGAAGAATAAAATCAAGTTTCCTTCACAGGAAGATAAATATCTTCAGGATTGAGTGCCTGTAAGGATATCAGGAAATATTACTATAAACTAGAATTCAGTTCTTAGGAACATTAACAATCAAATGTGGAAACAAGATAAATATATTTTCATGAATTCAATGATTCAGAAAGTTTAACTTTTTTTTTTTTTTGCGGTACGCGGGCCTCTCACTGTTGTGGCCTCTCCCGCCGCGGAGCACAGGCTCCGGACGCGCAGGCTCAGCGGCCATGGCTCACTGGCCCAGCCACTCCGCGGCACGTGGGATCCTCCCGGACCGGGGCACGAACCCGTGTCCCCTGCATCGGCAGGCAGACTCCCAACAACTGTGCCACCAGGGAAGCCCCCAGAAAGTTTAACTTTTTAAAAATAATAGTTGAGTCTCTCGTGGGAGGAACCCTGGAAAGAGTAAGAGAATAAAAAGACATGAATTACAAAGTATGTATTTATATTTCCAGGTTGTCAGCTTTACAGCCAACCTAGGAAATAACTAGTCCAAATGAAAATAGGAAACTAGGCAGGGAGATCCATCACATAATGAAAAGATAAACACACATTTCATACAGGTTTTGTGATTTAGGATTGATTTTCATTTTTTGCAAGTACTATCATACTTTTTGTTTTGCATAATTGTCACAAAATAATAATACTTTCAGTATTGCTAATTTACTTCTGTTTTTAGAATCAGCTTAGAAGAGAGCATGAACGAATCATAATTACAGAGAAACGATGGAGAAAAATTTCTAATTTTCTTATCTCAGGTATTGGGAACTTGATAGAAAGTGTTTAAAATTGATAGTTCAAGAAATAACTCTAATTCTGTTGAAGTACATTGCTTAAAGTTAAAAATAGAATAAAATACTACTAGTATAAATAAAAATCATTATAAAACTAAAAATATTTATGGTGTGGATAAGGGAAAAGAGGTCGGGAATAAGGTAAATTTACTAACTCATCTTTCTCAGTGAGGAAATGATATATATTGAAAAAGATGGATAAACCATGTGACCAGAAGTTTCTGTGTATTTCTTATTGTCATTGGTGACTACCAGAGAAAATAATACATTATTTCTGGGGAATGAGGTAGAATGCACTTGGAGGGAATACATTACTTTTACTTTTGAAACCTTCAGTATTGTTTACACTTTTTAATTTTACTCTCCAAATAAAATTAATAAAAACAAATCCTCTCTAAAATATACTAAGTGCTTGAATACCTCTAGTGAATGACAGGTAAGTAACTATATCCTGAGATAGATACAAAACTATATTGTCCCCTTATATCGCTCTTCAAGTAACTTTATTGATACTACTTTTGTTCTCTAGACATTTGGAGGTAAATACCTACTAAGACTCTTCTTCTTTGTGCTAACCATTGTCTCATTCTTCATGTATCTTTTGTGTTACCTTATTCTTAGAACAGGTGCAATGTTGTAAACTCTTTGGATACATTAACTCAATCCTCCCAGGAATCTTTGAGGAAGGTACTCTATTGGCCCCACTTTATTGAAGACACAGTGAGGCACAGAGCTTACTTAAATGACTTATTTAATAACACCTCAAAGTAGGAAGGCCAGGATTTGAACCCAAGCAGACTAGTTCCAGATCCCATGCTCCTAAAAACTGTACTGCTTTTCTTATTACAGAACAAAATCTAAATGTCAAATCTAAATATTGTTATCGCCTAATTACCATTCGAACTCCCATCAGTTTGCCAGTGTTAGTAAAATCGATGCCCAAAATAGAATGGATGCTATTCCAGGGATAGTCTAATTCAGAAAGATTAAAATTCGAGACTATTGATCTCATTTTGACCACTGCTTATCTCTGATGGACTTTTTTTTTTTTTGCATAGTTTTACTTGCAATGAACTCCATGTTGCTAATTTCTTTCTTTTTTTAAAAAATTAATTAATTTATTTTTGGCTGTGTTGGGTCTTCGTTGCTGCTACGGCTTTCTCTAGTTGCGGTGAGCGGGGGCTACTCTTCGTTGCAGTGCGCGGGCTTCTCATTGCGGTGGCTTCTCTTGTTGCAGAGCACGGGCTCTAGGCGTGCGGGCTTCAGTAGTTGTGGCTCACGAGCCCTAGACCACAGGCTCAGTAGTTGTGGCACACAGGCTTAGTTGCTCTGCAGCATGTGGGATCCTCCTGGACCAGGGCTCGAACCCGTGTCCCCTGCCTTGGCAGGCGGATTCTTAACCACTGCGCCACCAGGGAAGTCCCATGTTGCTAATTTCTTTCACGTGTTTTCTATTAAGAGTCATGTCCTTGATCCTGTCCTTTTGTAATATTCATATTTTGTACCCAAGTGTGGTCATCTTTCCTTCATATATTCTTTTCCATTTTCAGCTGAGGAAATAAAATCAATAGCTAATCGAAACAGCAAAAATTCAGTTTTTTTGGTTAAAACGTTTGACTCTCAAGTTAGACTGACCCTTGCTCAAATTCCAAGTCTGTTTACCTCACTGAACCTCAGTTTTTCATCAGCCAATCACTGCTAGTAATTTTGTATGAGACCTATCTAACGGCTCTGTTGCAATGTTGTAAATACTTAATAAATAAGCTATGTGCTCAAAATTGCACAGTTAATCATTGCATTTCTTTCTTTTTGTGGCACTCTGTTGATGTTATAAGTACAGTGATAATATTTCCAATGGGTATTTTTTGCGGTACGCGGGCCTCTCACTGTTGTGGCCTCTCCCGTTGCAGAGCACAGGCTCCGGACGCACAGGCTCAGCAGCCATGGCTCACGGGCCCAGCCGCTCTGCGGCATGTGGGATCTTCCCGGACCGAGGCACAAACCCGTGTCCCCTGCATCGGCAGGCGGACTCTCAACCACTGCGTCACCAGGGAAGACCTCCAATGGGTATTTTTTATTATCATTTCTAAGCTAGAGGAAATTGGTGCAGCATCTGACCTCAAAAACCATGCCATAAAGTACATAAAATATTGACTAATCATACAAGATGCTCAGTGAACACGTCCCAAAGAAATAAAACCAGAAATATTTGGTTGATCTAATTTCCTCTGTCTTTTTCTGTGTCCCTTCTTCTGTTCCCCAGGTTTAGTAGCAAGGAGGAAGGAATTGCTCTCTGTTCCTGGGCTGGCTTTATTTTGAACAGTTTCAGTAGCAGGTCTAGGAAACTCCCCTTCCTCAAAGAACCATCAACTCTTTCTCATTGAAAGGGACCTCAAAGGGTTCTCTAGTTAACTCTCTACTTTATGGATAAGAAGGTTGAGGCCTCCTCAGCAGCTGTCATTCCCATGACATCACCTATTTCTCTTTCTCTGTACCACACCACACAGCCTGGGATATTAAGTCAAACTCTTAAAAGTGAAACAAAACGGCGAGTTTTTATTTGTTTTGTAGCAAAGATGATAGAAGAAATGCAATTTTACAATCTGAATATAAATTTGTGGTTCTGATTTTTTTTGTTTTGTTTTGCCTCACCCTTTTGAGAAAGTGATGACTACTCCAGACTCCCTTCCCACAAAGAAAGCCCAAACACATTTATATACAATTTTACATACAATTTGAGGGAGTTTATGGAATCCTTTTAGCCCACCTATGGACTTCAGATTAAAAACACACGACCTGCAGCTCTTCTCAGAGCAAATGTTTGTCTGCATACCCTTCAGCATCTTTTAGATAAAAACATCTAGTGTAGGTTATTACTTTGTGTTAAAATACCTCATTTCGTTTACATTGCACAAAGAGCTTTATAATATCTGGTTAATGGACAGAAACCTCAAGCTGGCTCCATCTAAGAGAAAAGCACATTAGAAATACATTGGCTGATATGAATTGTCTTGTAGAGCTCAGTAAAAAAAAAGACAGTGGTGCATGCCTAATATTTAGGTTATAATACAATCATGCTCTCCCAACGCTCTCCCATATTGAGAGATCCCAGTGATCTCTCACTTATCTCAACAGACTTATAAAAACATCCTTAAGTCCCCACATAGTGGCCTGTCAGTTACCATCAAATAATTTACACAAAATTTTAGATAAATGCCAATGAGATTCAGAAGTGACACTGAACTTTACGCCCTACCTTAGAGATCATGGAAAAATAAAGTTGCCTTGCCAGTGTCTTTTTCTTCTTTTGTTGTCGTTATTGTTTTTCATTGTTGGTTTTAGAAGAGTCAGGAAAGGCATAATTAATTGTGTTCACAACATTTGGGGAAATTCTAATTTGTAGGCAGATTGCTATGTTTTTTGACTTGAGGTGCTGTGAGCCTGACTGATGGGAAAGGGAGGATGGGCTAAATATCCCTTAATGGGTGGCAGCTGGGAATGTAACTTTCCTCTTTGTGTTAAGAGTATGTCAGGACATCCCTTGGACCCTGTCAAACTTTCCACTCCACTTATAATTAGGATAGGTCCAAAGAAATCCACATGCAATAAATTTTTTTACTATTGTACTGTGAAAATTTGTATGAAAATCAAAGTATGAGTCCCTATAAAAATCTGGCAAGGTGACTTTGATACCTATTGGTTTACCATCCATCCAACTAACAGTGCCTTCAGAAATTGTTTTCAGAGCATTTCTTTATCTCACCTCAGTCAATGATAATCAAATAAATAATAAAATAACCTGCATTCATATATTTTTCCAAAGTGCTTTTAAATATTTCTATGGTTCCATTTGATCTTTACACCAATCCTATAGGATTATCAATATAGGTTACATTTTCCTTTGGATAAAGAGATTAGGAAGGAATACTGTACTTTGTACAGAAGTGCTCTAATGATTCATTTCCTATGACATAAGTCATATTATAAATAAAATTATCATAACATGGTTTTGGAAGGGGGATCAACATGGCAGAATAGGAGGATGTGGCGCTCACCTCCCCCGACCAACACATCCAAAAGACACCAACATGTGGAACAATTCTCTGGGAAAACTAACTGGAAACTGGCAGAAGAACTCCTATACAGCCAAAGCTGGAAGAAAGATCTCCATGTAATCAGGTAGGATGGGGAAAAAGGAATTGGGCTGAGACCTGTGCCCCTGGGAGGGATCTGTAAGAAAGAGAAGGTCTACATGGGTGGACCTTTGCCCTGGGGAGTTAGCAGATTGAGTCACAATCTGGGCACCCTAGTTCTGGGATCCTGCACAGAGGAGACTAACCCCTTGCCTACTGGGAATCCACTGAGACAGAGTGTTGGAGAAACCTCGACTTTACTCGCAAGGAGTATGTACATATTGGCTTGCCAACAATCAGGGCGGAGAGAGCTGAGCCCTGGGGTTGCCTCCTTGCTGTTTATCCCAACTCAGGCCCAGGTCACTCCACACCACAGCTTGGGGTGATATCTAGGTAAAGGCTCAGTCTAACCATGCAGAGACAGACTGGGGTGCCTGAGGTATGATCCAGGTGGAGCTGTGGATGCCACTGACAGTGCGTGCATAGGGCAGCACCACAGAAGGCACAGTGGCTAAGCACTGAATCTTGTCCAGAAAGGCCCTGGGAGAGGACTCATCTAGCTATGCAGGGACAGCCCGGAGGGCCTGGGGTGTGGTTCAGGTGCAGCCACAACGGTCATTGCCAGCACCTCAGTAGCAGTGGTTGGTCTCCCAGCAAGAGCTCCCTGTCTGGGTTCACTCCACACCACAGCTTAGCACTCGATCTGGGGCAGACGGGTCCTGGAAGGGGGCAGCCCAGATCTCAGGGGGCAGCACAGCCACCTCAATTCCTGCAGCCACAACACCCAGCCCCCCGGCCCCAGCCTACTCCACACCACAGCCTGGCACTAGATCTGGGACCAACACAACAGAGAAAGGGAGGCAATTTTGGGTTGCTTCTGAGCAGAAACACGTGGCTGGTGTCCATGGTGAAACCAGCCCTTGTGCCAAAAATACTGGACTCACATAGTCTGCACAGGGAAGCCCCCACATAAAAACACGCCTTCAAGACCAAAGTAGATAACTGTTTCTCCTAAATTCATGAAGTTACGCAAAATGAAAAAGCCAAGGAGCTACTCTCAATGAAAAGAACAGGATAAATCCCCTGAAAGAACAAACAGTGAAACAGACCTCATCAGTCTACTAGACCCTGTTTTCAAAAAGGAGGTAATAAAAATGCTAAAGGAATTAAAAAATATTATTGATAGAATGCAGATCACCTTAACAAGGAACTAGAAACTAGAAAGGAGGAACCAAGGAAAGTTACACAACTCAGCTGCTGAAATAAAAACCAATCTAAGGGCTTCCCTGGTGGCGCAGTGGTTGAGAGTCCACCTGCCGATGCAGGGGACACAGGTCGTGCCCCGGTCTGGGAAGATCCCACATGCCGCGGAGCGGCTGGGCCCATGAGCCATGGCCGCTGAGCCTGCGCATCCGGAGCCTGCGCTCCGCAACGGTAGAGGCCACAACAGTGAGAGGCCCGCGTAACGCAAAAAAACCCCAAAAACAAACAAACAAACAAAACCAATCTAGAAGCAATGAATAGACTAAATGCACAGAAGAACAAATAAGTGATCTGGAAGGCAGAGTAATGGAAATCACCCAAAAAGAACAGCAGACAGAAAAACAAATAAAAAAAAGAAATGAAAGCAACATATGAGACCTATGGGATAACATAAACCATGCCAACCTATGCATAATAGAGGTTCCAGGAGGAGAAGAAAGAGAAAACGGAATCAAAAATGTATTTGAAGAAATTATGGCTGAAAATGTCCCAAATTTAAAGAAACGAACAGATACAGGAAGCACAGGGGGTCCCCAACAAGATAAACCCAAACAGACACACAGCAAAACATAACATAATTAAAATGGCAAAATTTAAAGATAAAGAAAGGATTCTAGAGGCAGCAAAAGAAAAACAAAGATTCATTTACAAGGGGACCCCCGTAAGTTTATCAGCTGATGTCTCTGCAGAAACTCTGCAGGCCAGAAGGGAGTGGCATGATACATTGAAAGTCCTGAAAGGGAAAAACCTGCAACCTAGGATACTCTACCCAGAAACATTATTATTTAGAGTAGGAGATCCACCTGTTGGTGGGAATGTGAATTGGTGCAGGGACTATGGAAAACGGTATGGAGGGTCCTTAAAAAAGTAAAAATAGCGCTACCATACAATCCAGAAATCCACCTCTGAGCATATATCTGAAAAAGATGAAAACTCTAATTTGAAAAGATACACGCACCCCAATGTGCAGAGCAGCACTATTTATAATAGCCAAGACATGGACACAACCCAGGAGCCTGTCAACAGACAACTGACTTAAGAAGATGCTGTGTGTGTGTGTGTGTGTGTGTGTGTGTGTGTGTGTGTGTGTGTAATATTACTCAGCCATAAAAAGAATGAAATATTGCCAGTTGCAGCAAAATGGATGGACCTAGAGACTATCATATTAAGTGAAGCAAGAGAGACAGAGAAAGACAAGTATTATATGGTATCCCTTACATGTGCAATCCAAAACCTCACAAAGCAGTCTATATGAGAAACAGAAACAGACTCGCAGACACAGAAAACAAACTTATGGTTAGAAAAGGGAAAAGGGGCGGGACAGATAAATTAGGAGTATGTGATGAACAGATACAAATTACTATACCTAAAATAGATAAACAACAAGGATTTGTATTCAATATCTTGAAATAACCTGTAATGGAAAATAATCTGCAAAAATGTATATATATATGACTGAATCACTTTGTTGTGCACCTGAAAACTAACACAAGATTATAAATCAACATATTTCAATTTAAAAAAACTTAAAAATCAAACTGGTAACAATACTCATTTTATGAACCTTTTGTTCTTTTCCTTAAAACTATTGCAATAGAAAGGAAAATTAAAAGAACTACACAAATACTGGGGGGAAATCTATTTTTAGGGACAATAGATGTTTAGAAAATTAAAAATAGGACAAGATAAGACATCACAGTAAACATATGTATCTCAAGGAAAATGGAGAACGATTTTTGTTAGTGTTATAGTCCAAGGAAATGAAAAACTAAAGCCTACTTCTTGGTAAATCAGTTACTCTTCATAAGGAAATGGTCCTCAAAGGCTTAGAACAGGCATGCCTTCATTCATGGCAGCCATTCCTAATTACCACAGGCACTTCTTCTTACAGAGCTCAGATCGTCATGGTTCTGTGCAACAGAGGCCCCCGCCATCAGTGGCTGAGAATTTCTACGTGAGATAAAGCTATTAGGTCATTCCTTAACTAAATGCAAGTTTGCAACTTCACACGGTGTGATTGATTGTCCCTATTTTGTATAATTCACCCATATTCTGGAGAAAAGTTATCTTATAGAAGTTGATATAAATATGGGTTTTGTGAATGCTGATATTATAATGGACAATAACTTGACTAATTGACTGAAACAAACAAAATAATAGGAATTTTTTCTTTGAATGTGTGTTTTTCATTTCAAATCCAGTTCGACAATGGAGCATGGATGTGAATAAATAAGATTCACTTATGCACCTGTGTGTCTTGCTACCCTATTTTTATATTTGCATATAGCATTCATAATACTATACGGCTCCCATAACACACTAAACAACAAAGCTTAGGTCAACAAGATATAGCTGCTTCTTTATCACACCAAACTGAGGGGATTTCACAAACACAGATCATGAAATTGTTTATTTTTTGCCACAGAAGAAATAAAGAAAGAATAGCTGAAGGTGGACAGATGAATTTAGTCACTCTCTAACATTTTCATCACGGGGATCAGATCTTCCAAATGCAAATTTAATGCTAGATCACTCCTAACCTTATCACTAATGAGAATCAGACTATACACATTCTTTTTCCTTGAATGGCATTAGTGATGATGCAAGGAATAATCTAGTCAAAAACTATATTTTTATTGTATCCTTGTGAAAAAAAGTCAAAGGTTAATGCTAATAAGTGCTTTTAAGCCCTAGTGAGAACCATCCATAAAGATAAATAATATGGTCCGTTAATTTGTTTAATAAAATGTATTTGTGAATTAAAGTTCCTTGGTTTGAGCTATTTGCTCTGCACTCTGTTCTCACAGCACCCTACACATAGTCTAGAAAACCTCCTTAATACATTGGTTAACATATCTTCTGTACAAGACAGTGAGCACCAAAAAGGAAAAGAGAATATGATGTTTCCTTTTGAAGTTTGAGCACTTTGACTAGTTATGACATGCAGTCAAATTAAAAAAAAAAATTAGTTACATGAAAGATAAAAGAACAGATTTAAGGACAGGTTCTAAGTAGGCAGTCACTTCTGTTGTATTTGTTTTCTCCTTCATCAGGAAAAGCAGAGTGCTTAACCTGGAGAAAGAACCCGATATTTTAAAATATTGCTTAAGTAATGATCAAAAATTAATTATGAAAGAATCTGTTATTCATTGGAAGCACCATGTGCAGAGAATGAATGATCTCAGTTAATGGGAGGTGATTTTGTACCTCCTCTTCCACTGAGTTGTAGAGTTGGATTTTCTTGGGATATTATTAAAATATAAGACACTGCATTTCCTTGTCATAGCAAGATGGATGACTGTAGGATTTACTTGTTGGGCTGTGAAATGACCCACAGCATTAAAGCAGCCCAAGCACTGATTTCTGAAGCGGCCTCATTGCTTTGAATGTAGGATGTGATGAATCGCTGCTTGATATGTCAGTATTTTTTTCCTAAAATGCTAATCTATAATTCAAAATGCACACATAAACATGCATGTGATCAGAGGGATAATATAAGCAAGAAAGGAGCTGATGAAGAAGGAAAGACAGCCAGTATAAGAAACAGGGCCGACTGGATGACCACAGAGAAATTGCAAGTGGTTTGGAAGTAGTAAAGCAAAATCAAAGAACATAAAAGTAAGCACAATGAATCAAATGATTCACATTAAAAATCCAGCATCCCTCTTTCTAAATGTCCTCAAGTCTAATCTTAGCTAAATTATCAGGTTGGCTTTTCTATAGAGCACTTATTTGAGAGTCAATTGTCAAACTTCATTGTTTATCAGAGAGATGATTGGATTTGTGCAGAAACATAAGAAATGTCATCACCTTCATTTTTGTTATTAGCAGCCTACAGCAAAAAGAACAAAGGAATGTTAGCTAATATTTTTGTTCTTCATTTTAAACAGTGATATTGACTTCAGATATACAAAGCAGAGATAGCATGCTTATTTGTGTATGTAACAAAGTGATAATTTTGGCTTATGAATACCACATATAAATGTATATCTGTAGAAGAGAACATTTGTAATGCATGAGAATATTTGTTGTAATACTTTTAAAAGATATTTCGGGACTGAGCAGGAGCTGTGAACAAAGTCATAGGATACAAGTAGAAGGAAAAGTGATAAAAATGATGACCTACAGCAATTAAACAAGAAAGAGTTTTAGAGAACTTATAAGACTCTCTAACTTGGGGTCCAACCAGGAAGCTTGTTAAAAAGGAATGATAGTGTAGTAGAGAAGGTCCTGGACCTTGGGTAAATTTTGGACTGGATGCTAAATCCAGCACTTAGAAATTGTGAGACCATTCACCATTGCTTCATTTGTCCATCTCATAGAATTTAGGTTCAAATAAAATAATATGTAAGTAAGACACATAAACTCTAGGGCGTATGATAAATGTAGGGTACAGTATATGAATATGGAGTAGTAGTCAAGAATGTGACTTCTAGGGCCATTCTGTCTCCTTCATCCCCTGCCTTCACCACACAAAAGTGGGGAAGCTAGTTAGTGATGAAGTTAGTTAGTCAGTGCCTTAAAGTTTCTCATCTGTCATCTTTACATAGATTGTAATCAGTTCAGATAATGATTAAATGAAATGTCATGTAAAGCATTTAGAATAATATCTGGTATAATGAGTATTCAATAAATATTAGTTACTATCATTCATTTTGCTATAGGCTGTTAAAAGCAGAAATGAAGCTGATTATATTTTTTTAAGTCTCTGCGTAAATACAAATTTCTCTACAATGAACATGAAGATGTTTGACAATTAGCTTTCATATGGGACCTCTAGAAAAGCCAACATCATAATTTAGCTTAGAATTGAGGACATTTAAGGAAGAGTGGCACTAGAGTGCTAATATGGATTATCTGATTCACTGTTCCTTTTGTTTGGGGTAATATGTTTTGTTTGATTCTGATTAATTCATTTATTATTTTTCTGTTCTGGCTGAAGGACTGTCTAATTGGGAAACATCATGATTGAGTAGTAATTAACTCAGGCATCAAATACTGCAGAGATAATCTCCAATAATATAGATATTGCAGGAAGAAGTTATGATTCGTTCTTGGTTCTGTGTCCAGTCTTGGGTGGGAAACAAAAGAAAAGAAGAGAAGACAGATGCATACGATGGAGAACTTCAAGGGAGAACCTGCAGCTGAGTCTTTGATCCCTATGTCCCCTACTTGGGAAACAGTTCGTACTCTCAGAACTTCCTGTAATACAGTTATCTTTAAGTTCTGAGGGTCTGGAAGAGAGTGTGTTGCTACTGATGTTTTAGCAAAGGGTGGCAAACCAGACAAAAAAGGTTGCTGGGCCTTGGGTTTGAGAACCACATACTGGCTATGGGTCAGAGTCATCACTGCCTTCCATGGTGACAGTCATGCACACATAAACACACACTCTCGTGCATCTGTGCATGGCCACGGCCACGTACATTCATGTACTCACCTGTGAACACACAGAGACATGTGGACCTGGAGCTGCTTCAGCAATAAACTATTTCCATAATATGAGACAAAGAAATCAGTTTGTTGATGTTCTATTCTGATACCTTGACACTCATTGACCTGCAAACTAGATGACTTTTTTATTCCAAGAAACCAGTAGTATGCTGGCAAATTTTATGTAAATTATCATGATCATTGCATTTAAGGTGAACACTCCTCAATTTCCATTTTCTTCTTCACAACCAGTCTCCTACCCACCCCCACCAGTGCTATACATTAGAGTTGCAGGATACCCAGGGGAACAAAAATAAAACACCTTCTCAAGGGAATGTTTTGTAATAATAAGAATCAGTGGGAATCTCAGTCAAGCCATTGAGGTTTAGAGAACAATAAAGGAATTCAATATATTTTTAAAACATCAAAGTGCCAAATAATTTTTTCAAGTTTCCATTTTCTCATGCAGTGTAGTCAGTGAGCTGTGGATGACTGATTTATCAGTCTGTCAGCAAGCTTCCCTGTATCACAAACAGGGCAAGTCAGGTAGGGGTATAAGTTTCTTACTAAAGTGTTCACATCCTTACATTGAAAAACAAGTATTTTTATATGTCACAGGTATGTATTTTGAAAGGAGAATTAAAATAAAACATTACTAAAATATGACATATTAGACCTAGCACTAACCCAGCCCAGGTTTTCTTTTCCTCCCTCCCTCCCTCCCTCCCTCCCTCCCTTCCTTCCTTCCTTCCTGTTTTTTCCTCCCTTCCTCCCACTCTTTCTTGATAACCAACGTGAAAGAGACAGTATAACGAAAGAGAACATGACAAACATAATCCCTGGAGTCAGATAGTCTTGGATTAAAATCAGTCCAACATTGACTAGTAGTGAGGCCTTGGACAACTCCTCAAACTCTCTAAGCCTTGCTTCCCTACTGGATTATTGTGAAAACTGGATGAGCCCATGCTTACAACCTACTTAGCATCCCACCTGGCACATGGGAAGCCCTCAGAGCATTTCAGTTTATAATGCTCTCTGGATTAAGAAGCTCACTCAGAGATACCCCAGGATAATATTACATTAACTTTGATATCTTTGTGATCATTAGTGTCATGACTAGAATGACTCAAAGAATATATTCTTGTATGAAAAGACACAGATATCAAAGGAAAGGAACATTTTTGAAAAAGTTTACACCTGAAATTTTGTTTTATATTTAGATAAAATCTGACAAGAACAAAGAACAAAAAGGAACTTTATAAGTTACAAAGAAATGTGAAGCCAAAATTTGGCAGATATTAAAAAAAAAAAATCCCAGCATCTAAAGCAAAATCTCTCTTCATGAAGCCTTTGATTTTTTCATCATCCAAACCCAGGATCCTCTGTAATGGAAAAGTTGTGAGGAAGATGTTATATCGAAGCAACCATCAAGAGAGCTCAAGCGACACTTGAGTAATAAGGCCATAAGGAGAGATGTTGCTTGAGCTGTCTAGCATTTGGCTGAACTGTTGAAACAGGAAGATTGAATATTTCAGGGAGCTGGACAAAGCTTTGACTGCTGACAGATTAATGCTTACAACTGTTTGCATCACTTGAAGACAATCTACACCCAGGTTTGCTTTCCCTGAGAAAGTCATGTGAATTTATATTGATGGCCTTGTCCTCATTCTGTTTTCTTTGCTTTGAGGGATGTTCTCCTTCCACCGTTATGTAAATTCTTCTTCATTTCTCAAATGAAAGTGAAGATGTCCTCTTTCCTATATTACATTCTAAGAGCATATATTCTCGCTGTAGTAAGTAACTGTTTCATCTCTGTCCCAGAGAATCCTATACCGATACTTGTTGATCATCTCCAGGAGTGAGAACAGGACAGGAGCTATTTTCCCCCAAAGCTTAGTTCCCTCATGCTTGATAGTTTACTGAATAAAAGAATCATAGAATGAATGGATGAAGAAATGAATGAGATGTCAGAGGACATAGAATACCAGCTGTGCCCACAATCAAATCCTAGATTCTCTCTCCCACTGTAGGTGCCAGGACACCTATTCCTATGGCTCCCTTTCCTGTAGATGGGATTAGGAGAGTGACGAGATTCCTAATGCTTTTCCAGGAATCTCCTTAACATTTCCTTCATATTCTTCTTAAAAAAAGCTACTGCACTAGACTTACGTTGTCTACAAAAAGAAAATCTCCCAATAAAATGAAACTTGGCCCCTACTAAACACTGCACTTTGTTAAGATTCATGAAGATTTTTAAGAAAGAGCAAGAACGCAGCACTTATAAATAGCCACTTATGGTCCTTAAAGAAAAACTTGAAATAATTTGATTTAAATTGTAAAAATTACGGTGCCATATTTTCATAATGTGTTCTGTAACACAGCCTTGATGACAAGCATGAAGTATTTATCAGCCCGAAAATTTCTTCCACACATTTATTGTGTTCCTCAAGAAATTCACATGTAGAAAACTAAATGAACTAAATCGTCACTGTCCTCACACCTGACATCAGAGTAATAAACAAATTACTTGATATGAAACATAAAAACTCTGGAGTAATAATAAGAATATGATTCTTAACTTTTGCTTCTCAGTTGCTTTCTCTAGATCACTGAATTCTGAGGGTCCTTGATCTAAATTCCCTCTGTTTGATTAACAAAATTTAATTTAAAAAAATTTAAAAAGACACTAGAGATCTATGATTTTTAGAGTCTCCCAAACCCTATAGTTATCTAATATTTCTGTATATTTGTAACTCTTTACATGTGAACTCTTTCTTGCACTCAAAACATATCCTCCCAGCTTTGCTTTTAGAGCAACATTGGATTCTGTGTCTGGCTAAGCAGCCATTTCTACTTCAGTGAACAATTTAGCTACCTGTCTTCTCATTGGCAAACATTATCTTTCTTTTCAGCCTATTAACTTTGGTCTAATGCTTCCGAACTCTAGTAATAAAGTTCATTCTGACTGCGTTCTAGGAAGTAAAGGAAATAATTGGCAACTCTTCTTTCTGCCAGTTTTCTGATGAGCTGGAATCTAAGCCAATGGTCTCAGGGCATGCTTTCTTCTCCCTTGTTGGTTCTTTTTCCAGAGCCATTAATTAGCACTCTCTTAGCTCCATGGTCCCCTGAGTTGTTAATTTCTCACCTCTGAAGTTTTTGTAGATCCAAAGTCTTTGGCCATTAAGTAATATATACTGGCTTCAAGAGCTTTTCTCCTTGGTTAAACTCATGTTCTGCTTACAAATTGATGCTAAGGGCAGCTGCTTGATTCATCTCATCAAATATAAATTCAGTATCCAAATGTCCTTTTGCCCTAGTTTCTCTACATAAATAATTCTGCTTATATCTTCATTGAAAATTAAAGTAGGTTTCCATGATTGGGTCTCATTTTTGTATGTCAATGTTATTAAACATGCTATTAAGTTCAAATCCATTTATTTTCCTTATCAGTTTGCCAATGAAAGACTGAATTAGTGATTCAATTAACAAACTACTGTTGATATTTAAATAATATTTTGGGAATTTTAAGCTAGATTTTGAAAGTGAAATACATTATGATCATCTTGCTAAGAATTTTATTTTTTATTCTTATATTTAATTTTACATATAATTGATTTCAGTGAGCTCTTGGTAAAATGGCTTTGGTTGATTTTCTGTGCTCAACTCAAAACCGTACTAATGAAATGAATCAATGTCCAAAGTGTGCTACACAACATGTTGGTGGAATGGTCCCAGAAATGGAATCAAGAAACTTGGATATCAGCCTTAGTCAATAATATCCTGGGTTTATTATTAAAATGTATGTGTTTCTGCACCCCAATGTTCATAGCAGCATTATTTACAATTGTAAAGGTATGGAAGCAACGGAGGTGTCCATCAACAGATGAATGGATAAAGAAAGTGCGGTATACACACACACGCACGCACACACACACATACACACAATAGAATACTACTCAGCCATAAAAAAAGAATGAAATTTTGCCATTTGCAACAACATGGATGAACTTGGAGGGTATTATGCTTAGTGAAGTAAGTCAGGCAGAGACATACAAATACTGTATGATATCATCTATGCATGGAATCTAAAAAATACTACAAACTAGTGAATATAACAAAAAAAACAGACTCACAGATATAAAGAACAAGTAAGTGGTTACCAGTGGTGAGAGGAAAGGAGGGAGGGGCAAGATAGGGATAGGGGATTAAGAGGTACAAACTATTATATATAAAATAAGCACATAATACAGCCAATATTTCATAATAATAAATATATTGGAATACTGCCAATGTTTTATAATAACTATAAATGGAGAATAACCTTTAAATATTGTGAATCACTATATTGTATAGCTTATATAATATTGTATATTAACTACACTTCAATAAAAATAAAATAAAATAAAATGTACATATTTCAAAGATGAAAAATCTAGTTTTTTTCAAAGTGTGATGCACCTTCTGGCAAGAGTCCCCAAGACACTTGCAGGGAGGCTGGAATGTCAGGGTTACTTTTTATGACAGTACTAAAATGCTATTTACTTTCTTTACTCTCATTGTCTCAGGAGTGTACAGAGGAGGCTGTGAGTATGGGAAGACAGCATACAGAGGCCGCGTAATGTATGATAATATTATCACTTTGATACCTGAAGCTATACATATTTGAGTTTTGAAAATTTTAATTTCTAATGAAGGAGGAAGAGATCCATGCCTGGGGTGACACTATGAAGAGCTCCTTCCTCTTCCCTGCTCTACACTGAAACTGAAAATTACAAAACAACAACAACAGGAACAACACAACCACTGGAAGCCTCTGGAAATAGTCCTAAGAGCAAACAGCAAATGAAGAAATATCTATTCATGAAAAACTATGAAAAATTAGTAATAAAGTTAGAGTTTGTGGTATTTGAACCAAGACTGCTCCCTGTCTCATCTCTGCCACCTCTCCAGCTCAGGGAGGTTGAAACTCCACTTCAGACTGCTGTAGCCAAAAACACAGGGCACCCTCTCCCCCCAGTTCCCAGCCAGAGGGCTTCCTTTCTGGCATGAGCAGGACTTTAGAATTCCTCATCCTGCCCACAGGTGCCTGATGCTGGAATCATCATCATAGGTTCCACATGATTGCAAAGAAAAGGTGAAGAGCCCCTTCTTCTACCCAAATGCCACTCATGGAATGCAGGCTCCACCTTGGACACAGTACCACTGAGAACACTAGGACCCTGCTAGCTCTTCCCCTGGCTACTGAGGAAGTAGTTCCTTAGCAGGAGAGGCAAGTTGAGAGGACCTCAGTCTTCTGCATCCCCATCCTATCACTCAGGTCCTGAGTAGGAGTGTCGCTAAGAGAGAAACTTGCAATTATTCCCACTTCCAGCTTCAGAACCTGGCTCAGAGGTTTTATATCAGGAAGAAATAAGCCTCAAAATAGATAGTTCTCAATCTCTTCCCAAGGGAACTGACTTCATTTGCAACAGATTGTGGAGAAGTTTAAACTCCATTCAACAACAGTGGAGGTTGTGTTGAAAAGCAAATGTGGGTCTAATGAATTTATAGCCTAAACTGTCGGTTGACTAGTTTGCAGGAGAATCAAGGAAGAAGACAGATTGGAGGAGTGTTCCTGGCATCAGAACAAGCAACACTGAAGTTTGAAGCTATTCCTTTGAAGGGTCATAATTTGATTGGATTTATGTAGAGAGGAATTTATGTTCCAACAATTTATTGATGTTGAAAATAATAGCAATCTCAGGCAATTAGTGAATTTTAACAACTGGGTGTATTCAGGGAAGCTAGAGAGATTTATCATTACCACTATTTTCCCAGAGTGACAGTGTGCAGACCATAAGCTGCACCTCCCTGAGGAGCAGTATCACAGACTTAATTAAGACTGTGGGGGTGAGGTGGGCAATCAACCTTACTAAAAGCATCCAGCCAGTCACTAAACAAATAAACAAGTAAATAATAATAATAAACCTAGCACATACATACACTACCAAATGTGAAATAGATAGCTAGTGGGAAGCAGCCGCATAACACAGGGAGATCAGCTCGGTGCTTTGTGACCACCTAGAGGGGTGGGATAGGGAGGGTGGGAGGGAGACACAAGAGGGAGGGGATATGGAGATATATGTATACATATAGCTGATTCACTTTGTGATACAGCAGCAACTAACACACCATTGTAAAGCAATTATACTCCAATAAAGATGTTAAACAAAAAACAAACAAAAAATAATAATAATAAACCTAGCGATGGGGTGAGACCAGTGTCCAGAGTTATTATTATATGTTATTGAAAATGCCCAGTTTATAGCAAACAACTTTAGGGATATGGAAGAACAGGAAAAGCCTTGGGGAAATGTAGGACACCACTAAGTACACTAATATTTGCATAATTGGAGCTCCAGAGGGAGAAGAGAGAAAGAAAGGAGAAAAAAAAAGCTATTCAAAAACTAATGGCTGAAAGCTTCCCAGATTTATTGAAAAACAATAACGTACAAGTCCAGTAGGCTCGATGAACTTCAAGGAGGATAACAAAGAGACCTCAAAACGTACACACCATAGTAAGATTGATGAAACTCAATGATGAGGAGAAAATATTTAAAGTAACAAGAGAAAAATGATTCTTCACTAACAAGGGAACTCCAATATGATTAACAGCTGACTTCTCAGCACATATGATGGAAACCAGAAGGCAGTGGGATAACATATTGAAAGTGTTCAAATGGGGAAAACAGAAACAAAAACAAAACAAAACAACAACCTGTCAAACAAGAATTCTATATTCATCAATATTATCTTTCAAAGATGAAGTTCAAATAAAGATTTCCTCAGATACAACAATAAAAAAAAAAAAGAGAGAATCTGCTCCCAGCAGACTTACGTTACAAGAAAAACTAAAGAGATTTCTTCAGTCTAAAAGCAAGTGACCGCAGAAGAGAATTTCAATCTACATGAACAAACAACAAAGAACACTAGTAAAGGTAATTATGTAATTATAAAAGACACTATAAATACATATTTTCTCCTTTCTTCTCTTAACTTATTTAAAAATAATTGTATAAAATTATATGTACATAATGTGTTGTGCTGTTGGGTCTAAACATATAGAAATGTAACGTATGTGTAATACATTTGTCAATAATGGCACAAAGTAGATGGGTAGGAGCAAAGCTGTGATGGGCTAAGGAAATAATGACAGATGGCAAAGTAATAGTTATAATAATGTGCTGTTGGGTTTTTAACAGCAATAGATGTAATATTTACAAAAATAATACCACAAAAGGGGAAAAGGGCACTAGAGCTATATAGGAGTAACATTTCTATAAATAACTGAAATTAAACTAGTATAAATCTGAAACTGATTCTTATAAGTTAAGATGTATTTTGTAAACCCTAGAACAATGACTAAAACTATATACTCAAAAATATAGTGAAATATATGAAAAGATTCTCTACATTATTAGTCATCAGTGAAATACAAAACAAAACAAAAAACCCCACATGAGATATGGCTTCATGCATAATGGATGTCTGGATTCAAAAAGTGAGATAAAAACAAGTGCTGTGGGAGATCAGCTGGGTGCTTTGTGACCACCTAGAGGAGTGGGATAGGGAGGGAGGGAGGGAGGGAGATGCAAGAGGGAGGGGATATGGGGATATATGTATATGTATAGCTGATTCACTCTGCTATACAGCAGAAACTAACACAACAATGTAAAGCAATTATACTCCAATAAAGATGTTTTAAAAAAAAAAAGTGTTGCTGAGGACCTGGAGAAATCAGACTTCATACACTGCTGGTGGGAGTGTACAGTGGTGCAGCAGGCTTTGCAAAACAATCTGGCAGTTCCTCAAATGATAGAGTTTCCATGTAACCCAAAAATTCTACTCCTAGGTATGAAATGAAAACATAATACCCACACAAAAGCTTGTTGATGCATGTTTATAGCAGCATTATTCATAAAAGCCAAAAGGTAGAAACACCCTAAATGCCTATCACCAGACAGACAAATGGATATATTAATTGACTGTAAAAAGAACTGATGTAATAATACATACTACAACATGAATGAACTTCAATAATAATACGCTAAGTGAAAGAAGCTAGTCACAAAAGACCATATACTATATGATTCAATTCATCTTGAAGTCCAGGATAGGGAAATCTATCCATACAGACACCAAATAGATTAGTGGTCGCTTAGGGCTGGGGCTGCTGTTGGTGATGGTGAAGGGACAGAAGCGCAGTAGTGAGAGATTATGGGATTTCTCTTTGAGATGATGAAAATGTTCTAAAATTGACTGCAGTGATGGATTTCCATATTTGTGAATAAATTAAAAAACACTGAATTTTACATTTCAAATTTTTTCATTGCTCAAAGAGATCCTGTGGACAAAAAGTTCGAGAACTGCTGACCTAAACTATTGTGAACCTTGTAAAACTTGGCTTCAAGCATTTAGGCCGGCCAATGTTAGAAGCACAAAACAATGACAATTAATAGACGTTATTTTCCAAGGTGGAGTTTCAGTCTTCTCCTTTTAAAATTTTTCAGTAAATACTGAGCAGCCGTCAATAGAATTGAGAGTCACTTTTTGGCACCAGGTCTGCCCTCAACATACTTTTCTGATTTGAAGAAAAGACTTGTCTTCTCTGAATCTCAGTTTCCTCTTAAACAATAAAAGAGCTGAATTCAAAGTCCTCTCATACCCCTTCTAGCTGGCAAGTGCTCAAGAAATTATTGCTTTTAATTGACATATACTTTGACAATTAATATCTCTAGATTTTCCCTCAACCTCTTGTAACACACACAGATCTAATGATACTAACTTCTTTGTTCTATGATTTACTCTTTAATTATACTTCACTGATCCCAACTTTAATTCACATAATGAAGACAGAATTTCTAGCTCTATATCTAACAAATTAGTTTAGAATATATTTAAGTAAAAACGTCATGGTAATCACAACTAAAATCTAATTTCTGTCACTGAAGAAGGAAATATTCATATTCATTCGGAAAATAGTGGCTCATTCAGTGCTTTAGCTGTGGGTGTCATATTAGGTCCTTGACAAATCCAGTGTAGGAACTTGCCTTCTATGCATGTAAAATTAAACGCCTTATAATTAAAAGAAAGCAGAACATGGCATAAATATAGGACTAATGTTGGAAAGGTTATGATAGAAGTGTTTTCCACTTACTTGATGCTCATTTACATGTGTTCATGATTTGAAATGTGTTCATAAAAACATATCATTTATTCACAGCAACAACTTTTTAAAGTAGGCATAAAAAATGCTCCATTATCCATTACCTATAATGGAGGTTATCAAGATTAAAGAAGTAACCTATGATGGCATGGACAATAGCTGAATTGGAAATAGCCCTAAATTTCCTGAAAACAAGTTTTATACACTATAGTCATTTTTGCTGCTAAAATCTAAACTTTAATGTATAGTATACGTCTGAAATTATAGCTAGTAGAGACTCTTCCACCATCAAGAAGCTTAGATGCTAGATTAACAGACAAAAGATAATGTTGGCTCACTGAAGATGCTTTAAATCTATAAGCATCGTTTAGCAAACTGGCTTAGTTTATATTTATTCTCAGATTAATTACCAAACTTTCAAAGTTTTAGGTAGAGTCATTTTATTTTGGTTAGTGTTGTAAATAAAAGATAATAAGTCTGGGTGAATTATACCCACATTGATGTTTCAAGATATTTTCTAGATTTAACATTTTTTGGTAACATGGCAATACTAATCATGAAAATGTAATGTAGCACAGTTAATTAAGTGGCACTAGAATTGTCAAAAACATTTGGGAAAACACTGAATTTCAGTGTAGAAGCTAATATGTATTAACATTTTAAAGACTTCAATATATCCTCATTTTAATAAATTATTTATTTACTTCATGGTTACAAGACCTAGAATGATCTGGTCCCTGCTCGCTTGCCACTCTCCCTCTTGCTAAAGTAGTAAGCTTGTTACACATGGGACTCTTGCTGCCTCACTTCTGGCCACAACACCAGAGGCCAAGTATATCCACATCTTGAAGTGAGAAGATGCAAGACCATCCACGTGGGACCTGTCCAGAGCCTGGTTTTTGTCAGCCTAATCTCAGCATCAGTAATCATAGAGGAAAACTGAAGTTTTTCTCTGAAAGGATTACTGGAGTGTTGAAAGGTCCACCACACTCCCCAATGAGGGAGAGGAGTTAGGTGCTTTGATTCCTCACTTGCACTTTTTAAGCCATCCTGTAACTTCACGCCCTGAGCTTCATACCAGTCTTTGGATTTGGAAGATCCTAGTTCACAAACTGCTTTTATATGCACAGTAAACTCCTACCAAATGCTATTTATTGATTTGGTGATTTTGATTTTGCTATTTCTGGATTTTTGACAGTGGAAAAAACACATATCAAAAAGAGATGTCGAAATCTTTCCTTCCTATTTAGTAGTGACTAAGATATGAACTGCCCTAAACACTCAATTTCTTTAATGAATAACTCTTACCTCCATGATATTTCTTGCCCTAGAACTGTGAATATGCCCAATATGCCCTATGATGTTACCTCTTTTGGAGAGGTGAGAAATGGTTTCTTTAATTTGATTGGTAAAGCTGAATTTTAGGGCTTTATCCCTGGCTTCATAAACCCTTCAGGAAATCTGATAGGAACTTTGATATAACAGTACAGCCTGACTCCAGTAAATCCAGTCCTCAAAGGAAAGAGTATGATAAAACTCTAAAAAGAGATACTGCCTTTTCCAGGCCTATTTGGCTTTTAGATCAAAGATAAAACTCAAACAGACTTTTAGTGTAAAACCGTTTCCATAATCCTGCCCACTAGCTTGATTTTAAAACATAGTAATTGGTTTGTCATAGAGCAAACCAAAATAGCACATCACCTTATTAAACTGGTGGTAATCAGCTGGGTGACATTCTATTTAGTTTTCTAAATTATGCCTGGCAATGCTAGCTCAGATTTTTATATAATTATGCAAGCTGACATCTAATTCTGCAACAGGAAATCAGAAAAATTGGCTAAACTTTATGTTTTGTAATTTATTACCAGTATGAGTTGAGGCGAATTTATATCCCATCTGAGTGTTAGTTTTCTTTTGTGTATACTGTGAAAATACGACTATCCTAAAGCAGGGCTTCTCATCCTTGGCACTATTGGCACTTTAGGCCAGTTAATTCTTGATTGTGGGGAGCTGACTTGTGCATTGTAACATGATTAGCAGCATCCCTAGCCTCTACCCACTAAACGCCAGTAGCATTTCCCACAGCTATGACAATGAAAAATGTCTCCAGACATTGCCAAATGTCTTCAGGGGGGCAAAACTGCCCATGGTTGAGAATTACTATTCTAAAGGGTTGTTAGGAGTACTTGTACAATGTGTCTCCTTACCAATGAGAGTCTATTATGTATTTGGCCCTGAGACAGCACTGGTGAGCATACACAGACAGACCTCCACCATGATGGGACTTACAGCCCAGGGAATCAAAGTTGATAATTAAAACATACCTATCCCACCCATATCTGGCATATAGTACACAGTCAATAAGAATTTGCTAAAGCTTTTAAGTTTTCTGTTAGTAAAGAAATACACCTAGCATTTATAACGCTAGTGATTCACTGGAAAGAAAAAGAATGAGTTATATTTAACATACTATTTTGATACCTAACGTTATATAAAGCCCAGTATCAAATATAAAACGAGGATACATAGAATAAGTGAAGAAAATCCTCTTCCCATCTTCAGGTAGTATATCATCTCCTAGGGCACTAGACTAAATATACAAGTATTTATAATTCAAGGTAGAATGTGGTAAGTGCCACACACAATCTTTAATAAAAGTGCCAAGAGAGTTCAAAGGTAGAAAAACTGACATCTAGTTAGGGCATGTCTGGTTTAAGGCCTTTCACGTTACACAAATTGCAGGGTAAGTGCCTTTGAATCTTTTACTGTTTCAAATCTAAAATAATGAACTAAAGGCTATTTCAAAACATGAAATAGGCTAACTTGAAAGAGTTCACGTCATTTAAATGTGTTCTATTTTTCTGATACTGGAGGACAATTTACAAAATGAAGTAGCTATAGGTCAAATTTCTAGAAGAGACAGATTTTTTTTCCTTTTACCTAGCATCTTTTTATAGAACCACCTCTACCCCCCTCTAAACCCATGTGGTTTAGATGGAGCTAATTTTACTCTAGCGTTCAACTGTTAGACATACAATCCCAACCTGGCCCATTGGACTATTCCACCCTCCTGAACTTGGTATTTGAGCTTCGAAGAACATTTAAGCCCCAAGAGAGATCTAATTGGAGTTGAGCCCATGAAATTGGCTAGAAGTTTGGGGGGACACTGGTCTCTTTTCCTTAGAGCTGGAATATGTCTAAAGAGTTTTTTCTGGGACTAAAAAGCCAACAGAGTGGAAAGCACAGGCAAGAACCAGAGAAAAAAGCCTCTTGATGATACACGATGATACAGATCATGGATTTGGTATTGCCTGAATGGGAGTTATTCCTTGAACTGTTTAGTTATATGAAACAAACAATTCTCATTTTGGTTTGAGTTTGGTTTCTGTAGTTTGCAATACAAAGAGTTACAATTAATAAATATCCTCATTATGCTAAACATTCACTTAAATAGGTCACTTTTCACCATAACATAATGTCATGATTTTGATGAGACTCTAAATTAAAAAAATTAGAGTGAATAATATCTGACACTCAGTAAATCTTGACTGAAAGAACAAATGCAAATTGTGGATAAAAGAAGAATGAAAATTAAATAAATCAAGCAACAGGCTTCTGAAACACTATAAATCATAACAGAAATTCTTGAAACCACAAACCCCAAAGTACCATACAATAGAAGAATTGTGGATATGTGTTTCCTCTGGTGTGCTCCTTTTTGACTGCACAGTTCAGTTAACAAATTTACCTGATATTTTCTACATTCTGCATGATAATGACAATGACACTTGAACCCATATGGGCACATCAGTTCTTTCTCAGCTTTTCTCACTTAACGTTCTTCACAGGAAAAAGAATCCTAAGCTTTTTCGGAACTGATTTATCATCCTTCCTTACATGTCAATAGGTTATCCTTGCTGAAATAGATCTTTCGATTGTTCTTTGCATTTGAATCCAAATTAAGTCAAATAGCTTCTTCTGGTGATAGGCTGCTTACAACTTTGCTACAAGTCTGCAAAACACAGATGATATATTCAATGTTTTGGAGACAGCTCTATTTCTACATGCTGACATTACATAGTAAAAGGCCAAGAAATAGCCAGAAAAGGATGTCAAATATCACCCTACCCTATATCGGTGGAATAGATTCCATTCTAATGACAACAGATCAGTCATTCGTTTTCCGAGTTTTATGCTGGGGGATGTGGCAAGATAGGAGGCTATAAAAATTGCATAACATGTTGTCCCAGTCTTCAAAAAAGTTAAAAGTTACCGGAAGAGCAGGATTTTAAAGATGATTCGCCAGTATAATTACCTGCAGTTAATGAATTGCAGTTTGTTAATGCTGTGTCTCGAAGCTAGTAGCTGATGAGCATATTAAACGACAGAGTAACTGTCCTTCTCAAGCCTGGGAAGGAATAATGGAAAATTTCTACACGTCGGCATTTAAAATGCTGCAATACAGTCTGGCTAATTGAAGAATATAGAATGACACTTCTGTTTTGTTTTGTTTTGTTTTTCCATTTCTCTCTTCTTTTCTGACATCATTCTATTCATTTCTTTGGGTATCCAATGCACTTATGAAGCAGCTAAGCATTTGCAGTGTGCCGGGAACTGTGATAGGCTCTGGAGATGTAAGCAAGAATAAGGCCAGGGACTTGTGTTCAAGAGCAATAGTTTGACTGGTACAACCACCAGAGAGACAACTAATTACACTGCCAAGTGTTACAGGTTCCCACAGAGGAGTATACCAAACTATCATGGCAGCACCAAAGACAGAGTGATCAGTTTGACAGAAGATGGGGTGGTGGCGCACAGTGAGAAGTGCTGACAAAGACTTCAGGCCACAATTTATATCAGGCCCTGAAGTCTTGAAAAATGCTCAGTGTGAATCATAACAGAAGTTCAGAAAAAGGATAAGTCACGGCCCGCTTACATGGGTAAGATGGCATTTGAGCCAGCCTTTAAAGGAGGACAGGAATATAGGTCTGTAGAGATAGGATAAGAGGAATTTCAGGCAAGGAATTCAAAAGAGGGTCAGGAAAGGACAGAACCTTTATAAGACGTAGCAAAACTTTCCGCTTGGCTGGGACCCAGACTTTGTGAAGTGTGGCGGCAGAAGTTCAGGGTGCACAAAGGGTGCACTGGGGCCAGTCTGTGAAGAACATTCAATATCTTTTGATGGAGTTCTCAAGGGTCAAAGGGAGTCATAGAAAATTTGTAAGAAGTAGAGAGATATGCCCAGAGGTATGTTTTATATAGATCACCTCAGCAACCTTTGGAAGGAACGAAGAAAAGGAAGGAACTGGGATGGGAAGGCAAGCTAGCTGCAAGCTCCAGGAAGAGCTGATGAGAGCATGGGCTGGAGTGATGGGGATGAAAGGAAGGTCCCATGAAGGGGACATGATGGCGGGAGGCTGCACGTGTGGAATGACTGCATCCAACAGGGATGGAGAGAGCTCCAAGGTTTCTAATGTTGGCAAATGAGTGGATGATTTTGTACTTAGGAGAGATGGCATACCATGAGGGAAGCATGTTTGCCGTAGGACAAGCAGAACAATAGTTTGTGGTGCTCTACTAACATGATGAGCACAAAGGGACTCCATGACATACATCCAGATTCATTTGATATCTCAGATAATTTGGTCTGAAAGCCCCAGGGCTGATTTCCTTAATCATCTCTCATCTGTTTTACAAGAGCATCTGCGTGTACCACCTTAGTTTTTAGATTATTTCAGACAACACCCCTCACTCATCTCATACTCTTAATCACTTAAGTTGGTTTAGACTAGATTTCAGAGTCCACCAACTTCCCCCAGCCTCTGGCCCCAACCCCTTGCTCTGCATTTTTTGCTCTTCCTCTGTCCTGGAAGTAAAGCCAAGAACAGATCCCTCTGTTTCACACAAGTAAGTTACAACACTCTCTGGTTTCCTGCGTCTCTCAGCTTCTCCTCCGGGAAGTTCATTCATAATTTCTACTGCAACGCTCTCCCAGAAAGGAGTCTGCAGCAAAGAATTTTCTTCACCTGGTAGCTCATGAGGGTGATAAAGGAAGAAAGGGCACCACTCAAAGCGATAATCCACAGACAGTTTCACCATTGAGAATTCCAAACTCCCTTTCTTAAAAAGCCTCCTAAAGCTTTATGGGGCATTAAGTGGACAGATAGGTCAGATGCATAAGTCTACTTTTAACCATTTCAGGCTATAGGGAAAATGGAAATTTTTATATTTTCAAAAGGCACCATTTTATTTAATCATTTTTTCTATTTTGTGATCATATATGATTTTACCGTGCCTATATGCCTGTTTATTGGTGGGGCTGGCACCCAGGGGCTAAAGGGTAGTGATAAGTAAGTACCTATAACGTACACACATACATAATATATATGTGTATATATGTATATACATAATGTGTATACCTATCTCCCACAGAATATTACTTGGAACATCATAAGAATTCAATAAATATTAGCAATGAAGTTAATGCTTCCTAGGATCAATTCTGATCCTAGAAAACACAACAGAATTATGTTAATATTGAAAATGATACGTTGCTAGGATTACCGGACACTTTTTCCCTATCTCACTATACATGCTCAGTCCTTGTTTCATCCAAGTAAGCACAGAGACCAGAAGCTAAGTGTCCAAATTACACAGTTTCGACAGTCTTTCAGTCTGTTATTTTATTTTAGATAGTGTGATGTCTGTCTCTCAGTTGCTGAACTCTCAAAATTCAAGACAAATTGTCAGACTCCTGGAAGACTGGCTGGCTTGCAGTCTAATACCAGTTATTTTATGAAGTGAAGCTCTTCTTAAAGTTGAAGAAGTCAACCCAAGTAAAGGAAGTGACAATGCCTTCCAAAAAACGCTTAAGAGCCCACAGCCTACCTGAGTACATTTTTCATAACTCGGACAAAATCTATACTCTTCCCTGCTCCCAACCTCCTCAACAGGAAGATTTAATCTTATTTGATGACCAGATAGTATTTATGGCCACCTGAAGAAGAATACAGAATTTCTCCTCAAAGTCATGGCTGCTTGTGTGTAGTCACCTTAGGGGTGAAAAGTCATTAATCCACCCAATACTTAAATGAATAAGGATCATGCCTGAGACCAAAAATACCTACATTATTTTAGCCACTTAACTACAAAAGAGTTTGAAAAAACTATTCCAGAGCATGAGTTTTCATTGCCTACTCATCTACCCACAAAGCGAGACGCAATTTGTTGACACATTTGTTACCATATAGAGAAGACATTTTTATGGGCTGAACAGGCTATTGTACGACATAGACCTTTGTAACACATTTCTGTTTGTATTTTAAGTATCAAAATGTTGTTTAGTTATCCTAGGTGATCAAACAACCTTACATTTTATGTCTCGTTGTGATATATTTTTTGACAGATTTGTAAGATATTTGATGTCGAGTCTTTGGTCAGAAACACAACTCCCAAAGTTAATTCTTTTTCTTTGGGCAATGAAATCATTTTAAGTGTGTAGCCAAGGAATTAACTATATAAAAATAAGAGAAATTCTATCCTGAAATATAAATATAGCTGGGTGGTCACAGAGACACATCAGAAAATTCAAAGAAGACCTGATGAAGATGAAAAATATATTCCATCCACTGAACTTTTTATTCAGTTGAATAAACAACATACCAAGCTTATAAAATGCCCATGGACTGAAAGTACCTATGTGAAATATATAGAGAACATAAAAGAGGAAAAAGCAAAAGAAATGTATTTTGAGATATGCACTTAGCTACAGGTGATAAACAAATTAAAAGTATCCTGTACAACAAGAAAATACTATATATATTAAATGCATTTAGATGTGACAGAAATTACTCTCAATGGCATTATGCAGTCTATATGAGAGTACAATACTACAAAACGTTTCAGACCTTGAATTACACTCATTGACACTAAAGCTGTAATTGCCTGCTCTGCTGTGGAAGACTGGAGGGAGAAGCGGGTGAACAGGTGAACAGCATTTCTTTTCTATGCTGCACTGGCTGCTGTTCAGTGAATGGCAGCACGCTAATAAAGTGCTCAGAGGACTTCTGTCTCCATCTGCTCTTAATAAAAATAAACGTGGCTCTGAAGCCAGCACGTGCTTTTGGAGTTCTTGTGTGGAACCCTTCAGTGACGCTTGAGGAAGTGGATGGGTTGCTCTAAGACGACTGCTTACAGGTTGCGACAGCCCTACCACCCCATGGCCCATGTCTCCCTTTCCCAAGTCCCTGAGCAGCGCGCCCTGTTTCCTGGCTATTTGTCATGAGAAATTATCATGCTTGGGCAACCTTAATAGCCTCTTAGCCCCATTATTCCATGGCAAGTAATGAAATTAGATGAGTGCTGCTCAGTTTAGCGAGCAGGGACTTTATGATGCTCTTATGTTTGGGGAAATAAATGTTTATGAAACTCCGCTGACAGTCCACGAGTGTGCAGCAAATTTCATTAACAGTCTGCATCTTTTGCCTCCATTGCTAGGTTTTGATTGCAGTCTCCTTGCCATGTCCCCAACCCTGGCAGAAACTAAACACAGAGAGAAAGACAGAAACTGCAATTCCCCCATTACAACAGGTCAGACATTTAAGGCAGGGGATACGGACTGCCTTCTTCAGAGGAAAGTTTGGTATTGTCATTGTGCAGGGCATTGAGGTCCCACTAAATTTTACCCAGCTAGAGAGGGAATAAAAGCATTTCTCCAAAATAAAATGATGAAAGTCCTTGTGGTAGAATATTTTGGGCAATTTCTGTTTTAGAGTTGCTGCTTTTAAATGGTCTGTCTCCCAGGAATCATTGTTGAAGGTTAATGAAGAATTGCAATGATGCTTTAAATGTGGGTCCAAAGGTAGACACTTCCCCTGTTCAGTGTGGATAATAGTCCTTCAATTAGCATTTATCTCTTCCCACTCTGGAGGAAAAGTGATGAATTAGCATAAAAGCAGAATAAATGGATACACATTACAAGAAGATAGTTCTGAACTCAATATTTGGAAGAAATTTCCACTATTTGGATTTTGTCAAAGATATATGAGCTGGTCAGTTTCCTTCATTAGGAGAAAGCCAACATAGAGTCACTGTTCACTTGAAGTTATAAAGGGTGCATGTTTTCTGTAGGCCTTCCAACACAAGATTGTTTGAATTTAGTATTAAAATATCTATTCCTATTACTCAGCCATAAAAAAGAAAAAAATGCCATTTGCAGCAACATGGAGGGACATAGAGGTTATCATACTAAGTGAGATAAGTCAGACAGAGAAAGACAAATGTCATATGATATCACTCATATGTGGATCCTAATTAAAAATGATACAAATGAACTTATTTACAAAACAGAAACAGGTTTACAGATATCAAAAACAAACATGGATGCCAAAGGGGAAATGTGGCAGGGAGGGATAAATCAGGAGCTTGGGATGAACACACACACACTACTGTATATGACAGATAACCAACAAGGACGAGCAACGGGAGCTGTCCTCAATATTCTGTGATAACTTATATGAGAAAAGAATCTGAAAAAGAATGGATATATGTATATGTAGAACTGAATCACTTTGTTGTACACCTAAAAGTAACACAACATTGTAAACCAACTATACGCCAATAAAATTAAAAAATATATATATATATCCCTTTCTTTTCCCCTAACACACACACACACACACACACACACACACACACACACACACACAGAGTAGTGTGGATTGATGAGCTCTTAAAACTGGAATGTGGTAAAGGCAAAGTGAATCAGCAGGGCCAGGTATGTTTCTTTAATCTGGAAAGGTTTTGATTCCAAGCTTGGACTCAAATTTCATTCAGTGGTCAGGGAATAACAAGTGGCCCTTCTGTGATTAGGGGTCTAATATGGCCCTCTTTGTCCATTCATGCAGTAAGAATGTATTGAGACCCACTATGTGTGATGCACTGGGATAGGTATTGGATATACAGATGTAAAAATAACTCCATGTATCACTTTATCTATGTACCTATATATCTGTCATCTATTTACTTATATCTCTATATGTCCAATTCTCTATGATCTATCTATGGTCTAATTATATCTATGTCCACATTATCTATTCATATGTGCATCTAAGTACACATGGCTAGAGCTACAGAATCAGAGACAGGATATACAAGTATATAGGGCTGCCTTAGTTGCTACTAGTAATCATCTTGATACCTGAGAGAAGTCATGCTAAAGTCAAAGTTAATTTGTTGAAAAGAACAGACCTGAGAAAAATCAAAGAGAAATGGAGCTTGATCTCTGATGGTACTGCACGTAGAGTTCACTCCTCCTTTGCACTTGTGGAATGGTACGTTGTATTAATGTTTAAACCATTGTTAGTAGTATTTTTGGTGATACAAACCATTGTTAGTAGTGTTTTTGGTGATAATGGAACAGAAAATTTTATCCTGACATAATTGATGAAGTGCGAAGTAATTTTGGTGGCTGGCTTTCATTTGTTAGCATGGAGAGAGGAAGAAACAAAGGAGAACTATACAGGAACACTAAATAACATCCTCACATTTTGATGTGTTGCAGGATGCCCCTTACTGTAGGCACAAGGGAGGGTATTAAGAGACAGAAATTATAGGAAAGCAAGTAGAAAATTGCAGAGTTCCAGTACAAAGTGGTGATTGAGAAGAATTTTAGCAAGAGAGAAAAAGCAACATTTCCCCTTGTTACTAAAAGGGCTTTTTTAAACACACTCTCTTTTTTGTCATCCTTTGTAGGAAAGCAAAAACAGAGAAGATGAGATAGAAAAAAGGGAGGAGAAGGAGAAAGGAAGATAGAGGGAACCAATGGCCATTCTTGGATGTAGACAGGGACCCCTGAAGCCTCTGTATTCTGACCTTCCACACAACCTACATTCCCTTAATCACTTGGCAGTTATGCATCCCCAGCGCCAATCCCAGGAACTCTCAATACCCCCGGAGAGAGGCCTGGTATTAGATGCTGAGGAAGAAGGTTGTTGTTACACACAGGGCCGGGTTTGCACATCAACTTTACCCCAGTGGGAACCCAGATCCATAGGCTCTATGCATCCTTGTAGGGAGGTAAGGAAGCTCACTTGCTTTTCAAAATAAACTGGTCATATTACATTATACCCTGCATTTGTAGCACAAAGAAAACAAAACTTGTTTAATTTTTGCTTTAGTATTACCTGCGCTACTGGATCATTCTACTGGTATGCATGTGTGCTAGTTTCATACACTGAGACCAATATATATAAGTCCATATTTTACAGGATTACAAATCAGATATGTGCATTTGACGTGCTTTTCAAATACAGACTAATTTCTTCTTCGAAGAATGTAATAATCAACAAGCTACTATATCATATACAAGTGTTTAAAAAGTAGAGAGGAATTAAGATCCAATTTTTTCATATCTCAAATATATCTTGAGCAGGTCACAAAATCTTGCAAAATTTGAGATTCTCCACTCACAAAACAGGGATAATACTAACTCCCTCCAGAAATAAAAGAAGTAATGACATATGGCTGAAATATATTTTCCAAAAACATACTACAGTACTTAAAAGCTAGGGTTTGGAGTCAGACGAACCAAGTCACAAGGTAGAATAACTAGTAATTTATATAGCATCCCTAGGCTAGTTTCTTCATCCCCAAAAGTAAGTCAATATTACCTAAATTGTAGAATTACTGTGACGATTCGAAGAGGCAAATACTAAAAATGCCTAGTAACAGTGCCAACTTATAATAAAAGCTTGATGAATGGTCACAATCACGGATGGGATTCTCCAAGCTCTCTCCTTGCTTTCAGTTAACTTTCATAATGCCTGAACCAAAGGCTGGAAATAACTGGGAAAAAATCAATCCCCAGAACATGTAGGATAACACTTTTCCTAAAGCTTGGATATATGCAATTTGAAACAGCTGAGATAGCAAAGCTCAGAAATTGAAAATAAATTCTTGGCAGGCTTGGTGTTAGAACCTAATTATAAGTTCTCAATATGGCACCAAGGCCTGGAAGGAAGATGAGAAAAGGAAGTTCTGTGTGTGCTTGATAGCAGACTTCCACCCTGAAATCCCCCCACCATCCCAAAGCTGGTATTTATTTGTAAATAGTTAACTAGTAGGATATAGGAAAAGTATAATCCCTACAAAGTTTTGTATTTCAAAAATCACCCAGTTGTGAAAAATCCTGCAAATGTGACGTATTGATTATTTCCCATTATACTACCAAATAAATAATAAAGTCTAATACTTAATGAATATTCTTTGGAGTTAATACAGATTTGTTCTCATTTGCTGATTACAATGATTGAATCATATATGAGGCTGTTTACCCCGAGTCCATAGGAGTGATCTGAAACATTAGATCATTAGGATGAAGACACATTTAGAAACACGCATTATATTTCCTAAAGAGAGGCCTCTTCAAGAAATATCTGGCTGTGAATCCAGAACGAATTAGAGAAGATTGCATTTATAAAGATGGCTAAGGAAATACATTTCTCATTTATTTATTTGATATCATTTGTTGACCTAAAACAAATAGATATTTCTCCAGCAAAGATGGGTTTATTCAGGATTAGCAAAGAATTGCTATCTGAGGTCTGCAACTATGGCCAGCCATGTGCAAATTCCTTGCACAGCAAGAGAAGGAGAATGCTTTTACAGAGGGGAAAAGGAAGTCGGGAGGGGGATAGTAAACAAAGAGTTCATAGCTTTTCATTGGCTGAGTCCTGGCCAGGAAAGAAGAGTCTTCCTTCTTCCTGTAGTGTATGAGAGTTCCCCCTTCTGGTCTTCCAACTCTATTTAATTTTGGTTTCTCTTTCTTAATTTTTTACATTTTGGTAGATAGATAGTACAGGTTCATATTTAAGAATATTGACCTGGAACCCTTAAAAGACATGAGCTAAAACCCCAGCTTTGTCTTGTGCTGGCTGAGTAAACTAGGCAAGTTATTTAACCTATGAATCTCAGATTTCTCATCTATAAAATAAGGATAATAAAACCCACATCATAGGGTTATTGTGAATATCAAGTTGCATGATGTAAGTCATGTGCTCAGCATGGTACTGGTATAGAGAAACCACTTAATAAATGATCATTACAATTCCTGTTACCTCTTGCCAAAGAAAAATATTCTTTTTCAGGCTTGGCTTAAAAAAAAAAAGAAATATATAAAAATAATTCAGAACCATAAGACCATTTCTCTCCTTTACTATTTCATAAAACATTGTAAACTTTCTGACTACCTGAGAGAATTTGAAGGTAAATGTTTGCCTTTAGATCAGTGCAAAATAAGTGAACAAAGATTGAAAATTAAGCACATCAATGAATATTCAGATCTGAAAGACTGAATGTGGAAGGGGAGTACAGATAGAAGGACAGTCTTTTCCACTTTTAGATAAAAGAGACTGAGAAATCACATCTAGAGATGGTATGAGGACAATGTGTATAGGACAAAATTACTAATTGAGATAAAATGACAATACTTGCAGTTTAAAACTTCCTCCTAAGCACAGAGGGCTAAATCCATATGGATATCTCCTCTTATTCTAGCTGAAGAAGACCCTTTCTCTCTTTAAACAAGAATTGACCAGTTATCTACTGTGGGGAGCCACAAAGGGCACAGACCTCATTAATTTCTAAAGATCCTGCCTGGTTTGAGGCAGAAGACCTATCTAATAAAGTTGTCTCTGGAAAAATTAATTCACTGTGAACAAAGAAAGTTTGAACAAATAGTATAAACGAGTCCACTTCAATATATGTTAAGAGAACCCCACAGGAGTGAATATGTCCTTCTGTAAGAAGTTTAGATAATATAATTTAGGGTGCATGTGACTGAGAGATGACCCATGGAGGAACTGTCATGTATGTGTGAAACTAATGTGAACAAATTCACTCCAGGCAATGAAAGGATGGCAAATGTACAGAGGGACCCTAGATTCTGGGTGACTGGGACCTGCAGCTTTGAGAGGGCAATTTAACACCCATACCCATACTCTATAGATTTTCTCTTGAGGTTCTGAGCACTGAGAAGCTTTGCAAGGTAAAGATCTCAAAGAGCCTTAGCCTCAAGTCCTCAGGCCATTCTGAGTTGCTCTCGATAATAACTTGATATTGTTCTATGGATCAGTGCTACTTTAATACAGTTTCACCAGTCACTTGTTACTGTTCTTTGACAAGAAGTATCTCCAGCTGAGAAGATAAATCAACGACATCACTGAGCACACTCCTTAGTGCAACTGGAATGTTTCCTGATGAAGCTAGAAGTGCACTAATTTATATCTTGACACAAGTTCTTTATCCGGTAGAGGGCCAGTAACAGTTCGGGGATCAGCACTTTGAAAGCAAAGCACTAGATTATTATTTAGGCAGAAGTCAGAGAAGAGAATAGATTGAGGATAAATGTTCCACGTAGTAACTGATGAAGACTTCAGGAATGGTACAAAACAAAGAGTATGAGATAAAATAAGTCTAGCCATTGACCTCTTTTTACTCTCAAGGAAGCAATTCAAGAAGAATCTGCCTTTGGGAGCTCAACCATGTAAGTTAAATTCTGATCATTTACTACATGCTGGGTATTATGCTAGGCAATGTACCTGCATCATTTGTTTTGGAAAAACACCTATTAGCCTCCAAATGAATCAGAGATCCTAGGAATGCACTTTGGAAAATGTTGGCTAACATATTATGTTTAGTTATGCCTCCATTTCTTCAAATAAAATGAAATCACACCATCTTACACCCTCTTCATTGATCCATCTCTTTACTACTCAAACTTTCAAAGCTCATGCAATTAATTTGTTCATCAGAAGAGTTATGGAGTAATGACTATATGCCAGGCTCTTTGCATGTCGAGCACTGCATATATAAAAACAGATAACTAGTTATCACCACTTTCAATGAACTCAGAATTTAGTAGGCAATGTCCGTGCATGAGAGACAAGTTGGAAAACCAGTTTCATTGAAAGTGTAGTTGCCCTTCACCATGAAAGAGTTTACTGAATGCACTTTTATATTCGACTCCTATATTAGTCCTAATGGTATAACTGTAAATGAAAGACACAAAGTCAAAACTATTTAAGCAAAAAGGAAATTTATTGATTCACACAATTCATTGGCCAGTGTTGGTCTAGCCTTAGTTAAGGCGAGATCCAAGTTGCAAACAATGCCTTCAAGGCACTTGCTTCCTCTTCACACTTCTTATACCTAAATGGCTTCACTTCCCATCAGGCTTTTTCCAACTGTTATGTACAATGGCTGTGAGGCCACCACCAGATAAACATCCTCCCAGTTGAGAAACCCAGTCATAAAGAGGTTTTCTCTCTCCTGGAATTCATATGCAATCTCAGGAAAGGAACTAATCAGACTTGCTTGGTCCATAAGCCCATCTCTGGATCATCAGTGTGGACAGGAACAGGTGGACTCTGACTCAGCAGCCTGACATGTTTCCCCTCTTGCGGTGGCGCGGTGTGAAGGGGAGTCAGTGGGGAATGGATAGCGTAGAGACTATAATTAGCAGCCACATCAGAACCATGAAATTGTGCATACATCCCCAAAGACACTCAAAAAGAGTAAATCAGGTATTATAGACTTAATTAATCTTGCTTATACTATTTTTATAAAGTAAAAAATTATTATTATTGTATATAAAAATGCACAGCTATGTATTATTGGGTATCTTATTTGTTGCAAAACTATTTTGACACTGTACCTATTAACATCCCAAGAAATTCATGTTAAATGGTCAATGATCTAACTCAGTCTTCTCCATTTACAGATAAATAAGTAAATTAAGGCTTAAAGGAATAACCACATTTCCTTGATTTTGAAGACACTTCTCTTTTTATACCTTTAGCATCTCAGAAATTTCACCTTACAACTGATGATGTGCCATGGTTTATATGGGGTTTTTTTCTTAGTGGCACATGATATAATGGCACATCTTACATTCAGTGGTATCTTTGGTGAGATAAAATTCACTAAATATCTTGCCAAAGGTCCTATTAGGAGCACAGCTAAGTGACAGAGGCTGGAGCATGACATGGGGTTTGTGACTTTCAACCAATGCTTCTTCCATCTCCCCACTGTAGTGAGTGATGCCATTTGATGAATGATTCTTGCCAGAAGCCAAGTTATTGCTAAAAGCTAATGCTGACAGGGTATTACTCTATAAGGCCTGCAACCCATGCCTGAGGCCTGACAGGTGTAGGTATACTTATTGTTCTTTGAGGTTTTAGGTGAGGTGAATTTACAACAAAATGCTATTAACTTACTACCAGTGTGCCTACTTGAAATCTCAAGAATGCATCCTAATGCCTTCCACTGGCAACTGCCTTGGATTCTTCTGGCTTGTTCCTTTTGGAAACCGCTGCATTCTCTCCTCGAGAAATGATTACTTAAATAAAATGTTGCTGTGTTCTGTTCTGTTGACTGTCAGTATAATCTTTTGTACCCTTTTGACAAGTCTTCAAGAGAGCCTCAAGTTGGGTATTACACGTCCAAATGGATCCAATCAATATCTAAAATGCTGAAGTGACAAGTGAACAGAGAAACTGGTTTGTGAATAAACATGATAATTAATGACAATCAATGGGACAGTTCAGTCAAGTAAACCTTGAGAGTACAGCTTTTACTAATAAGCATTTGCCAAAGTGTATTGCTCAGCAAACTAACTTGCTTTAGGGGGTTATTAATGACCCAGGTTTAACAAAACCACTGTCAAAAGAAAGCGAACAAAAAATACAGCTTCCCAGAAATTCAAGGAAATGGTGTCTGCTTGGAAGGCACAGGAACAGAGTTACTGACAGAACTGTTAATACATATCCATTCTTCATATAGAACACTCATCAGCTCACAGGGAAAAAAAAAAAAAGAATCCCTTTCCCTTGTTCTTCTCTCTCACTAAAAATAAGTATCAGCCTTACAGGTTTCACAGTATGCATCTTTATAGCCCACAGAGTTTAGAATTATGGACATAAAAATGCTTCGAAATCAAGATGGTACAGAAACAAACTGCATGTGAAAAATGAATTGATTCAAATTGGATTTAATTAGAAATTTAATTAGAAATCAGCAACACCCTAAAATAAAATTCTCCAAAACTTATTTAAAATTTTTCCATAATGAAAGATACTTATGTGTTTTTTAAAAGTCATCTACTGTGTTTCTGATGGATGTTTACCACAAGAATAAATTACAGCTGTTTGATCAAAGTCCCTTTTTGAAGGAGTCTTTTCACAATTATAATATCTTTTTCCAGTTGGTACTTTAAGAACAATTTGTTTTTCCTATCCCTAATGTTAGCACAGGATTTTAAATTTGAAGATTTGATTGGGTTAAATGCATCTCCATTAATATTAGACATCAGGAAAGAACTCTGAAACCAAATGTACTTTTCAAATTTCTTACAAAGACAAAGCATTGACTGTCAATTACTAGCCTAATTACTCAAAAGCAATAAAAGTTTTCTTTGGGGATCCATTTTTATCTCTCCAAAAATTGGTATTTTCCATGAAAAATGGCCATTTAGTTAATGTTTCACTGGCCTTATAAATACAATAATATACTCTCAGGACCAAAACTTGGGACATGAATTCTGGCCCCAAGACAGAATGGTGGCTAGGGGTCAGGTCAGATAGTTTACATACAAAATGTTTTTACAGCCTCACAATAACCCATAGACGTCAATAAAGTTATACCATTTAGAAATAAAGCTCAGGAAGGATAAGTCACTTATTTTAAAAAACCCCAAAGCTAAAAAGCCATACGAGCTAACTTTTTAGCATTTTCTATCGGCCATCATAAGGTTCGAGGGAGAATAACACTCTTCAGAAAAAAGGGTCAAAATAGCATGTATTAATGTTAATATCGGTGAAACGATTGCCCAAGAAGCTGCTCTATATCATCAGGCAAATTGGCCCCTCATAAATGTTCACAATATGGGACACCTGCAGGCAGCTTGCTCACCAAAAAAGAAAGAGGCTAGCATCTGTATGCCCAGTCTCTCCTTCTGAAGTCACAGTTCAGATATGTATCTCTCCACTTACTGCCTGTAGGGTCCTCTTACTATGTAAGAGGGCAAAGCCAAGCCAGGAGTTTTACACTAAGGAGACATGCCACAGGAAGGAAACAAGGGCAGTGGGAAAGAAGCATTCTAGACACTGTGCTAAGCTTTTACACCCTTCTCATATGTAATCCTCACCAAGCACCATGAGGTGCTTAACAGTATCTCATTTACTAATTAGAAAAATGAGGTTTAGAGAAGTTAAATAATTTGCCCCAAGTCATACTGCTAGTAAATAATGGAGCTGGACTTTCAATTCAGTACCCAAAGTAGCATCCAAAGCCTGAGAATTTGCAGAATGATAGGAAGTAGGATCCTGAGGAAGTATCCATCCATCCATCCACACGTCTATTGTTTTGTATATAATCTGTAGAGATGGACATGAAAATAAATTCTCTCATAACTGAACATTCATGGCATGGGTACTAGCATTTGATGTGAGGATACCCAGTAGCAATATTGTCTTATATATACTACCAAAAAGAAGAACAGCAGACCCTCTGGCCAGTTTCACAGCAGCCCCCTCTCTGTGAGCTGACAGACAATTTAAAGAAAGAGTGTGGAGGAAAAGGAACATGAATTCAAACCTGCGACTAACTAGAAAAATTTTAAATAAAATTTTTTATGGCAATAAAGTACCCAAAACTTGGAAATAAAGGAAGAAGATGAGTGCCCATACTTTTACGTTCATACTGGAGCACTGCCCATAATGGAGAGCATAATATGCCACCCCTCAAAACGCCACTTTTTAAAAGTTATTTAAGAAACAGCTGGTGCATCAAGGACACTCTGACCTTCCTTTGGCCCCCTGAAAACAGAAAATACATCTCCCATATGAAGAGTACCTTCCCTGTACCAGGAGGTAAGAAGGCATCCTTATCACCAGATATTGTGAATTTAGGTTGTTTAAAAAACAACAGCAACAACAAAAAACATGCTATTTCTCCACTAATTTACTACTCTAAATCCAAACCCCTTTGTCTTGTCAGTTCGTCACAAATTTATTGCTTCCTTGTCTAAAAGGTATAAAATCTGCCTGCTTTGATCACTTCTTTGAGTCTCGTATTTTATGGGGATAGCATACATACAAAATTAATTTTTTTTTCTCCTATTAATCTGTCTTACGCCAATTTAATTGTTAGACTAGGCAAAGAACTTGGAAGAAGGGAATACTTTTCCACCTCTACACCCAGTTGACCTACATAAGGGTTCTCTCTTTGGGTTCCTATTTAGTATCCACTGCAGCTCATATTCTGAAAGTAGATTTAAATTTGTAGAAGGTCAACATGTTGCAAATATTTTTTATCCAAGGGAAAAGGAAATGATTTTTGTGTGCTAGAAAAGACTCCCTAAATGTTACAGTCTTATCCTACAGTCTTGTAGGACATTCACTAGTTTTGTAACTATTTTCACAGTCTTATTTTGACAGTTAAACTGATTGTAGTAACTTTGGTCTCATGATTCCTCCTTTGAACAAGCATTATCCTCCTATTGGTTCTGTTATTAATGAGTTAAAAAAAAAAATCTTTACCAGGTACTCATATCTGTATTAGAAACATGAGTTCTTAACTTTTTGAAAATTGTACATTGACATTATTTAACCCTCGGAATCAGTTTCCTCCTTGTAAAATATAAATAATAACTTTCTCAGACTGCCTAGGATGATTAAATGAAAGAAGATCCCGATCCAGTAGTTGGTGCTCATTAAATGTTATAAAACAATAAAAATTGTAGTAACAATAGCAACAATTATGATTGTAACTGTCGTTGTTACCATTACTTTTGTTATTTTTCCAATGCAAATTACAGACCAATCTATCAAATATGTATATACTTATGGTTTGAATGAATAAATCTTTGCTAAGAATTAGTTGGGTAAACAAGAAGAGATTGAAGTTAAATTCTGTGATAGTTAAGGCAGGGAATATCAAAGGCTCTGTAGTCAAAGATCATTTTTAAAGAATTCTACTCCATCTTTGGCAATTTTGTACAAAACAATAAAAATAAATTACCAGGAAAATGAGATTAAAACCAAAGGCATAAAAACGAATACTCATTTTAAAATTTATTCATTAGACATAAAACACCTGTTGGTTTCCTATAAATATCTAAATCTTTGCTCTCAATTTCTTAACTTCTCTTGCTGTAAACCACTCGCAAACAACTTGGGAACCAGCACTGGTTCACAGACTACACTTTGAGTAGAAACGGTGTAAGATTCACCAGATGATAATGAAGTGATGCTCCCTAAGACAAAATGATAGGCTGTATGACATTAACCTCCAGCTTCTGCAAACACTAACTCAGCATGCTAGGATCATTATATTGTCTCTGAATTTCACTATTGGCACAGACAGTCACTTTGGAAGCCTATGGCGAGTAGAAATTAGCTCACGTATCAGCAGCAACATATTCTTTAGTTTTAAACTGCGAAGTCAGAGTAAAAAAGAAGATGGTTTTCACGAGTGGGAGCAAAGATAAATGAATGATGTTGCCCCTTGAAGTCCTGCAGGCATGAATGATAAGCAAACCTCTTTCGCCTGGAGAATCTAGCCTTGAAGACCATAGAATCCTGCAAAGGAAAGCTTAAAATTTGCCTTGCTTTATACTCTCCTTTAAACTTTGAAACTCAAAAAGAGATTAATTTGGAGCCAATTTCTGTTTGCATTGCTTGCTTTCTCATGCAAATGTAATGCTGGCCTACTTTACCTTTTCTTAATTAGGGGTGGAAGAACAAATGTTTCCTCTATTCTAATGCTACCAGCTTGTCATTCGCTTTTTCCGTTTCTTTCTTAAGGGGATTTTTCTCCTTTGGGCAAAGTGTTTAGTTAATATATTAGTAGTCACCAGCCTTTAAACAAAGTGCAGTTGTATAATGGGTTTGTGAAAAGAGCAAAGGGTTTTGCCCCTGGGCCAAGGAGTGAACTTAGAAGGAATCCAAACAGGAAACTCTTTGGCCAAGGCAGTGAGCTGGACCTTCAATGGGCCCCTAGTCACTGAACTCTCCAGGGAAAAACAACGTTGAACACAGCACTCTGTGAGTTAGGAGACTCTCCACTCTATTAACTTCTATTCTAGGTACAAATAAAGAAGATCCACGTTTTTCAGAGTTGATATCAGAAGCTAAGTGTTCTATGGCACAACCAAGTTCATTTTTACTACATTAGAGAAGAACCGTATGTGTTATTTTATCTTTCCCTGGAAAGTACCCATTCATAAAAAAACAAACAAAAAAAAGAGAAAAACCTTGTAGTGAGTTAAAATTGATTCCCAAATACCTCAATCTCTGCCCATTGATTATATATCTTTGCTCACAAGTAGCCCTAACAAACAGTCTAATTTTTTTGGAAGTAACTTCTAGTACTATGTTTCCCTCTATCATTAAATCATTTTTCTTATCTTAGATAATCATCCACTTCTCTGGATCCTCTATTAAAAAAAGAATTATGATACAAAATAGTCTTGACTGGTCTGCTTACATAATGCTAGAAATTAAGGAGATGAAATTTAAGTAGGAGCAATGTAATTTCTTAGGATTGAGTACTATGAACAAAGTCTGTTTAAGTTTAGGACAGGAGACATCTTAATTTTTTATTATGAATGTTAACTTATCATACACAATAAATCACATGGCAGATCATGGCTATTTACAAATACTTAAACATCTATTTCAGAGGTTTAGCTCAGATACTTTAGATTTTAGCTCAGATACAAGGAAGTTGTCTTTTTTCCTCAATTTTTATTTTTTTATTTTTTATTTTATTATTATTTTTTGGCTGCATTGGGTCTTCGTTGCTGTGCACGGGGCTTTCTCTAGTTGTGCCGAGCGGGGGCTACTCTTCATGTGGTGCGTGGGCTTCTCATTGTGGTGGCTTCTCTGGTTGCAGAGCATGGGCTTTAGGCATGCGGGCTTCAGTAGTTGCAGCATGCAGGCTCAGTAGTTGTACCACACGGGCTCAGTAGTTGTGGCTCACGGGCTCTAGAGCACAGGCTCAGTAGTTGTGGCACACGGGCTTAGTTGCTCCGCAGCATGTGGAAGCTTCCCAGACCAGGGATCGAACCCTTGTCCCCTGCATTGGCAGGCAGATTCTTAACCACTGTGCCATCAGGGAAGTCCCTCTTAACAATTTTTAAAGTACTGAATTTTAGAACTGGAAGAATCTTACAGGTCATTTAGTTACTCCAACTTTCAGGGTATCTGTAAAATAGAAAAACTTTTAACTGAGGCCTTCTTTAAATTTCAAATAAATATTTTGAAAAGGACTGGGTGGAAGGCAGAGCCCTGGGGCCTATCATTATAGACCTCCGTCCTTCACACTGCGGATTTATTTTTTAATTTATTTAATTAAATTTATTTATTTATTTATGGCTGCATTGGGTCTCTGTTGCTGCACACGGGCTTTCTCTGGGGGTCTTCATTATGGTGTGTGGGCTTCTCATTGCAGTGGCTTCTCTTGTTGCGGAGCACGGGCTCTAGGCGCATGGGCTTCAGTAGTTGTGACACGCAGGCTCAGTAGTTGTGGCTCGCTGGCTCTAGAGTGCAAGCTCAGTAGTTATGCTGCACGGGCTTAGTTGCTCCACGGCACGTGGGATCTTCCTGGACCAGGGCTCAAACCTGTGTCCCCTGCATTGGCAGGTGGATTCTTAACCACTGTGCCACCAGGGAAGCCCAGATTTATTTTTTAGATATGGCCATTTAGGAAATTTTTGAAATACCTACATATATTTATTCAACTTTGTCCCAAAAGATAATGAAAGATTTAGGCAAATGAATTTTATAGGTCAATGGGGAGGGCTCCCATAATTTTCTTCTCTATCTTCAATATCTATTCTTTCTCAACAAAGTCCATTCTCTCTTTTCCCATGTGACAGTCTGAACAGAGAAGATAGGACATAAAACAAGTACAACAACCCTGCTTTCTCTTTGTTTTCTGTTACAGCTTTACCATCTGCCCCAAGCAGTAGGCCTCTTCCTTTCTTCCAGAGGTCACTAGGTTTACACCATAATTAACAGTGTTTGCTGTTATACACCCTTCACTAGCATGTGTGCTCTTCAGAGTTTATGAGGTTTTTTTTTTTTAAATCCTGAAACCAGATTTATCTCCAGGTTAATCCTGTGAGGTAAGCAGACTGTTTTATAAAAACAGCTCCATTTTATAAGAGGGAACCATGACACACTATCACAGGCATCTATACAGATGACATTCATTCACTACCTTGTTTAAGTTCATCACTCTTTCCATATATCTAACTAGCAAATTACAGGTCCAGGAGCCAAATCCAGCCTAAAGTGTGTTGGCCAGTAAACTAAGAAAGGTTTTTACATTTTTTAAAGTTACGTCAATAGCTACACAATAGTCTCAATTTTGCGTCTTGGCCTACAAAGTCTAAAGTATTTACTATCTGACCCTTTAAGCCAAAGTTTAAGCTGATGCCTGATCTATATCATAAGCTCTAGAAGAGAAGAATCTTCAAAATAAATACTGATGACAGCTTAAGAAACATGGATCAGTATTAACTTTTATAAAGAGGACAACTCATAAAAGTAAACAGAAAACTGAATAAGTCATGAAATTCAAAGTCTGGACAGAGAGGGAAACTCCACAAAAAAACACAAAATTTCGTCAGAAAATACTGAAGAAACTTAAAGTGGGAAAAATAGATTTTATTCTTTAAAATAGTGTTTGAATGTTTGCTTCATGGGTTATTGTCCTAAACTTAGGTTTCAAGTTTCTTGAAGAAAAAGTGAAATATTCTTTAGTTTAAATTTGATATGGTCCTCATCCTGTGAGCCTTCGATAAAATGCCACTCAAACATTTGAAAGGATCAAGCTGGGCTTGAGAGACTCTTCTGGGCCAGAGGCAATCTGCCAAACTCCCATCCAATGCAGCCTATTGGATGAGGTGAGGGAATGAGACAGGAGCCCTGATAAACCCAAGTCATGATACAGGTCACAGCGCAATGCACAAGCAATTCCTCACCACAATCAGAAAAAGCCCGACACTGGGCTTATTTTGAATAGGGCAGCTGGGAATATTCCTTCTTGCCCACTGTATCCTCTCAGAAATGAGCCTGGCAAAGCCACTTTGTTTATTTACCTAGTCGAGTAAGGTGGGTATGATGATTACCTGTTTCTTACTTTTCTTGTTTGGCTTCTCTGCCCCTACTGGGAATAGAAATCTAAAGGTCAGAGAAAGACCAGGAACAAACAGGCTGATCATGACTTGATGGAAGGAGAAAAGGTGGTTATTGTCTACCTGGTAACTGTATAAGCTTTAATAAAGCCAGACTGCAAATAGCTACCAATGAGAGAAATTATTGGGAAGTTCTTATTTCCTTGGGTGAACCCAGACTGAACCCAGACTAGAGGGTTCAATATGAAGCTGATTATGAAAATCAAGTAAAATATATTAGCAGATTTGTTGTTACTTGTCCCTGGGCCCAAAATAGTTTTATAGCTCAGAAGAGTAGTAAATGTCAAACCTATTTTCACTTATTCTCCCATCAGTATAAAGACACATAATTTTATGCGTCAACTTGACTAGGCTATGGTGCCCAGTTGTTTGGTCAAACACTAAATTTTCCTGTGAAAGTATTTTCTAGATATGATTCACATCTACGATCAGTTAACTTTAAAGCAGATTACCTTCCATAACATGGGTCTCATCCCAACAGCTGAAGCCCTTAGGAATGAAGAGTTAGGTTTCTGGAAAAAGAAGGAATTTTGCCTTAAGACTGCAACATAGAAATTCTGCCCGAGTTTCCAACTTTCAAACTCAAGACTGTAACAACAATTCTTGCCTGAATTTCCATCCTGCCCTACAAATTTTTAACTTCCCATCTGCTACAATTGTGTGAGCCAATTCCTTAAAGTCAAAATCTCTCTCTCTCTCATTCGTATTAAATTGATTTTATTTCTTAGAGAACCGTAATACCTCTTGATTCTCTTCAAACTGAATTATGAAGATAGGACAAACTGCCCAAAGATAGGGAGAACAATGCAATAAAGTTTTCCAAGACAGAACATCTGGTCAATCTGAGCCAAATGGTGGAGGAGAGCATGCGGTCATCCTGTGAAATGCTGTTCCTCCAAGCTTGCTACATTTAGCTGAGTTACTGTACTTCGTGTACAGTTACATGAATCCCTTATCTACCAATCACAGGTGAGCTCATTTGCATAAAGAAACACTTGTAACAGGGCAGTGTGCATACTATAAACTGAAAACAGTAACATGGCAAAGAAATTCAGATGGCATTGCAAGCAACAAATACAAGTATCTGACCTTGTCAACAGTTCAGGTGAGTTTCTTCAAGGAAGAGAAATTTGAACTGAAATTTGAAAAATGAACAGTTCATTCAGTGAAGTTGGTTGACTTTCAAATCTGCATAAGAAATGGTGACTTTGCTCTTGGATTTCAGATCTACACGATGAACTGCCTTCAAGACTTTCCTTTCAGACCTTGAACTCCTAAGCCCAAAATGACTCTTTATACACGAAGTACAACTCCAACTTGCTCTTCCCTTATCATCATACTGCTCTTGACTACTTGGAGCATCGTTCCTAAACTTTGCTGCATATTACAGTCACCTGGGAAGCTTTTAACACTCTTAATGCCCTTGGCATATCCCACACCTACTGAATCAGAATATCTGAGAGTGGTAACTAGGCATCTGTTCTGTTTAATGATTATCAGGTGATTAGAATGTGCAGTAAAGCTTAGGAAACACTGACTTTAGTCTATGATTTAAGTAAAAAGTTTTCACTTGTGCATTCAAGACATTCCACTTGGTATCTCTCACTGATCTTTGAAGACTTATCTTCCAAACGATCCAAATGCCAGACAAACTGAACTACTCACATTTCTTTGCGGATGTCTCCTGTCATTATGCTGATTAAGTTGATCTTTCCATGTAGGTCCGGTCCTCCTGCCACATGCACCTATTGGCATTCTGTCTTTCTACATTCACCTCCTCCAAAAAGGTCTCCCCAGGGTCACAACTAGATGAGAATGATCCCTTTGGAAATCTCACACAGCAGTCTGCGTATCTCTTAGGGACTGTACTGTGACCTGTAATCTAGGTTAGTAATTTTCAATTCAACAGACCTATATTGAGCACTCTTTGCTATTCACGTAGCTAATGTTTAGGGGATGCCACCATTACTGACTACAAGAACCACATGCCTATCCCTGAGTTCAAATTCAGCAACTGGGTCTTTCTAATCTTTATTTACACTCTAACACTGAGCCCAATGTCTCTTTGAAGTAGACACTAAATAAACATTTTTTGAACTTAGGAAATGATATAAGTCTAAGTGTAAAGAAAGTAATACAACATAGTGTGAGCATAAATATTATGCCTAAAGTGAAAAATAGTAATTTTCATCGAAAAGTGAAATGTGATATGTCGGTGGTGTGAAATATGATAACCTCAACTTTGGATTCCAGAGTCGAGGAAAATATTTCAGGATCTCTCCGTGAGGAAACTTGTTGCCTTCTGAGACAACATACCATTACCATCCTAATATCTGTTTTAAAATACAAACTTATTTTAAAGTTACCAACGGGGAAGCAGGGGGAGGGATAAATTGGGAGATTGGGATTTACATATACACACTACTATATATAAAACAGAAAACTAATAAGGACCTACTGTATAGCACAGGGTACTCTACTCAATACCCTGTAGTGACCTATATAGGGAAAAAAAACTACAAGAGCGGATATGTGTATATGTATAACTGATTCACTTTGCTGTACACCTGAAATTAACACATCACTGTAAATCAACTATACTCCTATAAAAATGAAAAAAGAGTAAATATACACTTACCATAAAATGTAAAAGAATACAATCTTTGTTCATTTATTCCTTATTTAGCAATTATTAAGCATATACTCTCAGATGCTAAGCTAGAAACTGAGATCCAATACTGACTAGGAAAGTAATTCATTCATTCATTTCGTCAACTAATATTTGTTAAGTGCTTATTGCGTGTCAGGTAATCTTATAGGCACTGGGGATATTGCAGTGAATGAAACAGACTAAAATTTCTGCCCTCATGAGACACGATCACAAGTAACTTTGGAACCAGACTAAAAGCATTTCTTTTCTAATTTAATTGCAAGCAACTGGAAAGGGTATCAGTACTGTTAAATTTAAATTTACTAGATTCTCCTAAGTGTAATTCTATGTTTGGATTCCAACTAAAGGACAGTCAGCCAAAGGAAAACTCAAGGATAACTTTTCATGGACAACTTGTTCTATTTTCAAACAAGCAATGCTCTTCTCAGGCACATACATGTCTTGCACATAAGAATACGTGTCTCTGGGCAGTGCATTCTGCCACTTCAGGCAGAAACAATCTATTTCTCTGCATGTTCCTCATCTGTCATGTCAGAGACAGAAAATGAGAAGAAGACTTGCAAAACTACCAAATGAGCACGTTTTCTAAATTTTCGGTCATTCTTCTGCTGGAGGCAATACATATTTCCGTGCTGCCCAGAGACAGCTTGAGCAGTTGTAGTGGACGCTGTTTCGGGTCCCTTTCCGTATTGCAAGTCTATGATTCAAGTTGTTATCCTAGGATTTTTCATACTGTATATTATTATTCCCCACCTATGAGATAAAGATTATCTACTAGGATGCTTTCAATCAAAAATAAGAAAAGACTCAGCTAAAAATGTCTTAACAAATAAGAAAATTTAGTATTTTAGATAAGAGATCAGAGGTAGTTATTAGGGTGTAATTCAGCAGGTCAACCATAACAGTCTCTTTTCGACTTTCTTCCCTAAATCTCTCTTCCATTGAGTGTGGCCTCAGTACTCAAGGTCATGTGCTACCCGCAGTGGTTTCAGGTATCGCACATGGAAAATTTAAAGGCTGGAAAAAACCACAAAGAATACAGCCCTTCCTGATGGTCCCCTTTAAGAGTGAGGAAAGCTTTCCCAGAGGTCCTAAACCCATATCCCTTCCTTCATTTTGGTCAGAAGGATACCACGTGCCCATTTTTAAGCCAGTCACTGGCAGAGGAATGAAATTACGAGGGATTGGCTTAGAATGTGAATGAAGATCCAGCCTGTAGGCCTCTAATTCCTGGAAAACAGGACATTGGAAAGCTTTCTATTACCAAGGACATGGGAAGATTGGTTGCCTGAGTAGGCAACAGTGTCTTCAATTGAATAACATGTGTTCCTAGAAAATAGGTATAGATACTAACTAGGAAATTCCTTGCAAGAGGAATGGCTCTCAGAGTTATTAGCAGCACCAGTGGTGGAAGCTCCTGGGTGGAGGAGGTGGTTAAAAATAAATACTGAGGCTGGGACCCACTTGCAGGAAATCTGAGTTTTACAGCATTTAGGCACAGCCTAGACATCAGGATTTTTAAGTTTCCAGGTGATTCTCATACGAGGAAAGTTGGAGAAATATGGCTCTAAAGCAGTGTTTTTCAAACTTTAATGTGCACACAAATCACCTGGGGATCTGGTTAATCACCTGAGGATCCTGATTTGGTTAGTGGCATTTCTAACCATCTCCTAGTGATGCTAATACTGCAGGTCCATGGATCATGGATGCCTTGAGTTACAAGACTCTATCATGGGATCCTGTAACCCGTGGTCCCATCATAATTACTGCAGTGTATGTACTTTGGCTGGTGCATCTGAATTTTCAACTCACCCTGACTTCTTCCAAAAAGCTAGAAAACTGTCTACCCCAGAGTAGGTATTTCATAACTGTTCATTTGAATTCACATCGTTGAATATTACAGAGAGCCTGTTTCTAAGTGGTAGTGTGTTAAACAGGTGGACCACGTCAGAAAATGGAACTTAGAGGTTCCCAGATGAGAAACGGACTAGCCGTATGACTGACTACATTGGACTGCCTGTGGACCTCTGGTGGGGGGCAACTGGTTAAGTTCTAGAGACTGTGATGTTTTGTGCAAGGCCAATCTACGTGTTCACACACAGATCTTACCTTCGCTTAGGGGGCAAGCTGACAAAAGTGATTAGGTGAGGAGTAGCAGTTAAAGCCAAGTCTGGATGCAGACAGCTGCCTCTTCTTCCTCTGGTGCTTTTACAGGAGATAACTTTTTATTATTTTAATTTTTATATTTGAAGGCATACACTAGCCTGCATGAGACCCAGGAGGGACAGTGAAAAGCTATTTTATATTAGGATGTCCATGAGCATCCTTGTGTAGCTCAAAAGAGCAAGGTTGGATTTTAAGCATAAGGAGTCAGCTCCCCTTTTCACAAAAGTATAAAAATTGTAGTCCACGGCACAAGGAAGCCAAGGAGAATATGGCCATTAGAGACACCTGTGAGTGGCAGTGAATTATTCTCTCACATTACAAACGATAATCATCCCAGAATCTGGATCCTTGCTGCTTGTCTTTTTCTGGCTCAGAGCAATGTAATACAGAACAGGGTATCCAAATATTTCATTCTCACAGGAGTGTCAGGAATGAGATGCTGTCCTAGTGTTGCCACCTGCACAACAGGCTGTTCCTGAACCATGTTTAGCAAGCTGTGTGGGGAAATGCATGAACCCTTGAGTGACAGGTGTCTCCAGTTCCATGGTTGCCCTTCTAAGCTATATTTGTCTTGGCCACCAGAGACAGTGTTGTTGTCATTTTTTAACTTTTTAATTGAAAAGAAGCCTGGGCTTAAAGAAGCTGGGATACTGTGCAAAAGTTGAAATGACAATTAAACCACAAATGTATATTTATTTTTAATGGTGAGGTCATTCTTTCCCAGAGGTAACTGGATGAGTTCATCAGCTTGCCTCCTGCCAAAGTGGTAAATTCTTTCTTTGCACAATCGAGTCTCTAGCCCTGCTTTAGTCCTTTTGCTGTCTCTCTCTGGAATACAGTTCCTCCATCTTCACGAACCCACATTCTGCATGGTACAGTGATACGTGGAGGTCAAGGGGCAATAATAGAGACTAAAGAGAAATACAGTGTCTGAGCTGGTCAGAGGGGCCACATAATGGAAGGCTTGGAGGCAGTGCAGCTGGAGCCACCCTTTCTGGATTCAATTCCGAGTTTTGACACATACTAGCTATGTTACTACAACCTTTTACGATTCAATTTCCCACAGTTGAAATCTAGGTAATAATCTGTACAGGGCTGTTTGAGTATTAAATTATTTAATGCATGTAAAGTTTTCTGAAGAATGCCTCATACACAGAAAATGGTATTACATGTAATAAGCATTACAATTTTATATCACAGTGTATTTACTTCAAGGTGGTAGGATTTGGTGGTTTATTTTTTCTCTTCTTAATACATACTTTTGCTCTTTACAATGAAAAAAGTGAATGCATAATCCTTTTTATAATATGAAAAATATATATGTAAATTATATACTATATATTTAAAATATATGTAAAATATATAATTACATAGTATATAAAATATACCATACATATAATTACATATTACATATAACATATATAATTAGATATATATATGTGTGTGTGTGTGTGTGTGTGTTGGTTAGCTATTGCTGCCTAACACACTATCCCAAAATCAGTGACTTAAAACAAAAAACATTTATTATAATAGCTCATGGATATGCTGTCTGACCTTAGCTGACGCATGCATCTGTGGGTTGGCTGAGGCTTCTGTCCCAGGGTTGGCCTGGTTGTGGGGCAGCTCTGCTCTGCGCATCTCTCATCTCCTTGGGACAAGTGGGATAGCCCAGGCAGTCCTCCTCATGGCAGTGGCAGAAGCACAAGAGAGCCAACAGAAACATGGAAGGCTTTCTGACGCCTAGCCTCAGAAGGGGTACAACGTTTGTCCCATTGCTATTGACCCAAGGAAGCCACATGACCATAATCACAGTCAAGAGCCAGGGATGGATAACCTGCCTTTTATGTGGGAGAAACTGTAAAGACACATAGCAAAAATGATGGATTGTATATGTGGAAGAGAGAAAAACTGGGACAGGGACTACCATCTTTCTGAGCCCTTTCAAAGCACTAGTTTCAGTATACTCCTAACCTATCACGGTGACTGGAATCATGACATTTGGAGGTGGATACATCTGGCTTCAAATCCCAAATCAGCAACTGAATAACTATGTTAGTTTGACAAGTCACTTCACCTCCCTGAATCAGCTTTCTATTTGTAACGTGGAGATAAAAATAGTGCTAGCCTCATTATATTTCTAATAATGAAATGAGGCAATCCGTGTAAAGATCTTAGAAAGTACTAGGATAAGCAATGTGAGTACATAGTAAGCAGTTAATATTTGTTGATAGCCTTGGTGCTGTTTACCATCCCCATCTTCAATAAAGCTGTCATACGCTTCCCAAACAGAAGTAATCTCTTCCTCTGAAGGCCTTTACTTCTGTAATCACCTCTACTCGTCATCTGATGTGCATCACGTACAGTGTGGCTTTGTGGTTATTTAGGTACCTCTCTTACTGGACTGTAAACTTCTGGATGGACACAGACCATGCTTAATGTATCTCTGCATTCCACAGCACTTTGTATGTCTTTACCACCGTTACAATGCCATGAATAGTTTATGCTTTTACAGTGCTTTGTAGCCAATAAAGTGTTTTCTAATTTAATTTTCTCAATGTGAGATAACAGGGGCAGACTTTATCCCCATTTTATAGATGAGAAAACTGAGGCTAAGAGATTTTGACACCTGCCCAATATCACATGATGTGTGATATAAACTTCATTCATTTTATATATTTGACTTTTACCCTGTTAACATTCATTGTATGTATGTAATATGGATTTACTGATGGAAAAATTGAAGTTCAACAACACTATAAAAACAGTTTTCAATAGCCAACACTAAAGAGCACCATGAAATCCAAGGTATGAGTTATTCTGACCAGTAATTTTTTTTCCAGCAATACGTTGGAAAAAAAAAATGAGGAAAGCAATAATCTTAGGTTTTATCCTGATTTTTCTTTTTTCTACCTTATGCAAAAATCACAAAATTTATCTGAATTTGTATAAGGGATAAAGTGATGGTTAGGTTTCTAAATGTCACGGTTTTTACTTAACTTGGGATAGAAAAGCAAGACAAATTTTTAAAAATGCTCTTTAAATTGCAGGTGTCATTTTTGAAGTGTACAATCATCCAACTGAAGGGAGGCACAGGGTAGGGGGAAGGGCAAGCTTAAATCTGACATGTGAAAGGTTGGCACCTCATGTAGAGTCATTCCTTCCCATCCTTAACCTCATGAGTTGAAAGGCTTCACACTCTAGAAAGAGACTGACAATCTTTCTGGGGCCTATCTCTTCCTACCTCCTTCTAGAATTTGCTTTCATGTTTATTATAAATCATTTGACTATTAAATCATGGCCAAGCACATATATGTCCAATTGCACGTTCAGGGTTTCAGAACAACTCCTCTGAAATATATACCTGTTTATTGGGGGAATATTGTTGAAGCCTAAAGAAGTCTAAGCTTCAATATCTAAAAACCACTGAAAAGGTTTTGTGATTTGTAAAGTTCCGAATAAGCAAGGATCACTCTGAAAATTAATGAAAAATGAAAATATTCCGTATAGATGTATTTTTATGTTGAAGGGCCTGTTCATTGGAGCAATGGCTACATAGGTTAAATGAATTTGCAGATTAAATATTTATCCTCTCCCATTCACACTGCAAAAAGCTGATAAAACGTATCTTTAATCCCAGAATCCCAGAGAGAATCAGAGAATGAAAGAGAGAATTTTTACTCTGTGTAGCTAATATTCTAATTTATAGAATAATACCTCATTTTAGATTATGATTCACTCTTACACCAAAGCAATAGACTGGTTCCTTTTTCAACAAAAAAGTTCTACTCTTCTGGATTGGGGTAGTATCCCAGAAAATTACTGAAAAAATATTTAAATGGTGAAAACCAAACTCTGTAATCTCAATCTAAGTCACCTGCTCAGTATTGTGGATGATCCTGGTTTACAAACACTCAGTTTTCTTCCTGCCAAGTTACCTGGTCTTTACTCCACACCAGTGACTGCCAACCACTCAGACACAATCTCCTGGTGGCTTGTGGAATTAGGGCAAGTAGTTTGTGAATCTACTTGCTTACCAACTAAAATCTATAAGAAAAATAAGTTGTATATTCTACTTACATATATATAATTTTTATAATAATTAATTAAAATGTCTTTTGAAATAAATAATTATAATCAAAATGTATCTATGAAATTACTTGATATTAAAAAGTGGTCTGGGACAGTACAGTCCCAAAATTTGGATTGTGACTACCATAGGCACCACTACCTGCTGCTCTAACCAACTTCTGATCTGTGGAAAATGGGGTTAGTATAATGGCCCTACATTGTTAAATCATTTGTGTTCTGTTTTTCACAATCAAATAATTGTATTCTTTATTTATATTTTTCTTCTACCTTTTCTTAAAGACTTTTTTTCCCCTGAGCAAAGGAGCAGTAGGAACTTTCTACTTACCACATTATCTCAGTGGTGTCTTAAAACTTTAATGATGTGGCCTCAGGGATGATGAGATTTCATAATATCCTACATTCATCTTCAGAACCACTTTTCACTTATAGTTTTTAATAATCAAAATTTGACAATTTTCAGATGATATGTGCATTAGTTACAGAACAGAAATATGTATTTCATCCTTTAAAATTTTATTGGGCATTTATTGTTTTATAGTATCACATAACTTTTTCAGACTTCTGAAATTTATTATGCTCTAAGTACCTATAAAGCAATTTTCCAGACACTATTGTCAAAAGAGTTTTAAAGCTATATAACAGATAGTATTTTTATCAAAGTAAAAATCAACACTTGTTCAGAATACTACCACAAATAAGATTTTCTCCTGAAATTCTCTTACACATGAAGATGACCCTAAACTCATAGATTTCATGTAAATAGCTAATAGTAGTAACAATAGTAAAATCATATGATCATTTGAATAGATGCAGAAAAAGCACTGGACAAAATTCAACATCTTTTCATGATTAAAAACTCTCAATGAATTGTGTATAGAAAAACATAACTTAGCATAATGAAGCCCATTATGACAAACACACAGCTAACATCATACCCACTGGTAAAAGGTTGAAAGCTTTTCTTCTAAGATCACAAACAAGAGTTCCCATGTTCACCACCCTTATTCAGCATAATACTGATGTCTTAGCTAGAGCAGTCACGTTAAAAAGAAAAAAAAAAGAAACAAAAGGCATCCAAATCAGAAAGGTGAAGTAAAATTGTCTGTTTGCAGATAATAAGATCTTATACATAGAAACTTAAAGACTCCACTAAGAAAAGTTAGAACTTATTAATGAAGTCAGTAAATTTGCAGGATATGAAATCAATGTAGAGAAATCAGTTGTATTTTCATACACTAACAACAAACTATCTGAAAAAGAAAAAACAATCTCATTCACAATAGCACCAAAACCAATAAAATACTTAGAATAAATTTAACAAAGAAGGTGAAAGACCTACACACAAACCACTATAAGACATTGAGGAAAGAAACTGACAAAGATGTAAATAAATGGAAAAATATCCATGTTCACGGATTGGAAGAATTAATATTATTAAACTGTCTGTACTACCCAAAGTGATCTATAGATTCAAGGGAATCCTTATCATAATTCCAGTGGCATTTCTCACAGAAATACAAGAAACAATCCTCAAATTCATATAAAACCACAGAAGCCCTGGAAGCCCTAGAATAGCCAAAGCAGTCTTGAGAAAAACAAAGGCAGAGATATCACATTTCCTAATTTCAAACTATGTAACAAAGCCTTAGTAATTAAAACAGCATTGTTTCGTTGGAAATGACATAAAAACAGATACAGAAAAATGGAACAGAAGTGAGAGCCCAAAGATAAGCCCATGCTTATACTATGAACTAATATTTGACAAGGTAGCTGAGAACACTCAGTGGGGGAAATGATAGTGTTTTCAATAAATGCTGTTGGGTAAACTGGATACTCATATGCAAAACTATGAAGCTGGACTTCTATCTTACACTGCTTGAAAAAATTAACTCAAAGTAGATTAAAGACAAATATGAGACTTGAAGCCACAAAACTCTTAGAAAAGGACATTGGAGAAAAGCTCTCTGACATTGATTTCACAATGATATTTCTTTGGATGTGACACCAAAAGTACAAGCAAGAAAAGCAAAAATAAATAAATGAATCTATATCAAACTAAAAAGCATATACACAGCAAAAGAAATAATTAACAAAATGAAAAGGCAACCTCCAAAACAGGAGAAAATATTTGCAAACTATATATCTGATAAAGGGTTAGCATCCAAAATATATATGAAATCATACATCTCAATAAAAAAATATATATGTTTACATAAATATATGTGTATAGTTATGTATATCCCAATTAAAAATGAACAAAGAACCTGAATAGGCATTTTTCCAAGGAAGACATACAAATGGCCAACAGGTACACGAAGAGATGCTCAACATCACTAATCATCAGGGAAATGCAAATTAAAACCACAGTGAGATATCACCTCACACCTGTTAGAATGACTATTATTAAAAAGATAAGAGATAAGTACTGGTGAAGGTGTGGAGAAAAGGGAACCCTTGTGCACTATTGGTAGCAATGTAAATTGGTGCAGCCACTTTGGAATATAATATAGAGGTTCCTCAAAACTAAAAGTAGAACTATGAGATGATCCAGCAATCCCACTTCTGGGTAATATATCCAAGAGATGAAATCACTGTCTCAAACAGATAGTTGTGCCCTCATGTTCACTGTAGCATTATTCATAAAAGCCAAGACATGGAAACAACCTAAGTGTTTAATAAATGGATAAAAAGGATGTGATACACACACACACACACACACACACACAATGGAACATTATTCAGCCATGAGAAAAAAGGAAATTCTGCCATTAGCAACAACATGATGGATTGTGAGGGCATTATGCTAAGTGAAATAATTCAGGCAGTAGAAGACAAATGTGATCCCAGAACAGAGTAGAACGGAACTTGCCTCAGGTGGGGGTGGGGTAAATGATGAAGGTCAAAGGGTAGAAACTTCCATTTATAAAATGAATAAGTTTTAGGAATCCAAGGTACATTGTGATGACAATAATTAATTTAACAACATTGTATATTATACCTGAAAGTTAGTAAGAAAATAGATCTCAAAAGTTCTTACCACACACACACACACACACACACACACACACAAACACACACACACACGCACACACGCACAAATGGTAACTCTGTGAGGTGACAGATATATTAACTATCCTTATTGTGGTAAACATTTTGCAATAGATATGTGTAACAAATCATCACACTGTACCTCTTAAAATTACACAATGTTATAAATCAATGATTTCTTAAATAAGCTGGAAAGAAATAAAGTGATGAGGATTTTTTTAACAAGGAGTGTCAAACCAGGAAGATCACAACGTGAAGGAGATCTGACTGAACTGGAGAAACTTAGAAAGCCCCGTCATCGTATAGGAGAGAGAAGTGTCCTGCTGTGTTTCAGCTAAGTGTTTTTAGAGTGTCTGATTCTTCAAGATAGTTCATAAACTCACTTTTCATATAAAAAGTAAGAAAAACCTTCATTCTGGAGAAATTATATCCATATAATTCAGGCTGCAATTCACCAAATTCCGGCTGTTATTTTCTACACTAAAAGCTCCAGGATTCTATGTAGGACTAGCTAGCTAGTCAGATGGGAGTTCACATAGATCACTTTACCACAGGATTAAATCTGGACCCTTTGGAAAAATCTTTTCCTTCCAGTTTATAAGAGCAGTTAAGTCTATAAGCCAAAATTATACTTAGAAAACATTTGTTTAATGCTCTAAGCTTTGACATCACTGAGTTACATGACTGTGCTGTTTTCTTACTTCTACTCTACCTGGATGCCTTCTGGTGATTTTGCTAATCATTTTATGAATTAACTAAGTGGTTTGGAATAACAAGCTGTGTAAAATCAGAGGAAAAAAGTAGAAATACAAATTAAACCAATAATTTCCAAAACTTGCATGCCATGTATGCTCCTTCCAGCCTACAGACACAGTCAAATTATTTTAGCTTATAAAATAAAAGCCATCTTTGTAACAGCCTCTATATGTCACAGATATTATTCTGTGGAGGACTTCTTGGGTATGTTGACAAATGATGTATTATGCATCTGTCCAATATAAAAAGTTATAAAAAGCTAAAAAGTAAGTTATTCGTTGTCACCACAGTAAATGTTTTTTTAAAGTTATTTTTTCTCATAAAATAAGAAGTGTTTAAGTCATATGAATAATAATGAAATATCCAATGACCCAGTGAAGCATTTGCCCTACCTATCTTCAAATAAATAATCAGACTGTTGTACCCTCCTTAAAATAGTTAGTTAATAAATTGCTGTTGTATTTACATTGCAAATAAACTTATTGGCATAGAAGGGAATACTGTCTAAATGATGGATTCTTCATTTTAAAATGAATACTTCGCAAAACTTTAAAGCAGAAAAAGGAAAAAACAAAGTTCAGAAACATTTAAAAGTATTTAATCTGATTAGTTTGAAAGTCACCTAATAAAGTATACATCTTATATATCTCCCAAAGCACTGCTGAATATAAAGAAATTCTACACATATTCTGGTCCAGAAATAAAAACGAAAAAATTATTTATAAATAACTGACAGCTGCTTTCTTAGGGATTTATTAGAAGAGAAGGAAAAAAAGTCTTTTATCTTCTACATTTCTTTCCAAGTCTTCTCTCTCCTAGGTAGGTTTATTCTGAAGTATTTTATCCTTTTTGTTGCAATGGAAAATGGAAGTGTTTCCTTAATTTCTCTTTCGGATTTTTCATCATTAGTGTATAGGAATGGAAGAGATTTCTGTGCATTAATTTTGTAACCTGCTACTTTACCAAATTCATTGATTTGCTCTAGTAGTTTTCTGGTAGCATCTTTAGGATTGCCTATGGATAGTATCATGTCATCTGCAAACAGTGAAAGATTTACTTCTTCTTTTCTGATTTGGATCCCTTTTATTTCTTCTTCTTCTCTGATTGATGTGCCTAAAACTTCCAAAACTAAGTTGAATATTAGTGGTGAGAGTGGGCAACCTTGTCTTCTTCCTGATCTTAGTGGAAACGGTTTCAGTTTTTCACCATTGAGAATGATGTTGGCTTTGGGTTTGTCACATATGGCCTTTATTATGTTGAGGTAAGTCCCCTCCATGTCTACCTTCTCGAGTGTTTTTATCATAAATTGGTGTTGAATTTTGTCGAAACCTTTTTCTGCATCTATTGAGATGATCATATGGTTTTTCTCCTTCAATTTGTTAATATGGTGTATCACATTGATTGATTTGCATATATTGAAGAATCCTTGCATTCCTGGGATAAACCCCACTTGATCATGGTGTATGATCCTTTAAATGTGCTGTTGGATTTTGTTTGCTAGTATTTTGTTGAGAATTTTTGCATCTGTGTTCATCAGTGATACTGGCCTGCAGTTTTCTTTCTCTGTGACATCTTTGTCTGGTTTTGGTAGCAGGGTGCTGGTGGCCTCGTAGAATGAGTTTGGGAGTGTTCCTCCCTCTGCTATATTTTGGAAGACTTTGAGAAGGACAGGTGTTAACACCTCTCCAAATGTTTGATAGAATTCACCTGTGAAGCCATCTGGTCCTGGACCTTTGTTGGAAGATTCTTAATCACAGTCTCAATCTCAGTGCTTGTGATTGGCCTGTTTATATTTTGTATTTCTTCCTGGTTCAGTCTCAGAAGGTTGTGCTTTTCTAAGAATTTGTCCATTTCTTCCAGGTTGTCCATTTTATTGACATATAGTTGCTTGTAGTAATCTCTCCTGATCCTTTGTATTTCTGCAGTGTCAGTTGTTACTTCTCCTTTTTCATTTCTAATTCTATTGATTCGAGTCTTCTCCCTTTTTTTCTTGATGAGTCTGGCTAATGGTTTATCAATTTTGTTTATCTTCTCAAAGAACCAGCTTTTAGTTTTATTGATCTTTGCTATTGCTTCTTTCATTTCTTTTTCATTTATTTCTGATCTGATCTTTATAATTTCTATCCTTCTGCTAACTTTGGGTTTTTTTCTTCTTTCCCTAATTCCTTTAGGTGTAAGGTTAGGTTGTTTATTTCAGATGTTTCTTGTCTCTTGAGGTAGGATTGTATTGCTACAAACTTCCCTCTTAGAACTGCTTTTGCTGCATCCCATAGGTTTGGGGTCGTCGTGTTTTCATTGTCATTTGTTTGTAGGTATTTTCTGATTTCCTCTTTGATTTCTTCAGTGATCTCTTGGCTATTTAGTAGCGTATTGTTTAGCCTCCATGTGTTTGTGTTTTTTACGTTTCTTTCCCCTGTAATTCATTTCTAATCTCATAGCGTTGTGGTCAGAAAAGATCTTTGATATGATTTCACTTATCTTCAATTTGCTGAGGCTTGATTTGTGACCCAAGATGTGATCTATCCTGGAGAATGTTCCATGCACACTTGAGAGGAAAGTGTATTCTGCTGTTTTTGGATGGAATGTCTTATAAATATCAATTAAATCTATCTGGTCTATTGTGTCATTTAAAGCTTGTGTTTCCTTATTTATTTTCATTTTGGATGACCTGTCCATTGGTGTACGTGAGGTGTTAAAGTTCCCCACTATTATTGTGTTACTGTCAATTTTCTCTTTTATAGCTGTTAGTAGTTGCCTTATGTATTGCGGTGCTCCTATGTTGGGTGCATATATATTTATAATTGTTATATCTTCTTCTTGGATTGATTGCTTGATCATTATGTAGTGTTCTTCCTTGTCTCTTGTAACATTCTTTACTTTAAAGTCTATTTTATCTGATATGAGTATTGCTACTCCAGCTTTCTTTTGATTTCCATTTGCATGGAATATCTTTTTCCATCCCCTCACTTTCAGTCTGTGTGTGCCCCTATGTCTGAAGTGGGTCTCTGGTAGACAGCATATATACGGGTCTTGTTTTTGTATCCATTCAGCCAGTCTATGTCTTTCGGTTGGATCCTTTAATCCATTTACATTTAAGGTAGTTATCGATGTGTATGTTCCTATGACCATTTTCTTAACTATTTTGGGTTTGTTTTGGTAGGTCCTTTTCTTCTCTTGTGTTTCCCACTTAGAGAAGTTCCTTTAGCATTTGTTGTAGAGCTGGTTTGGTGGTGCTGAATTCTCTTAGCTTTTGCTTGTCTGTAAAGCTTTTGATTTCTCTTTCGAATCTGAATGAGATCCTTGCCGGGTAGAGTTATCTTGGTTGTAGGTTCTTCCCTTTCATCACTTTAAGTATATCATGCCACTCCCTTCTGGCTTGTAGAGTTTCTGCTGAGAAATCAGCTGTAAACCTTACGGGGATTCCCTTGTAATGTTATTTGTTGTATTTCCCTTGCTGCTTTCAATAATTTTTGTTTTTAATTTTTGCCAATTTGATTACTATGTGTCTTGGTGTGTTTCTCCTTAGATTTATCCTATATGGGACTCTCTGTGCTTCCTGGACTTGGGTGGCTATTTCCTTTCCCATGTTAGGGAAGTTTTCGACTATAATCTCTTCAAATATTTTCTCGGGTCCTTTCTCTCTGTTTTCTCCTTCTGGGACCCCTGTAATGCGAATGTTGTTGCATTTAATATTGTCCCAGAGGTCTCTTAGGCTGTCTTCATTTCTTTTCATTCTTTTTTCTTTATTCTGTTCCACAGCAGTGAATTCCACCATTCTGTCTTCCAGGTCACTTATGTGCTCTTCTGCTTCAGTTAGTCTGCTATTGATTCCTTCTAGTGTAGTTTTCATTTCAGTTATTGTATTGTTCGTCTCTGTTTGTTTGTTCTTTAATTCTTCTAGGTCTTTTTAAACATTTCTTGCATCTTCTCGATCTTTGCCTCCATTCTTTTTCCGAGGTCCTGGATCATCTTCACATATCATTATTTTGAATTCTTTTTCTGGAAGGTTGCCTATCTCCACTTCACTTAGTTGTTTTTCTGGGGTTTTATCTTGTTCCTTCATCTGGTACATAGCCCTCTGCCTTTTCATCTTGTCTATCTTTCTGTGAATGTGGTTTTTGCTCCACAGGCTGAAGTATTGTAGTTCTTCTTGCTTCTAGCCCAGGAAATCTTGAAGAACAAAGCCAACTAACACAATCTTGGATAATATCCAGGATTTCTGATTATGTTTGCTATTTCCAAAGGCCAGAAGATGATTTTTGTTATGGTGTAAAACTCATTTGCCATCAGAGACCCAATGATTCATAGAACCTTTCAGTTTGGGAATGTCCAGAAAGGCTAATATAAGTGCAAAGTCAAATCCTAAAGTTCCCCAAAGTTCATCTGCCCTCACTTCAGTAAAACTATTTTCTCTTTTACTTATTCAAGTTTTCTCAAGCCATCAAAAATGATGTGTGTAAGGCATGGGCACACATACATTCATTTGGTTTTAGCTTTCAGTGTTTCCCAAAAGAATTGCTCTAGCTTTGGAGACGCATATTTTGGATCAGAAGTCCACATCAACTCAGTAGAATCACACGAACTTATTCCCACTACTGATCACTACAACTATTGCCTATGACAATTTATAAAGCAAGACAATTCAGACTGTGTTCCAAATTTCTGTCATCGTTAGCAACACACAGTAACCAAAAGTTTAACTTTATAACCATCAACTTCAGTGACAAGATATGTCATTGACTTACATATCAGCATATAGAAAAATAAATGGTACTGGTGGAAATACCGTAGTTTAAAATTCTTCGATTTGACAGTAGAAGAGAAAGCTAGATTGCAGACATATGGAATGAATGTTGATGAATTTACTTAACATCTGTATAAACATATTGAGGCTATTATATTCTGATTATAATTGTACTTTGCATTTGTCATCAGAAAAATGATGAAAGTCTTATAAACTCTGATTTGTAGTGCTCATGGAAAAATAGAATGGAAAAGGCAATTAAGTTAAAAATTAAGAATCACAGATTTTCCCGTGAATTAAGAAAATGAATGTGACTATACCTCTATGCTCTTGACAAAGCTCTTAGAATTACAATAACCATTTAAATAGCTCAATAAATAGGATGATTAGCATGAAATTTAAGATCATGAGTCAATAAGAAGACCTGGGATAAATAATTTATACTTTAGATATGCCTCTATTTTGCATATTTATATGCAAACATAAAAATTCATTCTAAGTGAAGCGATGCATGAATAATGCAGGCAAGAGTTTCAAGAGGGTCTTTACATCTCATCAATTTAATTAATTAGTAAATAGAAAATAATTAACACTAGCTGTTGGGTATTATGTAAACCAAAGAATAAGCTGATTCCCTTTGCAGGTGAGCAGTGTAGAAAGAAAACAAATTAAAGCATAGATTCAGCTTAAGTTATAGAAGATTGTGTTTAGAGAAGTATGATCTCAGGAAAATCATTTATACTCATTAGGATTCAGTCACATCATCTGTAAAAGTGGATGATGGGGATGAGAACAGATATATTGTTATTAGTTAAGACTCTGGGTTGCAAACAACATGATAAATCAAACTTGCATTGCTTTATTTTCAAAAGGGAATTAATTACTTTTTGAACAGCAAATCCAAGGGTCCAGCTACTTTCTGAATCAGCTGGCTCCAGAGCCTTGAATAATTTCATGAAGAATCTGCTCCATCTCTCTCCCTTGGTTTCTAGTCCCTCCAAATGTCATCCTTTTGTCTTTCAGATCCCACTAAAAACATAGCTTCTGTTTCCAAATGATCCCACAAAATACATGAGGTTGTTTCTCATTTAACATTTCTTGAGGCATGCACCTGTATCTGCACTGGTCTCAGTAGCCATGGAGATGCTATAGTCTAATGGCGTTAACTCTGTATACCCTTGGGCCCGGACGGGGCGGGGATTTGCTCTCAACATACTGACTGAGAGTGATGAAGAGATGATTTATTAGTAGAAGACGCGGGCTCATTGTTGTAAGAAGGAAAGCTCAGGAGGCAAAAGCAGCTACAGTTCACTACTATCTCTAAGAACGCTTCCAGATTTTACATCCCAGGCTTCTGTCCTCTTTATTCTGAACCTCCTGCTTCCAATCCTGCAGTTGAGTAAGGAAAACAGAGGATGGGGTGATACTAGCAAACTTCTTCTATGTGATGTCGACTGTCCTTAGATCATCACGGGCACATGGATGTTGCTACATATTTACTAAATCAGATTTTCTATCAAGGTCTAAGGCATGTAGTATTACATGGGTTATGCAAATCATTATATACCTACTAAATCCCTAGTTTAGTGAAGTACTAGGATTTTACAATCCCAACCCATCAACTTAATACCAGTTCCATTCCACAGCACTGGTTTACAAAACATAGTTCTTCTATGTGTGCTAAACAATTCATAATACACCTGGAAAAAGTAGGGAAAAGTCTAGGAGAACAGTGCTTGAGAAAATATACTAGATGTAAATCCATTAAACTTACCTACTCCAATTATTTGAAGACTGAGATTCTTAAGGGAAGAATTTTTATTATTCCTGTTGGTTTTTACTCAGTGGTTCATAATGGGGTGAGAGGGAAATAGTGTCTATCGCGAAGACATCTGTCAATATCTGGAGAAATTGTTGGTTGTCACAACTGTAGGAAGCCCTACTACTGACATGCAGTGGGCAGAAACCATCATACGGTTAAACATCCTACAATGCACAGGACAGATCCCCACAACAACAAATTATCTTGCCCAAAATGTCAATACTGCCAAGGTTGAGAAACCCTACTTAGTACTCTTTTTTAAACCCTCAAGATACTTCTCACTGATACAATCCATTTTTATTGTACCCAGTACTAATTATTAATTCCGTCAATGGAAGATGGTCCCCGGTACTGCTGACCAACTCAGAAAGCAATGTGTGTGTGCCCTTAACAAAATAACTAAACGGACTTTTCATTTTAAAGTACCGATAAATGGGAAGAAATATTCTAGGTTGTTGAGTTTTGATGATCAGAGGTTAGCAAGAAATTAAAGGGATAAAACCCTAATTGGAAAACTGTCAGCTCTTAATAATCTAAAATTGATCATTAATTCTCACACAGGATAGCAGTGGCTTATAGGGAGCAAAATTCTTATGACAGAGGCCCTGAATGGGGTAATCAAACAACTTTTATTTTGAACTCACATTATTTCTAAACTCCTCGTATTTCAGACAGATCATAGGGTATAGAAATTATTCCTGTGAGAGAAAAATTTTTCAGAGCTGCAACTGCCATTTTTGATTAACTCCACCATTGACTGCCGTCTTTGGAAGAAAGGTAAAGAAAGGTTGATACTTAATTAGAAAACAATGCTCCAACAACTAATCTTTAAATATCTAAAAATGAAGAGTTAATTCCAAGGAAATTTTAACTTCTCCTGTAGGTCCCAACCTCCACACGACTCACCACAGAGTCTCAGTAATGATTCCCCAAATCTCATCAACCCAGCTCTTCACACAAAACCTTGTGTTCACTGAGAACATTTTGTAAGAAGTAACATTGTACTAGTAAACGTACAACTTTATGTTCCTGTTTTCTCAAGTAATGGGGCCACTGCTTAGACAAAGACTTTCACAACTGCATATAAGTGTAAAGCAGTGAATGGGATCCTAATGGTTGAAAGAGCAAATGAACCCAAATTGTTACCGGAAACCTATCTAGGCTTGATGTGTCTAAGAATCCTCTTTGTTTCTCTTCAGTATATTTTGTTCTCTTTCAGACTTTTTAAATGAATTGGCTTTCCCAAATATTTTATAGGTAATTAATGCTCACTCTGAACATAAATCTAATATCCAGTTACATCCTACAGTGGAGAAACAATTACCTTTAGAAAGTAGTGGGTACAGAAGAGACTTAGGAAGATGGCAGAAGAGTGACATGTGGAGATCACCTTCCGCCCCACAATTACATCAGAAATACATCTACATGTGGAACATCTCCTACAGAACACCTACTGGACGCTGGCGGAAGACCTCAGACCTCCCAAAAGGCAAGACACTCCCCATGTACCTGGGTAGGGCAAAAGAAGAAAGAAAAAACAGAGACAAAAGAATAGGGACCTGTACCTCTAGGAGGGAGCTATAAAGGAGGAAAAGTTTCCACACACTAGGAAGCCCCTTTAAGGGCAGAGATGGTGGGGAGGCGGGGAAGCTTCAGAGCCATGGAGGAGAGTGGAGCAACAGGGGAGTGGAGGGCAAAGCGGAGAGATTCCCGCACAGAGGATCGGTGCCGACCAGCACTCACTAGCCCGAGAAGCTTGTCTGCTCACCCGCCAGGGCGGGCGGGGCTGGGAGCTGAGGCTTGGGCTTCGGAGGTCAGATCCCAGGAAGAGGACTGGGGTTGGCTGCGTGAGCACAGCCTGAAGGGGGCTAGTGCGCCACAGCTGGCCAGGAGGGAGTCCGGGAAAAGGTCTGGACCTGCCAAAGAGGTAAGAGACTTTTTATTCCCTCTTTGTTTCCTGGTACACGAGGAGAGGGGATTAAGAGTGCTGCTTAAAGGAGCTCCACAGACGGGCGCGAGCCCCGGCTATCAGCACAGACCCCAGAGACGGGCATGAAACGCTAAGGCTTCTGCAGCAGCCACCAAGAAGCCTGTGTGCGAGCACAGGTCACTATCCACACCTGCCCTCCTGGGAGCGTGTGCAGCCTGCCACTGCCAGGGTCCCGTGATCCAGGGACAACTTCCCCGGGAGAACGCACGGTGCGCCTCAGGCTGGTGCAACGTCCCGCTGGCCTCTGCCGCCGCAGGCTCGCCCCGCATGCATACCCCTCCCTCCTCCCGGCCTGAGTGAGCCTGAACCCCCAAAGCAACTGCTCCTTTAACCCCGTCCAGTCTGAGCGAAGAACAGAAGCCCTCAGTGGACCTACACGAAGAGGCTGGTCCAAATCCAAAGCTGAACCCCAGCAGCTGTGCAAAGAAAGAAGAGAAAGGGAAATCTCTCGCAGCAGCCTCAGGAGCAGCAGATTAAATCTCCACAGTCAACGTGATGCACCCTGCATCTGTGGAATACATGAATAGACAACGAATCATCCCAAATTGAGGAGGAGGACTTTAGGAGAAACGATATATATATATATATATTTTTTCTCTTTTTGTGAGTGTGTATGTGTATGCTTCTGTGTGTGATTTTGTCTATATAGCTTTGCTTTAACCATTCGTCCTAGAGTTCTCCCTGTCCATTTTTTTTTTTTTTAGTATAGTTTTTAGTACTTGTTATCATAGGTGGATTTGTTTCCTGCTTTGGTTGCTCTCTTCTTTCTTTCTTTCGGTTTTTTTTGATTACTTACAAAAATTTATTTTAATAATTATTTTTTATTTTAATAACTTTTTATTTTACTTTATCTTTTTCTTTCTTTTCTTTTTTTTCCTCCCTTTTATTCTGAGCCATGTGCATGACAGGCTCTTGGTGCTCCAGCCACATGTCAGGGCTGTGTCTCTGAGTTGGGACAAGTTCAGGACACTGGTCCACAAGAGACCTCCCAGCTCCACGTAATATCAAACGGTGAAAATCTACCAGAGATCTCCATCTCAACGCCAAGATCAAGCTCCACTCAATGACGAGGAAGCTACACTGCTGGACACCCTATGCCAAACAACGAGCAAGACAGGAACACAACCCCATCCATTAGCAGAGAGGCTGCCTAAAATCATAATAAGGTCACAGACACCCCAAAACACACTAATACACGTGGACCTGCCCACCAGAAAGACAAGATCCAGCCTCATCCACCAGAAAACAGGCACTAGTCCCCTCCACCAGGAAGCCAATACCACCCACTGAACCAACCTTAGCCACTGCGGACAGACACCCAAAACAATGGATACTACGAACATGCAGCCTGTGAAAAGGAGACCCCAAACACAGTAAGATAAGCAAAATGAGAAGACAGAGAAACAAACAGCAGATGAAGGAGCAAGATAAAAACCCACCAGACCTAACAAATGAAGGCAGTCTACCTGAAAAAGAATTCAGAATAATGATAGTAAAGGTGATCCAAAATCTTGGAAATAGAATGGAGAAAATACAAGAAACATTTAACAAGGACCTAGAAGAGCTAAAGAGGAAACAAACAATGATGAACAAAACAATAAATGAAATTAAAAATACTCTAGAAGGGATCAATAGCAGAATAACTGAGGCAGAAGAATGGATAAGTGACCTGGAAGATAAAATAGTGGAAATAACTACTGCAGAGCACAATAAAGAAAAAAGAATGAAAAGAATTGAGGACAGTCTCAGAGACCTCTGGGACAACATTAAACACACCAACATTCGAATTATAGGGGTCCCAGAAGAAGAAGAGAAAAAGAAAGGGACTGAGAAAATATTTGAAGAGATTATAGTTGAAAACTTCCCTAATAAGTTAAAGGAAATAGTTAATCAAGTCCAGGGAACACAGAGAGTCCCATACAGGCTAAATCCAAAGAGAAACACGCCAAGATACATATTAATCAAACTGTCAAAAATTAAATACAAAGAAAACATATTAAAAGCAGCAAGGGAAAAACAACAAATAACACACAAGGGAATCCCCATAAGGTTAACAGCTGATCATTCAGCAGAAACTCTGCAAGCCAGAAGGAAGTGGCAGGACATATCTAAAGTGATGAAAGGGAAAAACTTACAACCAAGATTACTGTACCCAGCAAGGATCTCATTCAGATTTGATGGAGAAATTAAAACCTTTACAGACAAGCAAAAGCTAAGAGAATTCAGCACCACAAAACCAGCTTTACAACAAATGCTAAAGTAACTTCTCTAGGCAGGAAACACAGGAGAAGGAAAAGATCTACAATAACAAACCCAAAATAATTAAGAAAACGGTAATAGGAACATACATATCAATAATTACCTTAAATGTACATGGATTAAATGCTCCAACCAAAAGACATAGACTGGATGAATGGATACAAAACAAGACCCCTATATATGCTGTCTACAAGAGACCCACTTCAGACCTAGGGACTCGTACAGACTGAAAATGACGGGATGGAAAAAGATATTCCACACAAATAGAAATCAGAAGAAAGCTGGAGTAGCAATTCTCATATCAGACAAAATAGACTTTAAAACAAAGACTATTATAAGAGACAAAAAAGGACATTACATAATGATCAAGGGGTCAATCCAAGTGGAGGATATAACAATTGTAAATATTTATGCACCCAACACAGGAGCATTTCAATACATAAGGCAAAATACTAACAGCCATAAAAGGAGAAATGGACAGTAACACAATCATAGTAGGGTTCTTTAACAGCCCACGTTCACCAACAGACAGATCATCCAAAATGAAAATAAATAAGGAAACAAGCTTTAAATGAGATATTAAATAAGATGGACTTAATTGATATTTTTACGACATTCCATCCATAAACAACAGAATACACATTCTTCTCAAGTGCTCATGGAACATTCTCCATGAGAGATCATATCTTGGGTCACAAATCAAGCCTTGTTTAATTTAAGAAAATTGAAATCATATCAAGTATCTTTTCTGACAACAATGCTATTAGACTAGATATCAGTTACAGGGAAAAAATCTGTAAAAAATAAAAACACATGGACTCTAAACAATACACTACTTAATAACCAAGAGATCACTCCAAAATTTACAAGCAGCTCACACAGCTCAATATCAAAAAACCAACAACCCAATCCAAAAATGGGCAGAAGACCTAAATAGACATTTCTCCAAAGAAGATATACAGATTGCCAACAAACACATGAAAGAACGCTCAACATCATTAATCATTAGAGAAATGCAAATCAAAACTACAATGAGGTATCACCTCACACCAGTCAGAATGGGCATCATCAGAAAATCTACAAACAACCAATGCTGGAGAGGGTGTGGAGAAAAGGGAAGCCTCTTGCACTGTTGGTGGGAATGTAAACTGATACAGCCACTATGGAGAACAGTATGGAGGTTCCTAAAAAAACTACAAATAGAACTACCATATGACCCAGCAATCCCACTACTGGGCATATACCCTGAGAAAACCATAATTTAAAAAGAGTCATGCACCAAAATATTCATTGCAGCTCTATTTACAATAGCCAGGACATGGAAGCAACCAACATTCCCACCAACAAATGAAGGGATAAAGAAGATGTGGCACATATATACGATGGAATATTACTCAGACATAAAAAGAAACGAAATTGAGTTATCTGTAGTGAGGTGGATGGACCTAGAGTCTATCATACAGAGTGAAGTAAGTCAGAAAGAGAAAACCAAATATCGTATGCTAACACATATATATGGAATCTAAAAAAAAAAAAAAGGTCATGAAAACCTATGGGCAAGATGGGAATAAAGACACAGACCTACTAGAGAATGGAGTTGAGGATACGGGGAGGGAGAAGGGTAAGCTGGGACAGAGTGAGAGAGTTGCATGGACATATATCCACTACCAAACGTAAAACAGATAGCTAGTGGGAAGCAGCCACAAAGCACAGGAAGATCAGCTAGGTGCTTTGTGACCACCCAGAGGGGTGGGATACGGAGGTTGGGAGGGAGGGGGACACAAGAGGCAAGACATATGGGGACATATGTATATGTATAACTGATTAACTTTGTTATAAATCAGAAACTAACACACCATTGTAAAGCAATTATACTCCAATAAAGATGTTTTAAAAAAAGAAAGCAGTGAGTACAAAATTGAAGGTGACATAATGTCAGTTAAAAAGGTGTTTCTCCAGATATAGAAAATAATTACTGCACTATTTGCTTTGTCTGACCCCACTTAACCAAAACACCTAGAAAGCTGAAGGTTATCCTCAGGAATTTCAACACTGAGGGAAAAGCTTGCCTTACTGTACAGACATCTATTTGTTCAAAACTTGCTGTGAATTTCTTAGAAACGTGTTTCTTAGAAGTGCTTTCAGAGGCAGACCATTCAGCTAAATATCAAATATAGAACAACAGTTGTTAGTTCATCAAATATATTTTTGTTGTAGTTCTTAGAATGATAATTTCAGCATATTAATTTTAAGAAGTATTTTGAAGAAATCCCTGTTTGAGAATGTGCAGAAAGAAAACTCACTGCTTTCCCTCCCTCCCTGATTCCCTATCTTGCTTTTGAAAACATGGAATAAAACCATGCATCTTATTTGTTCACACTCCTTAATTGTTGCAGAAAACAAATCTCATGTTAAACTCTCTATTCATAAAGAAAGGTGGACAATGTGAGGTATTCTGTATCAAATTGGCTACTCCTTCAAAAAGATATGCACAGCTGGGACATCACCAAATTTTCTAGTGTGTTTCATGCTGTAAATATTGTAAAAAAAACTTTATCAACTGGAATTCTTCTGATAATCCAATAAAAGGAGAAGAAACAAGAGAGTTAAAAGTTAAGAGAATATCACTTTAAATTAGGAAACTATTAGGTCTCTTGCACTGTTTTAAAAAATAAATACATAAATAGAATAAAAGTGCTGGTCTGTTCCCATTCCCAAGAGAGAACAACCATTACAGCTAAATTAATCTGGTTTCGAAAGAAAACATCCAATCCACACTCCAGTTGTATTTAATTGACTTTGGGGAAAGGAAAATAACTATCCCATTAACAAAACAATAAAATTGTTTCACTGGCCAACAAAGAGTAACCTGGCATTCCTGACTTAGTTACTACATCCCTCATCCTTCCACTGCATTCAGTTGACCTGTTATAATCACATAGCAGAGTGTATTGTGATTTCTGAAATGGAGATCTCAGCAGGGGAGATCTTTCTCTTCTCTTACTGTGAAAAAAACATGTAACTGTGGAAGAGAATGAAGAATAAAGATGACAGTGCCAAGCAGCCACCATCCTGCCTGTTCAAGTTTAGTAACTCATTAGTTGATAATTAACTTTGGAGGCGCTCATTTTTTTTTTTTTTTTGACATTCAGAGCTTCTGTGTCTTATTTTGGGGGAAAGAATAAGGAGAAAAATATGAAATGTTAAGTTAGTTTTCAGAGTAGTGATGCAAGGACATGACCCTAAACACATTTGTGTTGCTAAACCAGTGAAAATTGTAGGACAAAAGTATAATTCTGCAGTGGAGTCTGAGAACACTACTGGTGAGTGAACATACAAGAAAATAAAACATAGAGACACATCTACAGACTGATACCTGCAGCATGAGTAGTGTTTGATGCTCTTCTAACCCTGGAACTTGCTACCTAGAGTTGCCTGCGCATGAAGCAACTTTGTAAGAAATCAATGCCTGCAATTCAACTGCTAACCTTTGTAATTTTTATTTGAAGCCCATGTTTGAAACCACTGATTGCTTTATTCTGCTTGTAACATGTTTGGATGATGCTATTGTTCCTAACAGTCACATAGACTGTTAGTTGTACTTGAGCTTCCGTATGCATGCAAATGACTATGTATATCTTTCAATATTCCTATTCCCAACACTTCACCAAGTGAATTTTATAAGTTACATCAGTGCTTCACAAACCATCTGTAGTCAAGGATCATTTATTTCTTTTTTTAAAAATTTATTTTATTGAAGTACAGTTGATTTACAATGTGTTAATTTCTACTGTACAGCAAAGTGATTCAGTTGTGTGTGTGTGTGTGTGTGTCTGTGTGTATACACACATCCACCTCCCCCTTGGCAACCACAAGTCTGTTCTCTATGTCTGTGAGTCTGCTTCTGTTTTGTAGATAAGTTCATTTGTGTCATAGTTTAGATTCCACATATAAGTGATATCATGTGGTATTTGTCTCTTTCTGACTTGCTTCACTCAGCATGATAATCTCTAGGTCCATCCATGTTGCTCCAAATGGCATTGTTTCATTTTTTTTATGGCTGAGTAGTATTCCATTGTATATATGTACCATATTGTCTTTAAGGATCATTTTTTCTTATTTATAATTCTTTACAAACCATTATGTAATCTTCTGTGTGTGACTATATAACCCAGCTCACCATATCCACATATGGCTCATCATGTACTCTATTCACTGACTTGAGTCAATTGATCAAGTGCTTGAGTGTTGTAGCAATATTGCATTGCTATGAAAACTTCTAAAACTTTAGCCCCAAATTTTGTATTTATCTCATTAAGGGCCAGGAACAAAGAATTTGCTTACCAGGCACAGTCCACAGGATATACTCTGATTAACACTATATCACATGGCCTATATTTTAACCCAGATTACAAAAAATAGAAAATTTATTTAAATAAATAAAACCCACAAATATAAACACATACACAATTCTAAATTTGCTGAAAACATATTTGGCTTTTAAAAATGATATGATACTGGAAAAACTTACTTTTCTTTGTATAAATAAGATCTGCAAAGTTACAGAGAGTTCAATATTCATCAATAAAAGTTACTTGACTGGTTGATATAAGATGTTGTATTGTAGTAAGATGAAATTGTCATGAAGTAATTTTATTTTTACATCTCTGTAGGTTTCCTGTTTTATTGTTTATGAAAATGATTTGCTAACATAACATATCTAAAAAAGAAAATTAATTTTTAGTAAAATGACCAAAAATTGATATAACTGTAATAAACATATGTAAATAACAGGGCTAATGACCAATAGCAAATGGTAAGTCACAGAACAAAGAAGAAAATTATTTTCTTATTTGCAGAAGAAAACAGATAAGGAGATTGTCAAATTTCCATGGTTGAAAACGCTGAACAGAGCTGGAAGCTGTATTAAAAATAAAATCATTTCATAATACTGGAAAGAGAAACAACAATACCACCATCAAACCTACCACAATGAACCATTACATTTAAAATAGGAAAATAAGAACTTTATTGTATCTGAGATGGAGTTAGAAACTTAACGATTAAAGACAAAGGGAGACAAGAGAAAACAAATACGTATGTATTTCAGCAAAATCTAGAGGAAAAAACTAAAGAAGCTAGCGTGGTCTTCTATTCTGTAAGCTGTAGTTACTTATGAAACACATTTGAAAATAAGAAAGCAAAATAGTCACTAATCTGAAAATTAACTCCAAAATCTAGAAAAGAACTACCATGTGAGCCTGCAATCCCACTCCTGGGCACATATCTGGAGAAAACTATAATTTGAAAAAGTACATGCACCCCAATGTTCATTGCAGCACTATTTACAATAGCCAAGACATGGAAGCAACCTAAATGTCCATCGACAGATGAACAGATGATGAAGATATATATATAACTATATACACAATGGAATACTACTCAGCCATAAAAAAGAATGAAATAATGCCATTTGCAGCTACATGGATGGATTGGAAATTATCATACTAAGTGAAGTAAGTCAGACAGAGAAAGACAAATATCATACATTATTTCTATGTGGAATCTAAAAAACTGATACAAATAAACTTATTTACAAAACAGAAACATACTCACAGACAAAGAAAACAAATTTACTGTTACCAAAGGGAAAAGATGTGGGGGAGGGATAAATTAGGAAATTGGGAGTAAGGTATACACACTACTATATATAAAAGAGATAACCAGCAAGGACCTACTATACAGCACAGGGAACTAGACTAAATATTTTGTAATAACCTATATGGAAAAAGAATCTGAAAAAGGATAGATATACATATACATATACATATATACATGTATATATGTATATGTATATGTATAACTGAAACACTTTGCTGGACACCTGAAACTAACACAGTACTGTAAACCAACTACACATCAATGAAAACTAATTAATTAATTTTTTAAAAAGAAAAAGCACTTTTTTGCATTAATGGTATCATGTTATCTATACAAAGTACTCTTTGTGAATTAACAAAATGGTACAGGTTATGTGTTTCAAGGTTTACTTCAGGTTTAATATGTTACCTGAAACTCTAGGTTATTAATTCCTCAGTAAGCAGAACTAAAAGCCATTACAGTTGAGTTTTATTGACCACCTAGAACAGTATTTATTACATAATCATTTAACAACTATTGACTAAAAACCTACTATGTTCCAGGATTCAAAGGTAAAGAATAAAAAGATAGATAGTTCACATTCTACAACACCAAGAGAAAGAGAAAAATATAATCCAAAAAGAATTTTAAAAGGACACAATTATTTGCATATTTGCACTCTCTGAGTCACTTAATCCTGTTAAGATTTCAAAAGATATAAATTAAGCTTAAACCAAGTACTAAAAATAAATTCAGAAAGAACAATAATATGCTTTAAAAGTATGAAAAAGTAAAAGATTCCTTCAGGAGACAACTAATCTTATCTCACAAAAGGATACCAAGAATATTTATTTTCTATAATACAAGTGTGACTACTGTATTTAACTTTTTGAAGTTATCATAAATGGTATTGTTTGAAATTTTGTTTTCCAATTGTGTGTTTCTAGTATTTGGAAAATAGTTGAATTCTAAAAATGGACTTTGCATCTTATCACCCTACTAAATTCACTTGTTAGTTCTAAGAGCATCTTGTAGATTCTTTAAGATTATCCTTGTACACAATTATTTCCAAATAAAGACAGTTATATTTAATCCTTTTCAACCTGCATGTCTTTCATTTGTTTTTCTTGCCTTATTGCACTGGCTGTGGCCTCCAGTATAATGCTAAATAGAAGTTGTAAGAGCAGATATGCTTATTATTGCCCCAATTATTAGAGAAAGGTTTAGTTTTTAAAAATTAACTATCATGTAGCTTTCCATTTTACATGGGTGCCTTTTATCTGGTTGACAAATTTTACTTCTACTCTTCAGTAGTTGAGAGGTTTTTTTTTTTTCATGAATGAGTGGTGAATTTTGTCAAATGTTTTTTCTGAACCTAATGGTATGATCATTTGATTTTCTCCTTTCCTGTTAAAGTGCTAAATTACATTGATTGATTTTTGAATGTTGAACTATACTTTAATGCCTGTGATAATTCTCAATTGTCCATGATATATTATCTTTTTACATATTTCTGGATGCAATTTGAACTTGAAAGTGTACAGTTTGATACGTATTGAAATATATATCCACCAGTGAACCACCATCAAAATCAAGATAATGAATATATTTATCACCCTCAGAAGGTTTCCTCAAGCTCCTTGATAAACCTTCCTCCACCTTACCTGACCACTGATCTTTTGCATGCATTTAAAGTTCATTCTTTTTTATTGCTGTGTACATTTTATCATATTTTTTTTATCCATGTACCTGCTGATGGACCTTTAGGTGTGTTTCCAGTTTGACCATCACAAATTATCCTTTTTTAAATCACAGTCTACTTTTTAAAAACAGACCACTTTTAGAAGAGTTTTTTAGGAAAAAATTAATTTACTTTAGAACAGGCTTTATATTTTAGAACAGTTTAAGGTTCATATAAATATGCATAAAGTACAGACAGTTCCCATATATCATCTCTCCAGCCCTCTCACCCCCATATACACAGTTGCTCCTATTATTAATATTTTGTATTATTTTGGTACATTTGTTACAATTGATGAACTGACACTGCCACATTATCATTAACTAAACCCCATAGTATACATTAGGATTTGCTCTTTGTGTTGTACAGCTCTATGGGTTTTGACAAATGCATAATACACATCCACCATTCTAATATCATATAGCATAGTTTCACCACACTGAAAATGTCCTCGCAGTCTATTTTTAATTGATATCACTTTGGAGATACTATAAAAATCTTATAACAGTATAATTTCATTTCTTCCCCCCTGGCCTTTTTGTTATTGTTTTCATATGTTTTACTCATACATATGTTACAACTCCACAATAGATTGTTATCTTTTTTTTTGCTTTAAAGAGTCAATGTTAAGGAAATTTAAATAATAAAAATAACCTTTTGTATTTATTCATGTGGTCACTATTTTTAGTGCTCTTCATTTCTTTGTGTAGATCCACCTTTCCATCAGGTATTATTTTCCATCTGCCTAAAGTATTTCTTTAATTTTTCTTATAATACAGGTATTCTGGTGATAAAGTCTTTCCACTTCTGAATTTTGGAAAAAGTCTATTTCACTTTTGTTTTTGAAAGATATTTTTCTGGATATAGAATTCTAGATTAATTATCTCCTTTGAATAAAGATGTAGCTCCACTATCTTCTGACTTATTGTGTACAACAAAAAAACTTGCTGCTACCTTGTCTTCTCTTCTACACATGATGTGCCTTTTTTCAATAGCTGCTTTTAAGACTTTTATCTTTATCATTAATTTTTAGCAATTTGATCATGGTGTGACTTGGTGTTGTTTCCTTCACATTTCTTGTGCTTGGAGTTCATTGGGGTTCTTGAATATGTGGGCTATAGTTTTCATAAAATTTAGAAAAATTTCAACCCCTATTTCTTCAATCTTTTTCTGTATCCCTCTCTCTCTTCTACATTCAAAGACTCCAACTGTAAATATATTAGGGTGCTTAAAGTTGTCCCACATATTACAAATTTACTTTTAGTCTTTTCTCTTGATGTTTCGTTTTGGATGATTTCTATTGTTATGCCTTCAAGATCACTAATCATTTCTCTGCAACAGTTAATATGTCTTTAATGCCTTTCAAGGGTATTTTTCATCTAAGATATGGTAGTTTGCATCTCTGGAAGTTTAACGTATATCTGTTTTTATATCTTCCATAACTTAATGTCTTTAATCTTCTTGACTTTCTTGAACATATGGAATAAAGTTTTAGTAATCATTTAAATGTCCTTGTCTAGTAATTCTATCATATGTGACATGTTGGGCTGGGTTCGATGTTTTAATATTTCTCCTCATTATGGGCTATATTTTTTTACTTTTTGCATGCATGATAATTTATTGGATGTCAAAAAAACATGAATTTTACCTTTATGGGTGCTAGATATTTTTGTATCCCTGTAAATGTTTTTAAGTTTCATCCTGGGTAGTTTTTAAATTACTTGGAAACAGGTTGATCCTGGCAATACAAGAACAACATTTGTCTAGAGTTAATTCTTTTCCACAACTGAGGCAAATCCTTCTGAATAATCTACCAATATCTCATGATTTATACATTTTTCAATCTGGCTGGTGGAAACAGAAACTATTTTCAGCCTATTTGCACTTTAAGGATTGTTCCCTCTAATCCTTCAGGCAGGTCTTTTCCTGGCTTTGGGTAGTTTTCTCATATGCATGTGTTAACAGTACTCTCTGCTGGAGAGTACAGTGGGCGCCTCTGGCAGTATCCAGAGTTCTCCCTCTGTAGCTCTTTCTTCTCCAGTACTCTGCCTTGTGAATTCCAGCCACTTTGGCCTCTGCAGACTACCACGTCTGCCTTCTCAACTTAGGGAGATGGCTGGACTCTGCCTATATTCTTCTTACCCTGAACTGCATCCTATGAACTCTTTCTAGGTAGTAAGTTAGGATAATTGTGGAGCTCACCTCCTTCATTTCCCATCACTTAGAGATCACTAGCTTTGGGCTTCCCTGGTGGTGCAGCGGTTAAGAATCTGCCTGCCAATGCAGGGGACACGGGTTCAAACCCTGGTCCGGGAAGATCCCACATGCCGCACAGCAACTAAGCCCGTGTGCCACAACTACTGAGCCTGCGCTCTATAGAGCCCGTGAGCCACAACTACTAAGCCTGCGTGCCACAACTACCAAAGCCCACGTGCCCAGACCCCATGCTTCTCAACAAGAGAAGCCACCGCAATGAGAAGCCCATGCACTGCAATGATGAGTAGCCCCTGCTCGCCACTAGAGAAAGCCCATGCGCAGCAACAAAGACTCAACACAGCCAAAGATAAATAAATATATTAAAAAAAATAAATCACTAGCTTTCATGCAAGCTATCAAATGTTTCAAAAACTGTTTTATATATTTTGTTTCTTTTTGTAGTTTCAGGTGAAAGGATAAATCTCTTCACTGTTATTCCATCTTGGTCAGAAGCAGAAGTCCGTCTGTCTCACTTCCCCTTGAGTGTATTTTACACTCGAAATATTATCCAGTTCACCTAATATTTACTCTTACAGGCATCAAGTTGTAGATAATATTCAATAAAAGGTTTTGTTAAATTTATTCCATAACCATTGATTGATTGTCATTTCCGTAGTATTAAATATGGTTAAATTTGTATAAATGTTCCCACATATACTGGAGGAAATTATATCATGTACATTTTTATATACAGGGATGGACGGACCTATGGTTTTATGATTAGCCATGAGGGAAATTTCTCTGTTGGTCAATGTAGGCATTGTTAATAATATCCCAATTTTTTCAACCGATCAGGTAAAAAAACCTACATAGCTTGATAAAGACATTTTCCAGCTGGTTAGTCAAACTAGATCTGTCTTGAGATGTCTCTTGCATAATACTTACAATATATCAATAATACACATTAAAAATGCACACACATACACTTTGCATATTGTGGAGCTTTGTCTTTAGCTGCCAACAGGTCCAAGATTTTTAAACTCTTTAATTATTTTCCCCCACATATTATTTATTCCAGACAGTGTAATTTTAATGATTGATTATTTAAAGTTTTAAATCCTAAATTCTCTGATGGTACCCATTTTCTCTTTATTTCATGCACATCTGACTTTTGCCTCCAATTATACCATTGAAAATACTCCTGTCAAAATCAAAAATAAATGTCATACAGTCAAACCCAATGGAATTTCTTCCCTTCATCTCATTTAATATTTCAGCAGCACTTGATATATTTGATCACTAATTCCTTCATGGAATATCCATATTCTTTTTGCCATGACATTTCTCATTCCTGCCTTTCCTACTAAAACTCTGGGTTCTTTCATTATGGTTTTTTAAGAAAATTATTAATAGACTTTATTTTTGGAGAAGTTTTAGGTTTACAGAAAAATGAACAGATAGCATGGAGAGTTCCCAAATACTCCATTTCCCTGTACACATTTTTCCCTGTTATTAACATTTTGCATTGCTGTGGTACATGTGTCACACTGATGAATCAATATTAATACATTACTATTATTAAGTAAAGTCCATAGTTTACATTAGGGTTCTCTCTTCCTGTTGTACAGGTCTCTGTACAATATGTGATGTCATGTACCCATTTCAGTATCACACAGAAGAGTTTCACTATGCTAAAAATAAAAAAATTCTGTGCTCCACCTATTTATCTCTCCTTCCCCCTGAACCTCTGGCAACTACTGATCTTTTTACTGTGTCCATAGTTTTGCCTTTTCCAGAATTTCGTATAGGTGGATACATTATGTAGCCTTTTCAAATCAATCTTCCTTTGAGTAAATAAATTTATTGTCCTCCCAAGTGCTAGGTGAAGAAACTTTGGAATCATATTTAGCTATAACTCTTCCTCATCATCAACATGAAATGCGTTATTTGTTCTACCTAGGATACCTCCAAAATATTTACTGAATCTCTTTACTTGTGCTACTTCCTACCATAGTCCAAACCACTGGCACATCTCATGTGTACTAACACAACATTGTTCTAAGAGTCTTAAAAGTCTTCCTTGGGCTTCCCTGGTGGCGCAGTTGTTGAGAGGCCGCCTGCCGATGCAGGGGACATGGGTTCGTGCCCCGGTCCGGGAAGATCCCACATACCGCCGAGCGGCTAGGCCCGTGAGCCATGGCCGCTGAGCCTGTGCGTCCGGAGCCTGTGCTCCGCAACGGGAGAGGCCACAGCAGTGAGAGGCCAGCACACCAAAAAAAAAAAAAGTCTTCCTTACTTAAACTTTGCTCTCTCTCCAATACATTCTCTACTAAGCATCCAGGAAACTCTTCCAGAAATGGAAAACAGATCTTGTCCTTTCTCTGATCAAAGTACTTATATGCTTCTATTTTAAGAGCTTCCACTTGCTCTTAAAATAGAAGGTGAAACCCACAACATGATCTACAAGCTCTTGCATGACATAGCTCCTCTCATTCTCTCCAGGCTCACCTCTCACCAACTTTTCCTTTCTTCTCAACATGCCAACTTTCTTTTCTTGCAAGGTCAGCATTTTTTTTCTAACATTGGTCTTTCCTTAGGCCAATTGCTCTGTCTGGAACATTCTTTCCCATTCCAAAAAAGCTCACTCCTTTAGAGAAGACTCAAATTAATTCTCCAAATTAAATCGGGCTCTCCTGGTATCCACTCCAATGGCACTATGTACTACTCCTTCACAGCACTTACCACATTTTTGAAATTTTTAATTAATTGATTCTGGGACTCTAGGTATCTCGTGTATATTTAAATAATTCCAAAGTAAATTTCTTCTCCCAAAGTCTTCTTTTCAGCTCTGTCACCCTAGTACCATTTCCTTTCTCCAGAGATAATATTTTTCTAGCTCTTTCTGTATATCCTCTACATATATGCAAATATATGTATGTGTGTGTGCATATGTGTGTATTAGTGTCAGTCTTACCAACTATATTTTTAATTCCACATGGTCACATTTGTTTTGCTCAACTTTGTATCCCTTATATACCTGTATAAAGATGTCCTCCATAAACAGCAATCATGTGTGTTCATGAAGCTTTTCTTAATAGATGTTTTAGGGGAGATAAGAAGAATAAATGACAATTAACTAAATGAGGATAGGGTAGAAGGAGATGTTATTGGTGAGGAAACATTAGATAATACACAAAGGCTGCACGTAAGTAAGTATTTTGAGAATGGGAATCGTGGGTTGGACTAAATCCAATGGAGAGTTAAGGGAGAGGTTGAGAGGTAAGCAGAGGTCAGATCCTGAATGACTCAATAAAATAGAAGTGAAATTATGCTAACATTCAGTTTAAATGGTCCCAATTAATCAGTTATTCATTATAATGATGCTTATTGCATGGCATGGTAGACATAATAAAATTCCAAATGAAAGTGGGAAACATGAAGGAAATTATGTCAGTGAGAGTTCTTTAAGTTTAAAAAAATAATAAAAGAAAATTGTATCCTCCTGCTAACATCATGCTAACATTTACAAATCCAATATTCTCAATGATGTTGGAAGGCAAAGTTGACACCATACAGACCTGTGAACCATGCCAATGCGGCTGACATAAAGAAATGAGGTAGAATTAATTTGCTTATTCATGGAAATTAACTGGAAGAAAATGGTGAAAATTATGTATCGAGAGCAAATTCAAAATTTATTTCATGTGAAAACTCAAAGACGAAGAGCAAGCCTGAAAAGATTAATTTCCTTTTCTTTCAACTTCTGATTGACAAAAGAGATACATTCAGGATCAAAGCCAAAATAACCAGTGTCAGCCACCCTGTTGGTGCGGTTCCTTGATCGACATTATCAGATTATAATCTTGGTGAATTGCGTTTCACATTCATTTATTAAGTCTTAACAAGGACTCATCTTTTCACCATTCTTGAAATCCATCCACTTCCTTGTACCCATTATCAATACCTCCTTCCATGGTACTTTCATGTCATAATTGGGACAAATGTCATGGTCCCCTAACTGCTCTAAACTCTCTAATTTCTAGTGACCTTTCTAAAGTGAAAATCTAATCGTCTCACTTTCTGCCTTAAAATTCTTCAATGGCTCTTTCTATTGCCATTGGGATATAGTTCAAACTCCCTGGCTTGCCTTTAAAATCCTTTTTTTTTTTTTTTTTTTTTTTTTTTTTTGCGGTACGCGGGCCTCTCACTGTTGTGGCCTCTCCCGTTGTGGAGCACAGGCTCCGGACGTGCAGGCTCAGTGGCCATGGCTCACAGGCCCAGCCGCTCCGCGGCATGTGGGATCTTCCCGGACCAGGGCACGAACCCGTGTCCCCTGCATCGGCAGGCGGACTGTCAACCACTGCGCCGCCAGGGAAGCCCTAAAATCCTTTTTGAATGAGTTTGAGCGCGTTTCTTCCAACCACTATGGAGGTTCCTTAAAAAACTAAAAATAGGGTGGGGGTGGTGCTGTGATGAATTGGGCGATTGGGATTGACATGTATATACTGATGTGTATAAAATTGATGACTAATAAGAACCTGCTGTATAAAAAAGTAAATAAAATAAAATTCAAAAAAACCCACAAAACACTAAAAATAGAGCTACCATATGATCCAGCAATCCCACTCTTGGGCATATATCTGGAGAAAATCATAATTCAAAAAGATACGTTCACCCCAATGTTCATAGCAGTACCATTTATAACAGTCAGGACATGGAAGCAACCAAAATGTCCATCGACAGATGAACAGATAAAGAAGATGTGGTATATATACAATATATACAATGGAATATTACTCAGCCATAAAGAGAATGAAATAATGCCATTTGCAGCTACATGGATGGACCTAGAGATTATCATACTAAGTGAAGTCAGATAGAGAAAGACAAATGTATGTTATCGCTTACATGTGGAATCTAAAAAGATGATACAAATGAACTTATTTACAAAACAGAAACAGACTCACAGACATAGAAAACAAATTTATGGTTACCAGGGAGTAAAGGAAGGGGCGATAAATTGGAAGACTGGGATTGACATATACACACTACTATATATAAAATAGATAATCAACAAGGACCTGTTGTACAGCACAGGGAACTATACTCAACATTTTGTGATAAATTATATGGAAAAAGAATCTGGCCTCTTTACCCCTTTAGCCTCTCCTCTTGTTTCTCCTTCATTTCTTACCTTCTGCTTCAGCCAGTCAGCTCTACAACCAGTAAGTATATGCATATACTGTTTCCCCTGCCATTCACAGTATTTCCCCATTTCCTTCCTTAAAGTAACATTTGCTCATTCTTCAGGATTTTGCTTAGATGAAGGCTTTCATCTTAGATGAAGGAGAACCCAGGGCTGTTATTCCTCCTTCGTATTCCCAAGACACTTGTCAATGTCCATTCATTTTTCTCTTCTGACTTCTCACTATTCTACTAAGAGCTCCCTGAAAGTAGATACCCTGCCTTATCTATCTGTGTGGTTTGGAGATGTATCTTAATGCTTGGCAGATATTAGGTTTCTTATTATTAACTAAATAATAATATAAGAATAATTCTAGCAACTACAACAAGTTGAGCACCTAATTTGTGCCAGTACTTTGCCAAATACTCTATAATTTTTTTCTAATTCCATCCTCAAACAAGTTTTATGAACTAAATATTATCCTTTGTTCTTTAAGAGAGAAAACTTACGTTCATAGAATTGACATGAGGAAAAATGCCAAAATGTGCAATTTTGACTGTGAGGTGCCAAACACATTCCATAAGAAGTCCTATATGCCATGTTCACTGCCACCTACTCAAATACTATGTAAGCAAATAATATGTGTTCAAATAATATGATTCATCCTATTAGCAATTTTCTAATTTTTTCTTTTTGAAATATTTGGCCCCATAGTTCCACAAATTTTCAAGAAATACAATAGTAAAAGGTACTATTTATTCTTGCATGTTTTGCATGTTGAGGGACTGGGGCCAAAATTAGTGAATTGATAATGTATGTCCTTGACAATTGATTTGTCTGAACCACATTTATAAATGAATGAACAAATACATAAATTAACTTTTATTTCAACAGATGACCAGATATAACCCTTCGAAAACATTACCATCTCATTTTTCATATATATTATGTTTCTTTAATTCATTTATTTTTCTCCAAACCCATTATTTTCTATTACCATCTACTTCCATAGTGCTTACTGCTATGGCTCTGTGTTATTTTTGTACTTCTCTGTATTAACTGATAGACCTACCACATATTTCAGAAAATTAACTTGAGGCTTAGAGGTCATTTCTATTCTATGAATCTATATTTAATTTTTTTAATCTACCAGTTAAAGAGAAAACACCTATCATTCTGAAAATACTGATTTAGGGAAGAAAATTTGTAAAGTAAACTTTTTGGAGTAAGAGCACAAACCACATCCTAAAACACTTTTCAAAGTTTGGAGGAAACATTGTCTAGTTCCAGAGAGAGCTGCATTTCATTCATGACTCTTGAAAAAAAAATGGGGTTTTCAAGAGGTAGAAAATAGATTTCTGAAGTCTCCATTCACAAATAATCATTACTCACTCTAAACCTTCAAGAATCTGTAAAATCTAAATTGTACTAAATTTCATATCAGGTCTCATAATTCTTCTCATTCCTGTATTTTCTCCTTTTGTTTTCTCCTTCTTTCAGTTCCTCAGAACTTCGATTTGATTTCTCACAACATCATCAGAATGATGTAGGAGAAGGGAGACAACTTTAAAATCAATTTAGGACACTTACTTCGAATCCTATGAGTAATTTATAGTGCCAAAGGCAGATTATTTGGCGAGTCTTTGCCCCAGAATTAATAACAAAAATAGTATCAATAATGACATCGATCATTTGTTGAGTTCCTTCTATGAACCATTTAGTGTATTAAAAGTTTTATGTACATTACTCCATTTAGTTCTCTGACACACACATAAAACATAGGAGATAAATGCTATTAAAATTATCCTGATTTTTCAGATGAGGAAACTAAGTATCTCACCCAAGTTCAAAGAGACAGCAAGGGTGGAGATGGGATTCAAAACCATGTTAACAGACCCTAAAACTGTTCTTAACCAAGGCCAGAATGGTTAGGATGTCTTATCTAATACTTTCAGGAGGATTCCTGTCCTAAGATTCCCTTTTATTTTGCAAATGTCTTAGATGGTTCTAAAAATAATAAATGTATGACCAAGGATCCTAGTGAACTCTAGATTAGAAATCTTTGAAAGTAAATGCGTAAAGGGAATCACCCCTCTTTTGGCAACATCTAGTGCTTACCTGCTCACTGATTTAAAATCCAGTTCCACTTGTGAAAGAGTGTCTAACATTTTTTATAGTATCCTAACTAGGGCTGGACCAGGGCAAGACAAGCAAAGACCCTAGGGAGCAAAATTTAAGGAGGCACTCAACTCTCATTGTGGTGCAAGGGGAGGGTCTGCACCTAAGCACTTCCTTAAATTTTACTCCCTGGCCCCTCACTTCTCTCACCCTGATCCCACTTTCCTCTTAGCAATTTTAATTTAAAATCTGGATTTGCCTACCTAGGTTTAAAGACCCAAATGGAACTTGGCTTGCTACTACTGACCAATGGAAATAGTTTATTATTTACTAAGAACTTATTTTTCTTTTTCAGAATATGTCTTAGGTACGCAGAGAAGTCTCTGGATCTTCACCAAAACATATTACGTTCTAAAATGTTTTGGGGAAAATAAAATTGATAGTTATCTTGGTATCAAAAGAGTGACTGATAGATCATGTACACATTAATTAGCCAAGTTGGGGATGAACTGCCCTGGAACCTGCTCTGTTCCACGCAGAGTGCTAATTACTGACACCCTATTCTATAAAGTTCCTTCATACATGTTGGACTACACCCTGCAGGCCTGCAAGCCTCGTAGTTGCCCAGCCTTGAGACTGAAGAAAGAGCCCAGAGACAGCAACAGAGACATCAATGGGTTTTTGGATAGGGGATCTTACACAAAGGGTCCTGGGGTGACATCACATTGTGCGTGGCAGGAAGCAAGCAGGCATTGGAACAATCTTCCCAGCGTGGGGGAGAAAGAGGCTACCATTTATAGGGGGAATTGACTTCAAGTGGGCTCATAGTTACCAGGGCCTAATTAAGCCCTATACTTGAGAGGACTAGATAATCATGTGAGTGAAGCAGGGACTGGTCCAGCAGGGGATGCGCAGAGAGCAAGAGAACAGCCATCTTGAATGGCCTGAACCTACAATATAATAAAATTTTATGACAATAATAAAAATGGGACATGTTTGGAGGGCATAGGATTTTGTTTTATATTTTTAAATGTAAAAGCATCTTCATGACCAGAGGTCCTCTAGAGATACCTTTAAAATAAAAAAGTGTTTTACTGCAATTTTCCAAATTGGAAAGTGGAGGTGAGAGAGATAATGGGACTTCCATGAGTGTAGCCCAATCAGGACCCAACAAAGGTTTTCTCTCTTCATGTGCATTTTGTGGGTCTTAAATCATTAATTTAATGATTTAAACATTTTCCCATCTCAGAATTTCAAACTAGTGAAAAAATGTGCCTGGAAAATTCTACTCATTCAGAACCTTTTGAATTCTTTAGATTTCTTGGATTTTAATCAATAGAATAAAATGATCTGGATAGATTGATATCTGTCCCTGAAAATTGTACCAGCACAACTAGCTTGGCCAGATAATTCACAAAAAACACAAAGCATTTCTTTGCCTTGTTATGCAAATCTTCCCTATGCTTATCATCTGTTAGGGTGAGGGTTTGGAACCAGTCTGGAAAAAGAGACAAGAGGCAAATAGCAGCTTTGATGAAGGTGATGTTAGTTGGGAAAACATGGCTTGAACCTGTGGCCAATGTGTAATTCCTACTAATCAATGAACTTGATTTCTATTAACTTAATGCACCTGGTTTTTCATGCCTCCCTGAATCTCATCCTTTGGTAATGCCCGTCCACAATGATTCTAGGCTTGGACATGTGACTTATTTTGGCCATTGGGACAGAACGAAAGTTGGTACAAGGGGCTAGTAAGTGGTTCTTGTTTCAATAAATAATAATAATAATGATAAGTGGTTGTTGTTTTAAGTTGCTTAAATTGCAGGTAGTTTCTTATACAGTGATAGCTGTTACCCTATGCTTTCCTCTGAATTAAACTTACCTCTCAATCATAGTCAGAGAAGCTAGAAAACTGCATAGTGGCGTCTCCTTTCCCCTGTCTTACTCTTGAAAGGGCAAGGAGTAGCCAGAGAAGTTTATCACAAGGAAGGAAGAAAGAACTGAGAATAGAATTTGTACAGCCCATAGGTTGCCAATCTTAAAGAGGTAACTGCATGTAGGTCAGGGCACATGTAGGTATTAGCTGTTAATGCAGTAACCTCACCCAATAGAGAAATGTTACTTTAATGGATGTCAGACTCTTAGCAAATTCTTAAGCAGAAAAATCACCTTACATCAGGAAATGTCAGAGAGAGTAGATAGTTTGAGCTTCATTTCCAGGAGTGTCTTACCTAGAACTACAAAAATATAGGAAGGGTGAAATTTCTACTTGATGAATTAGCATCAGTATGGAAGAAGGAGAGATTATGCCATCTTTCCAACACCAACACCACAATCAATTTATTGAGCACTTTCTGTGTGCAAAGCAGTCGTGTATGCTAGGAGTCCAGCAGAGAGTCTGACACTTGCTCATCATTTCACATACCTATTAGGCCTTACAATGGCCTGAAGTGGGAATTATAATACCTATTTACATAGGGGAAGAAATGAAGTCTCAGCAGGTTTTTAATAATCAATTCATGAACACTAAGGTAGTAAATGCAAGAAGCAGACTTGAATCAAGTGTTCTTATGGGACCATCCAACCTTCTGCTTTATACTCTACTAGATAAATATAAGTCAAGGGCCCATGTACTCAAGGATTTTACAATGATGTGTGTGTGTGTGTGTGTGTGTGTGTGTGTGTGTGTATGTTTCTATACTAGGTGCTGATGGAGAATGGATATGGGAGATGTTTCTTTTGGTTTAAAAGAGAAAGCTTTTGGAGAAATTAAGATATGCACTGAGATCATAAGCCCAAGCTAGAGACTGCACACCTGTACTTCACAGTATTTACCTGAACTTCTTATTGTGTGGAGACCACACACTTGTCTGGTACTCATTGCCCTTTCCTTACAGTTTCTGATCTCATCACTTATTACACACAGGTTTTCACCCTCAAATGACTTCCTTTTCCTTCAGGCTCTTTTCTCTTATCAAAAATGTTTTCACCCTCAAATGACTTCCTTTTCCTTCAGGCTCTTTTCTCTTATCAAAAATTCTACTGCTTCCTCTTCTACAATTGTCTGAATAAATAACCTGCCAGTTTATAATCCAAACTTACACATCGTCAACTGTCTTTCCTTTTTTGTTCGAAGGGAAGCGTTCAGAATGCTGATGAAGAGAGTTTGCTGGAAGGCCAGTGACCTGCATTTTTTGAGCAGAACAATCATAATGTGTCAAAGGCACAGAAAACGTGAGTGTTGTCCTGCTGTACATCACGATAGAGGTGCCACTTCTTCTGCCTTATCTCAAGTTGCTCTGGCTAAACTGGACATTCAACACAGTCAATGAAGCGATGAAAATAAAGCTAAGGGGATGAGCAATTTCCTTTGATAGATGTCATCAGGGTCACATACAACACTGGAACAAACTAAATCATTCTGACTAGGAATGCATCTTGGACAGTCATGCAGATTGGGCAAAACCCAGTCAATATATTCTTCTTAAATTAATATCCTTCAAAGACCTAAAAGGTTCTCGCTCTAACACTGAATCATAGGTATTCCCTATGTTATCATTTGGTAATGAAAGAAATTGAAAGAAAATATAAGCATAAAATTCTTTTTGGCATCTTTATATTTTAAAAATGAAAAGTGTTTTAACATATACAAATGTTACATAGTTATCATTATTTAAATAGGCTGATCAATGTCTTATTTTGTTTTGTTTTATTCATTTAGTTTGTTTGGCCATGAGCACTCCACAAATATATGAAAATATTTTCTCACCCATTCTATCCCTACCCATTCCCTGTTACCAAAAGTAGGAGACCATGGAAGGCAGCCTACATTCAGAGTCCTTCAAGTCTAGGGTTAAAGAGCACAAAGGTACTGATCTCAATAAGAAATGCAGGGCTGAGAAATGGGAATTGGAAATAGAAAGGGGAGAGCGGAGTAACAAAACGGAAAGTTGACAATACTAAAGGCAAAATTTGCCACCTAGACACTAAATAAAAGGTAGAGATTTTTTAGTCTAAAATCATTGACTTGTAAGCCTGGAATTGCCACTTCTTACCTTTGTGATTTCTGGCAAGTTGTAGACCATTTCTAAGTCCTAATTTCCTGGAAATGAAATAGGGATAATATTACCCACTTCATAGAATTATTGTCTTCATAGCATGAAATGGGATTACAATGTGCAAAGTATCTAGTTACTGTTGGCTTTTGATAGGCATTAATAAGTGGTAATTCTAATTCTTATTGTCTTTATTACCAATTTTCTCAGGAGCAGCTGGAGCGAGTAATGTGACTCAGTACTTTTCAATCATTTCTCTATGAGTCATTGTTACTGCATAACAAGCAACTACAAAATCTTCTTGGCGTGCCACTATTGACACATTTCTTGCTCACAAGAATGCAGCCTGCATGGGGTGTTTCTTCTGGGTACTGCCATGGCTGGCATGGCTGTGATTTATAATTCAGTTGGCTACAATGGCTCTGTTCCAGGAATCCCTCACTCCTGGCCAGTGGGCCAGCTGGGCATGCTCTTCTCATGGAGGAAACAGGAGAGGATATGCCCAAATATGCAAACAATTTTCAAAAACCTATTTGCAGCATGACTACTAATATCCTTGGCTAAAGCAAGCTATATGGCTTAGCTAACCACGGAACAGGAAAGTATGCTTTCTTGTGGGAAAAAGTGAAAGGTTATGTGGCAAAGACTGTCAATAAGGGTGGGGTGAGATGGAGAAATTGAGACAAATAATCCAACCTTTAACAATATCCTAGACTCAAGAGAAGACATATGGAGATAAAAGGTCAATCCCTTCTCCCTTAGGCCCACACTTGAGAAGCAAAATGGAATCCAATATCTGATGCTAAAGTCAAATGAGCAAAATGCATTAATATTTTTGATTAGAATTACGGAAACAATTTTAAAGGAAGATTTGATGCAATAAGAAAAGCCCATAAAAATAGTTCTGTTGCTAAGATTATTTCCTTGAGATATAAAAGGAAACAGAAAGCAGTCAGGCACTTTATTCTATTATTTATTGAGTTATTTGCCCAATAAAGATTTATTGAACACCTACTATGTGCCAGACAGCTTGCTGCATCAATAGCTAATTATACATTAGAAGGAGGTTGCAATGATAAATGAAAAACATACATTTCAGTGAAGTAGGAGAATTAAGATATGCAAAGTTAAGAATAATGCAAGGTGGAAACTGAAAAATGACATAAGAATGGTATTGGGAAAAACAAATACCGTACGCTAACACATATATATGGAAATTTTTTAAAAAATGGTTTTGAAGAACCTAGGGGCAGGACAGGAATAAAGACGCAGATGTAGAGAATGGACTTGAAGACACGGGGATGGGGAAGGGTACACTGGGACGAAGTGAGAGAGTGGCATGGACATATATACACTACCATATGTAAAATAGCTAGCTAGTGGGAAGCAGCCACATAGCACAGGGAGATCAGCTTGGTGCTTTGTGACCACCTCAAGGGGTGGGATAGGGAGGGTGGGAGGGAGATGCAAGAGGGAGGAGATATGGGGATATATGTATGTGTATAGCTGATTCACTTTGTTATAAAGCAGAAACTAACACACCATTGTAAAGCAATTATACTCCAATAAAGATGTTAAAAAAAAATGGTACTGGGAGAAGGAACAATTATTTCCAACTAAGAAGATATAAACATACGTTAAACAAATCGTTTTTTAAAAATCTATGAATGTTGATATAAAAATCAATAAAACATGAAAAAGACTGATTGAAATTTACTTGATTTTGTGTCCAAATCTGATGTTATAATGTAATTTCTTGATATATGTTTCTAAGTAATCAGTTAAGATTAGGACTTCAAGCTTTGTAAATAAAAAGCAAATCTGGCCTGTGAGAGATGAGCTGCTTTTAATGCAATGCTACAAAGGAAAAAAAAAAAAAAAATCAGAACAGAACTTAAATGGTTACCAGTGAGAAGAGATTTGCATAAGTCATCTGATTCAGTATAGCTATTATCTCTAAGCCATTATTTCCTGCCTGCCAGTAATAATTTTATTTGGTTGGATAATCACACACAAGCCCATGTTTTAGATGAATATTTTTCATTTTGCCTAATAAGGAACTGGAGAGAAAATTTATTTTTGTCCAATGAAAAGCACTTAGAGAAACATTATAACTTTGTTTTCATAAGGTTAATCTTAGTAAAATAGACAGAAAATTGTGTATTTGATTTAGTGTTATTTCACTATTAGAAACTGACCAAACCATGACAGATTAGATTCCATGCTAAGAATTATTTGCCATTTTCTACAAACTTATTTTGTTCTTGTTTTTGTTTTTAATTCTGACATACAGGCTCACGCATGGTAAATTTTTTAGCTAGGAGGTAAAATAGTGAAGCTGTGAGCACACTGTGCTTTTCAGTTCTCTTCAAAAATTTTTTGTCTTAAAACATAAATAAAACTTCCTGAGTTCAATTTAAGTAGGTGTTATGACAGCTAAAGATAATTTCTATAAAGGGAAGAATAGTTCTTAACTTTCCAAACACAATTGCAAGGTTAAATTAAATGAACCTCTTGAAAAAAAGAGTATGAAAATACTTGCATTGGAAATTTAAATATAATTCTGATACTCCTGAGTATAATCTTTCAAATTAAACATTTCAATGTCCTTGAATCATAAAATTTATGCATTCCCAAACAGATTTCTATAAATGAAATCATATTTTCCCAGTGAACTATATAGTTATTTTAGCTTCATTTGAAATTACCTAGCGTTATCAGTGATTTTCAACATTTTGGTTAAAAATATTTCTCCCGTCATTCTGCTATTCATTGGCAATGTCTGGTTAAGCTGTTTTATGCAAAAACGTAAACTGACTGGAAATCATGATCACTTTTATACATATGAGTACTTTCTTGACCATTCAGAACTAATTTCTATTCCCCCCGGTCTCATTCTTTGGAATAAATCATCAACTTCTATGGTCACTAATCCCCATGTAGTCACATTTATTAATATCTTTTATTCTTATTTTAAAATGTTACCTTCACTGTTTATTGGCCATATTCTCTGCTTCAGTACTTGTGTTAGCTCTGGTTCTCAGTTGCCATCAACAGAAGGTGGCTCTGCCTGAAATAATGAGAATAGCAACTTATTAAATAGACTTTGGGTAGCTCAGAGAAGTATTAGGAAGGCCAGAGAAGTATGTTTAAGGTTAAGCAGCCATAAAATCACCTAGATCATACTACAGATCATATTTGGTCAGAAAACTGTTGTAACTAGAGAGAGAGAGAGAGAGAAAGAGAGATTACAGAGATAGATAGAGATAGAGGATAGAGGAGGAGGAAGAGGTGAAGGAAAAAGGAGGAGGAAAGATATTTCCTCATCGTTTTCTTTTTTGGGCCACCCCTTAAATGTCAAAACTATGGCTGTGACTTTGCTGCAGGACAGTCTGGGAAAGGAGGTATGTAGCATTCCCAACTCTTCTTGTTGTAACCGAATTCTCCCCTACCAAGCCTCAGAAGTTGGAGATTTTCTCATATGTAGAAGAAAGTTCAAATCCTGGGAGGCCAAAATGAACAGCATCCACACCCTACAGCTCTATTGTAATATTTCATAAATTGTGGAAGCCTAATGTTACGTGAGTTTACAACAACAATGTAATAACAAAATTATACATGTGGTTATAATGTAACAAAACAAAAAGAAACAAATAAATAGAACAGGAAGAAAATTGTGACATATCATACCCCACTTTGGAGATTCGTAATACCTACAAGCATTAAAAAGTATCCTAAATTTCTTACAATGAAGACAATACGAAATAAAATTAAACCCAGGATTTTCTAAGCTTAGAATTATTTTTTTTTAACTGCTCTGTTAGTAGACACTGTTAGCTGTCTATTTAATATCCATTTCTACCCCCACCATCCTTCTTCCTAACCTTAATTTTGTCCAGGTATCCACCATCTTCCTAAGAACTTGTTCAGGAAAAGTCAAATTTATCCCAGGCCTCGGCATGTGTCCAATTTGACTAAGATAACCATGGGCATGTGATACAATTCTACCCAATGAGATGTGCATGGAAGTTGGCTAGAGTTTGGGGAAATTTTTCTTCAATCTTACAAATAATTACAAATAATAACTGGACCCTTTATTTTATGAACTTTGCCATGTTTAGATGTGATGCCTTTAATTGTTGTAGTCATCTTGCAACCACAAAGGGGCCCAGCCTGAGGACAAAATCTGTACAAAAAGCAAGGCAGACCCAAGAACAGCAAGGAAGTAGCGCCAACATCTGTGTCCAAGCACACCTAGAGTTATTTCTCATTACGTTACATGATATATTTTATTTTTTAAGCTTTTCAAAAGCACCCCAAATGAAGTATGTTGAACATCTTGAAAATGTTCCACATAACATCCTTTGCAAGCTGTTGCTGTATAAACTTCTGAACGATAAGCCTTGTTCTAGACACTACCTTCTTAGTATTTTTTCCCTATAATTTTCAAACAGAATATTCCCCTTCATGCATCATGCTTGATAGTCTACATGTTATTTAATGTATAGTTGTAACTTATTAACCAGGCAAATAAAAACATTTTTGAAATCTGCTATGTTTGTTTTTCTTCTTGCACAAATGTGGATAAAACAGCAAATACTGTGCTCAATTCCTTCACTCAAGAAACAGAGTCTAGCATTAACCTTAGCATGTGGAAGATTACATTGTTTAAATCTTAAACTGAGGTCTGATTATGCTATTTGAATATGCCTAGGGGTAGATGATATTGAAGCTACAAACTCGTGCATGGAGGGAAAGAATTCACACACATTATCTGACACTTCACTTACACACTGTAAAAGCTATCTCAGAATGTGCTACCCCTCCTTAGTTCTACTTACTTCCTTGGTTATACTGTCAACCCTGCGTTGTCTGGGACCCCAATAATGGTTTGAGAACTAATTGTGGTTTACAATAAAAAATGGTGTATTTGTAAAAACAAGTATTAAAGGATTAAGAATCAAGGCATCAGTTTTTTGCAACAACACAGTAATCAACAGATGTGGTGTCTTTTGCAATATGAGAGCATCCTCTGGCTCACCATTCCCACACACAGCCTGCCAGACTAGTGCCCTTCCCTCTGCCAGGGACTTCTGTGGCTGCCATATCCTTCAGCTTTGTAAGGGCCAGGGAGCTCGCCATAGATAGGAATCCAACCCAGTAGTTAGGACTGTGAGGGTGGGGAAATTAGCCAAAGAGGAGAGAGCAGAGAAAGGGAACAAGCAGGCAGCAGGGACTGCCCCAACCCCCAACAAACCTGCAACTCTACTTTATTCTAACGTTAAAGAAATTATAGATAGAGAGGAAGGGAGGGAGGGAATGATGGAAGAAGAGAGGATGGGAGGGAGGAAGGGAACGTGATAGAGACAGGGTTAAAGAGCGAGAGAGGAAGTCAGCCATTTTCAACTAATAGATTCTTGTTGTAGTGAGTGTTCTTAAAATTCTGGATTTCATTTTTTTCTTTTATTCAAGCATTTCTAAATTGTGGATGCAAATGATTCCATCTTAAATCCATTCAGCGTTATTTAAAAAAATAGTATATGAATTTATTTGTACATTCCTTCATTCCCATTACCCCAATTGATGGTCCTCAGAATGAAACTGCTACTAATTTATATTTCCCTGTTGTACCCCCAGGTTTTCAGCACAGAACTTGATCCTAGTTCCGTGGTCATTAGAGAGACATATGATGTTATGGAACTATATATAACTATATGTTATAGAAATATATATATATATATATATATAGTCCTTATATTTGTCATACAACCAATTTATAATGAGGTTTCCATCTCTGAGACAGTGAAGCTTGATGGACATTTTGTGAATTTGGAATTTTTGTTCTTTCATTTTATTCTTTCACTCATTCACCCCTTCACTGTACAAACATTTACTTAAACGGAATTAAGAATGCTTTCTTCTTTTTCAAGTTTGGAAGTTTCTATGAGAAACCTGAGTGAGTATATTTAATGACATACTATGGATCTCCTCATACTAAGGTAATGCTCGGAACCCTTGTCACATCTCTCAGAATTTCAGATACTTGTGCACATGAACCATTTGAGGAGTTAATGGGCTGGGATGCTGCAGGCACTCAGGATTTAGTTTATCTTGATCATAGGTCCTTTACTGAATCCTTTCTGGGTGTAGTAGGCTGAGTTGTACTAGCAATGCTCAACACCCACCTCCGGCTGAAGCATCTCCCACATTTCACCTGACAACTCCAGCACTGAGAAAATGAGTGACTCTTTGTGGGAGGTTGCTGTGTAGGATGTGATCCCCAACTCCAGGTATTCATGCTGCTGCTTGAGTATGGGCTGCACCTAGTGATTGACTCCTAATGAAGAGAATACAGCAGAAGTGACAAGATGTTTTTAATACCTCTACTGTGTGTTGGATACTCAATACTTATTTATTTACTAGCTGCAAGCATGTACAGTTAGTTAACACTATAATGACACTCATATTGCAATATTAATGTATCAAATCAATATGTTAAAACCCCTAAATTTACACTATGTCCTATGTCAATCACGTCTCAATTAAAAAAGAGTGACAGGGACTTCCCTGGTGTTCTAGTGGTTAAGACACGGTGCTTCCACTGCAGGGGGCACGGGTCTGATCCCTGGTCAGGGAACTAAGATCTTGCAAGCCCCATGGCACGGCCAAAAAATAGAAAAAAAAAAATAGTGACAAGATGTTACTTTTGAGATTAGGATATAAAAAACTGTCACTTGATTTGCTCGCCCTCTCTAGCGCCCTCATTGGCTCCCTTTTATGAAGTCCAGCTGCCGTGCTGTGAGCTGCCCCATGGAGAGTCCCATGTGGTAAGAAACTTAGGGCCAAGAGTCTGCTAGGAACTGAATCTGCCACCAGCTATGTGAGTGAACCTAAAAACATCCACTTCAGCTGAGCTTAAAGAGGATCACAGTCCTACTGGGCATCTTGATTGTAGCCTTGTGAGACACCTTGAGCCACAGGACCCAGTTAAGCTACACCTGGATTCCTGAACCAGAAAGACTGTGCGTGCTAAATGTGCGTTGTTTTAAGCTGCCAAATTTGGAGGTAACTGCTATGCAGAGACATATGACTGATACATGTAACTAAAACTAATTCTCAAAAACAGAATATGTATATGTAATTACAAAAATAATTATATATAATATGAATACATAATATAAATGAGTGTGTGTGTGTGCACTTAGCTGACTGCATTATTTTTTTTTTATAGTGTTGTGGAGGAAAAAAATTTTTCTTTACCCTTTTAGGTTCTTCTGGCTGGTCTAAGAATTCAATTGACATATATTAACAGGAGGGAAAAAACAGATTTAATTATGTATGTAGAGGGGCTCCAAAGGAATATGAGGCCCACAGAGAGTCAGGCAGCTGAAGCTCATATGCAATCCTGAGCTAAGAAGAGGGGAGTAGGGGGTCTAAGATTTCAAAGGAGAGGAAGACAGTTCACAGGGAGATGGGAAGAGGAAATGTTTGGTAAACACAGGTTTGCCATGCCATGCAGAAAAAGACTCTCTGGTGTAAAAAAAGTTATCTTTGGTAATTCTCTTCCTGGTACAGGCTTCTTATCTAAATTCTTTTAGGCAGTTAAGAGTGAGACAAAAAGCTATTCACAGGTCTTTTTTGGCTTTGATTGTCTTTAGCTCAAAATAATCCACATGCCAAAATGGCTCATTCTGGGGAGACTCTTTCTGAATCCTCTCAATAGGCCCATCTTCCCTATTTAGATGGAGGGAATGAGATATTTTTGGTGCCATAATACAAACTGTCTGGCACATACTACACACTTAAAATATTTGAGAAGATAGGTTCTATTTCCTTCTGAACCCTGGAACCTCATTAAATCTAATAAGGCATACCCTCCAAAAACTGGCTGTATATACAACTAACTTTTCTAGAGTGTTGTCTACTTTAAGAGACCAGTAACAGTAATGGTTAAGAGTTTGGATCAAGCCAGACAGATCTGAGTCTCCAGGCTTGCTCCACTGTCATACTAGCCCTAAGCCATGGGCAGGTCACTCACTCTTCTTTCAATATTGTTCCTCATCTGTGAAATAGTATTATTTCTATTATTTCGTAACAGAATCAGAATAATTGCCTCACTGGATTTTTGGAAGGGTTAAATGAGAAGAAGGGGAACAACATTACGCCTGGCACAAAGGAAATACTTAGTGTTAACAATGGTCATGGTAGCTTTTAAAGAAGTTTTATATACATTATGTCTTTTAATCATTAGAATAATCACTTGACAGACATTGCTTGACCTGATTTCATTACATAAAAAATCAGGACAGTTAAGTGATTCATTCAACCTCATGTTGCCTGAGGGATTACTCTGGAGTCAAACTGCTTCAGCTAAATGAGGTGGTGAATACATAGGGCATACCTGGTCCCAACTGTGCCCTCAACAAATGTTAGCTGGTATTACTGAGGTGTCAAGACAAAATCTAGGCTTCTGGACTCTAAGTTTCATGACTTTCTACAACATAGGCCCACTTCCATCTACTCCTTGTGTTTCCTCATTTTCCAGATGTCAACTCTACAAATGACAGTAAGAAAAGTAAGACACGGAAATAAGGGTAAGGACCACTGATGCAAAGAAGAGCTGCTTTTTCAGAAGTGTCTGGAGACATTCTTCAATAAAATGCACTCTGAAAATATCCAAGCCTCGATTTCTTCAGCAGAAGTAGAAATGTTTTAGCCATATGCGATAGTCTCATTAGTTTGTATCACCTAATTGTATTTGTTTGCATTACTAGAAAAAATGTGTTTATTGGGAATAAACAAGATTTGGGGGGATTAGAAATGAAGAGGACTTAAAAAGAGACGATTCAAAGAAAAAAGGGGAATCTATTTACTACATTCATTGGTGGATATATTGTATTCACAGTTACTGGGAGGAATGCTTTATAATTTTAAAACCCTACACTCAAAATTTTAAAAACAAAAAATGCAGGCATACTTCAGTATGGAAACATTGTTGCACTGTAGCCATCATAAATCCTTTCTGGATGAAAACAATACAAATCAATTCGTAAAATAAACACTGGTTGTATCAAATATTGTTTTGAAGTAATTATGGTAAAAATTTCATTGAAACATTACTCACATTTAAAACTCATTGTGTTGTGTGCTTACTTACACTATCCAAATACCCCGCTTCTCTCCCCCTCTTCTAACCAAGAGAAAATCTGCCCACGTCCCATATTAAAGGCTGGATATGTCATCGTTAGGGTTAAAGGTAGGATTGTGATTCAGTTCTTAAGAACATCAAACTATCCTTTTATTATGTATGTGGTTTTCTGCCTATATTTTATCTGATATCAATAAAAAGAAAAATACCTCTCAATTACTAAAGATTGGAGACTAAAGATGATGTCATTATTCTAAACTCTTTAGAGCTACTATCTCATTATTTCTTTTAAGAATCCTGTGAGACAAGTATTATTATTCCCCATTTTGCAGAAGAACAAACTGAGGCACAGAGAGGTTAGGCCATTTGCTCAGGTGCACGACTAATACATGGTGAAGCCAGGATTTGAACCCAGGCCATGTGAATCCCAGAGCCCACGTTCTTTACCTGTCATGGTCTATGACATCTGATTCCAATTATTTTCAACACCATAGAATTTTCTAGTCCGAGACTTAGAGGCAAGAATTGAAGAAAGTCAGCCTGGTGAATGTCTCTGCAGATCTGTTCAGTGGTAGGAAAATTCCTCTACCACCTACAACCTGTGGAAATGGGCACGGCAGTAAAACACTGCTCCTTTCCCACCTCAAGCCTCCCAGAGCTGGAGAGCATAGCATCAGGTTGTGGATGCCCCAGTTCTCAATATTTTATGCCACAAGAGTGGCAGAAAAGGTTAGTTATCAACAAAGCATGAATTCATGGGAAGAAAGCCACATACAAAAAATGAACAGCAACTTCTATTGTAAGATTTTTCTCCAGATGTTTAAAAATCTAAGTGTAAAAGAAATTGAGTTTTGCTGGTAAAGAGTGATGAGAGGCTGTTGTCTAAGCTGCCATTGCAAGGCTCATAAAGTGACATTATCTTTCCCATGGAGAGCCGGAGCCCAGGAGCAGTGGCAGATGACTTGTGCAGAGGAGACAGGCGTGAGTGACAGGATAGTTTCCCAAACCATCAGTGTCCTTCAGCTGCACTCCTGTTCTCAGCCCCCAGGAAGCTCTGGCAAAGCACAGAATAAAAAGATATTTTCTTGAAAGCGTATGATGAATTATGTCAGACTGTGAATTAAGACACTGTAAGGAAGCCAAAGCCTGAGCTGCATAGACTTAGGTGTAGATTAGGAAAGAATAAATGCTTGACTATGGTTTCTGTTTTCTTTCAACTATCAGTCAACACATTTCTTCATGTGAATTTCATTCTCATATTATGCCTGGTAGTTGATTTCAATTTAGCATTAATAAACCTGGCAGCCAGATATAATATCATATTGTCTTGATGTGTTCTTTATATTCAGACTTTTATTTATTTTCTTGGGTGGTTGGGCTGCGGATGGAGTATTAAATTGAGAAAAGACCATTTTAGGCAACACTTCCTACATCTTAGAAAATATGAGAGATATGTTTGCAGTTGTTAGAATAAACATTTCCAATGTCTGTTATTCTAAAATATATTAAACACATAAAAAGAAATCTCCATTTTAAAAAACTTAACTAGTTTGGTATTTTTCTTAATTCAGCAAATAGTTACTGTGTACTTGTTTTACTTTTTCCTTTCTGATTTGGATTACTTTATTTTTCTTGTCTACTAGAGTTGACTAAGACTTACAGAACTCTGTTGAATAGCACTGGGGAGTGAAGGGACCCTTGTCTTGTTTGTGACCTTAGAGAAAAAGATTTTAACCTTTCACCATTGAGTATGATGTTAGCCGTGGTTCTGTCATATATGGTCTTTATTATGTTGAGGTTTATTCCTTTTACACCTAGGTTGCTGCGAGTTTCTATCAGGAAAAGATGCTGTATTTTTTCATATGCTTTGTCTGCATCTATTGAGATTATCACATGATTTTTGTCTTTCGTTCTATTAATGTGGCACATCACATTTATTGATTTGCGTATGTTGAACTATCCTTGCCTCCCAAGGATGAATCCCACTTGATCATAGTGTATGATTCTTTTAATGTGCTTTTGAATTTGGTTCTCTATTGTTTTATTAAGATTTTTTGCATGTATGTGCTTCAGGGATATTGATCTATATTTTTCTTTTCTTGTAGCGTCCTTGTCCGGCTTTAGTATCAGGGTAATCCTGACCTATAAAATGAGTTCTATTTTTTGGAAGAGTTTGGGAAGGCTTGGGTTCAGTTTTTCTTTAAATATTTGGTATAATTCACCTGTGATACCATCTGGTCCTGGACTTTTCTTTGTTAGGAGGTTTCTGATTACTGATTCAATCTTTCTACTTGTTACTTGTCTGCTCAGATTTTATTTTATTCCTTCCTCCACACCTGGCAGGTTGTGTGTTTCTAGGAATCTTTCCATTTCTTCTACGTTTTTCAATTTGTTAGTGTATAACCGTTCATAGTAGTCTCATATACTCCTTTGTATTTCTGTGGTAACTGTTGTAATGTCTTCTTTCATTTCTAAAGATATCTGGCATCTTCAGATGCAAAGAACTGTAGAGTGAAACAGGTAAAATCTGTAGGAGGTCCATGGTAGCTGTGCTGGCTGTTGGTTCCTTCAGTGGCATAAGCTTCTGGGGTTATCTGTAGGGCAGATCACAAGGAACTAAGGTCACTCCTGCCACATAGCTGATGTGGTAACCTCTGCTGTCCATCCTGTTCCGAGCTGTCTTTATATGCCTCAGCTTTGCCAGTCTCTGGATGGGAAACCAGGTCCGTCAGTTTCCTTCTGGCTGAATTTTAGACTTTAGCTCTAATATTTTGAGAACCTGTAAAGCAAACTATTCCTTAAATCTCATTTACTCTCTCAGCCATGCATTATGTATATTTGTATCTGTGTGTATCTAACCACCATCCCTGACCACCATAGGATCTGGCACAGTGCTAAAGACAGACAAATCCCAGTTAATGACTACTAAAGAAGTATATGCATTTATAGAGAAGAACCGGGTACATTTTTCCAGTTAGGGACACTAAATTGTGTAATGAGCACATACCTTGGTCTGTGACTCATGGACCAGGGGATTTGCTAGACAGAGTGGGATTTTCTGGTGACTTTCTAATCTCTGATTTCCCTCATTTTTAACACCTCTATTTTTGGTCTTTGTTGCTGTTTTGAAGTTTTTCAGAGCTAAAATTGAATGTAATATTATGAAAGAAGAAAGCCAAAAGGGCTCTTTTATTTTTTATTTGTAAAATTCTTTTCAAAACGTTTGAATGTCTAGGAAATGACCCCAAGATGCCAGTCCAGGTCTTCTCAACTGATCCATCAGAGCTTCAGTTTCTCTGCTTTTTTGACCTGCAGCTCTTTCAGTCTCAAGATGTTGGCACATCCTTCCCTTTCTAATTTTCCAGGTCATTAGACAGCAGCCTTCAGAGAATCCCCAGGTATCCACAAGGGACTTCATGAGATTTGCACATCACCCATTCCTAATGGAAGATCATCAGTCACCTCTTAGTTCAAAAGTCACAGGGAAGTGAAGGACTAAACACAAAACACCTGACTATTTCAGTGCAGTAATTGGCTTTCATTCCCAGGATATTTTATTGAAGCCTGTAGTTTGAGATTATTCAGGTGTTTATATGGAACTTTTTTTTTACCAACGTAAATAAAAATCTGACAGCTACCTAGGGTTTAACTTTATTCCAGGCAATTCAATTCCAAAACCATTTATTAAATAGCTTTGCACTTGGAACTGTTTTTTCTCTCCTTATTTTGAGGTTAAAGCCCAATAAATGCTAGTTCAACATCATGATTTGCAGGTTAAAAATGAAATACATAAGATTTGCCCAACAAAAAAACCTGGTAGACTGTGGACAGTGATGTTTTGATTTTAAAGTAAAAACTTTAATTCTTCCTTTATTAGCAAAAACAGGGGACAAAAAGTTTGATTTAAGTGATTTGGGGAAAGATGGATGATTTTATCTAAACAAAGCAGCCTTTACTGCATCAACACTACTAGTCTAGCTTTATCTGTCATAGGACATGAAGTAGGAAAAGTGCCAAAGGTCTGATTTAGAAACCCAGATTCTAGACCCTTGGTTCTGAGTACTGTGTAAGGCGCATAACAAGAGTTTGGGAAGGTACAGGGTTACAATCCTAAGTTTCTCCACATATTCAGCATGTGGTTGTAGGTGACTTATTTGGATCTTAGCTCTAGACTCTGAGCTGCAGAATGGCAGGCAACTATATTTCTCTCTTGGGGTTGCTGTGATATTTAGCAATAATATTTACCAAGCACATAGTATGGTATCTAGCACTTGGTAGTTTGGAAATAATTCTACTTTTTAAAAATGTGTAAAAGTACTTATTATTCTTTGAGAGAATGTCAAACCTTCCTGGCCACTTATATATCCTTTCACATATGAACTCATCTTTTACATGTTTTCTTGATTTCATCTTGCCCTCATTTACTCTCCAGCTCTCAAAGCAGAAGAGATATGATATACTCTGGATAGATACAGTTCAGTTAAAAATTCCTAGCATGTGTCTACATTATTGTCTCTTTGAATATATAACTTAAGGTGACAAGGGAAAATAAATGGACTGTGGTGTTGCTGTAAGGCATTCCTGTCTTAGGGATCAGACAGACTTGGATTTAAATCCTAGCTCACTTTTTATAGCTGATTAGTGTTGGATAAAACTCCTTACAGAGAATTAGTTTACTTAACTAAAAAATAGAATATATATGTGTGTATATATATATATATTTTATGAATTTATATATATTATCGAGTATATACTATTTAAACATATTGTATACATATATTCTTCTATATACTCACTATGAGTATACATCCAAAAAATGCTGAATGAAAAATCCAAGATATAAACTATTGCATATGGTTTGATGCAAACATCTATAAAAAATACTATTTATGGTTAGATAAATGATTTACAGTTATTACAAATGGGATGTTTTAAAAGTATCAGAGCATATTTTAATGTTGTAAAATTATTTTAAAATGTTGCCCCTGTGGAGGATGTTGGAAAGGGAACAAAGGGGTTGTGAAAAGGAATTTACCTTTATGTCAAAAATTTTCTTTAAAAAATGCAAGCAGGCAGTAGAAGGAGGTCCGCAAGCTGCGTGGGCTTGTGCCTAGGCGCCTGTGGTTCGGGGCCTTGTGCTGGCACCAGGGCCGCCGGGTTGGTGACTGTGGCACTCTTGGCGTTGGGTGGGCGGCATCTTGGGGGTCACATGAGCCAGTGGCATCATGCCCGTGGGCGCTGGGCTTAGGGTCGCGGCTTTTCCGGACTTTCATCGGCCAAGAGGAAGGGCGGAAAGCACACCCAGGAAAGGTGAAAAGACTGTCTCCCAGTTGGAAAGCGGATGCCTGGGACTCCTTTCATTGCTTTCAAAGTTCTTTTAAAAAAGAGTTTTGAAAAGAATCTTGCTCCAGAAGAATGTTTTTCCCCCTTGGATCTTTTTTAACAAACTCCAAGAACAGAATTAAGAACTTGGGCTGATTATTGACTTCACATATAGTCGCCGCTACTATAAGCCAGAGACAGACTTATTGGTGTCCACTGTACCCATGGTTTAAACAGGACTGGCTACCTCATCTGCAGAGTTTTGAAAAGAATCTTGCTCCAGAAGAATGCTTTTCCCCCTTTGATCCTTTTTTTAACAAACTCCAAGAACAGAATGAAGAACTTGGGCTGATTATTGACTTAACATATACTCGCTGCCATTATAAGCCAGAGATACACCAGAAATACATCTACACATGGAACAGCTCCTACAGAACACCTACTGAATGCTGGCAGAAGACCTCAGGCCTCCCAAAAGGCAAAAAATTCCCCACGTACCTGGGTAGGGCAAAAGAAAAAAGAAAAAACAGAGACAAAAGAATAGGGACAGGACCTGCACCAGTGGGAGGGAGCTGTGAAGGAGGAAAGGTTTCCACACACTAGGAAGCCCCTTCGCGGGTGGAGACTGCGGGTGGCGGACGGGGGAAGCTTCGGAGCCGCGGAGGAGAGCGCAGGAACAGAGGTGCGGAGGGCAAAGAAGAGAGATTGACGCACAGAGGATCGGTGCCGACCAGCACTCACCAGTCGGAGAGGCTTGTCTGCTCACCCGCCAGGGGCGGGCAGGGGGGGGTGCTGAGGCTACGACTTCAGAGGTCAGATCCCAGGGAGAGGACTGGGGTTGGCTGCGTGAACACAGCCTGAAGGGGGTTAGTGCGACACAGCTGGCCGGGAGGGAGACGGAGAAAAGTCTGGACCTGCCGAAGAGGCAAGAGACTTTTTCTTCCCTCTTTGTTTCCTGATGCGCGAGGAGAGGGCATTAAGAGTGCTGCTTAAAGGAGCTCTAGAGACGGGCGCGAGCCGCGGCTAAGAGCGCGGACCCCAGAGACCGGCATGAGACGCTAAGGCTGCTGCTGCTGCCGCCACCAAGAAGCCTGTGTGTGAACACAGGTCACTATCCACACCTACCTTCCGGGGAGCCTGTGCAGCCCGCCACTGCCAGGGTCCTGGGATCCAGGGACAACTTCCCCGGGAGAACACAAGGTGCGCCTGAGGCTGGTGCAATGTCCTGCTGGCCTCTGCTGCCACAGGCTCGCCCCACATCCGCACCCCTCCCTCCCCCCAGCCTGAGTGAACCAGAGCCCCCGAATCAGCTGCTCCTTTAACCTCATCCTCTCTGATCAAAGAACAGACGCCCTCCGGCGACCTACACGCAGAGGCGGGGCCAAATCCAAAGCTAAGCCCCTGGGAGCTGTGAGAACAAAGAAGAGAAAGGGAAATCTCTCCCTGCAGCCTCAGAAGCAATGGATTAAAGCTCCACAATCAACTTGATGTACGCTGCATCTGTGGAATACATGAATAGAAAACGAATCATCCTAAATTAAGGAGGTGGACTTTGAGAGCAAGATTTATTATTTTTTCCCCTTTTCCTCTTTTTGTGAGTGTGTATGTTTCTGTGTGAGATTTTGTCTGTACAGCTTTGCTTTCACCATTTGTCCTAGGGTTCTATCTGGCCATTTCTTTTTCTGTTTTTTTTTTCCTTTAAAAAAATTTTTTTTCTTAATAATTATTTTTTATTTTAATAATTTTATTTTACCTTACTTTATTTTATTTTATCCTCTTTCTTTCTCTCACTCTCTCTCGCTTTCTCTCTCTCTCTCTCTCTCTCTCTTTCTCTCTTTCTTTTTACTTTTCCTCCCTTTTATTCTAAGCCGTGTGGATGAAAGGCTCTTGGTGCTGCAGCCATGAGTCAGTGCTGTGCCTCTGAGGTGGGAGAGCCAACTTCAGGACACTGGTCCACAAGAGACCTCCCAGCTCCACATAATATCAAACAGCGAAAATCTCCGAGAGATCTCCATCTCAAAACAAGCAACCAGCTTCACTCAACGACCAGCAAGCTACAGTGCTGGACACCCTATGCCAAACAACTAGTAAGACAGGAACACAACCTCACCCATTAGCAGAGAGGCTGCCTAAAAATATAATAACTCCACACACACCCCAAAACACACCACGAGACGTGGACCTGCCCACCAGAAAGACAAGATCCAGCCTCATCCACCAGAACACAGGCACAAGTCCCCTCCACCAGGAAGCCTACACAACCCACTGAACCAACTTTAGCCACTGGGGACGGACAACAAAACTGGGAACTACGAACATGCAGCCTGCAAAAAGGAGACCCCAAACACAGTAAGATAAGCAAAATGAGAAGACAGAAAAACACACAGCAGATGAAGGAGCAAGATAAAAACCCACCAAACCTAACAAATGAAGAGGAAATAGGCAGTCTACCTGAAAAAGAATTCAGAATAATGATAGTAAACATGATCCAAAATCTTGGAAATAGAATAGACAAAATGCAAGAAACATTTAACAAGGACCTAGAAGGGCTAAAGATGAAACAAGCAACGATGAACAACACAATAAATGAAATTAAAAATACTCTAGAAGGGATCAATAGCAGAATAAGTGAAGCAGAAGAATGGATAAGTGACCTGGAAGATAAAATAGTGGAAATAACTACTGCAGAGCACAATAAAGAAAAAAGAATGAAAAGAACTGAGGACAGTCTCAGAGACCTCTGGGACAACATTAAACACACCAACATTCGAATTATAGGGGTTCCAGAAGAAGAAGAGAAAAAGAAAGGGACTGAGAAAATATTTGAAGAGATGATAGTTGAAAACTTCCCTAATATAGGAAAGGAAATAGTTAATCAAGTCCAGGAAGCACAGAGAGTCCCACACAGGAAACATCCAAGGAGAAACATGCCAAGACACATATTAATCAAACTGTCAAAAATTAAATACAAAGAAAACATATTAAAAGCAGCAAGGGAAAAACAACAAATAACACACAAGGGAATCCCCATAAGGTTAGCACCTGATCTTTCAGCAGAAACTCTGCAAGCCAGAAGGGACTGGCAGGACATATTTAAAGTGATGAAGGAGAAAAACCTGCAACCAAGATTACTCTACCCAGCAAGGATCTCATTCAGATTTGATGGAGAAATTAAAACCTTTACAGACAAGCAAAAGCTAAGAGAGTTCAGCACCACCAAACCAGCTTTACAACAAATGCTAAAGGAACTTCTCTAGGCAAGAAACACAAGAGAAGGAAAAGACCTACAATAACAAAACCAAAACAATTAAGAAAACGGGAATAGGAACATACATATCAATAATTACCTTAAATGTACATGGATTAAATGCTCCCACCAAAAGACACAGACTGGCCGAATGGATACAAAAACAAGACCCATATATATGCTGTCTACAAGAGACCAACTTCAGACTAGGGACACATACAGACAAAGTGAGGGAATGGAAAAAGATATTCCATGCAAATGGAAACCAAGAGAAAGCTGGAGTAGCAATTCTCATATCAGACAAAATAGACTTTAAAATAAAGACTATTAGAAAAGACAAAGAAGGACACTACATAATGATCAAGGGATGGATCCAAGAAGAAGATACAACAATTGTAAATATTTATGTACCCAACATAGGAGCACCTCAATACATAAGGCAAACACTAACAGCCATAAAAGGGGAAATCGACAGTAACACATTCATAGTAGGGGACTTTAACACCCCACTTTCACCAATGGACAGATCATCCAAATGACAATAAATAAGGAAACGCAAGCTTTAAATGATACATTAAACTAGATGGACTTAAATGATATTTATAGGACATTCCATCCAAAAACAACAGAATACACATTTTTCTCAACTGCTCATGGAACATTCTCCAGGATAGATCATATCTTGGGTCACGAATCAAGCCTTGGTAAATTTATGAAAATTGAAATTGTATCAAGTATCTTTTCCGACCACAACACTATGAGATGAGATATCAATTACAGGAAAAGATCTGCAAAAAATACAAACACATGGAGGCTAAACAATACACTACTTAATAACGAAGTGATCACTGAAGAATTCAACGAGGAAACCAAAAAATACCTAGAAACAAATGACAATGGAGACATGACGACCCAAAACCTATGGGATGCAGCAAAAGCAGTTCTAAGAGGGAAGTTTATAGCAAGGCAATCCTACCTCAAGAAACAAGAAACATCTCGAATAAACAACCTAACCTTGCACCTAAAGCAATTAGAGAAAGCAGAACAAAAAACTGCAAAGTTAGCAGAAGGAAAGAAATCATAAAAATCAGATCAGAAATAAATGAAAAAGAAATGAAGGAAACAATAGCAAAGATCAATAAAACTAAAAGCTGATTCTTTGAGAAGATAAACAAAATTGATAAACTATTAGCCAGACTCATCAAGAAAAAAAGGGAGAAGACTCAAATCAATAGAATTACAAATGAAAAAGGAGAAGTAACAACTGACACTGCAGAAACACAAAAGATCATGAGAGATTACTACAAGCAACTCTATGCCAATAAAATGGACAACCTGGAAGAAATGGACACATTCTTAGAAATGCAGAACCTGCCAAGACTGAATCAGGAAGAAATAGAAAATATAAACAGACCAATCACAAGCACTGAAATTGAAATTGTGATTAAAAATCTTCAAACAAACAAAAGGCCAGGACCAGATAGCTTCACAGGCGAATTCTATCAAACATTTAGAGAAGAGCTAACACCTATCCTTCTCAAACTCTTCCAAAATATAGCAGAGGAAGGAACACTCCCAAACTCATTCTTGAGGCCACCATCACCCTGATACCAAAACCAGACAAGGATGTCAGAAAGAACGAAAACTATAGGCCAATATCACTGATGAACATAGATGCAAAGATCCTCAACAAAATACTAGCAAACAGAATCCAACAACACATTAAAAGGATCATACACCATGATCCAGTGGGGTTTATTCCAGGAATGCAAGGATTCTTCAATATACACAAATCAATCAATGTGATACACCATATTAACAAATTGAAGGAGAAAAACCATATGGTCATCTCAATAGATGCAGAGAGATCTTTAGACAAAATTCAACACCCATTTATGATAAAAACCCTCTAGAAAGTAGGCATATTGGGAACTTTCCTCAACGTAATAAAGGCTATATATGACAAGTCCACAGCCAACATCGTCCTCAATGGTGAAAAACTGAAAGCATTTCCACTAAGATCAGGAACAAGACAAGGTTGCCCACTCTCACCACTATTATTCAACATAGTTTTGGAAGTTTTAGCCACAGCAGTCAGAGAAGAAAAGGAAATAAAAGGAATCCAAATCAGAAAAGAAGAAGTAGAGCTATCACTGTTTGCAGATGACATGATACTATACCTAGAGAATCCTAAAGATGCTACCAGAAAACTACTAGAGCTAATCAATGAATTTGGTAAAGTAGCAGGATACAAAATTAATGCACAGAAATTTCTGGCATTTCTATACACTAATGATGAAAAATCTGAAAGTGAAATCAAGAAAACACTCCCATTTATCACTGCAACAAAAAGAATAAAATATCTAGGAATAAACCTACCAAAGGAGACAAAAGACCTGTATGCAGAAAATTATAAGACACTGATGAAAGAAATTAAAGATGATACAAATAGATGGAAAGATATACCACGTTCTTAGCTTGGAAGAATCAACATTGTGAAAATGACTCTACTACCCAAAGCAATCTACAGATTCAATGCAATCCCTATCAAACTACCACTGGCATTTTTCACAGAACCAGAACAAAAAATTTCACAATTTGTATGGAAACACAAAAGACCCCGAATAGCCAAAGCAATTTTGAGAATGAAAAACAGAGCTGGAGGAGTCAGGCTCCCTGACTTCAGACTATACTACAAAGCTACAGTAATCAAGACAGTATGGTACTGGCACAAAAACAGAAATATAGATCAATGAAACAGGATAGAAAGCCCAGAGATAAACCCACACTCATATGGTCACCTTATCTTTGATAAAGGAGGCAGGAATGTATAGTGGAGAAAGGACAGACTCTTTAATAAGTGGTGCTGGGAAAACTGGACAGGTACATGTAATAGTATGAGATTAGATCACTCCCTAACACCATACACAAAAATAAGCTCAAAATGGATTAAAGACCTAACTGTAAGGCCAGAAACTATCAAACTCTTAGAGGAAAACATAGGCAGAACACTCTATGACATAAATCACAGCAAGATCCTTTTTGACCCACCTCCCAGAGAAATGGATATAAAAACAAAAATAAACAAATGGGACCTAATGAAACTTCAAAGTTTTTGCATAGCAAAGGAAACCATAAACAAGGCCAAAAGACAACCCTCAGAATGGGAGAAAATATTTGCAAAAGAAGCAACTGACAAAGGATTAAGCTCCATAATTTACAAGCAGCCCATGCAGCTCAATAACAAAAACAAACAACCCAATCCAAAAATGGGCAGAAGACCTACATAGACATTTCTCCAAAGAAGATATACAGACTGCCAACAAACACATGAAAGAATGCTCAACATCACTAATCATTAGAGAAATGCAAATCAAAACTACAATGAGATATCATCTCACACCAGTCAGAATGGCCATCATCAAAAAATCTAGAAAAAATAAATGCTGGAGAGGGTGTGGAGAAAAAGGAACACTCTTGCACTGCTGGTGGGAATGTAAATTGGTACAGCCACTATGGAGAAAAGTATGGAGGTTCCTTAAAAAACTAAAAATAGAACTACCATATGACCCAGCAATCCCACTACTGGGCATATATCCTGAGAAAACCATAATTCAAAAAGAGTCATGTACCAAAATGTTCATTGCAGCTCTATTTACAATAGCCAGGAGATGGAAAGAACCTAAGTGTCCATCATGGGATGAATGGATAAAGAAGATGTGGCACATACATACGATGGAATATTACTCAGCCATAAAAAGAAATGAAATTGAGCTATTTGTAATGAGGTGGATGGACATAGAGTCTGTCATACAGAGTGAAGTAAGTCAGAAAGAGAAAGACAAATACCATATGCTAAAACATATATATGGAATTTAAGAAAAAAAATGTCATGAAGAACATAGGGGTAAGACAGGAATAAAGACACAGACCTAGTAGAGAATGGACTTGAGGAAACGGGGAGGGGGAAGGGTGAGCTGTGACAAAATGAGAGAGAGGCATGGACATATATACACTACCAAACGTAAGGTAGATAGCTAGTGGGAAGCAGCCGCATAGCACAGGGAGATCAGCTAGGTGCTTTGTTACCACCTAGAGGGGTGGGATAGGGAGGGTGGGAGGGAGGGAGACGCAAGAGGGAAGAGATATGGGAACATATGTATAACTGATTCACTTTGTTATAAAGCAGAAACGAACACATCATTGTAAAGCAATTATATTCCAATAAAGATGTAAAAAAAATAAATGCAAGCAAATAATGCAAAATGCTACAGGATAACTATTGGCGGTGTGGGATTATACATATTTTCTTTAATATTCCTTATGTGATCTCAATTGTAAATTTGTAAAAAACAGTTTTTTAAAAAATTAGGATCAGTTGGGAGAGTTAATATAAAATGATTAGTAAGTCATACTTTTCAAGAAGTGTGGTTCTTCAAAACCCAAAGGAGTCAGGAACCCCTCACAAGGACGATGTGAAGGGCTACTGAAGTGAGAATCCTACAACCAGTTACTGGGAATCAGAGACTTGACTTGTCACCCACTGTTATCATAAATGTTTGCTATGTTATCCACCTGTCAACCATATACCAAACCTATTGCTATAAAAGTGTACGACTTCTTCCTCTCCCCCTCCTCGCCTCCTCTTCATTCTCCTCCTCCTTCTCTTGAAATAGAAAACATGTTGAGATATAACTGAACTAAGCACTGAAAGACCATGTCATTTTGATATACCACCATCCCATGTGAGCCAGAATATCTCCAACAACACTACTTAACAAAAAAAAAAAACAGAAGCAAAGTTAAAAATGCTTATAGCAATTCACTCCATACTTATAAAAAGTAAATCTAAGACCACAATTTAAGTTATTTTTGAGCAACCTACACAATTTGGCCATGTCCAGCCATCACCTATTTACTATTTATTGTTTTTTTTCAACTTGATACCATTTTACTGGCATAAAATGAGGTTTTGGTAATAGTATATTCCTCCTCCATAAATAGAAAATCTTACAATAAACTGACGGTAACAGGACAATAAATGCAATAAAATAATGTTACTAAATTACAGTTAGATGTTATTTTCTGCATACCGCTCTCAGCATGAGGCCTCTTACTTGTTCCAAAAACATAAGATTATTAAATACTATAAATCTGACTCTTTTTGATGAAATGAGAAGGATGAGTTAGTGAAAATTTTGAAGTAATTTAGCATTATATCCACATATTATCTAAACCATTATTCGTGCTTTCCAAGGCAAATCCCACATTAGGGAATCACTGCTACAGTCCTCCACACTGCAGTATTTGCTATTCTAGATACATTTTATCTTTTCCTGTGCAGGTCCTAGAAGAGTCTTTGCAGTGTTCTTCACTTAAAGAGGAATAAGGGGCTAATATCTCTACTATATATAAAACTCTTAAAACTTGGAAAAGTGGACAAAATATATAAACATACAATTCACACTGGAAGATATGCAACTGACCTTCAAACATATGAAAAGATGCTCACATTTGCTTATAATGGGAGAAATGCAAATTAAAACTACAATGAGATACTAGTTCCTACCTATCAACTAGACCAAAATTGACAACAAATTCCTCTAATTACATAGGACTTTTTGCAAATGTTTACATACACTCATACTGTATTTTTCAGTAGCACAGTAGCATCTTATGTGACTTGGGAGTATCACTCACCATAGTTAAACAAATAATTGTTGCTGCTTCTCTGTGTGTAGCTCAGATGTGCTCAAACATTGTTGGAATCATGGGAGGAAATGACAAAATTACCGAGGCCAGGCCATACCTTACTTCCATAAACCTGAGCCTCTGAATTCTGATTCCAGTACATCATGTTTGAGGATCACTGTCATAGCCCTTAAAAGTTTTCTGTGACAGAAGCAACTTAAAACTGAAACATCTGAAATTAGAAGTATCTACTTTTGATATTATTGCTATGAGATTCTTATTTGAAAATGAGTCAGTATTTTTTCTTCCTCTCTCCAAAGGCAATTCTGATATGCACCGTAGTCTTAAAACTACAGGTCAATCCCATTGACATATCAATCTAAACAGAAGACACTGCTATATATATGTGTATATATATATATATATATATATATATATATATCTCAACACCAACGCCAGGGAAGTGTGATATGCATCCCATATCAGAAATCATGGAAACAGAAGAATATTCCTACATTTATTTTTTTCTCACTCCCAGTTTGAGAGTGAGTTGTTCTTCAATAAGTCAGATACTAGACCTATCACTATAGAAAAGTGGTTCTCACCTAGGGGAGATTTTGCCCCCAAGAGGACATTTGACAATATCTGGACTCATTTTTTTTATTGTTAAGACAGCAGTGTGTGTGTGTGTGTCCTACTGGCATCTAATGTGTAGAGGCAAGAATGCTACAATGCCTGGGACAACCCCTCATACCAATAATACCAAATGCCAATAGTTCTGCTGTTGAGAAAATCCACCACAGAATAATAGCTATACGCTGGATATCCTGTCTTCAAATATGACTCTGATTAGTTGAAATTTCTTTTGATAACACACCACAAACGTATTCAGTCCTCTTTGCTTTTATTACCACTATCCCTATCCAGGACACTGCCATACTTCACCTGAACTATTACTAGTACATTTTTCATAAATGACTCAATGGATACTCCTCAGTTAAAAACAAAACTACCTGTCTTTCACTGTCCTTAGAATAAAATTCAAACTTTTAACCATGATCTATAACACCTTTTATGATTTGACTAAAATCTACATCACCAACTAAAAACAGGATCATCTTCTTTATGTTCACTATCCTCTATCCTCAATGCCTTTGGAAATTAATAAAACATGAGAAAACTTTTCCTGATTTAAAGAATTGACTCTTGCCCTGGAAAAACTCCCACCCTAACTTTTGCATGCTAATTTATAGTCAACCATCCAGGATCAGCTTTAAGCCCCCCAAAGGGGTTCTCTTTACTCTATTTAAAGTGACTGCCTTTAACTATTAGTTATCACAGATGGTTTTTGTATTTAATTATACATTGGCTTATGTCATTTCTCCCAACCTTACCTCAATATAAGCTACACGAGGAAAGAGATCACAGATGTCACATATATCCTCCTTACTGCTGTCCTCCCACATCGAACCCAGTGCTTTGCATATAGTAAAAAGTATTTAATGAACAAATGACCTATAGAAACATTACATGTATCCAAAACTAAATGTGTTACAGCAAATCACGCTAAGACAAAAAAAAGAAAGAAAAGAAAACAGACCACTCATTGGGAACAAGACATGAATCGTTCTCAGGGAAGAAAAATTAACCCTTTCTAAAATGATTTTACTTTGGAAATACAGATCAGTGTTCAAAAGTGCAAAGGCTCAAAATTACAACTCAAAACAAATCAAATCATTGGAAGTAGTCCCGTTTTTAATTAAACATCATCTCTACACCTGGATCTGCTGCATACCCTGTTTACTTTGTTAATTATGTTGTGTGGAAAGCAGAGCAAGGCACTCATGGTGAATGATTTATTGACTCAAACAATGTAAATTCTGTGTTTTTCAAGACATTTTGGGCATGCTTGAGACAAAAGTGATAACTGGTCTGCTCAAAGCATTTCAGTTTCATTTGTTCTTTACTTTCACATATATAGGAACACAAAAGAAATCATTTTGTTTCATTTCTATTAATAGGTCCATAGTGTAAGCTAAATTATGTTCTTTGCTCCTTGGAGAGAAACAACTTTCAGACCACTGAAAGAAGTTTGTCTTGTGCAATTGACGCAAAATAAAACACCAACCTAGCACAGAAAAAAATCATATGCCACAGTACCTAACATTAGTAGGCACTCTAAATTTTCAATGGAAGCCCAAGAATAGAGATCAAGTAAAGCACTAACTTAAAATTATTGAAAACTTCATTTGTAATGAACTGAAAATGAATTTACTTTTCCTTTTCTATAGAAAAGGGAATTTTTGTACTTAAAAGTGTGTGCACTTTTGCGGGGGGGTGGGGCGGGAAGGGGGAGAAAACTACTTTGTGTTTAGGTTGTTTCCTGTTTAATCTAAATGTTTATATCAGAAGCTAGGGAAGCAAAGTTTACCCATTCCCAGGGGTGTGAATTCAGAGAATACTGAGAAACTTGTCCTGGAAGCTGCACAGAGAATGGGAGATAGTCTTTAAAGTTATCTTATGGGGTTTTACCTTTTTTCTACTTTATTTACTTGAGTACTTGATTTTTTTTAAACCTAAGCTAACTAGAGGATGAAATACACAAGCATCTACATTATTTTCACAACCAGTATGGAACAAAGATCTCCTACAAATAAAAAAGAAAATATAAGAATATTTCTTCAACCAATATCCATAATTCTACAAATGATCTCACCAAGCATTAGTGAACTTGTATGAAATTATTATGTTCCTTTCTCCAACAGAGATCTCTTTCATCACTGTTCTTGACAAAGTTCAGTAGTGTTCCGAAATATTTTCTTTTTATACATTTGTATTAATAAAAATACCTTCCAGAGAGGGAAATACTTTGAAGTAAAAACAGTATTTATACTTAACAGTAAATGAACAGAATACCCAGAGATTTTCAGGCTATGGGATAATATAAGCTTGCTTAATATTCCACAAAAGTGCCAGTTAATGCACAGAATACGTTCCCATTGGTATTATTTCCCACGGGGTTCCATTTCACAATTCAAACATAATTTTCAAGCAATTCTTCTTAACATACCTATAATATTTTTTCCTCACCTAATACAGCACAGTAGTTATATTCCTGTGTAACTGCCATTCACTAGAATTTACATTTTTATTCCTTCAAAAGCAAAATGGCAGTTATTCTTCCCACAGTGTTGAAGGTCTGTGAACCTAGTTTACTACTGTGCTGTCAACATTAGGGTCTATCCATGTCCATGTAAAAAAATCACGTTACGTATAATATTTTATAAACATTTATTGAATATATGATGAACATTTTTCATATCATCAAATGTTCTTCTACAACATTGTAAAACCATTTAAAATTAAGTCATGGGATGGCCAACAAATATTGTTATGATCAAAAATCCTTTCAAATTTTCCAGTTTCATCAGTAAAGCATGGTGCTGTGTTATACACATCTCTTCAGAAGATTAAGAATAGTTTTCATAAATTGAAGAAACTGTGCTGTTTGTTTTAGAAGATGCATTGTCTCTTGTTCCTCTCATTAACTCCCTAAATAGACATTATGGTGCACATTTGATACAAGGGGCCAAGCGATTGTAGAGATTGAGTACCCTGCTCTGTGATACAAAGTTAATAATTAGTGGAGTTTGCTATATTACTCAGACATGTCTGATCCATTTTTATAATGGGGTGCTGATAGTTTTTCATTAATTTATTTCACTGTTTATATATTAAGCAGTTTAATTCATTGTTAATACTATACTGTTGTATTTTTAAATGATACTTTTTATTTTGAGATAATTGTAGATTCACATGAAATTGTTAAAAATAATTTAGAGAGATCTCATATATTCTTTACCCAGTTTCCCGCAGCAGTAACATATTGCAAAGCTATAGTAAAATATGGCAACCAGCGTATTAACATGGACACAGCCAAGATACAGAACATTCCTATCATCACAAGAATCCCTCATGTTGCCTTTTAATAGCCACACACTTCGTGGGAGAAATAGGGGAAAGTACATCTACTCCACCTTCCTGGAAATAGAAGTCTATCAACATTTCTTTTTAAAAAGCCTTTAATATTGAATCAAGTGCCCCAAGAATAACTTCTTTTAAGGGAATTACGATATAAAATGATCTCTATATAAAGTATAAGATTTGCCATATTTTAAATTGATCGTGAGGGCACCTACCAGGAGTCCTGGTTAGAAGTCTTTTTCTACTTCCACACATCAGCATGCAGTTCAGTATCCTGCTTGCTAATGGGACGTGGTGCAAAACAGCAGTTAAAATACTTTGTAAATGTTGCTATAGGAAAATGAATCACTTCAGTGGAAACAAATATCCTACACTCACAGTACTAAATTTAGAAACTGAACAGTCATTTATTTGCATCATCTATCACCTAGGAGACTTGAGTCAAGTTACTTTGTATCTCTGAGTCTCAGTTTCCCCCTGTGTAGAACTGGAATAAGAACTAACTCTCAAATTTATGAATGTTAAGTTGTAACAACAGTAGCAATATATTCATACCTACTATGTAAATATAAACAACTCAGGTGGCAGATATTATTCTACTCATTTAGCAGATTAACAGAGATAGAAATTGAGGCCGTTAAGTGACTTTGTCTAACATCAAATAGATGCTATGTGATAGGAATGCAGAATAAATACAGAACTGCTTTCCGCCAGAGCCTTACTCGTTTCGCTTGATAAGTGAGAAAGCATTTTGCTAAATGGATCCACTGAATAAAAAAAAACCAATACATAAGAGGTTATAAGAGCTTGTTTCCAGAGAAAGGTCAACAGGTATCTTTATGCATTACAGACCTTTATCACCAAGAATAGAGGTTAGGAATAGAATCCATTTGCCCAATCTATAGCCATTGATTGTCTAAGTACATGCCAGCAACTCATAAGTCTGTGGCTATAGATAATACTTCCAGGCTTAAGAAACAGCAAGTGCAAATGGCCTTTTGTCAGAAAAGGGAGTCTTATGCATCCAATCTTTTGACCTCCGTAAGAGGGAGGCATGAAACACTTAATAGGAGAAAGAATCCTCACAGCCCATGCTAGGCTTGTCACCTTGTGTGGGAATCTTTCCCTGTTTCAGACTCAATGTGAATCCTATGTTCTGCTTAAGCATATGTGTGAAATGGCACCTGGACAACCCCACTGCTATGTCTTCCCTGGGGGTAAGGGGCATGGTCCTTTGTTTTGTGGCACAAGAGGGATGTGTGCAGGCCAATGTCCCTGCATCAGCTGCCAAGAGGGACCTGCCGGCCACGGGGGACTGATGCCAACTACTGAAGGTGATCTTGCTTTGTGCCATCGTTATGTGAGTAAAGTATTGTGTCATCCCATGCTTAAGTGCACCGTGTTTTTCTTGGCAACTCCAACACTGAGAGCAATGGGCAGAAGCATTCGGACTCCTACTCCTGATGTTAGGTAACAGATGCCACTTGCTTGACACCTATCCAGGGAAGACAAAAGGGAATACCAGTGTGCAGATTGCCATAAACAATGGGTGGGTGGCAAGACTGGAGAGTTAGGCAGAGGTCATACCATGTAGCCTACGGTAGGATAGGGTAAGTCACATGGATTTTACTCAAAGTGTGTTGCCAAATTATTTTTGAGTGTTTTCAGCAGGGAAATAACCTTGTCTGATTGAATTTTGGAATGGCAACCATTGGCGGTATATAGAAAAGGGGACAAAAGAGGTAGCAAATAAATAATTTAAGAGGCTGTATTTCAGTCAAACTAGTGGGTGTTAGCACTTTTCTATTGAGTGCAGAATAGAAGAAGGAATTAGATCAGTCTGCTTACATGGGATGACTTATTTCGTATAACAATAAATTATAACTAACCTTTAATGAGCATTCACTTTGTGTTAAGTGCTATTATAAGCACTTTGCTTATATTATCTTATTTAATCCACACACTCTCTGAGGTAGATGCTGTTATTACCCTTTTGATAGATGAGAAATCCGAGGCACAAAGAGGTTATGTAATTTGCTCAAGGTCACACAGCTAGTAAGTGGTGCAGCCAGGATTTAAAGTAAAAAAAAAAAAAATTTGCCTACAAAGCCTATTCTCTGGATTAACGCTGATTGTTGCTAATGATGGGCATTTTTCAGGAAAGGAGAAATGTGATTCCAACATAAGGAGGATTATCGTATAAGGTGATTTTAAACTTTCCTTCTAAATCTGAGTCCCATATTTCTAAAAAGAATATGTGGTGTGCCACCTGAAAAGAGACTTTCTGCTGATTTATTTGCCTTGGGTAAGAATTAGTATTTTTCTAAGTAAACAAACTTTAAATTATATTTCCTTTTGAGCTAATGTAAGCACATTTTATAAATTTCAAATATATTTTATAAATAATCTAGGAAGATGTAATTTATTTCTCATATTGCTACTCTGGGACCATAATATTCCACAATTTTATTTTTATTAGAACAATTGTTATTGTTATAGTTTAGTTATATATTCATATATTATGGTTTTATTAATATTTGCATTAGAAACCTAGTGGAGCTGAGGTTCTATCTGCTTTTTTCTGCTTTCTAAAATTCGGGCTACCCACAGCAACACAATGTTTATTGAGTAATAGATGTTCAAAAGCAAATAATTTGTCAGAGACTAAGAAAATAAGTGACAAGACAGAATTCAGGATCCTGAGTGCTGGCATGGGTGAGGTAGTGTCAGAGAAATGGCTTTGAGTCTTAAGTCTGGGACAAGGAATTATCTGTAACCAATTTAGGCAGGAAGATTAGGGGAAGCAATATGGCATAAGGGCTAGATGGGGGAATTCCCTGGTGGTCCAGCACTCTCACTGCTGAGGGCCCGGGTTCAATCCCTGGTCGGGGAACTGAGATCCCACGAGCTGCGTGGAGCAGCCAAAAAATAAAACTAAGGGCTCGCTGGGTTACCACAGACATCCAACTATACCTCAAGGGGGTGCGTCTGGATATTATAAAGCCAGGAAGAGAGATATAACCCAGCAAAGAACCTTGATATATAAGAAGATATTAATCAATTTGGCTAAAGCTATAATACAGAATTCCTGCCATACTAAAGGAAATCCAATCAATAAATATTCACAAATTTACAAGTGCCTAGAACTTTGCTAAACTGTCTGAATATTACACATATAAAATTTGCTTCTGGACTTGATGAATCTCACAGTTATTTAGGAAAGACAGAAATATCATCCATCAACACATGGGGATATGTAAATTCAGAGACTGAAGAGACCTAAACCCATAGGAATTTACCATGCTAAATGAGATTGTCTGATGGTACACTAACAAAGCCAACAGCCAATTTATTAAGGTAGAAAAGATCCACAATTACTTTGCTTGAGACTACATTTATGTTATGAGAATTAATATATAAGAGGTTAGAAACTGAATATTACAGTGAAATGTTAAGTTCAACAAATCTTTTCTAAATATAAGGTGTGATTGAACAAATATTTATACACCAATTATTTTCTATAATGAGCAATAGAATTTAATTTCCTTTTCAGAATATCACAATTTTAAAAGGAGAATATGAAAACTAATGTATTTAGGTCTGTTTGTTAAATTAAAACTTCACTTTAAACTTCTGACTAATTTTTAATTTTTTGTTACCACATTACAGCTACCATGGATAACATATATAGTTTTTTGTTTTGTCATACACCAGACAGTACATCCATAATAAATATTTAAAATTCTACTTCTTACAAGCTATTTTTCTTTTCTGTGCATCAATTTAAATCATAAAAAGGACATGAGTATAATAAAGTGCTGGATATTATGTAGATTATGGAGCTAATTTTAGGAATTCAATCTAAATTAGATTTTTCACAATGATAAAATATTATTTAGTTTGATTTCAGATAAGGGCATGGGAGAAGTAAAGTACCTGACCTTATAAAAGTATATCTCTGTGGAAAGGAAGCACTGGCCTTGAATTTGTCTGCTTTTGTACTGCTGTATACTCACTGTCAAAATCTGCCTGATTTTGTAATGGATATATTCCTAGGACTTGGGTATGTAGTAGATATTCAAACTTTTTTTCCAATTATTTTTTAAAATTAACTTTTAATTAATTAATATAATCTATAGATAAGAGTTATAGCTCATAATGAGACGGCTCAAGGAATTATCAAAACATGAAAACACATGTAATCATCATTCAGATTCAGACACAGAACATTCCTAGGACCCAAAAGCCACTCTTCTGCCCACTTCCAGTTACTATGCTCAGCCTCTTTCACAAAGGTAAGGTAGCACCGAATACAAGTGGTTTCAGAAATAAGATTAAGTGATCAACTTTAGGTTGATCCCATGTGCCAAAATAAGAACTCTTTCTCTACAGGAAAAAAAAACAACAAAAAACTGTAAGGCTTTTACAATATCCCAGCTTTGTGGTCACTATTATCTCCATTTAATTAAAAAATGTTTGTACATGAAATGGTATCATGGTTACCAAAAGAGAAATACAACTTGATAAATCTAGAAGCTTTAATATTGTTTACTGATATAGATTAAAGGACCTTGGAAAAAAACCAAGCCCTTTATATTCTACAGACTTACGTGGCACTGGGTGAAGAGTAAATCGTAAGTTCATCTTCTTACCCCTTTTTCCTTTACTTCAAGTACCTCTACTAAAATGGATTTTGGAGGCTGTAGAGAATAGGCGCTAGGAGTACCTGCCTTAGTTTTGAGAAAGACCGGGGATCAAACTTCAACTCCTCTACAGGCAGACCTCATCTGGGCCTTATTGCTTCATCTGTAAAATGGGCATAATGCTGTCCATTGCTGTATGGTTCTACAATTAAATAATGAAAATGCATGCAGGACTATGTCTGACACATAGAAAACAACCATTAAGTAAAATTACCTATAATTGGAGAGAGAAAGGCAATGACGCTCAAAAAAGTTATTTTAGTGCCTTCAGTAATGAATATGGGGTAACAAGTATGTGAATAGCTAAAGGGTATTTTAACCTTAAACCTGTGAATTCCAATGATCATGCTTTTCCTGCCCATAATCCCCAAGGCATAGTGAGTATTTGCCACAGACCTCTGACCATCACTTTCTTCTCTTTTTCCTTGCATTTTACTCCAAAAGAAGGGACTGAGGAACCCTGTGCATATTTTACCTGATTGTCCTCTAGATTTTCTCTAGCTATGGCAATAGATTGTTTTTAGCTCCTGGAAGGAATAAGCTGGGTATCCAAGCTGTTAAAAACAGAAATATCCTGTTAGGGAGGTGGGTGTGTTTCTCTGGGAATCTCTGTTAACATACGTATATGTTCCTCAATAAAGATGCTCTAAATTTAGACTAGAGAAAAATTTGTGATTAATGCCAGATTACTTGTAACTCTTATATCCTCCTTAAAAGACTGCAACACTATTCAACAATGCAATCATGAAAACAGATCTCTAACAGGAGCAGACAGCAAAAACGTGGCTCCCAACAGCTAAACCACACTTGTTAATGAGATTGATCATTCCTTCCATGGTGCTGTATTTTTTTTAAACCACTGTTGTACCTAAATTTGCCTCTTTACTCCTAGGGCTGCCATCTAAGGGTCCTATGCTGGATTGTCAAGGCAGTCAATCATTCATCAGCTAGCTATTGAGACACTAGATCACTGTCTGGCTTATACTGGGCACTCAAACGTTGTTGGCAAGAACATAACCTAGACCACGCAAAAAGTTTGGTACAAACATAGAGTGGTGGACAAGACAGACATTTATGGCCCTCATAAAACTTGCAATCTAGTGGGGGGACATATACATTGAAACAATTACATTCCTGCAAAAAGTGAATCATTTGCAATTATGCTAAATATGTTGAAGGATGTTTATTACAGGGTGCTGTGGAAGGTATAACTGGGAGGTACCTATTCCAAGGATGCAAGAAAAGATATTTTTTGAGGAAGCAAAAGTTTAGCTAGAGATTGCCACCTCATCACCCTACATGAACAAATAAGTGCTATACCTGAGTGAAGCTGGGTTCCAAGTGCATAGGAACATATTTATATGGGTCCTCAAGTCTCAGAATCCATTTAAAGTGTCATTCATCAGCTAACGACTCCAGCTGCCATGTACAAACATGGACAGAAATGTTGCCAGATCCTCATTTTAAAAGAGATGATTGAAACTGGATTCTTTCTGGGTAATCTTGTCTCTAATGCATAAAACATTGTGTTGTTCAACACAGAAGTCTGTGACTTATATTTAAACTAATGCTTAAAGGTTAAGTTAGTGGCAGGAGTGGGTCAAAGAGGAGAGGGGAATTCCAAGAAAAGTGAACAGCATTAGCAAGAATCCAGAGTAGAAAGGAGCTCTGTGTACTCGAGCATAAAACATGACAAGTTGGTAGAGATAAGACTGGCTGTCTTGTTGGGTCCAGGTTATGCTGCCTAGAAGTTTTAGGAACACTGGATTTTTTTTTTTTAAGAACAGTGGAGAATTACTTCAGAGTTTTAAGTGGGGTGTTAGGGCTGGTAATTGCTAGATGCTAGTGTGTCAAATCATGTAGACATATATCTTCCCCAGGAGTGGACCTCTTCTAGTCCCTGTGCCACTTAGGGTCAGAATTTTAAGTAAACACTTCTACAGTCCACATCACACTTATTAATAATCTTAATTATGAGGTTCTATATTATTCAGAAAGAATCTAAAATGTCATAGCTGACAGTGGTTTTGGAGATAACCTACCCAGACCCGCCATGTTAAGAGGTAAAGAACAGCTCTAAATATTTAACCTCTGTATTAAATTTATCACACACTTAGAGGCAGATAGAGCTATAACCCCAGCATCTACTAGCCCCCTGCTCTTTTCACAGACCCATGCCACTAGCTATATATTTTCATTATCCTAAACATGTCAACATTACAATGCAATAGTATCACTTGTCTATCAAAATTTGCTTTATCAAACATTCTAAAAGAGCATAACAATCATAATAATGTTGTTGCATAACTAATATATATATAGGCTTTATATAGTATACGAATTGACGATATTAGTATAGCTATGCTTTGTTATATTCAAATATCTGCATACAGACTTATCAATTCAGTTACAGTTATAGGAACACTAGAAGAATGCAGTAGAAGTTCTGACATGCACTCTATGCAGAACTATCATTAGTACTGTAAGACAGCCAACACAAAACTGTTCAGTGACAAGCACACTGGTTTGGGCAGGATCTTTAATACCATCTGGGAAAGCTATCTGATTACCTTATGCCCTATTTTTAGCATAATAGTAATATTGGTTAGCATTTTCTTAGCACTCATTATGGGCCAAGTACTATTAATGTTTTAATATTAGTATTTAAAACCATTAAGTGCTGTAAAGTCTTGAGTCCTTAATCATTTCCACAATTATAGGATGTGGTATTACCATTTTCATTTTACACACAGGGAAATTGAGGATCAGACAAAAGTTACATAGCTAAGAAGTCTCAGAATTGTGATTTGAACTCAGGCAGTGGAATTCCAGAGCTTGTAATTTTAACTGCTACACTATTTTACTGCCTGCTCCCGATTCCTGTATTACATCTGAAAAATGGGAACAATGTAAATGAACCCTAGAGAAAATACAGATACTTTTGCATCTAAGAAAATGAGATATTGCACTTGTTTCAGAGCACATCATGGTTATGATAGAAAGTAATGTGGAGAAGACAGAGAAGTATCAGAAAGACCTTGAAAACTGGACAAACACAATTTTCAAAATAAAGTGATATAGGTGAAAAACAGATTCCATGTTAGTCTCATAGCAGGCTGTAGGAGATGGTGGAAAAACATAAAACCAATAGTTGAGCATGGCTATGCACTTCCCTCAAAAATGTGCCTGGGATTTGAGGTCCAGGGGCTCACAGTGTAGTTTGGGAGCCACATTTTTTCTACTACTTAACCGCTGTGACTTGAAATACTTTCACCTGTTAAATAGGGATATTATTTCCCATTTCCCAGCACGGCAGTGAGCACTACATGGCATAGCACATGTGAAAACCATTTTGGAAACTCTAAAATGAAATGTAAATGCCTCGTATAATCATTTTTACTATTAGCAGTTAGTTATTTAAGGCCTACAGGAAAGTACCATCAATACAAAGCAAAAAAGAAGGGAAAAATTGCCTAAGGAAAAGGCATTAATTACTAATATAAAGGATGAATATTTTAAATATATTTTTAAAACAAAAGTACAAATAATATATGCAGTTGACCCTCCATGTCTGCAGGGTCTGATCTGCAGGTTCAACCAATTGTGGATGAAGGATTTTTTTTTAATTAAAAAAATTTTTTTAATTTCAGAAAGTTTCAAAAAGCAAAACTTGAATTTGCTGCACACTGGCAAGTATTTACATAGCATTTACGTTGTATTAGGTATTATAAATAATCTAGCGGTGATTTAAAATATAGGGGAGGATGTTCCTAAGTTATATGCAAATACTATGCTAAGACACTGGAGCACCTGGAGACTTTGGTATCTGTGAGGGTCCTAGAACCAATCCCCCCAACAGATACCAAGGGGCAACCGTACCTATAAGCATAACAAAATGACTGGCCATACTAATATCTAATTGTGAAAAAAATAGTTTTTTCTCTTGGTAACGTCATTGGAGGGATAGTAGAGCTGTAGAGTGATAATACCCTTTTATATAAATGTAAAATAATTATGTACACACATATATGTATACACACATATATGCATGCATATGCCTTTTGCATGCATACACACATATAAGCATGTGTAGATATAGATACGTGAAAAAATTATGGGTGCTTTTATTTTTTCTTTTGTATTTTTCAAAAATTTTATAAAAAAGAAAGACTGGTAAAGCATTACATAAAGTTCTACTTATGAACAGTAGAAATACATACACACACATGCTTAGGTAAGAGGAAACTATCAAGTCTTTAAAAGCCTATGTAGATGAGATGGGGGAAAAGAATATATTGTTATGAGAGTATGTTTCATTTGTTTAGAGAAATAGAAACTGTGAGATAATAGAGACAACTCCAGATTTACTTGTAAAAAATAATAGGCAACATTTATTGAACACTCCTCACATGTCAGGCATAGTCACAAACACTGTCATATAAAATCCTCCAACTAATCCTATGATTGAGACACTATTATTATTCCCATTTCACAGGTGAAGAATCTAAAGATAAGAGCAGTTAATTAACTCCTGAAGGTGACCCAATCTATCAGTGGCAAGACTAGCGTTCACATCCAGGTCTGCCAGGCTGTAAAGACCTCAGTTCATCACTTCCTTATTATTATAAGGCTACTGACTGGTGGAAACACCAAATACACGAAAGCACATGTTTTGGAGAAAAGGAAAAAAATAATAAGATTTTTAAGGCAAAGCAGAAACACTGAAAAAAATGTGCTCACCACCATATATCATGCAGAGTTTGCAGTGTTTAAGCAACCTCAGGGCAGGCCATTGTGAAGACAAGGGAAATAGCAAAGCCCTTGAGATGAAGCCGAACAACTCTATGAGGACTTGGGAAACACCAGATATTGGAAAGCATTCCTATTGCTGAATTCAAACTATAAAGCCTTTGCAGAGATTGGCTTTGTGACGGTCACTAACAGAATGGCTACATGTGGCAAACAGAGCAATGGTTTTAAAAATCAAAGCATGCTTTTTAGTTACACTCCAAGGAAATACGCCAAGTATAAAGGAAGTAGACAGAAAAACTATGAGCATTATAGAGGTAAGTAAAGAAAGCAGTAGAGGACTGTAAGCATTAAGTAAGCTGGGGAATAAGACACCAGAAATAACTGCAAGAGTATTTCAGCAACCAGATTACTCCCTAGAAGAAGGCAAGGTAAAACAGGGCATTGAGACTTTTAAAGTAAAAGAGGTAGTAACCCTTTCTGGAGCAACTGGGCAAAAAGTAAGGAAGGTGGAGGCTAGAAAAATAAGTTAACATTTATGCTTCTGATTCAAAGGTTGAAGATATAGAGAAATATATTTAAGATACCTCCAAGAAATTTATCTTATGTATACTAATCTTAAAAGTATATTTCTCTCTCATGAAAGAACTCTCAGGAAAACAATGTGTGAAGGAGGAAGGGTTTTGCAAAAAACCAAACTCTTATTACAATACAGGAGGTAGAATCGGTCACAGCTTGAATGACAATTGGTCTGAATAACAGACATGTCCTTTAGCACTGGGAAGTAAAACTGCACCCTATTTTCTACTGAAAGAACTGTATGTTCTCCCATGGGAAACGATTTCTGCCTTTCATAAAACCAAATGCCTGCCACCTATTGGTTCTCTCAAATTATCTCTTTGGGCCAGGAGGCTCAGTTATTAAGACTGTCATTAATAGTGAGGTAGTCTCAAAGATAAGGAGGACAAAGAAGCAATTTTCCCTGGGCCTACTCAGGAGAGATAATCTACGAGTGAATTTAGTATTGCTGGAATGCTCACGTGTAAAGTATCAGTTGAAACGAAGCATAAAACATGACATGACTGGGCATCAATGGAGGGAAAAAAGTAAATGAGATAAACTGACAATGGTACTAGGCTACATAGATCTCACATAATGGAAATAAATGAATTAGAGAGATAAGACAGAACGTGGAGGTGGGAGGGGCAGGTACTGTTTAAAAGAAGGGGAGACGTAAGAATCATGAAAGACAGAAATGAAATATATTGCTAGAATGAGTATCAGGAACCTAGTCACAAGAGAAAGGAAAAAGATGGAAAAGTCAAAAAAATTTAGCACAAGGACTACAGTTGAAAAATAAAACTGAAGTTGAAAAATAAAACTCATCAACTTAAACATAATAATTAAGGCACACATTTCTATGCAATATCTATACACAGCCTGTATTTGGGACTGCACAGTAAGTACTGGATTAATAGAGTGCACGAAAATTTTACTAAACCAAAAGAAAACCTGTCTTCAGACTACCAGTGAAAATGGGAACACTTCTTTTTTTAAATTGAAGTAAAATTGATTTACAATGTTGTGTTAGTTTCAGGTGTACAGCAAAGTGATTCAGTTTTACATACATATATATCTATTCTTTTTCAGATTCTTTGCCCTTATAGGTTATTACAAGATACCGAACATAGTTCCCAGTGCTATAGAGTAGGTCCTTGTTGGTTATCTATTTTATATATAGTAGTTTGTGTATGTTAATCCCAAACTCCTAAGTAATCCCTCCCTGCCCTTTTCCCTTTGGTAACCATAAGTTTCTTTCTATGTCTGTGAGTCTACTTCTGGTTTGTAAATAGGTTTGTTTTGCAACGCTTCTATTTAATAGGCTGAGATGGATGGTAGAAACTTCAAGACACCAGATTCAAAGGATGCATGTGTTTGTGGCTGATGTAGTCAACCCTATTCCCCTCTGCATGTACCCAGAATGACTGTGACCCATATACTCCTTCCATGGCCTGCTCTAGACCAATCCCTCTCCCAAGTGGGAACTCCCTGCCTTGTTGGTCTGTCCAAGGCCTCTCTGCACACAGATAAATCCCAGAAAATTCGGTGGCCCCTATGGTATTAGATAAAAGTAAGATGATGATGGGGGGCAGTAGAGAGGTAAGGAATGGTTCGAAGAGAAAGGATACGGTGGGTTGAATTGTGTTCCTCCCAAAGACATGTTCAGTACCTGTGAATTGGACCTTATTTGGAAATAGGGTCTTTGCAGATGTAAATAACTTAAGAATAGGTCATACCTTATTAGGGTGGGCCCTAAATCTAATGAATTGGATACAGAGGCATACAGAGAAGGAGGCCATGTGACAATGGAGGCAGAGATTGGAGCGATACAGTAACAAGCCAAGAAATGCCAGGAGTCACCAGAAGCTAGGAAGAGGCAAGGAAGTATACTACCCTGGAGCCTCCAGAGGGAACGTGGTCCTACGGACACCTTAATTTCAGACTTCTGGCCTTCAAAATTTTCAGAGAATAAATCCCTGTTATTTTAAGCTGCCCTGCCTGTGGTACTTTTTTATAGCAGCCCTGGGAAAATAATGCAGAGGGAGAGGAAGAGAGGGAGGGAGGGAGGACAGACTTACACTTAGCCATAAGAACACAAATGCATACGTCACTCAACCATTAGTCTGTCTCTCCTGCAAAGGAAGTCATAAATTGTCTTGATGTAACCATGACAACAATATCCGTAGTGCCCGTGTCAATAGGTTTCGAAACATTTTTGTTTTTTCAAACCGATCATCATAAAAATGTTTGAGTAGATATGTGCATTTATACATATTCATCTATGTATAAATAGACAAATGTACTAACATACTAACATTTATTAAACATAACTAAATAAAAATAGTGATTAATAGTGGAGAAATAAAGAACAAAGGAGTATTTTAAATACTGTTACATTTATTAACGATACACAAAGTAATTTTTCTCACTAAGCTGCTATTTATGACGTTTTGTTAATAATAGCATTTCCAGTGACAGCAATTGAATTGTATGTGCTTCTAATTTTTTTTGTCTTGCTCTAACACTGTCTCATAAAGTTTTGAGAAGCCCTGGTTCAGATTCACTGTGGTCTAGTACTTGCTGGTAATGACTCTCAGAACCTTAGGAAGACGCACGGATCCACAGCTGGAAGGGGCTTTGCTGACTGTCTCACTAAATCATGGAACTCATTTTCCAACCTCAACCACCAACTGATGTAAGGCTTGCATTAAATCTAGGTTGGTGAATTCCATCTCCCAGCTCTCTGCCAGCTGCATTTTCAAAAGAGTCAGAAGTGTATTTTCTCCAGTTTGATCAAAGTGATCAATTCCTTTAAAACTGTTCATGTAAAGTTATTGAAACAGCTTAGAAAATCTCAAAATCCCATTTCTGAGTGCAAGTGTCCAGATATCAGAAGTTTTATAGGTGATATACTTAATATTTTTAAAAATAAACTCACATGATGATGGAAGTATTCCCACACACCTGTTTTTAAAACCTTCCTCCATTCCATGATTATCCTTGTAAAGGCAGTAGTTTTTCTCACTCTTAAAATATCATTTTTATTTTGAAGATACAAATTAAGTGTGACAATAACACAACAGAGACAGCTTCCTTTATAGGAGAAGTGAGGAAAGCTTTATAAGGTGTGCTTTTGTGGATACTGGAAACAGTACTGATCTCTTCCAAAAACAACATCAAAAAAGTGCCATCGACAGAATGCCCAGTCAATATCTTTATCAGGGGAAATGCCAAACCTTTTTATTCTAACATAGCAAGATATATGTATATGTATGTGTAGTAAATATACTCATATATATGTATATATACATCATATGCTATGTAAATACAGTATACACACTATATTCATACATATGTATGTATATTTGTGTGTATATGAATATGCACATATATGCAAATGTGTAGTTATGTATATATACATACTATATACTATAAGTGTGTGTGTGTATATATATATATATATATATATATATTTATTCTGGGAGAAGGAAGAGTCTGGTTGAGAATCAACCCCCACATCCCAGTGTCTTGCATTTTGCATATAATCTGGCACTTTTCAAAAAAAATTTATTTATTTTATTTTATTTATTTTTGGCTGCATTGGGTCTTCATTGCTGTGCGTGGGTTTTCTCTAGTTGCCGTGAGCAGGGGTGCACAGACTTCTCATTGCAGTGGCTCCTCTTTGTTGCGGAGCACGGGCTCTAGGCGCGTGGGCTTCAGTAGTTGCGGCTCAGGGCTTAGTTGCTCTGCGGCATGTGGGATCTTCTGGGACCAGGGCTCAAACCCGTGTCCCCTGCATTGGCAGGCGGATTCCTAACCACTGAGCCACCAGGGAAGCCCTGGCACTTCTAATATAACATTTTATGTAGTCCTCACAACAGTTTATGAGAAACAGGTACTATTATTATCCCCATGTATAGAGAAGGAAAAGAAAATGATAAGGGATGTTAAATAAGGTAAATAGTGGGAAATAAATAAATTAGTATGGGTTATACTAATAGCAATGGCCAGGGCTTGGTGTTGTAGTCAGACATAACTGATTCCAAAGCTCTGATATCAGGTCTATTCTGATTTCAGGTTTTGATGGGTTTGGAGGTAAGATGATAAATAACTCAAACATGCTGAAATCTTTATGAATGCTTAGTAAGTGTCTCAAATAGGGTAAAATTGGGGGATGTAGAGGAGTTAGGAGTGGTTAGAGGTTGATGATAAAGCCTATTGCAAAATTTTGCTTAGGGTTCATTCACATTTGTTATTTCTTTATATAAATAGCTAAAATGGACATAATTGCATAAGAAATGTGAGTGCAACAAGGACAGAACATCATCACGCTATTGTGTGAGACACTGCTTTGAGACTTTTTCAATACTCAGAGTGCGTATATAAAATGTATGCCAACGCTTTATGAACTAGAGAAATATAATAATGCAGGGAAGAAGGTTAAGTGCAGTTAAATGACTTTTTTTTTCCCCTTTTAGTAATTTCATGTCCTGATTCAGTAATTCCTGGCATGCTCTTTGGACATCCACCATGCATGTACAAGCAAAATGCTTCTGGCACCCACTCACAAAAAAGGCTTCTTCTGTCTGTTTGACTCTTTATAACTTTTGGTGCATTACAAACATGAACAGTATATATGAGAGACAAAAAGGAAATTGTGTTTAAGAGAAGGGACAGTTTCTCACGTAGGGCTCTCAGTACTGGTTACCAAGAAAGCAGATGAGAAAATGAAAAATAGCTGGAAAGATTTTGTTGGAGATTTGGGTCCAATTTATAATGAGAAAATAAGGAAAAAAGAAAAACCAAACCACAGGTTGCAAGGGCATTATAGTTCAGGGCACAATAGAGGTGCAGAAAAAAAATAGATACCAATTGCATAGAGAGGTCCTGAGGAGCAGTAAGAAGAGCTGGAGGTTACACCAGGCGTGTGAGGAGAAGAGGGCAGTAGCCAAGTATGGAGCACCATGAGTGCTGGCAGAGAAACTGAGGACAGAGAGCAGAAACTCATGGAAAGAGGACACGCGGGAACCCATATGAAAAATCCTCTAGTTCTGATAGATGGGTTTTGTTTAGTTTAAGCCACTTGTATGTGGGGTACCTGAGCTTGTTTTGACTCTAGCATCTGACTAAAAGGGAGAAAAAAAGCAGAAAACACCCAAACTTTACTTTCTACTTTCTACTCCTTCTCTCTAATTTTCAAAGTGAAATTTTTTGACTGGAAATGGAAAACGGGTTTGAAAAATGGACCATGAAATATTACTCAATGTTCATTCCTTTAAAATAAAATTAATTCAAATTGATTATGTACGTATCATGTGCCAGGCACTGTGCTTAAGAAAATTATTTAATCTAATCCTCAACCAACCCTAATTGTAAAGATATAAAGAAACAAAATTGACAATGAATTGATCATTGTTTAAACTGGGTCATGGGTAGATGACCATATATAAGATCTTTCTCTTTAATTATGTATATATTTTTAAATTCCCAAAATTAAAAACAAATTACAAAAATTAATCAACCTTAGTTATAAATGATTAATTCCATTATACAGATGAATAAAAATGAACTCGGTAGACTTTAACTGTCTTGGTCATAGTCTGAAACAAGCAATGAGTGGCACAGGTAGAATTTAGATCCAAGTCTCACTGGTTTCAGGATGAACAGTCCTAACACTACAGCAGTGACAGCAGCATCAAATGCTCAACATTTAAACTATGAGACAGTTTCCACCTCGTAATTCTCACTTCAGGTCACAGTATAGTATCAGAGCAAGTATAGAACAAAGTCTTTCATTTTCCCTCCAGATAATGTGCAAACAGTGTATTGATATCCGAATAATATTTGTTCCGTGACATAAGTTTATCAGACATTGAGTGAATAAATGAGTTTTGGTCAATAATGACATCAACATGAGTCTCTCTCATTCTTCAAAATTTGAGTTACTGTCTCACAACATCCCAAAGTAGGGAGTTAAGAGCACAAACTCCAGCAACTCTTAGACCTGAGTTTGAATCCTGTGTGTATCATTATAGCTCTGTGAACTTGGTAAACTAATTACTCTAAGCCTCATTATCCCCCTTTGCAAAATAGGGACAATAAGGACACCTAACCATAGAGGTCATGATACGCAGCTTAATGAGGAAATGTGAGTAAAGTATTTTGCTAGGTATGTAGTCCATGAAAGCAACTTAAAAAGTTATTGACTATTTTTATTAACATAAACTCTGTACTGTAGACTCAAGGAAGTCTCCCAGAGAGGCTGATATTTTAGTGGAGTCTAAAAGATTGTGAAGAATTTGACTGGTGAAGAAAGAGAAAGGGGAGGCCATTCTAAGAAGAGGAAATATCAAGTGGAAAGACTTGAAAGCATGGATACTGTTGGGGGTCTTGTGCTATGTGGCTACAAAAAAGATGAGGAGAGTCATAGGACATTAGCGTGGAAAGCTGGGTGGTAGCCATCTGGCAAAGTGCTTGAAAACAGCAAGCCAAGCTGTGTCAACTAAAGTACATTGGCTGTTGATCTCTCTAATAAAAATCATCATTGGTAATTATTAAATATGAAGATCACCAGGCCTTATTTCTCGAAATTATGATTTAGTAGGTATGCACTGGAATCCAGGAATGTGTTTTTATGTTTTTAAAAAAATGACTTTAAGTAATTTTTATCTTCAGAAAAATTTGAAAAACACTGGGTTTAGAATATGTGTGCATGTTTTATACATATATATTAATATATATAATTCACTCATATGTTCTTATGCTCTATAAATATATAATATTAAAATAGCCTACAAAATTAGAATATTTTATTCTACAAATACAGAGCATATAATTATATTTATGTAAATATCAAACATGCATATGCTCTATATATTAACCATAGAATGTGTCATATGGTCTATCAATAAAAATAAAATGTTTATATATATTTGATGTGTAAATAAAACTGTGAGGAATAATATGTATGTATATTCTCTACATAAATGTAAAAACTATATTTTTGGTATTTCTACTGTACTAATCAGGGCTCTCCAGAGAAACAGAACCAATACGGGATATATATGTATACATTTAAAAACACTTATTATAAGACATTGGCTCACAGAATGATGGAGACTAGAAGCCCCATGATTGTCCCTCCACAAATTAGAGATCCAGGAGAGCCAACGGTACACATTCCAATCTGAGGGCAGAAGAACATCGATGTCTCATCACAAGAAGTCAGGCAGAGAGAGTGAATTCTCCCTTTCTCTGCTTTTTTTTCTATCCAGGGCTTCAGTGGATTGGTTGAGGTCTACCCTCTTTGGGGAGGGCAATCTGATTTAATCAGTCCATCAATTCATATGCTAATCTCTTCTATCTCATCTGGAAACACCTTTACCTACACAACCAGATACAATGTTTAGCCAAATATCTGGACACGTGGTGCAGCCAAATTGACACATAAAATTAACCATCATATCTACATATAAATAAAACAAAATTGCCCTCATGTGCTGTTTGTTTTGAGTGCCAGTGGGAAGGATCTCTACTTTGAATTGTATATTTAAACACTTGAAAGAGAGGAAGAGGCCTCACCAATAAAGGATAATAGCTGATCATTGAGTGATTTGCAAAAAATCTTCTGAAAATCCTTCCTGAATGTTTGAGCATTCTTAACTATCACCCACTGACTCAACTAAGGGACATATTGGATTTGAGGCCTGTCAAGGAAAAGGAAGTCTTCTCTGATTTTTGTCAAAAATTCCTTTAAATAAGTTGGCACCTTATCCCCCCAATTGAACTGTGCACTTCTTTAAGGGAATGGACAATCTTTTACATTCCTTTCATGATCTACATCCCTTTCATGAGACATAGCACCTAGTATGCACTGAAGAATAAATATGAATTAAGAGCTTAGGAAGGGAAGACAGGAAGTATGTTGCTAGAATTGTCACACAGTGTCGACTGAACATCTCCAGAGCTGCAGAGTTTTTCCATGATGACAAAGAATATGCTATGTCTGCAGCCTTATGAATGAATTGGAAAAAAATCAGGTGCAACTCGTAGGAAGTAGATGCAACAACATGGATTAAAAAAAAAAAAAAAACCAAAAAACTAACAAAATAAAAATTCAAAAAAACCTTTAACTTCCAAAGGTACAGAAGCAGTTGGGTGCTAAAATACTAGAAGTCATCAACATTAGTTCCTCTTGAAAGAACTGCATGAAAACGTCAAAGATGTGTGTAAAGATGTTTTTGTGCTCAGTGGAAGAAAATGTTATTTCTTAGAGACAGTAATTTTGTGCAATTTCATTATATAAGAAACCAGCTTTAAAAACAGAATACCTTGAACAAATAGTAATACTAAAACATAGCCAAGATGAAGACAAAGGTATGTGCAGCCCATAGGTATCTTGTATGTTGATGGTCAGCATTACCAGATAAGAACACCTATAAAGGAGCAGGGTGAAGAAAATTTCTTGAAGTTGATCAGGAAAAATGAACTTTAACATCACCCACAGAAAAACACGCAACAATCAGAAAGCACTGGGGGGAAAAGGAAACTTGCTTAATAGTCTTTCTTCGTTAAAAAAAACAAACAAACAAAAAAACTCTTAAAAGATAAAGCACTCTTTTACCTGACAGTCTCTTACTTGCCTAACATTATCAAGTGCAGTAATTAGCTTTCTATCTCCCCTATTATTACTCTTTCTAGAGACTGGGCTGTGGTTTTAAAAGGCAAAGGGGTGAGATAGGGAGGGTGGGAGGAAGACTCAAGAGGGAGGAGATATGGGGATATATGTACATGTATAACTGATTCACTTTGTTATAAAGCAGAAACTAACACACCATTGTAAAGCAATTATACTCCAAAAAAGATGTTAAAAAATTAAAAAATTTAAAAAGAAAGACCTCAACATAGGAGAAAAAAATGTATGTGTCAGCTCTTTCACTAAAAAAAAAAAAAGACGGAGTTTCATTCCACTGTACAAAAGACACCTTCCTTCAAAGAAAATCATTTTGAAACTTGAAAAAACAGAGAAATAAATGATTCAATGGAAAAAGCATACAAACAGGAAATAACAATTACATTTAGGCATTGTATAAATCATTTAAAGAAAAGTGAAAGATGCTACGAAAATGAAAGATGAAGTTGAGTTCTAGAATTAGCTACTTAAATTCAAATTAAAAGTGGAAAAAAAAAGATTTGGGGTTGGGGAAAAACTGACAATGAAACATTCTAAATAATGTTACATAAAAAGCCAGAAAGAAGACAATTCTTCTATTTTTGAAATGCAACAATGAACATGATAAAAATAAGTAAATCAATGGAAGCTCTTGTCAATTAAGTTCAACCCCATTCAGCATTGGGCCAATGAAAGAAAAACTATTTAAAGTGCATTTGTGAGATTTCTTGAAATGTAACTGTGAGTTGAAGCTACAAATTGGTGAACATGTCTAAACTGGTAAAATAATTATTACCTGACACATACAAAAGAAAATGACTCAGAATCCTACAAACTAGAAAATTAGTAACAGATCTTTAGAACCACTTAAATATTTTTTTCTGCAATACATAAATATATGATGGTCAGATAATGTACATTATGAGAAAATGGCAAAGCAATAACCAACTTTGACAACAGGAGAAGTATTGGAGAACAATGTAGTAAAGGATAAGAGAGCCAAAAATGTTTCCTTTGGTAATAGGTACCTTTTAATCTCATGCCAAAAAATATACTTACCATATATTTATGTCATCGAATTCCACATCATTATAGCAAGTTTATGCCAAGTACATCTGCGTTTTTTACAAAAGGAACATAAGAGTGAAATAAAGTCCTATTTCTTGTGCTACATGTCTTTTGGTAAGCATGACTTAATTTCCCTACTTCCTGTGTTCTGACTCTAGGTGCTTAGTGCCCAGGCTAGCAGGTATATGATAGGCAGAGACACTCTATATACGGCAATTGAGTAACAGCTCAATTAGTTGATTTCAAACACTACAGTCCATTGATGCAGACTATATTATAGAAACATTTCACACAACAATATAATTATGACTGTACAGTTATGACTGTTTTAGTTTTTCTAAGCCATTTATACCTAATATCCAGTGGTGTATAAAGATAATTCAGTATATATGAAAAATACTGACCAATTAAACCGAAAACTTTCAGGTGAAAGCTGTTCCCAACTGGGAACAAAGAGAAACAAAGAACTCAACATACACACATGAATATAAAATAACTACTGTTTTACTTTTTTCAAACAAAATATTATATTTGTCTACAACTGGTTATTATTCAAGGGATATACATACATTGTATATACTGTAGCTGACCAAATACTAATCACACGCTATATTTTTATACTAACTATATACTATACCATGCTCTATCCTAATCATTAACTATAGTGTAATTTATACTAAAGTCCAAAGAAGACATAAATGAAGATTTTTACATCTCTACTGTGATAGAGGTCTATCTTTCAGTGACATCATATTTGACATTATAAAAGAGAACTGAGATGAAGAGAAAAAGTAATAAAAAAAACTTCCTTGAATATATACTCTAGTATTACTCTGCTGAATTGAAACAGACTCTAAGTGAAAGTAAACAATGATTAGCTGATTAATATTTTAAGCAATTGCTATTTTTAAAAATAAAAATATGCTCTTTATTTTGAATAAAGGATTTAAAAATTTCATATGCTAAAAGAAAGCTTTTAATTGTTCATGTTTATTTGGATAATAAAATATCTTTAGTGCACTAGGACAATGATGTTGATATTTGAGGATGACAGATTAACAAAAGGAAAATGCTTTAATTTAAATGATTACACTCTCTCTACAGCCCAAGAATAGGGATGTGTGTGTATCTATGTTATCTATCTATCTATCTATTGAGAAAGATGGTGGAGGGCAGGTACCAACACTGTACTTGACAATTTTGCTTGTCTGGTCATGTGACAGAGACTATTTGCAATTAAATAAAATTACCTTGAACCAGAGGGCAGACAGCAGAAGCAAGAAGAACTACAGTTGTGCAGCCTGTGGAACAAAACCCACATTCACAGAAAGATAGACAAGATGAAAAGGCAGAGGGCTATGTACCAGATGAAGGAACAAGATAAAACACCAGAACACACTAAATGAAGTGGAGATACGCAACCTTTCAGAAAAAGAATTCAGAATAATGAGAGTGAAGATGATCCAGGACCTCGGAAAAATAATGCAGACAAAGATCGAGAAGATGCAAGAAATGTTCAACAAAGATCTAGAAGAATTAAAGAACAAACAAACAGAGATGAACAATACAATAACTGAAATGAAAAATACACTAGAAGGAATCAATAGCAGAATAACTGAGGCAGAAGAAGGGATAAGTAACCTGGAAGACAGAATGGTGGAATTCACTGCTGCGGAACAGAATAAAGAAAAAAGAATGAAAAGAAATGAAGACAGCCTAAGAGACTTCTGGGACAACATTGAACGCAACAACATTTGCATTATATGGGTCCCAGAGGGAGAAGAGACAGAGAAAGGACCCCAGAAAATATCTGAAGAGACTATAGTCGAAAACTTCCCTAACATGGGAAAGCAAATAGCCACCCAAGACCAGGAAGCGCAGAGAGTCCCATACAGGAGAAACACTCAGAGACAAATGGTAATCAAATTGGCAAAAATTAAAAACAAAGAAAACTTATTGAAAGCAGCAAGGGAAAAACGACAAATAACATACAAGGGAACTCCCATAAGGTTAACAGCTGATTTCTCAGCAGAAACAGTACAAGCCAGAAGGGAGTGGCATGATATAATTAAAGGGATGAAAGAGAAGAACCTACAACCAAGATTACTCTACCCAGCAAGGATCTCATTCAGATTCGACGGAGAAATCAAAAGCTTTACAGACAAGCAAAAGCTAAGAGAATTCAGCACCACCAAACCAGCTCTACAACAAATGCTAAAGGAACTTCTCTTAGTGGGAAACACAAGAGAAGAAAAGGACCTACAAAAACAAACACAAAACAATTAAGAAAATGATAATAGGAACATATATATCGATAATTACCTTAAACGTGAATGGATTAAATGCAACAAAAGACACAGGCTTACTGAATGGATACAAAAACAAGACCCATATATATGCCCTCTACAACAGACCCACTTCAGACCTAGGGACACATACAGACTGAAAGTGAGGGGATGGAAAAAGATATTCCATACAAATGGAAATCAAAAGAAAGCTTGTGTAGCAATACTCATATCAGATAAAATAGACTTTAAAATAAAGAATGTGACAAGAGACAAGGAAGGACACTATATAATGATCAAGGGATCAAACCAAGAAGAAGACGTAACAATTATAAATATATATGCACCCAACATAGGAGTAACTAAATACATAAGGCAACTGCTAACAGCTTTAAAGGTGGATATCAACAGTAACACAATAATAGTGGGGGACTTTAACACCTCACTTACACCAATGGACAGGTCATCCAAACAGAAAATTAATAAGTAAACACAAGCTTTAAGTGACACAATAGAACAGATAGATTTAATTGATATTTGTAGGACATTCCATCCAAAAACAGCAGATTACACTCTTCTCAAGTGCTCACAGAACATTCCCCAGGATAGATCACATCTTGGGTCACAAATCAAGCCTCAGTAAATTTAAGAAAATTGAAATCATATCAAGCATCTTTTCTGACCACAATGCTATGAGATTAGAAATCAATTACAGGGAAAACAACGTAAAAAATACAAACACATGGAAGCTAAACAATACATTACTAAATAAGGAAGAGAGCACTGAAGAAATCAAAGAGGAAATCAAACACTACCTGGAGACAAATGACAATGAAAACACGACAATCCAAAACCTATGGGATGCGGCAAAAGCAGTTCTAAGGGGAAAGTTTATAGCTATACAAGCCAACCTCAAGAAACAAGAAAAATCTCAAACAATCTAAACTTACACCTTAAAGAACTAGAGGAAGAAGAACAAACAAAACCCAAAGTTAGCAGAAGGGAAGAAATCATAAAGATCAGAGCAGAAATAAATGAAATAGAAACAAAGAAAACAATAGCAAAGATCAATAAAACTAAAAGCTGGTTCTTTGAGAAGATAAACAAAATTGATAAACCATTAGCCAGGCTCATCAAGAAAAAGAGGGAGAGGACTCAAATCAATAAAATTAGAAATGAAAAAGGAGAAGTTACAACAGACACCACAGAAATACAAAGCATCCTAAGAGACTACTACAAGCAGCTCTATGTCAATAAAATGGACAACCTGGAAGAAATGGACAATTTTTTAGAAAGGTATAACCTTCCAAGACTGAACCAGGAAGAAACAAAATATGAACAGACCAATCACAAGCAATGAAATTGAAACTGTGATTAAAAACCTTCCAACAAACAAAAGTCCAGGACCGGAGAGCTTCACAGGTGAATTGTATCAAACATTTAGAGAAGAGCTAGCACCCATCCTTCTCAAACTCTTCCAAAGAACTGCGGAGGAAGGAACACTCCCAAACTCATTCTATGAGGCCGCCATCACCCTGATACCGAAACCAGACAAAGATAATACAAAAAAAGAAAATTACAGACCAATATCACTCATGAATATAGATGCAAAAATCCTCAACAAAATACTAGCAAACAGAATCCAACAGAACACTAAAAGGATCATATGCCATGATCAAGTGGGATTTATCCCAGGGATGCAAGGATTCTTCAATATATGCAAATGAATCCATGTGATACACCATATTAACAAATTAAAGAAGAAAAACCATATGATCATCTCAATGGACACAGAAAAAGCTTTTAACAAAATTCAACACCCATTTGTGATAAAAACTCTCCAGAAAGTGGGCATAGAGGGAACCTACCTCAATATAATAAAGGCCATATATGAAAAACCCATAGCAAACATCATTCTGAATGGTGAAAAAATGAAAGCATTTCCTCTAAGATCAGGAACAAGACAAGGATGTCCACTCCCACCACTATTATTCAACATAGTTTTGGAAGTCCCAGCCATGGCAATCAGAGAAGAAAAATAAATAAAAGGAATACAAATTGGCAAAGAAGAAGTAAAACAGTCACTGTTTACAGATGACATGATACTATACATAGAGAATGCTAAAGATGCCACCAGAAAACTACTAGAGCTAATCAATGAATTTGGTAAAGTTGCAGGATACAAATTAATGCACAGAAATCTCTTGCATTCCTATACACTAACAGTGAAAGATCAGAAAGAGAAATTAAGGAAACACTCCCATTTACTATTGCAACAAAAAGAATAAGATACCTAGGAATAAACCTACCTAGGGAGACAAAAGGCCTGTATGCAGAAAACTATAAGACACTGATGAAAGAAATTAAAGATGATAAAAACAGATGGAGATATATACCCTGTTCTTGGATTGGAAGAATCAATATTGTGAAAATGACTATACTACCCAATGCAATCTACAGATTCAATGCGATCCATATCAAATTACCAATGGCATTTTTTTACAGAACTAGAACAAAAAATCTTAAAATTTGTATGGAGACACAAAAGACCCCAAATAGCCAAAGAAGTCTTGAGGGAAAAACATGGAACTGTAATAATCAGACTCCCTAGCTTCAGACAAAGCTACAGTAATCAAGACAATATGGTACTGGCACAAAAACAGAAATATAGATCAATGGAACAGGATAGAAATAAACCCATGCACCTATGGTCAACTAATACGTGACCAAGGAGGCAAGGATATACAATGGAGAAAAGACAGTCTCTTCAGTAAGTGGTGCAGGGAAAACTGGACAGCTACATGTAAAAGAATGAAATTAGAACACTCCCTAACACCATACACAAAAATAAGCTCCAAATGGATTAGAGACCTAAATGTAAGACCGGACACTATAAAACTCTTAGAGGAAAACATAAGAAGAACACTCTTTCACATAAATCACAGCAAGATCTTTTTTGATCCACCTCCTAGAGTAATGGAAATAAAAACAAAAATAAACAAATGGGACCTAATGAAACTTAAAAGCTTTTGCACAGCAAAGGAAACCATAAACAAGATGAAAAGACACCCTGAAAATGGGAGAACATATTTGCAAATGAATCAACGAACAAAGGATTAATCTCCAAAATATGTAAATAGCTCATGCAGCTCAATATTAAAAAAACAAACAACCCAATCAAAAATGGGCAGAAGACCTAAACTGACTTTTCTCCAAAGACATACAGATGGCCAAGAAGCACATGAAAAGCTTCTCAACACCACTAATTAGTAGAAAAATGCAAATCAAAACTACAATGAGGTATCACCTCACCCCAGTTAGAATGGGCATCATCAGGAAATCTAGAAACAACAAATGCTGGAGAGGGTGTGGAGAAAAAGGAACCCTCCTGCACTGTTGGTGGGAATGTAAATTGATACAGCCACTGTGGAGAACAGTATGGGGGTTCCTTACAAAACTAAAAAGAGAATTACCATATGACCCAGCAATCCCACTACTGGGCATATACCCAGAGAAAACCATAATTGAGAAAGCCACATGCACCCCAACATTCACTGCAGCACTATTTACAATAGCCAGGTCATGGAAGCAACCTAAATGCCCAGTGACAGACGAATGGATAAAGAAGATGTTGTTCATATATACGATGGAATATTACTCATCCATAAAAAGAAGCGAAATTGGGTCATTTGTAAAGATGTGGATGGATCTAGAGACTGTCATACAGATTGTAGTAAGTCAGAAAGAGAAAAACAAATATCGTATATTAACGCATATATGTGGAACCTAGAAAAATGGTACAGATGAACTGGTTTGCCGGGCAGAAATTGAGACACAAATGTAGAGAACAAACGTATGGACACCAAGGGGTGAAAGCAACAGGGGGTGCGGGTGGGGGTGGCATGAACTGGGCGATTGGGATTGACATGTATACACTAATGTGTATAAAATGGATGACTAATAAGAACCTGCTGTATAAAAAAATAAATAAAATAAAATTCAAAAATTAAAGACAAATAATTCAAATTTTGCATTCTGTTTCATGCTAAATCCATTACTATAAAAATAAGGTTTTTAATTACCACTAAGTAAAATTGACAACCGAAAAAACAAAAAATTACTTTGAACAGTAAAGTTTCTAAAGACCACTTAAAAACTTGTAGGAAGAAATTACCCCAAGTATATGCACTTAAAAGTTAGTTACAACTCAACGTTTCCAGTTATTTATTTTATTTATTTATTTTTTTGCGATATGCGGGCCTCTCACTGTTGTAGCCTCTTCCGTTGTGGAGCACAGGCTCCGGATGTGCAGTCTCAGCGGCCATGGCTCACGGGCCCAGACGCTCCGTGGCATGTGGGATCTTCCCGGACAGGGGGACGAACCCGTGTCCCCTGCATCGGCAGGAGGGCTCTCAACCACTGCGCCACCAGGGAAGCCCTCCAGTTATTTTTGTAGTCAGACTTCAAGATCAAATATTTTAAATTAAAAGTTCTTCATGCCAATATCTCTCTAGCTGATTTTAGATGAAGAATACAGTATGATCAACTAATTAAATATCCTTTCAGTGTCACATGATATAACATGGTTTCCTTATTCTAACCCTTTATTGTGATGTCAATCTCATAATGGCCAATTTGTTTATATTACCACCATTACAATGAATATAAATTTACAATTCTCATTTATATTCTGAGCTCTTAAAACTATCTATTTCATTAATATTAAACACTGTAAGCACTATTTACAATAGCCAAGATAATGGAAGGAACAAAAGTGCCCATCAACAGATGAATGGGCAAAGAAGGTGTGGCATATATATGATATATATTTGCAGCAAAGTGGATGGACCAAGAGAAACATATTGAGTAACTGAGACAAAGACAAATACTGTATGAGATCACTTATATGTGGAATCTAAAAAATATTACAAATAAATGTATATGCCAAACAGAAATAGACTCACAGGTATGGAAAACAAATTAGTGATTACCAATGGGGAGAGGAAAGGGGGAGGGACAAATTAGGGGTATGGAATTAAGAGATATAAACTACTATATATAAAATACATAAGCAACAAGGAAAAGCACATCTTGTAATAACTTTTAATGGAGTATAATCTGTAAAATACTGAATCACTATGCTGTATAACTGAAATTAATAAAATATAAATCAACTATACTTTAATAAAATATTAAACACTGTGATGCTAAGAAATATATCTTTTGAAGAATTATATTTTAAAACCTTCAAATAATAAAACATTTTCCATCCTTTTAAGCAGAAAACATTTATTCTCTAGATTACAATATTGACAAAGGCAGCTTTATCTACTTGTGTCATATTCCATATTGGGGAGGGAGGGGGAAGTGAGCTAAGAGATTTAGAACATAGTCAAACATCATTTGAATGGCTTTCACAACTGCTTAAGTGTTTGCACAATCACAAAGTTTGAACAACAACAGCATTAGTATTCAATAAAAGCAGGTAAATTCAGTTCTTATATTTGAGTGACTGAATAAAATATTCAACTCCCTGAAGGTGTTTAAAGAACAAGTTACTTTGTGATGACTTAATAATGTCCTTTTGCAAGGTAGGGTGGTAGCTGAGCCCTCAGAGAATGAAGGGCACACATTAATTTAAAATCATGAGTAAACCCAATAAAAATTTTTCTTATTCCAAAGAAATAATAATAGTCTCTTTTGCCTGTATAAAGTTGAACTGCATGAGTGGTAATATTCATATAAAAAGCCTTACATCTGTCCTGTTTAGTTTGGGAAGTCATTTTGGATGTATAAATTCCAACTGAATTTTCTATGAATTTTAGTTATTTAGTAGCCATTAAATTTTGTCACAAACTGTGAAATTTCTCCTAAAGAGTATATTTTAGCTTTTAAAAAAGTTAATATCACAGGAGTGATGTCACCAAGATGGTAGCGTAAGTTGTTCCTGACTTTGCTCCCCCTCACGAGAAAAACTAACAAGTTTTCATGGACAAGACACCAGTGAGAATGAGGCTGAAGCACCCTCTTGCACCACAGTGACTAAGACAGACTGTATTAGAAGGGTAAGAGGAGCGGACCCACAATGGCCCTCCCTCAGGCTGCCACAGCATCATACTGAGAGGTCTCTCCCGGGCCTAAGGTTCCCCCAATGGGGACAGAGAGCCCAGGGATGACATACATCCCCCTCCAGCATTGTGGGTTGCTTCGTGGGAGCCCCTAATCTGGCTTTTCTCCATGCGGATTGCAGGGAACTCTGTGAGGTTCAACCACTGGGAATCTGATTGGGATGCAGAAGGAGGGAGGGGATTCCAACAACCAGGAGACCAAGTCCCTACATGCACAGCCCAAGGAGTAGTCCCAACCCACAGCTTTGCTCATCTGCAGAATCAAGTTCAGGGCACAGTCTGACCAAGGAGCTTGGCATAGTGCAGGTCTGCCTGACTTGGGTCTCCAGATGAGGAGTTGTGCCCATCCTGCCACCTGATCTGCCCATGACCAGATATAAGAGCCTTACCTGCTGTGGATCGTGGCTCCTGGACCCTCCGGACCAGAAAGCCTGTTTGGAAAATTTGGGGAGTTGCCTGAAGTGGGCCCTCCCTGAGACATAGCCTCACTCTTTGCAGAGCATGGCTCCCAGTCCTACCTAACAGGAAGGACTGGCAAGAACACCTAGAAGCTGCGTAACCCAGCAACTCCTGAGCCGAGAGGTGGGCAGCAGAGCTGATCACCGCCAAAGCAGAGCCAGTGGCCCTGTTCAGTCAGGAAACGTGGGGCATGGGTTGGCTTGAGTCAAGAGCACAAAGAACTTTAGTGGCCTTGGAACTACTCTCTCTGTGCCAGGGCAAGGAAATTAATTAGTAGCCCTACTTATTGCCAAATACAGCTTTCAGACCACTGAGCCAGGGAACTGTATCAGAGTACATGGGAAGCTGCATAGCCCATCAATAGCCCTGCTTACGGTGACACTAACAGAAAGCACAGCCTGTGGCTTTCTCTGTCTGCAGAGCAAAACTGGTGGCCTCACCTGACCAGGAATTTAGTGCAGACTCTTGCCTGATTTGGATCCCCAAACAGTGAGCTGTGCTGGCTCTGGGTCCTGCCCTGATCTCCTTCCAGGGCAGAAAAGGTAATTTAGAGCCCCATCCACTGCTGAGTAGAGGACCCAGTTCCTGACCAGAGAATCCAGGCAACTGCAAAGTCCCTCCTATAGCCTCCCTTGGGCAGGGAACAAAGCCAACAGTTCTATCCAGTTAATCTCAGCCAGTGGCATATTCCAACCCCAGCTCAAACAGTTACCTCACCCCAAAATAAACCCTAAGAGCAGGCCCCATCTGCCTAAGTACAGTAAGTCCCCTACCTATGAACCTTCAAGTTGCGGTGAACTTTCAAAGATGTGAATGTGTGTTCCCATGTCCAATCACATAAGTTAGTTCACATGTCTGGGGTACACTGTCACGTGCATGCATCCTCTGCAAGTGGTTGTGCTTTTGTGTACTTTACTGTACAGTACTGTATAGAGTACAGTAGTATAGTATTTTTATTTCAAGCCCAGGATGTCCAGAAACAAGCGTAAAAGTAGCAGTGATGCAGCTGGTTCTGCTAACAAGTGCCAAACAATAACGATGGAAACAAAAGGGAAAATAATTGAGAGTGAAGCGACAAGAGGAAGAAGAAGTAACCGCAGAACTGAAGAGATTCACAACACAGGGAACGGCAAGGGGATTCTCTTCATTTGAGAGGCACTGTTAGTTTTTGAGGCACGGGACGCAAACAGAGAACAGTACACGAAGGTTGCAGCAGCTGTTCAGAATGCAATCCAGTGTTACCGTGTCATCTATGATGAGAAAAAAAGAGCTACTACCCAGTTATCACTGGATAGGTTTTTCAAGAGGGTCGATAGAATTGAATCCGGCAAGGAACCAGAACCTGTGCCATCAACGTCAGGCGTGAGTGAAAGTGCAGCTTGCCCTCCGTCTCCTGTTGCTGACGATCCTTCAGTTCTACTGTCTCCCACCTCCTCTCCCTCCTCCAGTCAGTAACTCTTCTTGCCTGTTCACTCGATGCCAGCCCCTGTATGCCAGCTGTTGTACTGTATTCTGTACTGTTCAAGGTACTGTACTGTAAGATTAAAAATGTTTTATTTTTTGTGCCTGTTTATTTTTTATGCATTATGTGCGTGAAAAGTATTATAAACCTATTACAATACAGTACTATATAGCCGATTTGTTAGCTGGGTACCTAGGCTAACTCTGTTGGACTTAGGAACAAATTGGACTTACACACACACTCTCAGAATGGAACTCGTTTCTATGTAGGGGACTTACTGTATTTACTAGCAGACATGTCCGGAAGCCCAAAGTGAGCTGACTGGTGAGGTACTGTCTGCCAAAGCAAACCTGCGGTCTGGAAGAGGAGACAACTTACTCAAATGCACAAAATACCAACAAAAGGAATCAAGGATCATGAAAAACCAGAAAAATAAGAGACCACCAAAGGAAACGAATAAAGCTTTAATAATTGATCCTTAAGGAATAGGGATCTATGAACTATTAGAAAAAGAATTCAGAATAATCCTCTTAAAGAAGTGAAATGCAAGAACACAAAGACAAATAAACAAAATAAGGAAAATCATGCATGAACAAAACAAGAAGCTCAACAAAGAAACAGAAACGATAAAAAAAAAACCTCACAGAAATCAGTAACTGAAAGGAAGAATTCAACAGAGAGCTTCAGTGCAGCCTTGAGTATGCAGAAAAAGAAGTGACCTGGAAGATAGGACATTTGAAATTATCCAGTCAGAGGGGAAAAAGAAAAACAAAGAATGAAAATGAATGAAGAAAGTCTATGGGAATTATGAGACACTGTGCAAAGAAATAATATTCTCTTTATGGTAATTCCAGACGGAGGAAAGGGACAGATAGTATATTTAAAACAATAATGGCTGAAAACTCCCCAAACCTGGGGAGAGAAATAGATATTCACACTTAAGAGGCCCAAAGGGCAACAAATAGGTTGAACCCAAATAGGACTATACTGAGATATGTTATAATTAAATTGATTTCAATGGTATTTCTTACAGAAACAGAAAATACAATGCTAAAATATATACGGAACCACAAAAGACCCCAAGTAGCCAAAACAATCCTGAGAAAGAGCAAAGTGGGAGGCAACATATTTCCTGATTTCAAACAGGATATCTTTAATACGATAAAGATACACTCATCAAAAGAGTAAGGTAAAAAACAGACACAAAAATCAATGTAACAGAGGTTAGAGCCCAGAAATAAACCTAAGCATATACAATCAACTAATATTTGACAAGGGAGCCAAAAATACTCAATGGATAAAAGACAGCCTCTTCAATAAATGGTGCTGGGAAAATTGGATATTCACATGTAAAAGAATGAAACTAGACCCCTATTACATGACTCACAAAACTTAATTCAAAATGGATTAAAGACTTAAATATAAGACTTGAAACTATGAAACTCTTAGAAGAAAACATAGGAAAATACCTACTTGACACAGGTCTTGGCAAAGTTTTTTTTGGATATGACATCTATTTTTTTTAACATCTTTATTGGAGTATAATTGCTTTACGATGGTGTGTTAGTTTCTGCTGTATACAAAGTGAATCAGCTATACACATACATATATCCCCATATCCCCTCCCCCTTGTGTCTCCCTCCCACCCTTCTAGGTGGTCACAGAGCAGCTGCTATGCAGCTGTGCTACGCGGCTGCTTCCCACTAGCTGTTTTACGTTTAGTAGTGTATATATGTCCACGCCACTCTCTCACTTCATCCCAGCTTACCCTTTATCCTCCCTGTGTCCTCAACTCTATTCTCTACATCTGCGTCTTTATTCCTGTCCTGCCCCTAGGTTCATCAAAACCATTTGTTTTTTTTTTTAGATTCCCTATATATGTGTTAGCATATGGTATTTGTTTTTCTCTTTCTCATTTACTTCACAGCCACTATGGAGAACAGTACTGTATTTTATATTACAGAAATATTCATTTGTGGAGAATAGTATGGCGGTTTCTTAAAAAACTAAAAATAGAACTACCTAATGACACAGCAATCCCACTACTGGGCATATACCCTGGGAAAACCAAAGTTCAAACAGAGACATGTACCACAATGTTCACTGCAGCCCTAATTACGATAGCCAGGACATGGAATCAACCTAAGTGTCCATCAACAGATGAATGGATAAAGAAGTTGTGGCACATATATACAATAGAATATTACTCAGCCATAAAAAGAAACAAAACTGAACTATTTGTAGTGAGGTGGATGGACCTAGAGTCTGCCGTACAGAGTGAAGCAAGTCAGAAAGAGAAAAACAAACACCGTATGCTAACACATATATATGGAATCTAAAAAAAAAAAAAACGGTTTTGATGAACCTAGGGGCAGGACAGGAATAAAGACACAGATGTAGAGAATGGAGCTGAGGACACGGGGAGGGGAAAGGGTAAGCTGGGATGAAGTGAGAGAGTGGGATGGACTTATACATACTACTCAATGTAAAATAGATAGCTAGTGGGAAGCAGCCGCATAGCACAAGGCGATCAGCTGGGTGCTTTGTGACCACCTAGAGGGGTGGGATAGGGAGGGTGGGAGAGAGACGCAAGAGGGAGGGGATATGGGGATATATGTATACTTATAGCTGATTCACTTTGTTATACAGCAGAAACTAACACACCATCGTAAAGCAATTATACTCCAATAAAGATGTTACAGAAAAAAGACAAAAAAGAAATATTCATTTGCATGTAGAAAATTTAGAAAATACAGATCAGCTCCCAGTAAATGCAAAATAATAAGTAAGTGTAATTTCACCATTCACAGCATGTTTTAGGCTTTGTTCAGTTTCTTTAACATCCTTAAGCACCTAATTTTGACCTGCTTCTCATTTCCCCTGTAGCTAGGTTTCAAACTGCCTCCATTCTACTACTTTTACTTAACAGTGTGATTTTTGTTTCTCAGGTCTATTTTTTTAATTCCTCCTACTCTTACCTTCTTGAACTGTTCTTTAAAAGGCAATGTAAGCTTTCCTCTCTTCCAGAAAGGCTGGAAGTCTTTCACTTTTCTGAGCCTCTTTCCCACAAAAAGCAGAGGAACCCTATGTCAAAGCCAATTCCAGTAGATTTTCCTGGAAGCCATTCTGTTTACACTCCACTTGGGTAGAAATGATCTTCACGAACCTTGAGGAGAGACTCTCACTTCACTCTCTATGTGCATCTTGGCTTTGATTGTAGAGACATGGACTCCACTTGAGGGCAGACACTTCTCACTGCCACAAACATTAAGCAATTTTCACTCCTCCTTGAGATTAATCTCAGCATTATCTTGGCAAGTGGTAGTGCTATTCTTGGGTCTCTGAATAGTACTTTTTCTTAAGGGCCCATGCCCTTAAGTTCATGCCCCTGCATGAACTTTCTGGCTCAAAGCCCGATGTTACTGATTGGTTTGTACTATCCAAAGGTTTAAATGGTGTGTGTTTTATAACGCATGTCAGAAAGAACTGACACAAAATCAGACAGAAACCTTATATACTGTTCAAAAGCATGAAGAAACACAACCTCACTTACTTATTCCAGAAGCCTGTAAAAGCTATTAATATATGTGTGGGTTTGTGTGTGTGTGTACACGCGCCATTTACCCGCATATCTCGGAGATATTGTGGGTTCGGTTCCAGACTACCATAATAAAGCGAACATTGCAATACAGTGGGTCACACAGATTTTTTTGTTTCCCAGTGCATGTAAAATTTATGTTTACACTATACTGTAGTCTACTAAGTGTGCAATAGCATTTTGTCTAATAAAATATGTACATACCTTAATTAAAAAATAGTTTATTGCTAAAAAAATTAACCACCATGTGAGCCTTCAGCAAGCTGTAACAGTAACATCAAAGATCACTGATCACGGGCTTCCCTGGTGGCGCAGTGGTTGAGAGTCCACCTGCTGATGCAGGGGACACAGGTTCATGCCCCATTCCGGGAAGATCCCACATGCCGCAGAGCGGCTGGGCCCGTGAGCCATGGCCGCTGGGCCTGCGCGTCTGGAACCTGTGCTCCGCAACGGGAGAGGCCACAACAGTGAGAGGCCCGCATACTGCAAAAAAAAAAAGAAAAATAAAAAAAAACAAAAAAAAAAACGATCACAGATCACCACAAAAAATAGAATAATGAAAAAGTTTTAAACATTGTGAGAATTACTGAAATGTGACACAGACATGAAATGAGCAAATGCTGTTAAAAGAATGGTGCTCTTAGACTCGCTTGACACAGGGTTGCCAAAACCTTCAGTTTGTAAAAAACGAAATTTCTGTGAAACACAATAAAGCAAAGTACAATAAAAGAAGGTTTTCCTATACTTTAAAACATACGTTAAGCCATTTCCCCCCCTCACTGGAACGTTCATGGTAGAAATCTCAAGTTAAGAACAGGCAGTATACTTTAACTTGATTTTTTTTTTTTTTTTTTTTTTTTTTTTTTTGCGTTACTCAGGCCTCTCACTGTTGTGGCCTCTGCCATTGTGGAGCACAAGCTCCGGACGCGCAGGCTCAGCGGCCATGGCTCACGGGCCCAGCCACTCCGTGGCACGTGGGATCTTCCTGGACCGGGGCACGAACCCGTGTCCCCTGCATCGGCTGGCGGACTCTCAACCACTGCGCCACCAGGGAAGCCCATAACTTGATTTTGGAAGTGTTGAAATAAGTGTGCTACTTAGGTCTGCAAAACATTGTATAAGGCATTTTCTTTCTTTTGTAATGCTACAAGTGTCTGTTGGTCTCTTCAGTGAGGCCAATTTGAGAAGCCATGAGTACAAAACAGAACAACAGCTAGAGTCAGCCACTTGGAAGTCACTATGATATTGTCATTCAATGTTTTCACTACAGAAAGAATTATTAAGTAGGCAAAAGAATTAGGGACTCCTGTGACAGATTTCTGCCCAGCTTCTAGTATTAATTAGCTCAAAAACTTTGGTCAGGTTTCAGCATGTGTGTGCCTTTGTTTCTCCAAATATAAAATGACGAAGATTTACCAAGTGGTCTCTAAATTTCCTTCCGTCCTTAGAATCTTAAGAGTGTAATTCTGTTTCTATTATCCAATAAAAAACAAACAAACAAGTAAATCCATCAATTATGGTGAGCTTTAATTTGAAGTTTGGAGGAAACAGGTTTTATGGGATATGATAGTCTTGTGTAGCCCTAGGTAGGCTGATTTAAGAGAATTTCTTCAAATGCCAACGCTTTCACAAGTGAAATGAGAATTATTTCATGGATCCTACCAAGCTCGGAATGTTCTTATGCTGTTCTAGTGAGCAAAAGTAAGTGTAAAGATACTACTAATTTTAAATTTCAATGCATATATAGCATCATTTCTATGTAAATGCAGGCCTATATCTATCAAGTAGGTACACAGTAGTCCTTAGCATTTTGGCCTTAGCTGCCAATGTGCTTGCTGGTCAGGTGACTGATTGCTACATTCTACTACAGGTACTCAATAGACAACACCAAATAAGAGCCTTACTATGGCATATAGAGGTCTGGACAGAATGTAAAATGGAAAGTTAGTGTCTGTATGAATAAAATAAAAGTTTTCCTTTTGAGAGCGAGACTCAAACTCTGGGTTGCTTCCTCATCTGAAAAATAGAGGAGGCTTGATTTTTATGAGGAGTTGGTAAACTGTGACTCACAAGCCAAAGGCAGCTGCTGCCTGTTTATGTAAATAAAGTTTTATTGGAACACAACAATGTCCATTTGTTTGTATATTGTTTATGGCTGCTTTCACAGTACAAAAGCAGAGTGAAGTAGCTGTGACAGAGACCATATCACCTGTCAGAACTAAAATATTTTATTCTCTGGTGTTTTACTGAAAAAGTTTGCCCACTTTGGTTAAAATGTTCACTGTTCTTTCTTCCAGCACTGGTATTATAGGACAAAAGTTATCTCACCAATGTGTAAATGGATCAGTTAGAGGTAGTCGAAACCATTTCTCAAACAATATCAGCTCTTAAGATAAGTGTCCACCAACTGTAGACCAGCCTTACAGGCAGCTAGGTGTGACCACATGGCTCCCTTCTGTCCAATGGCACATGCCACTCCACATGAGTGAAGTGATGTGTGCAATTTTTGAGTTGGGTTCTTAAAAAGTTTCTGTTTGCCTCCCATCCACTCTCTCCTTCCTCCTCCTGCACTGCATAAAACTGTTACAGATGGATCAGCCCTTAGACTTATTGACATAAAAGAATACAGGGCCACTCTCCATCCCTCAAACTCTTACCTCTGAATCGTTATATGAGAGAAATAAACTTCTGTGTTATTTAAGCTTCTGCATTTTGGGGTGTCTTTGTTAAAGCAGCTTAGCAGCACACCAGTACAGTGCCTGCTATCCAGGTGAATTATTCACATCACCCCCCTTCATCCTCAAAAGTGTCCTGGGTTGGATGACAAATGACACAGTCACCCTAGCTCTATACACACAAGAGGTTATGTTTATATTGTGAGCTCATTTCCCTACCTTGAGAAATATTTTGCCCCAATAAGCATTACCATTCAAGAACACTGTTTATTATAAAAAAAGTATTCTCACCTTTGAACAACCCAAAGGGCAGAGACTGATGCTTTTTTTATGTTTTGAAAGTGAAACAGGACAAACTCTAAAAAGCCTTTGAAGATAAAGGCACAGGACAAAAAAGCAGCTGAGCACAATCCTCATTCTTGAAAAAAATGGCTTTCAGAACTGTACTGTCATCGCAAAGTTGCAGAAGCTTTCAACTTGAAGAGGACCTGCCTATCAAAAACAAGAAAAGCCAACAATTCCATGGGGACAGTGAAGTCATGGCCAAGAGTTAACCAAAAAGAGCAAAAGGGAGGAGACCAGCCCTAGTTTGGGAGGAGGGGACGACTTTTATGTATTAGATCTCTCCTGAGGACTGAAGTACGTAATTCTTCATATTGTAAAATTTCTCAAAGGTCTTGACCAGAAGGCAAAAATGAAGCTGCAAACCAGAACTAGGAACCAAATGTTGGACAAGACTGAGGTACATAGCCCTGCCCTTGTCTGGGGATGTCTGGGCAATACCACCATCCCCCCTTCCTCTCTAGCAAGCACTACCTCACCACTATCTGTCTTGCACATCAGGACTAATTTCATCATACCTTTTATTCTTGTTTTGGTCAGTCACTAGTAGTCACATAATCCCACAGTTTCATTTCAAATTTCTCTCTATGCATCACCTTTTCTGGGTCCTTCTCCTGCCAGTTTCTACCCCCAAAACCTTTAAGTGAGGATCAGATTCAAACAAAACGTCCTACTTCTCAACCTCTCTTATGATCATTAACTTCACCTTCTTTCTCTGTGACCTGATTCTCCTGTAAGGATGCTGCTTCCCCACAGTTCTCTCAGTCGGTGGATTGTTCTTCCTTCTGTGTCCCTGTCTCTATCTGCAAGTGTGCAAGGGTCCTCCTTGCCCCTCTTTGTTGCTCTCAGACATCTCTCTCCCTTTCACCTAAAAACATCCACAGACTGAAGCTTCATCCATCAGACCACACCACCCATCGCCCATCCTTTCTTAGTCAATCTACAATATTATTTCTTGGAGATTTTATCACCTGGCTTACAGTCATTCTCTAGAATTACCCCTCTCAATTCTTTGTGAATTAAGTATGCCTGTGAATAATTCTTTTAACTCCCTGGCTTTTCAACTCCTTGACATCCTTTACTCTAGAGATCCTGTCCTTCCCTCAGAGATCCTCTCTCACTGTTTCTTGGCCTTTTTATTATGAATAACTGCATTCCCTCAATAATATCGATGTAACCATCCCATTCACCAAATAACACCCATCTTTTAATTTTTTCCAGTTTAATTGAGATGTAATTGACATATAGTATTGTGTAAGTTTAAAGTGGACAATGTGTTGATTTGATCAACTTATATATAGCAAAGTGATCGCCACATAGCATTAGCTAACACCCCCATCGTGTTATATAATTACCATTTCTTTTTTGTGGTAAGGACGTTTCCCATCTTTTTAAATTTGCTCCCTCTAATATGCCTACTCCAACATTTCTGCAACTACAAGCGCGGTCCTTTGAGCCTCCCAACGTTTTACTCTTTTTCACCCTGTTCCTATCCTTTCCTCTTCTTTAACGAGCCTAGTTAGATTCCACTACTAATTATTGTAATAGTTTCTCTATATACACACTCAATTCCTTTTCACCTCCCTCTATTGATTACTCTTACCTTGCAAAATCTCAGCCTTAGTTAAGGCAGATTTTCCATGTACTCAGCACAGAAAAATTGGTTGAAGAAAAACATGCCATGTATTAAATTGCATTACTTTTCTTGACCACTAATCTCAGATGGTCCCTTAGTGCTTTTTTTTCAGTAAGCACACTGTGGCCCCATCAGCCACATGCAGCCCAATGTCTGATTTTACAAATAATGGTGCATGGGGACACAGCCGCACCCATTTGTGCTTATATATTGTCTACAGATGCTTTCACTGTAAGGCAGAGTTGAGAAATTGTGACAGAGTCCAAATAGCTCAGAGCTAAAATATTTACTATCTGGTCCTTCATAGAAAAAGTTTGCCAACCTCTTCTTTCATCCATTCACCCTCCCATCATTCTAGAAGAAAATTTTAAATCTTCTCCCTCTTCTCAACTTTTCAACGATGCCTCCCTGATCCTCAAGTTCAGCTGAAGCCCTTGTTTCTGATTTTACTTAGAATAAAGAAGCAGTAAGCATGGAAGATCCACAATTCCACCACTGCTCTTTCTATCCACTACTATCTATGTCAATATAATCAATAACTTCAATTCTAATTGACAACTGTCCTTTTGTTACTAGAGATAAATATACATGCTCACGTTTGCCCTAGATCTTCTTTCCTCTCATCCACTCAAGAGTGTCACTCTAGCAATTATCGTGTTCTTTACTAAAATTATCCATCCATTTTCCCCTCTCCACTGGATCACTCTCATTAGCATACAAACATGCTGTGAATTCTTCCATGCTCAGAATTTCTTCCTTTGATGGCCACATTTCCTTTAAGGTATCAATTCACTTTTTAGTTCTCCTTTATAGAAAATCTTCTCAAAAGAGTTGTCACCATCTCTACATTCTCTCCTGAACTTACTGCAATTAGACTTTTACTTCCAGCACTCAACTGAAATTTCTCTTGTCAGGTTCACTAACAACCTCCATCCTGCTAAATTCAATGGTCAATTTTCAGCATCTTTTTTATTTTTCATACCTGATCTATTAGCAACACTTAGAGTGAATCCCGCATTCTCCTAAATCTTTCTTCAGCAGGCTTCTAAGACATTATACTTTCTGCTGATTTTCTTCCTACTTTACTAGATGCTCTTCTTCCTTTCCCTGACCCTTAAACTTTAGTGTACCTCAGGCTTACTTCATGGGGCTCCACATTCACTCTCTTGCTCATCTCACCCATGGCTTTTGGTGCCATCTCTATGCCATGATTCCCATATTCTCCCCTGAGTTTCAGACTCATACAACCAACTATTCACAGTCTTCTCAAAAAATTATATGTGTGAAATCTGACTCCTGACACCTATCTTCCACCGAAACATGATCCCCCAACAATATTCCCAATCCCCGGCAATGGCAACTCCTCCCATCTTGTTGCTTTGGGTAAAAATGTTTAATTTAGCTTCATCCTTTTCCTTTCATGCCTCTTACCTCAGAAGCTGAGTCTTTACATTGGCCTGTAAGCCTCTTTATGATCTGGTTTCCACGGCCTCTGTGATTCACCTCTAACTATTCTCCTTGCTTGATCTGTTTCAGCTATTCTGCTCTTAGTTTGAGCATCTAGGAATGTTTCAACCTCAGGGCCATTGCATTTATTCCTCACCCCTTACCCTGCTGACAATTTATAACCCCCATCTCTGCTTTATTTTTCTCCCTAGTATTGAACACTATCCGATATACTTTATTTTTTTATTATATATTTGTCTCCTTCCACACACTAGAATGTAAACTCCATAAAACAGGATTTTTCATATATTTTTTCCTTCACTGCAGTATCCCCAGCATCTGAAATAGTTCCTGGCTCACAGTGGGTTTTCAATACATATTTCTTGAATTTAAAAATGCATTAACATTCTTTAAAGATTGCAAAGGTAAGCAGACATATAAAAATTGCTGGAGGAGACAGAAGAATCCAGAGGTTTTCTCATAGAGACATTGTCTCTTATCTGACCCTGAAATGCTAGTAAATATAATTAGTCACAAGATCGTATGTGTGTATTTATTAATTTATATTATATTTAATAAAGTATAAGCTGTCAGTTTTGAAAGCTTTTGTTAGGGGACCTGAAGTGGAAAATTGGTTGCCTTGCATATTTTCCTTCTTGTGAATTCTGTTTGAGAAAAATCCCTTATGATCACACTCTATACGCTCTACTGGATTGACTTAGCTTACAGACTAGTCTGCAGGCTTTTGTCTCCCATTCACTAGTTCCAATCTGACAACTTTATAAGCTATGAAATATTCCATTTTTCCCAGGCAAAATGGATTACAACTCAAATGTCTGCTTGGGATAGTCAGTGTCTTCAAAAAATCAAGCCAGTAAAGTCCTCACTACCACAGGAAGGGGAGTCAAATGACACAAGACAACATCCTCTATCACTCTGTGGTATGAAGGTGGGTGTCCACTGAAAGGACCTAATCATCTCTGAGTACAGACTTGGGATTTGGATAGGGGATACAGCCCATGAGGCTACTAGATGAACATTTTAGCTCAATTAATTCATTCACTCAATGAATTCATTTTGACTCAGTTCTTCAGCAAATACTATTCACCATGCACTGTCATGTGCCTTGGGAAAGTAGTAATAAATAAAACTGTACACGGTCAATCTTACTGTGATGTGTAAATTCTATTAGACAAAAATCTAATATAGAAACAGAAAGATAAATGTCAGGTAGTGATTATAATTATGAGGTACATGATATGTGATGATATGACAGAAATTGTAGAGCTACTATAGAGTGGCCAGTGAGACCTCATGAGGATGACTGCAAATGAAAAGATGAGACCTAATTTACTGGGGGTTTTGGGAAACATCATTCCCGGCAAAGCAAGCAGTTCATTCTGGTACAAAGACACCCAGGCAAGAATAAATGAATACTGTGTGGCCTTAGAGTTGTGTACATGTTATGGTCACAAAGTGGTCAGTTCAGAGCTGCCTTGTCCATAACAATAAAGTTCATTGAATATTTAATAATAAAACTAACAGGTAACTATTATACAAATGTGGATAATACGGATAATAGAAGTTAAACAAAATCCATATTTATTCCAACCACCAAAAGGTAAGTTATTTTCTATGTGCATTTCTATACAATATGTTTTAATTTTTATTTCTTTAACATAGCACCGAGCATGCTTCATTATATATATTCTCAAGAGGAAAACTCCCATAAACCAGACTTCAAGTTATGGCAGATTCATCTATTAACTCTCATTCTATATTCTTATTTAATATCATTTTTGTATATATTAAACAAACACTTAGCAAGAATTGGGGGAGTTGTTTTGTTTTTTAAAAAAGTAGGCAGAAATACACATTCCAAACAGAGCTGGTATCTTAGGTATACATGTGCCAAACTAGGAAATCTGAATTCCTGTTACTGGGAGTAAGGCTGAAAAGTTACAAAGATCAGGCAAAGAAGATACTGAAGAATTCCTGCATGATTCAAATGTTATACCAAAGGTGGAGGTCAGCTATTGAATTACATAAGGATCACACTACCTATAAATAAACTTGTGAAATAAAAGAATATTATGGAAAAAAGGGTCCTATCTCTAATTATGTTCCCAAATGGATCAACATGTTATCTTGACTAAACTGCTATTCAGCTGGCCGTGGGAAGAAGTACTGGCTAAGTTCTGAGAGATCTGAGGTTAGAACCAGCTTTACCAAGCTAGATGACATTGGGCAAGTCATTCAATTTCTGTGCCAGAAATCTATGATTTGTAATAAAGCGTTAATAATTCCTGTCTCTCAGCACCCAGGGATGTTATGACGATTAAATGCAGAGTTTATCTAAATGTATCAAATATAGTAGATTAATTATCATAGTATATTGATTGAACTGGGGTTTTATATGTAATCATATATTAAAAAGTTAAAACAGTTTATACAAGTTTAAGATATAGTATCTCTATTTTTCATAACTGTAGTGTACAAGGCAATAAAGTGCACACAAAGTCATTACCAAAGTTTTCAGAATACTGTAGTCCAACCATTTGAAACTTTCATTTTTAATCAGAATTAAAGTTATTCTTAGATAATGTCATAGGTCATCTGGAACCTCACAGGATTAGGGGTAGAAGTACATCTGTGGTTTCCCTTCACAACTTCACAGTTTCAAGTAGAAGAAAGCAAAAGAAACTTGCTTCAACTATTTTCTTGTTGTTTGTTTGTTTAATGGAAATTCTTTAGCAAAAGATTTAATCAGCTTTTTGTACTGGCTGGCTAATTAGAATGCATTTAACCCAGTGCAAAACATCTGATCAATTCGATTGAGTCCATTATTTAAGCTGCCAATTTTATTTTAAAGAACACCAATAACCACACTTGGATCATTATAGCTAGACCCAAATTTCTAAATGGTTTGAATTACTCCCTTTCCTCTTTTGGTGAGAATGTTTGGTAAACCTAGCACCAGAAAATTATCTAGGTAGTACCCCAAATCTATGTACTTCAAACTAAAACAAAGCCATCAGGACAAGCAAATATGTTGTCAAAATTCACTGACTCTCTTCTGGTCACTCTTGTGGATACGCTGGACCATGGCAAGGGCAGGGAGAACAACCTGGAGCAAGCAACAGGATTTCATGACTGCTTTAATGGCAGGCCAACTCACATAAGACACCAGAAGAAGGAGCCTCTTCCTCAGGGAGTCTATGGTAATTCTGACTAGTGAACAGTACACAATGCAGATATGCAATTAGGTGAAGTATTAACCACACATACATGATCAGTGTCAGTGGGAGAAGTGCCCCAAATATTCTCGAATACAAGCTTAAATTTATATATCAAAAATCTCTCTTTCCTTTGTTACTATCTATTAAAATAAACTTTGAACTTGAATGTACAAATATTTGTTGTCAACATCACACCTCTTCATTTTACTCTCAACAACAATGATAACAGTAAAAACTGCAAGTAACATTTATTGACTTTGTTTACAAGGTCTATCTTATCTATTATCCCACCTTCAGAGATGATGTTAAAAAGGCTCAGAGGCGGCTGAGTAAGTTAGTTGCCCAAGGCCAGAGGGGTATTAAATGGTGGAAGTGGATTCAAACCCATGCCATCCAAATCCAAAGCAGATATAATGACTACATTATTATGTCCATGAGAATAGAGATCTGAACCAATGATAAAATCAAGAGTAAGTATGACTGTGCTCAAGAATGAACTTCTTACAATTAGATTAATCATTTTATGTCATGACCAGTTATCAAATAAAGTTGTGAAGACCACTCTATTATACTTTGAACTATTTTTGATATACCTGTCTTCCTCTATGTTGACAGGTTCCTCACACTTGCTTCCAATAGGAAGGCAAGGTTATAATTTGTTTACCTACCTGTTCCTCTTTTTAGATCTTGATGTTTCCAGAGACAGGTGTATTTCTCTATTCTTACGTCTCCAGCACAGTCTTGGAAGCATAGTCTTAGACACAATGAGTAAATGATTTTTGAGTAAATTTTTCTACCAATGCTCAGGAGGATAAGCAAGAAGGCCTCTGGAGCATCTCCTAACTTTATTATTCCTCAACACAGGTCTTCACAGGGACCTTCCTCTTCCTGGTAGCTATTTAAAACACTGAAATGCCTCATTGTAGTAATGCAGTTCAAATTTTAGAAAATATTATTATCCAGCTTTAATATAAATGAAAAATGACCATTTCTTAGCCTGATGCATAGTAGTTTCTGTATTTTGGTATAGCAATGGACTGGCAAATTTAAACACATATACTAATTTTCTAATGGTAGGATTCCTATTCCTAGGCAGTTAGCAGGGCCTGTCAATGTTCAAATGCCACAAGGTCCTTGAAAACAATGCGTTAGTAAAACATGTCAAACGAGCCCTCCACATGATAAATATATGAGAAAACAAGAACATAGCTGCTAACAAAATACTGTTTGAGTTTGGAAGCTAGCACTAGCAATTTCAAGATGTGGAACCTTGGGCAAAGTATATAAACCATTTGCCTTAGTTTCCTAATCTTTAATATTGGGGATAATAAAGGGATCTTGTAAGACTATGGTGAAGATCAAATGCCTTAAGACACAGAAAGCACTTATAATATCTGGCATACAGTACTCAATATAATTTATTTAACTTCCTATGGTTTATTTATTTAGAACATCAATAATTATGAGAGTTATCCCTTTCTGCATTTGCTATGGAATGACAACAAGTAAAGACGACTAGCATAGTAGTGACATTTTTGCCTCAACATATGTTTTCTAACTACTGTTTTGTTTTATGTCTGCTCTCATTGAAAGAGAAGGCTAAGACATCTATCACTTACCAGGCAGTGTGTCTGTTTGTATTAACTTATCTGATCCTCAGATCATCCGAACAAATGAGGTTTAAATAAATTACTTAACTTATTCAGATTCACAATGCTTGTCAGTGGCTGAGTTCAGAGTAAAACCCAGTTTTCTTTGATTCAGAAAACCATATTCTACAGCAATGTTTTTCATTCTATGTGCTGGAAGATGAGAGAGATGTGGGGACGGTGGAGTTATTTTAAGACAAAATTTTAGTGTTCTGTTAAGAATAAACACAAATTTAATATTTTAATAAATTCACAATATCCTATTATTATATAGTTTGTCAACCAACAGATCGTAAAAAATACAAATGAAATTTTGTCACTTAAAGGGGTCATATAGCTCTACTATAGACCTCTGTGGTAGAGAGGCGAACAGAACCAGAGGAGAAATGTCTTGGTATAAACTGTATGGAGCATTTACAACAGGTCTAGAGGAAAAGTGAAGACCCATAGAGTGAGTGCTCGTCTGAATTTTTATTGAATGAATGAATAAATGAATAAATGAGTCTGTGTACAGATACATATATAGTAACAGAAAGGGACTGATAGTTTAGTCTGGGAAGATACCCTAAGAATACTTAGGAACAGTGTTCGTTAGCAAAAGAACTAATATTCCCCTTCTCCCCTGCACAGGAAAACATCTAGAATGGCTTTTTCCATCAATGTGAATTCCAGAAATGTGTGAACTGGTATTTCTTTATGAAAAGGTTTGTGTGCTTAAGTAAATTTGGCAAATACTATACTCTATAACACCTCTTAGAGATCCATCAGCCACATAGGCAAATTATAGGCTCTGAAAAATCTTATGGTATGAAACCCCAGAAAATCCCTAGTCTATCTGGTCACAGAAGTGTTTTGTCCCATAACAGCAAGTAGCCTCTGGCAGAACTAGTTATCCAAGGCACATAATTTGGGAAACAATCTTCTACATGATTCTTATCCATCAAGGTGTTAGCCAGTTCCCTGTTGATACTCTACGTGATTAGGTTGTTAAGTGTTCTTTCTATTCAGAATATAAGGGGGGTAGTTAAGGTCTTTCACAAAGGAAAAACACAACTTCTGACATGAGTCTTTAACCCCCAGAGGCCACAAAAGCAAGACCCTTGCCCTCTGTAATGCCAGCTCATGGGCATCCAGGCAGCAACACTTCATCTCCCTAACTGCCCTTTCCGGCCTGTTCAGTTGTGTGCTGGAAACGGGTCCCTGAGGGGGAAGTGGCCCTGGGGATTGTCAGCAGGTCACACAGCTGAGTCAACTACAAGGCTGCTGGGAGGCAAACAGTGCCTTTGTGGGCTGGGGAGAAAACAAAAAACAACTGCTCCCGGGAAACTTATTCAGTTCAGTTTCTAGCAGGCAGGCAGCAAGCTTCCCACCATGGGACCTCTCTTCACACCTGCCAGGCTCTGAAAGACCCACAGCTGATGTCACTGAACAGTGACAGGGAGCCTTTGAGGCTTTGCCAGGACATACTGGGATGGTGAGAGCAAGGGTGTCTGTCTCTGCAGGGTGATCAGTCTGATACCTTCCAAATTCCTTGCAAGAAGATATGCTATCGAGGCATACAGCCTGCTCCTGGAATTGCCCTGGAACATAAAATGCTGAAGGAAAGGCACAGGCTGATATTCTCTGATCTTACCCACAAACTGTCACACATTTATTCATCGGACACTACATTCTGTAGACTATACCAGGCCCTCTAGGAGGTAAAACATGAGGAACATAATGCTCTCTTCTTTGCCCCTCAATGAGCTTACAAACTAATTTGGTGAGATAAGATGGATGCATTTTAAAAAGATAAACTACCATGCAAAGTAATTTATCATTACCATCAGGTGAATGGAATGGGTTGCATTTGCTAGAGGATGACAGTTCAAGCAAAGAGAACGGCTTTGAGCAAAAACTGGGAGGAAGTAATACACCAGCTCAGTGAAGGAGAGAGAAAAGCTTGGCTGAAGAAAAGTTTAAGAGGGAAATTTAAAGTGGAAATAAATCTTGGATGTCAGGCTAAAGAATACAATTTCAGCATTAGTGTTTTCTGAAGAGGGAAGAGAGCTAGCCTCACATATCTCTAATGCTACATCTTCCTCCCCTAAAAACATAATCCCATTGCTTCAGTCATACCCAACTGTTTGCTATTACCCACATACACCATGTTCTTGCCTGCTTTTCTCTGTCAATGCTATTCTCACTCTTTGGAACGTCTTTTCCAACTTTGTAATCTGCTGACCTCATCCTATGGTTTATGCAATTCAAATATTCCAGCCGACCTATCATGGAGTACAAATGTAACATCAATGTAACGTGTCACATCAGTGTTCAAACTACCAGAGTACTCAGCCCCATCTATGTGAGCAATAGATTATCAGCTCCCTCTCAACATCTTTTCAGCTTCTTCTAAGGGTTTCTCATGAGAAATATTTACAATTCAATTTCTATGACTTTGACTTCTTGTCCACAGAATAACTGCTTTGGTGGGAATCATCTCTTCCACTGCTGCACCGAGCTATCCTTTGTGATCATTCAGTAATGACCTTGCTAAGTAAGCTCTCAAAGGGCCAGAGCCCTGTACTGGGAATAGTGGGGTTGGTGAAGGGGTGATATGGGTTGACAGGTTTTATTGTTAATTCTGTATTGAATTTTTTTGCCTAAGTCTTCTTGGAAAAACCTTACTCAAAATTATTAAGCCACGCAAATAATTCCCTGGCTTTCATATCTGAAGAGTTCGTTCAAGCACGGCTGGTTTCAGACTTGCCCGACATCATGTTGATATTCCTCACACATTCCAGGTCTTGGCTTTGCTTTTCTTTTGTCTGCTTTAGGCTCAGGCGCACATATAGCTGGCATCAGTGGCTGCAGAAGAAACTTTCTTAACCACAGTCACTCCGAAAATGTACAAATGGCCTTTGTTTTACCTGCTTTGTACCATGCCCACCCCTGAACCAAGGATAGCAGAGACAGAATATATTGATGGAATAGGCCTTTATCATGTGACACCCATGGATTTAGGGTAGGTGAGTGCACCATGAAGCATTTGGCCTGAGACTATAAGAGAGCTGCTTTCTAATAATAAAAAGAAAACTGGGAACATTTTACAGAAAATTAGTAAATGGATGTTACAGAAACATAAATAATAGCTGTTCACTACTGCTTCAGAGCAATACCATTTGCGCCCAGGGTCTCTCAAGGTCTTTTATCTTACAAGCTCTCCTTCTTCTATAGACCCTAAATCCCTTTTCCAAAGAAATTAATCAAAAGCACCCCAACAGTCTGAGAAAAGGGGAAGATAAACGTTATGTCATACTATTCATCATCGTTGTGTTTCTGTTCTCAACCCACCAAGAACAATAAAACCCTCCAAACACCATCCTCACTCCTCCTCCCATTTCAGACCATTTACTCCTACTTCAGACAATGTACAAAAATGCCAAGGAGACCCACCATCGAAATATAAGCTCACCAGGTTCACTGACCAAAAATTAACCTGGTTCAGCCTCAACTAAAATACTCAGCTATATTTAATGGCATCTCAATCATTGTCTCTTCTGGGAGTCTTCTCAAGTGCACCTGGCCATAGTCAAGCCCCTTCTTGTCAGTTTCATTTATTTCTTTATTCTTTGCTATCCCAAATTTCTTGCCTCCCTTCAGGAATGAGGATCTCAATATCATGAACTGTGCCTTTTTTCACTGAATCATACTTAATTCAGTATCTTTCATCACTGAGACCCCTCGACCTAGAATACTGCCTAAGAGAGAAAAAGCCCCCATAAATATTTGCTGAAAATAATTCAATAAATAATGAAACAATAATGAAAGAGTTGGTTTAGGAATTTTAATCTACTGGCAGCATATAGGTGGTTCAAAGTAGAGAGAGGTAATAGGAAAAGGTTAATTTTAAGTGAGCTCCATCTTTTTACATCCCAGAAGCCATTATCAAAAATTTCACGAAATTCAGTGTATAACCCAATTACAAGGTAATCCACAAAGCAAGTTGATTAACATGTTCTCTAATCTCTAGGAATTTTAAATCTATTAAAAACAAAACTGGCGAGAAAAACAGGTAAACAAATAAACATAGAAACCAATGACATAAACTTGGATTGTTCACAAGCCCAGGGTAAATATATAATACAGGCTGACAGGTAGCAAAGGAGTTAAGGGGTGGCACCGGAGGGAAGAAAGGGGGAAATAGAAATCGTATTTCTAAACAAGGTAAATTTCAACAACACTCAAAAGCCTAATTCACCTCAAACTGATGTTTCATGTAAGGAAAGTGAAATGATACAAAGGCTCTCCATTGAATAAAACCTGTGCCAAAGTGATAGACAAATTATTTTTTAAACATTTACCACTGGCATTGAATAAAGCAATCAAAAGAAAGCAAAGCCTTTCTAAATCTACTCCTTTCTCCTTTGAGAAATTCAGCATGATTCAAGTAAGAACTGTTGCTGTCTGTCTCTCAGGTTCATTTGAAAATTGGAATGTCTCTTCAATTCACAGAGAGCAAAGTGGAAGAGGTGGATCGTCTGCAAGTATATAAAACTAACTGAAAAGCCTGAATGGGAGAAACTGTCCAAAATGGAACTACTAGGAGGAGATCCAAATGCCTAAAGAGTGTGCAGTGGCCAATAGTGGTATCATTAGGCCTAAAATGAGTTGCAAGGGGGCCTGGCATTGAGGGGGAATCACCTAATGTCTTTCACGCCATCCTTTCCTCCCAGGTGAGATCATTTTGTACAAAGCCATATCCATTTGCTGAATATACATCTATCTGTTGATGATCTATTAATGATGAAGTACCTTGCTAGGGCTGGAAATTCAAATATAAATAAAACTTAGACCCTACTTCTGCTTCTGCTAATGGCAGTGTATCTTATGTCAGAACAATCACCCTGCAGATAACAATTATAAACTCTGGACAAAATATAAAATATAACTCTGAAGAAACTGAAGAGGGAATAAAAGGAGTCCTATATTGGAGGGTATATAAGCCTTGGAAGAAGTGAACAGACCACTTGGGAGAGATCCATTTTTACAGGGTTTTCCCCCCTGCAAGAGCCCTCAGTGATCATTGTGAAGAACTGCTTAATCTTAAGCAAAAATACAGTCTTGATTTGCTTTGGATTTCAGAAAATGGAATTTGTGCTGCCAAAGTGTCTGAACACTGATATAGGAAAAAAGCCTGAAAGAAAGGAAATACAGTTGAGGGGAGCCCCAAATCCAACTTTAATCTTCCCTCGACTTCTTGATTGACACGTGAACTGTTCACCTGTGGGAGACATTCTAAAATGCTCAATGGGAAACAACCAAAGGAAGACAATATCCAGAACAGAGATTTCAGCTGCTACCAACCACTGTGGAAAAAAAGTATAGAGTTTGAATTCTGCCAAATTATATCATTTTAGTAAATAAGTCTTGAATTTTTTTCCTAACAAATAATAAAACTAAGCTTAGTTCAAGATGATTATCTAGTAAATTAAACACTTGAAAGGATAAAAAAACACTACTTTTCATAGAAAGATAATATGACCCAGAGTCTTCCCAGTGTTCTAAATATCTAATAAACAATAAAGAAATTACCAGACATGTAAAGAAGCAGAAAATTTGACTCACTGAGGGAAAATGTCAATAAAAATGGATCCTAAGATTACCCACATTTTAAAATTAGCAGAAAAGAACTTTAAAATAGCTATTAGAAGTACGCTTAAGCTTTTATTTATTTATTTTTATTTATTTATTTTTTTGCTCGAGCTTTTAAAAGAGTCATGGACAGGGCTTCTCTGGTGGCACAGTGCTTGAGAGTCTGCCTGCCGATGCAGGAGACACGGGTTCGTGCCCCGGTCCGGGAAGATCCCACATGCCACAGAGCGGCTGGGCCTGTGAGCCATGGCCACTGAGCCTGTGCGTCCGGAGCCTGTGCTCCACAACGGGAGAGGCCACAACAGTGAGAGGCCCACGTACCGCAAAAAAAAAACGAATCATGGACAGATAGGAAACATTTCAGCAAAGAGATGGAAATTATAAAAAGAACTAAATTGAAAGCCTAGAATAGAAAAGTACACTATGTAAAATAAAAAAATAGATAAAATTATTAGCATATTGGATATTAAGAGGACAGAACAGTGAATGTCAAGAAAGAGAAATAAAGATTAAGCGATGAGAAACATAGAGAAAAGACTGAAAAAAAAATGAACAATGAGTCAGTGACCTTTAAGAAAATATTAAATAGTCTAATACATAGGTGTTGGATTCATCAAGAGACAAATGAGTGGTAGAGAAAAAGTACTGAAGAAATAATGGCAAAAAAATACAAATTTAGTGAAAAATATTGACTTCAAAATTCAAGAAGCTTAGCAAACTCCAAGCAGAATAAATACAGAGAAAAGTACAGCTTAGAATATCACAAACTGCTGAAAACCAAAGACAAAGAATTCTTGAAAGTTTCCAGAGAAAGAAGATTCATTACGAATAGAACAACAATTTGAATGTAAGCTTACTTCTCATCAGATAGAATGAAAGCTAGAAAATAATGAAACAATACTTTAAATCTAAAATCATCAACTCAGTATTCTGTGTGCCGAAGAAAGATAACTCAAAAATGAGAGTTAAATAACAATTTTTAGATAAACTAAACCTGACACACTCCACAACCAGCAGACCTGCAGTGCAAGAAACCCTAAAGAAAATTCTTCTGGATGAAGGAAAATGATACAAAATGCAACAAATATACAGAGAAAAAAAATAAAAGAAAGAAAAGCATCAGAAAGGATAAATAGGCAGTATATGTAACATATCTTGTACTTTTTTCATCTCAATTTCTTTAGAGATCAAATGACTACTGAAATTTTTAAAATTATACCAGTTTATTATGAGGTGCCTAATGTTTGTAAGTGTAAATATGTGACATAATAGTGCACAAGATGGGAGAAATAAGGAATTAAATATTTTAAGGTTCTAATGTTTTATGAGACCCAGTATATTATTAAATGTAGGTAGACTGTGATATGTTACAGATTCATATTGGAATAATGAGAGAAACCACTAAAAACATACAAATAGAGGTAAAAAGCTAAAATTAAATAAAATACTTAAAATAATTAATTTAAAAGGAAAGAAAGAGAAACAGATAAACTAAGAACAGATGGAACAAAGGGAAAGCACATTTTAAAAGATCAGACAAATGTCACTCATATCAATAATTATATTAAATATGAATGAAATACACACATCTTCAAAAGAGATGAAGACTGGATAAAAAGTAAGACCCAACTATGTGCCTACTAAAATAGTTGCAATTTAATGTAAAGAACTAGAGGGCTGAAAGCCGAAGGATAGAAAAAACTAAACCATTTCAACAGTAAGTGTAAGAAAGCTGGGGTGGGTCTATTAATTTCAAACAAAATAGATTTCAGTAAAGCTGATTTTGAAAAAAATGTTTATTTTCCTGTCATTAATTAGTCTATAAATGTTAATTGAGTCCCATCAGTTAATAGTGTCATTTAAGTGCTCAATATTCTTGCTGAGTTTTTGTTGACTTATTCCATCAATTTCTGTAAGAATAGTCTTACCTCCAACTATAATTATGGACTTGTCTACTTTTTTTTTTAGATCTTATTAGTTTTGCTTCACGTTATTTTGAGACACCATTCTTCTGTGTGTGCTCATTTGGGACTGCTATGTCTTTTTAAAGAATTGATGCTTTTTCATTATTCTTCTTTATTTCTGGCAGTATTTCTAATTTTAAAATCTACTTGGTCTGATGGTCTGATACCTATATAGCCACTTCAGTTTTCCTTTGCATGAGTGTTTGCATGGTATACACTTCCCATCTCTTTACTTTTTAGTTGATCAGCAATTTTCATAGACAGAATATAGATGGATCTTGTTTTCAATCCACTCCAATAATTTCTGCCTTTTAATTAAAATGTTCAGATTGTCCATATTAAATTTAATTGTTGATATGGTTGGATTTAAATCTATCATATTGCTTTTTGTTCTTTTTTCTCCTAACTGTTCAATTTTTTTCTTTGCCTGTTTGCTTTTGAATTATTATTTTTATGATTCCATTTTATGTCCATGGCTGGCTTACTAATTATATTTGTTTAGGCTGTTTTCTTGTGGTTCCTTTAGGGTTTATAGTATACATAAACTTATCAAACTCTATATTCATTTATTATTATGTATCTTCATGTTTATTGATAAAACCTTACAACAGTATAATTCCACTTCCTCCCTCCCATCCTTATGCTACTGTTGTCATGTATTTGAATTTATAAAATTTATTTTAATGTTATAAACACCATAATAAATTATTTAAAATATTTATTTTAATGTATTATTATTTAAATAATAATTTGTTATATATTGTATTTATTGTAATACAGAATATGTGTGTTTTGTATTTACCCACATAGTTCCCATTTTAGGGACTTTTTACTCCTTTGGGTGGATCCAAATTTTCATCTTGCTTATTTTCCTGCTGCTTAAATAATTTTCCTCAGTATTCCTTATATAGCAAATCTTATGACAATGAATTCACCTGACATTTATTTGTTTTAAAGAGTCTTCATTTAGAGTTAGAGATTTCTAAATTGACTTTTTTTTCATTCAGCACTTTAAAAATGTCATTCCACTTTCCTCTAGACGCCATAGATTTAAATGAGAAGTCCATAATCAGTCTTATATTTATTCCTCTGTACAAAATGTGTCCTTTTTCTTGGACATCTCTTTATGATATTCTGTTTATCACTGCTTTTCACCCTTCTGAATGTTTTGCTATTTTCTTTATTTTCAACTTGAGGTTCATTGTACATCTTTAATGTGTGAGTTTTTAGTTTACATCAAATTTGGGAAAATGTTAGCTATTATTTCTTCCAGTATATTTTTTCTGCTACTCCTCAACCCCAATTTCTAGAACTCTAATTTCATTTATGATAGATCACTTGATACTGGCCCACAGTTCACAGCTCACTGCTGCTATTATTTTTTAGACTTTAAAACATTTTGTATTTAAGTTTGGATAGTTACTATTGGTAAATCTATAATTGCACTAAATGTTTCATCTATATTGTCTAATATACTGTAAATTTCATACAGTATATATTTTTATTGCACATATTTTTTTACTGCTAAAATTTTAATTTGTGTTCTTTTTTTTCTCCTCATTATACTCACATTTTGATTTATATCTGTGGACATATTTATAATAAATTCGCTAAGAACTCTGCCTACTAATTATATGGTATCAATTAAGAGTATGTTTCTATTGATTGCTTTTATTTTCCTAGATATGGGTAGTATCTTCCTGCCTGCTTGCATAGCGTGTAAGATTTAATTAGATGCTGGATGTTGTAAATTTTATGTTTGGCTGCTGATTTTATTCTGTTTCTTTAAAGAGTATTGGATTTTGTTTTGGTCCTGAACTAACTAATTTGCTGGTCACTTTATTATTTCAGATTTGCTTTTATACTTTGTTGTGATTGGCCTAAACAATCCTTTGTTCTTGAACTAATTTGGTCTTACTCGTAAGGAATGATTCTTCTCAGGAATCTATTTGTTATGGATTGAATTGTGTCCCCCAAAAAGGAGATGCAGAGATCCTAACCCCCCATACCTCTGAGTGTGACGTCATTTGGAAACAGAGTCATTGCAGATATAGTTAGTTAAAATGAGATCATACTAGAGTGGAGTCAGCTCCTAATCCAGTATGTCTGGTGTACTTCTAAGAAGAGACACTCAAGGAGATTGTCACGTGACAACGCATGCTGAGATTGGAGTGATGCACCCAAAAGACAAGGAATGCCAAGGATTGTCAGTGAACACCAGAAGCTAGAAAAGGTAAGTAAAGATTCCCTCCTAAGCAGCCGCAAGGCACAGGGATATTAGCTCGGTGCTTTGTGACAGCCTGGAGGGGTGGGATAGGGAGAGTGGGAGGGAGGGAGACGCAAGAGGGAAGACATATGGGAACATATGTATATGTATAACTGATTCACTTTGTTATAAAGCAGAAACTAACACACAATTGTAAAGCAATTATACCCCAATAAAGATGTTTAAAAAAAAAAAAAAAAAAAAAAAAGATTCCCTCCTAGAGGTTTCAGAGAGCGTCATACCCCTGCTGACACCTTGATTTTTTAATTCTACCCTGCAGAACTCTGGGGCAATAAATTTCTGTTGTTTTCAACCACCTAGTTTGTGGTACTTGGTTATGGCAGCCTTAGGAAATAAATACACTAATCAATGCCCCATGTACGACAAAGTTTCTCTATTCTGGCTACTGGGAATGTAAATTCTTCCCAGTGCTGTGTGACAGTCAGGAATTGTTTGGCCTACTACTTTCTAGGGGAAGTTTCTTCTCATGCCAACGACTCAAGAAGACTATTGAACTGATCTCTGGAACTGCCCTCTTATGAATATTCTGCCTTTCAAATTCTAGCCCCCTCAGTTACCTCACACTCTGGTGTTTTGTCTCCTTAATTAAATGAGACTACTGACTCTGTTTCCCCTCCCTGTTCAGAAGCCTGGAAACTGCCTCCAGGTAGTAAGCTTGGTGAGGCATAGGGCTCAACTCCTGTTTCCCTTCTCTCAGGGATCAGTGTTGCACCTCCTCTTGTCCAATTCCTGAAAACCACTGCTTCATACAATTTTTCTTGTGCTCTAGCTGTTTATGGTAGACAGCCAATTTTCATAGCAATTACTCCTCCATGGTTGGAATGGAAGTCTAATACATATTATTCTCAAGGGAATACTGGGAATTCTTCAGATAGGCCAAATGCCAAGTCATAAAGTAAGTGTAAATTAATTCAAAAGATAGAAATCTTACATAGTACTTTTTTTCTAGATACAATATATTAAATTAGAAATAAGTAGGATAAGAATTTTTACAAGCCCAAATACTTGGAATTTAAATAAAACAGCTCTAAATAGCCAAAGGGTCAATAAAAAATGAACAAGGGAAGTTGGAAAATCTTTTGGGTAATGATAATAAAAATTCAGCATACCAAAATTTTGAGGATATAGATAAAGCAGTGTTTAGTTGGACAATTATAGTTTTATATGTATATATTTGAGAAGCATAACAATTTAGCATCAGTTATCTGTTTTCAATGTAATTATCTAGAAAATAAGAGCAAATAAAAAAACAAAGTAGGTGAATGGACATATTAAAAATAAGAGCAGAAATCAATAAAATATAAAACAGACAAACATTACAGAAATCACTACACCAAAAGTTAGGTTTCTGAAAATAAGTAAATTTTAGAAATACTGATGAAGAACACAACAACAAAGAAAACAAGTTCCCCAATATCAGAAATTAAAAAGGTTATGTAACTAAAAATATTATATACAGCAAAAAGATAACAAAGATTATTTTGAACTGACTTCATGGTGATGAATTCACAACTAAAATGAAATTGATCACATTTCTTGAAAAGGAGGAGTTATTAAAATTGACACAAAATGAAATAAAAATCTGAATAGCCTTATATTCTTTAAAAACATTGAATTAATTACCCACCATATCACAAAGAATGACCAATGTTTGTACTTGAGTTGTTTTCTCAGTTTGTTTCCTCCCCATACAAAGATGCAGGTTCCCCATACACCTATGGTCAATTAATCTATGACAAAGGAGGCAAGAATTATACAACGGAGGAAAGGCAGTCTCTTCAATAAGCAGTGCTGGAAAAACTGGACAGCTACATGTAAAAGAATGAGATTAGAACATTTCCTTACACCATATACAAAAGTAAACTCAAAATGGATTTACGTCCTAAATGTAAGACCTGAAACCATAAAACTCCTGGAAAAGAACATAAGCAGAACACTCCTTGACGTAAATCATAGCAATATTTTTTGGCTCTGTCTCCTAAGGCAAAAGAAATAAAAGCACAAATAAATAAATGAGACCTAATTAAACTTAAAAGTTTTTGTGCAGTAGCAAAGGAAACCATCAACAAAATGAAAAGATAACATACTGAATTGGAGAAAATATTTGCAAATAATATGATAAGGGGTTAATATCCAAAGTATAAAATAGCTCATACAATTCAATATCAGAAAAACAAACAATCTGATTTTAAAATGGGTAGAAGACCCGAACAGACATTTTTCCAAAAAAGACATACAGATGGTTATCAAGTGCATGAAGAGATGCTCAACATCACTAAATCATTAGAGAAATGCAAATCAAAACCACAGTGCAAGATCACCTCACACCAGTTCAGAATGGCTATCATCAAAGTCCACAAATAACAAATCTTGGTGAGGATGTGGAGAAAAGGGAACCCTCATACACTGCTGGTTGGAATGTAAAACTGATGCAGTCTCTATAGAAAATAGTACGGAGGTTCCTCAAAAAACTAAAAATAGAACTACCATATAACCCAGCAATTCTACTCCTCGGTATATATCCAAAAAATAAATAAATAAATAAAAATAAAAACACTAATTCAAAAAGATACGTGAACCTCAATGTTCATAGCAGCATTATTTACAATAGCCAAGATATGGAACTGACCCAATTGTCCCTCAGATGAACTGGATGAAGAAGATGCAGTGTGTGTGTGTGTGTGTGTGTGTGTGTGTGTGTGTGTGTGTGTCTACATATATATATACACACACACACATATATATATATACATATATATGTATACTCAACCATAAAAAAGAACATTCTGCCATTTGCAACATGGATGGGCCTAGAAAGTATTATGTCTACTGAAATAAGTCAGAGAAAGACAAGTACTCTATGTTATCTCTTATATGTGGAATCTAAAAAAATAAAACAAATGAATGTATATAACAAAACAAAAGTGAACTCACAGATATAGAAAACAAACTAGTAGATAATAGTGGGGAGAGGGAAGGGGGAGGGACAGGATAGGGGTATGGGACTGAGAGATACTAACTACTACATATAAAATAGATAAGCAACAAGGATATATTGTACAGCACAGAGAATGTGCCATTATTTTGTAATTACTTTAAAGGGAGCATAATCAATAAAAATGTTGAATCACTATGTTGCATACATGAAATTAATATAATATTGTAAATCAACTCTACTTCAAAATAAGTTGCAGGGTAACAAATGTTTTTAACTTGAACTGTTTCTGCTTACTCATTTTTTTAAGTCTAAACTCATATAATTTGTTTTTAAAAATTGTTTTCTATGTATTAAATTATAATACACTCTATTAGAGAAAAGCCACACCCACAATCTCTTAATGATTACCCCTGCTTCTACTTTGGGCTCTGAGTCAGGGTGCTGTTCTTAAGACTATCAGAAGCGCTATTTTCAGAGTGTGTCTACAAAGTACACCTTTGAGATTCTTAAAAGTTCTTTTGTCCAGCTAGGAGAAGCTTTAAAACTTTCTAAGCTTTCAACCAAGAGATTTATAACTGTAACAGTGATGTAATCTTTACCCTAAGGATGCATTTTTATTGGTAATGCTTTGTATTTGATATATGCGTTGAAATTTGGAGTCTTTTGCTGGATACTATTGAGGATGAGAAAGTTTTATTTTAAAACACATCAAGCTCTGATTCTTTCCTGTTTCCTCTAAAGTATGCTTGAAATTTAGCTCATTTCTCTATTATACATTATTCATACATTACTATAGGCAGCTAATAGAAAGTTGTTGACACTTTCAGCTGATTCTGATTTACTAATTGTTCTTCCAGTACATCACCTCGATCCTGATCCTCTGTCTCATAATTCCTACAGCAGTAACCATACTGCCTATCTGTTTCCACTAACAGTCACCTGGGGGCCTTTCAGTCCTCTATCTGCTACCCAGTCATAGCCAACACCACGTGTTTTAGACTTTTGTTACTGCAGGACCCTTGTAATAGGTTCCAATTTCTATTTCAGTTATATGCTGTTGTATAACCCACTATCTCCAAAACGTGTTGGCTTAATTTTATTTACTCATGATTTTGTGGGTCAGAAATTCAGACAGTACAGTGGGCATGGCTTGTCTCAGATCCTTAAGATGTGGATATGCGGGCAAAATAATTCCACCAATATCACGCCATTGATTAGTGGCTAGACTAATGGAATCCATTGATTCTAGTGGAGCTAAATTGTTAATAAATTTTGATACTCTTTCCTACTGATCTCCAGAACCCACCTCAACACAACTCTATTATCTAGTTCCTACTAATCCATTGGAGCTGCTCAGAAGGTGAAACAGTTATTATATTAAATAAGTATTACTGTTGAATGGAATGTTAGTAAGATTGAGCTAGAAGCTGATGTTTAATTTTGACACTATTGATACTGTGCTTGTTTCAGAAGTGAGTTCACATGATCACCATCCTGCTTGGTTGGGTTTTTAATAGATATACAATAATCCAGAATATAAAATAGTCCAGAAAAAAGTGTTCAAGACCTTGTACCGCCTCTCATAGTAACCCTCAAATTACAAAAGAGCAATTTATACACCTCTTCCTTTATATTTGCTTTGATCCAACAATTCTGTGTGATTTTATCCCAATTACCCGATACAATTGTAACCATCCTTCCAGATCCAACTCACATGTTATTTCTTTCATCAAAAATTTCTTGATCATCCCTTAGTATTAATCCTTTCTCTAACATCTTAGAACATATATACTATTAACTGCCTTTTATCATCTCTTCGGGTACATTAATCTGTGTATTTTAAGTTTCTTAAGTGTTAAGAATAAGACTGAATACAAGAATAAATGTATGAATAAATAAAATGCAGTGGTCCTGTGTCACATGAACTAAGCCTTTAGTTATTGGTTGATTTTGGATATTATAAGAAAATAAACTCTTCAGGATTTTAGTGCCAAAATAATATAATATTATCCCATAGTTATTGAGCATGTATTCCATGTTAGGCTTTCTGCATATTATTGACATGTATCTTCTGAATGAATCCTTCAAGAGAAACTCATGAGGTAATGTTAATATTTACATTAAGAAATAATAACAATATTGAGAACTTCAGGTTAAACTGTATGCCCAAAGTCTTTTAATGCCAAACCATTCAGGGGTAGAAGCAAGACACAACAGATAATTTTCTGATTACAAAATTCTTGCTATAGTGCTTAACTGTATAACGTACCAGTGGAATATTACTAGTTTCTTTATCATAGACAAAGTACAAAAGCAACTAAACAGATACCAATCACGTTTGCTGGGCATCTGTGGTAAAAGCCAGAATAGATTGCCATGTACAGATACTGTAAAAAATTGATGCATAGCTGAAAATTCACACAATAAAAATATGCATTCCCTTTATATATAATTGAGAAGATACAGAAACTCTCATTGGGAAAATCAATAAGTGCAGAGAGAGTTGAAAAGATTGGATATTTAGGTAAATGGGTAAATTGTACTTTCCTCTTCCTAAGGTGATCACTAATCACTATGTCAGATTATTTCATGTCACACACACAGCTCAGCTGTGTAAATAACTATACAATTCTTATTCTAAAGTAATGATTCTGCAAGTTATGATACTGAAAATAATTAGTGTTATAAATAATGTTACAGAAGCAGAACAATTGTTACATTCTAATTAAACTCAACAGTTAGATTCTACTTAGGCAGGGGAAATTGCACCTTTAGTCAAAAATCATCTAATAGGTATTACTTATTGCTAACAATACAATCATGTCACTTTGGTTGTTTTAGGATTAATTTGCTCTTCAGTACATCTACTCTATCACTGACCATGAATATTGCCTTTGCAGACACATAAATTAAAGAGATGCATCCAGAAATTCAAACCCTTTTCCTTCATATAAATTTCACATTTGACTTTGGAAAGTTCTTACTTTCTGTCTCTCCAGAAATCTCTCTTTTGTCCCATCTATGACTGTCTATTTCCTAGGACCATTCCTGTTATCAGTTTCTATATTAGAGGAAAAAAACTCTCACGCCTAGAAAAGGAGGCTGAAAGCAATAAAAAACAGAAGCTTGGCGCAGAGGTCTCTGGAGGTGAAACTCAGACCTTGGAGGAGAAGGCACAACTCAGGTTGTTCTGGTTTCTCTGAGCTCAGAGATTGAACCCCAGGGGTCTGGGACCCACTTCCCTGAGGATGGAACATGGGCTAATGCTTCTGAGAAATGTGCAATGTGGCTAAATCTGCACGTGTTAAAAACAAGTATGTGCTGGGTTCAAGTGCTGCTGTGAGAATGGACATACCCACTGCTGTGGTGAAGAGGCAAGGCTGGAGTGATGCTGACAGGAGCAGATTTCAGGAGCAGGGAGCAGACATGGGGCCTGCTGGAAACCAGCAAGAAAAAACGAGGGAGTAAGTCCCTTCTCACCCGCTAGCACCCCCAACAGTCAGAATCCAACAGGGAACCAGGCAGAAAGGCAAAAGTTTGGTTTGCAAACTTTCAGCCCCAGCATCACAAAGCTGAGTGCAGAAGCATGAATTTGGAGTGGAAAGACTATAGGTTAATAACCTGGACACTTCCTTGACATCTGCATTCCCGCTTGACCAAGAAGAACTTACAGGCAGTGATATGCCTTAGTCATCCCTACTTCCTCAATATCTAGCCTGGTCCTAAATTCAAAGCGGCATTCATTTTATTCTTAAAAAACAATAAAACAAAAAACAGCTCTGTGTGTAACTGACAGGCTTGTGGAGACAGAGAGGGAGTTTCTATAATGTGCTGGACACTTATTTTTAGGGATTAAACAGGGAACAAAACAAATACCCTGCTTTCATGGAGTCTATATGCTCAATAAGTACTGAATAAATAAACACTCAATACTGAGTTCTTTTCTCTAAATTGCTTTTCTTATAAGCCACCTTCTCCTCTCCCCTTCTACCTCTCAATAAAGTCTCTCAGTTCCTTTGCTAGCTTCTACTTCTACCTCCACCCCAGACATAAATATTTCCCAAGTTTCACATGTCATGTCTCTGCTCTTTCCTTGTTCTGCTATCATCCACTGAGATCTCATCAATTCTTACAGGTTGGATTGTAACCCAAATTAGCCCAACTCAAATCCTTCAATTGTCTGCTGGAAATTTCTGTTTCGATATCCCTCTATAACTTCAAACTCAACATATGTAATAAAAGCTCATCCCCTCTTCCCTTGCAACCCCTTCATACATAATAAGCGTAAATTTGGGGGTAAAAACATTTCAGTTTATATGTTTGTATGTGTGCGTGTATATGTGTGTGTTTGTCTATATCAAATATGTATATGTTTATGTATGTATAAATAAATATATATAAATGATTATATATGACACATGAACATATATATGTATATACATACACATGTGTAATGGGTCATGATAGAAAATACATTTTCTATTGTACTATGAGTTGTGGTCAAAATTACTTGAAAGCCAAAGGAATATATGGACAGAAAAATAACAGCTCATGGGAAAAATAAAAATCAGACCAGATCACTCAAAGCCTATACAATTTTGTAACTAAGGCAATAACCAAAATAATAATTTATACCCTGGTTGATAATTTAGATAGCCTAGACACGCTACTGTGGAGAACTTTAAAGGTTCCCAGAAAACGTATCTTGGAACGCTGGCTTGCAGGTGTTGAACAAAAGCAGACAGAAATGGAGTCTGTACCAGCAGGGCTGCTGTTAGTGTGAACATGGGAAGAAGTGGGTCCTGCCTTCAGTAGAGAACCATCCAAGAGCTGCACCTCTGTGTGGAGGGGGACTGGGTGCAGGCATCTATTTTTAAACATCCTATCTTCCCTAAAGCCCTTCAGCCTGAAAGCTTTCAGCCCTAAAATAGAGCTGAAACATTTCTGTGCAGCACTCAAGCTTAGAGCTTTTTCCTTCCTGGCGAAGTATTAAACCCGGCTGCAGTTATTCTGCCTCTCTTGCCTAGGAAAAATCACATATGAACAAACACTATTTCCATATTAGAGTATCATTACTACTATCCTTGCCATATGTCCCAGTTTGTTCTGCCTGAAGCCTGCTGCCTTGTCATTCATTAACAGCACCCCTTTCACTCTCAAAAGTATCTGAATCTGAACAGGAAATTATGTGGTCACTCTAATTATTTTGTTATTTATCATATATTGTAGTAGAACAGACTGAAAACTATGTATAAGTTATCATAAATGTAATGGTAAACGGTAAGCACGCACTGACAGAAATAACAGGGAAGACATACTTAAGATGCTTTAGTGCTAGCCTCCATGAAGAAGTGACATTTAAGCTGAAGTGTAAGCAGGAACCAGCAGGGAAAGTGTGGACAGCATACAAGGAGGCAGAGGAACTAGCTTATGCAAAGGCCCTGTGGTGAGAAACAGTCTAGCAAGTTAGAGGAAATAAAGGGCAGCCCACGCGACTGGAGCTTAGGTGGAGGGGAGACTGAGATGGTGGCTTGAACTTGGGTGGTCTCAGCATAGCAAGTAGGAGCCACAGGTAAATGTAGAAATCCACGTGGCAGGACTTACTGATGGATTAAATAGTCATGAGGGAGAGAAAAGAGACAAGGATGACTCTCAATTTCTAAAAGAATCTGGAGAGATGAGGATGCAACTTTGAACCCTCTCTAAACTCTTAGATACCTTTAGTGAGATCACCTCTATCTGGGTCCCAGTTACCTTATCTATTGAAAAAGGAGGACCCCATGCTGTGTAAGCATCCTGCCACCTTTGTCATTCTACAATTCTAAACTGCATTTCTGTTGTTTCATATTGGGGTATATCCTTTCACACACTTTTGTCCTTTCATAGATTAAACAAACTGTTTCTCACAAGTAAACTTACCCTTCTGCACATTTTCTCAGAGTAATTCCTCTAGGTTTCTCTCTGTAGTAATGCATTTCCTCTCCTCCCCCTTTAATTCTGATTCTGCTCCTTTTTCCCTTTCAGACTTGGCAGGGCTCTTTACAGTTGGGAATGAAGATTGGCGTAGATATTCCAAAATCAAATTTTTTTTTTTACCACTCCTCTTAAATAAACACCACACACATAAAAGCAAGCATTCGCAAGCAATCAGGAACCCTGATGTAAGGCCTCCCACTAGAAGCTGATGATTCTCCCCGGAGCAAATTGATTAAACACTTTCAATTTACTTTGCAGAGACAAGCTCTAATTCTACAGGCACTCGTAGACTCCAAGAAGCTTCTAACATTTAAAGAAATGTGTCCATTTACTTAACAGAGCTTTATTTTCTCGAAAATATAACGTTTCTCTTCCTCTAGTGTATTCTTTCCAAGTACCTAGAGAATTTACAAAATAAAACCAAAGTGAACATACGTGCATACACACACATAAAGTATATGTATCATTGTTACTTTCAAAGCCATATATTAAGGTACATTCATACACTGTGCACATAGTGGTGCTAGTGGGCTGACCAGTAAATGCAGACATTTTAAGTTTCCAGTCTTCCAAATTTTTCCAGAAGAAATGACCACACTGTAAAGATGAATAAGTAAATTGAGAACAGACTCCTTTACAGTGTGATATGAAGATAACCTGCCTTGTAAAAAAAATAATAAAATGCAGATTCCTAAGTCCTATTGCAGAATCATTAAATCAAAATCATACGTGTGTGTATGTGTGTGTGTGTGTGTGTGTGTGTGTGTGTGTATGTACATATCTCCAACAGAGATTCTCAAAGTTTTAGGTACATAGGACTCATCTGAGGATTTTGTTAAGAATGCAGATTCTGACCCAGGAGGTCTGGGGTGGGCCATGAGATGGTGCCTTTTTCAAAGCTCCCAGGTAATGGCCATGCTGCTGGTACACAGACGGCACTCGGAGTAACAAGGCATTAAAGTCTGTGCACCACTGCATGGTCTAGTATTGATGTGCTGTCATTGGCAGCTTTCTCCTGCCAGTTATATTTCAAAAGTAATTGGCTCATTCTGAAGGCCTGAGAAACAATACACAGTGGGGAATGCTTCTACTAATAGGGCTCATTAGAAAGAGTTCAAAAAACAACATGCTCATTTTTACAATTTGAAAACGCCTATTCAATTCACCTTCCTAATACATCAAGTACAGAGAGGCTCAGCAAGGCATCATCCACCCACAGGCTGTTGGATGCCCAGTTTATTTCCTGAGCAATCTTCACTGGGCAACGCTTGTATTACCTCTCTTCCTACAGCAGCAAAGTGGAATCAGCTGTCAGTAAGTCTTCCTAGACACTGACCCAGGAAAATACAGCTTCTCAACACTGATTCGCAGCTTCTCTTTGCTGAACACGCGTCAACAAAGTAAACTTACTTAACTCTTTAAACAGACAGCCTCCTATGTTAACACTGCTGGGGATGGCTAGAGGTGCCTGTAATGTTCACATTTATTCTTAATCTAACTCATATGTAGCTCGATTGCTGAACCACTTAACCTCTGACGTTGCTGGCTTCCACCCTTGCTCAGTTTTTAAGGGAAATCATTTCATCTGAAAGGTTCACCAAACCCTTCATGCACTGGTCTCTCGCATCACGCTAACTGCTGTTGTCAAGAAATAAAGGCAGGGACTAGTATTTATAGGTTGCTAATTACATGCATTCATATCCTTATCTGGTATAATCTTCACAGGTAATACTCCAGGTACGTTTATCTACATTTTCAAATACAGAGAAACTAGGCCAAGAGACTTAATGGAACAAGTAATGGAAATAGAATTCAACCCAGGCTTAGCTACCTCTTTTCCAAACCCATGCTATTCCTCTCCAAAACTTTGCCTTCTTAGGTGCTAGAAGTAAGTGAGGTGAGATGATACTGACCACTTGCTATGGATTTACAGGAAATATTTAGGTAGGAGGAATTTGAGCAAAGTGGTCTCAAATATTCTTTTAAACCTTAATGTTCTATCACATTGTGAATACATGAATAAAATATGTTATAAACTATTGTCAATACTGCATTCCACTGAATCATACATAAACTTAAGTAAACAGACAAAATCTTAATCAGATAAGTGATTTAAGTTAGAAAGAGTCAGAACAAAACATATTTCTTTCTATAACATCAAAAAAAATAAGTGTAGTAAAGTACAGGACAGAGAAGACTTCATGGTTTGGTAGCAATCTTTATGAAGAAGACAGACTTACACAAAGCCTGAGTTTAATTGATTATAAACTCAAATGCATCCAATAATAAAATGTTTTATTTTAAAAGCCAAGAGCACCTTAGAATCATCTAATGAAAGGGCAGTTTATCTTCCACTCAAAGAGGATAGTATCGCTAAATTTGAGACTGGTTATTACTATAAAAATGGGTTTAACTCGAGTAAGCTCTCTAACTGCCTTTCAAACAAAGGAATTCCTGAAATTATAAAGAGGTATTCAGTTGTTGAAAAATAACAAGGTGTATTTTTAAAATCCAAATTGGTCCATCATATCTGAAATAGCTTAAGACAAAGACTGCAAACTCAAGTGCTGACAGGGAAAAGGCAGGCAAGATAAATGAATAAGCTAGCTCAGTGGATGGAGCCTGGGATAAACTAGAGTTTGCTACACTCATGTAGAGAAACATGACCAGTACACCAAATAACGAATGTATTGCAAGCAGTTAGCGTCAATTTGCTGAAATACCACTGAACAAAATGACCACATCTCCAAAGATTTGTCTTATGCAATCAATTTACTACGGAACTATTTACCACATTGCTGATTCATCAGAAATTTGTTTCTATTAATCAACTTCCAAGGACTAGAGCAATTTGTGTTGCATGTGAGGTTTTAAATTTAGTGTTTGAAATATTTTTGTGTAATTTGGGGGGAATGAGTTTGTTTTGATTTTAAATACCATGCATGTCAAAAAATGTTAAGATTTTATGAAACGTACGTAGCATAGGCTTCTCTTCTCTAACTAATTTTTAATCAAATCTGCTGCATTTCCTACTTCTCTTATTCATGCGTTTGCTTTCTTGAGTGGGGCAGATAAGGAAGAGTTAACAGCAAGTGCACAGAGAATTGGGGCTGGAAGTTTGTATCTCAAAAATAGAAAGTGTAACAGGTCTCTCATAGGGCTGTTGATTCTTACATTAGTATGTCTTCTTCATATAAACTGCTACCAAACCATGAAGTCTCCTTTGTCTTGCCCTTATTACTATACTTACTATTATTATTTGAAGCTGGAACCATAAATGACAGCATTCTAGAAAAAAAATTAAATAGATAAACATGGCAAAATTTGATTATTTAACAAATATCCTAATAGGTGGCTAGAAAGTTTTAAAGGGTACAAAAAATGATGAGAGAAGAAATGAAAGAGAGTGCTGAGGAAAGGTAAAAGGTAATAAAATAGAAGATGGAAAAGAGAACACAAATTAATTTCAGATGGATTATATATTGAAATGTTTAAAAACCTTCTCTAAAATTCTTAGGACAAAATATAGGAAAATATGCTTAAGGTACCACTATAAGGAAAGATTTTCTAAAGCATCCATTAAAAGCATAAATATAGAGGTAAAGAATAAGTTTAACTACATATATAAAGTAATTCTCTGTAGGACAAAGAATAGCATTTACCAAGCACCCAAACAAGCAGCAGCCTGGGAGTAGATATTTGGAATCCATGTAATGGACAAAAAATTAATGAGTCATGTTTGAAGAACACATACAAATTAACTAAAAAGACTGATGATCCAATAGAAAAATGAGCAAACAATGAATGAACAATTCTTAAATGAAGAATCCTATTTCGACAATAAATATATGAAGAATATTAATCTCAGTAGTAATCAGGGAAATTCACATTTAAAAAAGGTAACATTTCTCTTTCGTTAGATTGGCAAGAACTCAAGGAAACTGACACCACCAAGGGTTGGATAAAATGAGGGAACAGTGATCATGTAAGTTATATTCCAAAGTCTTTAGAGAATATCTTGCAAATATCTAGTTTCACTCCTTGTTATCTGTACCAGAAAAACTTTTCTAAAAGTCCATATGGAGATATGCACAAAGATATTATTTGCAACAATGTCTAGAACAGCAAAAAAATTTTTAAATATATTAATATACATTTAAGAGGAATAGCTAACCAAATAACCTAACTGTGTCAAATCCATATAATGGAATACTAGGTAGCAATAACTGTAAAGGAATTCGATTTACATGTGTCTTCTTTGAGGATTCACAAACAGTATTACAGTTTAAAAAGGAAATGTTCATAATGATGTGTATATATATATATATATATATATATATCAATACCATGCCACAAATTTTGAACAACTTTCAAAAATAATGAAACAGTATCATGTGATGGTTTATGTATGGTTCCTATGGAGAAAAATCTAACACCTAGACAAAATGTAAACATTTCAACTTCAGCATAGTATTTACTAGGAGGCGTATGAAAAGGAACGAACTATTTTTCTCTATATACAAAATATTTTATTTCCTCAACAAATCATGAAAAATATATTGTCATTAATATTTTTAAAGCAAGAGGAGGTTCACGGGTGTTTTTACTGTGTTGCTCCTGATATTTTCTATATTTGAAATACTTCATATATAAACAAAGAAGGGAAGGGGAAAGACACTGCGAGGGAAAAAAAGGGATGGGTAATAGTATAGAAGAAAGCAAGTGGCAAGAGGAAAAGAATTACACCTAGGAAATAAGGAATGGAAGTGAGAAAAAAAAAATTGAAGAACATCAGCAAAAGTTAGTTGAGAAGGAACAGTGACTCACGCTGCATCCCCTGTCTGGCCCCATTTCTTTTCCTCTTCCTTGCATATTTTTTTCATTTGCCCCACCTCCTCTTTCACAGGATTTAGAAACAAGCAACATACATAAAGTCAAACTATATAACCTATCTTTTATGCACAAATGTGTTCACCTGCCAGTCTCTGAAACAAAATCCCCTGAGGAAGTGCTATACAAAGTTTTTTCAACAAGATAATGACAGAAATGAGCATATTTAGAAACTTGTATAGCAACTGGATAAATTTATGTTCCTTGAATTCAACAATAAAAAGGGTGGGCTTGTATTTTGGGTATCCTATTTTAATTTCATTGTTCTGTTATTTTATATTTATATTTTACAAAAGTATCCATCTGAAACAGATTGGAAATTTTAAAAATAATAATAATAAGAGTTTTTCAACGCAGTTTGGGAAGCACTGCTCTTGGAATCAGAAAAACAGAAGGAATTTTTCCCTTTGTTCCCTTTGTGGTGTGTGCGTATGTGTCGTGTGTGTGTGTGTGTTCTTGTGTGTATGTGTTCGTGTGTGTGTGTGTGTGCGTGTGTGTGTGTGCATGTGTGTGTGTGTGTGTGTGCATGCGCACACCTGCACACCTTTGAGTTTGGGGAGGGCCTGTTGCTCCCCAGTCCTCTCTAGAGTACGTCTCCTCATTCTTAGACCCAGGTTAGTAAAGAACAAGACCAAAGCAACTCAATGAATGAAAACAAACGAACAAACAAAAAACTTAGCTCATTATCTCAACAGAAAATACCTTGACATTTAATCTGAAAACTACCTTTACTTAGGATTAAGAGAGAACAAAATCATCCTCAAAGAGAAATAACCAAGCAACATGGAGAGTCACCCTGATGTCTGCTTGTGAGACAAAGTCTGTCCCATTTAGAAGGCTAGTGCTGTCCAGGTGTGGGGTTTCTCTCCCACTGCACCCTGTTCCCGAGACTGGTGCAAGAAAGCTCTTACTTTAAATCTCGACATGATGCTCTTCTGGTTCTGACTTTGGCGCCTACTTCTTAGGGAGGCTGACCATACGGGACAAGATAGAGGGGTAAACACCACAAGCTTCAGCACCAGACAGGACTGGTTTCATCACCAGCTTAGGCTATTTTAGGCATTATTTTGTAAGAGTTTTATAACCATCCTCTGCTTCAGTTTCCTAACCAATAAAGTGAAAAAGGAGGATAACGGACACATATATCATAAGACTGCAGTTGAGAAACAAGATGTTCATACATGAAAAGTGCTCTTCTTAGTGACTGAAATAAAGTAAGTAGTCAATTATTATTCTTTGTACTACTATTAATATTATTAATAATAACAGGAACCATGTCCATATCCATCCCTCAGGGTCATTCTCAGAAAGACAATCATTTAACTATACATTTACATGAAACTAAATAAAATATTAATTTTTGGCAATTGAAGGTTTTGTGACACATGCAATAAAAGCAACAAGTAAGCCAACACTGAACTGTCTTCTAGAATTTTACCAGCTATCTTTTTGAAGAGTGAATAGACATTCTGAGCAGCTCCAGAAGTCAGAATAAGAATCAGTGGGTGATCTTCGTGGGGTGGCAGATTTTGACTACAAAAATTGACGTTCTTAAATACTAGAACTCCAGAACAAACAAATGGATTGATATGTAAGAGAGTGAGCATATGTATGTACTCCACTGTGTGTGTGTGTGTATATATACACACACACATATATAACACACATACATACATATGTATATGCATACATATATACATAGAGGGAAAGAAAGCACATTAGTATGCCAGGTTATATGGAATCCTCTTATGTAGTACATTGTCTCATCTGGTTTATAAAAATCATGTGCTGGTACATACAAGGCCACTACATCCCAGACATTGTAAGTAATTTAACTAAAGATTCTGAGCTTGAATAGAGGCCAAGCCAGACATGGAACCTAAGTAAATCATAAGTTATTTATTACTATTCTGTTTGCTTTGGCAGTGGGCCTTCTTTCAGCATTTTTTAGATGCCTTTATCAATATGAGGATGATTTTGCTCTCTCCCCAGGGGAATGTGGCAATGCCCACAGATCTTTTGGTTTAAGGCCAAGGGTTTTTACTAGCTTCTAATAGGTAGGTCCCAGGAATGTGCTAAACACCCTACAATACACAGGGCAGCCCTCAGCAACAGGGAGTCATCTGTTGCAAAATGTCAGTAGCGCCGAGCTTTGAAAACCCTGCCAATTCACAAAAGTTCTTCGAATCTTTAAGACTGGCTCTTCCACCAGGCTCATTTACATGCCACTGTCAAATTTAAGAATGTGTCCATTGTGTTTGTATCTATACTACCACTAACTTCCTTTTTCTCCTAGTTCTCCATTTAGCTTTTCTTTTTCAAGGTCTCTTTTAAATACTGCTTTCTTTCAACAGCTTGTCAGGACTTGCGTTCAACCTGTTAAAACACTGGCCAGCTTTCTTGTCATTAAAATGCAGTAGTTACCAGTTCTGAGAGATCTGTTTTATATCTTCATATTTTATACTCAGAAGATAAACTTGGAGTCCAATTCCTCTGGGGATTATTTGCTCCCGTTTGCATAGTTGCTCTGAGAAAAGCAATTCCCCGTGTAAATGCATGTTATACAAGTCACTGGAAAACTCCAGGCATCCTGCTCTTCTGCAGCACCACATTGTGGAAACTGCCCATCACGGTGGTTCTGTCATTTCGAAAGCAGGAGCAAAAAGCATCCCTGCATTTCCCTTCCTTTAGGCTTTAGCAAGGCAAGACATTTCCCCACTGATTTCCACCTCCTCCACTAAGACTCAAGCTCCAAGCAGCACGGGGCTATTAGAGGAAATGAGAATGATCTGAAGGCATCATGAGAGCTTCCTAGTAGGCAGAAGCATGCCTTTAAGGCAAAACTGGTAGGCACAATCTGACTTTGGCGCCTGTATCATGGCTGTATCATCATAACTGAAGCATTACAATATGGGAAATGGTATACTACCTTCAACGGATACTTCTATCGACCACTAAAAATAAGATCTTCCTCATTTTTGAGGAAAACTGAACTATTTTAAAATCTTGAGCTTTGCATAACCCAAAAGAAATGCAAAGATGGAGATGTATATGAAAATAAACATCACAGAATAAAGCAAAGAAACTTGAAGAAACAAAAGTGAAAAACACTTTTAAAGGATTTAGTCTTTACATGTGTAAAGACTAGTTCTACCAAATTACTAGTCATTGTAATACCTATCCACACCTTCACAAAGATCCATCTTATTAAAATGTTAAAAACTAAAATGAGATGTTGATAATAGTCATAAGTAATTTACACTTTACCAGGCACAGTGTTAAATGTTTTATATGAAGAATCATACTTAATTCACACAAAAATCCTATAAGTTAGGCTACAATATTAATATACCCATTTTACAGTTGTGAAAACATTTGCTCAAAAATGTCAAATATATACATTGTGAGCCACAACTGGAATATGAACTCAGGTCTATCTGTATCTAAAGCTCATCCTCCAAACCACTATGTAATTTCTAAATGTGTAAGTTGTGCTATTTCAATTTGAATTTGTACTTACTGTGTTAACTGGTATAGAGGTCAGTTAAGATACATGCACCCAATTGTTCACAGCAGCACTATTTACAATAGCTAAGACATGGAAGCAACCTAAATGCCCATCAATAGATGAATGGATAAAGAAGATGTGACACACATATCTGATAAAACCTGTCAGGATTTATCCTCCAGGGGTTCATTTAGTTAAGTTCCAACTCTGTAAGGCTAAACTGGCTCTAGAAGCATGTCTACTTGTCCCTAGAACATACACAGCAGCAAGGATTTCATCTAAGGGATCCAATATCCCCACCTGCTTAGGTGTCTTCTTGCTGTTCTGATTTATCATATATTCAGGAGGTCCATAGCTATTTTCCTGGGAATTTTGAACTGTTTTATTTTACCTAAGACTGGGCTGGATTATCCCCCCCACCTTGGGATATATTTGCTTGTGGACTTTATACTCTACCTTGGACACTCAGCTCTGTAAAGGCTGTACTCAATCCCACCTACCAGGTCAAGGTAGAACCACCAACTTAGACCTTATACTCATGAAGGGTTTCAAATTTACAATGGTGACATTATCTCCAAAATTGGAGATATACTTACAGGATGGATACACTTGCAGGAATAAAGAACAGTATGTTCATTATACATCTTTAAACGTGTTATATTACCTGACCCCTGCACAGTAGGAGCAATATTTTTCAAGAGTTACATTATTACCATGTGAATTGCACAGCCATCATCATGTATATTTTGTGTTAAAATTGTATATATGTTAAATGTAAGCATTTAAATTATATCAGCTTTGATAACAATATTATGGCATTTGTTATTTTTTAAATATTTTCTCAGTCTCAATAAAAGGAAGTGACATGAGCTTTTCATTGAATTGTGAAGGGACTTGTGGACCTATCCTTGAGTTCTACATACACTAGCACATAATGTCAGGGGCAAACCCCAATGTAAAATACATTGATGTGGAGAAAGAAGGGAAAGAGGAAAACTAGTTGCAGGTCATTCTTCCCTCTCTTACTAAATTAGAAGTTCTTTAACAGTAGACACTCTAAGTTTTAAATAGCCATAATAATTAACAGAATGTAAGTTTCTTAAAAACAGAGTTACCAAATGATCCAGCAATCCTACTCCGGGGCATATATTCGGAAGAGACAAAAACTCTAATTCCAAAAGATACATGCACCCCATTGTTCACTGAAGCACTATTTACAATAGCTAAGACATGGAACCAACTAAATGCCCATCAATAGATGAATGGATAAAGAAGATGTGACACACATATCTATATATCTATATAGATATATATGTAAATATATAAAATAGAATATTACTCAACCACAAAAAGAATGAAATAATGCCATTTGCAGCAACATGGATGGACCTAGAGATTATCATACTAAGTGAAATAAGTCAGACAAAGACAAATATCATATATCACTTATATCTGGAATCTAAAAAAATGATACAAATGAATTTATTTACAAAATGGAAGCAGACTCACAGACATAGAAAACAAATTTATGGTTACCAAAGGGGAAAGATGAGGGGAGAGATAAATTAGGAGTCTGGGATTAACAGATAGACACTATTGTATGTAAAATAGATAAACAACAAGGTCTTATTGTATAGCATAAGGAACTATATTCAATATCATGTAACAACTTACAATGGAAAAGAATATATATGTTATATGTATAAATGAATCACTGCTGTATACCTGAAACACTGTAAGTCAACTATACTTCAATTAAAAACAATCATCAAAAAAATAAATGTAAGTTTCTTAGTTTCTTCTTTCATTTGGTGGCTCCAAAAGATGACAGAAAGATCTTTTTAAAAATCTCATGAACCTTACAGAACAAATTCTATTTTGTTTCAGTTGTAGTTATTCCAAGCTCCACTCCCCCACCCCCCACCTACCCACCACTCCCCGCAACAAAGTAGAAGCAACATATTGGTGTGCCAGGGCAAAGGTAAGCAACAAGGTGTTACTGAAAGTAGAGATGGTAGAACTGCTGAAATCAGTCCTAAGATCTCAACAATTCCAGCATTCTGGGAATAATTAGTGGAGGGATGAACATCCTGTTTATACTTCAGTGGCTATTGAAGGAATCACTGTGTTAGCATCTGGCACAATAACTGATGTACATAAGAATGATTCCTGGTCCTCAACAGAAGGTTAGATTTCACACAGCATCTTCCTTTGAAGATGAAAGGGAAGAGTTGCACTGCTTTAGGAAAGATTTTGATGTCAATGTTTAAAGTGAAAGAAAGTTGTGGTGCTTAAAGCCTTGCGTAGCTGGAAAACTCATGTAAAAATTCTCTCTCCTGGGATAAATAAAATACTTGATAATAAGAGTCTGACCTTCAGAGCAACTGTCATTAAATTGTTGATCTGGAATAACTTTGGAAGGGATATAGCTGAGATGGGAAGGAGTAAATAATTAATAATGTTTACTCAGAAAGTGTCATGCTGTCTATGTTTTTACCTAAAGGCTATGCATCTTATCAAGAAATTTTAAGTGCCTCTACTTCACTGCAATACACTAAGGAATCAGAATGCAAGATGTCAGAACCCTCAGATAAGAAGAGGGAAAAGCTAACCTGGATAAATATATGAAGCAGACAAACATTTTTCAGAGCTTCATGTACTCAGTTAAATATCTGGTGATAAAACCCAGAGGTTAAAGTGAACTTTGAACACAAACAAATATATGCACTTTTAAGCGTTTGCAAGTCTTGCAAGTGATCCTGATACAATAAAACAAATTCCTGTATAATATAAAAGAAAACACCTGTGGAGTCCTCAGAAGTGGTTCAAATGAGCCAGAACAATGTTGGTGGAAAGATGAGGGATGGATTTGATTCGGCACTATTTTACCAATTTTAATTCTTCTTTTTGCTCATTTATGAGTGAGAGTAATTTTTATGAAAATTTTTTAATATATCTTTTTAAAATTTGTGAAATATATTTATGCTTAAATAGACTGATAGTAAGTTAGATTGGGTTCTCTTTCCATAGTGTACTTTCTAACACATGTTTCATAATATTCTAGATCAATGGTCGGCAAACCTTTTATGTAAAATGTCAGGTAGTCATCTTCAACAAATAGTTCTGAGCAATTAGACCTACAAAGACAAAAAAGAAAAAGAAAAAAACCCTTAAAGTGTAAAAATATAAAGCTTTTAGAAAAAAATATAAGAAGAATTTTTGGGATCTAGGCCTAGACAAAGAGTTCTTAGACTTGACAACGAAAGCATGATCTATAGAGGAAATACAATATAATGAACCTCATCAAAATTACAAACTTTGGTTCTATGAAACACCTTGTTAAGAGGATGAAAAGACATGGTATAGAGTGGGCAAAAATATTTTCAGAGAGCATACCTGGCAGTACATTTGTATCTAGAATATAAAAAGAATATTAAAAAACTCAACAATTAAAAAGACAATCTAATTAGAAAATATGCAAAAGACATGAATAAGTATTTCACAGAAGAGCAAAAAAGCACATGAAAGGAATTACACATTTAACCATTCCAGAAATGCAAATTAAAACCACAATGAGATATCACTATTACCTATCAGAAGGGCTAAAATAAAAAAAAAGTAGTGACAACATCAAATGCTGTCATAGACGTAGAGAAGCGGGATCATTCAAACATTGCTTATGGGATTACAAAATGATATAGCAATTCTGAAAGACAGCTTGGCAGTTTCTAAAAAAATCAAATTTTCAGCTGCCAAAAGACCCAGCAATTGCACTCCTGGGCATTTATCCCAGATAAATGAAAACTTATGTTATTAAAACAAACAAACAAAACAACTATATACAAACATCCAAAGCAGCATTATTTGTAACATCCAAAAGCTGGAAACAACCCAGATGTACTTCAATGTGTATGTGGTTAAACTACAGTATATACATACAATGGAACACTATTCAACAATAAAAGGACTGAAATTTTGATACACACGGCAAATTAGATGAATCTCCAGAGAATTATCGTAGGTGAAAAAAGCCCATTCCAAAAGGTAACATACTGTATGAGTCCATGTATATAACTTTTTTAAAATGACAAAACTATAGAAATGAAGAAGAGATTAGTGGTTTCCAGGGTTAAAGGAGGGGGTTGGAACTGGGAGAAAAACAGATGTGGCTATAAATGGGCAACATGAGGGGTCCTTTTAATGATGAAACTGTTCTTTATATTACTTTATCAACTTTATCTTTGTTGTGATATTATACTATGGTGTGGAAAGATGCTACCATGATAAAATGGGGTATAGGCTACCTGGGATATCTCTATACTATTCCTTACAACTGCAAATGAATTTAAAATTAGCTCAAATTAAACAGTTTAATTTTAAAAAGGACATAAATATATTTGGCTTTGCAGGCCATAAGGTCTCTGTTGCAACTACTCACCTCTGTCCATGTGGTATGAAAGCATCCATGCACAGCAAGTAAATGGATGAACATGTCTATGTTTTAATAAAACTTTATTCACCGAAACAGACAGGAGGTTAGATCTGTGCCATGGCCTGTAGTTTGCAGACCCCGGCCCCAATTAAATAACCCCTAGAAAAATGATTATGTAACCCTTAAAAAGCATCACACACCTGGTCTAATCCTAGAGCCATGTTGCAATGAATGAGACAGTTCAGAAACCTGAAAATCATACTTAACTCGAATTTTTAATACTATAAAGGGAAGATTTAAAATCATACTTAACTTGAATTTTTAATACTATAAAGGGAAGATTTCTATCACAGCAGATTCGTGATATCTCTCCCTTTTATGTATTTACATTGCAGTTGCTTTATCACTGCTGTAGTTACAAATTCTTGAAAAATCCCCTGCCCTCATGTGTTTAACTGCTCCTTTTCTCTTTCTCCCACTTTCAGTCAGTAGTCTCTCCTTCTCCCCACTCTTCTTCTTTCTTTTCTTTTTTTTTAGTATAACTGACTCTTTTTTTTTTTGTCTGCATTGCATCTCAGTTGCGGCATGCGTCATCTTTCATTGCAGCGCGTGGGCTTCTCTCTAGTTGTGGTGCGCAGGCTCCAGTTGTGGTATGCGGGCTCCAGAGCGCATGGGCTCTGTAGTTTTGCAGCGCTCAGGCTCTTCATTGGGCGTGGGGTTCTCTCTAGTTGTGGCATGTGGGCTTTCTCCCTCTAGTTGAGGCACACGAGCTCAGTAGTTGTGGCGTGCAAGCTTAGTTGCCCTGTGGCACGTGGGATCTTAGTTCCCCAACTAGGGATTGAATCTGCGTCCCCTGCATTGGAAGGTAGATTCTTTACCACTGGACCACCAGGGAAGTCCCTCTTTTTTTCCACTCCTAATAAATAGATTGAACTTATTTTGTTAAGGTCTTCCCTCTCTCTATTACCTACCTAGTCCTGTTTTCCACTCATAATCCTCACTTTTCCATTAACCGAAAGAACAAATCTGTCCAGGAAAGGCCATCGGTGAAGAATGGGTGAGAGGAAGGAAATGTGGTAGCAAAGTATGAATTCTCATTAATGGTTGAGAGGGAGGTAAACTGGACACACATTCATACACTAATCATTGTTCCCATGCTCCATATGGTCATGCCTGGATTAGTTGGGATATACTCCTCTATTTAAGGTACCTCTAGCCGGGGTAAGTAGTTCAGACATTGCTCTTTTAAAAGTTCTTTGCTGCCAAATGCCACGCACTAGATATGTCAGAACAAATTCTTCTGAAATACTTGGATTGAGAAGATAACCAATTACACATTCAGAAGAGGGCAAGGAGGTTTAGTTTTGTTTTTTGCTTTGTTTTTGTATAAGAGCTTTCCCTCTGTGAATCCAACAAATACAGCCATGAAGGGCATTTGATGATTATTTTGAATGATGACCCGTGAAATTCCTTCCTACATATTACAAGTCTAACTCTCACCTTGGCCCTTTTGGCAGTGCACATTTTCATCCATCTTGAAACAGAATGCCCTAAACCGATGAAAGAGAAATGAGGTAATCAAATAATGCCTGTCAAAAGGTGAAATAGGCACAGCATATTTCTCCTCATTATTGCATATTATGAGGGCTAATGGCAGAGATGAATATCTCTAGTCAGAGCCACTTATATAGGAATTTACATTTAAAAGTAATTGCTATAGATCATAATTGGTTGATTAGGTGTTCTCAATGCCTCAGGCCCTTTTCAGACTTTAACTACATGATGCATATGCCAGGTTTTCAAAGGGCCAATCTGTGTAAAAAGAAGTGTAATTTGTCCCTTGTAAAATATCAAGTTAGAAAATGTTATCACCTACTTCACATCCTCCCAGACCAGTTATTGTCTTCCATGGTAGGAGTCACCAACTACCATGGACAGAGTAATCGACATGAAAATATAAATTAGGGAGTTGACACCAAATCTATCTAACTTGTATGAACCATTCAACAAACTGGTTTTAGAAAAAGACATCCATATTAGTTTATTAATCTTAGTAATCACAGTTATGCATGCCACATTAGTGGTGAGTTCATTATATCCCTCTTGGAGTTTCTCTCTTCTTAAATTATATAATCTCCAATAGGATTTGAATGGGGCTTTTTTCCTGTATATACCCCATCAGGAAAAAAAAAAGTATCTCTTCAGTCCTCTATTGCTTTGCTTTTTGCTGCCACAAAGCCCCTCTTGTTACTTATGGGATCTATCCAGCCCCAGATAGGAAGAGAGTTCACTACTGAGATAACACTCCAGTGACCTGAGACCCACATCGCTAATCATCAAATCTCCAAGGGAAGACAATATCACTTCCTTAATGCCAAACTCAGACTAAGGTGCCTGCATAGCACTCTTGGAGCTCCAACTCAAATTGCTTAGTTCTTCCAATTCCCATTCACATCAGCAGGCCCAGGAAGCATATAGGACAGGAAAAGGACTGATGTTTGTATTCTGTACCTTATGGGTCCAGAATCCCTAACTCCTTTCCCTCCCCAGAGATTCATCTGTAGAAGCCAATGAGATTTTTCTTCTCAACAATCAAAACTCAATAGGGCTAATCATAACCATTTCCTAGATAATGGGTCCACTTTTCTAAGGAAGGATATCTTGAGTAATTCATAGATGACCTATCCTTCTTAGAAAAACTTCTCCCAAGTAATTCCAGGTTAATTTTTCTGGTATTTCTTTGCTTAGAAAAGACAGGGAGGGGGGAATCTACAAATTTAGTTTCTACAAGGGCAGTTTGCTACAATGCTCACAACATTATTTCAAGGAAATAAAGTTGCCCTTCCCCAAAAATACTGGGCTGGCCAAAATGTTCATTCGGAGTTTTCCGTAACATTTGGGGGCGGGGGGTCAGAAGTCTCTTGTGCCTTATTTGGTGCTTTATTAATTCATGCTATTTATATATTTATTTATATTCCACTTAATTTGAAAATCTGAATTCATTTATTATTTTTGATCCTTGCATCACTATCTTTAAACAAAAGTCAACAAAGTGCTTCTCTAACAGAACACTTATTGGTATTATGGTTGTCAACATGCCTGCCTTCCTCATGAGACGTCCAGGTAGGAGCTGTGTCATTTCATTCTTTTATCCACAATGTTTGGCATATTGCCTGGTACATTTAGGATGTTTAGCCACTGCTAGTAAAAATCACTTATTTATGGATGTTTTCGAGGAAAGAATGGAGACAGGGTATGAGGGACAGAGGGAGAGATGGAGGGAAGATGGTAGGAAGCGAAAAAGAAAAGAAGGAAGGGAGGATGGAAGAAAAGAAAGGAGGAAGGGACGGAGGGAGGAAGGAAAGAAGCCATAATGATTTATGCCTTTGGGTCATTATAGTCTCTAGGCATCTTCTGATCAAAACTAAACTAAATTCTGAGAAGTAAGAATGATTATACCATTAGTTGCAAAGACTATGCTGGAAAATTATTTATCTGATTTCTCAGAAGTGAAAACCTGAGTAAAATGGATACCAGTAAGTAAACGTTGTAATTGAGACTTGAGCATGGTGGAGGGAAGGGTTGGCCAGCAGGTTACAATTCAAGGACTTTTGTACAACTAAGACCAGTAGAAGATTCCAGGAGCAGGGATGAATATGAAACAGTGAAGAGGAGAGTTAAAAGGTCACAAAACACAAATCACCGATAACTCTTTATATTAGTCAGAGTTGTCTAGAGAAACAAAACCAATAGATAGACAGATCAGAGAAGATTTATTACAGAAATTGGCTCACATGGCTACAGAGGCAAAGAAGTCCCACAGTCTGCCACCAACAAACAGGAAAACCAGGAAAGTCTGTGGCATAATTCAGTCTGAGGCCAGAGGTCTGAGAACCAAGGGGATGCCGATGTAAATCCCACAGTCCAAAGGCCCAAGAACCAGGAGCTCTGTCGTCCTAGGGACTTTCTGTTCAACAGGAAAGAGAGGGAATTTGCCCTTCCTTTGCTTTTTTGTTCTACTTGGGCCCCCATGGGGTTGGATGAGGTGTGCCTACATGATGAGGGTGTATCTCTTTGGTCAGTCTACTGAATCAAATGCTAGTCTCTTCCAGCAACACCCTCACAGACACACCCCAAAAAACAAATGTTTACCAGCTATCTTGATATCCCTTAGCCCAGTTAAGTTGACACATAAAATCAACCATCTCACTCTTTCTCTTATCAGCCAGTTTATGACCTTTAGGCTCAGAAGGAGCCTGTTCACCACCCACAGCATTTATCACACAATACACCTTGTCAGCTTCTATGAGGTGGAAAGAGCAATGGCAGAGAGAAATGATTTAGGGGGAAGATCAGACCTGGAATCAGAAGACCTGGTTTGGGGAGTGCCTCCTCTACTTTCTAGCTGCCTGTTAACTTATCAGAATGCACAAAATGTGCATAATCATAAAAGACCTCCCGGGCTGTTGTGAGTACTAAATGAGACAGTGTACCTGAAGCCTCCTAATGAATGACGAAGCACTAGGCAGACCCAAAGAGGTGGCTTTGTTGCCCAGAGATAACTGAGATTCAAACCACTTTCAAGAGACAATTGCAAGTTTTCACACCTTGATCTCATATGTATAATTTGGAAAATTATACTGAATGGTTAGTTCTGAAACAGAGGAGCTAACAACTTGTCTTTGACTTTCAAGGATATTGCACGAAATTTGAAACCAAGGGGCACAAAGAATTAACTTGGGAAAAAACAAAGAAATAATAGCTCTCTACTGATAAGAGCAAGTATATTTTAACTCTGAAATTCGGCACTGTGAGAAATACCGTAAAATTCTCTTTCCACAGGCAATGCACTGGTTATAAGCCAGAAACCACTGTATATCTCAGTTGCTGAAGAAAAAGTACCCTTTGGAGCCACCATTACTTTTCTTTACCCTAAAAGAACAGGTAGTTGATATTTGAGATGGAGTAGGAAATATGCCCTGTTTCTCTTTAATTCTCATAGTAAGCCTATTAAAGCCTAAACAAACAAACAAAAAATTTATCAGCTGAGCTTTTGGAAATTAAAAGATCAATTTCACACAGGCTTTCCTGAAATGAAACTTCTTGTTTAGCTAGATGCTCCTTCATTCTTAATCACGAATTGTTAAATATGTCCACTGAAGCTTATAACAGGTGTTGGGTACTGGTAATATCAATGTTCACTATTTCCTGGCACAGAGTAGATACTCTGTAAACCTTAGCTATGGAAATAAACCAAGCCCTAGCATCTGAGTGCACAGACCCATGTCAGCCTGCTGTACTACTACAGTGCAGGTAAATTTTATATTTGACTCCATGATACATCTCTACTTGTTTGATTCTAAAGATAAATTTCTTCCAAATCTTCAAGAAAAATTAACATTCCAGAAAGACAGTTGTGATTGTCCCCTGGACCAATCCGTGCACTCAATCCAAAAATTAAGCCTTAAGAATTGGGATAGAAATAGACATTTTGGCAAAAATCAGTTTTCTCCTGATAATAAGATGATGTCATCTCACAAATGAACTCATTTAGTGACTTGAATCATGTAACTAAATGATCAGACTGTAGTCAACCAAGTCTCTTTCCTAATGGAATCTACTTCAACCAGGAACAAATTACTACAGAGAACCTGGGCTTACTCCTAGAGATAAATAAGAAATAACAAAGTATATTGGCCCAAGAGGAAAATGCAGAAATACGACATTTGAAAACTTCTTATTTCCTGAATGCATCATAATTAGCCCTCGCCTTAGTCCTGTTCAGTCTCCTACCCCCTTAGGAACATGGATTGGGAATGACCTTAAAGATACATTCTTAACAGGGCACCCTGTTCCATGTAAGTCCTGATAGATTTAGCTTCATGGTTTCTACTTGAGGTTCACACTGACCTTGTGGGAGCTAGTAAGGTCCCCTTGGAAGCATTGTCATTGTTGCATGTTGGGGCATAGAGTCTACTGGTACACCAGCTCTCCCTGACAGAGGCTAGACAAAATGAGCATCATCCAGGGGAGAAATGATGGGGTGAACCATTGCTACAGACATAATGTTATTATTTAGAGCTTCACTCTAGTTATTTCCCCCTTCTCTATCCTGGGCCCTCTCTATTCTACTGTACCGCATCAGTGCCTCAAGTTCAGGTGACTTCTTAGGATAATCTCTCCAAAATCCCTAGCATGCCTGGAAAAGGAAGTGTTCCCATTATTTGAAGGAATTTGTGAATCAAACAGATGTGAAATGAAACAAACTCTACCTCTAATCAGATATGAGACCTTGAGCAAGTTCCTTAGCATCTCAGTGTCTCGTATCCCTTCACTTAGAGACAAAAATGTTATGATGATGAGGAAACGAGGTGACTATTCCTCAGTGTACAGCATAATGTCTAAATATAATGAGGTGCCCAATAATTAATCATTTTCTTTCTTTTCTTTCCCATGCCAATTCAAAACTCGGCATCCTCAGATATTTAGTCAGGTTAGATTCTGGAGAGGTAGATCTTCCCAAATTGAAGATCGATGTTTCTGTGAATTAAACGAATTCCTGTGTCCAAAAAAAAAGTACACATTTACTGGCATTGTGTTTTATGTTTAATCCCATTTAATCATCTCCGAAGACTGTGTGGCAGATATTAGCATTACTCCTTTGATAAAGCTACTGAAGCTGAGTCTCAGAAGAGTTAATAATTTGGCCATAATCTCTCAAAGAATAAGTGAAGAGAGACCTTCAAGATGGCGGAGGAGTGAGACAGGGAGATCACCTTCCTCCCCACAAATGCCTCAGAAAAACAACTACATGTGGAACGACTCCTACAGAACACCTACTGAACGCTGGCAGAAGACATCACCCTTCCCAAAAGACATATATATTTTCTTCCTTTCTCTCTTTTTGTGAGTGTGTATGTGTATGCTTCTTTGTGTGATTTTGCCTGTATAGTTTTGCTTTTACCATTTGTCCTAGGGTTCTGTCTGTCCATTTTTGTTTTTTTTTTAGTATACTTTTAAGCGCTTGTTATCATTAGTGGATTTGTTTTTTGGTTTGGTTGCTCTCTTCGTTCTTGCTTTTCTTTTTAATAAATTTAAATTTTTTTCTTTTTAATAATTATTTTTTATTTGAATTATTTTATTTTTTTCTTTCTTTCTTATTTTCTCCCTTTTATTTTGAGCCATGTGCCTGACAGGGTCTTGGTGCTCCGGCCGGGTGTCAGGCCTGTACCTCTGAGGTGACTTCAAAGCCGAGTTCACGGTATTGGTCCACCAGAGACCACCCAGTTCCACGTAATATCAAACAGTGAAAGCTCTCCCAGAGATCTCCATCTCAATGCTAAAATCCAGGTCCACTCAACGACTACCAAGCTACAGTGCTGGACACCCTATTCCAATCAACTAGCAAGACAGGAACACAACCGCACCCATTAGCAAAGAGGCTGCCTAAAATCATAATAAGGACACAGACACCCCAAAACACAGACAGAATGTGGTCCAGCTCACTAGAAAGACAAGATCCAGCCTCATCCACCAGAACATAAGCACTAGTCCCCTCCACCAGAAAGCCTACACAACCCACTGAACCAATCTTAGCCACTGGGGGCAGACACCAAAAACAACAGGAACTACGAACCTGCAGCCTGCGAAAAGGAGGCCCCAAACACAGTAAGATAAGCAAAATGAGAAGACAGAAACACACAGCAGAAGAAGGAGCAAGGTAAAAACCCACCAGACCAAGCAAATGAAGAGGAAGAAGGCAGTCTACCTGAAAAAGAATTCAGAGTAATGACAGTAAAGATGATCCAAAATCGTGGAAATAAAATGGAGAAAATACAAGAAATGCTTAACAAGGACCTAGAAGAACTAAAGAACAAACAAACAATGATGAACAACACAATAAATGAAGTTAAAAATTCTCTAGAAGGAAACAAGAGCAGAATAACTGAGGCAGAAGAACAGATAAGTGACCTGGAAGATAAAATAGTGGAAATAATTACTATAGAGCAGAATTTAGAAAAAAAATAAAAAAAATTGAGGACAGTCTCAGAGACCTCTGGGACAACATTAAAGGCACCAACACTCAAATTATAGAGGTCCCAGAAGAAGAAGAGAAAAAGAAAGAGATTGAGAAAATATTTGAAGAGATTATAGTTGAGAACTTCCCTAATATGGGAAAGAAAATAGTCAATCAAGTCCAGGAAGCTCAGAGAGTCCCATACAGGATAAATCCAAGGAGAAACATGCCAAGCCACATATTAATCAAACTATGAAAAACTAAATACAAAGAAAAAATATTAAAAGCAGCAAGGGAAAAATAACAAATAACATACAAGGGAATCCCCATAAGGTTAACAGCTGATCTTTCAGCAGAAACTCTGCAAGCCAGAAGGGAGTGGCAAGACATATTTAAAGTGATGAAAGGGAAAAACCTACAACCAAGATTACTCTACCAAGCAAGGATCGCATTCAGATTAGATGAAGAAATTAAAACCTTTACAGAGAAGCAAAAGCAAAAAGAATTCAGCACCACCAAACCAGCTTTACAACAAATGCTAAAGGAACTCCTCTTGGCAGGAAAAACAAGAGAAGGAAAAGACCTGCAATCATAAACCCAAAACAATTAAGAAAATGGTAATAGGAGCAAACATATCGATAACCACCTTAAATGTAAATGGATTAAATGCTCCAACCAAAAGACGAAGACCAGCTGAAAGGATACAAAAACAAGACCCATATATATGCTGTCTACAAGAGAACCACTCCAGACCCACGGACACATACAGACTGAAAGTGAGGGGATGGAAAAAGATATAACATGCAAATGGAAATCAAAAGAAAGCTGGAGTAGCAATTCTCATATTCAGACAAAATGACTTTAAAATAAAGAGTCTTATAAGAGACAAAGAAGGACACTACATAATCATCAAGGGATCAATCCAAGAAGATATAACAATTGTAAATATTTATGCACCCAACACAGGAGCACCTCAATACATAAGGCAAATGCTAACAGCCATAAAAGGGGAAACTGACAGTAACACATTCATAGTAGGGGAGTTTAACACCCCACTTTCAGCAATGGACAGATCATCCAAAATGAAAATAGGGAAACACAAGTTTTAAATGACAAATTAAACAAGATGGACTTAATTGACATTTATAGGACATTCCATCCAAAAATAACAGAATACACTTTCTTCTCAAGCGCTCATGGAACGTTCTGCAGGATAGATCATATCTTGGGTCACAAATCGAGCCTTGGTAAATTTAAGAAAATTGAAATCGTATCAAGTATCCTTTCCAACTGCAATGCTATGAGACTAGGTATCAATTATGGAAAAATCTGTAAAAAACACAAACACATGGAGGCTAAACAACACACTACTAAATAACCAAGAGATCACTGAAGAAATCAAAGAGGAAATCAAAAAACACCTAGAAACAAATGACAATGAAAACACAATGGCCCAAAACCTATGGGATACAGCAAAAGCAGTTCTAAGAGGGAAGATTATAGCAATACAATCCTACCTTAAGAAACAAGAAACATCTCAAATAAACAACCTAAACTTATACCTAAAGCAGTTAGGGAAAGAAGAACAACACTGAAGTTAGCAGAAGGAAAGTTATCGTAAAGATCAGATCAGAAATAAATGAAAAAGATGAAGGAAACAATAGCAAAGATCAATAAAACTAAAAGCTGGTTCTTTGAGAAGATAAACAAAATTGATAAATCATTACCCAGACTCATCAAGAAAAAAAGGGAGAAGACTCAAATCAATAGAATTAGAAATGAAAAAGGAGAAGTTAACAACTGACACTGCAGAAATACAAAGGATCATGAGAGATTACTACAAGCAACTCTATGCCAATAAAATGGACAGCATGGAAGAAATGGACACATTCTTAGAAAAGCACAACCTTCTGAGACAGAGCCAGGAAGAAATAGAAAATATAAACAGACCAATCACAAGCACTGAAACTGAGACTGTGATTAAAAAACTTTCAACAAACACCCAGAACCACATGGCTTCACAGGTGAATTCTATCAAACATTTAGAGAACAGCTAACACCTATCCTTCTCAAACTCTTCCAAAATAGAGCCAAGGGAGGAACACTCCCAAAGTCATTCTACGAGGCCACAATCACCCTGATACCAAAACCAGACAAAGATGTCACAAAGAAAGAAAACTACAGGCCAATATCACCGATGAACATAGATGAAAAACTCCTCAACAAAATACTAGCAAACAGAATCCAACAGCACATTTAAAGGTTCATACACCATGATCAAATAGGGTTTAACCCAGGAATGCAACGATTCTTTAATATACACAAATCAAACAATGTGATACACCATATTAACAAACTGAAGGAGAAAAACTATATGATCATCTGAATAGATGCAGAAAAAGCTTTTGACAAAATGCAACACCCATTTATGATAAAAACCCTCCAGAAAGTAGGCATAGAAGGAACTTACCTCAACATAATGAAGGCCATATATGACAAACCCAGAGCCAACATCGTTCTCAATGGTGAAAAACTGAAACCATTTCCACTAAGATCAGGAACAAGACAAGGTTGCCCACTCTCATCACTATTATTCAACATAGTTTTGGAAGTTTTAGCCACAGCAGTCAGAGAAGAAAAGGAAATAAAAGGAATCCAAATCAGAAAAGAAGAAGTAAAGCTATCACTGTTTGCAGATGACATGATACTATACCTAGAGAATCCTAAAGATGCTACCAGAAAACTACTAGAGCTAATCAATGAATTTGGTAAAGTAGCAGGATACAAAATTAATGCACAGAAATCTCTGGCATTTCTATACACTAATGATGAAAAATCTGAAAGTGAAATCAAGAAAACACTCCCATTTATCACTGCAACAAAAAGAATAAAATATCTAGGAATAAACCTACCAAAGGAGACAAAAGAACTGTATGCAGAAAATTATAAGACACTGATGAAAGAAATTAAAGATGATACAAATAGATGGAAAGGTATACCACGTTCTTAGCTTGGAAGAATCAACATTGTGAAAATGACTCTACTACCCAAAGCAATCTACAGATTCAATGCAATCCCTATCAAACTACCACTGGCATTTTTCACAGAACCAGAACAAAAAATTTCACAATTTGTATGGAAACACAAAAGACCCCGAATAGCCAAAGCAATTTTGAGAATGAAAAACAGAGCTGGAGGAGTCAGGCTCCCTGACTTCAGACTATACTACAAAGCTACAGTAATCAAGACAGTATGGCACTGGCACAAAAACAGAAATATAGATCAATGAAACAGGATAGAAAGCCCAGAGATAAACCCACACTCATATGGTCACCTTATCTTTGATAAAGGAGGCAAGAAAATACAATGGAGAAAAGACAGCCTCTTCAATAAGTGGTGCTGGGAAAACTGGACAGCTACATGTAAATGAATGAAACTAGAACACTCCCCAACACCATACACAAAAATAAACTCCAAATGGATTAAAGACCTAAATGTAAGGCCGGACACTATAAAACTCTCAGAGGAAAATATAAGCAGAACACTCTATGACATAAATCACAGCAAGATCCTTTTTGACCCACCTCCTAGAGAAATGGAAATAACAACAAAAATAAACAAATAGGACCTAATGAAACTTAAAAGTTTTTGCACAGCAAAGCAAACCATGAACAAGACGAAAAGACAACCCTCAGAATAGGAGAAAATATCTACACATGAAGCAACTGACAAAGGATTAACCTCCAACATTTACAAGCAGCTCATGCAACACAATATCAAAAAAAACAAACAACCCAATCCAAAAATGGGCAGAAGACCTAAATAGACATTTCTCCAAAGAAGATGTACAGATTGCCAACAAACATATGAAAGGATGCTCAACATCACTAATCATTAGAGAAATGCAAATCAAAACTACAATGACGTATCACCTCGCACTGGTCAGAATGGCCATCATCAGAAAATCTACAAGCAACAAATGCTGGAGAGGGTGTGGAGAAAAGGGAACCCTATTGCACTGTTGGTGGGAATTGAAATTGATACAGCTACTATGGAGAACAGTATGCAGGTTCCTTAAAAAACTAAAAATAGAACTACCATATGACCCAGCAATCCCACTACTGAGCATATACCCTGAGAAAACCATAATTCAAAGAGTCATGTAGCACAATGTTCATTGCAGCTCTATTTACAATAGCCAGGACATGGAAGCACCCTAAGTGTCCATTGACAGATGACTGGATAAAGAAGATGTAGCACATATATACAATGGAATATTACTCAGCCATTAAAAGAAATTAAATTGAGTTATTTGTAATGAGGTGGATGGACCTAGAGTCTGTCATACAGAGTGAAGTAAGTCAGAAAGAGAAAAACAAATACCATATGCTAACACATATATATGGAATCTAAAAAAAAAAAGAAAACGCCCCGAAGATCATAGGGGCAGGACAGGAATAAAGATGCAGATGTAGAGAATGGACATGAGGACACAGCGAGGGAAAAGGGTAAGGTGGGACAAAGTGTGACAGTGGCATGGACATATATACACTACCAAATGTAAAAGAGATAGCTAGTAGGAAGCAGCCGCATAGCACAGGGAGATCAACTCGGTGTTTTGTGGCCACGTAGAGGGGTGGGATAGGGAGGGTGGGAGGGAGACGCAAGGGGGAGGAGATATGGGGATATATGTTTACGTATAGCTGATTCACTTCGTTATAAAGCAGAAACTAACACACCATTGTAAAGCAATTATACTCTAATAAAGATGTTAAAAATAAAAAAAAGAATAAGTGAAATAGTTAGAATGCGGACTCTCTGCCTCTAACTCCTGCCCTCAGTTTGTATGAATTCTTATGTAACTATTAAGTTTGAACGGTACTCCAGGCAGTGTTCCTCAAAGTAGAGCCCTTGAAATCACATGCATCACAATCAAGTGTGATACTTGTTAAAAATTCAGATTCAGGACCCAACTCCAGGCCTTCAACCAAAATCTGTGGAGTTTTGAGGTCTAACGTTTTGTATTTTTAATAAATTGTCCAGATGATTCTTCTGCTAAGTGTCAAAGCTTGATTATTCCTAACCCCATGGAGTCTAGCATAGGGCTGGTCAGTAGATATCTTGCTAACAGACAGATGTCCACAGGTTTTACTCATTTAATAAATAAATGAATAAAAATAAAACTTTGCAGCCCTCAACTCTGTAGGCACAATAAGCAGAAGAGCAGATGAGACTTTCTCTCTGTCCTTATTTCCACATTCCTGCCCATTGGAGGCCTGGGCTAAGTGCAGGATCCTAGTGTCCTTAGAAGAATACACAGTCCACTGATAATACTGGGACATATTTATGTTCTCCTTTACATTACTTTAGGAAATTATTTTTCAATACAAGAGAAAACTTTTTTGTTAAGAAAAGGATGGCAGAGGTATATTTTCTTTCTTTTTTTTCCCCAAAGCGTATTGTCAGTAAGTAGTTAATATTTAGTACAGTTAAAGCTTTCAAATGTGGAACAAATATGTCATGCAGACTTTAAAATATTGCTGTGAACCAGCCAAAGGCAATTCGGGGTTTCAGGTGCTATAAATGTACTGAGACATTTATTTCAGAGCTTGTGCTACCAAAAGGACATCTTGAGGAAACAAACAGATCTATTTATCCTGAAGCCTGCCTGGTCCAGCCAGTAAGATGTGATTTGCTGAATGACAAGGCTTATTTCTATGAACTAACAAAAGCCAGGAAGGGGTCATTACGGAGTCGAAGATTGCTAAGTTTCCATTCCAGACCTCCAACTACATACAACAAATGTTGAAAGGGAAACCACAGACTGGTACCTTGGTGAAAGCACTCTCAGAACTCAGGAAAAAAAGTAGAAAATTCTTTCTACTCCGTGCCCCACAGGCAGCCCAACTCAGTGAGTTGAAAGGCAAGTTGGAGAACCAGCAGCTTTAGAGGACCCATTCAGTTCAAGGAATGATCCGCATAAAGACCTATGACCTAAAAACCTGGACCTCAGCTTACACATGGAGACAACCAAGATCAGCACCCTTCTGTATCCTGGGTTTGGAGGTGAACAGTGGTTGTTGCTAAAGGCAGACAAAATAAACCACAAGCAGACAATGAAAATGTTTTCGGAAATGAAGCGGACTGCAGTGGGCACTGGCAGAATATGGTCCTCAGTTTCTGGAGTGCGTGACAGTTGGCCTAGACCAGTGAATGTAAGCCGTCCCCTTTGGAAATTGTAAGTTCAGGCCCTTAAATAATCAGTACATGGAATTCACCTGGGCAGAATGCTAGGTAATTTTTTAAATTTATCTATCATCTAGGTATCTATCTATCTATCATCTGTCAATCACCTATTTTTTAACATTCTATTATCAAAATTATCAAACATGAAAGAATTGAAAGAATTTTATAGTAAACTTGTATGCCCACCACCTACATTCTAACACTAATATCTTATCTACTCATTCTCCTATCTATTCATCAATCCATCTTGTTTGTATGCATTTCAAAGTTAATTTCAGAGGTCAATGGATTTCGCCATACACATTTATATAACTGAACTAAGTATTTGATTACAGTTTTCTTCTTTTGACATAAAATTTACATACAATAACATCCATATGTTGCACTCTGACAAATGTATATATCTCTGTAACGTGAAACCCTATTAAGATATAGAACATGACCACCATCCAAGACAGATTTCTCATATCTCCTTCTAATCAAATTCCACCCAGCTGCTCCAGAAGCAACTGTTACTGTAATCATTTTCCACCGTGCACTAGTTTTCCTCTTCTTGATCTTTATATAAGTGGCATCATACAGAAGGTATTCCTGTGTAAGTTTTCTTTCATTACATGTTATTTTTCAGGTTTATCCATATTGTTGGATGTGATATTAACTTGTTCTTTTTTATTACTGAGCAATATTTCATTCTGTGAACATTCCTCTTATTTGATACTGAGGCTGTTGCAATTTTTGAGTAAAGCTCTCAATATCGTTTTATAAAAAGGAGGCAAAGTGCATAGAAAAGTCTGCCCCCAAACGGAGGGCTATGTTAAGACTGAAAGTGTTTAGCACTGCTAGAATATAATGATAAAAAAGCAGACCAACTTTATTACATTTTATTCTTGTTTTTAAATTCTTTATATGCAGTGCATTTACTTACTGCCTGCATCTGGGTGAGCTACTCCCACTACCTATCAGGGGCCCCTGACAAAGCATCACTGACTAAGACCATGTCCACTTGGTTCACCATTTTATTAGTCATTTTCTGGTGTAGAGTCTGGCACACTCATGGCTCAGTAAATATTCATTAATTTGCTAAATGAATGACCTGCTATTGACAATGATAGATAAAAGCAACAGAATTCAAGTGAGCTTTCTTGTTTCTAAAGCCTCTCTTACAGCCCAATATAATACTATGCTAAAATAAATATGCCAAAATATGAGTAAACATTTTTACTCTCATGAAAATACTTCTCAAAAATTCTCCTGGAGGTTTTGATTTTAGTCTTTTAGGCAAACTATGTCTCATGTCATGATATTTGACATTAGTTTGAAGTAAATGACGTATTACCATTGTTTTTTGACATTTAAAATATAGTCACATTAATTGAGTCCTTTCTAACCGTTGAACTTCAGCTCTAAAATAACGGCCAACATTTATTTTTACACCGTCTTCAAAGGAATTTGCACCCGTGTGAATAAATGGCTTAAGCTTGATCAATTTATTTTGGAATATTGTGTTTGCCTACTTTCAGGGCTGTTTTTATAAGTGAGAAAGCCAGTTTAAAATGTCACCACATCTATGAACAAACCAAAAACTGTGGTCCTGAAATTATACTGAATCTTAAATGTGTACAGATAAGCAACTAGCAATTTATTTGTAATTGGTATTCTGCTGTGTTTGGAATCTTAATTTATTGCGTTATCCTGACCTCCCACTTGTGGTTTTTCAACACATAAATTATGTTATGGTCATGTTTTATTGAGGGAAATGACTAGCAAATGCCCATGAAACACAGAACTGCTATTTCCTTGGAATGAGTACAAAATTACTTCTGAAGATTTGAAAACAAAATTAAGTACTTAATTTTTTTCTAATATGAAAGGCATGATTACAGACTCTGGAATCAAATAATCAGTCCTTCACACTCAATCTCACCATTTCCTATTTGTGTGAACTTGGGAAACTTACTAAACTTCTCTGTACTTTAGTCTCCTTTTGAACGGGAGGTCAAACACACTGAGCCAGACTCACTGGATGGTTGTGAGGATCAAATGCGTTTCTGCATAGACCACTTTTAGTCCACAAGGACGGATGAGTGCAGATGCCAGAGGCTCTATCTTTTTCAATGTTCAGCGTCCAACAATTTTTCTTCAGCCTTCACAACCAAGGTGTAAATTATGATGAGCATTTTACAGGCAAGGGCACTGAGGCTCTGAAAGATTGATGCAGTATAACGTCTCTCTGTGACTCAAACATTGTCTCGGACTTCACATACCCTATTCCCCGGTCATTACACTGTAGCTTAAAAAAAATGTGTTTGGCCATAAACAAGGTCAAGCTCCTTTGGCTATTCAACTATGGCGAATGCAACAAAGAATTTTTCTGCATTTAATAAATATTTCATATAAAGATCTGATACAAATTCTCCTTCCTCAAGTTTCACTTAAAAATTTAAGAAGTAAAGTTATTTAGAATACTTTATCATTTTCAGTAAGCTAAGAAAACTGACTTCCCCTGAAGTGAAATATGTGAAAATTGCCTAAGTGTTTGAAATTTAAGACCTATCCCATTATCCATCCAGGCACCTGCATTTCACCAGCTTTGATTTCACAGACAAAGATAAATTCTCCAAAATGCACTGATACATCTCTGAAGAACAGAAAATTCCCATATTTATTGACCTGGTTATGTTATGCCATTTAATTTTCATATTGCCACTTTAACCCTTTAAAGATCATACATCAATGGACAATAAACAACTGTAGTACTAACAGTCATCATCATACATGTTTCACTGAGTCAAATTCAATGGTCAAAGGTGGAAGGTGTAAATAAATATGCAATCCCAGGTGGGAAAGAGAAGAAGTGAAGCAGAGAATTCCTGAATCATAAATCTTTGTCCTGCCAGACAGGCAGGGAGAACGTAAGCTAATGAGGTGTAAAAGGTACAAATCCATTTCTGGGTTACTATGTTTTCAGAATCATAGGTTAGAGAGGCCCAAAGTAAGCTGGAACAATCTGTCTAGACATTCATGGTTCTAAACATGTTTCCTTCCACATTCCCTCATTCAGTGAGCGAACCTTCTAAGTAAATCATAATTCATATCTAGGATGGGAGAAGCTTTGTGAGTCAGATTTATGGCACATGGTTATTATCTTTTAGGATTCAGGAATTTAATAAAGAGGAGAGAAAAAATAAAATATCTTAAACACCATCTGAATTTGAATTTATAACTTAGAAACCATCTGATATCCTTCTGTGATGATTTTTTTAACTTTCCCACTTAGGCAACATCTGTTTATGCACAGTGTATTTTCCAAGTAGCTCTTTCTATTTATTTATTCTTCTCCAGGATAAGACATATTTTCACTAAAGTAGTGTTTGGTTGAATATGAAATTATCTCTAGTAGTGGATGCATGTGTCCACATTATTTAAAAATCCTGACATGAGACCTAAATCTGGGGTCAGGTTGTTTCGTTCTTTTTCCCCCACCATCCACTCTTGAGTTAGATTTGCTCCAGAAAACAAAAGTAAGATGTAGACAGAGATGACTTCATGCGTGTGCGAACTGGGCAGCCAGCCTCAGACGGGTCTCACTCTTGATTTAAAGTTTTGTTGTTGCTGTCTTGAAATTATTAATGATTTTTTCTCTGCACGTGTGTTTTGTGAGTGAGGGCTGATGGGACGATAAGAAGGTGACAGGCGCGGAGGAGATACACACAGTATGTCTGTCCGCTGCTGTTCCTTGCCATCCTGTCTGCATACAGTGGTGCTGATGCCCCATAAACACAAGATTCTGATGGATCCGTGATATGTGGGAACTCAGGGAGATTTGAAGGTAGTACAACGTAAGCACGTTCCTTCTATGATTGAGTAAGTGGGGTGCTGACAGCTCTGAGAGACTACACTTTCTGTTCAAACCGGAACATGCTTTGAAGATAAAAAGACAACAGCATTCTAAGAAACACAAACAGCTAAGGATTCCTATATTTTCTTCCTGTGCCAGCCAACTACTTATGCAAAAATGGTGACACAGAAGGAAACGGAAACATAGGGCAACCCATAGTTTATTTTCTTTTCTCCACCCCCATTACTTACTCTAAGCTAAAAATAATGTTGGTACAATGTGCACAAATCAAGAAAATAAGTAAAGACTGTTGAGTTAGTTTTGTGTAGTGCTTCTATTCTTCTGTTAAGAATGAAATACATATGCATATATGAGCTAGAAAATATGAACTGTGTAATTTTGATGTGTCCACCTATGAATTAAATACTCCTATATTTTCATTTATAACTAGCATTGCCCAATATAAAGATGAAAGGTAAAATCATGCTAAAAATTTTAATTTTTCTTTAGACACTAAAATATCAAATAACTATGACAAGATAAGAGAGACCACAAAAAAAAGGAAAAAAATCTTTATATTTTGGTGCCTTTAATGGAACTTTTACTTGCTTTTTTAAACAAGATCTGCATTTTTGTTTTGCGCTGGGTTCCATGCATTACTTAGTTGACCCTGAATGCATGAAAATGTTTTTAATTATTAATTATCAGGACAAAATATTATTTCTAGAAATAACTGGAAGTACCTTGTGGATCCAACAGAAATATATTGACTCTAACTGGTATAAAAAAAATCTCATATAGTCTCCCCCACTTCCAAACTGGCTTCTGCACGTGTAAGTCAGTTGGTCTTATTCTTCCCCCTTCATATTCCAAGCTCGCTATACATTAAAATTAATCCTCGCTTAGAACGTTGGTTAATAGAAATCAAGTACAATGAAGCATCAGTACCTTTGTTTTCAGGGGGCTGGGGTAAAAGAGTTTTAAATGGTGTCTGAACTCAGATCCTGATATACATTTTATTGTTTCTCCCTTTTGCCACAGAACACAGTGTTCCATAAAAGGTTGAGTGAATCACCTTGTTTTCTAGATTCTCCTCCTTGGGACCACCTCTCTGGGAACCAAACATTCATGCTGTGATGTGCTCATTACACATGGCGCAGTCCTATATAGGTGTTCCAGCCAACAGCCGGCCATTCACTGCCGGCTATGGGAGTGAGTCATCTTGAATGTTTCAGCGCAGCCAAGCCTTCAGTTGATGGTAGGCTTACGGAACAAACCATTGGCAGCATAAGAGAAACACTAAGTAAGTACTGTTGCTTTCTAGAACTTTCCTGATTCCTGACCAAAAATAATATAGTTATTTAATCCACTGAGTTTTGAGGCAATTTGTTATATAGCCATGAATAACCAGACCACCACACTTTGTAAACTTGAAAACAGCAGGCACAAAGTCCTGGCTAAAGGACCATCCCTACAGTTTCTACATCCTATACAAACAGGCAAAAGAACATGGTGTACTTATTCAGCCTTTCCTGAAAAGGTGTCACGTGATTCCACAAGACAAGAATCTTATCAATCAAATTTTTAAAAGAAAAACGACAGGTATACACAATTAAATACATGCAGGAATCATTAAGGGAGTTTTTCTCAATCAGCATGTTTGAGGTTTCACAATTCACAAGAGATCTACGTCACTCTTTCATAGTGAGTTACTGCATGGTTAGTTTGAAAAAAAAAAAAGATAACCTAAACGAATACAGAAAATTTCCCCTAGGGCTGTTTATTAATAACCATCCAACTTTATAATTGTAGTCATAATGGAAGACTGAAAAATTTTTCTTTCAATGGGTTTTTGTGCTCTCCTTGCCCTCTTTGTTAACATCAAAGAAGGACTTGCTTGATTACAATCTACTCTCCAAGAATCAGTAAAATACTAATCTGAGCAATCACTATATTTGTTAGAAAGTCTATTACAACTTAATTTTGTAAAGAGAACAGAAAAAAGTGAGTGGAGAAGTAGAGCAAACTGCTTGTTTGAACAGGGATGTATTCAATTCCCCAGCTTGTAGGGTGCTGAGATACCATAGAGATAAGCTTGTAATCTCTTTACCTACTTCTAACAGGCAGAACTTTCTACCTTATTTGTAAGGATAATGCTCTCGGGCTCCATAGAAAAAGGCAAGATCAAAACACTGAACAGCAACTGCAGCAAACGCTTACTCAGAATGCAGCTGCAAAGGCCTGCCTCACTCCTTGGCTTGTTTCACAAACTCGAAATCAGAATATCTGGGGGATAAGTGTTCATACACCTTGCAGTTGGATTACTTTGAGTTCTTTTTGCATTTGGAATCGTTTTATTCTACCAAATGTGGCTGTAATATAAACATTTGTTGAGAAAACCTACATCCCCCTACCTATGTGATGTCTTAGAATTCTAGAATGTGAGAATTGGAAATAAGAGAGATTCTACCGCTCTGAGGTTTTCAGACTCTGTTCCGTGGAACTCTACAGTTTTTCATAGGTTCCAAACTTTTGGGTTAGCATTTATTTTTAAAATATATTTTACAAATTTTCAAATTAAATATGAACGCCACACCCATTAAAGATACCTACTGACTGTATGAAAAGCCTCTGAGAGGTGGGGGTACTCTGCAGACCCCTGTCCCACCTGGGGTATCTCATAAGGCACGCTGGGATCAGACTGGTGACTTTGAAAATTTACCACAATTTGGATTCTGCAAGGACACATGACAACTAAATGTAATGAGGTATCCTGGATGGAATCCTGGGTGAAAACACAGGAAAGAGAAGCACACTGGGCTCTTCTGGGCATGGTGAGTAGCGGCCCCAACAGCTGTGTGGCAGAGAGCACAGCCCTGAGTCTCTCTGCCTTATAGGTTTCGTTGCTGCTCTTGTTCTCGCAGGTCAGATAATCGTGTCAGTAAGTACACACTGAAGAAAGCAGTCTTCACACTGGGCAAGGGGCAGGCCTTTTCTTCTGCTAGTCCTTCAGTGCTGGGTTTTGCGTCAGCTCCTGGTCAGGAGCCGGCCCGGGTTTCAGGTTTGCTGTTGGGGTGGTTGCCCTCAGCGCAGCACAGGCTTCAGGACGTCTAGGTATGTCTTGTGTTGAGAGCAGGGGGCTGGTTTTTCAGCGTTTTAATTCACGTCTCTCTGAACTTCAGCTTTAGACCTTCCCTTCATGCTGCGCGTCAGTGAGAGCCTTTCTCTTCCAGCTCCCCGGGCGGGCGCCCACCGCTGCTTGCTAGGGGTGCTGCTTAGCCTAGTGGTGGGGAGCAGGGGAGGGTCCTGAGCATCTGGTTAATCTTCAGTTTGGGGAAGGAACAGTGCTCCTGGTACCCTGGTGTGGCCTGTCCAGGTCTCCAACCCTGCCCTGCCATTCTAGTTCCTCCTGCACATATTCCTGCCTCTCTTCTGGGAAACGTAAGTTTTTTTTTTTTTAATTCCCTTTACGCAGTACCCTAGGGATGACAGTTTCTGTTACCCTTCCTCCTCAAATTAAGAACTGTTTTCTATCTAGGAGGTGGGGAGAAGGGCTCAGGGGAGTTCAGTGCCTCAACCACAACAGCTGCTCTTGCCTTCCTCCAGCCAGCTCCATGAAGGAAGATTTCTTAGAATCCAATACCATCTTCCTTGTGCGAAGCTGGTGGAGTGCTAGGTAAAAACACCTGCATTTTGTGAACTACCCCACCCCCTCGTGAATCACCCCTGTATACACCATTCCTGTGGTTGGACAGACTCCCAGATTCCCACACTTGACATCCACCAATTCATCAACTAGTCTCACTTTATCTAGTGTCAAAAGGAGGGAAAGGCAGTGGTCCTTAGAACTGGCTGAGAGTATAGGAGTTGAGAGTAGAATTCCGAAAAACTGCATTGCCCACTTCCCAGCTTGGCTGAAGATCACCAGATGTTTCTTTTCTCCGGTGTGTTTGGTACACATTTTTTGCTTTATCCTGAAGGAGAGTGATATGTTGAGGAATGCTAGCATGTATAGGTAAAAAGGAGTGAAGAAAAGATGACGCCACGCCAAAAAGACATCTTCGACTTAACCTGCTTGACCAGGTAAAGGTTTCTGCCCCTGGGTGAGATCCAGTGCTTCACGAATCATGTGTTACAGGGAAGATAGTGAAAGTAAGGAAATTTTCTCCACGCTTATTAGAAAAAAATAAAATTTAGTCAGTAAGACTACAAACCCTATAAACTTAGGGTGACTGTCTGTAAAGATAAATCACCCTTGAAGTTTCAGAATTACTGACTGAAAGTTGTAAAAAGGTGAGGTAGTGAACTCTGCAAAAATGTATAGATCATATGCTCCAGGTAAAAGCAAGTGATTCCATCCCATGTGTCCCTGCATGTGCCTGTCTCTCTCCAGATTTTCTTTTAGTTAATTGCTAAGAGATTTCAATAATTTCAAGAAAAGTCACAAACCTGCAGTCTGTCTTTTTCTTGTTATAATGTTTGGAGAAGCACTACTATTGTGGTAGGCATATTGGGAAATAAGGAGATAAAGAAGACAGGATCTTTCCTGACAAAGATGAATTCATTAAAAGGGGAAATAAGACATAACCAAGATAAAAATACCACCGATCTGCAACAAAGAATTTCCTACAGAGACCATGATAAAGCTTTAAGAGAGAGATGACACTGAGTTATCCTTAAAAATGCAGGATTTCATGAAATGGGAGGAGCACTGTGAGACACAATAGGGGAAGGGAGTGGAATAAATAAAGCCTGAGTTAAGAGGATTTAGAAGAGTCCAACTTAGCTACAAGGTAGGGTCCAGGAAAGAGAATAGCGGAAATAAGGCTGAAAAGGGGGTTTAGGGTAGGATTATGGAAAACTTCAAACACCAGGCTATAGTTTGCATTCTTGATGTCTACTACTACACACCAAACAATTCCAGGGGAACCCTTATATAGTAGTGTATAAGGTCTATTTCTAGAAACCAATATGCAAGACCAAAGATGTCCTAGTATTAAAAGAAAGTAGAGGAAAAAGGCAGGTGTTTTCCATCTATTCAAAGACCATGAATGTTTTCTTTAGAGCCAAATAATGTGCACTTCGCAATGGAAGTCCTTATCTGGCCAGATTCTGACTGTATACCAACTACATTTTTAGAGTGTTCATCTCCCTTTCCCACAAACACATTGGGCTGAATCTCACGCCTTGCGTATGCCCAATAGATGGGTTAATAAGGCAATAATACCTTACGCAGAGGCTACTGCTGATACTTGTTCTTATCTATTTGATCATCCATAACTCTCTGAATAAAGTAGAGCAGTATTGTTTCAGGGCTCATTCAAGCATATAATAGACTTCCAGTGAATTACAGCTGGCTCCTGCTTAAAGATCTGTTTGGTTAGTTGTTCTCTTGAAAGAGCTGGACCAATTTTTTGCACACTTTGGTAGACTGGTTTATGCAGCCTGGGACGTATGGAGTTGGATTGAAGTTTTCCTTGAGGCATTAGCAGGGTGTATCAGTTCCTATGCCCCACAGCAGGGTCTAAGGGGTGATTCAAGGGGAAGTTGAAGAACCACCCCCATTCGCTGGCTGAAGAGCAAGACATCTCCCCTAGAGAATCAATGGGACCATGACTTGTAAGAGATGTCCATCTATTCCATCTGCCTTTTCATTAAGGCTGTACCATCTTCAAACTCCTCTGTTAAATATAAATCCCTGGAGTGGTATAATTTAACCAACCAAATTCCTTCTTTATGGGGCTTAGTTTATTATAATGGCTTACAAACATTCTTCTTCCTCGACTCATCTGAGGAATGTTGACAGCTCCAATTAATACTAGTAGCTCAATAACTACATCATGGTGATAATGAAATTGGCGTGGGGCGAGAGAAATAGGGAGAAGCTTTCAAATAATTATACCTAACATATTGATTGCTTATCATGGGTTAGATCCTGTTCCTAATTAATTTTAAATATGGTCATCAGAGCCTCTCAATAATTTTATATGTTAAACAATATTATTATTACCATTAAAAAAAGCATTGAGGATTAAAGAATTAAGGTGTTTTCTTAAAATTACACATCAGGAGCTGACAAAATCTGAATATACACTTCTCCCTGTCTGATTCCACAGTCCATAGTTTTATCCACTGTGTTACTCTGCCTCTCACTGGAAAAAGAAACATGCCATGATAAAGCTTCTTAGGTGATCAACATCAAAATGAGATTACTGAGAATCATTAGCAGCCATTTTTTTTCCTTATGCGTATTAGGCACACGTTTTTTTATTTTAGCTTGAAAAAGAATGAAATGTTAAAGAATGCTTGTATAAACAAAAGGGAGTGAAGAGCAAATAAGGACACACCAAACAGACAATTTCATCCTAGTTTATTTAGCCAGGTTTCCTCCCCATGGTGTAATTTTTGCTGAGATTTAATATGTGATACCTAAGAAAAGAAGCTTTTTATGCATCATGTAGTTTGGGGAATACAGTGAAATTAAGGAAACACTTCACATATATTACATTTTAAAAAGGTAGCCAGCAAGACTACAAATCCTATAACTCCAGGGTGATCATCTCAAAAGATGAATTACCCTTGAAGTTCGATAAGTAGTTGTAAGAAGGAGAGGCACTAAATTGAAAATGTAGTACTTTCTAAGCATAAAGAAAATAATCATCTACCCATTTTACTGGCCGAGTTCATTTGTTTGGCTTTTTGGCTCCTCAGAGTATACCCGAATATTTTGTGCCAGTGGCTTCACATGGCTGGAATAACAAAATTGAAGTCGTTTTCAAGGGCAAAACAAAATGTATCATTTGAAGATCTCCCACTTTTGTCATCATTATCATCATCGCAGGTAAATTTTCTAGGCTATATTCTGTTACCCATTTTAAAAACAGAACATCTGAACTTTCTTCAGATTTTTTTCCATAACTAAATGTTTTCTTATTATCAAGTCTCATTTATTTGCCGGTGTCACAAATGCAAGCTACACGCTTTTAAAGAAAGGAAAGAAAGAGAGACAAAAGTGAGAGAGAGATAAAAGAGAGAGGAAGGGAAGGAGGGAGGGAGAAATAGGAGAGACTAGAAAGAGAAATTACTTACTTATATAATTAAACAAACACTGTTGATTGTTTGAGTGTCTGGATACAGGCAAGGCTGCATCCAGGTACTCAAACCAAGTCCTGAGGAGTGCTCAATCCTCCCTTCTCTCTCTCCTCCGTCTTTCTGCTAATCCCCCTCATCATTCCCCTAACTCCGTCCCCTTCTGCCTGCACTTATCTTTCTGTGACTTGATTTACTTTACACACAGTAGAAAACATGCTTCCTACAAGCTCTAAGATTATACACATATGGTTCTTACAGGTAGACCTTGGAAAGAGATAAACTTATCAATTTTGGAAAAATGGACACTGATGAGTCCTGCCTGAGAAGGAGCCCATGCTGTAGCCAGTGAAGACAGCACTATCTTCTTGGTCATGGGATCAATTTAGACATGGAGAACTTTGAGAGGATGCACCTCCAGAATCATCTGGGAGAGGCAGATCCCAAAGGCAGTGAGAGGACGATCCCAGTGGCAGTGTTTCAGGGCAAGAGAGAATAATCCCAGCCATGAATTAATCTACTAAAACTAGGTGAAAAATTCCCTTCTAATTCTTGCATTTCTTCTAGAGGTTGTTAGACTCATCTAAAAGTGTGCATAAATGTTTACATTTAGGGGCTTCCCTGGTGGCGCAGTGGTTGGGAGTCCGCCTGCCGATGCAGGGGACGCGGGTTCGTGCCCCGGTCCGGGAAGATCCCACATGCCGCAGAGCGGCTGGGCCCGTGAGCCATGGCCGCTGAGCCTGCGCATCTGGAGCCTGTGCTCCGCAACAGGAGAGGCCACAATGGTGAGAGGTCCGCGTACCGCAAAAAAAAAAAAAAAAAGTTTACATTTAGTCAATAATTCTACAAACTCTTCATTGCTAATGACTTAATAACAAGGTATTATAAAAGATGCTAAGAATATACATATTTGGAATAATAGCCCTTGACCTCAAAGGCTCATATTCTCTATACATATATCAAATCATCATGTCGTACACCCTCGACTAATACAATATTACATGTCAATTATATCTCAATAAAACTGTGAAAAATTTAAAAAATAGGTTCATATTCTCTAAGACAGATATTATGAATACTCTATATCTTACACTGTAAAAACCATTAATTCTATAAAAGTTTGGAAATAATAAAAAAATCATCATGTTAAATGAACAAAGCAATTATAAAACACTTTCCAATACACTGAAATGCACACTTTCCCACATTTTAATATAGCAAATCAAATATATTACTGTAAGCAATGAGAAATAAATTTGTAGAAAAAAATACTCTGGGAGTATAGCATAGCTAGAAATTATTCTTCAGTTTAGTCCAGAAAACCTGCACAGTGTAGAGATATTTGACTTCTATGGGCAATTTTGGGAAACAAGAGGAAGCATATTATGGATTCCCAGAAAGCTTTATACAGATACGCTTTGCATAGAAAATAGAAAAATCTATATACAGAAATTACTGACAAATAGTAAAAGTTATACATATGATTCAGCCTTGATGTCTCTTTAAACAACAACAACATTATCAGAGAAGTCTAATCATGAGGAAATAAAAGACAAAGCAAGAGTGACTCTTCAGTTATGGAAATGAACAGCCAAGGAAGCTAGATCACCACATTTCTAAATTTGCCTCAAAGTCCTCATCCATGGAGATGATTCCTCTTCAATTAAAACGCTCTCTCTTTCCAAGTTAAATTGAGCAATGAGAAAGACATATTGGATTTTGTGAGGCAGGCATGTTTACCTTCTGTCTGAAAAGGCAAATGGCTCTATTGATATAGAGTCTATATTTTAACTGATAAGGACTTTGTGAGGAAGAAACCCTAAACTGCTTCTATGAATACACAGCATTTGGGAACTTGTTTCAAATGAGAGCGGGTAGAGAGGTGGGGTGAAGAGCCATTTGACATCTTCAGCACACACATAGCAACGTGAACCTGTAAAAGTGCTGGGTTTCAGAAAAACCGAGGAGGAGAAATAGTCTCTGATGAAAAGCTTTTTGCTAATATCAAGGATAAGTTCAATAACAAATAAATAAATGAAGAAAGAAAGAAAGAAAAAAATAAATATTAAATAAATAAATAAGCAACTTACAGAAAACGAAACAAGACATTTAGCAACTCTGAAAGCCACTGGATATTTGCAAAGGCAAGAGAACTGACAGCCCTCCACTCACCATAATGGAAATGTGTTCACTAAACACAGTGACAAACAGATGACGCGATCCCCAATATAAATGCAGTGCATTATGTTATCTGACACCATTCTCCATGTACATGATATTTTATGTATGAAAATTATACAGGGAACAATTGCACATCTGCCTCTGTGTTCTTATAAATAATAAAGGGGAACTATTTCTTGATGATGTAGCCTCTCATGAATTTACTCAGGTCAAACCAATTGTGACCCAATTTTTCAAAGTTTCAAAGGCCACCCTTCAGCTCCAGTTGTGATATAAAATATTTATGGGATTGGCTAGGGGAAAGGGACTACAGATCCTCCAATTAGAAATACTCTGTCCTACTGTTATGAAGGGTAGAACACTGGAGCAAATGCGATCATAGCATTGCGGTTGCCTAGTAAGAAGGAAATGACTTTACTTATCAGTAAAACTGACCAAAGGTCAACACTCCCTTTTTATCAGACAACCAAAATACACCTTGCTTGTGGATCAGGTGTGGAATCAGGTGCAAGCAGACCTCCTAACAAGTATTCACTTTTATCCAATCAAGTCATAATTTAGAAATAAAATAGAGCTCTAAGGATCATAGTGCCCTGTGGATTCCTTAGAGCATGAAACCTTCTGCAAACATGTTTCAGTAGCTTTTGGTAGCATCTAAACAGAATGTTGAGTCTCCTGGCTGTCTTCTCCTTTTTAACTAAAGCAACTCTGCCCTTACATGTGTGATGTATCACAAAATTTTCACTTGAAGAAGGATTCCATGGATTTAAAAAGTTTGAAACCAACTGAGCAATATCCCATGAAGCATAGAGTGTAGGACTTACTAGAAGTCACAAACCAATGACTGATAGAGCTGAAATCAAATCCACATCTCTTGACTGCAATGCCAGTGCAAGCGTGCGTACATGCGTGCGTGTGTGTGTGTGTGTGTGTGTGTCTGTGTGGTTGGTCTGTTTGTTTGGTATTATCCTTCATCCTAGGCCAATGGTGTTCACCCTTCCCTTGAATTAGACTCACTAGGGGAGTTTCTAAAAATCCCTATGCCCAGGACACAAGTAAGTGCTATCATTCAAAACCTCTGGGGATAGGACCCAGGCATTCTATGTTTTTTTTTAAAGCATCCCAACTGTTCCCAACAGGTAACCAAGGTGGAGAATCAATGGCTTTGGCAGAATTTCTGAAGTCTGTATTTAACAATAAATGAGTCTGGAGTTTGATTTCCTGCTCTGACATGTATTAGCTGTTAAAACCTAGGCATGAAGTGATGTCTTGAGGTCTGTTTTTCCATGTGTAACAGACTGGGATTGGAGAAGATCACTTATTTTCCAACTGTGGAACCCTATGATTACTGAAAAGTGGAAAAAGGCTAAGAGATGCAATAATAGATAAAGTTCAGGGACTCTTCACCCATTTTTACATTTTTCCATAAAATATTCTCACCTGAGCTTTTGTTTGAAGAAAAAATTGTACTGTTTTTTAAGGTTTTAGAATTGCAGAGCTAGATAACTTCTAAGATATTTTAAAAAGTGCACACCCAGGTATTATAGAATTTTATAAAGAACTAATCAATTTACTCATTCTAAGGTCAGAATTCTTTAATTGGTGTTTGCAGCTCCCTAATTCTCACCAATATTTTCATCATATATTGGGAGGAAGGGGGTAGACTCAAAAGCAGCATTAGTGCTAATCACTTTGGTTTATTGAGTGCCTAAGTTAAGCATTCTTCCTTCTAGATACATAATAACTAATAGGGAGAATAACCATCCCTGTTTCCTCTCGGGACTGTCCCAGTTTCAGTAATGAAAATCTTGTGTCCCAGCAAGCCCCTCAGTCCTGGGGCAACTGAAAACATTACCATCTTAATGTGCAAAAGGAAAAGAGATGGGGAAATTAATTCGAAGCACAATAGTGTAGACATGCCAGGTGCCTACTAACCTGCATTGTAGCAATTAGTACAATTCACATAGCAATGGATATACTGAGTCAGTCTCAACTTTATACCGACTTACCACAGATCCTTAAAAGAAAATGTGGTAGTAAAGACACCAAGAAGAATTTTTCTGTCCCTAATTCACTCATTAATTAGATTGGATATTAATTTAATTTGAATTTTAATAGCACTGTAACATTAACCATATCTTCAATTAAACCAGACCACTGTATGGAATTATCGTCTTAAAAGTGGCACTTTTACTGACCAGTCAATGATGAGTCTGAATGTCCTGATCCTAGCTAACAAAACCTTAAAGTTAATCATGTTTTATACAACATACTAGGCAGACAAGCATTAGTAATGTTCAAGAAAAAAAAAAAAAGAAATAAATTAAGTACCAAACAGACCTGAGTTTCTATATTTCCATTATTAACCTCAACATGAGCAATTTTTTTTAATCAAACATGATCATCTATCACATTTAAGTAGTGTTGGTAATTTGAATTTCATATGACTTATATCTTTGTTTGCATTTACCATATATATTTTTTTCAAATTTGTAGGTAAAGAAAAAAATAAAGGCAGAGAGGAAAAAATAGGTGAAAGAATAGAAAGTAGCAAACAATACTCAGAAGGACTTCAAGATCCTCTCAGAGTTTAAGGATTTTCTAATGGAGGTGCATCACAGGGACCCCTCCCCTGAGCTCTCTTTCTCATCCTCTGGAAGCAGGGCTGACTGGAGAATAAATATGAAATCACATGTTTTATAATAAAATATTTTGTATGAAATTCAAAAATTTCTGTTTGTAAAATCTTCTGAGATGTTTAGATGAAGGAAACAGTATCAGTACAAAGTATCATTATGGTTAATAAAATTGCATGAATGACCGCGGTGACCCATTAAAAAAAAAAGCCAGCTTTAGTTTTCAGATTAAAGCAAACAGTACCAGCCATTGAGCCTTTTTTTACAACCTTCATTTTGTTGAAAGGATTAAAAGCATCTTCAGACCTTCATCACAGCCATAATCTGCCCACACAATTACAAGCAAACTTGCTGCCACAATCTATCACAAGCCCGTCAAGGGGCAATGTATTTTCAGCCATCCCTACTTTGTTTCACTGGTATATATAAGAAATAAGCAGCACTATCAAAATACAGTCAACTCCTAAAGTTACAGAATTGTTATAGGAAAAAATTACCTAAACATACCTGCTTTCTGTCTCCTTCTTATGCCAATATAATTTAGAACCACACTTGATCACCAGTCATCAGAACGTTATTCTACATTTCACATCATAACATTTTATAACGAGTGTGACCACTTAGTTATAAAATATCTGAAGTGAGTTAAGAAAAAGATCTAAAAAGATCTTAGTTATAACTTCGTATTAATGACTTTCTAATGTTTTGGAGGCTACAACAGAGAAAATAGAGGAAGGGAAATATAAACCTATTTCTTGAGCTCACAGTTCATCCCTAGTCTTCTATTTCAGTCTCATCAAATACATCTCTGCCCCTCCCACAGAGAAAGGAAGAGCAACGCCACAAATTAGTTGACTCATTTGTGTATCAGACATCATTTGATGCTGCAGCCCCAACCTTTTAAGAGCCAGCAGACAAAGTTAGCCTTTTGGAAGCAAATCCATGACTAACTTTTGCTGAAAAAATCTCTTTCTTATAGTACGGAGGAAGAACATCTCCTAAAGATCCACACATACTAACCACTGCACTTTGGAGATGTTTCCTTTATACCCTGCTAATTAAAGGAAAGAGTCTGGGTTATTCAACGGCATATATTAAGCCTGATTGATGTTAATCCTTTTTATATTTAATAAATCTCCAAACCATTTCTATTTAAGACTTCATCACGTCAGGAGTAGGAAATGTTTACAGCTCTCAAAAAATGCCCAAGGGAAAAACAAATCCACACACACGTAGAGAAACAAGCATACTCATACTGAAATACGAAGAGAATTCTAATGCATTAAATCTACAAATAAAATATACCTCAAATTATTTTTGGTTCAGTAAGAAAGCAAAACTCCATTAACCTTTAAAAGGGAGGTCACACTGCATATATATTCAAATTGGAAAAAAAATTCCAATTACTGACCACCCCAAAATATGGTGATGGATTTTTTTGTGAGCTCTGTGATTTCAAGGCTCTTAGGTTGGATTGGCATGGCAGTGTGGGAAGTTTCCCTGGGCTGTATACATTGATATTAAGCTCTCTTCCACTGAAATATAGTAACTATTAATAAGGATGCCAAGTACTGCATAACTTTAAATACAGACATTTACAGTTTTGAATTGACAACAATGCAGCCAAAAAGAGCCCATTTGCCAAACATTTATTTTGTGCTTACCATGTGACAGACATTCTGTTGGGTATACAGTGGTGAGTAAAATCAGATGCAGTTTCTGTGAGAGGTATCTAGAGAGGAGAAAGAGAATGACTCAAGTAATTGTCATATTGCAATATACACACATATGCACAAAAAATAAAATGACCACAAGTCCTAAGAAAGGGTTATATTATGCTATTATAGTGCATATTATGTGAGATTCAGCCTAGTCAGAGAGGTCAGGTAAGGTTAAAGTTTCAAGGAAAACATTCCAAGCAGAGGAGAATGGCATGTGCAAAGGTCCTGGGGCAGAAGAGGAAATGGTACACTCAAATGGCTAGAGGGAGTCCAGTGCTGTCAGAGAGGATAGAATAAGAAGACTCATTAGAAGCAATTACGTCAGACTTCTCATTTCTGGTCAAACATTTAAAAAGCTTACACAGCAAGAAACTAACACAACACTGTAAAGCATCTATACTCCAGTAAAAATTAATTTTAAAAAATTAGGCTAGAAAAACTTCACAATGAAAAACCAAAACAGAACAGCTTAGAAGTCCTCTTTCCCATCTTCGCAATAAAAGAAAAGCTGAACAAACTGAAAGCCGAACCTCTTCTGAGATCCATCAGAGAACTGAGGTCACAAGGCAAACTGTCAGTTCAAAAACTGGAGAGACGAGAGACAGAGGACAATACAGAGAATCAGAGTTTATCCGGAGCAGAAGCCACAGCTGCCTCCTGGGAGGAGCACTGGAAGGGTAACTGACTAACCGCTGGACAGGAGGTGTAGACGAGTTGAGAGATAAAATGTCATGCGGTCCCATCCTTAGGGGAGCCTCTATAGCTTTGTGAATTTTACTTCCAGAAGCCCTACCAGGTTCTCAGGGGAAGGACTGGAAAAAAAATCCCCTCCTCTTTCTGGCAGGGACAGGTGAAAACTAGTCATTTGAAGTAAACCCAGAATACTGTTTCCATTAACAAAGGCCTGCCTTCAAGGAGAAAAATTTTACTAGAGCCTAACCAGCATGGTTTTACCAGAGCTTAACTGACATAAGGGAAATGAAATACCCTCCAGCCTCCTCTAGCCTTACTGTCACACCTGTGAAGGGGCACGGCCAACTAAGAATATAGAATGTTTCCCTTCCCCATACTTGACCACTAAATCAGCAAGGCATCTGTATAATAACAAAGGATCACAGCTGAAAAAAAATGCTAGGCTCAGACTCAGTTCAGGAGTATCTAGGAAACACAAAGACAGCAGGGGAGACAAAAACAAGCACAGAGAGGAAATTTTAGACCCTAACTCCTACTGGTATAACAAAGAGTAAACACAGCCTAACTATACACCAGATACAGTTAAAATTCATACTACAGACCTATTTTACCTCGGTTCCTTGTACTCAGTACATCATGTCTGGCTTTCAAAAAAAAATTGTAAGGCATGCCAAAGGCAATTAACACAGTCTGAAGAGACAAGGCAAGCATCTGTTGAAAGGTAACCTGAGGCACATTAATATTTTCAAGAGTTTCTTTGAATATACATCTATTTGAATCACGCAGCAGCAAACCAAAAGTGGTTAAGTGTGCTCCACTGACAGTAAGTAGCTGGGGGAGAGGTTTTTATAGACAGAAGACACAGAAACAACACAATGAAACCATTTGATTGGCTACAGCTTAAGCAGCTGCTTGATTTGGGAAAGTCTAGTGGGTTATGTATGATTGGTTGTACTTAAATTCCATTTTCTCAGATCTGAGTGTATTGGCTCTGGCTTAAGTTTTGGTTTGCTTATGTAGGCTACCAAAGCTTCAGAGCCACTTCAGTCTCATCCAACTTCTTGCTTAATTACTTTAACACATCAGAACCAGACTCAGATATGGCACAGATTTTGGAATTAGACTTTGGATTTAATGTTACGATGACGAATATGCTACAGGCTCTAATGAGAAAAGTGAACAACATGCAAGAAAACATAAGTAATGTAAGAAGAGAGGTGGAAATTCTAAGAAAGAATCAAACAGAAATAAATGCTGGAAATAAAAAACATTGCAACAGAAATGAAGAATGCCTTTGATGGGCACATCAGTAGGCTGGACATGGCCAAGGAAAGATTCAGCAGGCTAGATGATATGTCAGTAGAAACTTCCAACACTAAAAAAAATGAACAAAAAAAAAACAGAGAGAGAGAGAGAGAAAACAGATCAGAATGTCCAAGTGAGACAGTTATAAAATTAACATACACTTACTGGGAAGTCCAGAAGGGGAACAGAGAAGAGCAGAGTAAATATTTGAAGTAATAATGATGGAATTTTCCAAATATAAGAAACCAAAGTACAGATCCAGGAAACTCAGTAAACACCACTCAGAGTAAACAACAAAAAACCTTCACCTAGGCACACAATATTCAAATGCAGAAACTCAAAGAGAAAATCTTGGAAGAAGTGAGATAATATTTTATCTATAGAGCAATAAGGATGAGAATTACATCAGACTACTTTTCAGAAAGTATACAATCAATAAAAGCGTGGAACAAAATATTTAAGTGTTGAAAGGAAAAAACAAAGATAAGCCATTCCAGAGTACAATGAACACCCATGATATCATCAAATCAAGAAGACAGGGATTAATTTAAATATTTTAGTAGTAATTTTACTTTCTCTTTGGAATTAGGGTTGAAATTCTGTACCACAGCAGGACGAGTTAGGTCTGAGAATACCAGGAAAGGATGCAGAACTTCCAGAAACAGAGGCTGCCAATGTAACATCACTCACAGCTAAAGGGATGAGAGGAAACGTGGCCTTGTCACAGAAAGAGAGACATAGTGTTGCTACTCTTATCCAAGTGTTCTTCAAAACTATTTGAAAATGTACACAAAGTTGACCAAGTAAATCAAGTCCAATCTCTTTAGCCTAGCATGTGAGGCTCTCCAAAATAGATCCTCTCCATTTTTCCTTTCCAGCATTATCTTATGCGTTTAAATTACTGTCAGATCTAATTGCTTGCCGTTAGTTAGCTTAAGCCTATTTCCTGTTTCAAAATGCTTTAGTGACATATTCACTCCAAATAAAATTATTTGCCCCTGATTTTAGTTTCTTGAGTCTCAAACATTGTTTTAACCTGTGTCAAATGCCACTTCCTCCAGGAAGCCTTATCTGATACCTAATTCACTACCCACAACTCCACTAAGAGTTTCTTTGTCCCTATTTAGTATTTCCAGAACATATTTATTAAAGTGTGATTTTCATGACTGACTAGATCCTTGTTTATTCAACAATTTGGCAAATTATTTTATATTTAATAGATGCTTTAAAATGCATATGAAATAAAAGGGATCTCATGTAATCATCTTTTGTTATCTCTAGAGACATGAAAACTGTCCTTGAAATCTACATTTATTGTGACCACACATCTGACACTCTTCTCATCAAGAATCATGCCTATATCCTCTTTACTTGGATCTGGGTAGTCTGTGGGACTGCTTTGGCTAATAAAATATAGTGGAAGGGATGCTGTGACAGCTTCTGGACCCAGGTCTTGAGACAATGGCAACACTCGTTTTCTGTCTTTTGTTATATTTATTCTTGGAACCCAGTTGTCATGCAGTGAGAAAGTCCATGTGCGGGGCCCACATGAAGAGGAACTATGGTCACCAGCCGTGAACCATCATAAACTTGCAAGCCGTGTAAGTAAGCTATGTTGGAGTTGGATTCTCCAGCTTGGGCTGTCGCTGCATGGAGAAGAGAGGAGTCATCCCTTTGGGATCTGCTCAAATTGAAGATTGTGAGCAAAATAAGTGGTTGCTGTTGTTCAAATCACTAAGATTTGTGTGGACAATGGGTTATAAGCAGAAGAGACACTTGTCACTTCCAGGCCACAAATAGTAATAGCTGCTGTAATAGACCTTTTCAATCTATCTATTCTCCTGTCAAGAGGGTTTGTAGGAGACTTATATTGACATGGAGGAAACAAAGCATGGAAAACCCTAGATCCCCACTTAACTACACAAAAGGAAATTGTCCTGGAAGAGCACCTAGGCCTGCAGCAGGCTTTTTATTGGAAAGTGTTAATGCTATTGTGTGAAGCAATACAATTTAGGGTCATTTGTTACCATAGTAAAACCATGCCCCACTCCTGATTGATACAATATCAATTTCATTCTTCACAGAGGATCTTGAGAGAGTTGCAACTTAAAAATAGGCTCTCAAAACAAGTTATAAGGGAATAATATTACTTTGGAGAACAGTGAGGATTTTACAGTCAATGTACAAGTTAGGAGGGAGGAAGGAGCTGACTTTGCGCCTCCATGAATGTCCTTAATTGTTTCTGGACTATCAAATTCAACTCAAAAATAACTTACACGGGGAAGCAGATGCAGTATTTCTGATAAGTCATCCAAAAACAAACCAGAACAATCGAAAAAACCTTAAACTAGTACTTTGATTCTATTTGTTTTAAGACAGGAATTTTCCAAAAATAAAATCCTATCCCGAACGTTTTATTGAAACATTTAAAAGAGGCTTTGCTGTTATTTAAAAACAAACAACAAAAAAAAACTCCCTACTAAAACTGTGAGACATTGAAAAGGGTGTCAGGGAGTGGTGAGAATGAGCTAATTAACAATTTTTTTAAAAAAACGTGTAGAATTAAGAAAGTCCTGTATTTTCAAAATGTTACATGATTATAATAAAAGTTATACAGTAGCTGTAATTTTAGACCAAAAAAAAAAGGAAGGAAAAATCTCACTGGAGATTTTCTCCTGGGGAATGAGATTCATGGTACTAATAAGCAACATGGACACTGGTATCCCTGATTCCTGAATTCTTGCTTCTCCTGCTCTTGCCTCCATTTCAATAAGAGGAATCTGCATTTACCCAGATATCTGATTTCCTGTTTTGGTGGGGCTTGAATTCCAACTGCTTTCCCCAGCACTGCACACCTACTGCACTCTCTGCTCCGCTCTTACTTTGCTGATTTGTTGGGTTTTTGCTGATGTTGCTGTTGGATTTCCCAGAGCCTTGCCCTGAAACATATATAATTTAGGATTAAGTACTGGCTTAATGGTAATCTGTATGCAGATTTTGGGTAGCCTTCTGTATTTTTTCCCTCTCCAAGATTTCCCTTGTTCTCAGCAACTTTGACAGCCTTGGACTCAATGATTGTTCCTGCTTGGGTCCTACTCTTACTATGCTATGATTTGCAAAACACCCTCAGAAAAAATATCTGGGGTAAATGTGCTTTTCTTCCATGCTGGTTGTTCTCCAATGTTTTTGGCTTTTGTTTTTTTTTTTTTCTTTCTTTCTTTCTTTCCTTCCTTCCTTCCTGGCTGCATTGGGTCTTCGTTGCTGCGTGCGGGCTTTCTCTAGTTGTGGAGAGCAGGGACTACTCTTCATCTTGGTGCATGGGCTTCTCATTGCGGTGGCTTCTCTTGTTGCAGAGCATGGACTCTAGGCACACAGGCTCAGTAGTTGGGGCATGGGGGCTTCAGTAGTTGTGGCTCATGGGCTCTAGAGTGCAGGCTCAGTAGTTGTGGCATATGGGCTTAGTTGCTCTGTGGCATGTGGGATCTTCTGGGACCAGGGCTCAAACCCGTGTCCCCTGCATTGGCAGACAGATTCTTAACCACTGCGCCACCAGGGAAGTCCATTCAACAATGTTTTAAATAGTTATTTCATACATCTTGTCCAGATTTTAGAGTTGTTGTGTACAAAATACTCTTTCATGGCCTGAACTGGAAATATCCAAACTAACTTTATAATGTAGTCCTTATCTTTAGAGATATAAGTGAAATATTAATAGCTGATAGGAGATGATATTTAGAATTTTCATCAAAATAATTTGGGGGGGTATTTAGGGAAGACTGGCCATGAGAGAGGGTGTTTCCTTCCCACAGTAAAAAGTTTGACCCATATAAGACAGGAAATATAAGGAGAATGGCCAGATAACATTTTTCTCCCCCTCCCTCCTCCAATGGACTGCTCCTAGGCATAGTCTCTTTCTATAGCTTCTCCCAAGGCATACCATGAGGCTGTGCCTCTGTAATTGAACAGTGACCTTCGTTATTATCTTTCACGGTTTGTTATAATGCAAACAGATAACACATCCCCTGGTATTGCTCCCATCCTTCTCTGTTTCCTTTCTCTCTTATTTCTCTCTCACTGCCCTGGGTTAGCACTTTCCAAATAAAGCACTAGCACTAGAGAACCTCTTCTACTTTTCATTATATTTGTCTGAACAGAGATACCATAAGTGCATTTGTTTTCTTTTGAATTCTTAAAGATAATAATATATAGAAATAGATCTGTTTGAATTTGTGATAAAACTGTCAGATGGAGATCAAGTAAAACTGAAATGATATTAGATATGTTGTAAGAAATTACCACGTACCATCGAATTTCTGTGTTTTACATTATTTAGATAGAGAGGAAGCTGAGCCCTTAGGATGTTCAAAACCCTCCCAGCATTGCAAAGCTACTTAACCAAGGTTAAGTCTGGGACTCAAATATCAACTTCTGAGCTCTTAATCACTAAGCTGCTTCTTACTATAACTTATATAATGTTTCTTATAATGCTTTCTATTATAACTAAAGTTATATTCCTTTCTCATTTTGTTGAGTAAAATGGATACTTGGTTATTATGGAGCAATATCACAATGTTCTACATAAAATTCAGCTGAATGGCATTATTAAAAAAAACTACTATAAAACTTTGTACCATTTTTAGGAATTAGGGGTTCAGAGCTAAATTAGATCTGATTTAAAAATAACAAATATTTGGAGTGTTTTGTTCCTCAAGTGTTCCATAGTAAAATTATCTGTTATCCTTGAATCCACATGGCCTATTCTGTTGACTGCCTTCGCTTTCTACTTTTCCCAGACTTGAATTTCATGATCTGTGTCCAGAATGTCCTCATAATTCATACATTTGGCTCTTCTCCTCTTCAGGCAAGCAGCAACTGTCATACCTCATGAAAGCAGTCAGATGCACATCCTCAGACAGATCTAACCAAATTGGCTTCAGCAGCAGAAAGAAGTTCAGCTGTTTGCTCAGTGAGATTTAATTTAAAGCTCATGGGCTCATTCACCAGCACTTCGGTCACTGCAAAATTGCTTTGGATTTTTCAAAGGCTCTTTTATGAGACAAAATAAAAAATAAAGGATAGAGATATATTCTTGAAATGTACATACATTTCAAGAAGTGTGTGTGTGTGTGTGTGTGCATGTATTTAAAATTTTAAGAAAACTATAACAACTAAACAAACAGTGATGGAGGACTAATCATAGACACAGACTAAACATTCTTCCTTAAACTGGAACAACTATTCTGCTTGCTGGATGGAAGCTTGAATAAAACTGAGTTTTTAAGTATTAATGACTGATTGCTTTCATTACAAATAATATCTACAATGATTTTACAATTTTATTCCTCTTATGGACTTTTCTAATTTTTAAATTCCCTTTCCTTTTATTTTCCTCTTTTTTTTTTGGTAATTACACTTCTCATATGGGGTGACACTTGGGGTAAGTAGGATCAGAATGAAGTTATTCCTTTCTCTTTCCTCATTCACAAAAAGAAAGATCAGGGGATTTTCTATGTCATGTTTTCATACCCATTAAAACCACCACCATAGGTGCCTCAGCTGCCAAAGAAATCTAGAATTATGTAGCACCTCACCAACTGCAATTTTTCTCTATTATCTGCACTGTCCACTTGATCTCTGTAACAACTTTGAGGCAGAAAAGAATATTCCACTTACATTCCAGATTTTTTCTATGCCATCTCCCACATCTATCATTTATCCCCATTGGTAAGTCAAAAACTCTGTTCTCCTTTTTTGTGTGTGTGGTACGTGGGCCTCTCATTATTGTGGCCTCTCCCGCTGCGGAGCATAGGCTCTGGAAGCGCAGGCTCAGCAGCCATGGCTCATGGGCACAGCTGCTCCGCGGCACGTGGGATCCTACCGGACCGGGGCACGAACCCGCGTCCCCTGCATCGGCAGGCGGACTCTCAACCACTGTGCCACCAGGGAAGCTCTCCTTTTTTATTTTTTACTCATTTCAGTTTTTAATTGTGAAGAAAGTTGAACATCTTATATTTTGTCATATTTTTTTTCCTGTGAATTTTCAGTATGCTTTCTTCACATTTCTATTGGGATACAAGTCTTTTTTTTTTAAACATTTTTATTGGAGTATAATTACTTTACAAGGGTGTGTTAGTTTCTGCTGTATAACAAAGTGAATCAGCTATACATAAACATATATCCCTATATCTCCTCCTTCTTGCGTCTCCCTCCCACCCTCCCTATCCCACCCCTCTAGGTGGACACAAAACACCGAGCTAATCTCCCTGTGCTATGTGGCTGCTTCCCACTAGCTATTTTACATTTGGTAGTGTATACATGTCCATGCCACTCTCTCACTTCGTCCCAGCTTACCCTTCCCCCTCCTTGTGTCCTCAAGTCCATTCTCTACGTCTGCGTCTTTATTACTGTCCTGCCCCTAGGTTTTTCAGAACCATTTTTTTGTTTGTTTGTTCAGGTCCCATATATGTTAGCATACAGTATCTGTTTTTCTCTTTCTGCCTCACTTCACTCTGTATGACAGTCTCTAGGTCCATCCACCTCAGTACAAATAACTCAATTTCATTTTGTTTTATGGCTGAGTAATATTCCATTGTATACATGTGCCACATCTTCCTTATCCATTCATATGGACACTTAGGTTGCTTCCATGTGCTGGCTATTGTAAATAGTGCTGCAATGAACATCGTGGTACATGACTCTTTTTTTCTTTTTTTTAAACCCCACATTTGTTTATTTATTTATTTCTGGCTGTGTTGGGTCTTCATTTCTGTGCGAGGGCTTTCTCTAGTTGTGGTAAGCGGGGGCCACTCTTCATCGCGGTGTGCGGGCCTCTCACTATCGCGGCCTCTCTTGCTGCGGAGCAAAGGTTCCAGATGCGCAGGCTCAGTAGTTGTGGCTCACGGGCCTAGCTGCTCTGCAGCATGTGGGATCTTCCTAGACCAGGGCTCGAACCTGTGTCCCCTGCATTAGCAGGCAGATTCTCAACCACTGCACCACCAGGGAAGCCACTCATGACTCTTTTTGAATTATGGTTTTCTCAGGGTATATGCCAGGTACTGGGATTCCTGGGTCGTATGATAGTTCTATTTTTAGTTTTCTATGGAACCTCCATACTGTTCTCCACAGTGGCTATATCAATTTACATTCCCACCAGCAGTGCAAAAGGGTTCCCTTTTCTCCACACCCTCTCCGGCAATTATTGTTTGTAGACCTTTTGATGATAGTCATTCTGACTGGTGTGAGGTGATACCTCATTGTAGTTTTGATTTGCATTTCTCTAATGATTAGTGATGTTGAGCATCCTTTCATGGATTTGTCTATCTGTATATCTTCTTTGGAGAAATGTCTATTTATGTCTTCTGCCCATTTTTGGATTGGGTTGTTTGATTTTTTGATATTGAGCTGCATGAGCCACCTGTATATTTTAGAGATTGATCCTTTGTCAGTTGCTTCATTTGCAAATATTTTCTCCCATTCTGAGGGTTGGCTTTTCTTCTTGTTTATGGTTTCCTTTGCTATGCAAAAGCTTTAAGGTTTCATTAGGTCCCATTAGTTTATTTTTGCTTTTATTTCCATTCCTCTAGGAGGTGGGTCAAAAAGGATCTTGCTCTGATTTATGTCATAGAGTATTGTGCCTATGTTTTCCTTTAAGAGTTTTATAGTGTCTGGCCTTACAAATAGGTCTTTAATCCATTTGGAGCTTACTTTCATGTATGGTGTTAGGGAGTGTTCTGATTTCATTCTTTTAAATGTAGCTGTCCAGTTTTCTCAGCACCACTTACTGAAGAGGCTACCTTTTCCCCATTGTATATTCTTGCCTCCTTTATCAAAATTAAGATGACCATATGGGCGTGCGCTTATCTCTGGACCTTCTGTTCCATTCATCTATCTTTCTGTTATTGTGCCAGTACCATACTGTCTTGATTACTGTAGCTTTGTAGTATAGTCTGAAGTCAGGGAGCCTGATTCCTCCAGCTCCATTTTTCTTTCTCAAGATTTCTTTGGCTATTCAGGGTCTTTTGTGTTTCCATACAAATTTTAAGATTTTTTTGTTATAGTTCTGTGAAAAATGCCAGTGGTAGTTTGATAGGGATTCCACTGAATCTCTAGACTGCTTTGGGTAGTATAGTCATTTTCACAATGTTGATTCTTCCAATCCAAGAACATGGTATATCTCTCCATCTGTTTGTAACATCTTTGATTTCTTTCATCAGTATCTTATAGTTTTCTGCATATAGGTCTTTTGTCTCCTTAGGTAGGTTTATTCCTAGGTATTTTATTCTTTTTGTTGTAATGGTAAATGGGACTGTTTTCTTAATTTCACTTTCAGATTTTTCATCATTAATGTATAGAAATGCAAGAGATTTCTGTGCATTAATTTTGTATCCTGCTACTTTACCAAATTCATTGAATAGCTCTAGTAGTTTTCTGGTAGCATCTTTAGGATTCTCTATGTATAGTATCATGTCATCTGCCAACAGTGACAGCTTTACTTCTTTTCCGATTTGGATTCCGTTTATTTCTTTTTCTTCTCTGATTGCTGTGGCTAAAACTTCCAAAACTACGTTGAATAATAGTGGTGAGAGTGGGCAACCTTGTCTTGTTTCTGATCTTAGTGGAAATGATTTCAGCTTTTCACCATTGAGAACGATGCTGGCTGTGGCTTTGTCTTATATGGCCTTCATTATGTTGAGGTAACTTCCCTGTATACCTACCTTCTGGAAAAATTGTATCATAAATGGGTGTTGAATTCTGTTGAAAATTTTTTCTGCATCTACTGAGATGATCATATGGTTTTTCTGCTTCAATTTGTTAATATGGTTAATCACATTGATAGATTTGTGTATATTGAAGAATTCTTGCATTCCTGGGATAAACTCCACTCGATCATGGTGTATGATCCTTTTAATGTGCTGCTGGATTCTGTTTGCTAGTATTTAGTTGAGGATTTTTGCATCAGTGATATTGGTCTGTAGTTTTCTTTGTTTGTGGTCTGTAGTTTTCTTTGTTTGTGATATCTTTGTCTGGTTTTGGTATCAAGGTGATAGTGGTCTCGTAGAATGAGTTTGGGAGTGTTCAAACCTCTGCTATATTTTGGAAGAGTTTCATAAGGATAGATGTTAGCTCTTCTCTAAATGTTTGATAGAATTTGCTTGTGAATCCATCTGATCCTGGGCTTTTGTTTGTTGGAAGATTTTTAATCACAGTCTCAATATCAGTGCTTGTGACTGGTCTGTTTATATTTTCTATTTCTTCCTGGTTCAGTCTCAGAAGGTTGTGCTTTTCTAAGAATGTGTCCATTTCTTCCAGGTTGTCCATTTTATTGGCATAGAGTTGCTTGTTGTAATCTCTCATGATCCTTTGTATACCTGTAGTGTCAGTTTTTCCTTCTCCTTTTTCATTTCTAATTCTATTGATTTGAGTCTTCTCCTGTTTTCTCTAGATGAGTCTGGCTAGTGTTTTATCAATTTTGTTTATCTTCTCAAAGAACCAGATTTTAGTTTTATTGATCTTAGCTAACATTTCCTTCATTTCTTTTTCATTTATTTCTGATCTGATCTTTATGATTTCTTTTCTTCTGCTAACGTTGGGGTTTTTTGGTTCTTCTTTCTCTAATTGCTTTAGGTGTAAGGTGAGGTTTATTTCAGATGTTTCTTGAGGTAGGATTGTATTGCTATAAACTTCCCTCTTAGAACTGCTTTTGCTGCGTCCCATAGGTTTTTGGTTGTCATGTTTTCATTGTCATTTGTTTCTAGGTATTTTTGATTTCCTCTTTGATTTCTTTCATGATCTCTTGGTTATTTATTAGTGAATTGCTTAGCCTCCCCGTGTTTGTATTTTTTTACAGGTTTTTTCCTGTAATTGATATCTAGTCTCATAGCGTTGTGGTCGGAAAAGATACTTGATATGATTTCAATTTTCTTAAATTTACCAAGGCTTGATTTGTGACCCAAGATATGATCTATCCTGGAGGATGTTCCATGAGCACTTGAGAAGAAAGTGTATTCTGTTAGTTTTGGAAGGAATGTCCTATAAATATCAGTTAAGTCCATCTTATTTAATGTATCATTTAAAGCTTGTGTTTCCTTATTTATTTTCATTTGGATGATCGGTACATTGGTGAAAATGGGGTATTAAAGTTCCCTACTATGATTGTTGCTGTAAATTTCCCCTTTTATGGTTAGCATCTGCCTTATGTATTGAGGTGCTCCTATGTTGGGTGCATAAATATTTACAATTGTTATATGTTCTTCTTGAATTCATCCCTTGATCATTATGTAGTGTCCTTCTTTGTCTCTTGTAAGAGTCTTTATTTTACAGCCTATTTTGTCTGATATAAGAATTGCTACTCCAGCTTTCTTTTGATTTCCATTTGCATGGAATATCTTTTTCCATCCCCTCACTTTCAGTCTGTATGTGTCCCTAGGTCTGAAGTGGTTCTCTTGTAGACAGCATATATATGGATCTTGTTTTTGTATCCATTCAGCCAGTCTATGTCTTTTGTTTGGAGCATTTAATCCATTTTCCTTTAAGGTAGTTATCGATATGTGTGTTCCTATTACCATTTTCTTAATTGTTTTGGGATTAGTATTGTAGGTTTTTTCCTTCTCTGTGTTTCCTGCCTAGAGAAGTTCCTTTAGGATTTGTTGTAAAGCTGGTTTGGTGGCAATGAATTCTTTTAGCTTTTGCTTGTCTGTAAAGGTTTTAATTTCTCCGTCAAATCTGAATGAGATCCTTGCTTGGTAGAGTAATCTTGGTTGTAGGTTTTTCCCTTTCATCACTTTAAATATGTCTTGCCACTCCCTTCTGGCTTGCAGAGTTTCTGCTGAAAGATCAGCTGTTAACCTTATGGGGATTCCCTTGTATGTTATTTGTTGCTTTTCCCTTGCTGCTTTTTAACATTTTTTCTTTGTATATAATTTTTGGTAGTTTGATTAATATGTGTCTTGGTGTGTGTCTCCTTTGATTTATCCTGTATGGGACTCTCTGTGCTTCCTGGACTTGATTGACTATTTCCTTTCCCATATAAGGGAAGTTTTCAACTATAATCTCTTCAAATATTTTCTCAGTCCCTTTTTTTTTCTCTTCTTCTTCTGGGACCCCTATAATTCGAATGTTGGTGCATTTAATGCTGTCCCAGAGGTCTCTGAGACTGTCCTCAATTCTTTTCATTCTTTTTTCTTAATCCTGCTCTGCAGTAGTTATTTCCACTATTTTATCTTCTAGGTCACTTATCCATTCTTCTGCCTCAGTTATCCTGTTATTGATTAATTGCAGACAATTTTAAATTTAATTTATAGTGTTGTTCATCATTGTTTGTTTGCTCTTCAGTTGTTCTAGGTCCTTGTTAAACATTTCTTGTATTTTCTCCATTCTATTTCCAAGATTTTGCATCATCTTTACTTTCATTATTCTGAATTCTTTTTCAGGTAGACTGCCTATTTCCTCTTCATTTGTTAGGTCTGGTGGGTTTTTACCTTTCTCCTTCATCTGCTGTGTATTTCTCTGTCTTCTCATTTTGCTTAACTTGCTGTGTTTGGTCTCCTTTTCACAGGCTGTGGGTTCACAGTTCCCATTGTTTTTGGTGTCTGCCCTCTGTGGGTAAGGTTGGCGCAGTGGGTTGTTTAGGCTTCCTGGTAGAGGGGACTGGTGCCTGTTTTCTGGTGGATGAGGCTGGATCTTGTCTTTCAGGTGGGCAGGAGCACGTCTGGTGCTGTGTTTTGGGGTGTCTGTGAACTTATTATGATTTTAGGCAGGCTCTCTGCTAATGGGTGAGGTTGTGTTCCTGTCTTGCTAGTTGTTTGGTATAGGGCGTCCAGCACTGTAGCTTGCTGGTCATTGAGTGGAGCTGGGTCTTAGCATTGAGATGGAGATCTCTGAGTGAGCTTTTGCTGCTTGATATTATGTAGAGCCAGGAGGTCTCTGGTGGACCAATGTCCTGAACTCGGCTCTCCCACCTCAGAGGCTCAGGCCGCACACCCAGCTGGAGCACTAAGACCCTGTCAGCCACACGGCTGCCTTCTCTCTCAACTTTGAAAATGCAAAGTCAGCTGAAAGAAGACAAGGTGGCTCTGAGCCGTACGAGCAGAGATGGGCAGGAGGAGAAATCTCTCATTTTTTCTTTAAGTAGACCAAATAAGTTCCATGTTCTTGTCTAGCTGGACCTTTGACTCTCTGACTGGTTTGCTTTCCCAAAATTATGAATTCATAGAGCCTGCAAGTTTTTAAAATCCTTTCTGGCAGTATAGGAATTTCTACATCTCTTATATTTCTTATTTCCCAACTTTTTTTTTTTAGTAAAATATCTATTGGTCAGCTTTTAAATTTTCCTTTAATTCCAAAGTAGATCATCCTTTTGCTCTGAGTTTATTTTTTTAACAAACACTTGTACTACCATCTTATCTACTCTTGAGATGTTACAGCAATACCTATTTCTTTCTACAGTCATGAAATGCAGTTCTGATCTTTGAACATGTCTCCAGCCAGGTGCTGGAATGCAGCTTTAACTGTGTATTTCAGTTATACATGGTTTCAGTTCTCTCTATTAGATTCATTTCTTTCTAGCCTAGATTACAGTTCTATCCAGGTATTATTTTAAATAACTGTTCAGTGATATTTAATACTCCTTAGTTTGTTGGTTCATTGTTTGGTGCATATTTCCTGAGCATCCCCAGTGTCTATACTGGGCCAGGCACTGGAAATACACTGGTGAATAAGCCAAGGTCCCTGTTCTAAAAAACTTTAAATTTTGCTCTGATTGATGAACTAAATTCAAACTGAAATACATACTGAACCTGAAATGCCAACCCCCTCTCTAAAGCATTATTTCAACAAATGGAAGATTGTAAAACATATTAACAATAATGTTAATAACAGTATCTAACATTTATTGGATGCTTTTTCTGTTCTAGGCACTCTTCTAAGACTTTATGTGGAAGATTTCATCCATTTCTCACCATTGCCCAATAAGGTACCTTTTTAAAAATAAATTTATTTATTCATTCATTTTTTCTTTTTCACACACAATGTATTTTATTTTTACAAGAGATAAATAAACTGACACCAAGCACTGTAAATGGATGACCACAAAAAAGGAACAATGACTGCAATTACCAAACACAAAACACACTCGTACTATGTCATAATATTGACATTCAGTCCAGTAATCCTCCACTGTAACAGCTCCTTTACTTTGCAGTGAAAATTGATTTGTATATTTTTTGCCTCTGAGTCCTTGGGGATGTTTTTTTTTTTATTCAAACAGAAAGTCACAAAAATTATAATCATCCTCATTTTGGCTGCATTGGGTCTTCCTTGCTGCACGCAGGCTTTCTCTAGTTGTGGCGAGCAGGGGCTACTCTTTGTTGCGGTATGCAGGCTTCTCATTGCAGTGGCTTCTCTTGTTGTGGAGCATAAGCTCTAGGTGTGCGGGCTTCAGTAGTTGTAGCACATGGGCTCAGTAGTTGTGGCTCGCGGGCTCTAGAGCACAGGCTCAGTAGTTGTAGCACACGGGCTTAGTTGCTCCACGGCATGTGGGATCTTCCTGGACCAGGGATCCAACCCATGTCCCCTGCATCATCAGGTGGATTCTTAACCACTGCACCACCAGGGCAGCCCCTAAGATACATGTTATAATCACTATTTTACAAATGAGGAAACCAGGGCACAGACTGGTTAAATAATCTACTATATGATCCACAGACGGCACACAATATTTGTGAAATGTGCCATACCCTTGGCCAAATAAGTCGATCTTTGTTAATGAGGGCCAGGGCATTGGCATTTTATTTTAACCTTCAAAATGATTCTAAATTGTGACCCAAATTAAGATCTGCTGCTGTTTCCAAATTTATTTCCCACCGCTCCTAAAAGGTTGTTGAGTCCTTGTCCCTTAAACATCAGCTTGTAAGTCTCTGTGATGGGAAGAAGAGCTCCTCTGTTCATTAAGACTTTCATGTCTCACTGTCAAATATGGGTGTGGATAATGAGCTCCGAATTAGAAGAATAAACTTTTCCTCCACTCTCTGCCACGACAACGCAGGTATTCATCTGCAGGCAAGCTGCTTCTGCCTCTGAGGAACTCTACTGCCTCCTCTGTAAACTTGCTGTGAGTTTTTACAAGTACATAAATGTGGATCTCACCCTTTGGGGTTGTGCTTTAAGTCAGTCCATACTAGATTACATTGTAATGATACCAAATCTCAAGACATTACGACAAAGGTAATAATAAAACCTTCCCCTACCTGTAAAAAACTTTGTAGGATTTTTGGTGTGAGTGGTGGTGGCAGAGAGCTAAAATAACACTGAGCTTGCTGGGTATGACTTCATTGGCAGTCAAAAATAGCAGGAAAAGGCAATTATCAGAGTCCACCCCTCCTGTCTCTTTTGTTAAAGATCAGCTACTCTTCCTGGGAGGCAGGTTGTCATGGCAATGGACGGATAAAGGGCATGACATAAGAATAATGGGCAAGAGATTATTTATAACCTCTTTATTAATGTCTTTTTCGGGCCAGGCATGGGGTATTGTATTAGCTATCCTCTCAGGAGACAAAGATGTTTCTCAACATCAATAAAGTCTCCCAAGAGACCAGCCTCTATCTTTTCTAAATTAATCCAGAAGCTTGAAAGTCTACAACCACAAGCTGAGGATCATAGCACCAAAAGAATTGGTGATATCCAAGTTTCCTATAAAGGCAAAGAGGACTTAATGAGGCAGATGGGAAAATGTGTTTCAGGCAAACAAAACGAAACAAAACAAAACTAAGGCCCCACAGTGCCACGTCCCCGCATGTCATGTTTAAAAACCATGGCAGCACATGAGAGAACATGGTACTTTCTGGAAACCATGTGTAATTCTGTATGGCTGGGTGGGCCAGACAATAGACCTCATATACCATGTTAGATAATTTGGACTTTATCTAGAAAAGCAATATTGAATTGATTTGTTCAAGATCACTCACTGAGTTGAGAGCAGAATATTGACAGGATTACTCAGAACTCCTGATTCCCAGGTTAGAGGACACAGGTCTGTGTAGACATATATACGCATATCTATATATAAATACCTATTTTTATATATACATATAATTTTTTTACCATCTCAAATGGGGAAACATCTATATGAAACACCAATATCTCAATCTCCCTATTGAACCCATTAATGAGTTATAGCATTCGTTTTCCAAAAAGTAAACATCACTCACATAGATCCTTAACTTTCTATCACTATCACATGCAAATCCCCTTTGAAGCTGAAAAATAAATCTACATCACCTAATGATTTTCCTCTTTTTTCTTTTCTCATTGCAAATATTGTGGCCTCTCCCCTGATGTTCTGGAGGCATTTAGGCAGCTGCTATGCCTTTCATTTGCCTCCTTGCTGAGTCTTTACAACTTCAATGATATCACAATGCTAGAACTACTATGTTGTGGAAATTCCCATTAAGTCACTGTAAAAGGCAACTCTTTAAATTAAACATTAGGAACATATGTATAGTGTTTTGAAAGCCACTGGCACTGGCAAAGTAAAAAAACTCCCAAAATCTACCATTAGTCAAAAAATAACATTAGAAAATGTAACACCAAATTTTCACATCCAGTTAATTTACTATTATAGGTTGATCCTGTCCCGATCCTGTCCCTTCTTGCTCCAAGATTTTTTGTGGTATTTTCTTATTTGCTTTTATTTTCTTTTCTCTTTTTAAAATACTTTAAATTTGTTCTTCATTGTTCAACTTAGTTCAGGTCTTTGCTACTAGTTCCTCCTATTCGTGCCTGAGTTTATCAATCCCTCATTCATAATAGGTATAAATGTTTCTACTCATCCACTACATGTGACAAATTTATAGCAAATTGCCACACTGTTTTCACTTGCAATCATTCCAAGGTATTCAAAGATCCTATATGGGATGAAATATTTAAAGGAGAAGGTAGATTGAGTTGTAGGGACATTAAGCTAGAAAGAGCAGTTGTGCTCAGACAAGTGCTCAGTCTAGTAACAGCATCTATGGTAGGATGATCACAGTAATTCTAAGCAAAGTCTAGAAATTCAGACTGCAGGAATCAAAGATCTTACTTGAGAAAATGAATAATCAAGTGTTAGGGGTCTTGGTAGGATTTAGGTAAGATCTAAGTTAGAGATCTAAACAACATATATGTTATTTATAATGAGCTCCGAACCATATATGTGTCCTGTCTGGACATGAGTTTCTCTCAGACCAACGTTCACTTGAACCAAGAGGTGACATTAAGTGTAGGAGGACAGGATAGGCAATGGGAAAGGTACTGGCTTAAAGGCTCTAGCTACACAAATCAGTTATCACTCGAGCTCACTCAGTAATGTGTTTTTCCTTGTAGAGTAACCTATTCAGATTTCAAGGTATGGCAAATATGACCCCTCTGATATGCCCAGGGAGGTTATACACTCAGACTCCTGTGTACTTATGTGTATCTTTAAGAGGTACAGACACAATACTCATTACTCTCTCACTGACTTTGGGCTTCTTAAGAGCAGCTGTTGAACTTATGAATCTTTTTTTTTTTTTTTTAATTTGTTCTTATTTTTGGTTGTGTTGGGTCTTGGTTGCTGTGCACAGGCTTTCTCTATTTGCAGTGAAGGGGGGCTACTCTTCGTTGCGGTGCACGGGCTTCTCATTGTTGTGCCTTCTCTTGTTGCAGAGCCCGGGCTCTAGGCACGCAGGCTTCAGTAGTTGTGGCGCGCGGGCACACGGGTGCACGGGCTTAGCTGCTCCGCGGCATGTGGGATCTTCCTGGACCAGGGCTCGAACCTGTGTCCCCTGCATCGGCAGGTGGATTCTTAACCACTGCGCCATCAAGGAAGCCCCAAACTTATGAATCTTTATACTGCATCAAGACCATGATTTACAGATAATATAGAAGATGCCCCTCAAATAGTTGCTGAATAAATAATGAGATGATTGAGTAGCTTTGTGAAATTACGCAGCTTCTTCTAAACCTAGACCGAAGTTTCTCAGAATCTCTACAACAGCCCAGAAAACACACAGTGTTTACGGTAAATATCACCATGGCCATATATGTTTCTTCTAACTTCTGACTCTATTTAAAGAATCTAACACTCTACCTTTTACCTCCTATGTTTATGTGAGACATTTTAACACATTATAAGAAAACTTAAAATACTGCATGTAACTGTGGAGAAGGAAAAATCATTATCCCTCTACCTTTCTAGGTTTTTGACTGAGATGCCCTTATAATAAAAAACAGATTAACAGGAGAAAAACAAACAAAAATTTAATATCTACCTCCTGTGGACATGGGAGATACCCAAGAAAACTCAGTAACTCCTCAAAATAGCCCAAACCATCAACTTAAATTGCACCTCCATCTAAAGACAAAAGAAATTGTAGGGCTGGAGGGGGGCCCATCAGCTATGGAAGGTTACCAGGATAAACACAATAAACAAAATTTAGGTTGTTATGCAGATTTAAATCCTCATCCTCTCTACTGACAAGAGTTTCTAGAAATTTAGAGTCATCCTTCCCTTCCTGGTACAGAGAGAGACACCCTTACAAATGGAGATTTCTCTTATAAATTTAAACGTCTCTTACAAAAGGGCAACTTCTACTCAGTTTGTAGAGCTTTTCCTATGACATTTCTTAAAAATAATCAGCCTAGGGCTTCCCTGGTGGCGCAGTGGTTGAGAGTCCGCCTGCCGATGCAGCGGACACGGGTTCGTGCCCCGGTCCGGGAAGATCCCACATGCCGTGGAGCGGCTGCGCCCGTGAGCCATGGCCGCTGGGCCTGCACGTCCGGAGCCTGTGCTCCGCAACGGGAGAGGCCACAACAGTGAGAGGCCCGCATACCGCAAAAAAATAAAAATAATCAGCCTAAAATGATTCTTATGTCAAAGAAGCTTATTTTGGGGTGACTAATTCTGCCTCCCCCCATTCATGGCCAAATCTGCAGAAAATGACACGATAACAGAAATGCCTCATTTCTTCTTCAGGTAGGAGGGCAAGATGTTGGACGGTCCATGAGCTCAGGCAACAGACCCAAACTGCCTGGATTTGCTCCCCAGCTCCACCAAATACTTAGCAAATGAGACCTTGGGTGAATTAATCACCCTCTCTGTGCATTAGTTTCCTCATCTGAAAAATGGCACTCAGCTCATAGGATGAATATAGCACCTAGAGCACAGGATTACTGTGGAGATAAATAAACCAAGGCAAGGAAAACATTTATCACAGAGCCGGGCACATAGCTTTATATGTTAATATTCCAAGTATAAGATAAAGTGAGAGCAACATTTACATTTTATTAATTATTTCCCACATTAGGTGTATGAGAAAGTCCGCCACCATTTTATAGCATGCGCTCATTTTGTAGACAAATTTTCAACAACTGATGATGGTCTATAAGACAGCTGCTGTCAGAACCAAAGGCTTTTAGCTGCCCTCTTTCCTACCCAACTCCTGCTGGGTACACTACCTGATATGTTCTCCATTTGGCAGTCAGAGAATTGATAGCGCAACAAAAAACATTTTTGTTAACTAATATTCTGCATTAGTTCTCTGATGAAAGAAACAAACAATTCATCTGAAACTAATTTCTTAAGGATATTATGGTAGGAACTGTATCTATGGGAGACTGTCAGAGTGCTATAAACAGAGCTAAGCTTCCTAAGGAGGGAATACAGTGATTTTCATTAACACGTAATAGTGTCCAAATTTTCTTCTTTATGGCAGTGTGACTGGAAAAAGGAAGGTCTAAAAAAAGGTCTAAGTATTAGAATACCCACAATTTAGCCTTAGGTTTTCCATGGTTTAGCAGTAGCAGGGATGAGTGTATGTGGAAAGTCCCAGTGGCAGCCCTAGCCTATTGCTTGCCACTCAGGATAAGCTCAATCCTGGTGGCTGAAGGAATAAACTAAGGCAAGTCATTTAATACTGAGGTTTCCTCAACTGAAAAGAGAAGAGATAATACCACATTTGTATTGCATTGGCAGTGACATGAGAAAATAAAAGTTTCATAAACACAGGTGCTATTAAAGCATTTAAAATTTCTCTTGTTTCTCCATCACCGCATACATAATACACTTTTCATTTACAGGGTTTACTTGATAGAAAATTTCAGAAATTACTTCATGGGTTGGAAGGAGGTCGAGAACCCAGATATCACAAAGTAAATTCAAGTCAACCTTCAGCCCTGTCTAGACATACAGACCAGGTTTTAAAAAGCAAACTTGATTTCAAATCTAAGAACACACGTCTAACTGGTGATGGATCTTATTATGGCCAGTCCACATGTAGTCATCATTTATAAACTAACACCCAAATCTTTTCCTTTCCATCCTTTCATTAAAATAACATATCTGTAAGAAAGACATGAATAGAAAAGTTAACAGTTGTAGTAGCACTAGTTACTGTGTTTTTAGTATAATGATGATGATAATATTTAAAATGTCAATGATAATAAGTTAATACTGAACAATCACCGACTCCACGCCAGAGGCTGCTGTGCCCTGCGGGGTCCTCTGACATCAGCCACCCCTCTTCTTCCTTTCTCAGTGAGGGTGGTCTCTGTTGTCCCTGTTCTCTGGCCCACGGGTAGACATTTGATCTAGGCCTGCCTAATCTGCATATTTCCTTCCTGGCAAATTAGGCCTGGGGATTTTCCTACAAATAATTAGAATGAGAAATTTCTCTTTTTCTTTAATTTGACCACTGGGAGGGTACCAGTCTGACTTGCTGCCATGCCTTTTCTCACATCACAAGAAGAACCTGCCTAGAGATAAAGCAAAGGAAGCTAGGGCAAAGAGAAAAAAGAGATTTCTGATTCTATTCTGTGAGCTCCTGGAACCAGCCATATCTGAAAGCCAATTCATCAGGGATGTTTACGTGATGTGAGTGAATAAATCTCCCCATTTACTTAAGTCTCTTTGAGTCAATTTCTGTCACTTACAACCTAAAGATCAAAATGCCTACCTCCATTTTTTTCAATCAAGAATGAGCACAAAAGTCATAAGACTTTATCACTCTATGGATTTACAATTTCTACCAAATTCTTGTAAAGACAACTTCCAGAGGGTCATACTGCCTTTGTACCTAAGCATGTAATTCTAATCTCCTTCTGAATATTGTACTATTCTATTTGTACTTGAGCTGTTGGACCAGGTTCTCAGGATCATCCTCATTCCTTCTCAATATATATCCACCAGCTATAACCTGAAACTTAAATCTCCGGTTGTGTGTGTGTGTGTGTGTACATGTGTGTGGTGGGGCGGGTGTTAAACGAAACTAATTTAAAATTCTGTGATAGAATACAATTTGAATATGTGATGCCACACAAGCATAAGCCTTATAGTGAATCCCAAAATGTGACTGAATTCTGTAAAATAAGTCAGACTCATAGAATAATGGTTTGGTTTGTGCTCTGATACTAAAGCTACAAATTTTAGCAAGTCACTGTACTTCTGTTATCCTCTGTTCTTTCACTTATGAAATAGAAGTAAGAGTAACAGTCACTACACATGGGAATAGCAACAATCCTGGCGATGACCAGCTAGGACATGCTGGAAAATACCTGATAGCCACTCCGGCAGCGTTTAAGAGACAAAAAGCACTGCCTACCTCTAGACCTAGCCGCCTGTCTTACAGAGGAGAGTGAGGAGATTTATCAAGGCTCGTGGAAGTGGCCACAAAACTGGCCAGAGGTTCCCTAGGTTTTTCTCTTTACTGTGTTTTTGCATTCACTTAATCCACACATAATATTTATTTCTTATCCCTGGTCTCTCAGCAACACCACTGTTCTGTGAGCTACCTGGGAGCTGCTTAAAATGCTATTTTCATTCTAGCACTGAAGGAAATGTTAGTCTTCACTCTCAGATATTCTGATTTTGAATCTGGGAAAAAGTCCAAAAATTTGAATTTTTAATAACTATGCCCGGTATCTCTAATGCTGGCGATGCACAGACCACACTTGGAGAAACACTGAGTCTAGCCCATGAAGACGGTCAAAGAAACATAATCCCTTTTCTCTTGGGTTATAATTACCCCATTTGTAAAGTGTTTTGATTTAAAACTGAAATGTATGGCCACATGTGATGCAAAGGTCCCTGGGAAAATGTTTATGTGAAAATTTCCCTATCCAGTGCACAGTATAAGTAGAAGTTTCATAAATAAAAACTGCCTATACTTTGGGAAACATATGAGGTGAGCATTATCATTCCCTTTATGTGGCTAATGTTAGAGCCCAGAGAAAGTGAAGTGAAAAATGTATATCATTTGCCTGACTAATGCTGTAATCTAAAACTACCAATTCCTGCAGAGCATTTTGTATCCACGTGGAGCTGGGCACACAGGCAATAAATTAATATGCCTCAAAGCAATAAGGTTCCTGAATGAATGACTGCCTGTGTTTTTTAAAGAAAAAACAGCTTTAGATTATTAATATTCATTCACATTTTCCTCCATATGTTTTGTGAATGATGCTTCTTTATTGAATTTCTAGGAAACAAAGCAACTTGGTTAACCTATAAGTTAAATGAAGCTATCACTGTGTCTAATGCAGAATTGAAGGGGATCTCAGTCAAAATGTTCTAACAGCACTGTCCTGGTATTTTATCCAAATGGTTTTTGAAGACCGGAGTGACAAGGAGTTGGATGCTTGGTGTTGTCCTGCAAGTTTTTTACCTGCGAGTGTTATGGTTTAAATCCAACCTATGAAGCAGAAAGGAGCCATGGAGGTAACCTACCCTGACATCTTGGCTTTATGGGTAGAGTCAGAGGGTCCTGTAAATTCAGAGATGGACTCACAGACACCAAATAAATTACAGGCAGAGTTATTAAACCCAGAACGTCCTTCGTCCTCAGGCAGTGTTACCTACTATATAAACAGTACTTCTCAAAGAGAGCTCAGAAGAAAGGTGAAGCAAGGCCAAGCACTTGCATTGAATACCTGGTCTTTTGCATTCATAAAGGAGTTTTTAGACGAGCTATCTAGGTCAACACTAACCTGTGACAGTACTGATATTATTTTTCATAGACAAATGATCACGCTATGAATTTCATCAGTTATCAATGAAAAAAATACCTCTTTATATGCATATATGGTTTATACATTTTTTCCTTTGCTCGTTTGTAAGATAATCTATTGAAAGTAGATAGTGAGGAGTCCCCTCAACTCAGATGAATAGAGTTCGGAGAGGTTGAATGTCTTGGCTGGGCTCCCCCAGCTAATGACACCTATAGACCTATTCCCCTTGGTATGGTATCTTCATATTTACACAACTTTCACATACTTTCACAATGGCTTCTGAAAACAACCAAACTTCCCTTTAACAGCCTGATTCACATGCCTACCTACCATCTAGGACTTGAGTCCCTTCTTTGAAGGTTTAGATAACAATGCATCTTGAATCCATTTTTCTCTATATATTATTCAAGGATTTTTGCAAAGACTGTCCAAAAGATCCCCTAATATGTAAACTGAGGTAGCGCTTGCTTTGCTGGCAGAGTCTTGACAGTCAAAGTCCAGCTGCTCAGGAATAATAACACGCAATTGGCTTGCTATGAATTTCTCCATTCTCATCTATGACTAAGGACCAGGCCAACCAGACCGCTCTCGTATAAATCCGGTACATCTCTCTGATTTATCATCCCTGGCCTGTCTGACCTATAGTCAGATGGTCATAACCTGTATCTTATGCAACCACAAGACTCTGAAATCCAGGGCTTTGGCCTCATAACAGGGATTTGCTTTCTAGATTTATCATACCTACTCTTTAGACTCCGCAGGGAATAATTCCAGTTGAGAATGACTATTTAAAAATATTAGAGATCATGCAGCCTAGGTCAGAGGCAGGCCTTACGGAATTTTATTTCTCTACAGCTTCTAGCCTATTCCTTTTTATGAATCGGTTTCCCTACAGGGTAGTTAGGGTCAATGGGAACCTCCTTACTCCATCCATAGGCCACAGTGATCTTTAAACATTTTGTGTCAGAGAATTTTTTTCTCGAATTGAAATCTTAATATCAGAAAACAACATTCTATGAGGATACAATCATGAATTGTATGAATTATATCACCTTATTATTACATTGTTAATAAAACTGGAAATCTCTTGTTAAACAAAATGTGAATTTGGGTGTTCAGAAGAAAATTGTAGAAGTCTCTTTGGGGCTCAGTAAGGCCAAGCAAATTCTGATTACAAAGTACTCCTTGGCAATGGTAATGAGGAATTTTTTTCTGATATTTTTTAACAACTCATTTGCAATCATAGGATATTCTTCAATTAACTAAATTAGATGCCTAAAAGAGTAGCAATATTTGGGGATTATTGTTTCAAATGTGTCTACTAAAAACATCTAACACATTTAATTACATAAATGTGTTATACAAGAAGTACTAAAACTTAGAATAGGTGCAGAATACGTGCTTAAACTCCACAGGATACATTCATCTGATATTTACTGACAAGAGCACTGCTGATACATAGATAGATGACCTGAGTTTTGCATAGTATTTTAAGGAAATGTAATGCCCATGAACTGTATAATTCTGTGTGAGTGAATATGCAATTTTGAAGTGACTAGATATGCAAAGTCTGAGATTACAAAGATTAAAAAAAAGTCTCTACAACTTTTCCAATCAATGTATACATTTTAAAATAAATAAAAACTCAAAAAATATTGTTCAAGATAGCAGAAGCAGCTTTATTCTGAACTGTGCACAGCCTTGCACAATTAAAGCACTGGTGATCTCCAGTATTTTAAAAGTTGCCATATGATTATTACATGTTTAATTACTAAAAAAAACTTCAACTTAATAAAATGTTTAGATAATCCCAGAAATGCTTCAGCAGAACTTCAATCAGAGACATTCATTTTGAAAATTACTGCTGGTAAGCACCAGCTTATTCCAAACAATATTTGTGAACTAGTGAGCCATGACACGGTTCTCATTTCCATTCTTATTCATTCCTTATAACCACCCTTTCATGCAGGTACAAATTTTATTCCCAAGAGGTGAGGGTTAATTTGTGCAAGACTGACACCTTGCAAACTGGCCAGCACCAGAAAGAACCTATCTTATTTACAGCCAAACAGGAAAACACCTGGAGGCCAATAGATATACTACCTGACACTGCTTACATTCTCCCCCTCCTTGGTTAGCTTTTAACCAGAGCAAATTTGGCCTCACTTAAATCCACTCTGTTTTAAACTCCCACCTGCTCTTCCCCTCCTACCAATCTATTTTTCCCAAGGGGTCCAATCCAGTTTTAACCCTTTGCTGCCTTCTTTTTCTGAGAAAGCAAGTTCTGTTTCCCATGATCACACCACCCTCAGGTTTACTGAAGTTTAAGTTCTGTTTTGGCTTAAGACTCAAATCACCTTAAGTACAAAAAGCCTATTGGCTGTTCTTTCCCAAACTCATTTCTTAGAGGGAGAGTGACAAAAAATGGAAGTCACACTTTTATAAAGTGTAAAAAACACTGCTATTAGGTTTGAGATATAAAACTAATCATATATGTGTGTTAGCATACGGTATTTGTTTTTCTCTTTCTGACTTGCTTCACTCTGTACGACAGACTCTAGGTCCATCCACCTCACTACTAATAACTCAATTTCATTTCTTTTACTGATGAACTTAGTTGCAGGGCAGGAATAAAGAGACAGACATAGAAAATGGACTTGAGGACGTGGGGTGGGAGGGTGAGGCTGAGGCAAAGTGAGAGTAGCATCGACATACATACACTACCGAATGTAAAATAGTTGGCTGGTGGGAAGCAGCTGCACAGCACAGGGAGATCAGCTCAGTGCTTTGTGACAACCTAGAGGGGTGGGATAGGGAGGGTGGGAGGGAGGCTCAAGAGGGAGGGGATATGGGGACATGTGTATGCATATGGTTGATTCGCTCTGTTGTGCAACAGAAACTAACAGTATTGTGAAGTAATTATACTCCGATAAAGATCTATTAAAAAAGAAAAAAAAACTAATCATATACTTTTGCCACCCCTGTGTAAAAGAAGACTGAGGACAAGCAAAAAATCACTTAGCTCTTTGCTCCAAAAAAATACACTTCTGGCCGAAAAGACCTGAAACTAAATACTATAACAGCATCCTTTTCAAAACTGATGCTTACCAATATTCACTCCAAAAGCCTCAACAGCCATTATATCATAAACCCAGCCCAGTTCCCCACCTTGCAAGATATGCCTTTAAACTGCCCAGGGCAGATCCTAAAACCCTATAAGCCCCAAAATCCTTCTTCTGAGACTCAACTAATACTCTGTCAATGTGTGTTCTCTCTTATACAGCAGGTCTAACACACTGAGCTTTGCTTAATCAACAGGTTTTTCTGATGGTCTTTAAGGGATGGGAATCGATAGCCAGACTCCACACATCAAAAATAAGAAAATAAGAAAGCTGATATAAAGGACATGAGCAGGCAATTCATAGAACAGGAAATCCTCAGGACCTTTAAAGTGTGGAGTATGTTCAAAGGAAAGAGAGTATTTCTAAATAATGCAGAATGTAGATGAATTTCCTGACGAAGACGGCATTCAAACTTAGACTCATGTGAAGAACTAGATTTCCACAATCTGAATCAGAGGTGAAAGATGCAAAGGAAAGACTTCCAGGCCAAAAGAGTCATGATAACCTTAGGAAATAAGACTATGTGATGTGACTGATGGACCAGTCTAGTGGGACAAGTATAAGTCAAGAAAAGGCTGGACAAGGAACTGAAGACCAGATCATGAAGGGTCTGGAGTATTTTGAAGATGTGACGTAAAGGATATGGTGGTCCTCTATCAGTACTGCATTCTCACATTGCTGTTTAACTCTACAGGGACCACTGCTCAAGTGGGTTATGAACTCCTCCAGGGCAGGGGTTTTGCTGTGAACTGTACTCTCCAAGGTTCTAAACTAGTGGCCTAGACATAGAGATATGAAAGCATCACTTAAAAAAAAAATACAACAAACACCTCTGTTAGCATCTTATATTTGTGTTAGAAATTCATTGCAGCTCTGTGAGTGAAGGAGGCAAGGCATGTATTATTCCTTGACAAACAAACGGTGGTTCAAAAAAGAAAGGGGAAGACAATCACCAACACTGGCAAGGCTGTGGTATGTTTGTGTGTGTGTGTGCGTGTGTGTAAACTCACATGCACTTATATGTGTATGGATGTATATTTATGCACTCACACATGTACACACAATTCTCTTGTAAGTGCTCACAACAATTCTGTAAGGCAGATACTGTTATTATCTTTTCAAAAACAAAGAATCGGAAGCTCCAGTTGGATCAATGGGTGGAGCTGGCCCGTGAACTCAGCTTGTCTGACCCCTAGTCCAGTGTTCACTTCATTATACGATATTTCTTCCCCTCACTTGCCATTTTCCAAAGCTCTTTTCTGAGAGTGCTTTCCCTATCCTTCCTACAAACAGAGACAACCCTAACTGTTGAGCTGATCTCCTTATCATGCCCCAAACAGACACTGCAAGTTTTGCTGACTTCGTTATGTCTTTAAACAGAAGAGCTCTTCCTACTGGATACTAAGTTAAGGCACACAAATATTTGGGCTTCGACCCTGGTCCCTAAAGACAGATGTGTATAACATTCAGCTCACAAAAACTGAAACTCAGGATGTGGCTGTACTTTTCCTAGTGAGTTTAGACAAGGCTCTGTGGCTTTCGTGCAAGTCTTCTGCCAACAGCTTCTTACAACACACCTAAAATTGGCTTCTTAAGAAGGCAACCAACTGTTAAATGTATTCCATTTCTCATAAAGCTGAAAATAATTTACCTTCAGTTGCACTGCAACATATGTGAAAAGTAGGTGTCTTTCAGAACAGATGTGGGGGCCATTCTTTTTTTTTTTTTTTTTTTGTGGTACACGGGCCTCTCACTGTTGTGGCCTCTCCCGCTGCGGGGCACAGACTCCGGACGCGCAGGCCCAGCGGCCACGGCTCACGGGCCCAGCCGCTCCGCGGCACGCGGGATCCTCCCAGACCGGGGCACGAACCCGTGCCCCCTGCATCAGCAGGCGGACTCCCAACCACCGCGCCACCAGGGAAGCCCAGTGGGGGCCATTCTTATAAAAATTTCTAACTAGAGCAACATTAAACAGCCAGCTTACTTATGAAAGATGTTTAAGAGCTTAATCAGTGAATCCCACGGATTACACCTCCTCCTGCTTTGTCTCACTCTCATTAACTATCAACTCTTTTAGCTGCACCTTAAAGTTCCTCATAATGCATAGTGCTTGGCCTACAGTAGGTGCCCGCCTACTTTTGGGTGAGTGATTGCTTGAGAAGATGGGTATTTCTCTATTTCAGTAACCTCAGTATCTGAGACATAACAGGCAAAATGTGTCAATTAACTAATTTCAAAAGGCTTCATTCAGAAATGATATTCTGAACTGGATTTTTTTTTAACAAGTTATTGGAGTATAATTGCTTTACATTGTTGTGTTAGTTTCTGCTGTATAACAAAGTGAATCAGCTATACGTATACATATATCCCCATTGCCCTCCTTCTTGCGTCTCTCTCCCACCCTCCCTATCCCACCCCTCTAGGTGGTCACAAAGCACCGAGATGATCTCCCTGTGCTATGTGGCTGCTTCCAACTAGCTATCTATTTTACATTTGGTAGTGTATATATGTCCATGCCAGTCTCTCACTTCTTCCCAGCTTACCCTTCCCCCTCCCCGTGTCCTCAAGTGCATTCTCTACTCTACGTCTGCGTTTTTATTCCTGTCCTGCCCCTAGGTTCTTCAGAACCTTTTTTTTTTTAATTCCATGTATATGTATTAGCATACAGTATTTGTTTTTCTGTTTCTGATTTACTTCCGTCTGTATGACAGACTCTAGGTCCATCCACCTCACTACAAATAACTCAATTTCGTTTCTTTTTATGGCTGAGTAATATTCCATTGTATGTATGTGCCACATCTTTTATCCATTCATCTGTCGAAGGACACTTAGGTTGCTTCCATGTCCTGGCTATTGTCAACAGAGCTACAATGAACATTGTGGTACATGACTCTTCTTGAATTATGATTTTCTCAGGGTGTATGCCCAGTAGTGGGATTGCTGGGTCATATGGTAGTCCTATTTTTAGTTTTTTAAGGAACATCCATACTGTTCTGCATAGTGGCTGTATCAATTTACATTCCTACCAACAGTGCAAGAGGGTTCCCTTTTCTCCACACCCTCTCTGGCATTTACTGTTTGTAGATTTTTTGATGATGGCCATTCTGACTGGCATGAGGTGATACCTCATTGTAGTTTTGATTTGCATTTCTCTAATGATTAGTGATGTTGAGCATCTTTCATGTGTTTGTTGGCAATCTGTATATCTTCTTTGGAGAAATGTCTATTTAGGTCTTCTGCCCATTTCTGGATTGGGTTGTTTGTTTTTTTGATACTGAGCTGCATGAGCTGCTTGTGTATTTTGGAGATTAATCCTTTGTCAGTTGCTTCATTTGCAAATATTTTCTCCCATTCTGAGGGTTCTCTTTTCGTCTTCTTTATGGTTTCCTTTGCTGTGCAAAAGCTTCTAAGTTTCATTAGGTCCCATTTGGTTGTTTTTGTTTTTATTTCCATTTCTCTAGGAGGTGGCTCAAAAGGGATCTTGCTCTGATTTATGTCATGGAGTGTTCTGCCCATGTTTTCCTCTATGTTTTCCTTTTATAGTGTCTGGCCTTACATTTGGGTCTTTAATCCATTTTGAGTTTATTTTTGTGTATGGTGTTAAGGACTGTTCTGATTTCATTCTTTTACATGTAGCTGTCCAGTTTTCCTAGCACCACTTACTGAAGAGGCTGTCTTTTCTCCACTGTATATCCTTGCCTCCTTTATCAAAGATAAGGTGACCATATGTGCGTGGTCTTATCTCTGGGCTTTTTACCCTGTTCCATTGATCTATATTTCTGTTTTTGTGCCAGTACTATACTGTCTTGATTACTGTAGCTTTGTAGTATAGTCTGAAGTCCAGGAGCCTGATTCCTCCAGCTCCATTTTTCTTTCTCAAGATTTCTTTGGCTATCCAGGGTCTTTTGCGTTTCCATATAAATTGTGAAATTTTTTGTTCTAGTTCTCTGAAAAATGCCAGTGGTAGTTTGATAGGGATTGCATTGAATCTGTAGATTGCTTTGGGTAGTATAGTCATTTTCACACTGTTGGCTCTTCCAATCCAAGAACATGGTATACCTCTCCATCTGTTTGTATCATCTTTGATTTCTTTCATCAGTGTCTTATAGTTTTCTGCATTCAGGTCTTTTGTCTCCCTAGGTAGGTTTATTCCTAGGTATTTTATTCTTTTTGTTGCAATGGAAAATGGAAGTGTTTCCTTAATTTCTCTTTCAGATTTTTCATCATTAGTGTACAGGAATGCAAGAGATTTCTGTGCATTAATTTTATATCCTGTAACTTTACCAAATTCATTGATTAGCTCTAGTAGTTTTCTGGTAGCATCTTTAGGATTTTCTATGTATAGGATCATGTCATCTGCAAACAGTGACAGTTTTACTTCTTCTTTTCCAATTTGGAGTCCCTTTATTTCTTTTTCTTCTCTGATTGCTGTGGCTAAAACTTCCAAAACTATGTTGAATAATTGAGGTGAAAGTGGACAATGTTGTCTTGTTCCTGATCTCAGTGGAAATGCTTTCAGTTTTTCACCATTTAGAGCGATGTTGGCTGTGGCTTTGTCATATACGGCCTTTATTATGTTGAGGTAAGTTCCCCCTATGCCTACCTTCCAGAGAATTTTTATCATAAAAGGATGTTGAATTTTTTTGAAATCTTTGTCTGCATCTATTGAGATGATCATATGGTTTTTATCCTTCAATTTGTTAATATGGTGTATCACACTGATTGATTTGTGTATATTGAAGAATCCTTGCATTCCTGGGATAAACCCCACTTGATCATGGTGTATGATCTTTTAAATGTGCTGCTGGATTCTGTTTGCTAGTATTTTGTTGTGGATTTTTGCATCTATGTTCATCAGTGATATTGGCCTGTAGTTTTCTTTCTTTGTGACATCTTTGTCTGGTTTGGGTATCAGGGTGATCGTGGCCTCATAGAATGAGTTTGGGAGTTTATCTGGATTTTTAAAATACTACTATGTAAAAGAAACAAACACTCATCAACTCAAGCTCAAGAATTATTTTGAGATACCTACTAAATATACTCATAAGTAAAAACCTTCAGTGTAATTTTATGTAAAAGCTATAAATTGGAATGAGAGGAAGAACAGCAAATCTGATTTTCACCTATTTTTAAATGTAAGCTGTAGATCCACACAATAGCAAAACACTTCCATATTCTAGGCTGTGTCTAGTCATTCAAAGCAAATTAGAAAACTGAGGAAAGTTTCTGGATAATTCTGGTTCTTCTTAACCCTCACATCTAAAATGCATAAATAATTGAGATAAAAGACATAGAGCTGGGGGGCTTCCCTGGTGGCGCAGAGGTTGAGAGTCTGCCTGTCAGTGCAGGGGACACGGGTTCGAGCCCTGGTCTGGGAGGATCCCACATGCCGCGGAGCAACTGGGCCTGTGAGCCACAACTACTGAGCCTGCGTGTCTGGAGCTTCTGCTCTGCAACAAGAGAGGCCGCAACAGTGGGAGGCCTGCGCACCACGATGAAGAGCGGCCCCCGCTTGCCGCAACTGGAGAAAGCCCACGTACATACATGAGGACCCAACACAGCCAAAAATAAAAAAATAAATAAATAATTTTTAAAAAAAGATATAGAGCTGGAAGCTTCTGGAAGGTCAGTTTCATGTGTACTTCACTGAGAGGGTGCAGTATTTGACCCTGTGTCCACTGAACAATTGTTGAGCAGGGGAAGGATTTCTTTTACTCAAACATTCCTACTGGGAACAGAGTTAAGACTCACATATACTTTGGCTCTACAGTTGTGGCCATATTCTGCTAGGCCATGAGAAGTGAAGAGGCAGAAGTACTTCTCTTAGTCAATTCAGGCTGCTATAACAAAGTACCTTACACTGAGTGGCTTAAACAACAGAAACTTATGTCTTGCAGTTCTGGAAGCTACAAGTCCAAGACCAATGCACCAGCATGGTTGGGTTCTGGTGAGGACCACCTCTGCCAGGTTGCACACTGCTGGCTTCTTGCTGTGTCCTCACATAGCAGAAAGAGAACAGTAACTCGTTCTCCACCTCTTCTTATAAGGGCACTAATCCCATTCGTGAATGCTCCACCCTAATGACCTAATCACCTCCCAACAACTGCTGGGGGTGTGGGCAAATATTCAGTCCCTAACAATCCTTGCCAATCTTTGCTTGCAGACTACCTCAGGATTCCCTTTTATCTCCTGTAAATATTGAAGTTATTAGGAGAGCAACTCTACTTCTGAAACTACTTGTTTGGCTCAACGCATTCATGCCAGAAATGTTCATTGTGCATCTATGTGTCAGTCACAGTTTTAGACACTATTGCCATGGTGATAAAGGAAATAGGTTTGGTTCTTGCCTTCATAGAGGCAAACAAGAGTTTTACCATATTCAGCACTGGGGTAGGGTTAAAAAGACCTGAAGGACAATGAACCCTTTCCATGCTACTTTTTCATGTTATGAACTATTTTAGAAAGGTAAAAAGTAGTCCTAGGAGATTCTGATGTCTTAGGCTGATAACCCCAGCTGATGGGCATTTATCTATAGAAGATCATGCCAGTCCAAGAGCACTGGAACCAGAAGAAGGAGAAGAAGGCAAGCCATCCATCACGCTTTCTTAATTGGTTGAATTAAGAACAGTAGAATACTAAGAACTTATGAATTTGTTGATTTGGGGTCATTTTAAGCAAAAGGTACACACACATCCACACACTCATATATATCAAGGACACTTTGAATTGCAGGAAAATTTCCTGCTCTCATGTGAGCATGCTCCCTAGTGGTTATATATGACACTGGTTAACATATCAACGTATCACTATGACATTTTAGAAGACATCTATATTTCTCAGAACCGCTTAAGATCATGCCTGAATTATAGCTCATACAGAAATATAGGTGATTACACACTATCTGGAATTGTAAAGCAGAGGTGTGAGGTGTGTGTGTGTGTAAAAGGAAAATTGAATGGAGGTGTGAGAGGAGTGGCAGGATCTGTTTTGTCTAAGCCTGCCATCTTCACGCCAATTACAGTGAAAAGAAAATGTTCAATAATGATATGAGTTGAGAAATACCAACTGTATAATTTTTCATTTAAAAGGGAAAGCATGGTAAGCTTCCTGTGAATTTCTTCTGTGGAACACACCAGCAAGCTGAACTCAGAAGACAGGATATTCGTGGCCCTTTTTAGCTTAGGATTTATTTCCGTTTCCATGGCAATTCTGTCACATAAAACTGCATTACTCCTCCTGGTAAGAGGCCTTTCACTTGTCATATAAACCAGTAAGCCAAAAGGTGCCTTCAACAGTTAGGTCCAGTCCAAAACGCACAGCAAACTGGCGACTATACTTATTTTAAATCAATATTCTTGCTCCATTTTAATCACAATGGCATTGTTATTTGGCATTTTATTTGCTACATCATTTCTGAAGTCCTATTTTATTAGCTGGTATGGGCCTTCTGAGTACAACTGCACTGGAGCTGCAAAAGTCAATAAAAGTAATAAATTAAATGTACCAGTCAATCATTTTTCCTTTGCTCAAATCCCTCTGCAACCCTGACAGCAGTGAACAACCAATTCTAATGTCCTCCACTTATGTCACTGTTAAAAATGCTAATAGATTGAGACTATTAGACTGGAACATGGCTTCAAGAGCCATCTGAATCTCTAATGGCAGAGCAGTATTACCATTAGCTTATTAACATTCTCTTGGGCACTTCTTTCAGTAAATGTTCACACCTGCCCATTCCATTTTGAACTCCTGTCAAAGCACCATTTGATCACCATTTTGAGTGAGCTCTTTTCTTCTAGGGACAGACCGCCCAAGAAGCAGTTACATTACCCTGACTTCCTGATTTGCCTTCCCACTCACTAGTTTGGGTATCCAGGATGGTGGGTGGCCTCTCTGCATTTGTCTGCTGCAATCAATACTATTTTAAAAGGCATCATTTGGTGGGGGAAAAAATGGCTAAAGCAAAAGCCCATAAGATCTCCTGGTACATGAAAAAAATCTACGCTTGACTTATTAGCATTCATAGCCCTCAGACATCCAATATTTATTGGGCACCTACTATGTTCTAGATACTGCTTTAGCTGTCATACACAATATTGACAGAGAGTGAGAATTTATCCTTTTGGGAGCTCTCTTTGCAGTGGATCTAGAGAGCTTTCTATTATATCACATTGCCAGAATCTACTCAGAAATACTTAGAGTATTATTTCTCTTAATCAAGAGTTTATATACCAGAGAAACAAAGTTTCCACATGGTGAGATGAGAATAAAGAAGATAAAGATGAAAAGTATTTTCACCTGAATTTAATCAAAAAATGGTATTTGGAAGGTAGCTCTTCATAAGTTCTCAGCTCTTCTGCTGTTTATATAATGCATAATTATTAGGGACTGTGTCTCTGGAATTGCCAAATTTGAGGATTAACCCAGTGGCATATGTATAATGGGACTAGGACTTGGGGAATCTCAAGGAAACTTTCAATTCAGCCCTGAAAGTCATGAAAACAAAGGTTTTTCAATACTGTTAGGTTTGCCTGGACTTACATATAGGCAAAATGGAGCTTTTCAATCTGTGATTTTATTATTCTGATTTTTAAAAAATAGTTTTAACTATAGTGAGTTATTTCTAACTAGGAATACATTTGGAGACCAACTGGTCCCATCCTCTGCCAACCCCCAACATACTGCTAAAGACCACCAGATGGTCACGCAGTGTCTACTTGAGTACCTCGAGTGACAGTTAAGTCACTAACTTCAAGATGACTGTTTCAAAATCATTCCAGGATTTGTGATCACATTAAACAATTGTCACCTTATAGATTCTATATCTATAGATATAAGGCCGTACAGAAGAAACCTGACTTCTTCCTCGTGACAGCAAGTTGTATTTTTTAAGATAGTTACTGCGACTGTCCTGAATATTCCATTCTGCAGCCTAAAAATTCCCAGTGGCCCCTGGTCCTATTTGGAAAAATAGAATATTTATAGAAAAGAGAATATTTATACAAAATCTACCAAGTGCCACAAGACCTGCTTTCTATTTTCTCTCTCTTAAATTTTACTTTTGGGTTAAGGTATGACTTGACCTAATTAGAAATGAAGTTATAATATATCACCAGGGAGAATTACTATCCTAGCATTTGCTTATATCAACAAACATTACTCATTACTGGGTGACTTGAATATAGACATTAATAAAAGCCAGCTCTTCTCTAGATGAGTTCACAGCTTTCATGGGAAAGACTTCCATCCATCCATTCATCCATCACTTCATTCAATATTTATTGAGTACTCAGTATTGTGACCAGCACTGAGATAGCACTAAGAATTTAATAGTAAATAAGAAAGACAAGGTCCATCCCTAGTAGAACCCACATTTTTATAATATAAAATGCTCAAATGAACAGAGAGTCCTAGAAAAGAAGGAGCTCACCATTATTATAGGCCAAAAAGAACAAGAAAGGAAAGGCTCTTAAATGCAAGTTGTATGAAGAATGGAAGATCCTCAGTGTAGATTGCACAGTCTACTACACAATTTAGTCTGATGGCAGTTATGGAGTATCCACTGTATACAGAATGCCTAGTCAGGCAATATTGTGGAATAGACCAGAGTATTAGAGTAATGCCCTGAAAACACTAAAAGAATAATGCCACCTCACTTTTATATACAACTTTAGAGTACATAAAAAGATCTCTCGACATAACAATAATAATGCATAAGTAGACCGTACTTGATGAACAGGAAATATTTCTACATATCTCATTAAATAAGTCATTAAGATCATCACCTCATTTGATTCTTAAAACAACTGTGTGATGTAGCAAGCAAGAGTATTATGAGCACCATTCTGTAGATGAGGAAAACAGAATCTCAAAAAAAGTTAAGTAACACCGTCCAGACTCAGTAAGAGATGCAGCCTGGGAATTAAGTTACGCCTTCCAACTCATGATTCTGTGTGTGTGTGTGTGTGTGTGTGTGTGTGTGTGTATTGATACCTGTGAGCATTTATTTAAGTCAAATGAGGCTAACTCTTGTCTCAGGAACCTATGTCATGACTGATTCACTAATAATAGGCCATTCTATTGGAGGATGAATTAGGAATACAAAAAATGAAACTTTGTTGAGTGGTATTTGAATTTTCATAGAAATTCTCCTTTGAAAGTGCATGTTTTTGCTCATGAAGACAATGTTGAAAGGTACCTGCACTGTATTATGAACTGGGAGTTTAAAAAATAGGTGTTTCTCTGCAGTTAGGCATGTCCAGCAATAATAAGGATACAGCACTAGGATGGCATCATGTTACCTCAGATGTCTTCAACTTCAGTCTTCCTACTAGGACACCAGTGCTTTTAAATGAAATTTATCTTGTGCAATTATAGGTCTCAAATGTCAGGGTGTTTTCCGCAGAAAATCAAAATATGCAAATAAATACGGGATGCCTAAAGCACCTTTTCCTTGGGCTGAACTTCACAAAAATATTCGGCATCTGCTGATGATAGCAGCTCTACAGGTGCGGAAAAGAAATCTCTGAATCTGCAGTTAGTGAGTCATAGAAACACTTGCTTTCCTCAATGTAAAGGGCTTAAGAACAACTTAAATATTCCAAAAACATTTAATGCTTACTTGCTTTATTTACAATAGTATCCCTTTGTCCATTCTTCTAGAAGCTAATTTTATAAAAGATGTATGTCATGAGAAATACACTAGGATAAGTCAACATCAACAAATAATCTTTTTTATTAGATGAAAATGATATCTTTTATAATATCTCACTGCCCCAAAAGACTGAATTTGTTACTTAAAATTAAAACAGTCGCCTCTAGGTCCTGTTCAATGATAGAAATGCATATAGGCCTGAATTAAAGAGGAGAACTCTCCAAGGAAGTGAGAAGAATATATCTGGAGGAGGCATCCCAGCTGCTACTGAAAAATACTCTTCACTCTAATTCCACAAATGTTTGTTGAGCAACTATTATGAACCAAGCACTGTGGTTGAAGTCAGAGACACAAAGTCGCTGACCTCAACTGTTTCCGAAGCACATAAAACAAATCCTACCATGATAATGGAACAAACTATTATTGTTACCCAGAAGAGAATCCATTTGACTACTCTGAGACTTCATTAATGAGGTGACATTTGAAGCAGGATGTGAAAGACAAAATGAGAAACAAAACTGTAGACAAAGTAAATAATAGACACAAAGGCTTAGAGACAGGGGAACACAGGATGTGTTTATAGACTAGTCTGTGGTCTGATGCAGTTAGAAATGAGGGGAAGTTGGGGACTGAGCTGGCAGAAGGGGAGCCTAGAGATGCAGGTTGGGACCACATCGTACGGCACCTTAAATACTAGACTTAAGGCATATGTAGTTCCTTCAAATATTTCAAATTATTTCACAAAAGGAACAAAACCATTCAACTGGTAACCAAAGGCAAGGTTTACAAATCATATCCATTTTAGAGAGGTGACATATTGAATACAGGTGGCAAAGGGGTTCTTATTTGTTGCGAGGTTTAGAGATGGAAGAGAATTGGAAGGCGTTAAGACCTATTGGTGGAGATGGTGATGAGGATTAGAAGCTGTGCAGATAGATGCAAATTGGACCAGCCTCAGTTACAAGTCACAGACTTACACATATAAGCATAAATATTTAGCAAGTAAATAAAAACACAAAAACCTGCTGATTTTCCATCAGACCCAATAAGCACACAGGGGAACACGTTTATGGTGCAAGATGCTCCACATTTCTGGAGTGTGATTTATCTTTCACATTTAAGACTGTCTTCGTCTGTAAATCGGGTTAATCATGACACCTGCCTGAAGAAGAGAATGTGTGTAGGGAATCCGGTAAAGGCTCAATCAACACCATATCGTTAATATTGCTATTATTATCCACTTGTTTCTTTGGGCCTCTTTTGTATTTTTATGTGTTTCTGAAACTGCAGTGTATTAATTTGTATCATGTTTTTACTTTATTATTATATAAACACTGTAATATTTACAGTTTGTATATATTTAAGTAATAGTGGAGAAAAATAAATCTTCAGTATTTTTTCTACTAAAAAGAACCTATGTTTGCCATTTGACCATAAACTCCAGAAAGATAAAGATGAATTTTAGTCCCTTCCTGTATTCCCAGTGCCTTTCAGAGTTCCCGGTATATAGTACATTTTTGTGGGAAGAGGAAAGAGAGTAAAAAAGAGTAAAATTCAAAATATGTCTCAAAGTATTAAAATGCATAGCATCCTCATTTTACATGGTAATTCAGGAACAAAAAAAAAAGAAAAATGACTAAGCTGTAACAGCACAAAGTAATTTTAATAAAGGGAGAAATTACATTTGTTCTGTGAGCTGTAAACATTTGCTGTCAAAATAATAAAAAATCTCTTACCAACATTTATACGTGTATAGGGAAATAAAAAAAGAGTAAGACTAATATTTATTTAGTACACTGTAACTTAAAACACTAGAGAAAGTGAGAATTAAAGTGTTCTCTTTCTTTGTAAAAATAACAATAAAGAAAGCTTATCAAGACAGGACTTCCCCTTCTAGGAAGACGGAATAGATATAATTTTTCCTATCTTCCCACTAAGTACAACTAATAACCTAGTCCATTACACATAAACAATCATAAAGAGACTCTCAGAGAAGAAGGCAGACCAGCCAGGGTGCCTGTGACTCAAAGAACAACAGGGTGGTGAGTTCCCTGGATTCTCCTCTAGCCTCATATATCCCAGACTATGAGATGGAGAAGCCAGCAACCTGCAAACTCCAAGGTGCACAGACAAAAAAACAATCTGCCAAGAAAAGCCTGCTTTTTCTAGCGAAAGGATCAGGAAAGCCTAGCGAGACAGAAAGCTTTTAGACAATAACCTCTCTACTCCAACCAAACACCAAGGAAAACTGTGAACCCTCCTTCCCTATAGGCATCAACAATCATTGGCCCACACTAAGGCACTTCAATCCTCATTTACGACGTAAACTCTCAACAAAGTGGGTACAGAGGGAACATACCTCAACAAAGGTCGTCCATGACAAACCCACAGCTACCATATTTCTGGACTGTTTTCTCAATATGTAATCTCTATTCCACTCTCCTGTGGAAACTGCCTCTGTCCTCTACCTGGGCCTAGCCCCTCCTAGGCACTTCTGGCCTGTGGGGATCATGAGGGGAGCTGGTCTGCAATCCCATGCCCTGAGTCCAGGGCTTCTCCCTCTACTGTAGGTCTAACTCCTCAGCTGGGGTTGATCACGGGCCTCATTAAAGATATACATTCAGGCCTACTTTCCTAAAACTCAAGCCTCCTCAGTCACGCCTTACAACTCTGGACTTGAGAGTGGAGGAGACAAAGTCACATATCAAAGCCAAGGGCACCTGATTTGGACATTCTGAGGGCAGATCATGCTTCCAATAAGCTTCATGGGCAACTTTCTGCTCACCACTTTCTTCTTACCTCTTAATGACAACTCAGTCGGCCCAAAAGGCACCAGCAGTTAAATAGGAGAAAATTTGGCAGAGACGATGGTTCACACAGCATAAATATTTAAATGAAAGCTGAGAGGTAATGCAAGGGAAAATAAATCATCATTTGTGATTTTTTTTTTTAACAATCTTTCTGTGGAGGGCTGCCGCAGTTCACAGAATTAACAGACTAGAAGTCGGGACCCACCTTAACACCCAAAGGAACTTGGTCACGGCACGCCTGCTCTAGTAGCCTTCATTTCTTTTTTGGAATATAGTAATAATAATTCCTGACCACTCCAAAGCAGTGGCAAATATTTTATATGTATAACGTGCCATAAATGTCTATACAAGTACTTCAGACATGGAGATGACATTAAGGTATAGCATGAACAGTCTGAATATACATCAGTATTACGCTAACATCCCTGAGTTTAAACATTAATGGACTTTCCTGGTGGTGCAGTGGTAAAAACTCTGCCTGCCAATGCAGGAGACACAAGTTGGAGCCCTGGTCTGCGAAGATCCCACATGCTGCGGAACAACTAAGCCCGTGTGCCACAACTATTGAGTCTGCACTCTAGAGTTCGCGAGCCACAACTACTGAGCCTGCATACCACAACTACTGAAGCCTGCGCACCTAGAGCCCGTGTTCCGCAACGAGAAGGCACCACAACGAGAATGCACCACAATGAGAAGCCCACGCACTGCAACAAAGAGTAGCCCCCCGCTTGCTGCAACTAGAGAAAGCCAGCACGCAGCAATGAAGACCCAATGCAGCTATAAATAAATAAACACATAAATAAATTTATAAAAAGTAAAAATAAACATTAAATACCTCAGATGTTCTCATTTAGAGTGAGTACAGAAAATGAGGTCACTTCTGCACATCACATGCTCATATAATTTCTCACACATATTAGGGATTCAATGAATCTGAGGGGCATGAATGTGGGAACAAAGTCTGCTTAGCTTAGAGGGGGAAGAAGATAACTCTATGTGGTTCTTCAATTAGTAACAGTAAATATATTTAAATGAGCAAACGTGCACAAAGTTTAACAGTGTACTGCACACCAAGGAAACACTGGATTAGTGGTGGTTATTAGTTATAACAGCTTCTCTGATTTTTGAAGTGATTGTACTCACTTTGTTAGTCACTATATCTGAACATGTGATGCTTTTTCCACACTCACTTTGTTAGAGCATTTTGACCTTTTACAAACTCCCCACACCGTAATTCGACCTTCTCCAATATTTTCAACACTAAGTCATTTCCATGACATAGACATACAATGATAGTGTTCCCGATGAGCTGACTGATGACAGAAACGATGGTACAGAAGGAATCCTTGGAAAATTTTCATGTAATTGATGCTTCTGTACAGAGGGAATGGAAAGAGAAAGGAACTAATATTTTAAACTCTAGAAAGTAGAATTCAGATTGAACTATGCCGATCATGTAATGAATAAGATATGGAAATGACTTAGTGATGAATGAAAATGTTGTAAATGGTCCTCTAGTCCATTTATAATGTTGATGGCCTCCTCTGTATTAAAACTGGCAAACTTAAATGTTTGATATAAAAAAGGATCTAGGGCTTCCCTGGTGGTGCAGTGGTTGAGAGTCCGCCTGCCAATGCAGGGGACACAGGTTCGTGTCCCGGTCCTCCGGGAGGATCCCACATGCCGCGGAGCAGCTGGGCCCGTGAGCCATGGCCGCTGAGCCTGCACGTCCGGAGCCTATGCTCCACAATGGGAGAGGCCACAACAGTGAGAGGCCCGCGCAGCGCAAAAAAAAAAAAAAAAAAGGATCTAGTTTTGGGGGGTATCTTACATGTATATTATATAATGCCAGATGAATTTACTTCTATAATGCATTCAAAAACGTTTAAGAATAAAACAGCACACAAAGTGACAGGGGTGCACTCTTAAGTATCACATAAATGAATAGTACAGCAACCAATTTTCAATTTTCATTCTTGGCAATAACAGTCAAGTGACTTCACATTAGGATTAAATTTCTTGATTCTACCCTACTTTAAAGATTGTACTCTTAACCTATACACTGCTTACATAAGCCAGTTAACTTTATGCTCATCCTGGATAAACAATGAATATTGAAGATTCATTGTATTTTGAATAAGTTATTGCATTTCAAAATAGGTACATCCTCAATTCACCGACCTTGGCTATAATAACATGTTTTACCAATTGATAATTGAAGAATATTCATTTTGGGAGAAGCACAAATACTGTTTGTCTCCTCCTAGTATGAAATAATGTCTCTCTTTTCTAACTTCCTATAACGTTCTATCTCTGTCCTTCTAGTGGCATGTACATTATTTTTCTTTGAATTTATGATGATTAATGCTCAGATACTCTCTCTCTCTATCTCCCTGGAGCTTGTGCTCCTTAAAGTTCTTTAATATGTGGTTTTATATCCCTTTTAGAGCCAAATTAAAACCATTATCAATAGGTCAACAGAGATTGAACAAAAGGAAGTTAATTTTTTGGTGTTTTTTCCTAATTGTGCTGTAATTATAATTTATAAAAGATATAATGCTCATGAGATTTCAGCCAAGGCTTTCACTTGAACAATGAACAAAATTCTCCAGCTAATGGAAAAATAACAATAAAAATTTTGAAATATAAAGAATTCATACAATTCAACAACAGCAACAAAACTCCACAAACAATCTGATTAAAAACTGGGCAGAGGAACTGAATAGACATTTTTCAAAGAAGACATCCAAATGACCAACAGGTGCATGAAAAAATGTTCAACAACACTAATCATCAGGGAAATTCAAATCAAAGCCACAGTGATGTAACACCTCATACCTGACAGAATGTCTATCAACAACAAGACAAGAGCTAACAAGTGTTAGCCAAGATGTGAAGAAAAGGGAACCTTTGGGCACTGTTGGAGGGGAGGTAAATTGATACAGCTGCTATGGGAAACGGTATGGAGGTTCCTCAAAAATATTAAAAGTGAAGCTACCATAAGATCCAGCAATCCTACTTTTGGATATATATAGATATATATCCCCCCAAAACTGAGAACTAGATGTCAAAGAGATATATCCATTCTCATGTTTACTGCAGCATTATTCATAATAGCCGCGAGGTGGAAACAACCTAGTGTCTTTAAGGGATGAATAGATAAAGAAGATGTGGTATACATATACGATGGAATACTGTTCAACAGAGAAAGAAAGAAATCCTGCCATGTGATAACATGGATGGACCTTGAGGCATGATGCTCAGTGAGATAAACCAGACAGAGGAAGACAAATGCTGTATTATATCACTTATATGCGGAATCTAAAGAAGTTGAACTCATAGAAAAAGAGAAAAATGGTGGTTACCGGGGTCTAGGAGTAGGGAAACTGGGGGGACATTGTTAAAGGGTACAAACTTGCAACTACAAGATGAATAAATCCTGAAGATCTAATTCACAGCACAGAGATTACAGTCAACAATATTGTATTATATACCTCAAAATTACCAAGAGACTAGACATTAAATGTTATCACCACAAAAAGAAATGATAATTATGTAACATGATAGAGGTGTTAGTTAAAGCTATGTATAAATGCAGCAAGTCAACACGTTGTACACCTTAAACTTATACAATATTATATGTCAATTAAGTCTCAGTCAAATAAGTATGTAAGTAAATAAATAAATAAAGTGAGGAAGCAAGCTGGGAAGTATACAGGGACAATATTGTGGAAAGGATGAGAAGACAGATCATAAGTGTGCTTATTTTTTAATGTTAGAAAATTAAATTTCTTTTAAGGATATTGTGTTTTGTTATTCAAAAATAATTTCTTGTTCTTAACAAAATATAAATTCTAATATAATGAGATATATCTATTCCACATATCCATTCATACTAAGTTAATAACTATAACAACTGGAATTGAATATTTATTTCAACATCCTGTTAAGTGACAAAATCTTGTTTATACTTTTTATAGACAATGTTTTCAGAATGAAATTGGCCTGTATGCCTGAGGCTGATATGAATTCACAAGGATACAAGTCTAAGGGAAATAATTACGTTTTTTATACTTCCACTCGCTTAACACTGAAGACGTAGACTAGCATATATTTTTATCTATTTATAAGGTCTTAATGCATTAGTCTTTAGAGCTACAAAAAGAAAAAAAAATGGCCTGTGGGATTTTATCTTCATAGAAGTTAACTTTTAAAATATATTTTGGGACCAAGAACTTTAATTTATCAGTAGTCCAAGCCTGTCTTAAACTAATTTGAGGCACCACACAAATCACTCCTCACCTAGTTAAGTCTCTAAATAAACTGGGTTTAACTTTTATAATAAGTAAATAAATACATTTAATATTTGTCTCCACAAGACATAAAACTTGGATGGAAAATATGTTAAAAAAAACTTTTCCAAAAAGTGATATTATTATAGCTTACAAACAATTAAGGATGACAGCCTTAGAGATACAAAGATTTTCATTCCCATTTGAACATTTCCAATCTCTTTTATCACTAGTCACAGAGATAAGAAGTTTATGGCACCATTATGTCATGCTATATCCCAAATTTTGAAGCTGCCTTATGACTGATATACACAGGGGCATATTTTTAGAATTGATAAAGTATAACATTTGTTAGAAAATGTGTTAAGACTAAATTGGCTTTGGACAATTTAAGCTTTGGAAAATTAACCTAGGAGAGACCCTGGGGAAATAAAAATGGATTGCTTCCCACTGGCAAAGATGTTGAGATCACATTTTGTCATTATAAGAATGCAGGCAGTAATTGTCTCTAGGCAGCCGTCTATGGCCACGGGGGCCTCCCTACCTGAATGCCTTTTGTCTGGGGTCCTGTTAGGAAATGTGGGAAACTGTCCTTTTCCATACACAGTAAGGGCTAAGTGAGAAGGAATTTAGTTAGACTGGGAGACCCAAACATTGGAAACCACTCTTTCGAGACAGGAGCCACCTGACTTAAAATGATTTGCCCAGTGGGCTTCCAGTGACACAATCTCTCTTTTACAAACAAAGCTCCTGACACAAATGACCCAAACTTGTCAAATTCCATCTGATAGAGTGCTTCCCAACATACTCTCTTCAGAGCACTCCTTCCAAGAAAGTTTCCCCCAAACAGTTCTGCGATTAATACAGACTCATCACGAAGCAAGATGGTAGTTAAGAGCGTTAATTCTGCAGTTAGTCCCCTGAGTTTGACACCCATGTGTCCACAGGCATATATTTTAACCTCTACGCCTAAATTTTACTACTGTGAAATGTGGATACCAATAATATCTACCTCATAGGATTATTGTAAGAATTAAATTAGATATTACACATACAAGGCTTAGAACAGTGCTAGGTATGAATTAAACACTCATCGAGGGACTTCCCTGGCAGTCCAGTGGTTAAGACTTCACCTTCCAATGCAGAGGGTGTGGGTTGGATCCCTGGTCGGGGAGCTAAGATCCCACATGCCTCGGGGCCAAAAAACCAAAACATAAAACAGAAGCAATATTGTAACAAATTCAATAAAGACTTCCAAAATGGTCCATATCAAAAAAAAATCCAACAAATGTTAGCTTACATGTAGCCATAAAAGTAAACCTGGAAATCCTTCATATAATAATCCGCTTCTGAAGATTACTGTGATGTGAGCATATAAGTGCTCTGAAAACTACTTAAAGAAATCAGTTTAACCTATTTCCCAAACCTAAATAGTAGATCATTTAATGACTCATTGAACTAGTTTTCAACAGAATATTCTATGAAAAACTATCCCAACAATTTTTACTGATGCCAAAACCAAGTTGAGTTGACCCACCATCTTTTCAAGAAGATAGCCATTCTCACTTTAAGCAAGTAATGATCACTTTGGACGAAAACTGTGTGACAAGACGTTTGAATTCAAGGGCAAGCCGCATGAACTAAGACAGGCCAACCCCCAAAAATGGACTTTGAAGCATTCTTCAGAAACCAATTACATCCCAATTCTGCGGTCATCTGTTGCTGAACACTTGAATGACCCATTCGTTTACACTTTTGCTGTACCCTAATCAATTACTTACCTACACGTTACAGAGAAGGAAAGGTTGATGACCCTGCCTTCAGCAATATAACAAGACTGCTAGCGATCACCTAAGAAAGACAGTTCGCCCCTCAGATCAAACTCAAAAATAACAGCTCCTTGAATTGGACACTCAAAAGTTCTAGGCATCTCATATTACTAATTCTCACAGAAATCTTCCAGTGGGCATTATAATCCTCATTTTACACATAAAGTAACTAAAGCTGCAAAAGCAATTGAATTATATAATTAGGAACCAGGTAATAATGGATTCACCCAGATCTGTGAGATTTCAAAGCTGGTGCTCATTCTTTTACACTATGCTGGCTATTTACACAATGAGTATAAACTGTTCCGTTTTGACTTTTTAACTTTTTAATCATCTTTTTCTCCTATATTGTTGTCTCTTTTCCTTTGACATTGACTCATAAAATGGAACTACAGTCTTTGGGGGGAAGATTCTGAGAAAGCAAATCCCTATGGACAGGTACCCTCTTCTTAACTAGTCCTGAGTGGAAGTGGTTAGAAACCCAGAAAAGACTGGTGTGGCAGCTTTGAAATACTAACTGAGAGAAGGTTAATTTCTTAGGAATCTGCAGTGGAGACTTAAAAAAAAACAAAGACAATTGGAATTTGGAAACTGAGAATTGGTCTGAGGCCTTAAATTGTTGGAGGTTTTAGTTTTCTAATAAACTCAAGTTTCTCTGGAAAGTTTCTTGCTCAAGCTTAGTGGATGGGGCCTAATATTTGTGCAGCTGTAGGAATTCAACTTATATAAGTTAATGGCAAAATTGCATTAGCTATATGGAATTCTTCCTTACCAACAATATTTTAAGAAATGCATCTATTTCTAAAGATAGCTGAGGGTACAGCTGCTCAGTGGAGAAAACTAACCTTTTGATTCTGCCATCATCAGGGTCTATTACTTAGAGAAATAAAGTTGACAGCAGTCAACATGAAGGCCAAGTCAGTGCTGTGCTAAGACAAATAGGAGGAAAACAGAAAGCACCTTGTATTCCTTCTGCTTCCAAATAACCTTAATAGAATTAAATCCCAAATGTGCCCAAGATGGGCTGGAAGGATTTATAGACTACAAGCATCTAATGAGTACAGATAAATCTGGGCATCATTAATGTAGTACCTATGGGGAAATGTTCAATATTTCTGGCTTTCATGTTTGTTGTAATTTATATTAATGGCTGTCAGTGTACTTGCTCAATAATTGGACTGTAACATTAATGAACTGGTGTTGATTTACTATACCTGAGGCTGTAAAATTGTAATTATGAATGGCTGTTGAGAGAGGTATGAAGTCAGAAATCATACACTGACAGTAGCCCAAAGTGCATAGATAACTTGAAGATGCAACATGAATTTGGGATATAAGCTGAATGAAAAAACAAAGAAGATGTAGTCCCTTGGAGGCATTAAAACCTACCAACTTTAGACAGAGGTTTGTCCAGATAGAGACCAACACTCTCAGGAAAGTAAATCAATATCTTGGGGTTGGCTCAAATTGGCAGTCCAGAACTAGAATGGATCAGTGGGCAATGGAGGCAGTTAAACAATGTCTTCAAGTGCCTGATTCTCTACACTGCCATTCACTGCCATCAAGATGGCCCCATTCACGAGTAAGATGATTTCCAGCAACAAATATGTTTGTATCCATGATGTTTCAGATGCAGTTGGAGAAAACAGGTCACTTCCAATGACCTTTAAACAGAAGCTCTAAACTTCCTGCTGTTTGGGTCACTTCTGATCCAGTCCCTGGGAACAGAGAGAATGCCATGTCCTGAATAAAACTCAGGCTTTAGTTATCTGATCCACTGACTATGACAAGGGAGTGTTATCCTAATTAGTTTTGACCAATCAAATTTCACCCCAACAAGAGGAACTCCAACCCCATCAAAAACCTATATCTACGGGCTGCTATTTTCAGAGAATAGATTTCATAATGTCAAAGACAACATCTCCTTTTATTCTTCAAGACTCAGGTAAATATATCTGATATAAACATAAAGAAGGGAGTGGTGAGGGGGGAGATATTATCTACACAGATATAATTAACATCTAAAGATAGCTTCTAAAATGTGACCTATAAATGACATTTTTTTTTTCTCAGAGTAAGGCTAAATACATTCATTTATACATACATACATATGCATGGAATTAGAGGTTTAAACATATGCAGATACCTCAAATATCCTGTGATGTTCTTTAAACTTTCTAAGTACCCACCAGTTGATTTTATAATTTAAAAGCAAATAACCTCAGATCCAAAAAACAAACAAAAACAAAGTAAATTGACTTGGATATCCTACATTTCTGGGGACAATCACTTGAAACAAAGAGAGATATCTGCTTAACTTAATTTACAAGTAGAATCTAGCATTTCTAAGTAACTGGCCACAGAAGACATTTAAGGAATATTTCACATATAACTCATATCAGTGAAATTTTACACACCAGTGTGCCATATCATGATTAGTTATTCTCTACATATTTCAATTTACAATATGAGATTTCAGAACAGATTGAAGATGATTACTTTCTTCTTAAATTTTCTCAGATTCTAAATATTGCCCATATGTCAAGTTGTCACATGGTTAACTTGGTAAAATTAGAAGTTTAAAGAGGCTATGGTGACCTAAAGTAACTAGAGAAAGAAGAACAAAAAAAAACTCAAAGTTTGTAGAGGGAGAGAAATCATAAAGATCAGAGCAGAAATAAATGAAATAGAGATGAAGAAAACAACAGTAAAGATCAATGAAACTACACGCTGGTTCTTTGAGAAGATAAACAAAATTGATAAACCTTTCACCAGACTCATCATGAAAACAAAGGAGAGGATTCACATCAATAAAATTAGAAATGAAAAAGGAGAAGTTACAACGAACACCACAGAAATACAAAGGATCATGAGAGATTAGTACAAGCAAGCATACGCCAAAAAAAATAGACAACCTAGAAGAAATGGACAAATTCTTAGAAAGATACAACCTTCCAAGACTGAACCAGGAAGAAATAGAAAATATGAACAGACCAATCACAAGTCTGAAATTGAAACTGTGATTAAAAATCTTCCAAGAAACAAAAGTCCAGGACCAGATGGCTTCACAGGTTGAATTCTACCAAACATTTAAAGAAGGGTTAACATCCACCCTTCTGAAACTCTTCCAAAACACTGCAGAGGAAGGAACACTCCCAAGTTCATTCTACAAGGCCACTATCACCGGGATACCAAAACCAGACAAAGATATCACAAAAGAAGAAAATTACAGACCAATGTCACTGATGAATATAGATGTAAAAATCCTCAACAAAATACTAGCAAACAAAATCACACAACACATTAAAAGAATCATACACCATGATCAGGTGGGATTTATCCCAGGGATGCAAGGAATCTTCAAAATATGCAAAACAATCAATGTGATACAACATATTAACAAATTGTAGAGTGAAAAGACTATGATCATCTCAATAGATGCAAGAAAAGCTTTTGACAAAATTAAACACCCATTTATGATAAAAACTCTCCAGAAAGTGGGCATAGAGGGAACCTACCTCAACATAATAAAGGCCATATATGACAAACCCACAGCAAACGTCATTCTCAATGGTGAAAAACTGAAAGCATTTCCTCTAAGATCAGGAACAAGACAAGGATGTCCACTCTCGCCACTATTATTCAAGATAGCTTTGGAAGTCCTAGCCACAGCAACCAGAGAAGAAAAAGAAATAGAAGGAATACAAACTGGAAAAGAAGTAAAACTGTCACTGTTTATAGATGACATGATACTATACATAGAGAATCATAAAGATGCCACCAGAAAACTACCAGAGCTAATCAATGAATGTGGTAAAGTTACAGGATACAAAATTAATGCACAGAAATCTCTTGCATTCCTATAATTAACAATGAAAGATCAGAAAGAGAAATTAAGGAAACAATCCCATTCACCATTGCAACAAAAAGAATATAATACCTAGGAATAAACCTAGCTAAGGAGGTAAAAGACCTGCTCTCAGAAAACTATAAGACACTGATGAAAGAAATCAAAGATGATATAAACAGATGGAGAGATATACCATGTTCTTGGACTAGAAGAATCAGTATTGTGAAAATGACTATACTACCCAAAGCAATATCTACAGATTCAATGCAATCCCTATCAAACTACCAGTGGCATTGTTGACAGAACTAGAACAAAAAATCTTAAAATTTGTATGGAGACACAAAGGACCCCGAATAGCCAAAGCAGTCTTGAGGGAAAAAAACGGAGCTGGAGGAATCAGACTCCCTGACTTCAGACAATACTACAAAGCTACAGTAATCAAGACAATATGGTATTGGCACAAAAACAGAAATATAGATCAATGGAACAGGATAGAAAGCCCAGAGATAAACCCACATTCCTACGGTAAACTAATCTATGACAAAGGAGGCAAGGATATACAATGGAGAGAAGACAGTCTCTTCAATAAGTGGTGCTGGGAAAACTGGACAGCTACATGTAAAAGAATGAAATGAAAACACTCCCTAACACCATACACAAAAATAAACTCAAAATGGATTCGAGACCTAAATGTGAGACCGGACACTATAAAACTCTTAGAGGAAAACATAGGAAGAATACTTTTTGACATAAATTACAGCAAGATATTTTTTGATCCACCTCCTAGAGTAACAGAATAAAAAACAAAAATAAACAAATGGGACCTAATGAAACTTCAAAGCTTTTGCAAAGCAAAGGAAACTACAAACAAGATGAAAAGATAACCCTCAGAATGGGAGAAAATATTTGCAAATGAATCAACGGACAAAGGATTAATCTCCAAAATATATAAACAGCTCATGCACCTCAATATTAAAAAAACAAACAACCCAATCCAAAAATGGGCAGAAGACCTAAATAGACATTTCTCCAGAGAAGACATATAGGTGGCCAAGAAGCACATGAAAAGCTGCTCAACATCACTAATTATTAGAGAAATGCAAATCAAAATTACAATGAGATATCACCTCACACCAGTCAGAACGGCCATCACCAGAAAATCTACAAACAACAAATGCTGGAGAAGGTGTGGAGAAAAGGGAACCCTCTTTCACTGTTAATGGGAATGTAAATTGATATTAGCCACTATGCAGAACAGTATTGATGTTCCTTAAAAAACTAAAAATAGAACTACCATATGACCCAGCAATCCCACTAATGGGCATATACCCTGAGAAAGCCATAATTCAAAAAAAGTCATGGGGCTTCCCTGGTGGTGCAGTGGTTCAGAATCTGCCTGCCAATGCAGGGGACACGGGTTTGAGCCCTGATCTGGGAACATCCCACATGCCGCGGAGCAACTGGGCCTGTGATCCATAGGTACTGAGCCTGCGCGTCTGGAGCCTGTGCTCTGCAACAAGAGAGGCCGCAATAGTGAGGCCTGCGCACCGCGATGAAGAGTGGCCCCTGCTTGCCGCAACTAGAGAAAGCCCTCTCACAGAAACTAAGACCCAACACAGCCAAAAATAAATACATAAATTTATTAAAAAAGAGTCATGTACCACAATGTTCATGGCAGCTCTATTTACAATAGACAGGACATGGAAGCAACCTAAGTGCCCATCAACAGAGGAATGGATACAGAAGATGTGGTACCTATGTATCAAAAGGAATATTAGCCATAAAAAGGAACAAAATACTGCCATTTGCAAGACATGGATGGACCTAAAGATTGTCATACAAAGTGAAGCAAGTCAGAAGGAGAAAAGCAAATACCGTATAATATCACTTATATGTGTAATCTATCAGTAGAAAAATGGTAGAGATGAACTTATTTGCAAAGCAGAAATGGAATCACAGATGTAGAGAACAAACTTATGGTTACCAAGGGCGGGGTGGAGTGGGATGAATTGGGAGATTGGGACTAACATATATACACTACTATGTATAAAATAGATAACTAATGAGAGCTTACTGTATACCACAGGGAACTCTCCTCAGTGCTCTGTGGTGACCTAAATGGGAAGGAAATCTAAAACATATATGTACACTCTTTTTTTTACACTCTTTTTTTAGTCACATATATTTTATATATATATATATATATATGACCGATTCACTTTGTTGTACAGCAAGAAACTAACACAACATTGTAAAGCAACTATATTCCAATAAAAATTAATAAAAAACATTAAGAAGCTATGGTGAAGCCAGGTCTTAGCCAAATCTGGAAGTAATCACCTAACAGCAACAGTTTCAGAATAGTCTAGCCCAAATATCCTCTGGGAGTAGCTACCCACATCTCAACCAAATCCAGTGAGAGAGAAATCAACACTGATCATCAAGTACCAACAAGTGGGGGTTAGGACACCTTGCTATTTGATTGAGTGAAACTTGTGGAGAAGATAAAAACAAAAACAGAAAGCAAAGCTTGGCAAACAAAAAATAAAGTGAGGCACCATGCCTAGTAGAATTTACAGGGAGCTACAAAGAATCTTAAAATAATTTTCTTTACTGTGCAATTAAATTTGAATTGTGTCAGATATTATTGAAGAACCTTTGGCTTAGTGATTAGGATAAACAATGAATTCCATCTTCTTTTATTCATTTATTCAACATATATTTGAGGCACTATGCCAGGTACTGAAGATAAAGTAATAAACAAACAAATTACTTGATTATATGCACTTAGAATTTAATATAGGACACAATTCTTAAACAATATGACACATACATTATTACCAACTGCAATAAGAGGTGTTAAAAAAAGCTGAAGGTGTTATAAGATTGTCTGACATAAGAATACAATTTAGATTTGGGGGGATAACCCTTAGAAACATTGGAATTTAAGCTGAATAAATAATAGTTATTCAGACTTAGAGTTGAAATAAAAGGCAATCTATGAAAATAAAGCTGCCTGTCTAAGGGCCCTTAAATGGAAAAGAGATTTAGGGAATGATTCAACCCATCATTCAGACAAGGTGGGTTTTTTCTCCTGATTTGTTAGCCTATGACAATCTCTCTCTACTTTACACTAGAAATCATGTCAACCTGTGTTTAGGCATCTCCTCTATTATAAATAACTGATCAAGGTATTTTAAGTTTAAAAAAAGACTGTACTTCCAAAGTCTGGGTTATTATGATTAGACTAGCTGGGAAAAATAAGTAGGAACTCTGATGAACTTATAATACAAAGGTTACACTTCTGATGAATTTCAAATCTGCATGACATGGATCTTTAAAAAGAAGTTTCTAACTCTGTCCATTATAAAGGCTTACAATTAATGGCCAGCTTAGCAAAACTCTTAACACTTGGAGTATGGTCTCTACCATCTCCCTCCCATAAAAGGAACTGGGGAACTTCAGAGAAATAACTGGGGTAGAAAATGTACAAGATATGCCTGGAGCGCTGATGAACCACAAATGAAGGAAATTATCAAAACTAACTCATTCACACCAAAGACCTCCGGACCTAACACAGATCTCCTATGGCTAAAGAGGTGGAAATCAAACGTTATAAGAGTAACTGCAATGATTGAAACACATTGAGTATTCTATAATCTCTGAATTCAAAATAATAAAAAAGGGGAACAAAAACATCTTGTTTCCCTTTTAAAGAAGAATGTTAGTGAACCAACTCATTAGTTCAAAAACTAGTAAAAACTAAATGTGGGGGGTAGGGGAGGATGAATCAAATATTTAACCTATCCCACCTATATGAACTACATCCTAGAGTAAGCAAATACTTAATTAAGGGATGCATCTCTTTTCAGATTGCAATAAGTAAGGCTGCCAGAGCTTTAGGTGTCAACAGTATATTACACATATGGTAATAACAATTACACCGAAGGATTAGTGAATGCTTTACTACGTATAGGGTTCTGTATTAAATATTTTACATATATCATATAATTCAAACTTCACAAAATTCTGTCACAATGGTAGGTATTATTCCCATTATAAAACAAGAAAACTGCCATTTAAAGAATGTGTCATACATCTATAAAGTACTTGAATTATGAATTAAATCCTTAAACCCAAGTCATCTAACTCAATGGCCTACCTTCTTAACTATCTTGACCAGTGATAACAGAAACAAGTTAAGAAGGTTATAACAGAAAAAGAAGGAGCATCTAATATACTCTTGGGAGATACAGAGAACTTTCCAGGAAGAAGTGATGTCTAAGGTAAGACATGGTGGATAGTGGTATATACTCACAATTGAGTAGAGTGAGGGAGACCATGGCAGAAACAAAGCAGGCAAAAGGAAAGTCTTGAATTAAAACCTGCATGCTTGAGAAAGGACGATGCATCAGTTAGTTATCATTATGTAACAAACTATCCTAAAACTCAGTGGCATACAATAGTAAACATTTATTTCTCATGCATATGTGGAGTTCATTGAATCAAGGCTATACAATGCTGATATTGGCAAGGATTGTTCGTGTGTCTGTGGATTAACTGGGGTCTCTGCTCTATATACCTCTCACCCACCTCCTGGGACCATGTTCTTTTCTTGGTAATGGCAGAAGAGTAAGAGGGTAAACAGAAGCAAGCTAGTTTTCTTGAGAACTAGAGTTAGAAATAGTGAACTGTCTCTTTTGCTCCTTCTATTGCCCAAAGTCAGAAGACCAAACTCAGCACTGGTGATTCACACAACTCAACTCACAGTAAGTGGATATGCCTAAAGCAAAGATGAATAATTGGAGCCACCATTGATGCAAATATACCACACATACCTAGGAGCTACAGATGGCACATAACAACTGACAGTAGAAACCTTTAAGGGGTTAGATGCAAAACAAACCTAGAATTTAGCCCAGGGTCTATATTAGTGATATTTGTAGGGAAAGCTAAGAGAGTAATATGAATGCCACCGTACCAGGGCTACTTCCTCCTTGTAATCTCCAGAGTCCTTCTTTTCTCTCTCATCCTTTAATTGTTGTTTTGAAAGGCAATATTTCCAGTTTCTAAGTTCTCCAGAGACCAGATTGTTCCTGTGGTACTAATCTACTAATGTACTTGATTGTGCAAAGCTAATCAGCCCTTCAGTCCACCTACTTTAACGGATGCTCAGTGTGTACCACATTAATGGAAAGAGGAAGAGCATTTACCTATTCCAATGGCATGCACGGTATCCCCTAAATCAAAAACTGTCAGACTCTTCCCATACAGCCAGCTCCCTTACCTTGCTTTGAAAATGGGAACATAGTCTCTTTTAATGACCTTGCCATATCTCTTTGATGCATCTCAATTACAGTACCTAGGAGCTGCTATACCCAAAATGTGGTGAATTTGCTCTCTCTCCAGCTGTCACAGAGAAAACCAGCTTTGAGAGAGCAGCAGCGGTTTAAAGCTTAGAATGAGAAAGAAAGATCCAGTCAAGTGTCATTTTCAGAAAGAAAATTGATTTTTTTTTCTAAGTCAGAGCCAGGCTTTAAAATCTAGAAATTCTAGGTTGTCTTTCCACACATGGCTGAGTTTTTGTTTTTGTTTTAAATTTTCTTCTCCTAATGATTTTTAAATCTCCATATATAAATAAAATCCCTTTTCAAGAATCACCTAAAATCTGGCCCTGTTCCTTCTACAGGGATCATTACACAGGTTGACTCTGTGACATCTCATCATTATTATTTGTGGTTTGGGGATATAGAGAACGTTTCCAATGCATGGACTTTCCTTAGCTAACCATACCAGAAATAATTTCATGATACTGTTTTTGAGACTAATGTAAACATAGACATACAGAATTGGGTTAAAAAACTGGTTACTTTGAAGTTATAAGAAAATATAGATAAATACATATGAATAAAAGAAAATATAACAGTGGCTATAAGATATTTCCAAGTAAATAACTCAAATAACAAAGATGCATAAGTTAAAAAAATTAAATAATTCTTATGTCCACAACTTTTCAAACTCTTAAAAACTTATTTAGACCAATTTTCCTGACTAAAAACCGGTGAACTGCACAGACTATCTCAACTCACTTAAATGTGCTCTTTTCATTTCTTTATCATCTCTAGGCATGTTATTTACTCTGTACTCTATTTTTTCAAGCTTCATATGTCTTCTAAGTCTCTTGATTTACAGGTACCACCTCCATTCCTTGCCTTTCCTTTCCTTTCCTTATAATTTATCTGTTGATGAATGCAAGTCATTTACCTAGTATTTTCTCACAGAGTGGACTTTGCTGACTGTACCATTATGGTGCATACTGACAAGTTGCTCTGTCCTTTGCACTTCTTGCAAATTGGCAGGTGAATCGAGGGACTTGATCAGAGTTGGGTTCAGTTCTTTTCGAAAGATTATAGGTAGTCTCTTTGGGAAATAGTTTCACAGTTCCTCAGTAGTGCTAAACAGAGTTTCCATATGACCCAGTATTTCCATTCTTATTTATATACTCGAAAGAATTAAAAACATATGTCTACACAAATATACATACAAAAATGCTTATAACGTTTATAGCAGATTATTCATAATAGCCAAAAAAAGGTAGAAACAACCCAATCTCCATCAACTGATGAATGAATAAACAAAATGTGGTAAACAGTGAAATATTATTCAACAAAAAGGAATGAAGTACTGATAAATGCTACAACGTGGATAAATTTTCAAAATATTTATGCCAAATTAAAAAAGCCAATAACTAAAAAGCCACATATTATATGATTCCATTTAAATGAAATGCCCAGAACAGGCAAATCTCTTGAGACAGAATATAAATTAATGACTGTGAGGGGTTGGGGAGGGAATGAGGAGTGACTGCTAAGGGACACTAACTTTCTTCTTAGGGTGGTTAAATGTTCTGGAATGAGAAAATGACAATTCACAACTTTGTGAATATACTTAACACCAATAAATTGTACACTTTAAAAGGATGAAGTTTTTGGTATGTGGATTATATCTCTGTTTTAAAAGACTTTTGATGCTATACCAGGAGGTACATAATTAGGTTATCTCTTTTGTTATCTCAGTGCCTTTTGATGCTCAAAATCTAGATCTAATAATGCACCGGGGATTGCAAAGTGGTGAAATTCTAATTCTATTAGTTTTTTCATAATAGGGATATTTTATTTAAAACATTCTTCTCATCTTCTATTTGGTTAGCCAATGGCACACTTTTTTTTACATGTACTATTTTTTGTTTTATTGGGGTACAGTTGCTTTACAATGTTGTGTTAATTTCTGCTGTACAATGAAGTGAATCAGCTATATGTATACACATATCCCCTCCCTCTTGGATCTCCCTCCCCTCCCATCCCACCCATCTAGGTCAACACAGAGCACCGAGCTGAGCTCCCTGTGCTATACAGCAGATTCCCACTAGCTATCTATTTTATACATGGTAGTGTATATATGTCAATCCTAATCTCCCAGTTCACCCCCCCACCCCCTCTCATGTCCACACATCTATTCTCTTTGTCTGCATCTCTTTTTCCGCCCTGCAACATAGATTCATCACCAATGGTACACTTTTTATACAAAAGGCAGAATAAATGCCTTTTAATTATTTCTTTTTTCCAATTTTAAAGATACATCATTGATTCTCTATCATCCTTTGAAAGAAGCTGATTCACATGTGCACGCACACACTCATACACACACACACACACAACTATGAATCCATGAACTGAAATAGATTGAATAGGTTTTGATCAGCTGCAATATTATACTTTTTAAAGCTCAAATGATCTCATCTTTGGCCAGGAGGAGCCTCTACCAGCAGGCTCCTGAGTATATTTGACATAACCCTGGTAGTTTTTAATAGCTTCCTCATTCATCTTGTATATCTCCTGCTTGAGACCTGGAATCAGCCTTTTTCCCAACAAGTCTTGGTTTCTTAGCGAAGGAAGTGGTATTCTAAAAAACACAATCGGGAATCAATATGCTCAGTGTTACTGTGAGCAAAGTTTCATATCTCTTTCAGGACCAGGCAAGATAAAGGTATGTTCTATTATAATATACACATAACTATATATATATATACATATATATATATGTATATACAAAATTTATATAAAGGATATATGCTGTTATTAAATTTAAAATATATATTGAGTTGATGTAATACCTCTACTTAAAACACAAGACTACAGGATCTTACTATATCTCTTTTATCTTACATCTATAGCTCCTTTCTTCTACATTGGCAATGCAGACAATGTAGACAATGGTTTACATGGACACAGAGAATGGTAGAAGTAGAATACCTCATAATTACGCAATTTTTTCATATTACACAGAATAATTTAAAAATATGATGCTATTACCACTGCCACCAATCGAATTCCTAGGACAAATTAAAACTTTTTTCTATATGCAATCCCCAATCTCCTCCTCATTTACTTGTGGTTTGTCGTATGTACATTGTCTGAGAAAGTAGCTACTTTATTGATAACTTTAGAAAAATAGAAACATTTAGAAAAATTCTGATTTTTGTTATTCTTTCAGGCTTGTATCACTTCATTAATGCCTTCTACCTCGTTATTAAATAGTATGTTGCACCTACAAATTGTCTGTGGACATATATTTCTGGCATGTTTGATTGTCTGTAAGGAAATTATTTTGCTCCTTTTTGTCTCTTTTTATTATAATAACTTTGAATGGCATTTGGCTTCAAAATAATTTTTGTTATATATATATATATATATATATATATATATATGTATTTTTTTTTTTTTTTTTTTTTTTTTGTGGTACGCGCGCCTCTCACTGTTGTGGCCTCTCCCGTTGCGGAGCACAGGCTCCGGACGCGCAGGCTCAGCGGCCATGGCTCACGGCCCCGGCCGCTCTGCGGCATGTGGGATCTTCCTGGACCGGGGCACGAACCTGTGTCCCCTGAATCGGCAGGCGGACTCTCAACCACTGCGCCACCAGGGAAGCCCTTTTTGTTATATATTTTTATGTATACATGTTGACCTGAACCTTTCTAAGGAGGCACAGCTCAGAGTTATCATTTACAAAGTCACAGAGCTTGTTCATCCATTGTATATACACCATGTCCAAAAATATGACAGCTCACTTTCTGGGATTTACTGGCTCGGTTCCCTCCCTACTTTGATCTAGACCTTCTCTGTCCTTTTCTCTATTGTGCCTGGCCTGCTCAACTTAGATTCCATGCATGGTAGTTTCTTTTCAGTTTGAGGTCCTATCCTGGATGGGAGCCCTGGAAGACAAGTTTGGAAAATCCATGAGGACTCTGGGTTCTTCTGTCCTTTATATTTACCCTTTACAGCACAGGACAAAACCCTCTTGGTGTCCGCTGCTGTTCACATGTTGACCCACCTGCATACCAGCTGGCTCTTTGGGGTTTCTCTGTTCTTAGGGTTTTCATGATTATCGGACACTCCATTGCTTCTCTCTGCCCCAACACCACCATGTAGGTCCTATAGCTTTTTATGGCTATCCTCATTTATGTGTATTTTGGAATGTGTGGGATATTTTTCATCTGGTCTCGTTGCAAACATTGCCATGGATTTTTGGTCCTGCTATTTATTGCAGCAATCTGTTTTTATGTGGGGATTTAGAGAGTTTCAAAAAAGATGCCCCTTTGACACCAGTTTTCCAGAATCCTGCTCATTGGTTTCTGAAAAAATCAGACTTATTTGGAAAGGACTTTAAAATGTACATATGCAAAAATGATTACTTAGAAATAACAGGAAAGCTAAATTTCTTCAGAGACATATTACAAATTTCCTTGGCCAAAATTTCGTAAAAATAGTTGAAATTTTAAACTATCTCTAGAAAGACAATAATTACTTGAATTTCTACTGATTACGTAAGTATCACGATCTCCTCCACAATAATCCAAACAGTGATATCCAAAGAATTACTTGATGTAGTGACGTATCTGGAAACTATTCATCACAAAAGTAATCATGCTTTATTCACTATGAAAAGAAATTAACAAAAGTTTCAGAATAATCTTTTCACATTCCCCAAATCATAAAATTCTGCTCCAAAAATATAAGAGCTTTTTCCACACTGGTGATCTTCTTTTGTTTCCTAGGTTCCTTCAGAGTTTTTTTATTTGCTGTGCACTTATTTGTTTAGTCTTAGTAGAGAATGATTTTATTAAGTGAAATCTGAACCCAGTTCCACATTCTACAGAGTTATTTCTACACTACCAGCAAACCTGAAAGAAAGCAAAATGTTGGTATAGAAATGGAGCTGATTCACTTCCCCAAGTCTCAATTTACACTTTTGTAAAATGGAGATGACAAAAAACATGAAATAATGAGCATTAGGCTCCTGACTAGAAAAAAATTAAATAATGAACATGAGACTTCTGTGAAACATTAAGTACTTGATATAATGCCAGTAATTTCTGTGAGTAGTACTCTTCCTCCTAAGTAATGGAATTTCATGTATTTCATGTTTATGCTAAACTTTTTAAAAAGGACTCATTTTCATAAATATGTTGTCATTTCTTCTGCAGCACCTGCTGATTCAAAATGGAATATTTTTAATTCACCTGTTTCCAAAAATGTGTCTTCAGGTTTCTATAGAAATTTCCATTAAGTAATTCAGGAAACATTAGAAATATCAGAGTTACCACAGCATGGGAATATGAGGACATTTTACATTTTGCCAATGTCATCATAAGAAGTCAACAGCCACTGCTGTAACTGCAATTTGAGTAGAATTCTTTTACCATATTTTACAGTGAAATCTCAATATTCCCACCATTTTCTATTTTCTACTTGAGTGTAAAGATAGGTCAAATGACTTTCTTTGACTTAAGTTGAGTTCTATTCCAGCCCTCTTATATTCTGCTCTGGTTTGCCTTGTCTAATCAGAGATCACACTGCCTATTTGTACATCTCAGAAAAGACCTTTCTTCCAGATGCTGTACAAATATTACCAAGTTGTTCCAATGTAAAGACAGATTCCATAAGAAGAATTTCTGGGCAAGTTATCATACAGTTTCAGGACTGAGAAGTGGAAGAAAAAGCCATTAAAGGGTGTGGATTTGAGCAGTCTTCACATGCCCTCGAGGTCTGTGCATACTTTTATGAGACAAATTGGACAGTGCTTTTCCTCTGTGGTAGCTCTGTTGGCACAAACTGTTCAGAGGAAACACCTTTCTGGTTTGGTTTTGCATGGCAGCTCAAAAAGGCACAAAGCACCCCTTCTTTTAAGCTCAAGTTCATAAACTCATGAAAAAGGAACCTAATGGATGGGTTTGACCCTCACTCTGAATCCAGTAAAATTAAATTCCCCAAATAGAACTATTGGGGGTTTGTTAGCAGTAAAATTTGAGAGAACAATGAAGCTAAACCCCTATTGTGCCACTTCCTTTACTTTTCTTGGATTTAGGGAGGGTCGACTGGATTACCTCACATAAGCTGACCATTTGAGTAAGAGTAATCTTATTTTATATAAAATGACAAGCATTAAACTGAATTCTTTCCTGTCTATTAAACAAAATGTATGGAAGAAAAAAGGAAGTTGAAATGAAATTTTTTAAAATATTAAGGTCAGAATTCACTAAATTATTATAAATATTTAAACAACTTGTCACTGATAGGAACGCTGTAGAGCAAATGCTATCATGCTATTTCAATAAAAAGTGTAAAGGGATCACAGCAGAGGTGTCTTTTCAGTTTTAACCAATTTGATACCACCATTTTCCTATCAGAATTGTTTCAAATTCCCCTACAAACCACTTAGGCTTTGTCAACATAAAAATTCTTTACATCAAGTAACGAAATGAAATTCTGTAGGAGACAGCTCCTATATTTTCTTTTTAAATTCAGAAACACAACACATGTATCAACTAGGAATCAGAAGGGTTTTCAGCTGAGGTTAAAGCAAGTTACTGTGGCAGTTCATCTACTGTTCAGCTGGATCTGCCCATGTATCAGACAGGATTGCGTACCAGGAACAAATTTCTTATACAAGCTCCAGGCAATGACCTTGCAAATTTTCCTTTTGTACAACCTCTGTGGCTTACATTACAAATCTGTCTCTAATCATTACTTCATTCCTTAAGAGCAAAACGTTATTATTCAGCTTTCCCTTGTCTTGTCACTTTCATGTCTGGGTCAGATAAGCTTGGATAGGATCTCCCTTCAGGAATTTTTGTAATGTTCAGTTTCCCACAGAAAGTGCATCCTCAGTAGAATAAAGCTCATAGCTGCCAAATGTGGATTTAAACTGTCTAAATAGCTTTATTACTTGAAAGAGTTTCTTAAATCCTTGAGGTAATTTGAAACAGTGCTGATGAAAAGCACTAGTCATTCTGAAATTTAACTCGTTTGTATCAGGATTCTGAATAATAATTCATCTTTTTGTCTTCAGAGAGATCTTTAAAACTATCTAGTGCAAAAGTCTAGCTTTTATAAAAGAGGAAAGTGAGTCTCTGAGATATTAAGATCACAGGAAGATAGATTCAGAGCCCAAATCTATATGTGCTGCTGCAGCACGGCCAATATTCAGATCATCAGCTGAGGGTTTTTTTTTTTTTGCGGTACGCGGGACTCTCACTGTTGTGGCCTCTCCCGTTGCGGAGCATAGGCTCTGGATGCACAGGCTTAGAGGCCATGGCTCACGGGCCCAGCCGCTCCGCGGCATGGGGGATCTTCCCGGACCAGGGCACGAACCCATGTCCCCTGCATCTGCAGGCGGACTCTCAACCACTGCGTCACCAGGGAAGCCCCAGCTGAGGTTTTAAGATGAGAATAAAGGAAGTCAGGGGTCAGAACATATTGACTTGAATCCCAGCTTTTCCATTCTCTAGGTCTATGACGTGAGTCAAGTCTCAGCTTTCTCATCCACTTTATGTGTTATAGTAGCAAGAAATATAGATTAGAAATTTTAGGTTAGATTGTCCTAACTTTACCTGGTCAAGAAGCTCATGCAGAGCCATTGGTCCAAAGATCATACTCCTCTTTTGGCATATAGATTTTTTTAAGAGTCCATAGCAAAACTAAATTGCTTTCATTTTTTTTTCTGCCCAATTTTTGTTCTTTTGGATATATGCCTCCTCTCATAACTTGTGTACAGTGTGAGGGCCACATCCTTACATTTCCAAGTTGCTTGAGGATGCCTCATTGAAACCCCCAAATAACCAAAACCAGTATCCATTTTCTGAAATCAAAAAAGCCACAGAACGAAACTGTTGCTGGTTGGCCCCTGGGCCTGTCTTGAGAAGTTTCAGTTTTGACCTGTGAAGGTTGAGTCTCACCTTTTGCCTTCGCAAAAGTTAAAAAAAAAAAAAAAAGTTTAACTTTTTAAAGTTTCAATACTTGTATTTTTAATTAATAACTTTACGGTTTTATTTTCTACTTCTAATACTGCACAATTCAATGGCTTTTAGTATAGTCACAGATTCCTACAATCTTCACTTCAACCAAGTTAGAACGTTGTCATTACTCCAAAAAGAAACCTCACACCCTATAGCCATCATGCTCCAGTCTATCTATTCCCCTAGCTCTGGCCTACCACTAATACACCTTCTGTTTCTATTGATTTGCCTATTCTGGATATTTCATATGAATGGCATCATATGCTACGTGGTCCTCTGTGACTGATTTTTTTCATTAGCATAATGTTTTCAAGGTTAACCTATGTTTAGCATATATCAACAGGCACTCTTTTTTACTTAAATTTACAGTTTTCTCTTGTATAGTCCTCTGCGAGAGCGTGTGCTCACACACACACACACACACGTATAAATACACACATATATGTGTGCGAAATATATTTCAATTTTTCAATTACAAGAGATATTTTAGCTGATTTATGAAGTTATAAAATTAAAAATCAATTAATCTTTAATATTTTCTTTTTTTTTTTTTTTTTTTGCGGGACGCGGGCCTCTCACTGTTGTGGCCTCTCCCGTTGCGGAGCACAGGCTCCGGACGTGCAGGCTCAGCGGCCATGGCTCACGGGCCCAGCCGCTCCGTGGCATGTGGGATCCTCCCGGACTGGGGCACAAACCCATGTCCCCTGCATCGGCAGGCGGACTCTCAACCACTGAGCCACCAGGGAAGCCCTAATATTCTTATATGTATTATTAGGTGATAAGCAGGGGGCAGGGGGATAGAAATATTTTACTACCAGTGGCAGGTGGTGCTGATAACAGAATGGGTCAATTCTACGTTAAAAATAATAATACATCTGCAAAATGGAATGGAAAGCAGCAGGTGCCAATGACTTCAGTTCCACGTGGATCCTTGTAATTCTAATTAGCTGTGTACAGGGTTCATTTGAGGAACAGGAGGAGACTGTGCTCTTCAACACCTGCATGAACATCCCCTTCCATTAAATCATAAGATGCTTTCTTTCTGGAGTCTCATCTCTAGCTAAATGTTTTCAGTGTGTCATAGTAAAAGCAAACCACTTACATAAAATTGCTTTGATGTGGTGGTAGGTTAGAGAGACTTTTAAATTGCTACTTTGGCTATGGCTTAAACCAGGTTTTGGTAATTACTAATACCTAGTTTTATTTGACTTAATTCAAAAGGCTGTTTCCAAAATAAATAAAGAACTGATGAGCCACTGTGTAAAGCTAACCTTCTTTTTTTAATCCCCAGAAACTGGAAACTGGTTTAAGGGTACAGATTTTTTAAAAATAATAACACTTCATTAATACTACCACAGATATTTCAAACCAACCGATTTATTAAAATAAATTACAAAAGAATGAGCAACGCTAAAATAGTTTGCAAGACATAAACATTTTATTCCATGATACATAGAGCAAAGCATATTCTTCTTCATTGTTATTTTAAATTAAATGAATAAGGAAAAAAAAAGATAGTAGTTCATATCCCTGGATTCATGTTGCAAAGCATCTTCGTTTACGTGTATGTTCTGTAATTGAAAACCTGGCAACTTTTGCTTCCCACTGATACTGAGGCATAAAGTTTCCAGGTATGTCACTATGACGTCCACGTCTCAGTTGGACCTTTGCTTCCACTGCACTCTCCCCTGATATTTCTAAAGCAAAGTCTGGAAAGTTTGGAAGAAGTTCATGCTTTACTGTCCTTGCGATATGAGGAAAATCCATTCCCCTGGTGGATATTTTCTGGGGGAGACTGGGAAGATATTTTATGAAGCCAGTGGAAAGCACTGCTCTCATAATGGAACCATGTGAATTTCCTATGAAAGTTATTTACATAAAGCTCAGGGAGGCTCAGCTACCCATTAAATACACTTACCAGAGGATTCATAAACTAAAGACTGATTTTTGGTTCAGTTCTTAGATGTGGAAACTGGGAAAACTTCTTATGTGTCAGCAATTTGACAATTGTCAAATGTCAACTTAATGAGTTAGGCACAATTCCTCCCTTTTTACAGATGTGAACACTGAGGTTTACATACTTGCATACCTGGCCCACAGCTATGCAGGTGGTAAGGGATACAAGCATTTGAATTCTGCGATTTCAAAACAAGCCAAATTATCATGCCACACAGCCTCTCAAGCTATAAAAGGAAATTCCCTATGGGTTCAGTCCGACCTCTCCTGGACTCAAATTCAGTATTAAACTTAAATTTACTTAAGCTTAAACTCAATTGTTTCTTTTTTACACATCTGTATAAAGATCTTATAACCCAACTAGTTCAAATTTTAAATCCCTTACTCTTTTCAGATGAAGAATCAAAACATATGTAGCAAAGATTTTGATCGCCTATTCAGAGTTCTTCTCCTTTAGGTGTACAATCCATAACTCACGGTAAGGTTGCCTTGAACCCAAGGATAGAACCAGATTAGTCTAAATTAATTAGTACAAGAATTCCCCCCGCAATTGGCAGGGGTGCAGCTGAAAAATGTAATACGTGTCCTAAATTGGCTCAGACCACGGGGAATGAATGCTGTTGGCAGCCTTCTTGCAACCATCTGAGAAACCAGCCTTAGAATGAGGCCAGAGCTGAAGGCAGCAGAACAACCTTGGGCTTTGATGACATCATTAAACCACTGTCGGTGCCTTGCCAAAATCTGCCTTAATCTGAAACTCCTGTTTTTTTCTAATATAATAACTTGCTTTATTGTTAAGTCCATTTGAGTCAGTGTGTTTTCCTACTTGCAGCCTAAAACATTCTGAACAATATATTGTATATCAGTTTTTCTTTTAGGATATGTAGTCATTGATTATATTGGCTAAATCATTTGTTTCCCTTTGGGGAAGCTGAAACATATAAAGGAATTTTTCCATTTTCGGACTCTTCAAAAAGTATTTGGGGGCTTCCCTGGTGGCACAGTGGTTGAGAGTCCGCCTGCCGATGCAGGGGACACGGGTTTGAGCCCTGGTCCGGGAAGATCCCACGTGCCCCGGAGCGGCTGGGCCCGTGAGCCATGGCCGCTGAGCCTGCGCGTCCAGAGCCTGTGCTCCGCAACGGGAGAGGCCACAACAGTGAGAGGCCCGTGTACCGCAAAAAAAAAAAAAAAGTATTTGGAACACAATGCACAAAATTTAGCTGATGAAGGAAACAGCCAAAGTATCACACAAGCAAATTTCAGGTTTATAATTCCAAGGGGAAAATAAAGAAATAAAGAGCTCAAAATGGAAGGGAATTGGTGACTCAGAATCAGTACATAAATAATGGCCCAGGGTGGCCCTCAAGGGAATCATCCATCATAGTAATGTCTCAAGCAAAATATAAAGCTAAAATTATTTAAGATGCCATAATATTTTCAGAATTAGATATTGCCTAAGGGTCCTCGACAAATTCTGGCTTGGATATTCACAGGATGTCTACCAATAATCCTCTCATATATTTTCTTTTGAAAGTGACAACATGTTGTTCATAGAAAATTTACTTTCTGCATATGGACCTTTTTTTTCTGTTTAAATCAATTCTTGTTGAACTGTGCAAAGGTACAAGCCAAAATGTTTCTACACGTGAATGATAAAGCCAACATAAATAAAGGAGACCTAGGGGAAATATAGCATGTCATCACTTTTGCAAGATTTTTAATCAGAAACCACTATTGAGGAGAGGAAACACAAATTTCTCTATTCTTCACCCCAGCCACCAAGCCTCTTCCCTCCATTCTTGGGAACTCTCTATTAAGTGGAAAATCAAATTTTCTTAGTAGAATTTGTGAAGGTGTACTCAACTTTGTAGCCTCAGGGCCCAGCATATTGCCTGGAATCTAATAGAGGATGGATAATATCAAACTATAGGATAGTGAGGAACAGACATATGTTCTCTCAGATGTGTGATCTCCCAAAGACCAAAGCAATGGACACTTGTTGATCCTAACAAATATATGTTAAAAGTGTAGGGGCAGGGCTTCCCTGGTGGCGCAGTGGTTGAGAGTCCGCCTGACGATGCAGGGGACGCGGGTTCGTGCCCTGGTCCAGGAAGATCCCACACGCCGCGGAGCAGCTGGGCCCATGAGCCATGGCTGCTGAGCCTGCGCGTCCGGAGCCTGTGCTCCGCAACAGGAGAGGCCACAGCAGTGAGAGGCCCGCGTACCGCAAAAAAAAAAAAAAAAGTGTAGGGGCAGTGGTACCTGAGCAGATTCTCAGTGCATGTTTATTAAATATTTATATATATATACAATTCATGGTCAAGCTGTCCACATGTGCAAATTTTCTTGGTTGCTTTGACCAAATTTATTAAATAATACCTGAATGTTTATCAGCTTTAAGGATCACCTCATTTTATTAAACATGCTACAGACTCAAATGGAGCAAAATTCTGGTAATATTTCTGTGATTTGCTAGAATGATTTAGTGTGACTTTAACCATGACACTTCACCTTCTTGAGACTCACATTCAGCATATATTAAATAGTGTGTGCAGCGGGAAGTAATGAGATAAAGCTGTAATGGTATCTGGCACAAAAAAGTGGAGAAATGCATGTTAGCATCTTTTTTACTTATTACTTCTTTATAAAAAATATTGAGATATGATGCCTATACTATTAAACTCACCCTTTTAAGATGTATAATTCAGTGGGTTTTAGTATATTCAGAAGATTAAGCAAGATCATCACTACCTAATTCTAGAACATTTTCATTACCCCAAAAAAGTCCATTTGGTACCCCCTACATTCCATACTGCCTCCCAGCATCTGGCAAACACTAGTCCACTCGCTTTTTCTATGGATTTGCATATTCTGAACATTTTATATAAATGGAACCATACAATGTATGGCCTTCTGTCTGGCTTCTTTATTTATCATAACATTTTCAAGGTTCACCCAACTGTAACATGCATTATTACTTTATTCGCTTTTATGGCTGAATAATATTCCATTGTTTGCATATACCACATTTCTTTCTTCATTCATCAATTGATAAACATTTGAACTGTTACCACTTTTTGGCTGTTGTAAATAATGCCAATAAATATTTGTGTATAATTATTTTTGTAGATATATTTTTATTTCTCTTGAGTAAATAAATAGGGTCATGCAGAAACTCTGTATTTAACTTTATGGAGGCACTGTCAAACCCTTTTGCAAATCAGGTGCCTTATTTTACATTCCTACTAGTAAGGTATGAGGGTCTGATTTCCCCACCACCTCATCAATACATATTACTCTCTGTCTTTTTTATTACAGTCATCTTAGTGGGTTAAAAATGGTGTTTCAATGTGGTTTTGATTTGTATTAGTTACATTTGCTTGATGACTAATGATTTTGAAAATGTCTTCATGTGATTACTGGCTATTTCTATCTTCTTTGAAGAAATTTATTTATTCAAATGTTTCATCCCTTTTTTTTTTTTTTTTTTTTGCGGTACGCGGGCATCTCACTGTTGTGGCCTCTCCTGTTGCGGAGCACAGACTCCTAACATGCAGGCTCAGCAGCCATAGCTCACGGGTCTAGCCGCTCCATGGCATGTGGGATCTTCCCAGACCGGGACACAAACCCGTGTCCCCTGCATCGGCAGGCAGACTCTCAACCACTACGCCACCAGGGAAGCCCTGTTTCATCCCTTTTTGACTGGGTTTTTTTTTTGTCTTTTAATAGTTAAGTTGTAAAAATTCTTTATATATTCTGGATACTATATCCTTATCAGATAATTGAACAACATAATAATTGTTCATTATTGCCAAGGCAATCAGAGAAGAAAAAGAAATAAAAGGAATACAAATTGGAAAAGAAGAAGTAAAACTGTCACTGTTTGCAGATGACATGATACTATACATAGAGAATCCTAAAGGTGCCACAAGAAAATTACTAGAGCTAATCAATGAATTTGGTAAAGTTGCAGGATACAAAATTAATGCACAGAAATCTCTTGCATTCCTATATACTAATGATGAAAAATCTGAAAGAGAAATTAAGGAAGCACTCCCATTTACCACTGCAACAAAAAGAATAAAATACCTAGGAATAAAAGCTACCTAGGGAGACAAAAGACCTGTATGCAGAAAACTTAAGACACTGATGAAAGAAATTAAAGATGATACAAACAGATGGAGAGATATACCATGTTTTTGAATTGGAAGAATCAATATTCTGAAAATGACTATACTACCCAAAGCAATCTACAGATTCAATGTGATCCCTATCAAATTACCAATGGCATTTTTTACAGAACTAGAACAAAAAATCTTAAAATTTGTATGGAAACACAAAAGACCCCGAATAGCCAAAGCAGTCTTGAGGGAAAAAAAAATGGAGCTGGAGGAATCAGACTCCCTGACTTCAGACAATACTACAAAGCTACAGTAATCAAGACAATATGGTATTGGCACAGAAACAGAAATATAGATCAATGGAACAGGATAGAAAGCCGAGAGATAAACCCACGTTCCTCCGGTAAACTAATCTATGACAAAGGAGGCAAGGATATACAATGGAGAAAAGACAGTCTCTTCAATAAATGGTGCTGGGAAAACTGGACAGCTACATGTAAAAGAATGAAATTAGAACACTCCCTAACACCATATACAAAAAGAAACTCAAAATGGATTAAAGACCTAAATGTAAGACTGGATACTATAAAACTCTTAGAGGAAAACATAGGAAGAACACTCTTTGACATAAATCACAGCAAGATCTTTTTTGATCCACCTCCTAGAGTAATGGAAATATAAACAAATGGGACCTAATGAAACTTAAAAGCTTTTGCAAAGCAAAGGAAGCTACAAACAAGATGAAAAGACAACCCTCAGAATGGGAGTAAATATTTGCAAATGAATCAACAGACAAAGGATTAATCTCCAAAATATACAAACAGCTCATGCACCTCAATATTAAAAAAAACAAACACCCAATCCAAAAATGGGCAGAAGACCTAAATAGACATTTCTCCAAAGAAGACATAACAGATGGAAAAGAAGCACATGAAAACCTGCTCAACATCACTAATTGTTAGAGAAACGCAAATCAAAACTACAGTGAGGTATCACCTCACACAAGTTAGAATGGCCATCATCAGAAAACCTACAAACAACAAATGCTGGAGAGGGTGTGGAGAAAAGGGAACCCTCTTTCACTGTTGATGGGAATGTAAATTGATACAGCTACTACAGACAACAGTATGGAGGTTTCTTACAAAACAAAAAGTAGAATTACCATATGACCCAGAAATCCCACTACTGGGCATATTCCCAGAGAAAACCATAATTCAAAGAGACACATGCACCACAATGTTCATTGCAGCACTATTTACAATGGCCAGGTCATGCAAGCAACCTAAATGTCCATCAACAGACGAATGGTTAAAGAAGATGTGGTACATATATACAATGGAATATTACTCAGCCATAAAAAGGAACGAAATTGGGTCATTTGTAGAGACATGGATGGATCTAGAGACTGTCATATAGACTGAAGTAAGTCAGAAAGAGAAAAACAAATATCGTATATTAACGTATATATGTGGAACCTAGAAAAATGGTACAGATGAACTGGTTTGCAGGGCAGAAATAGAGACACAGATGTGGAGAACAAACATATGGACACCAAGGGGGGACAGTGGCGGGGTGGTGGTGGTGGTGTGATGAATTGGGAGATTGGGGTTGACATATATACACTAATATGTATAAAATGGATAACTAATAAGAACCTGCTGTATAAAGAAATAAATTTAATTTAATTTAAAAAAGGATCTCACATAAAAAAATAAGATTTCATTTTTGTGTTAAGTGACAATATATTTAATATTAATTTAAAAGTTACTATTTATAACAATTAATCATTAATAATATATTAATATAAATTAATGTCAGACAAAATAAACTAAAGACAAAACACTGTTGCTAGACATAAAGAAGGGCATTTTAGTGATAAAACACTTGTTGCTAAACCTCCAGTTATCCTTTGGTTACCATTTGCTAGGTATGTATTTTTCCAGCCTTTTGCTTTCAACCTATTTGTGTCTTTGAATCTGAAGTATGGCTCTTATAAACATTGTGTATTTGGATCTTTTTTTTTTTTTTTGCTTTCTTTTGTTTGTTTTTTCATTTTTATTGGAGTATAGTTGATTAACAATGTTGTGTTAGTTGTAAAGCAAAGTGGATCAGTTATACATGCACATATATCCACTCATTTTTAGATTCTTTTCCCATATAGGCCATTACAGAGTACTGGGTATAGAGTTCACTGTGCTACACAGTAGGTCCTTGATGATAATCTATTTTCTATATAGTAGTGTGTATATGTCAATCCCAATCTCCCAGTTTATCCCCCCCTCCCCTCCCTGGTAACCATAAATTTGTTTTCTACATCTGTAACTCTATTTCTGTTCTGTAGATAAGTTCATTTGAACCCTTTTTTAGACTTCACATATAAGCAAATTCATATGATATTTGTCTTTCTCTGTCTGACTTACTTCACTTAGTATGACAATCTCTAGGTCCATCCATGTTGCTGCAAATGGCATTATTTCATTCCTTTTTATGGCTGAGTAATACTCCATTGTATATATGTGCCACATCTTCTTCATCCATTCCTCTGTTGATGTACATTTAGGTTGCTTCCATGTCCTGGCTATTGTAAATAGTTCTGCAAAGAACACTGGGGTGCATGTATCTTTCTGAATTATGGTTTTCTCTGGATGATATGCCCAGGAGTGGGATTGCTGGATCATACGGCAGTTCTATTTTTAGTTTTTTGAGAAACTTGCAGACTATTCTCCATAGTGGCTGTACCAATTTAAAAAACCATTCTGTCAAATTTGCTTTTTTCTTAGAGTGTCTAATCTACTTCCGTTTAACATAATTAATGATAAGTAAAATTTGCTCCTGCCATTTTGCTATTTGTTTTCTATATGTCTTACGTCTTTTTTGTTCTTCCCTTTCTCCATTACTGCCTTATTTTGTGTTAAGTACATTATTGTGTTAAGTATATTTCCTTGTGTACCTTTTTAATTTCCTAGTCATTCCTTTTACTATTTTTGTGTTATTTTCTTAGCGGTTGCCCTGGGGATTATAATTAACAGTTTATAACAATCTAGTTTGGATTAATTTCAATAGTAAGCAAAAATCTTCGCTCTTATATATTTCTCTTACCTCCTCCTCATTTATGCTGTTATTGTCATACAAGCTACATCTCTACACATTGATGCTCATCAACACAAATTTATAATTATTGCTTTATGCAGTTATCTTTTGAATCAGATACAATAAAAAGGGGTTACAAACAAAATATACATTTATACTGTATGTTTATATTTAAGTACATTTTTAGCTTCACTGGTGTTCTTTAATTCTTCTTGTGGATTCAAATTATTGCTAGTGTGTTTTCATGTCAGCCTAAGGGACTCCCTATAATATTTCTTGTAGGGTTGGTCTGCTAGTGGCAAATTCTGTCAGTTTTTTGTTTATCTGGAAATGTCTTTCTTTCTCCTGCATTTATGGTGGGTATATAATTTTTGGCTCAGTGGTTTTTTTTGTTTCAGGACAGTGAATACGTCATCCTACTGCATTCTTGCCTCCATGGTTTCTAATGAGAAAATGGGTGTTAATCATATTGAGGTATTTTGTCCATAATGAGTCAATTCTCCCTTGCTGCTTTCAAGTTTCTTTTTCTTTGGCTTTCAGAAGTTTAATTGTGACAAGTCTTGGTGTGGCTCTCTTTGAGTTTACCCTTTTAAGATTCATTTAGCTTCTTGGATGATATATTAACGTTATTCATCATATTTGGGGAGTTTTCAGCCATTATGTTTTTCAAATATTACTTCTGTTTCCCATCTCTTCTTTCCTCTGAGCCTCAAGTAATGCATATATTGATACACCTGGTGGTATATCACAAGTCTCTCAGACTCTTCACTTTTCTTCATTCTTTTTTCCTTCTGTTTCTCAAGCTAGATAATCTCCTTTGATCTACATTCAAGCTCATTGATTTGTCTGTCTCTTCAAACCTAAGGTTAAGTCTTTATGGTGAATTTTTCACTTCACTTCTTCTACTTTTCAATTCTAGAATTTCTATTTTTTTAATAACTTGAATCTCTGTATATGCTTTAGTGAAACATCATTCTCATACTTTCATTTAGTACTTTACAAGTGGTTTCCTTTAGTTCTTTGAACATTTTGAAATTTAATTTAAAATTTTTGTTTTGTAAGCAAAAAAATCTAGGCTTCCTCTTAGACATATACCATAGGCTTCTTTTTTTCTTATATGTAGGTCATACTCTCCCATTTGTTTACATGTCTCATTTTTTTTTTTTTTTTTTTGTGGTTTTTTTTTTTTGCGGTTCGCGGGCCTCTCACTGTTGTGGCCTCTCCCGTTGCGGAGCACAGGCTCCGGACGCGCAGGCTCAGTGGCCACGGCTCACGGGCCCAGCCGCTCCGCGGCATGTGGGATCCTCCCGGACCGGGGCACGAACCCGCGTCCCCCCTGCATCGGCAGGCGGACTCGCAACCACTGCGCCACCAGGGGAGCCCTCATATTTTTTTTTTAACTGATCATTTTAAATAACATAATGTTGCAGTTCAGGACATTAGGTTTTTCTCCTTCCCCCATGTGTATTGTTGTGGCAATTTGTTGTTGGCATGGTTGTTAATGACTTTTTAAAACTAATTCTTTAAAGTCTGTATTCTTCGTTGCATATGGCCACTGAAGTCCATGTATTTTTAGCTTAGTGGTCAGATACCGATTGTGCAGTTATTTTCTCAAAAGCCTACAACCAATAAGTCTCCCCATCTTTGCCAAGGACTCTGTGAATTTTGGGGTATGCTCTCAACTCTGAGTCAAAATTTTTACAACTCTGCCTAGCCTTTATTTCCTGTGTGCACAGAACCTCAACATTGGCCAGAGACGAGACCTTAGAGCTTTATCAGGTCTTCAGGATCCACACAACCACAAGAATGTGCACAGGTCTATATATGCACATAGCCTTCTATATTCACAGATATATAACAGAATTTTTCGAAGTCTCCTACGGACATCTAATTTCTCAACTTTTCCTTTTAAGCTTTTTGGTTAACCTATTGTTTGACACAACTATTGTCAACCATCTCAGGCATCCATGATGTTAAACAACTGCATTTGATTTTTTTTTTATAAATGCTTCTGGAGAAAGGGATGGTCACACTGGTCTGTGAGCCAGGTCAAAGATGGTTTTGTGAATGGGGTCTTCTGAAGAACCACTGCACTAGTTACGTGACGGCAACTTCCTGATAATGGGATTCTGAAATAGCTCCAACCCAGTTCTGCTACCTGCAGTGTCTTCCAGGATGCTGTTTTTCACCATGATTGTGGGTTATTGGTTTTCAAGGCTACTGCAGAGCTGAGAAACGGGAATGAGGATAGGAAAAGTTAAAATGCCCCAGAGCACTCTGTTCCTACTGAGATTATTCAAGAAAGCCAGTTCTCTTGAATTAACACTCTTCAGATTGTTCAAAGCCTTTGATTAATATCCAGAGCTTTAAAAAAGCTGATTCTGACAATTTTCTCCAGTGTTTTCATTACTTTTATGGAGGAGAGAATTTTCAGAAGTCACTTCTCTGACATTTTTGTTGCCATCACCCCAACCATTAAAAAAAAAAATCTCTGATCCATCAATTCAGTGACAGTTATAAAAATCAGCTTCTATATGGTGACAGCGCCACATTTGCCAGCTCTTAGGATGTTTCATTGCCTTATCTGTACTCTACAGATTAACACTGGGTCTACATAAGTCCTGATGTCCAAGGTTCTTCTTCAAAGGAAACAGACTTGTTTAGGTTGGAAATGTAGAAAAGAATCTTAGCCCAGGGGAATTTATGTTTGTTTATCATGTATTTCATGGTCAAATGAAGGCAAAAGGAAAAGAAGCCCAAAGATGTAATTTATATATTAAAACCAACTTTAGGGAAATAAAAGTATGATACAAAAAAATCTGACAGTCTAGCATCATAAGCTGCATGATGCCATTTGGAAAGTAAAGGAAAGCATACGCCATATTCTGGGGAATATTTAGACACTGTGTTGTTGAGTTTTTGTATGTATGTGGCTATGCATGTGCCTGTTTTCCTAACATGCAGAGTTCAGTGTACCCATGGGACCATGCTAGACACTTTTCCTGCCTTTACTCATTTAATCTTTGCAAGAATCAGTAAAAGGTAATAGATATTATGAATGAGTAAACTGGGGCTCCAGGTAGTTAAGTAACTTGATCAAAGACATACATCAAGTAATTAACTAATATTTGAATCCAAGTCTAACTCAGTGTTCCCCACAGAGCTCTTAGTGCTCATGAAGAAGATCTAAGTATCAATCACAACTCTCCCTTTTGGATATACTATACTTCATTGATTTGAAAATTCTGAAGAGCCTACAATTTGCAAGGTGGTGATCTTAGAACAATGACCAAGACTGCTTATAGTTCACCTAGAGACACAGATATTAATTAGGCAAATAATATTAATAAGCGCTATGTAGAAAAAGTGACACATAAATGAGAGAGCATAACAGATGGACCTGATTTAGATTGTGGGGTTAGTAAACAATGAGTTGATTATGTGACATTTATGCTAAGATTTGAAGTGTGAGTAGGAGGGCACAGCATGGAGAAAGGATACTAAGCTGGAGAGAGTTTCCGATGGGCAAGAAACAGAGAGAAAGTCAGAATAAATGAAGTGCCATGAGTGAGAGGGAGGGCAGATCAAAAAGAAAGGTGAAGAACCAGACCTAAGGGCAGAGATCATGCTGGGATTTACAGGCTACAATAGCAATATTTTCTTTACTAAGAAAATTAGAAAAACTCTAAAGAACTTAAGCAAGATAGTAACGAAACAAGGTATGTACTTTTAAAATATTACTGTGAATATGACCTTTCTGGAATTGTTCTACAATTTCTTGTGGGTCTGTAATTATTTTAAAATATTTTTTCTTTTTTTTAAAGTGAGGCACAAAGGAACAGAAAAGACTCCTTTTACTGAACCATAAACAATAAACTGAAGGCAGGAAAGGGCAGGGGGTGGGGTGGGGGTTGTAAAATTGGAATCAAAGGAAGCAGTTAAAAACCTATCACAGTGGTCCAGACCTGGATAATGGTGACCTGGTAAAGGTGTTAAAAGTAGAGGTGGAAAAAAGGGTGTGTGTTTGAGAGAAGTGCTGGAACTAAAATCTTTATGAGGAGGATGAGTGAGAAGGATCTATCAAAAGGGACTCCCATGTTTCCTGCATGAGTATTTGAATAGTACCATTTCCTGAGATGGATAAACTAAAAGAGAAACAATATTACTGGAGGACGACTAGAAATTTGATTTCGGATGTACAATGTTTGGAATGGTTCTAAAACCACCCAATGTTGCTGTCAAGCAGACAGTGGGATATGTGGGTTTCAATCTCAGAAGATGTAAACATGTAAGTCTTCAGGTATAGGTAGCATTTAAAACCATGGGGGTGAAAACTCACCAATGGTAAAACGGTAGAGTTGGAAAAGAGGCAAAAAAACAAATTCTAAGGAACAATAATATGTAAAGATCAGATAGATCAGGGAAGGCCATCAAAGGAAATGAAAAAGTTTGGCTAGTGAAGGGTTTATATTTCAAGACAATAGATTCATTAGCCAAGACCAACACCAGCTCTCTTTGGGTTAGTTACCATGTTTTCCACATAAACTGAAACACCTAAAAGAGCTGCAAGTTTTACCAATGACTGTGTAAGATCTGTAACAAAGATTTTTCACAGCAGGCAAAGTGGAGAAGCCTTTCATCAGCTTCTGGCTTTGGCATGAGTTCCTCAGAAGTCCTGAAGCACTGAAGACCCAGCTTCCCTTTAGCTGCTAGAATCCCTTCTGCTTGAACATATCCAGAGATTGGAGGCTGGTAATTTACCACTTCCTGAGGCACCTTCGGACAGCTGAAACTGTTAGAAAAGTCTTCCTTATACTCAACTAACATCTGTCATCCTGTGGCTTCCATCCACCATCCTAATTTTACTCCTTGGGGCCACATAAAACCAGATTCTCTTTGTAACATGACACTGCTTCAAGTATCTGTACAAAATTCTTGTGTCCCCCAAGACTTCTCTTCACCAGGCAAAATGTCACTGGTGACTTGTATCATTCCTCTTAGAACACTGTTATGAATCAAGTATACTGTGATTCAATTTATAAAACAAATACCTGTTATGAGAGATAGCTAACCATATTAATAGGCAGAGTCATACTGATTCAAACTGTTTATGTTACAAGGTTCGGACTTGTCTAGTAGTTTGGGCAAACTCAGGTAATAACAACTTTTATAGGAATGGGATTTCATTTCACTTAAAATGTGAAACTGGCTTTATATACTAGTATTTTGCTATGGGAGGGGCATAAATATATGGTCATAAACAGAAAACTATTTAAAAGATGTATTAATATTTCATCCCTGTTATATATACACACATCCTTATTTAAAGCATAGCCAAAAATATTATTATTTATATATACGTATAATTAAATCACTTCATCTTTTTTATGAAGCAGTCCTTTTCATACATTTCACTGAATTTGGTAGGGGGGATTATCTTTGGCTCCTCTTAGCATTCCTGACCTCTGGTTTCACTATATTCACTTTAGATTTGGCATAAATATTCAAGTTAAGGTCACCATGTTTGTAATTTTATTGCAACATCCCCTTGAAACTTGGCTAAAGTTTCTCTTTAGAGAAATGAAATAGTTTCTCTATATCATATTCAACTCAATAAATATTTGTGAACCATACACTACTTTTTTAGGTCCTGTGAATGGTACTATAAAAATGTATTTGTTCTTCCACATAAATTGTTTCATTTTTTATTCTTAAGGCAAGTATTATTGCCCTCTTTTCACAGATGAGAAATCTGGAGCTGAGGAATACATATTTCAAAATCCAATCAACCTTTATGATATGTAAGATGCTACCCTTAGCTCTGGAAATACACATTTCAGAGTGCAGTGTTGACTGGGAGTTTTTGAAACATGGCGTAGAAATCTAAGTTCTCTGTTTTTAATTAAAGATCTATCACCAGTAGATTGTGCAATCTTTGTCGAGTCAACCTCTCTGTACTTCAGTTTCCTCACATGTTAAACAGTAATATTAATATCTATATGTTCATCTACTGTGAGCTGATAGTGACATGTATATAATGTATTTTTCAGACATTAAATTCTGGCACATGGTACATCATATTAAGTAATCAATAAATGGCAACTAAAAAAAATAAAACTTAAAACTAAAAGCTTTCTCCTTAAAACTACTAGAGCTAATCAACGAATTTGGTAAAGTAGCAGGATACAAAATTAACGCACAGAAATCTCTTGCATTCCTATACACTAATGATGAAAAATCTGAAAGAGAAATTAAGGAAGCAATTCCATTTACCAATGCAACAAAAAGAATAAAATACCTAGAAATAAACCTACCTAAGGAGACAAAAGACCTGTATGCAGAAAACTTAAGACACTGATGAAAGAAATTAAAGATGATACAAACAGATGGAGAGATATACCATGTTCTTGGATCGGAAGAATCAACATTGTGAAAATGACTATACTACCCAAAGCAATCTACAGATTCAATGTGATCCCTATCAAACTACCAATGGCATTTTTCACAGAACTAGAACAAAAAATTTCACAATTTGTATGGAAACAAAAGACCCCAAATAGCCAAAGCAACCTTGAGAAAGAAAAACGGAGCTGGAGGAATCAGACTCCCTGACTTCAGACTATACTACAAAGCTACAGTAATCAAGACAGTATGGTACTGGCACAAAAACAGAAATATAGATCAATGGAACAGGATAGAAAGCCCAGAGATAAACCCATGCACATATGGTCACCTTATCTTTGATAAAGGAGGCAAGGATATACAATGGAGAAAAGACAGTCTCTTCAATAAGTGGTGCTGGGAAAACTGGACAGCTACATGTAAAAGAATGAAATTAGAACACTCCCTAACACCATACACAAAAAGAAACTCAAAATGGATTAAAGACCTAAATGTAAGGCCGGACACTATAAAACTCTTAGAGGAAAACATAGGCAGAACACTCTATGACATAAATCACAGCAAGATCCTTTTTGACCCACCTGCTAGAGAAATGGAAATAACAATAAAAATAAACAAATGGGACCTAATGAAACTTAAAAGCTTTTGCACAGCAAAGGAAACCATAAAAAAGACAAAAAGAAAACCCTCAGAATGGGAGAAAATATTTGCAAATGAAGCAACTGACAAAACATTAACCTCCAAAATTTACAAGCAGCTCATGCAACTCAATATGAAAAAAAACAAACAATCCAATCCAAAAATGGGCAGAAGACCTAAACAGACATTTCTCGTAAACGATATACAGATTGCCAACAAACACATGAAAGAATCCTTAACATTACTAATTATTAGAGAAGTGCAAATCAAAACGACAATGAGGTATCACCTCACACCAATCAGAGTGACCATCATTAAAAAATTTACAAACAATAAATGCTGGAGAGGGTGTGGAGAAAAGGGAACCCTCTTGCACTGTTGGTGGGAATGTAAATTGATAGAGCCACTATGGAGATGAGTATGGAGGTTCCTTAAAAAACTAAAAACAGGGCTTCTCTGGTGGCGCAGTGGTTAAGAGTCCGCCTGCCGATGCAGGGCACACGGGTTCATGCCCCGGTCCAGGAAGATCCCACACGCCGCGGAGCAGCTGGGCCTGTGAGCCATGGCCGCTGAGCCTGCGCGTCCAGAGCCTGTGCTCCGCAATGGAAGAGGCCACAACAGTGAGAGGCCCGCGTACCGCAAAACAACAACAACAAGAAAAAACACCTAAAAACAGAACTAACATACGGCCCAGCAATCCCACTACTGAGCATATATATGGAGAAAACCATAATTCAAAAAGAGTCATGTAGCACAATGTTCATTGCAGCTCTATTTACAAGAGCCAGGACATGGAAGCAACCTAAGTGTCCATCAACAGATGAATGGATAAAGAAGATGTGGCACATATATACAATGGAATATTACTCAGCCATAAAACGAAACTAAACTGAGTTATTTGTAGTGAGGTGGATGGACCTAGAGTCTGTCATGCAGAGTGAAGTAAGCCAGAAAGAGAAAAACAAATACCGTATGCTAACACATATATATGGAATCTAAAAAAATTAAAAAATGGTTCTGAAGAACCTGGGGCAGGTCAGGAATAAAGATGCAGACATAGAGAATGCACTTGAGGACATGGGGAGGGGGAAGGGTAAGCTGGGACGAAGTGAGAGAGTGGCATGGACTTATAAATACTACCAAATGTAAAAGAGATAGCTAGTGGGAAGCAGCTGCATAGCACGGGAAGATCAGCTTGGTGCTTTGTGACCACCTAGAGGGGTGGGATAGGGAGGGTGGGAGAGAGATGCAAGAGGGAGGAGATATGGGGATATATGTATATGTATAGCTGATTCACTTTCTTATAAAGCAGAAACAAGCCCACCATTGTAAATCAATTATACTCCAATAAAGATGTTAAGAAAAAAAGCTTTCTCCTTTCTATTGGGGAGCTGGTTGTATATGTAAATACATAGCAAAAGAACTTACCTTCTATTTCCTATTTCAGAAACAATTATCTTATACAAAAACCTTTCCTATTTCTTTTCTAATCCCAAATCAAATGTTGTACCTTTTCATGTGTCTTACTTTAAAATATTTATGGATCCCACTATTTTGAGAGACTTCATACAAATTCACTCAAACTGTTAAGTTTCCCTCCAAATACTACATAACTCAATGAATGTAACTTGCTCTGAGACATAAAACAGGTAGGTTGTGTTACATTTATGCTAGACTCACTCCCTGATTCTTACAACAGAGTGCTGAGGTGCCCAAATGGAAAGTGAAAAATGCAATCTAGCTATTTGTTTGGTATTTCATCAAGTTCCCTGCTTTAACTCAATCAATTGACCAAACCTGTAGCCACTTCCGATGCCCCATACACTCATCTTTTAGACTCATGATGAGTCTAAAGGACTTGGCAACATGGAACATGGAGTGGAACATGAATCAAAACACAGGGCTGACTACTGCTTTACACATTAAGTAGTCTTTGAAGTAATCACCGCAACAATTACAAGACACTCTTAGGGAGTTATTTTGGCAATGAAACTTGTGGTAATCAGAGTGATCAGGGGCTCATGCTATTAAAAAATTGGAGAATATGAAGAAATAATGAGCAAGTTTGTAATCACTTCTACTTTCTGGGATGTTGAGGTCTAATAATGTTTATTCTTGGATTTCCAGCGACCTGGGAAAATAAACTTGTGCTTATTTTTGATTATCACTTTGAAGCACTATCAGTTTCTCAGAATTTTCAAGAGATAATGTTCACTGAACTGTTCAAGTTTTCCCTTTGAAAAATCTCATTTTAATTTAGTGAAGAACCCATGCCTCACTTCTATAATTCAAAGAACATTATTGCTACAGAAACAGTAACATTTCCTCAACATCCAACACTTGAAAACAACCTGGTTAAAATGCGAAGCCATGTTTGAATGTTCAACTGTAATGTGGCTGATTCCAGAAATTTAATGTAACAAATGTGTTTCTGTTTGTAGAAAACTTTTCATGGCTCTGCACAGGAAACACTGCTTTCTGAGGTTCTTTAGTGTCATAGTTATTGGAATTGATAACTGATACAGATTAGCTAGGCATTCAAGAAGACCTCTGCCTTTGGCAATCACTGATAACAGACCAGAAACATTTACTTCTCTATCTAAAAGTGTTGTATATTGTCAACAGCCACAGATTCCTTGCGGTTCCTCCAGTCAAGAATCAGGTATCATTTCCCCACCACACATTCAATATGGGCTGGCCTTGTGACTTTGAGTAACAGAATGAAGCAGAAGGGACTCTGGGTAAGCTCTGAGCCTAAACCTCAAGATATCTTGAAGTTTCTGCTTTTGCTCTCTTGGAAAACAGCCAACATGTGAATAAGCCTGCATTAACTTCTTTAAGATAAAAGACCATACAGAGAGATATGGCTGTCCCATGTGAGGCTCCAAACCTGTAAATGTGCACATCGAACCCAACCAGTCCCAGGTAAGCCATTCCATACCAAAAGAACTACTTAGATAACCTAATGACTTGTGAGAAATAAAGAATGCTGTTCTAAGCCACTAAGTTTTGGGTTGGTTGGTTAGGCAGCAAAAGTTAAGCTAACTCATACTCTGAAAACTATAAAACACTGATAAAGAAAATTGAAGATGATTCAAACAAATGGAAAGCTATTCCATGCTCTTGGATTGGAAGAATATTGTTTAAATGGCCATATTACCCAATCTAGAGATTTAACGTGATCCCTATCAAAATACTCATGACATTTTTCATAGAACTAGAATAATCCTAAAATTTATATGGAACCACAAAAGACCCAGAATTGCCAAAGCATTCTGAGGAAAAAGAGCGTAACCCTGCCAGACTTCAGACAGTACTACAAGGCTACAGTCATCAAAACAGTTTGATGTCGGCAAAAAAACAGACACATAATTCAAAAGAACAGAATACAGTGCCCAGAAATAAGCCTGCACACCTGCAGTCAATTAATCTATGAAAAAGGAGGCAAAAATATACAATGGAGAAAAGACAGTACCTTCAGCAAGTGGTGTTGGGAGAGCTGGACAGCTTCATGTAAATCAATGAAATGATAAAACTCCCTTACACCATATACAAAAATAAACTCAAAATGGTTTCAATATCTAAATATAAGATATGACACCGTAAAACTCCTAAAAGGGAACATAGGCAAAATATTCTCAGACATAAACCATAGCAGTATTTTCTTAGATCAGTCTTCCAAGGCAAAAGAAATAAAATTAAAAATAAACAAATGGGACCTAAATGTGCAAACGATGCAACCCACAGGGGTTAATATCCAAAACAGACAAACAGTGCGTACAACTCAATATCAAAACAAAACAAACAAAAAAACCTAAAAAGCAAACAAAAACCCCAACAACCCAATTAAAAAATGGGCAGACCTAAATAGACATTTCTCCAAAGAAGACATTCAGATGGCCAACAGGCACATGAAGAGATACTCAACATTGCTAATTACTAGAGAAACGCATATCAAAATCACAATGAGATGTCACCTCACACCTGTCATAATGGCTATCATCAAAAAGCCTACAAATAAATGGTGGAGAGGGTGTGGAGAAAACGGAACTCACCTACATTGTTGGTGGGAATGTAAATTGGTACAGGCACTATGGAGAACAATATGAAGATCCCTTAAAGAACTAAAAATAGAGCTACCATATGATGCAGCAATCCCACTCCTGGGCATATATCTGGAAAAGATGAAAATTCTAATTTGAAGAGATACATGCGCCCCAATGATCATAGCAGCACTATTTACAATAGCTAAGACATGGAAACAACCCACATAACCCACATGCCCATCAACAGATGATTGGTTTAAGATGTGGTGTATATATACAATATATATTTATATGTGGAATTTAAAAAATAATACAGATGAGTCTATATATAAAACAGAAACAGACTCACGGACATAGAAAACAAACTTACGGTTACCAAAGGGATAAAAGGGATGTATAAATTAGGAGTGAGAAGTTAACAGCTAGAAACTACTATACATAAAATAGATAAGTAACAAGGATTTACTGTACAGCATGGGGAAACTAGATTCAATATCTTGTAGTAACCTATAATGGGAAAATAATCTGAAAACTATAGTTATATACATATAAAACTGAATCACTTTGCTGTATACCTGAAATGAACACAATACTGTAAATCTTCAGTTAAAAAAAAATGTTAAGCTAACTCATACCAAAGACATAAAGAGAGCAGGGAAAATAGAAATAGGTTAAAAGGTTAGCACCCTGTGTTTGGTGGCTGGCTGGACTCTGTTTCCCTTTAGTTTTGTTTCCTTTCATTTCAGAAAGTTCCTAGTTGGGGGGTTGGTTGGGGGTGGAGGGGAGAAGCAAGGGCCAGAGGAAGGGAAAGAAGGAAGGAAGGAAGGAAGGAAGGAAGGAAGGAAGGAAGGAGGGAAGGAAGGAAGGAAGGAAGGAAGGAAGGGGGGAAGGAAGGGGGGAAGGAAGGAAGGAAGGAAGGAAGGAAGGAAGGAAGGAAGGAAGGAAGGAAGGAAGGAGGGAAGGAAGGAGGGAGGGAAGGAAGGAAGGAAGGAAGGGGGAAGGAAGGAAGGAAGGAAGGGGGAAGGAAGGAAGGAGGGAAGGAAGGGGGGAAGGAAGGGGGCAAGGAAGGGGGGAAGGAAGGAAGGAAGGAAGAATTCTGCTAATAGATTTTGGCACCTGTTTGGCTCCCCCTGCTAAACGATCTTACAACAACGTTGCGATGCCCAGTGCCCCCACCCACCCAGCCAGCTGGGCTTCTCAAGAAGCTTTTCAACCCAGCCCTCCTCAATTTTTTTTCTCATTGTTTGTCTAATTCCTGATGGAAAGATATGATAAACTCTTCTGGGACAGATGTTAACTGTTGATAAATCCTGTATCTTTATCTTATCAGATAGACTTTAGCTAATTAGGTTGATAAAATCAATGGTATTTATCATCAAATGAATTTTGAAACAAATCTTGACTACCTGCTACTATCACTACCGCACCTCACAGCTGAATGGCTTTGGACAAGATGTTTAAACTCCACCAATCTTAACGTTCTTACTCCTTAAAATGGGGTTATTATCTGCATTTCAGTGTGTCTGTAAAAATTAAACATGCTGAAGTATGCCTCAAAGACCTGAAACCTAATAGATGATCATGAAATATTATCAAATCCCTTTCAAAAATAATTGTAACAATTTACAAAACTGTCTACATCATTTCCATTTTCCTCAGTTAGGCTGCGGGATCCTCCAGACACTGATTCTCTTCTGTAACTTTGGTGCTAATTACAGTGTTGAATGTCTAGTTCTCAATAAATGGTTGGATCCATAAAATGAATAATCATTAAAGGAATAAATACAAACACTAACATCTACTAATCTCAACAAGTGGCATTTTAATGAACTGAAAGCCCTAAATGAGTAAACAATTACTGTAGAAAGAATGCATTGCCTTGCTCACAGGTGGAGGAAATATTAGCCAGTGCTTGACTTTCACAAAGATAAAGCCACACACAGAAGTGCTGTCAGAAGCACAGTTTGAGGTTCTGGTCATTTCGGAAGGTTCTTAGTCCCCCTTTCCTGGCTGATTAATAATGACATACACTGCTTATAATTACGTCTTTGGAGAGTGGATTCATTTTAAGAAAAACTCGTATAAGAATAACATTAATTAATGACTATTTACAAATATATTCACACTGGGATTCATTTAAATAGTGAAGTGTCTGTGCAACTATAGTATGATTTGATTTAACAAAATTGATGTAACACAACTTTTTCAGAAATACATTGCCAAAGTGTGTGTGTGTGTGCGTGTGTGTGTGTGTGTGTGTGTGTGTGTGTATGAAAGAAACATCAGATAAGGCAGTCTTGGATACTGTAAGATCAATCAGGGATTAATTAGGGGTGTCTTTCATACCTGTAGGAACAGGAAGTGGTGACATGCATGCTGTTTTTTGCTGATCTCTCAAAGGTCCTTGAAAGATTACTGTATGGTAAGTCTATAGCTCTTAGACTGACTTTTGATCTCTAGGTCCAATAAAGTACTTTCAAAACAGCACCCACAGAAAATAACAAAGGAGAAAAGTATCAAGTGACTGAGGGCTAGGGATGATGCTCCAGTTCCTATCTTTGATGTGGGTGGCACTCAAGGGCAGAGGGAGGCTTTGTTTCTCTGTCACAGTGTATCTAAGTACAGCAATCATACATCCCAGTGTGCCCAGGACTTATTGTCCTAGCATTTGCCCAGGATTAGTTATTTCATAACAAAGTACTATTATTTTGAGTTGCACCAGAACAAGCTTAGGCTTTGATACACCTCCACTTAGTACTTGCAGCTTCTGCCAGGAATTGTCCACAGTGTTGAATAGAGAAGTGAGCAGAGTTCACACCTTAACAAAAACTAAATGTGAAAGATCAACAGCATCTCCCATCTCATCTTTCCTGAACCTTTTCTGATATAACATAATGAATGTTGTTAAGTATCAGGTGCACATCTTGATGCACTTGATAATGAGATATCAGACCAAGTGAGCCACTTTTCCTGGTTTGAGTGGTGCTGAAGTAAGATTTGGCATTGCTGCTCTGCTGACCACTTAATCACCAGTCAGATATGCTGTGGTCCATGCTGTGACCTGACAGATACACAAAGCCACAAAGTCACCAGGTGACAGGGATAGTGAGAAGCATGGGAAATTAGAGATACATGACATATGTATAGGCAATAGCAAATCAGAAGTCCTGCTGCAGAGCCTATGAACAGTAGTCTGACAAGTGTCATTGTCACATGAACCTCAAAAACAGAAATGTTAATATCAGTGTAAACTTTTAAGATTCCTGTCTGTTGTTGTTCTCTCCAAATAAATCAAAATATGATGCCTTTGTTGCAACATTTGTAAAGACAAAAGACATGAGACTGTGGATGCAACAAAGAACTCTATACCAAAGATACACAGTACTCCCGCTATAAATGATATTATTTTATTTAAATCAACTCCTAGCTAATAATCTGAATATACAAGAGGACACAGTCCAGAAACCCAAATACATAAAAAATTAATCAATATAAAAGGCATAACACAGCACAAAGCTAGACTTAACCAGTTGTTTCCAGAGTTTAACCATTCCTAGGGATAAAACTAGAAAATTCCACATCCTCACAAAACCTTTTGGACCACTAAGCTTGAAGCACAGCATCCACATAACCATATTCTAAGCTGAAGACATATTGTGTTCCATGCTACGAGACATATTTTAAGAACAAAATTGAAAAAACCAGTAGAGCCTTTCCAGGGATGTGAGACTGGAAGTGTCTTCCGCAAGGAATTAAGCCTCACAACCTGGAGAAAAGACTACAGGATCAGCATAATTGGAAAGAAAAATGGACCTCAATATAAAATCCAACAAGCCGGGCTTCCCTAGTGGCGCAGTGGTTGAGAGTCCGCCTGCCAATGCAGGGGACACGGGTTCATGCCCCAGTCCGGGAAGATCCCATATGCCACGGAGCGGCTGGGCCCGTGAGCCATGGCCGCTGAGCCTGCGCGTCCGGAGCCTGTGCTCCGCAATGGGAGAGGCCACAACAGTGAGAGGCCTGCGTACCACAAAAAAGAAAAAAAAAAAATCCAATTAAAATCCAACAAGCCACTCCAAAGTGCAAAACAAAGAGTTCTATATTTTCTCTTCACGTATTCATTTACCCAGCAAATATTTATTGAATGTGTCATGTGCCAGACACTGTTTACCGCCCTGAATATACATCAATGAACAAGACAAATGGGCTCCAAACTTCCACAGAACTTAAATTTTAATAAGAAAAAAATTATGGATAAAACAGACCATTAAACAAATTTTAGTCATACCTAGTTAAGTGCTACAAAGGATGTAAATGGCTAATCTAATAGAGAAGAACTGGGTTTGGAGGCACCTGTTTTATACCAATGCTGTCAAGGAGGATCTTATTGAAGAGGAGACATTTGGACTGGCACCTGAATTAGATGACACAGTTTGACATACAAGGGTATGGATATGAGTGTAAAACATTTCAGGTAGTCAAGTCCAGCTAGTCCAGCAGTGCTAAGTAGGGTATGAGTTAGATGATTCAGAAGAAAAAAATCTATTTGTATGGTTTGAGTTCTTGGATTTCAGGAAAGATGAACAAAAAGAGAGGAAAATGTTTCTTTTCCTTCCCTCGTGGAGTTAACGAGCTCCCAAAGACATCCAAGACAGAGTGTTGAGACTGCCTTCTGGCTTTCACGGAAAGCACAGGGAACTGATATATAAGAGGCTAGAGATTCATAAAGTTCAACATCTCTAATAGGTATGTTTTTCACTGTGTGCTCCTTTCTCTTACTGAGTGGTCTCTTCTGAAAACTTACTCTTAGCCCTTGAGGAGGTGGAGTTAACCATGGCAACTCTAAGGGAGAAGTTGCTGAAGCAATTAATGCTGGAGCTGAAGAACATCGTCTCCTTGCCTTTGGCTGGTAGCCTCAACTCAGATTCATAACACGGAGCCTCTACACCCACCATTCCCATAGCACTCATGCCTTCATGTATTGCTTTGACTGCAGCACAGACTTTATTTCAACACTAGGTGAGCATCCTTTTCAAGTACATGAAGGGCTGTTATGTAAAGGAGCAAAAACAACTGGTTTGATTACCAACGAGAACCAAACTTAGACTAGAGGGCAGAATTTTAACTCAACCTTTCTAAAAAGGAGTATTTGACACTGTAAAAAAATCATCGTATAGGATAGTATGCTTTCCATCCCTGGAGGCATTAAAGCAACAGCTTTTGGACTTGTAAGTGATATTGCACAAAGAGAATCTTCTCCCTGTGAAAAGGGTTGTTCCTGTGGTCCTTTCTATCTCTAAGAAGCTGAGAAAGAGTCTACTATTAAGTAGTTTGTTGCAAAAGAGCTACTGGTTGCCTGAGAGAAAAAACTTACAGTTTCCCTGAGATACCTGGGCTGCTACTGCATTATAAACTCAGTATGCATTTACCAAGGATAGACAAAATGCTACTGATTGCTTTGGAGGTTTTTAAGATATCTGCATCACTGGATTTGAGTCTTGGTTACATCTCTTGGGTCCCATTAGTTTTCCTCCAAAACATGAGCATTATAACCACGACTATGAATCCTAGTTGTTCTTAGTCTTTTGAATTCAATACCCCACTTTGATGATAAATTTCTTGTAATGCTCTTTCACTGTCCTCACATTAGATTCATAGGTAATATATCCTACCTATATACATAATCTCAAAACTAATAAATAATGTGATAACTATATTCAAAGGAAAAAAACAGCAGCAATTTATAATAAAATAATATGCATGTCGATATGTAAATAAATTGACACAACTACACTAAAAAACACACAGATGTACGTACTACATGTATAGAATCACCATGAATGTGACAATAACAAAGGTAGACTAATTCCAGAGTGTTTTATTAATGATTCAAGATCTGCAAGCAGCACTGCTGTTGGTAACATGATTTTTTGTAAAAATGAACATCTCTTGGTAAAGTTTCTAAGCAAAACAGAATACAATCTTAGCTTAGTTGACAGAGTAGTTCATTCCTAGAAAATTCAGTATATTTTGAAACTAGGCAAAAAATGCTTTCTGTTATATGCATGATGGACTTAGATTATAAGCTCATGTAATTATAAACAGAGTAGTCCAGGTGATATTAAAAAGTCATTTAAGATAGAGGACAGTTCTTTTTGTTCCTGGGTAATCCATCCATTGTAGAACAACTGGCATCCCTGGCCTCCATCCATTAATGCTTCTCCACCCTCATTATAAAAACTAGAGGAAAAAGCCCACCCACAAATTTCCAAAATGGCACCTGGGAAACACCAAATTATTTGAGAGTACTAGCATCAGACTAGGACAGGTTCAGTATCTTCACCTCCTTTCCTTTAGCTGTGGGAGGCTGTTAGAACCAAGTGAAAACTTATACAGGATTGACTTTCTGAACCACTAAGTAGCTGAGGTACCTTAGGAGCACCAGTTCTTAAAGTGATGTGAGCAGGCCTTCCTTCAGTGAACTGACCCAGATGTGAGTGCTGTGATTTCAGATAGCTGGAGATGGGCCTCTCATGTAAAGGCCCATCTTAGCAAATGAGAGCTCATGTTTCTTCATGCAACCCCAGGATCAGCGCTACCTTGAAAATCACTTCTCTGCCTGGACCAGTTAGGTGTCTGAGTGGTTGTATACAGCTAAAAACAGGCCACGACACAGCTTTCATTAAGTTTAATCAAGCTTTCTTCACATTAAATTAACCCAAGGGACATCTTTTATTCCCAATGATAAAGTAAACTTTACACAATTTATTAATTTTAGAATTACCAAATACAATTTCCTCAGTGAAAGTCTGAAAAGGAGATACATTAAAGTGAGTCCCTACAGGAACTGAGGGGAAGATGAGGATGTAGAGAAAATATGGGGAAAGAGTCATTTTGTCAACATGTAATTCTCAGAAGAGCTCTAGAATTGATGGTCTATCTACTTCTTATTGCATCTCTCAATATATATTGTTTCAAACTCATAACTCCCAAAACTGTTGAAGAAACTATTTTATTTTGCGCTAAATTTTGCCTGTTAGCAAACCAAATTCTCCAGAGTTGCACAGAAGGGATAAAATTTCAGTGAATGCATGCCAATGTTCATTCAGCTGTTCTCATTTTCTAGCAGCCCTATCCAGATTTCTCCTCACTCCACCCACAGAGAAAGAGGAAATATAGGCGGACAAAATGCTTCTCCCAGACCAGCAGCATCAGTGTGTGTGTGTGTGTGTGTGTGTGTGTGTGTGTGTGTGTGTGTGTGTGTGTGTGTGTGTGTGTGTGTGTGACAGTCGGGGGTGGGGGGAGAGAGAGTTAATTAGTTCCTGGAAAACAAAACATCCATTGTTACAGGAAGTGAATAAGGAAAACCTCATAAACAAACTGGTAAGGTCTTTACTGAAAAACAGCTGCTCACATCATTTTGATGACTTGCAGTTTACAAAGCATTTTCACAAACATAATTCCACCTCATCCTCACTACAAAACTTTGGTGTAGGTATGATTGTCTCCAATTTATAAATGAGAAAATAGAGGCTCACAGATGTTCATAACTTTCCTTAAATCACACATTGAGTAACCAGGGGACTAAAAGACCAAGTCACCTGACTCTAGGTTTAGAGCTCTTTTTCATGTTACTTATTCATACAAATTGAGTTTGTTAAATCATCTTATTGGCAAGCGGAGCAGAAAGGCCCAAATAGATGTAATATGTAAAGGAACCCAACCCATTTTCTGATTATTGTTTTATAACTATATAGTGTGAAGATAATTAATTTCTATAGATCAGTAAGTAAAATAATAAAGCTCTAAGACTGGAATTTGCTGAGGGACCTAGTAGGATTGGTTTGAGACAAGGTTGAAGACTCTAACTCTGCCCATCAGGAAAGGCAGCATAAGGTACTTAATAACCTGTGACTTTAAATAACATTTGATGGTAATGGTTAGAATATAATACCTGTAAGAACATGTATGATGCAAATGATTAGAAAATGTTCAAGATACTTTTCACATATAAATCCTATTTAAATATAATTTTGGGCTTCCCTGGTGGCGCAGTGGTTGAGAGTCCACCTGCCGATGCAGGGGACACGGGTTCGTGCCCCGGTCTGGGAGGATCCCACATGCCGCAGAGCGGCTGGGCCCGTGAGCCATGGCCGCTGAGCTTACGTGTCCGGAGCCTGTGCTCCACAATGGGAGAGGCCACAGCAGTGAGAGGCCCGCGTACCGCAAAAAAAAAAAAATATATATATATATATATATATATATATATATATATAATTTTATAATGAGTGATATCTTGTGTTGAAAAATGCAAGTGATTTCATCGGATTTTCTGCTCTACACAAAGGAGACGTTTTCCAAAGTGTAGAACTCTCCTTAATCACATCTTGAACATAACTTGGCTACAAAAATGGGTCAGTGTGTATGTATTAGAGAGAGAGCTTGGCCTGTTGGCAACAGTGTAGCAAAGCATTACAGGATCATGAGGTCACCACTGGTGAACTTTATTTTAAGCCAGATTGTCTTAGACTCTAGGACATTCCTAAGTCAACACTGGGAGATCCTCTAACCCAGCAGTCCCCAACCTTTTTGGCACCAGAGACTGGTTATGTGGAAGACAATTTTTCCACAGACCAGGGCGGGGGGGGGGGGGATGGTTTCAGGATGATTCAAGCTCATTACGTTTATTGTGCACTTTATTTCTATTATTATTACATTGTAATATATAATGAAATAATTATACGACTCACCGTGATGCTGACAGGAGGCAGAGCTCAGGTGGTAATGTAAGCGATGGGGAGCGGCTATAAATACAGATGAAACTTCACCTGCTGCTTACCTCCTGCTGTGCAGCCCTGTACTGGTCTGTGGCCTGGGGGTTGGGGACACCTGCTCTAACGTATATGTGCCATTACTCTAACATGAACTTCTCCAACTTGGCACGGTGTCTCCGAGTTGGCGAGTTTAGCGCTTTCACATGGACTCAGCCTGTGTTTTATGCTCAAGAACACTGCATTAAACATTCTTCACTATGTGCTAGCACTGTGTTAAGTGTTTTCATCCATTTTTCCTCTTTTATCCTCACATATTCCTTGGCTATGGTATATTAAATAGGGTAATGCTAGCAGCTCCCACAAAAGAAATCCTTAATTTCAGAGCTTCATATACTAAAGATTTATTTCTCACAGAAAAATCAGACAGATGTTCCTAGTTTGTAGGCAGCCTTCCTCCATGTGGTGACTCAGATATTAAGGTTCCTTTCACCATGAGAATCTAAAATCCCCTAGAGCAGGGATCAGCAAACTCTGGCTTGGGGGCTAAATCTGGTTGCTAACTGTTTTTGTTGTTGTTGTTTTTAATGTTCCATGAGTGAGGAATATCTTTTACATTTTTAAACAGTAAAACAGAAATATAATATTTTGTGACATATAAAAATTATATGAAATTCCTATTTTAGTGTCCCTACACAAAGCCTTACTGGGACAGAGCCATGTTTATCTGTTTTAAGTATTGTCTATGGCTACTTTTGCACTAAAAGGCAGAGTTGAGGAGTTGCCACAGAGATTGTGAAACTCACAAAGCCAAAAAATATTTACTATCTGGTTGTGTGAACTGAATGTGTACCCTCAAAATTCATATGTTGTATCCCTAACTGCCAATGTGAAAGTATCTGTAGGTGGCCTTTAGAGAGTAATTACTTTTAGATGAACTCGTGAAGTACAGCCCCCATGATGGGAGCAGTGTCTTTATAAGTAGAGAATGAAGACCAGAGCTTGATCTCTCTCTCTCTCTCTCTTAGCTGTGTAAGAACACAGAAAGACAGGTGACCATATGCAAGCCAGGAGGAGGACCTTCACCAAGAACCCAACCATGCTGACACCCTGACCTCACATTTTGAGCTTGTGAGAAATAAATGTATGTGTAAGGCATGTGGTATTCTGTTATGGCAGCCCAAGCTGACTAAGGCACTGGCACTCAACTGAAAAAGTTTGTTAACTCTGGCTCTAGAGCTTCCTCATAGACTGAGTTCTACCCACAGAAAAAGAGTGTGAAACATGTTCTAATCCAATGTTTAGAGAAGTTAGTGGCTTTCCTAAGGGCTTATGATTCCATGTTGCATACCCAGGATTCAAACATAGACCTCTCTGACCTCCAAAATCTTAACTTTTTTTTCTTTACGCTTAGGCTCTTGAATCTCCTCACCAATGTATTCATTTATAAATTCCCATAAAGGATGCATCTGTGGAAAACTGATGATGTCAGGCAAATATGCCTCATCACATCGTTTTAATTTAACATGCAATGAGCTCTAGATGTGCTCTAATAATAACTTTGAAAAAACAACAAGTATTTAGTATGAAATATAAAAACCCAATGTAGCTCTGCATGTGATGACTATGTGCCAACCACTTAATAAATCTTCAGAACAACAGCACTGCTCCCAATAAATTTTTTGTATTTCAAAATGATTAATTTTTAATAGTACTTTATATCTTTTGTATATAATGTCTCAGATCCCATGAGATAAGCAAACCAATCTCCATGTTACTGTGGAACAGAAATAAAATATGACAGGATTTTCTGATGATTCTGATGAGTTGAATGGCTCCTATGGAACTGTCAAGTTAATTAAAACAAGCATAGGATTACTATACTCTATGATAGCACAATTATGCTCTCCCTTCCTTTTTTTGTTCCCTCCTTAAAGACATATACATGGAATCTAATCAAACAAAAAAAATGGTTCTGAAGAACCTAGGGGCAGGACAGGAATAAAGATGCAGACGTAGAGAATGCACCTGAGGACATGGGGAGGGGGAAGGGTAAGCTGGGACGAAGTGAGAGAGTGGCATGGACATATATACACTACCAAATGTAAAATAGATAGCTAGTGGGAAGCAGCCGCATAGCACAGGGAGATCAGCTCGGTGCTTTGCGACCACCTAGAGGGATGGGATAGGGATGGTGGGAGGGAGACACAAGAGGGAAGAGATATGGGGATATATGTATATGTATAGCTGATTCACTTTGTTATAAAGCAGAAACTAACACACCATTGTAAAGCAATTATACTCCAATAAAGATGTTAAAAAAAAATACATGCACCCCAATGTTCACAGCAACACTATTTACAATAGCCAAGACATGGAAGCAACCTAAATGCCCATCGACGAATAAAGATGTGGTATATATATATATACAATGGAATATTACTCAGCCATAAAAGAGAATGAAATAATGTCATTTGCAGCAATATGGATGGACTTGGAGATTATCATACTTAGTGAAGTAAGTCAGACAGAGAAAGACAAATATATGATACCACTTATATGTGGAATCTAAAAATAATGATACAAAAGAACTTATTTATAAAACACTTTGCTGTACACCTGAAACTAACACAACATTGTAAATCAACTATACTTCAATTTAAAAATTAAAAATTAAAATAAAGAGAAGGATAAAAAGGAAAATGGAACACAGAACAGATGGCACAAATAAAAATACACAGCAACTCTACTGGTAATTAAAATAAATTGTCTAAACACTTCAATTAAAAGAAATTGTCAAGTTAGATAAATAAAGCACAAGACAACTACCTGTTGTCCATAGAAATATGGACAAGAGGGAGGGGATATGGGGATATATGTATACATATGGCTGATTCACTTTGTTATACAGCAGGAACTAACACACCATTGTAAAGCAATTATACTCCAGTAAAGAAGTTAAAATAAAATAAAATCTAAACTTTCTAGTATAATACACACAAAAAAAGATACAAAGATTCTGGTTTTAGGAGTCAATTAAGATTTATTTTCTTTTTTTCATGTCACATTAACAAGATTTATGGTACACATAAAACGGTGTTTATTGCAACTACTCAGTTCTGTCCTAGTAATGGGAAAGCAGCCATGGACAACACTAACAAATGGGCTAAACTCCAATAAAATTTATTTGCAAAAACAGGTGATGGGCTGGATCTGATGGGAGGGCCACAATCTGCTGTTCACTGCTGCTTTAATGTGTCAGGCAACCAAGAACTGAGAGCCCTGATAAGAAACAAGGTGGAGTTTGTTATTCTTTCCTAATTTCTCAGTAGATGCATGTTTGCATCTAATACCACACAGTCATTAATTTAAAACAGAACCTCCAGTGACTCTGAACGGACAATTAGTTAAAACAAGGTAAACGTGTATAGCGCCTGTCAGCTATCTGGATCCACCTCAATCCACACATGTTAAGTCAGTGAAGCAGCAGAAATGTAATTTTCCAGAACACACAACCCTACTGCTCTGCATGCCTCTAATGAGGAATAGCTAATTACTTTATTATCTTAACATAAACCTCCCCAAATTGAATATTTCCAGGGTTATAAACTGTTTGCCTCCAAGCTTCATTAAAAGCTTAAAACCAGCCATTTCACTTTTGAAGGCAACACTCCGTCTCCTCAGAGTTCAAATAAAGCCTTGAAATGTATTCAGAGCTTCTTCCTTTTCACACAGAAAAATAAGACTCTGCTCATGCTTTTCTCCTCATTGAGAAGAAGATTCAATACCAGTACTTCCTGTTGCTAGAAGTCTAAAGATTGTGAAAGAAGTTGGAACACTTTTCACGGTGTTTCCTTTAAATCCAGCTCTAACCTCATTAGTGTTAACTGATTTTTATGTGTGCCTATTATACATTGGCATTTTGTCTTTCACATATATAGTCTTCCATATATATATATATATATATACACACACACTTCCATATATATATACATATATATATACACACAGACACACACACACACTTAGTTTTCTTTATCCTCCAAGCTAAGTATTCTGTCTTTATTCTTCTTTCCAAATTCTGTGGTTTGAGATCTGCCAAAATTTGGCATTACAACCTCATTTGGCTGAAACTTTTCTATTTAATCCCATGGATTTAATTTCAGAACATACAGGCAGAGAGATGAGTTAAATAACCAAGTTTGGCTCCTATATTTTCTGATCTGTTATTGAACCATAAAGCCCAGTGTTATATTTCTTTTTCTCTTTGTTCCAGGGTCAACAAAAAGCCACACTTCTTTTAAGACACCAAGTAAAACTAAGTCACAAGTGACTGTCCCATAACCATTGGAGATCAATCATTTCCTATGTTTCTACAGGGGAAAATATCAAGTCAGTTTTTAGTTTTCATTACCTGTTTCTGATAATATGTAATCATATTCAAATGATTTTATTTCCCCAAGCTTTAAAGCACCTCTCATTCATTCTCTCTTCCACTAATTTTTAAAATGTCCTTTGTTCTTCACAATATCCAATGGCAAGCCATGAACAATTACTAAACATGCTTCCTATTCTTACTTGAAGTTTGAAGCCTTCAATTACTGAAAATAAACAAATTCTCTTGGAACTTTGGTGGCAGAGGACAGAACAGTGATTGCTACCTGCAACAGAGGGCCAGCCATAACAACTGTGCTACCAGTCAAAGAAGAAATGTGTTCCCACCCATTTGATTGCTTCCTCAGGGAAGAAACTGTAGCAAATGGGAATGCAGTACTAATTCCTTTACCCTATTTCAGAGGAAAGCTCGTGGAAATGTCATAGAGCTTCGGAGTCTCCCATATAAGCCTATATTAAGGCTTTGTCCAAATCCTCAGTTTTATTATGTGTCCTCATTTGGAATTGTTAAGAACTACTTGTGGGAGGAAGGAAGGGAAGAAGGAATGAAGGAAAGGAGGTGGAAAGAAATTATTTATATTATGACAGCTCCCTTTGTACAAACAATCACTTGTATGTTTTCGTTTTGTTCTTTTGCCAGGGCTGAGGGACGGGGTGGGTGTGGATGGGGGTGACTGTGAGGGGTAGCTGGAGGGAGACCTTCGTGGTGATGGAAATGCCCTGAACCTTGACTGGGGTGGCGGTACATGCATCTACACCTGTAGACACAGAAGTCTACACAGACACTGTGCCCATGTCAATGTCCTGCTGTTGATATTTTACTACATTTACATAAGATATAGCCATTGGGGGAAGCTGGTTGACAGGTATAAGGGACCTCTCTGTACTATTTTTGCAAGTTTCTGTGAATCTATAATTATTTCACAATAATAAATTAGGAAAAAATAAAAACCTTCCTAGGGTACACCCAAGCCCTGAGGGACTCCTCTCTCAGATTTTTCAAACTAGAAGAGCAATATTATTCAGTATATTTCCTTAGGAGTTGCTTTAAGTTTAAAATGCATGAGTAGCCATTGGAATGGTTTTTGGTTTAATCAGAAAGGAGGGCTGTGAGTGTCCCCTTGTCACAGTAACCTGATGAGTGAGAATACTAGATTGAATGAAGGACACAAATGAATATCATTTTCTTTTAAGATTTTCTGAAGATACTGCATTTTTATTTCCAAATCTTTGAATTAAGTTTTCCAAGCACCCAAATGCCATACCCGAGTTTTTTGTTTGTTTCTGTGGTTGTTTCTTTTTTTATTGTCAGAAAAGTCTGAGAACCCATGAAGGGGCAGGCACCAAGGAAATGTTTGGGAACATCTGTAATTTGCTTATAAGTTTAAGTAGACTGTCCTGTCTTTTCTTAATTAATTTATTATTTTATTTTATTTTTGGCTGTGTTGGTCTTTGCTGCTGTGCACAGGCTTTCTCTGGTTGTGGTGAGCGGGGGCTACTCCTTGTTACGGTGCGCGGGCTTCTCATTGCAGTGGCTTCTCTTGTTGTGGAGCACGGGCTCTAGGAGTGCGGGCTTCAGTAGTTGTGGCACGCGGGCTCAGTAGTTGTGGCATGCGAGCTCTAGAGCACAGGCTCAGTAGTTGTGGCACACGGGCTTAGTTGCTCCGCGGCATGTGGGATCTTCCCAGGCCAGAGCTCGAACCCATGTCCCCTGCATTGGCAGGTGGACTCTCTACCACTGCGCCATCAGGGAAGCCCTCTGTCCTGTCTTTTCTGAATGGGAGAAACTATATCTCTGAGAACCCAGTCTTGGTTCTTCTCAAAATGTATCATTCATTGTGCTTTCTAGGTAAGCAGGCTACGGAGACAAACTTTAACAATTTATGTAGTGTAGAGTGTTAAAAACTAAAAGGAATAAAAAGTTTTCATAAAAAGAGAAGAAAAGCTAAGAAGAATTTGGTTTCCAGGTTTCTCAAATTCAAAGGCCTTATCAGAATTCATAAGACAATGTGAGTTCCTAGTCCACAAAGCTCACATTCCTGAAGGCCCAGGGGGCCTCAGATTTTGAAGCTGTTGCCTACTCCTCTTGACAAGCACTTTAACTGGAAAAAAGGAATGCACAGGAGAGAGAGAATTATTCTTCAACTGCTCAGGAAAGTAGAGACATTTGCTTTATCATTATAAATCTATTCTACCAGCTGCAGGTAGTAAAATTTAGCATTTGGTTAGACAACCCCTTAAAGAGGCACAAAGGGACAGGAAGATACCCTGGGAAGAAATGGAAAATTGCCAAATTCATGGAAGCCCACAGTGATGGTTGCCAGGGTCTGGAGGGAGGAGAAATGGAGAAGTGACAGTCAAGGGGTATAGTGTTTCAGTTATGCTAGATAAGTAACTTCCAGAGATCTGCTATACAACATAGTGTCTATAGCTAACGATATCGTACTACTTAAAATTTGCTAAGAGGGTAGAGCTCACGTTAAAAAGTCTTAACACACACACACACACACAAATAACAGGGGACAGGAGGAAACTTTGGGAGGTGATGGAAGTGTTTATGGCCTTGATGGTGGTGATAGTTTCACAGGTGATCAAAACTGACTTTGAGAAATTATTTTTTACTGATAAAAATAATTAACTTCTTCATCCAGATCAATTTCACATGCGAGGATATAAGACTGGTGTGTTTATGAATTTGAGAAAACATAGATTATTTCCTCCAAACCTGGTAAAAGTGAAAATGTAGTCAAGGAGTATTTAGCATCATGGGAAGAAAATCAGTAACCCAGCATCTAAAAGGGGGCGGGGGGAGGAGTGGGCATAAAGAAAGAGGTTAAAAATGTTGGAATGACTTGGTTCCTGTTGGTAACTGGGTTACACTGTAAAACACTAACAGAAGGATTAATCAGAGTTGGGAGACCAGAAGAGGGCGCTCTCACGCCCTTTAATTATAGGAGAGCCCTACAGGCAGAGGAAAGGCTCTTCTTTCCTGGCAAGGATGCAGCCAATGAAAAGCCATGGAGTCTTGTTTATTGTAGCCCTCCCAACTTCTTTTTCTCCTCTATAAAAGAGTTCTTCCTTTGCAGGAGATTTGCACATGGATCACCATGTTTGCAGACCCTGAATTTAATTCTCTGCTGATCCCAAATAAACCCCCTCCCCCTTTTTTTTGCTGGAGAAATAACTGGCAGTCTGTTTATTTTAGGTTAACAACATTAAATACAGCAGAGGAAAACAATGCATCTGTATTAAAAAGTAATGACCATGGAAGGGGGTGGCGGGAATAACTTTGACAACCAAGTGTTGGGCATGGCACTGGACACTGGATTCTTATTATCATTTGATCCATCCTGAGGGTGGATAAAATATTTCATTTTGCTAACAAATATAATACCACTGAGAAGTAAGTCAGAAAGAGAAAAACAAATACCATATGCTAACACATATATATGGAATCTAAAAAAAAAAAAGGTTCTGAAGAACCTAGGGGCAGGACAGGAATAAAGACGCAGACGTAGAGAATGCACTTGAGGACACGGGGAGGGTGAAGGGTAAGCTGGGACGAAGTGAGAGAGTGGCATGGACATATATACACTACCAAATGTAAAATAGATAGCTAGTGGGAAGCAACCACGTAGCACAGGGAGATCAGCTCGGTGCTTTGTGACCACCTAGAGGGGTGGGATAGGGAGGGTGGGAGGGAGACCAAGAAAGAGGAGATATGAGGACATATGTATACGTATAGCTGATTTACTTTGTTATAAATCAGAAACTAACACACCACTGTAAAGCAATTATACTCCAATAAAGGTGTTAAAAAAATACATATATATATGTATATAAATACCACTCAGAGTTGTATTCTGCAAATATGTTTTGCAGGATGTATTAAGTGTCAACTGAGTATTACAGAACACTTAAAAGATGAGAAATTGAATCCTAGAAAATCTGAGTGTGTGTATATATGCATATATGCCTGTGTGTGTATAAACAAATAAATGTATATATGTGTGTATGTGTGTATATACATGTATACATATGATATAAACTTTGTGAATGTGCTTCCCTCTGTCTACTTAGTTAAATAGGTCTTGTGTGGGGTTATAACATCCTTTGCTATTTTCCAGCTCCTATTGTGGAGGCTGCAGCAGGATGCTTATGAGGCAAGTTAGACTTAGCTTCAAATCCGAGCTCAACCACTCACTAGCTATATGTCCGCTCACTAGCTGTATGTCCTTGAGCAAGTTATTTAAGGCCCTTAAGTCTCAGCTTCCTTAACTATAAATGAGAGCTAATGACATCTACCCCATAAGGTTTATGAAGATTAACTATTTAAGCTTTAGCATACTGGCTTCTGTAAAAAGCACTCAATAAAATTTAGGTGTTAGTTTTGTCTGTTTTCTCTACTGCTGTTTCCAACGCTTTAAACGGTAACCAACACGGAGCACACAATCAATAAATACTTGCTGATCGACTGAATGAATTTATCATTCTCTCTTGCAAAAACATATATATATATATATTCCTGTAAAAGTAAAGATTTACCTGCCATATCTCCTCCACACCAGACAACGGTAAAAGACATGGAAGAGTTAATATCTGCCCAAATTGACCTGCACTGTAAGAGGAGCCCTGGGTGAGAAAATGAGAATCAAACACAGGAAGAAAGGCAGAAAGCCTCTCTTCTGAATGAATACAGCTGGCTTCTCTAGCAATGTGTTCTCTTTCAAAGAACCCAGATTCCATTAACTTGAGGTCAACTTCTCCCATTGTACCTTTTGTATGTGTCCCCTCCCCAGACATATATTTTCCTGACATCCGAGGGATGAGTAGAACACACGAAGAAGAAACAGAGTTGTAACTGTGCCACTGAGCCAACAGAACCCCAGTGTGAGGTGAGACAGATCAACATTATTACTTTACTCACTTAAAGGAAACCCCTGGGCCTGGATATAAGAAGAGAACAGGAAGAGAAAAGGCGTTGAGTGTATGGACATGAAATATGCCCACACCCAGAGTCAATAATCCTCATTGTTAATACAGAGACATTAGCTGTCTTCATTTGTTCTATTTCAATATTACATGCCATTGCAAGGAATCCTATTAAAATGGCAAAATCTACTGGGGGCAGAGCTAACATTTACTGAGAAACTTCTACGGGCCAATGTGTGTGTATAACCCTTTACATACATTGCCACACTTAATCCCCACAACAGCCCTTTGAAGTGTTATGGCCCCAGTTTTCAGATGAGGAGGCTGAGGCTCATATACATGAAATAAACAGCCCAGTCACTCAGCTGACAAACTACGTTGTTGTTAATACCAAAACAGTCTGGCTCCAGGAAGCACACATCTTAATCTTACAACTTGTAGCCATGCCGGAATTTTGTGGTGTCAATTACTTCTTGAAATGAGCAAATCTTCAGACGATTTGACCATCTTTCTTGTATTCACGGAAATATTTGTGGTAAAGGGACGTTCATCCATACTTAATCAACCTACATTCTATTCATCAACAGAAGCTTTTTAAAGTGCTTCGTAGGCACCCGTTTATCTCTATGTGACTTTTAAAATGAATTTGTCATTAAATGGATAAATGAAAAGTTTACTATAGACATTCCATTCATGTAAAGTAGCAGTTTACAGTTCATAAATCTGTTTTCACAGGAATAAATTCATTTAACTCTCAACACAAAGCCCTAGGATAGTTGGTTTTCTCCTACAATTCCCCAGTTGAGGCTTAGGGATACATATAGCTTGTTACCAGCACAGCCAGCACCCAAATCCTGTGCTCTTTCACCTCCAAGCCCAGTGCTTCTCTCCCTGAATCACAACTACCTATGACAGATGACATTGCACTTGGAATCCACCCACTACAAACCATCTCCATCAGACACTCCTTATCAGCAAATGGGCATAAGTACAGCTGCTGGGCTGGTGGTTTAGCTTAACTAAATATTCATCAAAAGTGTGCACATTAATAGGTACACACAATAATTAAACCCAAATTAATTTCCTCAGTTAATACATGCCACAGAATTAAATTAAACCTCATCAGACAACAGGGCAGACTGTAACTATTAATCCTCCCATAAGCAACAATAATTATTTTTGCCATCATTTATTTCATTTGCATATATAATGTTATATTGCAAATCTGCACATATCAGTGATGATTCTCTCTGCTTTTCCATATCGAAAATTCCGTGGTTATTAGTTCAAATAGTCTACTGGCAGAAATTTCCACAGACCCAGTTCAGGAGCGAACTGTTAACATCTGGGGCAGCCAGGTTCATTAACGATAGTTAATTCACAATGGGATCCAATGATTGCAAATGTGTATGCAAAATTAACAGATGCAAACTCTGTAAATGACTAAAGGCTAATTTCATGCTATATGGAATATGCCTACAAGTTGCATATGAAATACTTCAAAAATTAATATACCTATTATTTTATATAATTATTATGAGAATCAATCATGGTTTTCTCTGATTGGAAAATTATGTTTGTAAAATTTATTGATATATTTTTTCAATAAATTCTTATTGGAGCTGTCGTATGTGAGCAGAACTATGCTAAGTCCTGGGACGATAGTACAAAAATAGCCACGGTTCCTTTTCTCATAAATCTTGCTTTCAGTGGGAGACAGACATACATGCAACAAGAAACTAAATAGTTCATGCCAAAGTGTATAATGCCTACTTCAAGAAATAAATACTATGGGCAAATTAATATGAATCTGTCATTCATTAGATTGTGAAACTTTGGGTGAATCGTTTACACTCTTTAAACTTTAGCTTCCTCATCTGTAAAATCTGGTGTAAGGATCAGATGAAGAAATAATAATGATAATATTTGCTACACTCAGCACATGCTCTCTATATACCAAGCATTGTGCTAAATACTTTGACGTATCTTCTCATTTTTTTTCACAGCAATCCTATAAGATGAGATTAACATTATCAGTACCGTCATTTTACAGGGTTAGAGAGGTCCGCTGTGGCCACACAGCTAGTATGGAATAATGGCTGGTCTTGAATTTGGTTAAGAGGACTTTAGAGATACTCTCATTAGGTATCAAGTTACTTTGCCAGCTACAGAATTCAGAGGCAGACGTCAGCATGCTTCTCCCGCTGTGTTATCAGCAACCAGGACATTCACTGAAGAGTAACCAGTTTCTTTCCTTCCCAACTACCAAGTGACATCTTACATTTTAAGCGGTAGTTCAGCCACGGCAAAAAGAGAGCATAATGAAACTCTTAATAACAAAAATGCTGTCTCTAGTGGTACAGTTTTCATTCAAGTATATGTTATTTCTGAGAAGGAGCATATGTGAACTCCAGCACAGAGCTGTGTATTGGCAACTGATTAATATTCCCTTGGCTATGAGTTTCATGGGGAGTTGAGAGTTCTTATAAAGAGAATCTAGAAGATTATCACCCTCTCACTGTTCAAGTTTTCTTAAGGCAATGGAAAAAAATCTGTGACTTTGGGCGAGGAATAACAGCTACTAAGCAAATTAAGGGATTAGCTGGCTATATGGAGTCCTGCCAAATGTTTTCCAAGAAATGCTTTAATGCTATTAAATAGATCAAAAAAGGATACAGAAAGAGAATACTATAAACAAATCATAGAGTCCTTCATTGCATGTATCACTGGCTGTACATATTAAGATCAAGCTCTCATAAAATGTTTCTATAGGCCACACGTGGTTGAATTGTTCTGACACAGACTATTTGTAAATGCAATGGATTTCAGTTTTTATCTTCCCAAATGAGAAGGAATTGACCTTCTTGTCCATGTATCACCTCTACTTCCATGGTAGAACCTCCTTCTTCCTTTTGATTATATATTTGCCTGCCTCTCTGTCTTTTAAGTACCAGTCCTCCTTCTGATGGCTCCTGATTTCTGTGTGAGAATCAATATGTGGTTTCAGGCAAGTTTATTTTTTTTCCAGAGTCAGCTATGATCTAGGCAAGATGGGCTTCTCATTCCACAGGACAGTAGCGGCAAATGATCTGAACTGTTTCAATCACTGAGAATTTCTTTTTATTTTTTAATTCTGTTTCTTTTCTTTTTTTGCTGAGAGGCCTGGTACAAAGGCATTCTCTTTTTCCTGCCTTTTTGTGCAAAGGGAATACATAGCCCCAGGAGACTCAGACAGCCATCTAGGAACCCAGGGAAAGCTAGCTTTTAAATGTAAACAAGAGAGTGTAAGGCAGAGAAGAAAGGAAGGAAGGAAAGAAGGGAGGGAGGGAGGGGAGGAAGAAAGGAAGACAGAAATTCTGACCTCACTGTAACGATGGATCAAGTCTAAATTAAAAGTAGAAGCAGCGAGCTTTTATTTTTATTATTATGTATGCCAAAAATGTCACTTTATTGTTCAGCCAATTTGACTTGGCTTTTCTGCTATCTGCATTATGAACATTCTTACAGATACCTATCACCTTGTACAAAAGTGTATTAGAAAGGCCCATAGTCCATTAATCCTTCTGTGCATGTGATGACTTTCCTTTTTCAGTTCTCAGACTTTTGAAGCCTATCTAAGTTTCTTTCTCCTTTCCAGTGGGTGAATTAAAATATCTAAATTATTCAATGGCCCAACCTGGGTTCTAGTCCTGGATCACTGGAGTTAACAATCAAGAGTATTGTTTTGGAGTCAGATAGATCTTACTTCCAGTGCAGCCTTTTTTAGTTATCAGCTTGAAATCAATGCCTTACCTTGGCTCTGCACAATTATTCTTGTGTAACTATATTAGTTTGTTTTTGCGGCCATAACAAATTATCATAAATTTTGTAGCTTAAACAACATAAACGTGTTCTGTTACATTCCTGTAGGTCAGAAGTCTGATCTGGGTCTCACTGCCCCAAAACCAAGGAAGGCATTTGCAGTGCTGCATTCCTTCCTATTGTCTCTGAGTGGGATCCATTTTTCTTCCAGCTCAGCTCTTGGCCCCCATCCTTTCTCTTCAAAGGCAGCAAGAGCAGGTCAAGTCCTTCTCACACCATTTCACTCTGAGCCCCTCTGTTGCACTTTTAAGGACCTTTGTGATTACACTGGGCCCACCTGCAAAATCTTCCCTTTGTAAAGTAACAGACTCATGGGTCCCGGTGCTTTGGACATGGACATCTTTGCAGCCTTATTCTGCCTATCACAATTGTAAGAATTAATGGCATAATTAATGGCATAAACTGTAGAAAATACTTTGCACGTAATGAGTGCATTTTAAACTGCCAAGTACTATTATTAAACCATGAGGGAATAAGGAGAAAATAAGACTCAAGTCAGTTATTCGACCTCCTAATACAAACTGTGGATCAGGGTCTCAAGATCCAGGGAGAAGTGTGTCAAGAGTCAGCATTGCTTCTTAGCCCATTCATCAATCCATCCCAAGTGGTCGCTGTCCTTGCTCTGCCCTGTCTCTCTCCCCATTACCCAGAACTCTTGCTGTAGGTCTTACCCAGGTGTGTTCAACTCTTGACATGCTGATTCCTTGTATGGTCACAAAGTGAGCCTGTATTAATCCCACAGACTCTGATAAATTATTAAACCAACTCGTTGAGGATGTTGATTGCTAAAATTCCTAGGCACCAAGGCTCTAAACCTATTTTTTCCTAAACACTTCTATGATATTAGTCATAATACTAATATTATACTTTTATTATGTCTAAAAGATTTTAAAAATCAATTCATTTATTTCAATCAAAATTATTTAAAAATAAACTTTATATCACCACTTAAATAACAAAAACTAGTATAACTTGCCATAAGTAGAAAATAAGCAAAAAAGTAAAGATAAGAAAATGAAAACAATGTCATTCAAATCCAGGTGGTTATTGTTGTTTGCCAAGGCTCTGAATTGAAAGGGACATTAGAGGTTTTGAAAGCCCACGAGCCCAAATATCCCTTGACAGAAAACAGATAAATTGTGGTATAGTCATATAATGGAATATTAGATCAAACCCTGCAAATCATAAAGAATGTATAAACTATAACCACACCCTACAACATGGATGAATCTCACAAACAAAGCTGGCTCAGAAAAGACAAACACAAAAGAATACCAGTTATAGGACTGCACTGTACTTACGCAAAGTTCGAAACTAGACAAAGCTAATCTGTGGTGGTAGAAATAGGATAGTGTCCATTCTAGAGGCAGTAGCACCTGGGCAGGGGCACAAGGGGAACTTCTGGGGGCTGGAAACATGCTGTTTCTTAATCTAGGTCCTGGACACAGGCATGGTTATTGTCTGTAATGTATCAAGCTGTACAGTTAGGACCATACTTTTCTTGTATGTATTTCAAAGACATATTTGCTTTTAAAATTCTCTCTGCAAACACATACACCAGCAAAAAGCTAAGTCTTTCTCCAAGACGGAATCTGAAAGATTCACAAACGAAGGCAGAAAGACTGCCTCAAGCCAGAGGAATGATGACGATAGTATACATCATAGAACAATGGAAGGTCCCTCTCTGTAGGATGGCCATTTCCCCACAGGTGAGTTGGTGAGACTCTCTTCTGTACTTTCAGAGGACCTTGGGCCTTACTTGGATCTATCTCTTTGGACTCAACATGATTATTTTCTAGCCTGTCTCCTCCATTCCTTGAGGGCAGGAGCTGAGCCTCTAACTACAGGGCTTTAGTACCTAACAGTGTACATGACAGATGGGGGTGCTCCATAAATATCTGTGAAATGAATGCATCAGTATATGAATTAATCCTAAGACATGAACTGTACTGAACTGGCAGAAAAGAGAGAATAAGGGCTTGCATCTTGCTGAGGGGAACAACTGCACATAAATCCTGATGATAGCATATTTACAAGTTTGAGGAAAAAGAAGGACTGAGGTACTAAAAATCAGCTTGAAACCCATTGGAGAACAGGTGCTCTTACTTTGCTGTAAAAGAGCCTTGCACTCTGGTACTTTTTACTATTTAAAGGGCCCAAGGTGGTGCTACAGCTGTAATGTCAGTAATGAAAGCAAATGTGCAAACTGCTTGGACCTATTAAAGATGAGTTATTTTGGGGGCATTCAGAATAAGTACACATGAAGAGGTAGAGCCATTCCTTTTCTATCCTTTCTGGGGATGAGTCAGAGAAATAAGCATGTCTGAATTCTTTAAATAAGGCCCTAAATGCCTTTCAGCCACTAGTTTACAATTTTTTTTGTACTAGAGGCAGAACCAACATTTTGTGTGCATAAACATGTCATATTGAGTCTGATCTGAATGTGACAAAAGATCCAACATCCTTGGCAAAGTACCTAGTATTAAGTAGACATTCAGTACTGTAGGGGAAGACTCAATAGAGTCCAACCCCTATCTGCCTGCCAGTAAAAACTTTAAAAAGAGTAAAGAAGGAGGATGGAAGGAAGGGAGGGAGTGGGGAGGAAGGAAGGAAGGAAGGAAGGAAGAAAGAAAGGAAGAAAGGGAGGGAGGAAGGAAGGGAGGAAGGAAGGACAAAAGGGAGGGAGGGAGGTCGGAAGGAAGAAAGGGAGGGAGGGAGGGGGGAGGGAAGGAAAAGGGAGGGAGGGAGGAAGAAGGAAGAGGAGGAGAAGGAAGGAAGGAAGGTAGGTGAGAGAGGGAGAAAGAAAAAGAAAGGAAGGAAAGAAAGAAAGAAAGAGAAAGAAAGAAAGAAAGAAAGAAAGAAAGAAAAGAAAAAGAAAGAAAGGAAGGAAGGAGAAAAACAAGTGGGGACGAAGAGAGGAAAGAAGAATGAGAGGGAAAAGAGAAAGGAAGAGAGGGATGGAAAGAGGGTGAGTGCAAGAAAGAGAGAGAACAGGGAGAAGAGGGAGAGAGAGAAAGGCAGGAAGGTAGAGACAGAGAGGGAGGGAGGGAAGAGGGGGGGAAAGGAGGAAGAGAGAGAAAGAATAAAAAGAGGAAGCAAAGTGGTCATGAGAAAGTCAGTATATTCTAACAAAACATTTTGGAGGTTTTCCAGAAGGAAAATTTTTTAAAATTAAACCATCAAAGTGAATTCTAAATGTATTTAATAATAAGAGATGGTGTTATTAAATTAAAGCTAACAATGCTAACACAGATCGAAGAGGGAAGGACAAATGATGATGGGATCTAATTGCTTTGTTGTCCTGTACTGTGGAAATTTTCGCTCAAATGTTCAGTTATATGAATGGTCTGTGTCATAACAAGAATGGAAGGAGGGAGTAGACTGTGGAGAAATGCACCAGACTGGAAAGTCATCACCAGGGAAGGTAGTTCGTTCAACACCCTATTCTTCAGATCTGGGAAAACATGAAATTAGAAACAAGGCTATTCATACCAAAGGACAAGCAAGAAGTCCCCTGCTGTCAGTATTTCATCAGAGGGATGTTCTAAAAACTATGTTCCAGGCTATCAGAAATGTCATCAACCCTAACTCATGAGTCTATAAGTTCTTGTTATTTATTCATTGTAGACAGCCTGCTACTAACTTTTGAAAGGAACTTTCTTACTCGTGTACATGATTTTACACTACAGTTAGGTATGTAGGTTAAATGCAACAAAAGCAATTAAATAAATGTGCTACCTGATTTGTAGTTATCTCTCAGTGGTAAATTGTATTAGTATTTGCCAGTGTTCTTCATGTTCCTCCCTGAGGGTGGATTATATTGATACATTCCAATTCTGCTGAACTCAAGATGTTTCATTTTGTCTAAACAAAAGAAGGCAGAATGATATATATATCCAAGCAGAAGCCATGTTTCTTTTCCCCCTGATACAACAATTAAAATGTTCCTGATAGAGGCTGCTCCAGCAACCTAGCTCCTCAATGAACACAGCATGAAGCAGAACCACAGCTGATTCACAAAGAACATGCAGAACCTTTCATTTTATAAGCCACTGAGATTGTCTGGTAACACAGATTAATTTACCCTGTACCGAATGATACAGTACCCAAATAAGTGAAACAAAAATAAGGGTCAAATATATAAATGCATTAATTTGTCCAACCAATAGCTATTGAACACATTGAGATCCTGTGCTCAACTCAACAAGGACTTTATCTTCAAGGACAAACAGACTGGAGTTCTAGAAACTGAGAAGTAAGAAAGCAATATGGACTTAAGAATTTTAGAGGAAGACCACATAGAGAGTTGCATCTCAAGCAGGACATTATCAGAAAGGCATTTTTGGAGAGTATATTTCTAGTAGAGTAGGTAGATTGTTCTGAGAGGCATCACTAAAAGAGAGACTTTGTGCACTGGAATAATGGGAGGGAAGCTTAGAAACAATCAGGGCTGAGTCAGGGGAAAGAAAATCTATCAACTTACTGAGGCATCTAGAGGCAACGGGCAAGTAACAGATTTTTAACCCTAATAAAGTAAGAATGTTTAGGCCAGGGAAAAACAAAAAAACAAAAAACTGGACTGGGGACTGACGCCAAGTCTACTTTTTTGTCTTAATAGGATTTTATCAGTATTTTTGGTGTCATTAATTTAAAGTCATAATGTCATCTTGTCAAAATTATATACTGAAGCCAATAATTTTCAATCTCACATTTTATAACCATTAACAATTTGTGCTTTATGAAATGAATGTCAGAGCACTCAGCTTACAATGTATGTTCAGTGATAGCAAAAAACAAATAGTAATCATATAGAAATTTAAAAATATACCAACTAATGTCTACCCAAGACCTAGAAAATGACAAGTTGTTTAAAACTTAATCTTTAAATTGATCAGTCGCTGTGATTAGGATGAGAATGACAACTAAGATGTGATACTTTTTTTTTAAGGATGGATACAAGAGACAATGCTAACTGTTCATTAAATCCCATTTCATTGCCCTTTTGTTGGGGCACAATGGAACACTTCTCAGCTTCCCCTGCAGTTAAGTCAAGGTCAATGGGATTGAGGTATGCTTACTGGGAGTGTGCCAGTATGTCTTTTTTAGTTTACTTGTTTGCTTTTGTTTAATTTCAGATCTACAGGGGAATCTATTCTCTTGACCAGCAGTTCCCTAGACCTACTGCTCAAGAGCATTAACTTTCGAAAACTTCTGAGAAGGACTAGATTAGCAAAGATATAAGGGAGTGAGAAGCACTTAGCACCTTCAGGAGAACCAGGTAGAGAAAGATATCCAAGGCAAACCGAAAGAAAATCCCTTTAGAGGTAGCAATAATCAGACACCAATCAAAACAGCAAGAATATTTTAATTCTAAATATCTAAGAGTGTGGTCTGATTCAAACTTTATGTAACTTTATGCTCATGAAACAGAAGAGAAGCAGCTTAATTTTAAGTGGATATATTTCTAAGCTGTAGTATAGTCTTCAGGTGAAAAAAATATGTTTGATGATTCCTGAATCCCAGAATTATAACAAGTATTTATGGACTTCTAAGGGCATTCCATGGTTCACCTCTTTATCTTCAGAACAGCCCTAGTTGATGGGCATATATTCCTAAAAGGAAATGGAGTCTTAAAGATAAAGCAACACACTAAATTGCACAAGACTGGGAAGAGGGAGAAATGGGATTCCAATCCAGGCCATCTGACTCTAGAGGCTGCACTCCATGGTCTACACCACCACCTCATAGTCCTCCCGTGGGGGCTAGCTGAGCTTGAAAAGCCATTTCATTTAAACAGATGAGCCATTTGCTCTCATATCAGTATCTTCAGCATAGGCTAAATAAGTGCCCAGAAAATAATTTAGCCAGCAATTTTACCCTCTAATGCCCCAGGAACATTCCTTGAGTATTTAGAGTTTTCTAAATCATTACTTTAGTACAGGAAGTCTAGCATGGAGTCACCCAGAGGCACTAAAACATGTTGGCAATATTTCTGATGTCCACAACCAGGTAAGAAACACAGAAGGAAAAACAACTAGAGTATGTAACTTGTGATGAATCTGCAGGGGGTGGGGGGTGGAACACCACCACGAAAGGGAACTTGGTAGCATCCTGTGCACCTACTATTCCCAAGATCCTTATTTAGGACCAAAGAGGAAACATAGGGACCATAAATCAGTTCCATATCATGAATCTTCAAGAAGCTACAATCACATAAATAAATCCTTACAATGGCTAAGTAGAACTTTTTCCTCAGCCCATTTTCTCCAGCAAGATTCAGAATGTTACCATCAAACCCATGGTAGACAGAATGCCAGTCCCTATTTCTTGGAAAGATAGGGGAAAGAGACCCTGTGTTTGGAATTATCTGACCTATCAAAGTCTCACAAACAACTAAGATCCAGCCAGCTGATGAAGATGTGGCTCTTTAATTAAAGGGCTGAATCCAGTCTAGGAGGGAAAGTTTATTTGGAAGTGCTTCAAAACACCACCATTAGGATGGCACGTACTGTGCCTTGTTTGCCCTGCTTTGGGAGTAGAAGTTGGGTGTTAAATTTTCTGCAAAGCCTTTTGTAAGGGATAATCAGTGGCAGCATCCCCATTTGAATTAGATACGAAACATAAAATGTGGAGCATAGATTGTAGCTGGCTTTCTATGAATTTGAGGTCATTTTTTTTTTCTGGATAAAAACATGTAAGTATTCAAGGAACACTTTCACTGAATCCCACAGGCTTTAATGAGCATTTATGCAGTAACAAACTTTCTTCTAATTGTATTCACTCTCTAAGAAAAACAAACAAAAATCCTGCTTCCTTTTTACGGATTCAGACTTGAAAAGGTCATCATTTAACGGTCTGTACTCTATCAATTTTACATTTTAAAATTAAAGACAAAAGGATATTGGCACGTTTACTAATGCCTGTCCAGGTGCAGGTTAGGTTCTTTGAAAATTTGCAATGGACAATCCACAAAGGATACTAAATACGGAAAATGCCTAATTTTTCTTCGTTTAGAAGAGACTGCTTTAACTGTTTGCAGGTTTGATAAAGGAAAATTTGCAGTCAGTAAAAAACCATTTTCTGTGGCAAATGTGAAAACACTGAGAGACGTGATGGTGAAAAGCTAAATTTAAGAGGGCACGAATGGACAAAAATAAAATCAATATGTGTTTTTACCTGGCACCAAAGAAGACTATAACAGTTCTTCACATCACGATTCACTTGTGTGTCCAGAGGTCACGATCAGTTGAGAAATGTGCTCCAAGTGATTTTTTTTTTTTTTTTTGCGGTACGCGGGCCTCTCACTGTTGTGGCCTCTCCCGTTGCGGAGCATAGGCTCTGGACGCGCAGGCTCAGCGGCCATGGCTCACGGGCCCAGCCACTCCGCGGCATGTGGGATCTTCCTGGACCGGGGCACGAATCCATGTCCCCTGCATTGACAGGCGGACTCTCAACCACTGCGCCACCAGGGAAGCCCAAGTGATTATTTTTAATGACAAATTTCTGAAGTTTATGAGTACTTTACTATCATTTAATTAATCAGGATAAATTCAGAGTTATATCTGTAGTGACACTGTCCTCACTCGTGTACTCAAATAAGCTTTTTTGAGTGGATGATAAGAGAGTATATTGCAACTTTATCTATGAACAGAAGTATATCTCTTTATATACACAGATGTCAAAAAATAATGTGTCAATGCCTCTCTTGAAAATGATTGTTTTTCATTTTTGCCAGTCTCAAATACTTCAGAGAAGTCTATGAACATATGAAACACAGAGATAAGAGGAGCTTGGAATATACTCACAGATGCTATAATGTCATTTTTCTATGACCTTCCCCAGAGGCTAGAAAGTCAGTACGTGTGATTTAAATGGGATTGTAATCAATAAAATACTAGAGGGGCAAAAAATAATAATAATATGTATCACATTAGGCAAAATGCTTAAGAATCATCAGAGGAAGGAGCAAAGTGATCAAAGAGAAGACACATGGAGTCTGAAGTCTGAAAGGAATCAGTGTTTGTCATTATTGCCTCTATGGCCTGGGACAAGTCCACGCCTATTCTCGGTCATAGCAACATCCTTTATAAATCTAGACATTTAGACCAGGGTTGGGAAACCAAGGCCAGTGGGCCTAATCTGGACCACCACTTGCTTTTGCAAATAAACTTTTACTGGAACATGATTATACTCGTTCATTTACATACTGTCTATTGTTGCTTTCAAGCTATGACAGCAGAGTTGACTAGTTGCAACAGAAACTGTATGGCCCACAAAACCTAAAATATTTACTATCTGGTCCCTTACAGAAAAAGATTGCCAACCCCTGAGGTGGATGAGGTCTGTAAGATTCTCAAATATGCCTATTCTATAACATGGCATTCTAAACCGATTACCTGATAGCCCTCCTACCTAAACATGGTAGTATAAACAGCAGTTGAGCATTAGGATTAGAAGAATATTTAACAGAAGTCTTTGGAGTCCAACAGACCTCGTTTTAAATACCCCCTTTGCTGGGCTTCCCTGGTGGCGCAGTGGTTGATGAGAAAGCCTCCATTGTTATCACAGGGAGCTAGATGTCCAGCTCAGTGCAATGACTTGTTATTTATACCTTCCTCTATGTAGATGCTCTTGAAGGAAAAGAGGAAGGGAGAACCGCTCATGCAGAAGAGCATGTTATTCTCCTACCTCTGGATAAGACAGATATTGCCTGTGTCTGATCCACACAGCTTCCTTTCCTGGTCTACAACTTCATCATGGCCAGGGAAAGTCCTGTTCATCTTAGAGGTGAAACACCCTAGGCTTTTCCCTGCCACAGTGACACCTAGATTTGAGCACAAGATAATTTAGTGGACCTAGAAATAGCCGAAGATGTCTTAAGGGTTCACAGAAAAGCTGCCAAGAAAAAAAAAACATATAAGTGAAGATATTGACTGAAATCAATAATCCCCAAATCACATTAATGCAACGTTATAGGTAATAATATAAAACCTGCTGGCTAGCTAAGGTGCTCAAAGTTATCATGCTCAGAGCGGTCATAACTTAGTCCCAAGCATCAGGCTCGTATTTTATGGTGCTCTGTACATGAGCTATGGTAACTACCTCGGAACAAACCCTAACTTCCAAGTCTCTGACTTCTGAATGTATAAATCACATCACACTACCAAAAAGAGTGAAAATGTAAAAAGACAATGCCTACTATGCCTTGCTTTTAAGGGAGTGATTTCCACTACATATGATCTGGAAAGATACTTCTCAAACTAACAGTCATGAAAGATCAGTTTGGTTTCTTTTTTTCCCCAATCAATTATGGACTGAACCTTTAAAAACTGCAATATATGTAAATTATTAGTGAAAATAAAAATTAAAAAGATGTGTAAAATAGATACAAGTCCTGGTTTCTTATTTATTAAATTCAAAGGACATAAAAATAACTGTCAAATTGCTCTAAAATCTTCTGAATTCTTTATTTTGGTTCTTATCTTGCTGCAGACCAGTAATCCACAGTTGACAACCCCTCCCTGCTCCGTGCTCTATATCTGCATAGAGGGTAGGCAGATCTAGGACTTTCTGGACTGTGATGCTAACTCGTTCATCCAAAATAAGCCCCTGATGGAAAGATACCTTCTCTCAAACTAGTCATGGAGACCACAGTGAAGCAGGAGTAGAATTGGGGGATGGGGTGCTGAGGAAGGGCAAAGAGATCTTTCCAGTTTAACTGTAAATAATGCATGATTTAGGTCTTGTGCAATGAGCACGCAGTTACTACACACCTGCATTTAGAGTTTTCAAAAATGCAATTTAAAGACCAATTAAAGCACCTTAAAATGGTATTTCCTGTTTAAGATGAACTTAGTGAAATGCAGAGGCCAAGGCCATAAAAGCAGGCAAAGGGAATGTTATAGGTTCTAAAAAACTATATGTTGAACTGATGTCTGTTCACTTTCAATGAGTGCACAGACAGCAGGCTTGGTGCTAAACCATGTGGGTACCACAGTGAACAAGCCACAATCCCAGCCCTCATGGGACTGATAATCTGGTTCGGACAGAAATACCTGCAAATTCATTACATCCTTACAAAATCTATGCTAGAAATTCCTTCAGTTTAAAGTGACAGTGAAAGGAATGAGAGGTCAATTTTCCCTAAGGGAAAGACAGAGTCTGTCATCTCTCCCAGAGTGTGACCCCTTTACTAGGGCATTGATAGATGACTAGAATTAGAATGCTCGGCCATGTAGCTGACATTTGCTTTTCACAAGTTTTTTTCTAAAGCTTATAACCTCTAAAACCAACGTGCTCAGCCCTATAAAATTTCCATCCCAAGTCTTAATTCCTGCTAACTTCTCTTCAGGTCACTGAAAATATATAGAATGTGGGGATCACGGATGATTTCCACGGCAACACACTTGGGAGCATCATTTGACACCCAGTCTCCTGCTATGTACTTGACAGCAGAGATTAGGAAGGTCACCAAGAACTAAAGTCTTGATCCACAGATCCCATTTAAGCGTCCTGGGACAAGAACAGCACAGTCAAGTAGCATCCTGTGAACTTCACTGTAGTAGCTTCCATGACATTCTAATAAAAGTGGCACATTTTTTTCATCCAATTAGACATGTTGCCTGATCCATGGTCTGCCTAGTGACAGTAGAGATGTATTGAAGCTTTGGCTCCAGTGAGATGGATTCAGGCTCTCTGGAACTACTGGGGAAGACAACTACCTGTGCTCATTCACCTGGTGTCAAGGAAGAATTCTAGAGGGTAATCGAAGAAAAGGAGCTCTTGTGTGTGTGCTTCCACGTAACAAATCTGAGCCGTGTTTTCTTCCACTAGGATAGGTGATTGTTCGACCTTAATTAAATTCACAAGTGCAGACACGCTGTCATTCAAAGAATGGCTGATACACCTTCCCCCACCTCCCCCATGGATCACCCCTTTGCCTGAATGAAACGTGCCACAAATCTTGTTCATGTGATTGGAAGCTGAGATTCAGGAATTCACTTCACGCTGCATATTGATATGACGGATGCTTTCCAATTCCTTTTTCAAGTATTGCTACCAGTTCTTGCTCCTATTTTTATGCACGCAATAGTACCCCTGGGGGAAATGGAATTTGGAGGTTCTTAATTATTCATAAGACAATTCATAAAAGCACTTCTGTATTATAGCATCACAAAATCACACAAGCAAAGTCCAGTGATTTCCACCATCACTATATATCTATTCCACCACCATCACTATATAACTATTTATATCCTTCTTCTAGGCAGATCTTCCTAAAGCCCAAATCAAATTACATTGATATTTACCTCGGAAACTGATAGCTCCTCAGTATCTACAAATTAAATAGTACTATAAAATATACGGATGCGGTGTAATATAATGTTTAAGAGTATGGAACCTAGAGTCAGATTGCTTGCTTTTCAACCTAGACCCTGCCCTTTATTGCCTGTGTACACTTAACTAGGTTATTTTATTTCTCTGTTTTCAGTTTATTTGTCTATATACTGTAGGGAATTATATGTATAAAACATGTATTATAAGCAAGATGTGCATTATATATTTTATAACATGTGTACATATTATATTATACATAATGCATTATATAATAAGCAAGATATATATTTAAAATATAATTTCTAAGTATATTAACAAATAAGTAATAAATATATAAATACAAATGTACAGTATATCTTGCTTATTATACACATTGTCTGATACATTGTGTGTGTGTGTGTGTGTGTGTGTGTGTGTGTGCGTGTCTTAGAACATTACATTGCTAGCAACACTGTAAGCACACAGGGAATGTTAGCTGTTTTAACTTTATAATCTTTGTATCTGGCATACACTGTGGTCCAACCATCCCTTTCTGGCTTTATCTGTCATCCCTTCCTTACACATAGACTAAATTCCATCCAGACTGCATAGTTACTGTTCATCCAGTTCACTAAACCTGCCAGCGGCCATATATTCATTTTTGCTGCCTGGGCTATTGAAACCATTCCACCCACAACTCGCACTCAGAATACCTTTGAAAACCCATTTATTCTTCTTAGGCTAACTTAAACATTACTCTCCCAGGAAGGTTTCATTGGTCCTCAGTCTCCCACCTTAAAGCATCTATTGAAGAAGAGCAAGTGTTTTAATTTTGATTCAGAAGAAGAAGAAAGCAGAGGTCAGATCTGACTGAGAGACAGAGAGCATCACAATCAATTAGTGATGTCTGCCATGGGTGCCAGAACGGAATACAGCATCTATTTGCCATCTCTGCCCATTTCCCTTTGTTAGTAATACCACCAAGACACTTGAATTATTCAACTGCTGTTTTACCTCCATCTTTGACCTGTTTCATATCTCGTACCTTTGTGAAGGAATAGGCCCCGTTTTACTCAACTCTGTATCTCCTGCAGTGTATCAAGCAGAGTCTGGAGGCATGCCACATGTGCCCAAATTTTGTTGAATAAGTTCAAATTGCCCAATCTCACATTATTTATTTAAATAAATTTATTTAAATAAGTTCACTTTTTATTTCACCTTGGGACTGATTTACGTCTGTGCCAGTAAGGTTTTACTCAGAAGATCTTGGTTGGGTCCATGTTATCCCCATGTGCAATCCTTCTCTACTTGGGCCTGTGACTTCAAAGAATGCAAGCCTAATTAATTCTGACAGCCTCCTAAAACTTATATTCACTCCTCTTGCCTCTTTGTCTTCCATCTGCATCTTTGCTGTCCTTCTGGTTCACTTGTGTATTAACTATTTTTTCTTATTTTCTGTATTCTTGATACTCTGGCATCTGGGACTTCACCAACTGAAGAGGGTTTGCCCCTCTCACAGCTAGCCAATTCTTAGATATAGCAAACAAGTACCTAGAAACAGTTCACCCCAGGAACATGCCTTTCACATGTAAACTAAGCAATCCAGGGTCTACACTTCAAACCACCGCCTCTACCTGGCTCTTATACTCCAGGAGGCATTACTCCTCTGCCCTAATCATCCAGAGCCACCTATCGGACAACAACAATATATCGGTGTATGCTGGAGCCTGATGAGATTATTCAAACTAGCCAATCCTAAACCTGCTTACCCTGTCTTGCCTTGCTTTTCTCATGGAAACCACGTTAAGATTGTCTCATGCTTCCCGCTTGCTCCCGCTGCCTCCTGCCTGACCCTGGTGCTTCTCCAGGTGGCCTCACATGGTGTGGCACACCCCCTCTTCTTGGGAACTTAAGTAGCAAACTATCTTTGCAATGGCAGTTGTCTCCTGATCTGTTAACCTCACCATACCTGAATAACAATAAAACCTACTTTCTAAAACAACTTGCCATTCTGTAGCCATTGATTCCTGTTTCCTCACCTAGTTTCCAGTCTTGCTTTCCAGAACACGTGAGAATCATTTTGTGCCTGGAATGACCAATTTTTAAACCCTTTCCTCCATTACTTTGGAGATAATCACATGCAACTTCCTCTCTAAATCACCTTAAAGGACTCTCCCAGCAGGAGCCTTGCTTTTGTTTATTACCTCCTAGGATAATGCCATTAGAGATAATCACATTTTGTAGATCCCATCTCCAAAGAACAATTGCCTTAAGAGTCCCTATTGATGTATTTCTCATTTATAACAAGATCTCATGATACTTAAAAATAAACACAGCACAGAAGCCTAATCCTCTGGTTCTCTAATGCTGTGAACTGTCATGCAGACAAACACATCAGCATGTTTTGGAAAACCTCCCAGCAGAAATGAAATTTCATGATTCTTTTTTTTTCCTCTTATTTTTCTATTTTCCAGGAGGAAAAAAAAAAGTGTGTGATGCTACTAATTAATGGACTTGTACATTTTAAGATAACTTTTACTTCTAACCATAGTTACACATAGAATTTTTAATCAGTAAGAAATAACAAAAGAATTATTGGAAATGAGTATTTCCATTCAACCCACCCTCTATCACCATCCTCATTCACCTAGTTAACCATGTATAACTCTTCTCTTTATTGCCACAGATCATCATAATATGTCCACAACTGCTATTTCTGAATTTATTAATTGTAAACATTATATGTTGATTTATATTATACTACAAAATGGGTTTACCTTCCTTAGTTCATTCTCCACCATCTGCATGAACATCTAACTGCCATTGACCTATTCTTCTAATTTACTTATATCGTAGTTACCAATTAAATAAGTGATCAGAATTTGGTTTTTATTTATATTAATACTATCATATTTTTCAATGTAGCTTTGCTACTTCTTCCCACAACATACAAAAGCCTTTCCATATGGTTTTCCAAGATGTCAAAGAGATCATTTCCATTTTTCCCCTTGGGGAACTCTCCCTGGAGCCTTCTACTCTCCTGTTTCAAATGGTTCTAGTTTTTCTCTAGCTCTGCTATGAAGCTTCTACCCTGGGACTTGCCATCACTATCAACTGGAACCTCTCCTTGAGAATGCTCTGATTCCTGAATCCCATGTTTTCTACTTTCTTGGTTTGTCTTCTTATTTTGGTAGAGCATGTATCCACAGCTTCCTGAGAAAGGTGCAAGTACATAAAAAATGTCTGAGATTCTCCTTGTTTTAAAATGTCCTTATTAAACACACTCTTTTAAGTCAGAGTTTAATGTTCTCCCTCACTATAGTGAGAATATTTCTCTGTATTTTTATGTTTCAGTGTTTGCTGAATGTAATTCTGATACCGAGTCTTTTGTACAGAACCTGTTGCAATGTCCTTCTTTCCTCTCTGTAAAGTAGGATCTTCTCTTTATCCTTGTTATTATCAGGTCTGACAGATTTTCTTATATTACTTCTTTGACATTTCCCCATTATGTTTTCTCCATTCTCTTTTTTTCTAACACTATTAGGTGGATGTTGAAGCTTCTAGATTAACTCTCTAATTTTCTCACCTTTTCTCCGCTGAAGTTTTATTGTACATTTTTTGACATTATCTTCCAACCTTTTTACTACCTCAAATTTCAGCTACTAAAATTATTATTACCAAGAGGCTTTTTTGTTGTTGTTGTTCTCAGAAGGTTCTCTTCTTATTTCATGGATGAATGAGCCCTTCTTATTTCTCCAAGAATATCAGTTTAAAATGCAATTTGTTACCTTTATTCTTTTTCTTTTCCTGTTTATATATTTGTGTGCTTTGATCTCACTCTTTTGTATTGAAGTCTTACCACGAATACATTGTGGTCTTTTGCTGTGTACCTAATATTAATTGTAAGGCACTAAAGCTATATGGACCCCCACTGCACATGGGCCAAGCTATGGACTAGTGTATTTCACTGTAGATTGCTCTGCTAATGTAAGTGCCTCTATTGGAGGGGATAGAGGTAGCTCTAGGGGGTATGAACCTGACCATGACATTTGGGGAAAGAAGGTTAGAGCATCTCAGAACTCCGGATATGTGTTTAATTACTCTTTTATCAGACTGGTGCCTCAGCCATGCTATCTGTTATGTCTGGTGTCCTACAGCCTCTCTGGGAAAGGAGAAGAGAAGCGCAGTTAGTTAGCATCAAGAAGTAGGGCCAGATTCTTGGTATTTAATGTTTTCTTCCACTGATCTTCTTTATACAGACTGGCGCTTCCCACTGCTGAGCATTTCTGAATTTCTGAAAAATAAACTGTCCACTTTTCATCACGATCTTCCTCTGCTGGCACTAGTCTCCTGCTTTATCTTCTGAGTTTCATTCTCATCAGGGAACATTCCTTTATCCTTGCACCACCTTCCAATATATGTTGACAACTCTCATTGGCTATTCTCTCTTCTCCCTTTCTTGTCCTGGTGGGCCTATATTTATTCAGTGTCTTTATTTTCATTTTATTCGGGTGTCAGTAGTAACCAGAGGAGATAAAAGCATGTGTTCTTGTACCATACTTAATCTAAAGACAGCCTTGTGCACTTTAATGACTACATTGTTAAAGAAATGAACTATGACTGTGTTCACACATGGGAAGTCAATGTGGTACATGGAGAAATATCCATTTCCACACATAGATCAGGGAGTCCTAAAAGCAGGATATGGACCATTACATAATATCATTTAGGCAATGTGTTAAAAATAGAGGCCCAATTCCTTGAGTTTTGGATTCATAACTTCTTGGTGATGTCCAAGGTTTGGTATATTTAACAAATTCCTGAGTTATTTTATGTTCAGCCAGTCATTTAGATAGGCTACCTTGTTAACCCGACTGAATTTTAGTCATACAATTTACAAAGTAAGAATGCATCTCACTGAACTTAAATTTTTTTTTCACTGAGCTTTAGAAAGTAAGAGAATTAATATTTATCAAGTACCTAGGCCTTCTGCTAAGCAGCTTTTTATAGAACACTAGAGTGATATAAACAGGTTCCCCATTCCATAGATGACTAAGTAGTTATCATAAATATTAGGTCACTTATCTAAAGCAATGTGACTAATTAGTGGTCAATTTTGATTTAAATTCCAAGCCTGAATCATTCCATAATATACCTCTATTCAATCAACACGATATTTCTTCATGCTTTCAATAATCAATTATAATCAGCTGATTACATGCTTCATTTAACCAGTGAACTAACCACTGTTAAAGATCAGAAGAGAAATGTGATGTGTCCCTCACCCTTACTAAGCTTGGGAATTGAATTGAAACAAAACAAATATCCATGAAATAATCAGAGAGTCTCTGAATGATCTAACACTCTCCTAGTTGGATTCCTAAGGATGTTAATATGTACACTGAGTAGAGGAGAAAAGGGATGTCCTATGATCAATAAACTATGGGTAATTAAGTTTGAAGAAGTGTGTTAATTACAAGGCATCTCAGAATCCTTAGTGCACATGTGCAGTATGAATTTTCAAATGCAAGATAGAGCATTTCCTACACATATTTGGCAGTTAACCCCAGTCACAAATAAGATAAAATCCCATGGAAAATAATTCGGAAAACACTAATAGAGTAGGGCAATACGTTGTCCGTTCAAAGAGAGTAGAACGTGCACTGGGACAAAGAAGCCCAAGGTGGCTCCATGGATGAGTAGTCTAACCTTTGAAGAAATATGGACAGCCTAAAGGTTGTATAATGCCATAGAGGTGGGAGAGATGAAGCTAGAACGAGGCTGGCTTGCTTCAGATGGAGGATATTACCACAGCAAGAGCTAATGTTACTGTCAATTGGAAACAGATCCAAAAATCCTGGGAGGGGCTGTTTTTGGTATGGAAATTAAAATAAAATGACTAAGGAACAATGAGGTCGATAGTCTCCCAGGCCATCCCTAACTGTGATATCCTGAAGTTGAAAGGAAAGGGACACTAAGGATTGAAAGATAGAAAGATGATTCTCTCTACTTACCAGGCAGCCACTTCTGTGATTCTCTATGTATTTTAAAATTGTGATGCAATTTCTTATTCGACCTTTACCAAAACCTCTGGGGATATGCAGGGCAGTCATTATAATCTTTGACACGTCATAATCGGGGAAAGATATATATGTCAGCATTCTTTCAGTTGCAGACGATGGTATCCAACTTAAACTACCTTGAGAGAATTTATTATCTGTATTAACTCAGAAGGGCATTAGGTCAGCTTAAAGGATCAGAGGAAATAATATATTTGTGTATTTCTTGTCTTCTCCCCAAGAGGATAGGGATCTTGTCTGTCTTGCTCATGTCACTGCCCTAACACTTGGGACAGAGTCTGACAACTTTAAGGCAGTAATTAAATACTCCCCGAAGAAAGGAATAGCATAAATACATTCTGAGTAAAATAGCCGTGACCATCTATACAGGTAACTATACTGACCACAATTAATACATTCTTAAGTACAAAGTATTCTAAAAATAAACTATAATAACTTTCTCAGATGAAAAATATGATAACAGAAAGGATTATGGGTTTTATAGAAATACTGAATTGGAAATTTCCATCAAAAAACAAAGAAATTGGTAAAGTTAACTGGGAAAATCATTAAAAATTATAAAATGGACTAAATCACCATTTTATAAATTTGGCAATGACTGCTTACAGATAGTGAAATAGCTTCAATTCAAGAACTTTCCCTTTCAACATAATTTGATTACACTAGCAAGAAGATATTTTGGATTAAACTGTGTTCTTCCTTTGCATTAAGGAGACATTTAAAGGGAGCATTAACGAAAGAAATTACATTTGAGGGGGAAAGAAGAGCAACCAGGGGAAAAATGAAGACAGAACACCTGAAATTGCATTTAAGTTCCAACAGCTAGCTCAGTTTCAGAGGATGACAGAGTTGCTGGGCAAAATAAAGGTAGAAAGTTAAGGGATACTCATACTCTGGAGGGCCTTCAATGAAAGGGGACGAGACTGTTCTTAGTTTCACAGTCACTGAAGGATTTTCAAGTAGCAAATTGCTATTTAGAAAGAGGAATGTGGCAGCAGTACTTACAAAGGATTACTGTGAAGAAAGCAGCAGCTATTTAACTAGAGCCTAGACCATGGGAAAAATAATTGGAGTCTGAGCTAGGGATGTGGACGTGGGGAAGAGACACAGAAATGATGGTTTTAAGAGACCCTGAAAGGATGGGCAAGGATGAAGAGGGGATGGCAGTAGGTGTGTGGTCAGACAAGCATCTCAACCTTGTTTTCACCACAGCTCATAAATTGGTCACCCTGGACTGGACACCCAGCAATTTTACATCTCACCTCTAATGGCTCCAGATATTTCCCAGCAATTTTACATCTCACCTCTAATGGCTCCAGATCTCCAATCCTGACCCAGGTTTGGCTTGGCCAATCACAGGACCATTAGAGGTCATGTGACCCAACCAAGGCCAAGCGGCACCCTTCCCTGAGATTTATATTGTTCTGGAAGAAATTACCTCCATGCAGAAAAGTCTTCTCTGCAGTAGAAAAGAATCACAGAGGCAGGAGAGAGTCTGAAATGAATTGAGTTCTCAGTTCCAGTCTTTAAAGCACTCATGCCTATAGCTCTTCCCAGATCTTGGAGCTACCCCAATATCACCCTTAGTTACATAAACCAACAAATCCCCTTATGAAAGTTTGAGTTCAATTTTTGTCACTTTAAACCAAAAGAGTTCCAATAATGCAGAAGGTCGCTGATACCAGTTTCAATTGTGACACGGCAGCATTGACAATGAATACATTCTCTGGAATTGTGGCAAGGCTCAAATATAAATCACACTCTAAACTATTAAACACTGTACAAATTAAAGCTCTCTACTCTGAAGAGATTTTACCACAATTACTTCAATATATTGTAAATGCACTGTCATTGCTTTCTTTAAAACATTTATGTATCTGATCTAAAACAATAAGAATGATAATGATAATAACTTATAATACTAGCTTTTATTTGCACAGCGCTTTATAGGGACACTCAGCTGAGAAAAAATACAGCTGGGATAAAAAGTCAGAGCATTTGACTAAAAAGCTCACTTTTTTTTTAAATTGAAGTATAACTGACCTACAACACTATGAGAGCTCTAGTTGTACAACATAGTGATTCAATATTTCTATACATTACAAAATGATCACCACAATAATTTTAGTTGCCATCTGTCACCATGTAAAAATATTACAACATTATTGACTATATTTCTCATGATGTACATTTCATTCCTGTGAATCATTTATTTTATAACTGTAAGTTTGTACCTCTTAATCTCCCTCACATATTTCACTCATCCTCCCACCCCCTCCCCTGAGAATTCACTCTTAAACAAAGACATTATCTAAACCATTCTCAGAAGGATGATTTTAAAAAGGCAAGGGCATAGTGTTTTTTCCCTTAATATACATCCGGACCACAACATATGGAATAAGGCTGTACTGGTTTCAATGGTTTAAAGATTAATACGACCACTGTATCCAGAATAAAGTTAAAAATTTAAAGTAGTTGTGACAATAATCTGCTACTAATTTTGCAACCTGTTCTTCCTATCAATTAGTAAGATCAGTTAGAATTACTACTCAGCTATTTTAGATTCTACCTACTTTTTCTTTCCATTTAATTCAATCCAAAGCCCCTTTAAGCACAAGAGAGCAAGCTATGGAAGACTGACTCTAAAATGGAAATTAATTAGTATTAAACATTATGTGAAAGACTATATTTTGAAGTACAGGAAATCAACTTTTACACTTACATTAACTAAATATAGAGAAGACAACTTTTTTCATTTGGAGTGTCCACAAAAAAAAGTACTGGGAAAAATAGAAAACCTTTAGTTATTAGGTTTGCTTTAGATGTAAAATAAAGTTTTGGGTCAAATGGTTACCATTAAATAATAAAAGTACAGTCCAAATCCATTAAAAGTATATTTTTCAATCAAGCATTCAACCTCTTCTCTCTTTTGTTAATTTTCATATAAACAGGCAAAGAAATTATGAAATATTATTTGAATTACTAATACAGGCCAACTAATTGTGCTAAAAAGAACAAATTCAGCCTCATGGCAATTATCCATGTGAAAACTTATTTTCTTAGGAGGCAGCATTGTGCAATTTGACTTTTAATTGGTATATGGCACCAATTAATGTCTAACAATGCATCTAGCAAATGAAAGAAAATTTATTAAAAATAACTGAGTAAACTGCCACGCTTTAGTAGTACAGAATAATGACAGGGTTTCTCTCCTGCTCCTTTATTATTTCATATTATATTTTTTGTCTTGCTGTTTAGGACTCATTTGCATTTTCTTCTGGCCCTGTCTTTTCCAGTAGGCTTCTCCGAGTTTCCAACTTTGGTCAGTTGACAATCGATAGGCACTCAGCCAAATTTTGCTGTGTGCTATGCTCTGTGTTAGGCACGGGGCAGCCACAAATGCAATCAAGATTTTTTATGGCTGTAATGTTTTAACCTTTTACCTCTCTTCTTCCATAAGCATTCCCTGAAACTCTAAAATGGGTCCAGCCTATGTATTTCCACAGCAACTTGTAGTTCTCTCTGTTTTGCAATGATGATGATGATTACTAATATTTACAGAGTTTACTACGTGTTAAGTATCTTTTTTTAGCAACTTTATATACATTAACTCATGTAATTCTTACAAATGTGTGAGGTAACTATTATTATCACATGCTTATTTTATAGAAAACTGTGCCATACAGTGGTTAAATAACTTTCCCAAGGTCACACAGCTAATAAGTGAGTGAGTCACACTTCAAACACAGACTGCCTCTAACACTTCCTCTTAACCAACCTCCACCTGACTCAATGGATAAACTGGAAAAAAAAAAAAAGAATATGAAAAGGAAAAGTGCCAAATCCATGAGAATATAAATTAATATGAATGTTCAAAACATGCTTTAAAATTAGATAAGAGAAACTAAAAATTATGTGGAATCCCAAGTAGTAGACTCATACTCAAAAAATAAAGGATTGCACATATGTTTATTTTAACCTGAAATAAAACACATTATATATGTATCATGTGTATATATAAATATATATACAATTAAAAATTTTATTAATTCACCTTTCAACCTGAAATAAAACACATTATATATGTATCATGTGTATATATAAATATATATACAATTAAAAATTTTATTAATTCACCTTTCAACCTGAAATAAAACACATTATATATGTATCATGTGTATATATAAATATATATACAATTAAAAATTTTATTAATTCACCTTTTAATCAAAATTTACTTAAATGACTAAGTATTCATCCTAACCACGCTGGCTAACAATGTTTCCACCTTTCTCAAGTTTATCTGCTTTCTTACTTCTATCTTCCATGAGACTCTAAGCTGTTCATGACTAGAAAGGTTTTAGCACATACAGGATGCTGAAAAAATATTCTTTGGATGAAGGGGTAGATGGATGGACAAGGTGGAAGTGGTACAATGGAGAATGAGAAGTCTGATGAAGTCAGAGCACAGAGGGTGTAGAGAGTTGACGATAGGAAGGAAAGCACTGGCCATTGTGGGGTCTCCGTTGTGTTGGAAAGTTTGAGGATTATTGACAGTAATTGGGAACCACTCAATAATTTGAGGAGAGCCATACAAGGTATTAAAAAGAAACTTATGATGATGGAACAGGTGAGGAAGACATAAGGCACACACAAGTATTGAGGGTATAACACACATAGGATTGTGCCTAGCAGATCTCCAAGAACAGGAAGCTAAATTGACCAAGAGTCCCAGCTTTCAGCTTCCTCTGAAACCCTTCCTAGCATTTTCCTGAGTCCATGCTTCCTGCCGGCTGCTCACAGGCAGTGCCCAAGCACGGCAGGAATACCAAGCTAGTCCTGTTCCTGGAAACAGGAAGAACTCTAACAGCTGACTTTGGGTCAAAGATTCGCTGATGGCCTTTCTGAACTATTCTTAGATGGAAACTTCCCGGCAACCTCCAGTCTCTCCCTCTTTCCCTCAGGGTCAAATCTGTATCATGGTCTCACGATTCTCCCAGCCTTACCTGGCTCCCTCAGTGTTTACTGGCATATCTCCCAATAAATTCCTTGCACCTTTCATCTTGTCTTGGCATCTGCTTGGAGGACAGAAGACCAGTGGTGTACTGGAGACAACTCATACAATCTCATGAGAGCCAACAATCAAAGTTTCAGGAATTTTGCAAGCCAGTTTTTTAAAACTCCATTATCAAAAATTAAACTGTATAAATTTACAATTAGATAAATTATACTAAAAATAAAAGTAACACTCAAAACTCATCATTTCCTAATTATTTTACTATATATATATATATTTTTTTTTTTTTTTTGTGGTGCGCGTCCCTCTCACTGTTGTGGCCTCTCCCGTTGCGGAGCACAGGCTTCAGACGCGCAGGCTCCGAGGCCATGGCTCACGGGCCCAGCCGCCCCGCGGCATGTGGGATCTTCCCGGACCGGGGCACGAACCCGTGTCCCCTACATCGGCAGGCAGACTCTCAACCACTGTGCCACCAGGGAAGCCCTATTTTACTATATTTTTAAATAACTTATGCTCTTGAATTTACTTATTTCTAATGGTGCAGATCCTATACAGTGATGTTCTACTGCACACCTCTCTATGGGCAGGGATGTCACATTGGAGGCTTGAAATTGGCCACAGAAGGAGTATATATGGCATGGAAATCAACAATTGCTACAAATCTGTTCTCCTTTGCTTTTATCACCTCTTTATTAAACAGTGTCAGTTGTCATGCATTTGTTAGCATACCGCTTATCTGCATTCATATAAAGGACACAATTTTGACTTGAGCATTTACAGAAAATACATTCAGAAAGAATAGGCTAAGTTGTATTATCAGGCTAAGTTGTAAATTCTCTGAAGCTAAGAATAATGTTTAAATTTTCTTTACAAAGTGTGATCAGAGCAATGGGACACTATGGAGTTAACTTTAATCAAATATTTTTAAAAGGAAAAATAAGAATAAAGCGAAACTTAAAAATCAATCCACTTCAATTTCAACATTGTACAAATGAAAACTGAACCCCAGATTTACTCATGCTTGTAAAGTTAAATAATAGTGAAAGTATAACTTATTTAAGAAAAATGAAACAAAACAAAACAAGAATACTCTGTGATCTACAGCAAAAGACAGAGTGATGTATATTTATAGTTCCAAAGCCACCGTATTTTCCTAGTCTCCCTTATTTGCTCTTTTGTCTAAACTAATGTTGGCACAGAGCTTTTCAGAGGACAAAAATCAATACTGCTTTCGGACACATAATTTATTTCAGTTCTATCTTCATACATCTTTACTTAGACATCTTATGTGTCAAGTTAAGGAATAAACTAAAAGTGTGTTGTCTGGGCTGTCTGTCCTATGCCTCAGAACAAAAGTCATCCAAATGCTTCTAAATAAAAACACTTGCTTTGGGACTCAAAAGAAAACATACAAATCTGGACACTTGTGACAAATGTTTTGCATTTTATTTCCCTTAATAGGAAGTTGAGTCACCACCTCCACAGTGATTCCCAGACTTTGGTTTGTAACACCTCTGTGATGTTCCACGAAATTTTCAAAATAAAATTCACTTCAGCTCATCTCCATTTTTAACATACAGCACTTTTAGAGCATACATGGTTGCTAAAGTAAATCTTAAGATGTCTGAATGGAGAATTTGCACTAGGATGTGAATCACTTCTGTACTGAATAACTTCCCTGACTCTTAGAAATAAGGCTAACAAGAACATTTGATGGATACCCTCTGATTTTATCTACTTATCCCCTAACTTCTGCCTGGATCTTACATTTTCCCCTGGCTGATTACAAATGTAAAGGGTTTTCTAGGGCAGTTGTATTCCAGTTGTGGTCCTCAGACCAGTAGCATCACCTAAGCACTTGTTAAAAATGTAAATACTTGGTCCTTACCTCAGTCAAATAAATCAGAATTTCTGGAAGTGGAGCCAGCAAGGGGCTCAGTAAAACTCCCTCTAGATTATACTGATAACTTCACATGAGAACCACTGCTTCCAAGATTTAGGAATCTGGTGGTATCTACAAAGTGAACTAGGAAATCATATCCTTCCAAGAATGTCCTATTACAAAGGAAACAGATCTAAGCAATACAGGTGTTTATGGATATAAATCACATATCCAGGAAAACAGTAAAACATGCTGTCACCAGATGTTTCCAAATACCCAGGTGTTCTTAATCAGATAGTGTATATGTCTGGATGATGGCATGGACTTTTCATCTATCAGAAATCATATAAATGAGGAGTTGCTTCCTGTTAACCTATTCATTGTAACAGACAACACCAAGTACCTCCCTTGAGCTTTCTCTGAATTCATTTGGCGGGAAGGCATTCTTTTCTAAAGAACTGTGTGATCAGCCATATGTAAAATCCTGAAATCCCAGGGCACTGTGGAATTTCTGGAGGCTATACATAGTTCTCATTCTTTTACTTAGTACCAGTTGACCTCCCTTTCAACACTTAAAAAATTCCAATCCCTTATATCTCTTATCATCCTTCTCCAATTGCATTCCCACTATACACTGGCAGGAACTTTGTTCCCATTTATTTATGCTCTTCTGTTCTCGCAAATGACTCCATATATTTCAAGCTTTTGCCTAGCAAGACCTATTGAGCAACATTTATTTTGTTTTCTTAGATCTGTTAAAGGCATAATTAAGAGGTCAATCAAACTTCTGATCCATACAAATTACCAACTATTCCCTCAGCATTTTGTTTCATAATTGCAGTTTTGTGTGGCCATTTCATGGATATGCTCATGGTTTCTTGCAGAATTTTTTTAAATACTGGAAATAACCCTTTGTTGCCTAATATGACCTATACAATCTCAAAGAAAATACTTTTCTCTTAATTCTGCTGAGAGTGTCTTGCACAGTTGAACTCTCTGGGTCTAACTATTCAAACAGTTCTACAGCTTTGAGAATAGAGTGCAAAATCCCTTCGAAGACTAAAAGGGTTTTTCCTCCCCACGCACCCCCCCACCCCCCATACTCACTTGTATCTCTGTGCTTGCTCTCTAAATTCCAACTACCCTGGCCTTTTTTCAGTTTTTCAAACAGATTTTCTCTTTCACACCCCAGGGCCCTTGCAAATGCTCTTCCATCTATGTGAAATCTTCTCCTTGTCCCCTTTGCTTATTAAATCCTGTTCATTGTTTAATTCTCAGTTCAAGTGTCTCTTCCTAGAGACACTTCCCTAAAGTTCTCCTCCTTATCGTCCACTCTCACTATGCCACCTCCAAGACTAGATAAGGTCCTCAAAATATTATCTCTTATTACTCTGCTTTTCCCTCACTGCATACTATACCACTATATTTATATAATTACTTGAAGAATCACTCCTTCTTCAGAATATAAGATTCATGAAAGCAGAAGCCATATTTCAATTGCTCTCTTTGGTATCCTCAGTAGTTACCCCTGGTACCCAGTACATAGTACATGCTCAATAAATATTAGTTGAATGAATAAATGCACTAATGAATTAATTGAGCAAGTGCTTTGGGTTTTCAATTAAGGCTGAGGTAAGTAGTAATGCCTGAATGAGTCCTTACTGCTTGAAATAGACAATCTCCGACCCTCAAGCTGACAAGATGTCAGAGTCCTATCTAAATATCTAAAGCTGAGTTCTGTCACTTCACATGGAGATATTTTAATGACATGAGAAAATGCTCATAAAAAAATATAAAAATTCATAGAGTACATTTTTATATTCAGTGTGAACTCAAATGTTTATATAAACACATGAAAAGAAAGTTTCTTCCCCCTTTACCTCCTATCCCGTCATTGTCAATCATAGATGAGGACAGAGATAATAATGCATTCAAATTGTAACAATAATGTAACAATAATGCATTCAAATTGAGATTAAAGGAAATCAACAGTAAGGAGGAAAGGCAATCAACAGAAAGCTGTTATAAAAGGAAATCAACAGTAACAGCAAAAATCATAATAATACAAAGTGCTTACAATGTGCCAGGCACTATTCCATATACTTTATATATACTCAAAATAAACTTATAAGTCCAATTTTTATCTGATGTGTTTACCTTATGCTACATTCTGAAAACTGTAGGTGCCTATCGTTGCCCTCCTAGTTTAGAGGAAACATTTCAGGAACAGGTTACATGAACACAAGATATGCAGGAAGGATGAGGAGGCTCTGGAACCCTGAGACTGGATGGAGCGAGAGGACAAAGATGGAGAAGTAGAAAAGGGAGGTCAACTGAGACAGGATTCCTGAGTACCTAATTAAAGGAATTCAATATCAGTAGAAAAAATTCCAAAAAGGAAGAAAGAAATATTTTTGTACCATACTTTGGGCTCTAGGATAGGTAGCTGCCAGCTCCTAGGGAGATCAAGATCTTTCTGGTAATAAATTGTGCCTGCGTTAACTCCCAGATGTGGTGGAAGATAACAAGGAGATAGATACACACACACACACACACACACACACACACACACACACACACGATTAAAGACTAGAAGGAAATGGATGAAGATGTTCATATTACTTACCTCTAGAAATGAGTTTATGAATGACTGTAGTTTTCTTTTTTGTATTATATTAATGATAATAATTTTTATAAGTTAAACTAGAAATTGCCAGAACACATATTTGTGTCAATTGTTCTATATACCACCATCGGGTGTGTCACTATAAATCATTTGCTATTATAGTTGTTTGCTATGTTTGTGTCTTCATTTCTTAGTTTCAAGGATACCTGAGGTCTGAATATTCTATAGACACAGCCTGAAAGTAAGCAGATCGCAAAGGGACTTGTGTTGATTCATTAAATCCATGTTTGGTTTAAAGTGCAGTTTAGGTTATGCTTGAACAGGGACAAAGGGAGAGAGAGTGTGGAGAAAATTCAAATCCATTTAAATAACACTGCACTTGAGGAAAAGGCAAGGATTTTGAGCTGATTTTCTGGTTTCTTTCTATCTATGCACTCATGCATTCAACCGATTTACTGAAGGCTGTCACTGCTAAGGGCTGCAAGGTAAAACAAAGCGTAGATTTCAGTGGACTTAGAGAATATATAAAGGATATGCTTAATGCTTGCTGTTCAGTCTAACTTCAATCATTTTTTTCCTAACACAATCCAATGGTCTTTTGGAAAAATAATCTCCCCTCTCACTCCTATTTATTTCAGATGCTATGAGAAGGACTGAGCCTTCTTCAGGGATGAGCACATGACCTAAGCCTGGCTGATGAGAGAAACACCCCCAACATAAACACACATACAAGAAATGGTAACTGTTTCAAGATCAGTGTGTTATCCAAACCAGTCCATTAATATGGATTCCCAAACGTATTAGATAAGGTAACGCTCACTGCTATTACAGACTAACCCAAAATTATAAATGATATATATAAACTAAAGTTGATTTCTTGTACAAATCATGTCCAAAATGAGTATTCCTGATTGTTGGGTGGTTCTTCCCAAAGCAGTGATTCAGGGACTCAGGCTGTGTCTGTGTTCTGGCTCCGCCATCTTTAACACTTGGTATCCAAAGTCATCATTATGGGGGCCTCAACCTGGCATTAAGAAGGGAAGGAGTGCGTAGAATTGCATGTAGAGGGACTTTATAGGCTGGCCTGGAAGTGACACACTTCACCTCTGCTCACATTCTATTGACTAGAACACTATCTCACGGCCTACTGAGAGAGGGACCAGCAAGTGTAGACTTCCTTCCTTCCCAGGGAGGAAAGGAATTGGATTTGGGCAACATCTAGAAAGTCTCTGCTGACACAGAGACTTCTGTAGGTTTGTTAGAAGCAGGATGCATCTTTTTGGAGGAGTTGCCAGGCTTGGAGACTCTATGTCTAGAGCCTCTGGTATCCGCTGTTACATCCAGTGCAGGAAAGCGTTCACGTGTCGGGCCTGAGACTGCAGATGCTTTGAAAGGCCTCCTTGCAACGTTGGCCCTTCATATTTAGAGAACATCTGGGAACTCGGATTTCACAGGGTTCCCACTGCCTTAACGGATAAGAGCGGCTCCTGGTACCTCAATGGCTTGTAAAGAACAACGTGGTTTATGCTCAATACCCACTTTCCTTTGAGAGTCTGAAATTGTAGTATATGTTAGGCAGAGGGTATCTACATGGTGCCTACCAGCTCCTAACAGAAACTTAGACATGAGTCTCTAATGAGCCTCCCTGCCAGACAACATTTCACATGTGCTATCATGACTTATTGCTGAGGGAACTAAGGGTATCCTGTGTGAGTGACTCCTCTGGGAAAGGATTCTTGGAAACACTGGATCTGATTTCCTCAATAATTTGCCCCATGAAGTTTTTCCCTTTGCTGATTTTGCTTTGTATTCTTTTACTGTAAAAAACAAAAAAGAACAATCATAGTCATGAGGACCACTGTATGCTGAGACCTGTGAGTCCTCATAGCAAATCACTGAACCTGGGAGTGGTCTTGGGGGACCCTCAATACACCGCCACATTGGGAGAGTCTTTTTGAGATCAATGCTCACGCTAAGAAAAACAAGAGATGCAGAGGCAGATTCCTAACTGCATTCTCTAGTCACACAGATCAAGCTGTAACTGAAGCCAAATAACCTTTGAACTTCAGAGTTATCTGAGCCAATAAGTTCTCTTTTGTGTTTAAGTCAGTTTAAGTTGTGTTTTCTTTTACCTGTAACTATAAACAGAATTGACTTACACAGCTTATTATCTAATAAATCTCTTAACATTTGAAAATGTGGCTAGTTGCTGCACTAAGAAGATACAGACTTAAGGAAACTAGAGCTCCCTGGAGCAGAAGCCTAAGAAAAAGCTCAAAAAGCAAGTTCAGCCTGGGAAAGATGGAGAGAGAGGTCAATATCAGTCACAGAAAAATGAAATCACTAGAAAACAGGGAGAATAGAAATTAAGGGAAACCAAAATCAAGTCATGATAAAAACAAGTAAGCAGGAGACGGTCCAAGGGTATTTAGTGGTAGAAGGCCAGCGTCTATAAAGTGTGCATAGACTCTCTAAGTGGGGAAGATAAATTCAATAGAATATAAGCTCAATAAAGGCAGAAATTTTGGTCTATTTGCTTAACAGCTATAGCCCAAGTGCCTACAACAATGCCTGGCACATAACAACCACAAAATAAACATTTTTAAATGAATGAAAGAATGCATAATTGGATAGAAAACATAAATCACTAGCTACTCTGAAATCCAGAAATTATAGCTACCATGTTACATTCATACTTTAATTTCTTCAGTGATAATAAAGTCAGACAATGTCTAAATTAAAGAAATAATATTGAATATTGAGAAGCTGAGTTGCCTAAGAAATATTTATGTAGGGAAAAAAGGTAAGGAATAGAACTCAACATAACATGGGCATAGAAATAAACAAACCACACTCATTAGACCTGCTTAGCTCACTAAACTCAAATCATGACAGATATTTTATCAATAAAAGAAACCACTGAAGTCGTCTAATCCAGGGGTTCCAAAACCCTTCTGCAAATGAGAACACACTGGGAACATTTAAAAATACAAAGTTCTGGGCCCTACCTAAAACTAGCAAATCAATTTCTTGGGGTGAGATCCTGGGGGAGAGGTATGATGTCAAGGGATTTGTATCTTTATCTCTCCTTGGTGATTCTGATGATGAGTCAGTTTGGGACCTCTGCATTTTATCTACTCTCTTAATTTCACAGATAAGAAAATCAATACCCAAAGGCAAAGCTGGCTCATGTGAGAAATGATGGCATTTTACTGTCACCAGGATCAGAACTCAAGGGTTCAGATCCACCTAGTGTTCTCCCCATGACACTACACTATCAAACTCTGGGTCAGCACCCAAAACACTCAGACCCTACTTTCTGTTGGACCGGAAACTCCCTAGGTTTTGATAAATACGATGCCTGTGATCCAATCAATCCATTTATTCTCTAGAGTTCAAACAAAGGGGTCAAGAACCACAGATGTGAGCAGCACAAAAAAAGATCTCTTGTATTCCCTACTGTATTGAAGATTCTAATTTCTAATACTAGTATTCAAATTAGGGCCACAACTTCTGAGTGGAAAGCTGGAGCCATAAAAATGAAGTGGGAATCTCAGGTGACAATATTCAACCCCCGACCTCCAGACAGATACACACACACTTGGAGCAAGGCTTAGGAATGGAGGTGAAGCTGAAACATGATGACACAGTAGCATTCACAATGTGAAAACCCACTCCTCATTTACAAACCAATGTACTCACTTGGCTCAGCCCTATTTTGTCTTTGCAGCAGATAAAACTAGAGTATAGGGACAGTATAGGAACGCTGAGAATCTTGGAATTTTACATTTCAGGACATGGAAGTATGAGTCACACACTCAGGAGCTATCAAGTCCACAGGAGTAATTAAAAATCGACTTTGTCTCACCACCTATACTCCATGACTCTTTCCACCACTGTGACTGTAAGAGCAACAAAAAAGATTATTTTTTTCCTGAATTTAGAAAGCCAATTAGAGGCCACACTGATCAGTGACCTTTTGAGATTCTAAAGGGAAAACTGTAGTCTCTCTGTACCTTACTTAAGCAAATGCAAAACAAATAGATTGATGGGGGCCTCTTTATCTAAAGATTGGGTGTTGTGTTTTCCCTGAATATTATTAACTGCATCAAGTAGAGGATTGTCTTCAGAGAATTAAGATGCATCTGAGTTTTCTGAGAAATGCTATTTACTCTGAAAGGAAAGAACCTGACACCAAACCACCGAATTAAACGCTTACAAACAGCTCAATAGCAAAAACAAAAGGCAGCAGGATTGTGACTTTGTAATTGCCTTATTCTTCAGAAATTAGCATTTAACGTGGAAAAAAGGTGAGGTTTGCCATGGCTGATTCTACTGTACATATTTAATTCACCATGCCATCATCAATTATCTCACTGGAAACTGTTCAGGTATTTCTTGTCACATTCTAACTGCTGGAATGTTCAGTTCTATCTTTTGTTTCTTGATTTACAGTCTAATTTACTTGCCATAAAATTGTATGTGTTCATGCATTTATCTACTTCACTAAGAGCCTTAGAACCATTTGTCTGAGCATATTCCATTTCTTCTTTGTAATTCAAAAAGCCCTTGGATAAACTAAAGGACACCTCATTCCATAGTTTTGTATTTATGAACCACATCTGAGGCTCCATCCTAATCAGTCCAAAGCCATTCATATCTGATGCATTTTTCTACTTCTTTGAGATTCCAATATGATTTCTGCTTCATCACTTACCATTTGCAACATACAACCATCATATTATCATAGGTGCTCTGCTGTAATATTCTCTAATTATTTCAAATCTGCTACTTTTTTGGTCCTAAATAAATTTTATATGCCTTAAGGACAAGAACCATTTCTCTGGTTACTTTCCAGACTTAGCTGAGGGTCAGGTACATCATACATAGTAAACAAACATCTTCTGATTGAGTTCAATGGTTGCATATTGATCTGGTTATTCACTCACTGAACAATTACTTATTGTACTAAGACCCAGCCTTAATTCCAGATCACAGCTTGTCAAACATCACGTGAATCACCTGGGTTTTGTTTTTTTTAAGATAAGGATATTGATATAATAGGTCTGAGTTAGAGCCTGAGATGCTACGTTTCCAACAAGGTCCGTGGCAATACTGATACTAGTGGTCAATGAGCATACTCTGAATACCAAGAATCTAATCAGGGGTTAGAAAACATTTCTTGTGAAGGGTCAGATAATAAATATTTTAGATTTGTTGGGCTATACGGTCTCTGTCACAACTAGCCAATTCTGCCTTTGTAGTGCAAAAGTAGCCATTAAAGTAAATAAATGGGCATGGCTGTGTTCCAGTAAAACTTTATTTAGAAAAATGGGTGTCTAGCCAGAATTGGTTGGTAGGCTGTAGTTTGCTTACCCCTGGCCTAGACAATGAGGCTACCTAAGACATGGACCCTTCCCTTATGAAGTTCAAGTAGGGAATATCTACAAGCATTTAAATTCTAAAGTTTCAGGAAAATGAAATACAGATATCTTAATTTTGTCAGGTAATTAGTAATTTGCTGCTGGTTAACAACCCACCTGATGTGAATTAGCTTGGATTGATCTCTCTAGGGTTTTGCTACACTAGCAAAATAGAATATTGATAATTTTCCAGTATATCCAGTCCATGATGCAACTAATCAGCCAATTTCAGGTAGGCATATATTCTTCTTTCTTTCTTTCTTACTGTGTTGTTCTTATTTTGTCTTTTTGTTCTTAAAGATGACATTCACTTGACTCACTCACCCCTAGGGAGTAATTTTATATGGTTGAGAACATTTTGCCTTTTCTATTGGTCCAGCATATGTCCAAGAAATTAACCCACATTGTAATTTCCTTGTTTTTTCTTTATTCTCTGTCTTTTGCATTATTTCCAGTCTGTCCTTTCTCCTTCCATTCTTAGCTCTGAAAATCTGCTAAGTAAATGTCAATAGCTATACATACATGACTATTTCCTTATTATGATTGATTTCCTGAAAACAATCAACTATATAGATGGCCAATTAACGTGGAGAAATAGCTGCATGTTACAGACAATGTTTTAATCACTGGAGATGATCCCGGAAATTCAGTATTGATGTTTTTTGCATTCATATGTTTCCCTCTCTCTCTCTCTCTCTCTCTCTCTCTCTCTCTCTCTCTCTCAAGTTAACAGATGATTATTGAGCATAAACCATGTTTTGAGTCCCACACGAAAGCAGAAAGGAGGTGAAACCCATCACACTAAGTGTCCCAGCATTCTGGGCTCCATCTTTTCTTTAATTTCCAACTGACCATGATTTGCTTCCATGTGACTATTCCTTCCTTCCTTCCTTTCCTTCCTTCCCTTCCTCCCTTCCTTCAATTTTTGGCTGCGTTGGGTCTTTGTTGCTGCGTGCAGGCTTTCTCTAGTTGCAGCAAGCGGGGGATACTCTTCGTTGTGGTGCATGGGTTTCTCATAGCAGTGGCTTGTCTTTGTTGCAGAGCACAAGCTCTAGGTACATGGGCTTCAATAGTTGTGGCATGCAGGGGCTCAGTAGTTGTGGCTCGCGAGCTCTAGAGTGCAGGCTCAGTAGTTGTGGCGCACGGGCTTAGTTGCTCCGTGGCATGTGGGATCTTCCTGGACCAGGGATCAGACCCGTGTCCCCTGCATTGGCAGGCAGATGTTTAACCACTGTACCACCAGGGAAGTCCCTACATCCAACTTTTTCTCTCATCACTCTGGCCATCTGATAAATTGTCACCACATGCCTCTTTTTTTTTTTTTTACTTGATTCATTTTGGACAAAGCTTTTCCTTTAATTCTTCAAGCACCACTAACACTCAGTTGCCATTAGGTCATAGGGGAGACCAAAATTTACTGAAGGACAAAATTATAAAACAAGAAAGGAAGACTGAACACCCCATATCTGCTACAAGTGTTCCTATGTTTAGTCCATTAGGCATAACTATTTTTTCAGAAGTCCTCTGCCTGTTCGCTCCTTCGCTGCATCTTTTCAGACATACCTCTGCTCTCCCAAATGGCATCATTTTTCTGTAGCTATTTCCATTTAAATCAATGAATTTTCTCTCCCATCTTCTCCAAGTCTCATTTTCGTTCTGCTCAGTAGGAACCCAAAGTCAACTACTATTATAACCATGTCCTCATCCAGGGAGGACAGCACTTTAGTTGACCCTGTAGAACAGTTTAGCTTCTCATTGTCTCTACTTGTTTCTAGAACAGCCTATGGGATCAGCTTTAGCAAAATCAAAAGTCTATTAAAGTGTTTTCCCCCCAAAATAGCTTTCCTTTTCCGTATGAAATATTCACCTCCTGGTGAGAATTAAAACAGCTTCAGTCAGCTTGCAAAAGAGTGATTTAAGTTCTTCAGTATTTTTTGTTACCTACCACACAACCAAGGAGGAAACTAATTAGAACTGTAACAAAATGTGTTAAAAAACACTGAGATCATAGAGAGGGGCTAGTTCTCCCTGGGGGAGGAAATGAGAAACTAAGTGAAGAAGAAATGGCAAAATATGTGTTCTTGTATTTGCCATGCTAGGTTGGTCTCAATCAAGGAGATTGGTTCCTTGACATATGTTGGGGTGGGAGTGGGTTTGGGGTTGGGGAATTGAGCCTTCTTTTTTATTAATGGTTGTTCAGATGACTATAAAGGGGCCTTTATAATTTCAGGGCTGGAAGCCTGACCTACAATACATACCCATGCTACGAAAGCTCAGGGACACTTACAAAAACAGGGCCAGACTCCAGGATCTTCTTTCAGTTACCGATTCTCAGCAGAGTCCTGTAGTGTGCTTGGGCCCCCATGAGAAAGACCACAAGTACTTCTTCATGAGCCCTGGACATTGTCAGAACATGGACTCATAGTATTTTAAGGTACTGGAGCTATTAGGGGTTCTGAAAACCACTGATACCAAAGTCCTCATTTTTACAGATACAAACTACGGCACCAAAATGGCTCTTCCCTCATCGGTAGCAGATCAAAGGCTACAATCCAGGTGTTCTGCTAACATGTGTATTTTTCCCACTACTTGGCATTTCCAGTAGTTTGAACCTTGAAGGGTACCACCTAGAGGTCTCCTCAACTTCAAAACTTCTGATGACTCAACCAAGCCCCTCTGAGGACAGAAGTCAAATATACTAGGTATTTGGAATGAGTCACCTACAGCTTACCATCACATTAGCACTTGGGACAGCATGTATATTCACAGAAGTAGCCTAAAATACAACTGACTCATCTAAACTGGGCAGACGTGCCATGAATTATTATAGACCAGGATTTTTCATCCTCAGCACCACTGACATTTTGGGCAGGATAATTCTTTGCTGTGGAGGTCTCTTCTGTGCATTGCAAGACATTCAGCAGCATCCCTCTGTCTACCTACTAGATGCCAGCAGCAACCACCCTCCTACCCGCTCTGCCAATCTCCAGACATTGCCAAATGTCTTCTGGAAGACAACACTGGCCCTCCTAGACTGACAACCACTGTTACAGACTATGTCAAAAAAAAAAAATGGCTCCCCATATATAATCAAAACAACCTATTGATAAGACAAAGCTGAATTTATTGCTTAGGGCGGTCGGAAGAACCCCAACTTTCAAAGCTCTGACTGTCTTTCAGAGGAAAGCTAATGTTAGAATTTATTGGGAATTGGAAGTTTGATTTATGGTGGGGCTTTCAGTGCAGAGACTTGATTAGAAACATGATACAACACTCCAAGAATAGTGAAAAGAGCAAGTATTGTGAGTATTGTGAATATTTTGACTTGAGGGATTGAAAGAATCTTGGGGTACAAACTGTCAGTTGAAAAGTTGATAGGTCTTTTGGGAAGTTCCTATAGTGAACAATCAAACCATGTGCATGAGAAGGAGAGTATGGGAAACAAAGCATGCTAAAGGAGACAGAGGAAGAGCAAAGTGATGTCAGTGTAGAGAGCAGGGTGTAGTTTTGGTTCCTAGGGTCCAGACCGAGTGTGCGGGTGGTTTAGGTTCTCAGCTGTCAGTGTTAGAACGGTACTGAGTGAGTGCTCTACCACGGGCCTCACTTAGAGTTTTTAAAATATTTTTAATTGGCCCTAAAAAATACCAAAAGTTCCTTCTGACCCTGCATGGCATACATTCCTCACACGTGCATTAGAATGCCACAGTCTTAGACACTGGAGGAGAGTGTGCAAACACTCTGAGTTTCATACTTGCCCATTTCTAGTCTGCTGGGTGTAAGGCATAACTATGAGTTACCCACGTTTCCAGACTCCATAGCTTTGTTGTCATAAGGATATAGGCTTTTCATGGAGTCACTCATGCTTTAATTAAATGAATGGTTTTTTTAATTTAAATTTTAACTACACTGAAACCAATGCCCCAAATCTAGCTCTGATGTCGCTGGGTCTCCACGCCCTGCCTTCCGGCAGTCTGATTCAGATTCTTGCCAAAAATATTCTAAAGATGCCACAGCTTTCCTGCTCCCATCCTCTTAGAGTGTGCAATTCCTTCAGTGATGCATATGGAGAAGAGTTTCAGGTCCAGGCTCTGCAGATAGATAGCCCTGAGTTTAAAGCCCAGCTCTACCACACACCTCATATTCCTTAACTTGTTTACTTGTGAGCTCTTATCTGTAAAATGGGGGAAATAATACAAACTCTTTCATAGGGTTTTTGTAAGGATTAAATAAATTTAGTGTTAGTGAAGCATTAAAGTAGACATCTGTTGATTTGGGATTATCCAGCATCTATTGAACCTATTTCTGCTATTAAACCCCAGATTTTTCCCTGGAGAATCACTGGTCCCTCATTCCTAGCTCATAAATTTCAGTTAGGTCTCAACCACTTCTTCCAGGGGTGAAGCATGACCACTAGGTATAAACTAATCTTCTCACTCTACGACATTCTCTACTTGCCTCGGAGACCAACAAAATGATCAAAACTAGGCCAAACAGCCCATCAGAGTCAACCCCTAGCTTTTGCTCTAATTGTAGGAAAGTGGCACTTGTCATTAGGTTCAAATCAAAGATGTGAAGCTGAGCTGCCACAGTCATCCCAGCCCTCAACTCTCCTTTCCCCAACATAGCCTGAGATGGACCCAATCCCTTGTTAGATCATTTCAGCCCTTAGTCCAGTGGTTTGATACCAATTCTATCCATGGCTTTGCAGTTATGTGACCTGCGAATTGCTTGTTTCATTTCTCTTACTTGCAACTGCAAGAATCAGAGCTGACACAGTGCCTGGCAAATAGTTCTTAGTAAATGGTTTTACTAGTATTATCTATAATAATAGATTTTATTATATCTTCCAAGGCCTCCATCTTCAATTCGAACAACCTCTATGTAAATATCCAGAAGAAAATGTCTATGGATCACAGAGGCAAAAATGCATGTCATTGACGGTTTCTTAGCTACAGACAGATACTTGCTGGTTAGGGAAATGAGAAGGGAAGTAAAAATTACTTATTGTTTCTGTACTAAAACAAGCTTTGGAAAAGGAATTTGTCTTGTCTGATGCAAAATTACCAAAGATTTAGTCAGAAGACTCCACTTTCTGGAAACGTCAAAAGTGTAAGAGTCATCTGTTTATAATCTCAAAAGAAAGCAGTGCTTATTAATTGCATTATTGATTTGTGCCTTTTCAGCTTCTGAGTCTTCTTACAGAAGTAAGAGAATAATGCACAATTAGCTTCTCATTTAATAAATGCACCAATTTCCTTGATGTTGAATCCTATATTGGAAATTCTTAACATTCGAAAAGAAACTTGAGGACCAACTTCACTTTATTAGTAGATTCATTTGTTAATTCTCTGCCTCATTCTTTTTCCTGATTCTCTCACCTAGGTTCTATCTGTGCACTTGGTAGCAGTTCTTTAGTAAGAATCACAGATTGTAAAGAAATTATGTATGGAATAATACATAATTTCATACATAAAGGGTATGTACGTGGGGAGGGGGATGGGAAGGCGGGTACTGGAAACAGATTAAGCTGAAGGCATTTGTTAAACTGACTTAAGCAAAGAAACCAAGTTACTCATTGTTCAGTTACCAACAATGTACTAATGTATTAACGAGAGACAGAAACTTTCCAGATATTAAATGCAGACTGGGTCTCACTCTTCAAATGAGAAAGCACAAAGTTTCTTAGGTAATGCTTTTCCCAGAAGACAGTAACCTGTGTCTTAGAAGGCTTCACTTACAGTGAAACACACTAGCAATTCCCGAATTCAGACATGGCTGAGGAGACCTCAGTATACAAAGAAGGGCAGAAGGCAATATTCTTTGCTTTTAGGACTCCTGAAAAAAAAACAGGAAATCATCCTGTATTTCACCCAGCTTGCAGGATAGTACCATCTGTGAAAAGAGATAGCAATGTTCTGCCCGCCACCATGGCCTTGGTGACAGAATCCTGTATTTACAACTGAGGAATGACTCTGGATTCTCCACAGGATGCATTGTCAAAATAAAGCCATTCTTTTTTTTTTTTTGCGATACACGGGCCTCTCACTGCTGTGGCCTCTCCCTCTCCCGTTGCGGAGCACAGGCTCCGGACGCGCAGGCTCAGCGGCCATGGCTCACAGGCCCAGCCACTTCGCGGCATGTAGGATCCTCCCAAACCGGGGCACGAACCCGTATCCCCTCCATCGGCAGGCGGACTCTCAGCCACTGCGCCACCAGGGTAGCCCTAAAGCCATCTTTTATAGGCACATGTGTTTTGCTCTCAGTCATGGAATGGAGTCCTCAGGTACTCTCTTCGGTACTAACCACAAGATTCTATAAGTTTCTAGTTTCTAATTAACTTGGAATTGCCCATTTAAAAATGGTTAAGTCAAAAGCATATTATGAAAGGGTAGGATGACATTTCCTGTAAAGCCTATAAATCTTAAGGCTCAGATTATAGCTTTGAATTATTCAATGAATTCTGAGTTTTAAAAGTTTAACACTTCTTTGGCCAGGGATTTTACTTGTGTATGTGTGTATGTGTGTGTATGTGATATTGTGTTACATAATAATAAATTGTTGGGGAGGAGAAAATGTCCACCTCTACCCTTCTTGTGTTCTTCTGGCTAGACTAATATACACAAGACAGATTAACAAGAGAAAAACCAATTTAATTTTGTGTGATCATAAAATTATGCTCTGAGAGTGACCAAAAGCAGGCAGCTCTTATATCTTTTTATACAAAGAAACAATAAATGTGTAAGGATTTGAGAGGACAAAGAAACTGAAGTTTGAGTGCTTAATTAGTGAGAAATTTAAGCAAGGTTTGGGCCTGAATAGTAAATTAGTACAGTAACAAGGTTTGTTGATACTGGCTTGTAGGCCTGAATTCCCTGTCTCTGGTAATAAGGGTGTCCTTCTACCTCCAGATGCCTGGAGAGCATCTTTCACATGGGAGATTTAGTTCCTGCTTTCAGGAAGACAGAAAGAAGAGTCAGTGTCCCTCTGTGCCACTTCAGTATATCGTGGGGCAGCCTGCCCTGAGCACCAACAAAAGACATGTTGGTCTTTGCCCCAGTTTCTGGCACAGAGCTCCTAAAATGCTTGAAATTTCCTAAGTGCAGAAAGCAACAAAGGAGTGTTTGTTATGTTAATTAGGTTACTTTTGGAACTCACCTAAGGATGGGGGTTGGTTGCCAGTGGAGCCAATCATGTGATTAGAGGGTTGGAACTTTTAGTGCCACTCTCTCTCTGATCTGGAATGTCAAGGGAGGAGAGAGGGGCCGGAGACCGAGTTCTATCACCAATGGCCAATGATTTAATCAATCATGCCTATGTAATAAAGCCTCTATGAAGGACCTAAAGCTTCTCGACCCCAAAAGGACAGGGTTCAGAGAGCTTCTGGACTGGGGAACAAGCAGAGGGGCTGGGAGAACGGCTCTCGTGGAGGGCATGGAAACTGCACTATACCCCCCTACCTTGCCTTAGGCATCTCTCCTATCCGGCTGTTCCTGAGTTATATCCTCTATAATAAATCAGTGATCCAGCAAGTAAAACACATCTCTGTGTTCTGGAAGCCACTCGAGCAAATTAATCAAACCAGAGAGGAAGTCATGGGAACCTCTAATTTACAGCCAGTCAGTCAGAAGTACAGGTGACAACCGGAATTTGCAATCGGCAGCCTGAGTTGAAGGTGGTCACTGGAACCTCCAATTAATAGTGGGTTGGTCAGAAGGACAGGTAGTAGTCCAGGCTTCCCACTGTCATCTGAAGTGTGTGTGGGGGGGGGGTGGCTGGGGGAGGGGGCAGTCCTATAGGACTGAACTCTTAACCTGTTGAATCTGATGCTATCTCCAGGTAGCTAGTGTTAGAATTGAATTAAATTCTCAGATACTCTACTAGTGCCTGCTGGTATCTGAGAATTGCCTGGTGGTGTGGAAGAACCCTCCTCCCACATTGGAATTCGTACTAGAACTTAGTGTGTGTCCAAACAATATGATATCCTAGTCACTTATTTTAAGAATAAATATAAAAGGCAAGTTAGTTAATATAGTAAATTTGGGAGAAATTATATCTGGGTAAAAATCTTGTATCTAAATAGTTTCTGACAAGAGAGAAGCTTTTAAAAATAGAAGAATGTTGGCTGCCATTTGAACATACAAATGTTGATAATTCTAGGTATCATGGTTCCAATAGAAGATAATATAAAGATAATTTATATTTGAATTGGCATTTACTTAATGTAAAAATGTACCTGGTTACTTTGCAAGTCTGTGCCTTCTTGAGCTCAAAAAACAGAAGAAGAAGAAAGAAAAATCTATCTGCTGTACTAAATTAATGGAGGTTCTACTTAATAAATAATCTACTCATAGATAATCAGGAGGCAATTTTATACATTATTTAGCACATCACATTTCAATATAGACTCTTAAAAAATCTAATATGTGCTCCATTAAAAGGCAAAGCTTCAACTACATTGGGGCTAAATTAGTATAATTTTTAGGGGAAAAATAGAAGTATTCTATTAATTTCCTTTATGACTGTAAGTCCCTTGAATTTAAAACTGTGATAATTTCATCAAAGGAAAAAAAACCAACTGGTGAGCATTAAAAGTTATTTAAATATAAAATTGAATATCCATCTAAACAGAGTTTGTACTTCTGCATTGTAGCAGGTCAATTAGAGTTAAATACAAATAACGATGTCTGATTTAGGCTATAAAAAGAATTATTTGAATATACTGCTAGCTCTGAAGTTTTAAAAGGTTTATTAACATTTTATATTATTCACTGTGAACTAAAGTAGCACACCAATTATTTATATGGAACAAAGTCCTTAAAGTGATTCATGTTCAGAGTGACTACTTTAAGACAGCGCTAAAAAAAACACAACATTCTAGGGCTTCCCTGGTGGCGCAGTGGTTGAGAGTCCGCCTGCCGATGCAGGGGACACGGGTTCGTGCCCTGGTCCAGGAAAATCCCACATGCCGCGGAGCGGCTGGGCCCGTGAGCCATGGCCGCTGAGCCTGCGCGTCCGGAGCCTGTTGCAACGTGAGAGGCTACAACAGTGAGAGGCCCGCGTACCGCAAAGAACAAAAACAAAAACAAAACCCACAACATTCTAATATTCTGAATTTAATACTTCCTTAGGAATGTTGCCACAACATCTCAAAGCTTCACCTCATTAGACTTCAGCCTCATGCAGTGAATCTGGTTTTATTTCCCAGTTATCTTTCCTGTGTGTCACAGAACTATTAAGTTGGGCACTGTTCCTTCATCTGTTTTTATTTCACACTATTACTTGATTCCGAATTAGGATCATCTACAATTGAAGCTTCTTTGTGCAAATTACAGTTTATCTGTTTTCCCGGTCCACTTGGTAGCAATGAGGGAAATGGATTGTCAACTTTCTGAAGAGCAGATATTAGCCAATAAGTGCAGGGTGGCCAAAGCTTAGTCTTTGCAGAAGCTGGATCAGTGAAAGAGTGACCAAGGGCAGCATATGAATTTGTGACAGGTACTATGTAGGTCTCACTAGAGTTCTGAGATTTTTTCCCATTTTGCAAAGTCTCAGGTCACTATCCTTCATAGTCAGCTCCCAATTGCCTCTCAATTATTTGAAAATAAACTTTCTACTTCTTAAGGTCGTATAGCATGCAAGTAAGGGCTCAGACCTAGACACAAACCAATCTGGGTTCCAATCCATCAAGTACTACATGGGTCCTCTTGGGTAAGTTACTGAACAGTTTAGCCTCAGTTTTATTGTCTGTGAAATGGGAATAAAATGGTACTATCCTCGTAAAATTACTGTAAAGGTTAAATATGATATTGCATGTAAAGTCCCACGCCTGGCATATATTAAGCATTCAATAAAATTATATTTATTTCACGAAGTGCACATTTTCAATGATTTTTTTTTCAAATTTTACATTAGAGATTCCTTGTCACAAATCACTATTTTTTCCTACAAATGTCTGTGGTAAAGTGGTTGGTTTGAAATACAATAGCAAATACACATTAATTTGAATAGTACAGGCTGCCAATACTTTTGCCAAAATAATAGTTGTAAAACACAGTCAAAAGCAGACTAAAATGTACGGTGGATTATTCTCCATTTTTATTAGCTAGCCATTTCTCCTGTACCACTGCCACAGTAAATTGACAGTTAACGTATTTATAGACATTTGGGCAAATCTGAACTAGGAGGAGAGAATCCAGATTGCTGTTGCAGCCCTGGTCCCGTCTTGGCAAGACTTCGCAGGTTTGGAAATGTGCAGAGAGACTCAAAGTTGCCCCCAGTCCACATGAGGGCGAGAAGAGATGGAGAGGTTAGGGGGAGGACTGATGTAAGTTGTTAAGATGCCTTTTGGGGTGGATGCACAGGACACAAACACACTTCCCTGAGCTCTGTACCAACCCAGACACATAGCGGGCACAGGCGGCAGCTAAATGTCCTTTTTGCTGCCGCACGCCTGTGTCTCGTTGGATCAGGGGTGGACACTGACGTAAACTGCACCAATTAAAATCGCTCCTTCGGGAACTTCTAACTGGAGCTGACAGAGTTAAGTGTCTTTCTTGGTCACTTGAATTAAAGAAATGCAGACTCAGACACTAAGAGCAGCCCTCAGCTACGTGGCGCATAGGAAAGCAAAGGAAGCTTTCCATAGAGTGAAGGATGAGAGTAGAGAAAAAATGACGTGTACAGAATAGGATAGAATGCTGGTCTTTGTGTCCAAGGTGCCCAGTTGTATTTCTTGCCACTCAAGGGGAACAACAGCACATCTTGCCTTGGTTTGGTAGAGCAGCCCGGAGTCAGAATAATTCCCCCCCCCTTTTTGCCTAAACTAGTTTAAGTACATTTTTCTTTGGCATGACCAAATTAGACGTAAACAATACAACTGTTCTTGTCACTTTCCTTTTCCCCACTAATTCAGAAAGTTGACTGCTTCTTTAAGGGATTTTAATTGTTTCAGTCTCAGTAAGAGTAAATTGTGCTTTATGTTCCACATAAAAAGTGCAATGGTTGTTCTTTCAAAACAGAACAGAAAAAGTGTGAATGTGTGTGTGTGTGTGTGTGTAGTAGTAGCCACAGTAGGGACGGGTGTAAAAAATAATACAAAATACATTTAAATGGTTTCCATTATTTTGTGAGTTTGGAGAAGATATATCCCAAAAGAAAATAATATAGATAACCTACAAATTCACAGGCTTTTTTCAATATCACATCCCATTAATTGCAGTAAACTCTCACAGTGACCCTGGGAAGGAGGTTTATAAGATCTATGAAGCATGAGGAAGTCAAGTGACTAACCCAAGATCACACACCAAACAATTCATCTTTGGATATGACTACAGGATATATGACTTTAAAGGCTTAGTATCTCTCCTTTTCTTATTGTTTTCTCTGTATTTCCCCCAATACATTCTATATTACACCACTCCTTTGGGATATTCTATGGTCCAATAAATTTGGGAACTGCTAAATAATCCCTCTCTTAGAAATTGACATTAAATATTCATACTGTATATAGTCTATAAAGAAATGCATTCAACTTTGTTGACTCTAGTGTTTGATTAACACATTTTCCAAGGAATCATTTTAAAGCATTATTAAACTTGTGTTGCCAAAAGGGCTATTAATAAATTGAAGTGTTAATAGTTAATTAAAGATTAGGAAATGTTGAATAGTACATTGCTTATTTTTCTGTGTAGAGCTGACATTTGTTTTGAATGTATCTTCTTATTGTTAAAAATACTAAAATATATTAAAGTATAAACAAATAAAAATCACTTAAAATCCCATGACCCTGTGAGAACCACTATCAACATTTCATTGATGATACTATCATTTATCTCTATTCATAGCTACATGCAATCACCAATGGTTTTGCATAAATCAGATATAATCACAGGATGATGCCTCATGACCATCCCCACCTTTCCTGTCTTTCTCTAACTCCACCTGCAGCAACACACCCCCCTAAGTAACGAATGTTTAAAAATTTGATGTGCTTTCCATGTTTGGATAGGTAAGGTGGGAGGGGAGAGAGACAGAGAGAGAGAGAGAAAGAGGGGAGAGAGAGGTGGTTTCTTGGCAGTGATTGTGTTATGATAATGGGATCATAATATATACATTACTCTACATCTTTCTTTTCTCACTCTCCAGTATAATGTGAAAATGCCTCCGAGTTAAATGGTATAGAAAAGAAAAAGAAAAAAAAATAGCTCCAATCATTAAATAATCCAAGAAAAAATACAGCTTCAGGCATGGCTGGTAACAGGGGCTCAATCAACATTTCTTTCTCTCTCCCTTCTTTTAGAATGATTCTTTTCTTAGATTATTCCCTTGAGTGGGGCAAAAAGCAAGGGCTACCTCCCTGCTTATTTACTTTTGTCAGCCAGAGCGTAAGCATTTTTATCCCAATATTCCCTACACTCTTACTCTTTTTTGCGGATTGAGCTGACTCAGGTCACCAGCGTGTCCCGCAACAAATGCCCTTGGTTAGCGCTGCGCAAATCCCCAATGATCTTTTCCCTCAGAACTGGGCATTCAGCTTTCCCAAATCTGATGGATTGAATTGAAGACAGTGAATCGCCAGATAAAATGTGAGAGGGGCTCGTGCCAGTAATAAGGTAACTAAGCACTCAGCGTCCAAAAATAACCAAGATCCTATAAACATGCTAAAAGGCAGAAGTCAAAACCTGAAAACATAATATTCCACTAAACACCAAGAAAATATATAGCATAATTATAGTTCTTATTCTTCGAGTGAGCTTTCACATGGAATATTGGGATCAAATAAAGCTACTCACCAAATTCTCTCGTGAATATCTTGGTCAGTCGTCACGTGGCTGAAGGGAACAGAGTCATTTCAGCGGCTTTAAGGTAGAGGTGATTTTATCTGAAGTCTACGGAGGAAACTTAAACAACCACATGGCGAGAAGTACAGCAGGTGGAGCTGGAGTTTCTCAAGGAGGTGATATAAGGTTTTATAGTCTCCTAACTGCACATCTCTGCGCATCTGCATCATTCTCTTCTCTGAAGATCAATTTCCTCTCTGTTCTAGGATTAAGGATGCTCACCCTCCTGCTGATAAAAATGGAGTTTCTATCCCCTTTTTTCTATCTTTGTGTAACTTGCCACTGGAATGTTATTTTTTTCCTTTCTGATACTTCTCCCCAGAAGTGTGTTTTGCCAGTGCTTCTGAAATACAAAGATGCCGACTCCAGCCCCCCTTCCATGTGGTCTTTCACTTGGAACATACTCCTGTTTCTTCACGTTCCTCGACTCTCGGTGCCGGTTTCCGTGCATTAAGTGAAGCAGCCACCTTGCTGGTCTGGAAGGAGAGGCCTCGTGTAGATGGACTTTATCCTGCAGCCCTGCCCCGGCTCTCGGCTGTCTCTCAGGCTTTGTGACCGTCCAGCAGCCTATTTTATTTTTCGCGGCTCCCAGTGGGTGAGGCTCTGCCCAGCCCTGTCAGCGTCCTGAAGGGAGGGGAGGTCTCAGCCCGCACCGACTCGGCTGACTGGAAGCCCAGCCTCAGGCATGAGCTTTTAAACGAAGCAAATACGTATGGTCCCGTGGAACCACACACAGAAGCCGCCAGAGCCAGGCCGTCTGGAGGTGCCCCCTGTGCGGCAGCGGCAAATACCAGAGCTCCAGACGAGCGTGGAAGTTCCCGTGCTGCGGACGGGGCTGAGCTGTGAGGGACGAAGGGCTGCCAAGATGGCGGCGCAGCACCCTAAGGCGGCGTCCGTGTGCAACGTCTAGATGGCTCTCCTGATGTGACGCCTTCCCTTGGGGCGGAAGCTCTTAGTCGAGCAAAACGGCGTCTTAGAAAAAACTGGGGGTGTATTTCAGTCCTCAGTCGGTGCTCTGCAAGGGCCAGGCTGCCACGAACTGTATCCGGGTCGCGTGGGACCCGGGATCGCAAGCTCCCCCACGAGCTAGCAGTGCTCGGAGCGCAGCCAAGAGAGCGCGGAAAACAGCCTCGCAGGCGTCTGGAAAGGATCAGTCACCCTCAGCACGTGTTTAATTAGAAGCCACCCCTCAGGCTGCAGCTGTGGAGATAAACGAATAGGCCTTTTTCACAGAAAGACTCAGCGCCTGCTATTCTTGCTCTGCCCTGAGGGTAGTGGCTGTTGAAGAACTTTCCCTCCGTGGCGTGGTTACCCCACTGGCCACCGGAGCCAAGTGACGCAGACAGGTCCCCTGGTGGCAGCCATGAAAACCGGAACCCCACACTCGAGTCAAGCTCTTCTGTGGGAGATCCCGGCGGGGAGGAGCGCAAGATGGCGCCGCCGCCTGCCAGCCTCCTCCCCAGAGCCGCCCAGCGGACCCTAAACGGGTGCCGCATCACACGCCTGCCCATCAGGCTGATGCTCCAGGACAGCAAAGGAGCCTTTTCCCACACGACGTGGCCCAGCGCCCTCAAAACCGCCGTTTGCGCAGGGACCTGAGGCGGGTAAGTCCGGGCCGCCCTTTGAGATGCGTTTCTCAGACCCGCGTACCCTTGTTCTCCCGGACAGCAGTTCTCCTGGTTCTCAAAGCTGAATGTTTTGGGGGTTTGTCCCTCGGGTGCGGGTCTTTAAAAAAAAGTTGTGGGGCTTCCCTTGGTGGCGCACTGGTTGGGAGTCCGCCTGCCGGTGCAGGGGACGTGGGTTCGTGTCCCGGTCCGGGAAGATCCCACATGCCGCGGAGCGGCTGGGCCCGTGAGCCATGGCCGCTGAGCCTGCGCGTCCGGAGCCTGTTCTCCGCAGCGGGAGAGTCCACGACAGTGAGAGGCCCACATGCCGCAAAAAAAAAAAAAAAAAATCTGTTGTGCTGGATGTGGGGATCAAACTCTTCAGTCCTCAGGGAGGAAGCGCCGGGTTTTGAGTTCCCTCCTAAGGGTGGGTCCCGGCTAGGGGGTGGGGTTAGTGGCCAGATGGTGTCCCAGCCTCTCCCACCTGCTTCCATGAGGGGCTCCTCTCTTTTGCCCCATATCATGCATAGGAGTCGCTCTGCCAGTTCTTAGGGGTTTTTTTTCAGAGGAAGTTGTTCCATATGCAGCTGTAGATTTGGTGTCATCATGGCAGGAGGTGACTTCAGGGTCCTCTTGCGTCGCCATATTGGAGGGGAACCTCATCTCCCCGTGATCTTGTAACTCCCCATGGGCTCATCTAACTCACTGTGTTTCTTATTCCAAATTCTTGACACGGAATTGGATTGGGGTATCTTGGGTCATGTATGCTGGTTCCTGTGACAGTCGGCTGTAGATGAGAAGGCAGTTGACATGTTATCCAAGGGATGTCTGCGAGGGGGATGTGGCTACGGAGAGACCGCGGGGCATCTTACGTTGACCAGCAGCAGGGGTGTGAAAACTCATAGTTCTCACACTTCACACGCCTTGTGGTTCAGCTTTCTGGTGCTGATGGCGGACTACCTAAATTTGAACCCTGGGTCCATCACCTATTTGTGTGACTCTGATTTTTTTTTTTTTTACATCTTTATTGGAGTATAACTGCTTTACAATGGTGTGTTAGTTTCTGCTTTATAACAAGGTGAATCAGTTATACATATACATACGTTCCCATATCTCTTCTCTCTTGCGTCTCCCTCCCTCCCACCCTCCCTATCCCACCCCTCCAGGCGGTCACAAAGCACCGAACTGATTTTCTTAATCTCATCTGCAAGTGGGAAGAATGCTGACTGTAGCATAACCTCATAGGTTTGTTATCAAAAATAAAGAAGGTAATAGAGGTAAAACTTAGATTCGTGATTGGCATGCAGTAAGCACTAAGTAAATATTTGCTCTTATTAAAACAGGAGGTCCACAAGCTCTGTGGCTGAAGTGACAATTTCAGACAAAGTCTCAATTGATGCACTGAATGAAATATATAGTGAGAGCTGAGCAAACTGATCATCCACAAGCTCAAGTCTTAATAATCAGAATAATCGGGACTGGTGACTAAAGTTGACATTGAGGGCGAAACTCCCTGATCCCGTGTTGATGACCCCACCCCTGCCTTTGAGCTAGCAGCTGCTACTTTTGCACTAAGGTGACCTGCTCCAGCCTCCAGCGGATTCGCTCTACTCAGCTGCTGAGGCTTTTGCTTGATCACCTTTACGTGGAGTGAGAACTCACCCCACTGAAAAGTGGTGGGTGGGTGAAACCCAACATGGCATATCCTTATTAAGGCAGGGAGTGGAGGCAAGAAAGTCAATTACGGCAGCCCGGAGCCCCCATGCGGGGGCTGCAGTCCGGGGCTGCCAGCCACTCTTGCCTCAGGGCACCAGATAATAACTTCGGAATTGGCACTTGGACGGCCAGCGAGGCTCAGCTTCTACTTCAGAGCGCAGGGACATGAAAGGCAGTACCTTTCAGAATAGCAGAAATGTCCTGAAAGTAGCAGGGCGATGGAATATTTAATAGATATGTTCTCCTGGTAGGTGGGTGTCAAGGAAAATGGTCTTAGGATGCTCATTAAATGTTACCAAGACATTGAGACAGAGATGGCACAAGAGGCCCAAGCAAAACTCAAACACTGTTTCACAGCCAGGATGAGTGGTTGGGTCAGAATAAACTCCAGTAACGCGTGAGAGACTCTGTATTCTGCATGCACCACAGTTATGGGATGAAGTTACAACGAAAGTCAAGAAGAGTTCACTAAATTCACAGATAATATTCTTAATACAGGTAAAAGTTAGGAAAAGCCAGGCTCCACTTGCACTGCTACCCCAGGACATTGGTAGCAACTTTTAATACTGATGGTGTGGTTTGGAAAGGACTTTTCATGACGTGTGTGCTGATGTATAACTTTCCTTTTAAAAATCAACTTACTTGGAAGACATCAACGTGATCATGTAAATAAAATATCAAGCACAGCACCAGGCATATAGTAAACATTCGAAAGCATCAGCCATTTTCTTTTTCTCTTTCTTATGTAACATGCCCTCTGGAGTAAGAGTTCCTTATTTTTTAAAATTTGTATTTATATTTATTTGACGACCGCATATATGTTACTATGTGCCAGGCAATCTTCTCAGTCTTTAATAACTCATTTAATCCTTACAACAAATCTGTCAGGTAGGGTCAATTGTAAACTCTGCTTTAAAAGTAAGGCAACTGAGCTGTAGAGATGCTAAGTGGCTAACTAATGGTGAGGCCAGGATTTGAAGCCAAAAATGCATGCTTCTAGTCACTATTAGTGGCCTTTCTGTTCTTTGAGGACAGAGAAGAAGTGCATTTATCTCTTTTATCTGCACTTAGGCAGTTCCTGACCCATGGGATGCACCCAGTATATGCTTATTGAACATCAGGAAAAGCAAGCAGTACACCTTCCCAAGACTCTGTTACATACCTTTACCACATGCACTAAAACGATTCATATTCTCACTTAAGAACTTAAAAGAGAGAGGGCTTAGTGAAAACAGTAGCTTTTTGCCTGTCTGCTCTACCAGTCCAGATGGAGATTAGAGAGCAAATGTAATCATAAAAATGGGTTGAGTTTTCACACCATCTCTCAGGCATAGAACCAAATATTCAGAAGCTCTATGTTGAATCATCTTGTCCATTTCCCAGGCTGCTTTGACTCTCCATTTGTTTTAGTCCCTGCTTCTGCCATAATGTGATAAAAGACATCTGTTAGGATGCTTTCTTGAGCCTTTATGTTGCAAGGGCCTGATTCCACCTTCAGGTACAACTAATTTAGGACTCTAAGGGTATCACTGATGTTTGGCTATTCTTCCATCTCTTTCACCTGCCTTTTTCAGTTTGGGCTGTGTTCCCAGGTTCTTCTCTCAACATAGTCAACTGGCTACATCAGCTCCGGGTTTTATACATTCTCAGTCCTTTAGCCCATGAAAAAGACAGACTTTCTTATAAACTCTAGCCAGTTTTGTTATAATGCATAGGTTTGAATTGAGTTATATGCCATCTATGAACAAATCGACTAATAGCCACTTTGGTCTGATCCCCTTTGGAACATGGGAATCAAATTTACAGTACTTTGGATCAGGAGAATCTGACGTACTGATTGATTAGGCCAGGCTAAGTGCTCTACCCTTGGGCCAATGGAAGAGATGGGTGACTGCAAACAAGTGCTACACAGGACAGATTGTTGTTCTTGCAGATGCAAACAACCTCCATTGTAAAAGTTTGAGAACAATTTAAATGGATATTGGAGAATTCAAATAGGATATCTAACAGCTCCCACTTTTTTTTTTTTGTCATCCACCCTCTGCGTTTTACAGCTTCAAAGTTTGTCTTTCTAAGGACATTTTCATTTGACTTTAAACTTTCCATTATTGGAAAATCTGTCATGGTCAGGATCCTCATCCATCAAGTACAGGAACAGTGTTGTCATCTTAAAATAGTTAGCAGCCAAGGCTTATTCCCTGAACTACTTACAAACATGTTTTCTCTCTCTCTTCCCAAAACACCAAAATGAATCAGTTGCCTACAAACATGAGTACATTTCTCTAGTTACTAGAGTCACAGGTGAGCCTCTTGGTGCGTTTCCTTTTCCCACACAAGGAAGGCGTGCAAGGATTTTCAGTTCGAGGATGAATTAAGAAGTCACTAAGGTACTTTTAAAATCATTGCTATAAGTATATTTGAGTAGAAACAATGTTATAGTGAAAATGTGTAAGATTTCAAGAATAATGATTCAGCCAACACTTGTTATCCACCTCACAGTCTGAGACATTCTCCTTCCTTTGGTAGGCTCCCGTGTGTCCCTGTCTTATCCCATCCCCTTCTCTAGAGTTCCCATGATTTTCATTATAATTTTACCACATGTGGTATCCCTAAACAATATACTGACTCGTTTTGCAGGTTTCAAATCTAGTTAATAAAATGTTAACAATTATATTTTACTGTGACTTGTTTTTTTGCTTGGTATTATATTTCTGAGAATGATTCATGTTATTGTACATAGCTGTAGTTTATTCATTTTTTCTGATATGTAGTACTTGATTGCATGACTAGACAACCTCGATTTGTCCAATCTACTCTTTTTGTAAAAAATTATTTATTTATTTATTTGGCTGTGCTGGGTCTTAATTGCAGCATGTGAGACCTAGTTTCCTGACCAGGGATAGAACCTGGACCCCCTGCATTGGGAGCTTGGCGTCTTAACTGCTGGACCACCAAGGAAGTTTCTATCCAATCTACTCTTGATGGACATCTATTAACAATATCACGTATGTGTCCCAGTAGAAGAGTGCAATTGTTTCGTTAGGGACTATCCCAGATACTATTTTGCTGGGTCATAGGACTTGCCCATCTTCAACTTTACTAAATAATGCCAAAGTGTGTGCCAAATTGGTTAAAACACTATACACTCCCACCAACAGTGTGTGTGTTCGAGCAGATCCACATATATACCAACAGTGATGCTGAAATACTTTCCTTTTAATTAGATTTTAATTTATAACAATTTTACTTACAGAAAATGTGTGAAGAGAGTGCAGAGAATTCCCAGTATTTCCCATACCAACTTTCTTCTGTTTGTAACTGTAGAAAGATACATTTGTTACCTTTAATGGACCAGTAGTATTGAAACATTACTATTAATGAAAGCCCATACTGTATTCAGATTTTCATAGTTTTTACCTAATAAACTCTTTCTGTCCCAGGATACTATCTGTTAACTTTTACCATCCACATTACATTTATTTGTCATGTCTCCTTAGGCTTTTCTTGGCTGTGACAGCTTCTCAGACTTCCTTTGTTTTTAATGATCTTGACAGTTTGGGGAGAGGCATACTGGTCAGGTATTTTGTAGAATATCCCTCAATTGGGATTAGTCTGACGTATGTTCTCATGATTACACTGGACGTATGTATTCTTGGGAAGAAGACCACAGAGGTAAAGTGCCGTTCTCATCATATCAGGGACACATGCTCTCAACATCACTTGTCACTCTTGGTGTTGACCTTGATCACCTGGCTGAGGTTGTGTTTCTCAGATTTCTCCACTGGAAAATTATCCTTTCCATGCTGTACTCTTGGGAAGGGCATTCCTATGCAAAGCACACTTAAGAGAAGAGTTATGTTCTAATTCCTTGAGGGTGGTGTATCTACATAAATCATTTGAAATTTTTCTTCATGGGAGATTTGCCTATTCTGTGCATTTATTTATTTACTTATTCATCCATTTATTGATTCACACATGTATATATATCAGTATAGACTTATCTATATTTATTTTATATTTAGGTTATAATTTAATACTATTTTATTTATTTTGTTGCTCAAATTGTTCCAGCTTTGGTTACCTGGAGCTCTTTGAAAGACTTTTTAGTTTTGTCAATGTGGGTGAATGACACATATTATCTCCTTAGGGTTTGAATTTGCATTTTTGTGATTCTCTACTCTGAGAATCACATTTGATATTTTTTCTATTGGATTGTGTTTTTTTTCTCATTGATTTCTTTTTGTTCTATTATGTTGGTTACTTTTTTTTTTAGTTATATGTGTTAGACACATTAGTTATTTTCTCCCAATTTTTGGCTTCTCTTTTATTTATGGACTCTATTGACATACTACGTTCTTAATAATAAAGCAAATATTGATCCTCCTCTTTATGATTTGCAACACTGGAAGATTAGTTAAGAAACTCTTTGCTTCCTAAGATCATAAAGGTATTCTCCAAGATATTCTTTTGTATATTGCCTTTCCCCTAGGTGAAATTGATTTGTGTAGTGTGAGGTAGGGGTCCAATTTCTGTTTTTCCTATGTAGATAACTAATTGTCTCAGCACCAATCACTGAGGAATTATTTTGCCAGTGATCTAACAACATTTTAACAGTGTTATACATTGAGTTTTCACATTTGTCTGGGTCTTTGTCTAGGATCACATTCTGTTCCATTCTTCAATTTTCTGTCCCTTTTAGAATATCACGTCCTTTTTTACTAAAGCTGTATTTATTATTTATTTTACTTAGTAAGACAAGTCTTTCTAACTTGTCTTCAGGAGTCACTTGGTGATTCTTTGTCATTTGCTTTAACATATTAATTCTAGTATCTTTTTGTCAAGTTCCACAAAGATTAACAAAACACAAAGAGTTGCTGGAGAATTGAATCTATACATCAACTTGGAGGGAATTGATCTCTCTACAGTATTAAGCTCTTTACAGTATTCCAACCCACGTATATGGCTTATCTCTCCATTAAGGTATCTTTAATATCTTTCAATAAAGTTTTAGGATTTCCTCCGTGATAATAGTGTTTGTTTATAAAAAAGAAATCTCTATATACCCAACCTCTATTGAGACCATCTGGTCCACAGCAGAAACTAAATATATATTTGATAAAAAGAAGAAAGAGAGGGAGGCAGGGAGACAGAAAGAAAGATAAGCAGAAACTGTGTCTTCTAAGGCCTTGCAGCCAAGCTTAAATTCTGTCCAGTAGGTGGGAAATCAGTGAAGAGTTTTGGGAAAATAAATAAATGCAAACATACATGGCAGCCTCAAGAAAAATGAATCAGGGAGGAACAAGACTGAAGGTAGTGAGACCAGGGGCCAGATGAACCATTTGTAGAAAGTCTGCAGTGATAAACAGGGATAAAGAGAAAGTGAGATATTTATGTGTTTGATATGGAAAAATAAGAAGGATTCATTAAAGGAAACAATTTTAAGGAATATACTGCAAACTAATACTTTACAATTTATATCTGAAATTTAAATGTTAGAGCAACTTAAAATGTCCATTCTTAGATTTCAGTTCCACTCTGGAACTTCAAGGACTTGGTCAGTCATTCACAGGGTACAACAACTTGAAAGACAAAGAAGTTCCTATGTGATCTGCGCAAGTCATTTTACCTCAGTGGGTTATTTCCTCATTTTATATGAATTAAGAGTTTGATTTAGATCATTGAAGCTCCTCCAAATAATAAAGGGTTATAATTATGCATTTCCAGCTACAGGAATAACCTTGGCATTGAAACCCAGAACTGGCCTAATAGAGGAGATATGGGTAAAAGGGATGGAAATTCCTACAGATATGGATGAGGATGGAGGAGAAAGTGGTGTCCTACATGTGGATTCCTATCATTAATTTATTCAACGTTTTCATAACTTTTTCTACTTGTGACCCAAGTAACATTCTACCTGCTATAAGGTAGCAGCATAATTAGGCCAATCATATGAATCCTACAAAGGGACAAAGTCAATACCTGATTCATCTTTGGGCTCCCAATGTCTAGAATGGGGTTTTGTATGTAAGTGCCGAATACAGCTGATGTTTCAAAGAGAACAGTTCTATCATTGTACTTGAAAGAGATGGTATTTGTTGGTACATGCTTAGTTGTTCCCTGGAGGTAAAACAGTCCTGCCAATGGTTATTTCTGCATGGGTTCCTGGGATCCCAGCTAGGTACCAAAAGTGTTCTTATTTAGATCTCAAAAATACCTTCAGGTGAAGTCACCAAAATTAGGTCAGCTGATTATTGAAAAAGTATTAGGAAGTGGTGACAAAGGTAAGTGTTTGTACCATTTGCACAAATATCAAACCACCTTTGTCAGAAAATCAAAAACCAAAATACCAGGTAGTTTCTTCTCCATCAGAATTAACTCTTTGTAGCCAATTAGCTGAAGCCAGGGGCTTCAAGCTCTCTGAGACAAATTTCAGTTTTTCTCCCTCTTAAAATGAGATGTTTAAGAAGCAATATAACTTAACATTTAAATCAAGCCAAAAGGCACAACTAGATTTCTTTCAAGATTAAATTGCTGAAGTTTATTTAAACCTAGAGCAAAGTTGAAAAAATTCCACAATGAACATAAAAATACTGACCATCTACATTCTACCATTAATATTTTACTAATCTTGGGTTTGTTTTTTTTTTACATATCTATCCATCTGTACCTCTCTCCATGCATCAAATCTTCTCATGCTTAAGCATTTCAAAGTCAATTGCAGACATCAGTAGACAGCTCCCAAACATTTCAGCTGTGTGTCATTTACTAGAAAATTGTGGGTTACTGCAGTGACCACCTCATAGATTACATATAGTGAGACAGTAATACTGATAGTTTCCCAGAGGGTGGGTTGCTGTGAAAAGACATAAAGCCATTATCAAAGCCCGAGCCAAGATTTCCTGATTCCCTGTCTTTGCTGAGCAACACCAAGTCTTGCTGATCTGGATGGGAATGCTTGAATAGTTACCTAGATCATAATTACTACTATGTATTACAAGACATAGAAGTTATTCAAGCAGAAAGAAAATTTTTCATGTAGGACATGTAATTTGACTGAATCATGAGCCACAAGTAGGATTTCAACTGGCACACCTAGCACAGTGTTCTGTCCAAAGGAAATGCTTAATTAATAAATTTTCAAATCCATTTTAAGATTTTCTATGCATTCGTTCTTCATTCAATACTCGTTTAACATGACTAATCTGAATTAGTGTAAACATCTTTCACTCCCCAAAGCCCTTACTCACTGCTTCTTTCTCTGATGCTCACAGATTTTTCAACATAGTATAAAAAATAAAAGTCTACTTCTTCCCCACATTAGTAATGTGCTTCCGTTCTCTGTTTCTTATGCTGGTGTTTTAACTGTTGGGTGCACATTTTTAACTATTGGGTGCTCTCTTATTTTTAGGAGTTGTGGTTTTGAAGTAAAGGAAAGAGAAGTCTAACTAGTTGCTTCAAAAATCAATAGCTATGCAATAGATGTTAAATAACCTTTTTTGGGGGGGACTGGCATGTTGACTGCCTTTTAAGTGACAGTGTGTGTCTATGCCTTGTGTGCCACCATTATGATTGTTAATTTTGCTTTTAGTTCCTCTAGAGTAAAACCGAATAATTTGGCAAGAGATCCATCCAGAAAGTGCCAGGATAACTGATTTTCCCACCTACTACTGGGCAATACCTTGACATTGCAGTAAGTCTTAGTTTCTCCAGTGTTTGTGTGATGGACTACATGTAAGCTCAGCCACAGCAGGATCTGAGGCTGTTTTTGCCTATGATTGGCCACTCAGCAGCTAGCAAAGGGCCTGGTAAATAGTAAACATTCCATAAATATTTTTGGATGTGTACCTGTTAAACTATGATCTACTCCAGCTACAAAGTCATTTTGAAATACATGATATAACATCATACTTTAATATTATTTTATTGTAAATATAATAGCCTACAATGTATTATAAATATAATAACCTATAATAACAAATGAAATCAAAGCCTACAAGAGTATACAGAATAAGTAGTATGTTCATTCCCTAGGGTTGCTGTAGCAAACAAATTCGATGGATTAAAAAAAAGAAATTTATTTTCTGACAGCTCTGGAGGCCAAAACTAGGTGTTAGCAGGACTGTCCTCCCTCCGGAGGATCTAGGGGAGAACTGCCTAGGTTTTGCCAGATATTGGTGCCTCCAGACAATCCCTGTGGCTGCATTACTCTGATCTCTACCTCTGCATTAACTTGGGCTTCTCCTCTGTGTCTATGTCTCCTTCTATTCTGTACTTTCTCTTTTTTTTTTTTTTTTTTTTCGGTACGCGGGCCTCTCACTGTTATGGCCTCTCCCGTTGCGGAGCACAGGCTCCGGACGTGCAGGCTCAGCGGCCATGGCTCACGGGCCCAGCCCCTCCGCCGCATGTGGGATCCTCCCGGACCGGGGCACGAACCCGTGTCCCCTGCATAGGCAGGCACACTCTCAACCACTGCGCCACCAGGGAAGCCCTGTCCTTTCTCTTAAAAGGACACTTGTCTTTGGATTTAGGGCCCAACCAGATAATAAACCTCATCTAGCCATCCTTAATTACATCTACAAAGACTCTTTTTCCAAATAAGGTCACATTCACAGGTTGTAAGACTTGGGGCATGGCTATATCAATAACTTTTTGTGGGCCACCATTAAACCCACTACTTATTCAATATTTTGTTATGCTCTCACAATGCCTGCCATGTGGAATAATGCAATTGAAGAGAATACTGTGCAGCAAAGCTTTTATATTAACATACTGTATTTAAGGAACTGTTGAGAAATATCACCGATATATTTTTAACTTAAGCTGCAATTTTTCTTTCTCAAAATGTTTATTCTATGTAATGTATCTAGAACTCAAATCATCCAAAAATGTAGCAAACTGTTGCTGTAAAGAAAATTCCATAATTTACCTCTAAGAAAATTAAAACTACCATAGATCTCAAAGTTGCAATTCTAATTAGAGAAATAATCTTTGGGGCATCTCCTCTAAGGAGCTGGAATCCCTCAGCAATTCTTCGAAAATCTCTGTATCTAAGGCTGTTGGCCACAGAGCTGAAATCAGTACAGTTATGGGATACAGGAGTTAAAGTACAAATCATGTATCTGATAGCTTTTACTGATGCTTTCTCCCCTTTATAATTGAAAGCATCAAATGAAATACGTGGATTATATACTTCTTCAATAACTTAATGACAGTTGAACTTGGCACATTTTAAAATTTTGTATGTAATCAGTAGCTTGAATTCAGATAAATTTACTTTCAAGGTTTTCTTCTCTTCTGCCATTTTCTGAGCTACCTCGAGGTTAATGGCTTTGTGGAAACCTAACACAATTATTTGTGTGGCTAGTCAGGAAGCCACATATGTCAGACCAATGGCATGATATGAATTACATTGATTTGTCAAAAACAAAAAAAGCATCATGATTTTGGAGATATGTATTAGCAGATGACTGCACTTTCATTTTATTTGGTGGACCTTGCCCCTAGATGGTGCTGTAGGTTGGCTGACCATCTTAGTTTTTCATGCCTTTCCATACTCTTGTCTTTCGCTGATCCTCCCTAGGTATTTGAGAAAAATGTTAATCAGATGCCTTCAAACTGAAAGCTGAATTTGGTAGGGCTTTGATGTGTGAACATGGGGGTAAGATCTTTTAGATGCACTAACAGTGTGAGACAAGACAGAGAAGCCAAAGTTGTTCAAAAGGTCTGGGCAGAGGAGATCACACATAGAAGAAGGCCCACTGGTTGTGTCACAGCAGGATGCAAAGGGACATGGATAGGACACAGGCAGGGAGGGGAAGGCATGGGTCCTGGGAGAGGGGAGGGAAAATGTTGAAGAAGACTGATGGAAACATCTAGCATGCATGCCTAAGCCTTCTACCATCAGGCACCAAATGGTTGAAATAAATGTCTGCATCTCCCAACTTTATAGGATGGTCTACATGAAGGAGGTTTGTATCCTACTGAGTCCAGCCCACTCTTATACTGATTACAAGTGTGCAATTATAAATGGAGATGAGAGCTATGAAGGAAGTGAACATAGTCCCACAAAGTAATAACAAACATGTACTCTGAGCCCTTGAGTTGGACAGGAGAAGGGAAGGCTTCACTAAAGAAGTGAATCTACACCTGAGATGTAAAGAATGAGTAGAATTCTACTAGCGAAAGGAGGAAATGGGGAAACTGGTTGAGAGAGAATGGCCATATGGTGGAATCAGCATGTGCAAAAGATGGGTAAGAAGTGGGAGCTTGGTGTAGTTACAGAACTGAAGATGACCGGTACAGCCAGATATTAGAAGGTAAGGGGGATAGTGGCAGGACAGGAGGCTAAGGAGTAAGCAGAGCCTGCTGCCTACCTCTGTTTTTAAGCCTTGAATGAGAATATCATTGCCTAGGGAAGGTGTACAGTTGGATGCGCACTCCCTTCTGTGAGTGGTGGAATAGGACGTTGGAAGAAGAGCATTATTCATTCCATCCAACTTGTCAAATACGCATTTTCCTTCCTTAGAGACTTTATGATAACGTGTTGTATTTCTTATAACTTACTTTATTTATCTTAATCTGTCTTGTGTTATAGTTTCTGGTATCCTTGTTTAATCCCCTTCATTAGATTGTAAGCTCCTGGCCTACCACTTTTATAATAAATATTTGTTAAGCTCAAAGAAAAGGCATTACAAATACCAAGTTTATCTGTGGATTAGCAGTAGATCACCAGGTCCCCTGGGCCCTGGTGTCATTTCAAATTGCTGTTTGAAATGTGTGAAATATATTTCCAGTTTTTGGAATATTATATATATATATATATTAGCATTTTTCATACTTACTATTCTTATTTTTGTTTTCCTTTGTATCTTATGACATTATCTCATGTATTCTGTATCCCAGATCTCGTTTTCATTCATTCTTTCATGCACTCACATTCATGCTTGGATTCGTATATACCATGCTTGGTACTAGAAATTATTTAAGGCATCATTTGTGAGAATAAATTAATAGGTCTTCCACCAATATGAGCATATTATTCAAACTTCTGGATCTCAGTTTCCCAATAGTGGTGATAATATTATCTACCTCACAGAATTGCTGTGATGGTTCAGTGAGATCAGCCAGATAAAGTACAGTATCTGTAATATAGAAGTCCTGACTCCATGCGATTATTTCTATGAATGTCATGATGAGGATGAGGTTGAGGATGATGGTGCCGGTGGCAATGGTTGTGGATGGGGTATGGGAACAACTTTGCTAGTTATACAATTGATATCCTTTCTATGTACTACAATTATTTTGGTGTTAACATAGTTAATCCACCACTAGTACTGAGTGTCACATTTCAGGTATTCCAAATCCCACAAATATGTAAGTAAAATCGTGACTAACAATAATTGTTACCATTTATTGAATGCCTACCAAATGCTTAAATTTGGTAACGATTTTTTTAACGTCTTTATTGGAGTATAATTGCTTTACAATGGTGTGTTAGTTTCTGCTTTATAACAAAGTGAATCAGTTATACACATAAATATGTTCCCATATCTCTTCCCTCTTGCGTCTCCCTCCCTATCCCACCCCTCTAGGTGGACACAAAGCACCGAGCTGATCTCCCTGTGCTATGCAGCTGCTTCCCACTAGCTATCTATTTTACGTTTGGTAGTGTATATATGTCCATGCCACTCTCTCACTTTGTTACAGCTTACCCTTCCCTCTCCCCACATCCTCAAGTCCATTCTCAAGTAGCTCTGTATCTTTATTCCTGTCTTGCCCCTAGGTTCTTCATGACCATTTTTTTTTTCTTAGAGTCCACGTATATGTGTTAGCGTATGGTATTTGTTTTTCTCTTTCTGACTTACTTCACTCTGTATGACAGACCCTAGGTCCACCCACCTCACTACAAATAACTCAATTTCATTTCTTTTTATGGCTGAGTAATATTCCATTGTATATATGTGCCACATCTTCTTTATCCATTCATCTGTTGATGGACACTTAGGTTGCTTCCATGTCCTGGCTATTGTAAATAGAGCTGCAGTGAACATTTTGGTACATGTCTCTTTTTGAATTATGGTTTTCCCAGGGTATATGCCCAGTAGTGGGATTGCTGGGTCATATAGTAGTTCTATTTTTAGTTTTTTGAGGACCCTCCGTACAGTTCTCCATAATGGCTGTATCAATTTACATTCCCACCAACAGTGCAAGAGGGTTCCCTTTTCTCCACACCCTCTCAAGCATTTAATTGTTTGTAGATTTTTTGATGTTGGCCATTCTGACCCGTGTGAGATGATATCTCATTGTAGTTTTGATTTGCATTTCTCTAATGATGTTGAGCATCCTTTCATGTGTTTGTTGGCAATCTGTATATCTTCTTTGGAGAAATGTCTATTTAGGTCTTTTGCCCATTTTTCGGTTGGGTTGTTTGTTTTTTTGATATTGAGCTGCGTGAGCTGCTTGTAAATTTTGGAGATTAATCTTTGTTGATTCATTTGCAAATATTTTCTCCCATTCTGAGGGTTGTCTTTTCGTCTTGCTTATGGTTTCCTTTGCTGTGCAAAAGCTTTTAAGTTTCATTAGGTCCCATTTGTTTATTTTTATTCTTATTTCCATTTCTCTAGGAGGTGGGTCAAAAAGGATCCTGTTGTGATTTATGTCATATAGTGTTCTGCCTGTGTTTTCCTCTAAGAGCTTGATAGCATCTGGCCTTATATTTAGGTCTTTAATCCATTTTGAGTTTATTTTTGTGTATAGTGTTAGGGAGTGTTCTAATTTCATACTTTTACATGCAGCTGTCCAGTTTCCCAGCATCACTTATTGAAGAGGCTGTCTTTTCTCCACTGTATATTCTTGCCTCCCTTATCAAAGATAAGGTGACCATATGTGTGTGGGTTTATCTCTGGGCTTTCTATCCTGTTCCAGTGATCTATATTTCTCTTTCTGTGCCAGTACCATACTGTCTTGATTACTGTAGCTTTGTAGTATAGTCTGAAGTTAGGGAGCCTGATTCCTCCGGCTCCATTTTTCTTTCTCAAGATTGCTTTGGCTATTCAGGGTCTTTTGTGTTTCCATACAAATTGTGAATTTTTTTATTCTAGTTCTGTGAGAAATGCCAGTGGTAGTTTGATAGAGATTGCATTGAGCCTGTAGATTGCTTCGGGTAGTATAGTCATTTTCACAATGTTGATTCTTCCAATCCAAGAACATGGTATATCGCTCCATCTATTTGTATCATCTTTAATTTCTTTCATCAGTGTCTTATAATTGTCTGCATACAGGTCTTTTCTCTCCTTAGGTAGGTTTATTCCTCGATATTTTATTCTTTTTGTTGCAGTGGTAAATGGGAGTGTTTTCTTAATTTCTCTTTCGGATTTTTCATCATTAGCATATAGGAATGCAAGAGATTTCTGTGCATTAATTTTGTATCCTGCTACTTTCGCAGATTTATTGACTAGCTCTAGTATTTTTCTGGTAGCATCTTTAGGATTTTCTATGTATAGGATCATGTCATCTGCAAACAGTGACAGCTTTACTTCTTCTTTTCCGATTTGGATTCCTTTTATTTCTTTTTCTTCTCTGATTGCTGTGGCTAAAACTTCCAAAACTATGTTGAATAAGAGTGGTGAGAGTGGGCAACCTTGTCTTGTTCCTGATCTTAGTGGAAATGGTTTCAATTTTTCATCATTGAGGATGATGTTGCCTGAGGCTTTGTCATATATGGACTTTATTATGTTGAGGAAAGTTCCCTCTATGCCTACTTTCTGCAGGGTTTTTATCATAAATGGGTGTTGAATTTTGTCGAAAGCTTTCTCTGCATCTATTGAGATGATCATATGGTTTTTCTCCTTTAATTTGTTAATATGGTGTATCACATTGATTGATTGCATATACTGAAGAATCCTTGCATTCCTGGAATAAACCCCACTTGATCATGGTGTATGATCCTTTTAATGTGCTGGTGGATTCTGTTTGCTAGTATTTTGTTGAGGATTTTTGCATCAATGTTCATCAGTGATATTGGCCTGTAGTTTTCTTTCTTTGTGACATCTTTGTCTGATTTTTGTATCAGGGTGATGGTGGCCTTGTAGAATGAGTTTGAGAGTGTTGCTCCTTCTGCTATATTTTGGAAGAGTTTGAGAAGGATAGGTGTTAGCTCTTCTCTAAATGTTTGATAGAATTCGCCTGTGAAGCCATCTGATCCTGGCCTTTTGTTTGTTGGAAGATTTTTAATCACAGTTTCAATTTCAGTGCTTGTGATTGGTCTGTTCATATTTTCTATTTCTTCCTGGTTCAGTCTCGGAAGGTTGTGCATTTCTAAGAATGTGTCCATTTCTTCCACGTTGTCCATTTTATTGGCATAGAGGTGCTTATAGTAATACCTCCTGATCCTTTGTATTTCTGCAGTGTCAGTTGTTACGTCTCCTTTTTCATTCTAATTCTAGTGATTTGAGTCTTCTCCCTTTTCTTCTTGATGAGTCTGGCTAATGGCTTATCAATTTTGGTTATCTTCTCAAAGAACCAACTTTTAGCTTTATTGATCTTTGCTATTGTTTCCTTCATTTCTTTTTCATGTATTTCTGATCTGATCGTTATGATTTCTTTCCTTCTGCTAAGTTTGGGGATTTTTTTGTTCTTCTTTCTCTAATTGCTTTAGGTGTAAAATTAGGTTGTTTATTTGAGATGTTTCTTCTTTCTTAAGGTAGGACTGTATTGCTGTAAACTTCCCTCTTAGAACTGCTTTTGCTGCATCCCATAAGTTTTGGGTCATTGTGTTTTCATTGTCATCTGTTTCTAGGTATTTTTTGATTTCCTCTTTGATTTCTTCAGTGATCTCTTGGTTATTTAGTAGTGTATTGTTTAACCTCCAAGTGTTTGTATTTTTTACAGATTTTTTCCAGTAATTGATATCTAGTCTCATAGCTTTGTGGTCAGAAAAGATACTTGATACGATTTCAACTTTCTTAAATTTACCAAGGCTTGATTTGTGACCCAAGATATGATCTATCCTGGAGAGTGTTCCATGAGCACTTGAGAAGAATGTGTATTCTGTTGTTTTTGGATGGAATGTCCTATAAATATCAATTAAGTCCATCTTGTTTAATGTATCATTTAAAGCTTGTGTTTCCTTATTTATTTTCAGTTTGTATGATCTGTCCATTGGTGAAAGTGGGGTGTTAAAGTCCCCTGCTATGATTGTGTTACTGTCAATTTCCCCTTTTATGACTGTTACTATTTGCCTTATGTATTGAGGTGCTCCTATGTTGGGTGCATAAATATTTACAATTGTTGTATCTTCTTCTTCGATTGATCCCTTGATCATTATGTAGTGTCCTTCTTTGTCTCTTGTAATAGTCTGTATTTTATTTTTTAATTTATTTATTTTTTTGCGGTATGCAGGCCTCTCACTGTTGTGACCTCTGCCGTTGCAGAGCTCAGGCTCCAGACGTGCAGGCTCAGCGGCCATGGCTCACAGGCCTAGCCGGTTCGCGGCATGTGGAATCCTCCCTGACCGGGGTACAAACCCATGTCCCCTGCATCGGCAGGCGGACTCTCAACCACTGTGACACCAGGGAATCCCTAGTCTTTATTTTAAAGTCTATTTTGTCTGATATGAGAATTGCCACTCCAGCTTTCTTTTGATTTCCATTTGCATGGAATATCTTTTTCCATCCCCTCACTTTCAGTCTGTATGTGTCCATAGGTCTGAAGTGAGTCTCTTGTAGACAGCATATATACGGGTCTTGTTTTTGTATCCATTCAGCCAGTCTGTGTCTTTTGGTTGGAACATTTAATCCATTTACGTTTAAGGTAATTATCGATTTGTATGTTCCTATTCCATTTTTTTAATTGTTTGGATCTGTTACTGTAGGTCTTTTCCTTCTCTTGTGTTTCCTGCCTAGAGAATTCCTTTAGCAATTGTTGTAAAGCTGGTTTGGTGATGCTGAATTCTCTTAGCTTTTGCTTGTCTGTAAAGCTTTTAATTTCTCCATCAAATCTGAATGAGATCCTTGCTGGGTAGAGCAATCTTGGTTGCAGGTTTTTCTCCTTTATCACTTTAAATATGTCCTGCCACTCCCTTCTGGCTTGCAGAGTTTCTGCTGAAAGATCAGCTGTTAACATTATGGGGATTCCCTTCTGTGTTATTTGTTGTTTTTCCCTTGCAGCTTTTAATATTTTTTCCTTATATTTAATTTTTGATAGTTTGATTAATATGTGTCTTGGCATGTTTCTCCTTGGAGTTTTCCTGTATGGGGCTTTCTGTGCTTCCTGGACTTGATTAACTATTTCCTTTCCCACATTAGGGAAGTTTTCAACTATAGTCTCTTCAAATACTTTCTCAGTCCCTTTCTTTTTCTCTTCTTCTTCTGGGACCCCTACAATTTGAATGTTGGTGCATTTAATTTTGTCCCAGAGGTCTCTGAGACTGTCCTCAATTCTTTTCATTCTTTTTTCTTTATTCTGCTCTATTCCACTATTTTATCTTCCAGGTCACTTATCTGTTCTTCTGCCTCAGTTATTCTGCTATTGATCCCTTCTAGAGAATTTTTAAGTTTATTTATTGTGTTGTTCATCACTGTTCGTTTGCTCTTTAGTTCTTCTAGGTCCTTGTTAAATGTTTCTTGCATTTTGTCTATTCTATTTCCAAGATTTTGGATCATCTTTGCTATCGTTATTCTGAATTCTTTTTCAGGTAGACTGCCTATTTCCTCTTCATTTGTTAGGTCTGGTGGGTTTTTATCTTGCTCCTTGATCTGCTGTGTGTTTTTCTGTCTTCTCATTTTGCTTAACTTACTGTGTTTGGGGTTTCCTTTTCGCAGGCTGCAGGTCCATAGTTCCCGTTGCTTCTGGTGTCTGTCCCCAGTGGCTAAGGTTGGTTCAGTGGGTTGTGTAGGCTTCCTGGTGGAGGGGACTAGTGCCTGTGTTCTGATGGATGAGGCTGGATCTTGTCTTTCTGGTGGGCAGGTCCACGTCTGGTGGAGTGTTTTGAGGTGTCTGTTGCCTTATTATGATTTTAGGCAGCCTCTCTGCTAATGGATGGTGTTGTGTTCCTGTCTTGCTAGTTGTTTGGCATATGGTGTCCAGCACTATAGCTTGCTGGTTGTTGAGTGAAGCTGGGTCTTGGCGTTGAGATGGAGGTCTCTGGGAGATTTTCGCCCTTTGATATTATGTGGAGCTGGGAGGTCTCTTATGGACCAGTGTCCTGAACTTGGCTATCTCACCTCAGAGGCACAGCCCTGACACCTGGCTGGAGCACCAAGAGCCTTTCATCCACATGGCTCAGAGAAAAAGGGAGAAAAAAATAGAAAAAAAAAAAAAAGAAAGGAGATATAAAATATAATAGTTATTAAAATAAAAAATAATTATTAAGAAAAGAATTTTAAGAAGTAAAAAAAAAAAAGAAATGAACAGACAGAACCCTAGGACAAATGGTAAAAGCAAAGCTATACAGACAAAATCACACACAGAAGCATACCCATACACACTCAAAAAAGGAGAAAAAGGGGAAAAAAAATATATATATATCGTTGCTCCCAAAGTCCACCTCCTCAATTTGGGATGATTCGTTGTCTATTCATGTATTCCACAGATGCAGGGTGCATCAAGTTGACTGTGGAGCTTTAATCTGCTGCTCCTGAGGCTGCTGGGAGAGGTTTCCCTTTCTCTTCTTTGTTCGCACAGCTCTCGGGGTTCAGTTTTGGATTTGTCCCTGCCTCTGCGTGTAGGTCACTGGAGGGCGTCTGTTCTTTGCTCAGACAGGACGGGGTTAAAGGAGCCGCTGATTCGGGGGCTCTGGCTCACTCAGGCCAGGGGGAGGGAGGGGTACGGATGTGGGGCGAGCCTGCGACGGCAGAGGCCAGCGTGACGTTGCGGCAGCCTGAGGCGCGCCATGCGTTTTCCCGGGGAAGTTGTCCCTGGATCCCGGTACCTGGCAGTGGCGGGCTGCACAGGCTCCCTGGAAGGGAGGTGTGGTGACCTGTGGTCGCACACAGGCTTCTTGGTGGCGGCAGCAGCAGCCTTAGTGTCTCATGCCCGTCTCTGGGGTCCACACTGATAGCCGCAGCTCGCGCCCGTCTCTGGAGCTCCTTTCAGCGGCGCTGTTAGTCCCCCTCTTCTCGCGCATCAGGAAACAAAGAGGCAAGGTCCTTCATCAGGTCCAGACCTTTTCCCGGACTCCCTCCCGGCTAGCTGTGGAGCACTAGCCCCTTCAGGCTGTGTTCACGCCACCAACCCCGGTCCTCTCCCTGCGCTCTGACCGAAGCCCGAGCCTGAGCTCCCAGCCCCGCCCCCCCCGGCGGGTGAGCAGACAAGCCTCTCGGGCTGGTGAGTGCTGGTTGGCACCGATTCTCTGTGCGGGAATCTCTCCGCTTTGCCCTCAGCACCCCTATGGCTGCGCTCTCCTCCACGGCTCCGAAGCTTCCCCCCTCCGCCACCTGCAGTGTCCACCCCCGAAGGGGCTTCCTAGTGTGTGGAAACCTTTCCTCCTTCACAGCTCCCTCCCACTGGTGCAGGTCCTGTCCCTGTTCTTTTGTGTCTGTTTATTCTTTTTTCTTTTGCCCTACCCAGGTGCGTGGGGAGTTTCTTGCCTTTTGGGAGGTCTGAGGTCTTCTTCCAGCATTCAGTAGGTGTTCTGTAGGAGTTGTTCCACGTGTAGATGTATTTCTGGTGTATTTGTGGGGAGGAAGGTGATCTCCGCATCTTATTCTTCCACCATCTTGAACCTCCTTCTTTTTGGTAACTACTTTATGTGTATTAATTTGCTACATACATCAAACTTGCAAGGCAGGTATTATTAGCTCCATTTTATCGTTTAGAAAAGTAAGGCTTAGATGGGAATATGCCAAAGGAACATTGATTATAAACTATGACATCTATATCTGGCTCCATTAAGGAAAACTGAAATAATGGTTTTTGTGTGATTCCTTTGAACCACTTTAAGAAGCCTTCCCCTTGTCAAATTCTGAGAGATCTACTTCTCCTGGGTCAGCGTACAACTTTTCCTAGTGCTTTCACATTGTATTAATATCTTCAGTTTACGCATCTATGTTTCCCAACATTCTGATTCTTCCTTAAAGACAAGGAGGATGGGATTTGTATACAAACCCCCTTCTATTGAACACAGGGTCAGACACACTGAATAAATGAGTGAGAAAGAATGACCAATATGCACATACCCATTCGTATACATGTGTGAATCCTACCTTGAAATGCCAATCCAGTTGTTTAGTTCTAATGACTTAGAAATTGTTAACAATGGTTGGATTAGAAGGCCTGTAGCTATACTCCTGGACTGAACTTCAAGAGAGCCTGGGTTTAGTTCTGAATCATTTTCATAAATACTTGTAATTCCAGATACATTTTTTTAAGATCTCAGTTTCCTCATCTCTAAACTAAAACCATAGGACTAGATTACCTCAAAAAAACCTTCCTTGTTTGGACATTTTATGACTCTGGAAGTTAAAGCAATTCTTCTTTCCTCCCTATGCATACAGAACACTATACCTCCCTATGCATTCACCACCCTATACCTCCCAGCGTACCATGCAGTTAGTTCTAAGGAGACTTGGGTGAAAGTGACTTACAAGGAAGCCTCTCCTTCTCTCTTCCTCTGCCTCAGCAGTCTGAAGCAGTGTGTTGAGATGGAAGAGCAATGTGATGAAAGCAGGGTCCATGTGCCACTTCTTGGAAGGGAGCTACCCTGGAGAGGATTTCCCTGAGAAGGACAAAGGTCAGGTTCAGGACTGGCCCTCCAAAACCCAATAATCTCATTAAGTTGAGAAGCATGGGGATGAGAAAGCGAAGAAATAAAGATTTAAGAAAATGTGCAAATAAATGCAATGCATGGTCACTGACACATAATGGAAGAAAAGCTTCCTAAGATTTTTTAGATCATTTTGTTGCCAAAGAAATCTGAACCTGAAGTTTAAAAAAAATAAAGCCTGTGATTTAACATAAAACTTAAAATGGCTCTTGGTTCATCACTTCTCATGGGATGAGAAAGCTGAGTAGCCTCCAAGAAGAGCATATATCCAATGTCAACTTCAGATGCAGCCAAGAAGGATAATGGGATGAAAGAACACCTAAGAGGATGGAACCAGGGACCATGGAAAACAATGGCAATCTTGAAAGCCAAGTGTTGAGGAGGTAGAGTCACAAGTTGGAAGCAGATGTGAATGTCTGCTTGATGACCATCGATCCATAGCAGCTGAACCCAAAGCAGACATTGTATGAGCCAGAAACACACTTTTGTGTGTTAAGCCTCTGAGCTTTGAGGGTTAATATGTTATCCCAGAACAGACTAGTTTAACTGGAATATTACAGATCTGTCTTCCATTTCTATAAAATACAGTAAGTTGTATCCTACCAACCACACCTTTGGTCCCCGACTTTGTGCAACACAGTATTGACAACTGGTTCTCAATGACCAGCAGATTCTCAGATAAAACACAAAGGAATATATCTCTGTTAATGTAAAGCAAACTAGGGCATTTGCCATCTCCAAGAGAAGGGCTAATAAAACTTCCCAAAACACCTAATGTATATTCAGGGAACAAAATACTTGAAAAAGCTGAGTCATTGTCCTTATTTCAAAACATTACTTGTTATTGCTGTAAACATGAAAAGTCATTCTTCCTCTGAGAAAACTGAAGCCTTTTGTTTTGTTTTGTTTTTTCAAGTCGGTTTAAATCCATCCGAGATTCAAAGTAGGAAACATGTGTCCATGTTTCAGGTTCATTTAGACATAATTGTAAGAGAAGTGTACGTAATTCTTTCTCAGATAAGGGATGTGAATGTGTGTGAGTGGGTGTGATTGTATGTGTGTGTGCATGTGTGTCTATGTGTATGCATGTCCCAGTGACTATTAAAATAAGCCTATTTATGATCTGATAAGTTACTTTAACAAGCCAAGTCCTTCTGTTCCAAGTATTACATAAAGACATGGTGAGACCAAAGCTCGAGCTATTGAAATGCAGCTCGCCTTTTAGTGAGCGTCCAGGTTTGTCACTTAGCAGTGATTAAAAGCTTAGGAGCTGCCGTGCTATTAGTGGTGATGCTTTGAAGGTATCAGGCTGAGAGCCCACTGGAGACCAAGTCCACTAACATGCAAGAGGCCCCTGAGAGTCTATTTTAGAACTCTTGTTTTTGATCTTGCCAAGAGGAAGCACCAATACACTCAACTTTGCAAAAAGTAAGACTCTCTTCCATTTATCACAGGAATCAAGTGCATTGTATTTTTCCCCTAGCAATCAGTGACTTACCTTATTCATCTTTACTTCCAGATGACCCTTGAGAGGTTTGTGGATATAGATAGATGATCAGTCAATGTTTATGAGGCAAAGTATGAATCAGTGTGGCAGACATCAGAGACTCAGCTGAATGTGTAGGTCAGAGCAGATCCATAAGTGGTATTTCAATTATCTTCCTTCATACTGTGTGTTTCAAGTGTGGTAGAGTTGTGGCCGTTCTTTTCAGACTGCCATGCGTGTTTCGATGGCAATGCCACACACACACAGCAGAGTCAGCTTGGGACCCCCACTTTTGACAGAGCAGCTGCAGCAGCAGCATAGCTACCAGTTAGCAAGAGTTTACTAGTTGCAAGGCATGGTTCTTCTGCAAGCTTTAAACTATCTATTTATTTAACCATCACACGACCCTTATGATATTTATTCCCATTTTGTCAGTGAGGAAATAAATGAGCATCAACAACAGCCAGGATGTTAGGCCTTCCTCCAAAACGGTCTCCAAAGCTCGCATATGGGACTGCCACAACCAGCAATAGAAAAGCAGAGCAGAGAGCTGAAAGTAAAGCAGGAAAATTTTTTCTCTATTTAGGTAGAGGCCTCTCTACATGAGAATTGAGTCCTCTACCCTTGCATCCTGGATGAGAAACATCCTTCTTAAAATTAACTATAGTACAGTATGCACAGAAGGGCCTCAGTCACTTGAGACTGAAGTAATTTAACTCATGGTTAGATGCTCTCCTTTCAGAGTTTGAAACCAGCCTTAAAAAGGGCTTGCAAACATATATTTTCGAAATAGCATATTCAAGGAAGCCCTAAAGAACTTAAACAGTAAGTTAAAAACATTTGTTATTTCAAAACAATGATTTCCTTTAAATTCACTCTGGCTTTTAAATATTATGATAACCCTAGATATGCTGTCTTTTAAAAAAATAGAAGTGTTAGCCTGCATCCTAAAATTGCTTGAATTCACATAGCTTTTCTTATATTTGGGAAGCAGTTTAATATGTATTATAGGGGATTGCCCGCAACTAGAAAAGCAAGGCTCAGGGTTTTAATAACCTGCTATATCTATCAGGATGGGCAAAGTTATGCTGCAGTAATATCAATGCACAAATCTTGAAGTCGTAAACAATTCAGTACATTTCTTCCTCGCTTCATTCCATTGAGGATTGGGAAGAGGGCTCAGGTGAACAAGGTCGCTCAGGAACTCAGAATGATGGAGATTCCCTCTGGACATGTATTTCTGTGAAGGCAGAGTCAAGGAGCCTGGGGAAACACATGGTCGTTCTTAAAGGTTCTGTGTAGAAGTGGTACATGTCACTTCTATACACATGTCATTGGCCAGAGTAACACAAAGTCCAACTCTAACGTAAGTGATGTGAAGAAAAGCACAAGCCTCCCCAGTTTGCCATCTTTTGTTTGCCTCTCAAGTGTCTTCTCCACCTGCTTCTGTCCCAAGGAACTTACAGAAACTGTATCATTGGGCTCCCATGTCCTCTGGAATATTGGAGGGAGGAAGGAAAGTCAGGTGAGGGTGTTTAATCCTTGGCCACCTCCCAATCATGTCACCTCCAGCCTGCTTATGTCTCAACCCAAGGCCACTGCTTCCCTCAAGGCTTCCTTCTCTATAGAATTCCCTCCTTCCAAGTTCTGTCCTACTCCTTGACCTCATCCATTTATATTTTGATTACTAACAGCATCTCCACATTTGGACCCTAAGTTTTCAGACTATTAAACCTGTATTCCACTCTGTCTTTATTAATAGTCCCTTTGTAAATAACACCACCTGGATTTATCCTAATCTGGATGCACCGTCTGAACGCTGAAAGGGCAGCAAATAATAGAGAACAATAATCCAGGCTTCTGTGCTGTCCTGTGGTGACACAGTGGTTAGAGCAGGAAATAAGGATTATTAATGATATATCACCCATCTTCAATGGTAATATATCAGAAACTATTCTGTAGAAGAACATATTTGCCAAATAATTAAAAAGGTATTTCTTACCTACATATGCCCCAAAACAGCACAGTAAGAACTGAAAATCTAAGGATATCCTTTAAGACATTGCTGGGAATATTTACAAAAATTATTGTCTGCTCTTTCCCAAATAATCCCCACTGCTAATTAGCCAAAGTGTTTCCTAAATAGTACAAGCAGGAGTCTAAGAGATATGCTTTTAGATACACCATATATTAAACATTGATTATGTTGGGGTTTTTATCTAAAAACCACTTAATCACAGCTTGTCATACTATCTTTATTGATTTGTTACTGGTCACACTGTTCATTAAAATGCCAGGGAGCAAGGAATTCATTTTTAGTGCTCTTCCAGACACCAGAGTTTTATCTCCTAACAGTATAATTCAAGGTCAAGGGTGTTTATTGTGTTTAGACAGAAAAACAATCAAAGTAGCTTGGGTTTAAAAACACACACAGAGAGGGGAGTTTGCAGTTTTTGCTTACCCTAAGGATTGCAGCTTTGATCACAATATGTGATCTGAAGAGTCTCTAGATATTTGCTGAGGTTTTAAGGTTAGGGTGGGAGGGTTTTTTTTTTCCTTTTTATAATTTCACTAGTTGCAGAAAGAGTGATAGTAATTATTGCCTTTTATTCCCAAGCAGTTTTGCTTCCTGAGTGACTTCATTTTAAATTCTGTGATCTATCTCCAAGGTAATCCTAAAGTCAACAGACTGCTTAATTCACCACTTTCAGGGGCAAAGTGTTTCATTTAGTAATGTCTCCAGCCAGTTTCTCACCTAATCTAAAAGTTCTCCAGAAATAAGATGTTCAATATTTTATGTTTGGTCTGTATGAATCCTGGTGGACCATTAGGTATAGCCTGTCAAAAAAGGTGACAAAATGGATACCTAGTCCTCTTTTAAAGATCCTCCACTATGAAATTCCCAGGCCAGAAATTATTAAATTAAATTTCTAGTTACATGCAAATACCAAAAGCTCCCTATAAGTTGATGAGAAAAAGAGACACATCTCTAGAGAAAAGATTGCAAGTAGGCAGTTTTCAGGGAAAAAAAAAAAGGTATAAGGCTAATACACATAGTAAATGATGCTCAAGCTCACTAATAGGAAAGAAAATATAAAGTAAATGAAAAAACGAGATAGCATTTCTCTTGCCCATCAGAATGCCAAAATGTATATAAACAATAATCCACTTCTGAGGATTATATGGGAAAATGATTACATTTGTGCATTGTTGGTGCAAAGTAAATGCTCTCCCTGTTTTGAAATCTAGCAGCATCCTTGGAAATTAAAAAAGCGCAATACCTATTTTTGATCAAGCAATTCCACTTTGGGTGGCTTCTACAGAAAGGAATGCAAAAAGGTATGTGCAAGAATATTTATTTACTTTACTTCCAGAATACTGCAAACAACCTGAATCAATAGGGGTAGAATAAATTGAATCTAATGTTAGCTACAATTCAAAGAATGAATTAGATTCATTAGTTCAAAAGAATGAACTAATTCATTCAATTAGTTGTGAATGAATTAGATTCATAACTACCAAACTGGAGGAAAGGAATTAAAGTATTTTTATTTGAAAAAAAAGCAAGCAAATAAATATATATAACATGATTATATCGTGATAAAAACAATACCCAAAACTGTCTATATGGGTGGCAGCCAGCCTCCAGAATGGCTCCCAGTGTTGCCTGCCCCTTGGTGTTCATGCCATTGTGTAGTTCCCTCCCAAACTGCATCAGGATTGGTCTGTGTGACCCACAAAATAAACAAGTGATGCTGTGTGAATTTTCAAGACTAGGTCATGAAAGACATTGCAGCTCTTTATATAGAATTGCTTTTTTCTGGGGGGAGTCAGCGGCCATACTGTGAAGACTCTCAACCAGTTCAATGGAGAGGTTCACATGATGAGGAACTGAGGCCTCCTGCCAAGAACCAGCCAGGAACTGAGGCCACAGTCAACCATTATGTGAGGGACCCCATTAACGTCTTAACTGCAATCTCAGCAGAAACTTTGAACCAGAACCACCCAGCAGAGTCACTCCTGGGTTCCTGACTCTGTTAAAGTGTGATGTAATAAATATCTTTGTGTTTGTTAAGTACTAAGTTTGTGGGTAATTTGTTACACAGCAACAGTTAACGAATACAATATGGAAAGTTGTGGAAGGACACATCACACTGTTAAATTGTTACCTTAGTGAAGTAGTGGTGGAAATACTTTTTGAAATAAGTTTTAATTTCCATTTTTATGTTTTATTCTCTACAGTTATCTTACAAAAATAGCTAAATGCTCCAGACAGCTTCCCAGGGATTTCTGTATCTGTTTAAACAACAAATACGGCAAATATTGACTGAGTAATTACTCTGAGTCAAACACTGTTAGATACGAAGGTTTAAAAGTAAATAACACACTAATTGTGTCCTCAAGAAGACCACTCTTTGATATAGGAGGTTGAAACTGATATTTATCTTCTCCCATTTTAAATCGTAGTAGATGTTATGAGTGTACATAGAATGTCACTGGAGCACAGGGGATGATAAGGATGATTCTGATGCAGAGAAACTTACCTCTAAGGTACATCCTGAGGGACAAAGAGGAGTCTTCCAAGAAGAGAAAAGCAGGTGGGGTGAAGAGAACATTATTGGAAAATACTAGAATTTGAGATTTATCCAGCTGTGCTATTTTCTCAACACATGGTTCCTTCTGCATGAGTCTTCACTATCACAGAGAGTAAAAATAACCTGAGTTAAAAAGCCTAAGACAGGTTTTTCTTATTTATTTGTATATTGATTTACTCTAACATTAAGGAAGAAAACCTGCTTTGTTACTCTATTTCAAAATCCATTTTGGTGGAATCTGATCATCTAGTGCAAAACTGGAGGATACGCTTGGGGATCAGCCCTTATACAATATATGGCTGATGCCCACACATCCAGCAGAAGTGCTCATTTATCACACTGGATAATCCAGACTGAAGGACTTACAGGCTGAGTGATGTTCCTTCACAATCAGTACCAGTTTAATTGTGCTTGTGAAGCTGGGTGGTTTGAATTAACTCTGCCTTTTGGTTTTCATAGCTGTCTCTGGTTTTCAAAGACATCAGCTCTCATAAGCATCTCTAAAGTTACAAAGAGTAATTACAAATAGGGCTTCTATTTATTTATTTTTAAAGCTCTTATGCCTGCAGAACAAACATTGGGCTCATTTTTTTTTAACAGAACAGGATCTTGCCTATAATATAGGATAAAATGACTTAAATAAGTGAAAGAATGCCATTCTCCCTATCCGCACATTTCATCCTTCAATAATTGAGACATTTGGGACCCATACCTGGTATTTTATTTTTTATGGCAGCCAATTTATACATTTATAGGAAGTCAGAGTTGTCTTTTATCTGCTTTATGCCATTTGGATAGGAATAATGAGCTGGCATTACAATAGGAAAATTGACAGTCCTCTCAATGCAGTTGTTACTGTTACGCCTCTTAAATTCTGGCCACTTATGCTCAGGTCAGTGCAACAGGGAACAGCTGATTTTGTGAACAAGTTTTTTGCATAGATGTTTCCAACGATAGAGAACTGTGGCATGTTTGAACTAGAAGGGGGTTATATAAATTAGGACTCTATAGATTATAAGCAACAGAAAATTCGACTAATTTTAGTTCAGTCAGACAGAGAGTGTATTGAGTTATGTAATGAGAAATCAGGGGATTGGGATCACTTCAAGGAAGATTTCTGTCAAATCTGAAGGGTTCTTCCTGTCCATAGTCTGGTCCCCCCATGAGATGGGTTGACTCCATTCTCAAAGACACTTGCCCGTTATAACACCTAGATGGCTTCTACTGTTCCAATCTGCATTTTCTTAGGTTCACATCCATCACTATAAGGAACCACCTTTTGTCCCAGCAACTGCTGAGTGAGCCAATGTCATTGGCTTTTATTAGATTATTATATCCAATGCAGCACCAATCATATGGCCCAGGGAATAGACCTCAGGCACAGACCAGACCCTGGGGCCAGGGGTGGAGTCACTACCATGAAAGCTATAGAACAGGGATTCCAAACCCATGATTCTGAATCGTTTCAAAACAACACCATTTAAGATGTTGATGAAAAGTATCAAAAGCCCTCAAAGTCTGCATTATAGTTTGATTGCCAAGCTTTATCTGAGAAAATTTGCCATGGACTGAATGATTTTGTGTCTCCCCAAAAAAGTCTGCATTGAAGCCTAATCCCCAGTGTGATGGTATTTGGAGGTGGGGCCTTTGGGAGGTGATTAGAGTTTGGATGAGGTCATAGGGGTAGAGCCCCCATGATGGGATTGGTGCCTTAGAAGGAAATGAAGAGCTCAGAGCTCTCCTGCCTTGCAAGGACACAGTGAGAAGACAGCTATCTGAGAACCAAGAAGTGGGCTGTCAGCAGACATCAAATCTGCCAGCACCTTTATCTTGGACTTCCTGGCCTTCAGAACTTTGAGAAATAGATGTTCATTGTTTTAGTCACCCAGTCTATGATTTTTTTGTTTTAGCATCTTGAAAAAACATAGACTTCCAAATTTGTCTCATTCCCCATGCTTCTCTGACAGTGCCTTATCTCCTGAGCTTCCCAGAATTCCAAGCAGAAAGGAGAAGTCATATGAAGTCTACAACACTGCTAAAATCTTGGACTTCAATATTAGCAGAGTATTTTCAGCTCTGCATACCATTTTCTCCTCCTTACAACCATCTCATGCTCAAGGGCAGGATGTCAGGACGTATGGACTGGCATCTCCTCTTTCCTTTTGACCTTTTCCGAATTCTTCCGCTTGGTGGTAGCTTGTTAGTTCCGCGTTCCTTACCAGGACTGCTGTTGTAAGAGAACTCATGCAAGTGGTTACTATGGTGTCTGGCCAGGGCAGGTGGTTTCGTTCAGTGGTTCCCCTAACATATTGTCTATGCCTGATTTTGTGTTACAGTGACACAGTAGTGACAGAATCCAGCCAGCCAGCAAAGCTGAACATATTTACCATCTGGGCCCCTTTGCAAAAATGTCTGCCAATCCCTGTGCTAGGGCAGTTGTTCTGACACTTTAGTGACAACATTTTGGTTACCAGAGGTGCTATAACAAACAGAGATTCCTGGGGCCCCTCCACAGAGAGTGTGATTTTAATTCCATAAGACTGGGGCCTGGGTTGGGGCCTGGGATAGCTATTTGAAAACCTCTGCAGGTGCTTCTGTGAACATCTTCTGAAGCTCACACTTCAGGAAAAGCATGTCTTCCTTGTAAAACACTCTAAGGAGAAGAATCCTGATACTATACATTTGGAGTTTCCTTTAGCACAGCATTTGTGTTAGAAGGCAGCTTAAGAGCACTGGCAATTTATACAGTTTAAACGTGGTAGAGCTGTATCTCAAATCCAAACAGTCTGACCCTTCAGCCTCTGTTGTTTTCCACTGTGCTATACACCGTCTTATAGTACCTTCTTAAGTCTGCAGAAGCACTGATCCTTGTCCTACATAATCTAGGAGCTGGAAAGTTCAGTCTCAAGTACTGTAGTCCCCAAACTTCATCAACTGGATCAGAAGTCAGTGAGAGAAAACAATGACTGCTTCATTCATCACTACAAGAAAAAGCAGATTTTTTTATTTATAAAACTGCTGAAATGCTTCAAATGTAAGAATGCCTTTATGCCGTCAGACCAGCCCACCACTGAGAGCACTGTTTGATGCATGTCTCTCGGGAGACTGCCAAGCTCTGTAAATGCATTCCAGTTTTTCAAAAATGCCCAGTGTAACAAAGGAAGGAACATTCAATATTTCCACCCATGGAAACATTGTTGATTTTGTTATGCATCTCTGTATTTCAGAAACAGTCATTTAAAAAGCCAACTTGAATTACACATACTTTAAAGGAACTGCACTTCAGCTTATCTAAATAGTTGTACAAACCTATAAAGAAAATAGCATATTTCAGTAAGCAGAATAATCCCAGAAGAAAGTACCAGGAAGAAATTATGCTCTCAGCCATTCTCAGAGATGAGTAGAGAGATTACAATACCTTCCAAGATCCCTTCTATCTCCCTGATCCTATGATAAAAACAGTAGGTGGAAAGAAAGTCTCCATATCCACCCATCAGCTCTATTTGAATCCCTTTTCTCCAGAAATCTTTCATTCTTAGACTTAACAAATGTTATCAGTCCACAATGATATCCGCTTAAAGTCTGAAATGTATAGAAACATGGGTCATGCAGGGTCACTCTTTTGAATAGTTACTAAGCATCATTTACATTGTCAACATTCTTGAAATATTTTAGCTTTTAGTTTTACTCCAGCACATTATTTTTGTACATTAAATTAAATCTGACTTGGAGATCCCACTAACCAGAGTGATAAGGAGTCAGTTCAACTTGTGGTGTAAGGTTTCAGTTACTGTTCTCAGGTTGTCAGAATCCAGGGTCATTGTGCCATGTTTGGAAAATAGGTGAAGAGCCTGTTATCTTTATCTAATCATTGTAACCATTAATATATAAATTTCTCAGTTGGGTCTATTTGAGGTAGACTGGCGCTCTATGTCCACTGCTGGGCCCAGAGCAGTTGCAAGAAAACCATCAGCCACATCTTTTGTGCTTTACGCCTCAGCATCCCCAAGCCCCTGCATCACCTGTGAAGTAGTGTGGGAGTGGGCACTGGTGCTCACCACTCCTAGACTAAACCAGCCCTTTCCAGTCTGCAGCATGCTCCAGGACTCCTGCCGGACTTCTACCTCTTCCCCACTTAGCCTTTTCTTCCATCAAACCCCCTTGTAAGAGAACTCCTTTCTCCTCTCAGCAAGCTTCCAGAAATGCCAATGCCAGCCCCCTTTCTTGTGGGTCCGAGTGAGTAGGTGGGAGAAGAAATTAAAAAACGGTCCTTTTTTCCCCTCCTAACTCATCATGTTCTACCTGCAATATCTATTAATAGCCAAGAATAATGCCTCAAATTTATTGATTATAACTGTATGCTAGGCACTTTACAGATATCTCGTTTAAATCATCAATTCATGAATTAGATACTATTATTCATGCCATTTTGCAGATTACAAACTGAAACCCAGAGAAATTGAAGGCTTCCTAATATTGCATCACTAGGAAGATCCGGAGCTGGGATTTGATCACAGACTATCGGGATCTAGTTATTTTATTCTTGTCACTGCCCATTTGGACTAATAATGCTTAATAATAAAATGTCTTAAGAGTTAATAAGTGCTGAGCATTTACTATGCCCCAGGCAATGAACTCAGCATTCTTCTAGACCCCGAAGATAAAAAAGAAGGCATCTCTGCCTTTATTGTGCAGTGCCAAAGAAAGCACCTGGGGGGTGGGGGTGGGGTTGAGGAGTAAACTCAGAAGATTCTAGTCCAGCCCAGGTGAGCTCTCCTGTCAAGTACTGAGCGTGTGAAAATACTGAACACGTTGGTAAATAAAATTTGGGAAAGTTCATTAAGACGCTACATGAAGAAAGAAATGTAGTATGGGACTTCCCTGGTGGCACAGTGGTTAAGAATCTGCCTGCAAACGCAGGGGACACCGGTTCGAGCCCTGGCCCGGGAAGTTCCCACATGCCGCAGAGCAACAAAGCCCGTGCGACACAACTACTGAGCCTGTGCTCCAGAGCCCGCGAGCCACAGCTGCTGAGCCCTTGTGCCACAACTCCTGAAGCCCACGTGCCTAGAGCCCGTGCTCTGCAACAAGAGAAGCCACTGCAATGAGAAGCCCATGCACAGCAATGAAGAGTAGCCCCTGCTCGCCACAACTAGAGAAAGCCCGCACGCAGCAACGAAGATCCAACGCAGCCAAAAAATAAATAAATTAAGAAAAAAAAAAAGAAATGTAGTAAATTAGAGAAGCAAAGAGTGGACTCACAACCACAGCTCTTCAGTTATTTCCTTATTTTTGAATTTTTTCTCTGGGTATTAAAAGTGTAAAGCACACAATGTCTCTTCTTAGCTTTAAACCCTGCAATATCTGTCCCATGTATTTGAAATTAAATGCGAATCCCTTACCATGTTCTGCTAGACCCACCACGGTCTGGTCCCTGCCTACCTCTTTGACGTCAGATGTCACCTCCAACACTCCAACTCCAAATGTGTCTGCCTCTGCCATACTGTTCTTCAAACATAGCATTTCCTTCCTAGGGCTTGGGTATTTGTTATTTGAGAATTTCATCTCCGCTTTCTCTTCTTGATCAGCTGCTTCTCATCAGTTAAGTATCAGTTCAAATGTTAGCTCAAAACATTTAGGTCCATACGTGTTGTTACCAGTGGCATTATTTCATTCTTTTTGATGGCTGAATAATATTCCATTGTGTGTATATGTATGTGTGTGTGTGTGTATATATATATATATATATATATATATATATATATATATATATATATATACCACATCTTCTTTATCCATTCCTCTGTTGATGGACATTTAGGTTGCTTCCATGTCCTGGCTTTTGTAACATTGTAAATCAACTATACCCCCCTCCAAAAAAAAGAATGGTGACGAATACCAGGGAAAAATGTAAAAAAAAAAAAAAAATCAAAAACCAAAAAACCTCTCTTTGTTACCCAGTCTACTGTGACACTGCTGTACCTTCTTTCACTCATTCATTCAGATGGTGAATGTTGAGCACTGTGTTCCAGTACTGGTCTAGGCCCAGAGGATAAAGCAGGGCAAAAACTTGTCCTACTACTTGCCCTATAATATTTATTTCCTAGTGAGAGTTTTGGACAATAAAAAGGGAGCAAGGAGAGTTACTGAGGAGTATTGCTCTCCTGACTTGCTCCTTCTGGCATTGCCATGAGCTGGCTACATGCCTGGATGAAAGGTTACAGCTCTTGTGGGCTGGTCCTCACCACACAGCCATGTGCCAAGTTCCTATAGTTGTTTCTTCCCTTTGAGTTCCTCCTCATTAATCCCAGGGTACTACATTTTCCCTTGTAGTTTATCTCTAGCCTGTCTGTACCTTTTTAGTTACTTTATTCAGATCCTTAAATTACTCAGTATATGAGTGCCCGGAGTCTGAGTACTATGGAAGACCTCATTGGGAAGATGGTAATTAGTCAGAAACCTGTAGGCAAGCACACAGAGGGATATCTAGGGGAAAAACAAATTCTGGGAAAGAAGAACAGCAAGTGAAAAGAGCTTGTGTTAGTTTTGTTTCCTGAATAAAAAACTAAAACGAACACAGTGGCTTAAAACAACATACATGTATGATTTCATAACTCCCATAGATCAGAAGTCTGGGCATAGTATGATTGCGTTCTCTGCTCAGGGTCTCACACAGCTGAAATCAACGTGTTGGCTGGGCTGCTGTGTCATCTGAGCCTCAGCATCCTCTCTCAGCTCATTTGGGTCTTTGGCAGAATGCAGTTCCTTTCGGTGACCAGACTGAAGTCTTTTTTTCCTGCCGGCTGACAGCTGGGGGCTGCTATTAGCAACAGGAGGCCACTCTCATCCACTGCCACGTAGCCCCCTTCTTTTCAAAGCCAGCTGCAGAGAACTCCTCAAACGCCAAATCTCCCTGGTACTTTGAATCTCTAACTTTCTCTGTCTCTTACCTCTAGATCCAAATTTAAAAGCTCATGTAATCGGGTGCAGCTCACCCAGATAATCTTTCTAACTTATTCTTTTTTTAATCTTTCTAACTTAAAGTCAGCTGACCTGGGACTTTGGTTACACTTGCACAGCCCTTTCATAGCAGTGCGTAGATGGTTGTTTGATTAGGTAATCAGCAGATGGTGTGTGTACATCCGGAATCTTAGGGGACCGTCTTGGAATTCTGCCTACCACAACGGCTAAGGCAAGAGCAAGCCTCCTGTACTTGAAGAATAACAAGAGAGCCGGTGTTCTAGATCAAGGTGGGCAGTGAGAGTGGGTGCTCAGGTCACAGAGGTGGTGGGCAGAGGAAGGGACGGTAGCTGATGAAGGCCTTGAAGATAGGCCATTGTGGGGCTTTGGCTTTTTCTCTGAAATCAGAGCCATTGAACTGAGTAGTGTGATTTGATTCATGTTTTAGAAATGCATAAAAATAGACTACTAGTAAGGAAGGTGAGGGCTGAAACAGACCATGAGGAGGCTCCTGTGACAGTAGAGGTGAAAGAGGATGCTGGCTTGGACCAGGGTGAGAGTGACCGGTGTTGAGGAGTCCAATTCTGGATATATTGTGAAAGGGGGCTAATAGTTTTTACTAACGGATTGAATGTGAGCTGTGAGGGAGTGAGGAGTCAGTGTTTTTACTTCACCCCACTACCACTCTCTTAAAATATCTAATTTACGTATTTATTGGTCTCTTAAAATACTTGAAGTAGTTATTCCCTTATTGTCTGTTGGCTCTTCCTACAAAGAAAGCTCCATGAAGGCAGGGACACTCTGGTCCATTGCTGCATCCCCAGTGCCTGGCACAGAGTTTTGACAGAATAGACACTCACTAGATACTTGCTGAACACATGAATGAATGAATGAACAAATGAATACGTTATTCCAATATAGCAGCAATGGAAAGTACACATTTCCTTTACTACTCCCCATGGATTCAGATCTGAACTAACAAAGTATTTCACTCCAATGAATACTGGCATCATCAGGGAAAAATAACTTTTTTCCAAATGTTTACTTGACTTACCTTTTAGGTTCTCTCAAGTGTATCCAAGGTGTTTCACATCTCAATTTTCTCCTCCATCTCTTGTTTTTTTCTCTTTTTTTCTGTTTCTTTTTTTTTTCTTTTTTTAATCTCCAACAGTCACAGTTTTCAGTTTTCAATTTTGTAGACTTTCTGATAGAGAGTTCTCTAAACATAATGTGTTGCTGGTTTTCAAGGTAATGTGTACTCGGTTCAGTTGTGGGGCAATGTGAGTTCTACAGACAGAGGAATTTCAGGACAGCCTTCCCACAGTGCACTTAGAAAACCACTGAGGCCAGAAGGGATGATGGGTTAAAGAGGCCAAGGATTGACTTAGGCAGTAGAGAAAAGAAAGTCTGATAAGTTGTAGGAACACCAGGCAATGATTAAAAAAAAAAAAAATCCAGCCTAATAAAGCCTTTTAACTGGCAATACATAGGAGCCATTAAAATCATAAAGTGTTCATTGTAAGGATATTCACAGCAAATATGTAAAGTGGATTATGGATAATGAAAAGGGATTGTGCAAAATCCTATGTTTTCTCATTTTTCATGAAATTTAATGTGATTTCTGATTTTAAAAATAGACAGTGATCAAGAGTACAACAAGATTTCTAGTCCAGAAGTGAAAGAGTCCTCAAATGAGTGATACTGGACTACCTGTTATTTGTGGAAGTGAGTAATGGTTTACAAAACTTTTCTGAATGTCTGGTGATGGTATGACAAATTCTCCCCTTCTTTAAGGTCTGGGTGACAATAAAGTTGGCCTTTATGCACAAACAGGTTAGAACACTTTATGTGCTTAGTTGTTAAACCAGTTTCTGGCTTAACTGACTGAATAGAATGCCTAAGTGAGGCTGTCTTAAAAGCTATGTGCGTCCCTGCAAATGTGCTCAATGCTGTGGGTGTGTGGGTACCAACGGATTAATAAGCTCCCACCTGAACACAAAGAGAACTAGCCGCACTCAGGGTTATGCTCTTTGACCTGGAGGCCAGGAGCCATCTATTGTCTACTTCTATATGGACAGCCTGTGTTCTCCTCTGGTATGTCTTGTTTCCTTAAGCCCCTGATATTACAACAGTAAGTTATGATCACTGAGAGGTAGAGAGAAGGTAGGGATGGAGTAAAGGAAAAGAAAGGATGGAAGGGAGGGAAGGAAAAAAGGAGGCGGGAAGGAAAAAAGGAGGCAGGAAGTCCATGCCTCAAATGTGGGACAAAGAGAGTCAACCTTGTAAGAAACTCAGAATACTCTCTAGCTTTTAGGGTCAATTTAGCTCTTAACCAAGTCAAAATTAGTATGTGAAGGATGAGCTGTGCAGAGGAATCACAAACAATCCCTTTGTCTTTGAACAATTCCATTTGGTTGTCAGAAGAGAGCAGAACAGATTGTGTTCTTTGGGTTGCAATATTAAACACCAAAGGCCAACCTTAGAAAATGTCAGGAAACATGTCATTTCAAGACCTGCAGTTTTTCCAATCCCGTTATACAGAGCACCTTCAAGCTGTGTAATTCTTTTAACTTTGCAAAGGTCACACAGTGAGAGCTGGCCGTGTTAAAAACAGGCTCTCTCATTGTTAAGGATCCACAGAGATATATAAACACTCTGTTTGTGTGTTCTTTAAAAATACTCAATGGGAACAAACACTGATAAGACTTGACTGGTGGGGAAGCCGCCATAATTTTCCTTAATGCCTGGAACAACCAGGGAGTTCATTCTCTTCTTTTTCTTTTCCCTTATTCCTCACATCCCAACCATTTCTAAGCCTCATCCATTTTATCACCAGATATCTATCTTCTTTTCTTCATCACCAATTCCACTACTTTAATTTAGACCAGGTTTCCAAACCTCTGGCCATTGATGCTCCTGAAAATTTATAAATTATCTACATGTTTATTTATAAATTTATTTGCATTGCATTGGTTCCTGAGGTGCAGTATTCTCCTGGTTTCTTTTCTGCAGTGGTTCCATGCAGACATACAGCATATCCTCTAATCTAATCATCAGTGTTCTTTGGCATTCTGTCCCAGGCCTTTCTTTCTAACCCTATACATTCACTTTGGGACATCTCTTCCACTCTCAGGGCTTCTGTATGTTGCAGTGTTCTCTATGTTGATAGTTCCTGGATTCTTATTTCCAGTCCAGTTTTTCTTGCTAAATTTCAGATCTATATATTGAATCCCTACTTGGCTATATTAAGTATATACAGGCATTTATACTTGGATATCTTATAGGAACCTCAAGTTCAGTGTGAGCCAAACTGCACCCATTATCTTATTCTCAGATCCAAAGTCCATCCTAAGGAAGGTCTTCCTTTTATTTTGTGGCACCAAGACCAACCCAGCTGCCCCATCTGAAAGCCTGGAACTTATTCTGACTCTTTCATTGTCCTCAGCCCTGACATCTAATCTGTCAATAAACATGCCCTGTACATTATACCTCCAGATTTCAGAAATGCCAACTTTTGTCCATTTATCCACTGCTACCGTCTTCATCCAAGCCACTCTCATCTCTGGCCAGGATTGTCCTTAGAGTCACCTCACAAGGCCCCTGATTCTAGGCACACTCCACGGAGATACATGTGTCATCCTGTGACCACAAGGGTGTTCCTACAGTGATCACATTATTCTCACAGCGCTTAACCTCTTGGCTGGTTTCCCTTTCACCTTTGGGCCCTACAGATAAATCTCCAGATTTATTTCCCACCACCCTGTCCTCTCCACACAATGAACTGCTTTTGGTTTCTCAAACGTGTGTGTCACTTTCTCCCTTACCTCTGGATCTTCACATTTGCTGTCCTCTGTAAGTTGTATGCTCTTCTTACATCTGCCTTCACCTGGGTGACTCCAAATTAGTCTACAAGTTTCAATCTATACTTCATTTCCTCTGAGCGGCCTCCCCTGAACACTTGATTGGCTTCTACACTTTTGTTGGTATTTGGTTTTTGGTCTAGTCCCTGGTCCATAGGACAGAAACTGTATCTACTTCTTTACTGCTGTTAACACCAGAGCCTGGCATAATGCTTAGAAAACAATAGGAGCTTAATAAACATATGTTGAATTAATCAATCAATTAATTTATATGTTTATTTTCTGTCTCTTTTATGAGACCGGCAGATTTGTAAGGGCAGGTTATGTAACTCTCACCTTTGGGTCCCTAGTACCTTGCACACAATAGATACTCAATACATATGTATTTAGTGGATGGATTCATGGATAAATGGTTGGTCCTACAGAAACATTTTCATATTTTTGGAAAATGTTCCCGATAGTCCTTTTTGGAGATTTCACAGTAATGCACATAAGAGGTAACCTCTTATGATGTTAAAAAAAAGTCAAAGGAAGAAGGAATATCAGTAAACTCTATAAGTAAGCTGAGGATAAAAAGTCATTTTTTCGCCAACCAAATTACATCTTTATGCTTGTTGTAAAATATTGCTATTGTGAAATGTATATTAAGATGGTTTTTTTAATTCTGTCAGGCCACTTAGGTCCCGTACTAAGCTGCCCTATTCACACCAAGGAGGAAATGGGACTTTGATGATGTCTGTTTCTTGTTATCTCTGGTTAAAAAATGGGGCCATCTTAACAGATGAGAAAGAGAAAGAGAGAGAGAGAGAGAGAGAGAGAGAGAAAGAAAGAAAGAAAGAAAGAGAGAGAGAGAGAAAGAAAGAAAGAAAGGAGGGAGGGAGGGAGGAAGGAAGGAAGGAAGGAAAAGAAGAAAAAGAAAGAAAGAAAAAGAAAGGAAGGAAGGAAGGAAGAAATGGAAGGAAAGAGGGAGGGGGAGGGAAGGAAAGAAATAAAGGAAGGGAGAGAGAAAGAAAGAAGGAAGGAAGGAGGAAGGAGAGCAGGAGAAAGGGAAGGCAGAATAAAGGAGGGAGGGAGGAGGAAAGAAGGAAATAAAGGGAAGGAGAGGAAAGGTGAGAAGAGGGAGGGAAGAAGGGAGAATAATATGCCAAACTTATCATTAATGAAGGAATTTAGTATTTTCCCCTAAATATCAATTGCAACTTCATAACACTGAGCATAACATCTTTTTATTGTTTTAAAAAATCCACTAAATCTGGTCCCAGTTATTGATTGCCCCAAACTTAGTGGCTAAAACAACACCATTTGCTCACAATCAGCCATCTGGGAAGGCTTGGTAGAGACTAGCCTTTGCTCTACTTGGCATCAGCTGGGATGACTCAAAAGCTGGGGGCTGGAGTCATCTGAGATTTGTCTACATGTCTGGTGTTGATACTGGCTGGTCAGTGAGAAGTTAGCTAGGAACACCTACACATGGCCTCTACATGTTGCTTGGGCATCTTCACAAAATGGTGCCTTGGTTCTAAGAGCATGTGTCCCAAGGAGGAGATCCAGAGAAAGCAGTGTTGTCTTTTATGACCTAGCTTCAAGGCATGCGTTGTCACTTCTGCTTCATTCTGTTCATTGAAATGTCACAAAAGCCCACCTGGCTTCAAGATTCAGGGGAAAGAGATTCCATCTCTCAATGGGGGAGTGCCAAAGTTCAGGAAAAACATGTGAAAAATACTGCTGTGAACCTTTTTGTAAAATTTAATCTGCCATAAAACGGTTGTGTTCTTTTGGTCACTGTAAAATCAAAGCATCAAATAAACAATGCCAGTATTCTGACTCCATGTAAAACTTTCACGGTTTTCTAATAGTCCCAGGTCTAATAATTTGGATCCTCTGATCAACTGGGTCAAAGCCGCCTGCATTTTTTTTTTAGATATTTACAACCAAATATGAAATATCTGCATTTTATTGCCAACAGTTCACTTCCAATGAAAGATATACTTAGAACCCTGGAATCATCTTAACAAGCAAAGCCTTTGGAATGAAACTAGCTAGTAAATCTAAAGCTGGTTCATAAGGGATCTCTCCTGGATAGAATTTGGAATGAAGAGCCTAATGGGGAGCTCCACAGTGCTAAAACAAGGCCTCCGTGGATTTGGGAGCAATCAGAATTTGGGATAGATTTATTCATGCTTTTACTGTCACCTCCCTTGATGACGGGGTGACATGTGCTGCCTGCTTCTCTGCTGCGCTCCTCGCATACTCAGACTTGAGAGGCGAAGAACATAGGGTGTGAATGAATCTCTTCCCTGGCTCTCAAAGGAAATAAAACACAGGCAGCTGCCCGGAAAGAGTAATAAAGTCAGTCATTTCATCTTCCACGATGCACTTTGGCAGGTGACTAATGCAGAAGACAAGGACATGAAACAGAAACACGGAGACTCGGAAACTGTGTGTGTGTGTGTTGGGGGGGGTGGGGGTGCGGGTGGACAGATGTCAGAGACTCAATCCTGAGTGTGGCAAGGGAAGAGGGATCGGATGGTCCTTGCCACAGCTGTGCTTAATTTACTGGTTCAAGACACACAGTAGAAAGCTGAGGCAGGCTTGAAGAAAAGGTATGTTTATCCGTAACCCTCTGGAAGGAATCTGTTTTCTAAGTGGATGCTGTAACCCTTATATTATAGGAAGGTCAGTGTTATCAGAAGGGTAGAATGAAGAAGGTTCTCTCTGTGAGTTAAATCTAGTTCAAGCTTATTCACAACTTTGCACAATTCATACTATATCCACATTCTTTCACTACATAGCCAGTCCTGTAGACCATCAATTTTCCTTCATTTTCTGCAACCCAAGGAAAATTGGAAAAAGGCAATGTAAGTGATGATTTGGGGTCCTCCAGCCTTGTAATATTCTCCATAGAGGCTGTGAGAGAGAGAAAACTGGTGTGAACATTCTGGTTCTAACTCGGTCACTAGTTCTGCTCCTCCTTGACTTCTTGGCTGTAGATTTCAGGGCTTCCTCCCGACAGAACCTCCACTTGTCCTTCTTGTTAACAACCCCCTTTGCTCTGTAGCGGTCCACCCCTTGTGCATTCTCTTTTCACGTTGTTTGGGTGTGGGCTGCACCCAAGAGCCCACATGTGATTCAGTGATTAGCTTGAGGTTCAGCATAAATGCAGTTAGATCAAATCAGAGCTAATTCACTTTCTGGAGTGAATGATTTGATGTTGTGAAGATATAAAACCCAGAGGTGCCAGAGAACCAAGGAAACTGGAGGTTAGAGATGGAGGAAGAGAGACTGGGTCTTGATGACACCATTTGAGTCCTTGGGTCCAACCATGTCTGAATCTGCTCCCTGGACTTCTCTATTATGTGAGCTAATTAATCCCCCTTTCACACTGGTCAGCATTGTTTTATTCTGTAATCTGTGTTACTTGCAAAGCAAGCTAGAGCCATTTCTGCTCTGATAGGGTCAGATTAGTTGGTCTCTGTGGAAAACCCCAGCTCCAGCCTGCTGGATATGATCCTCCTATGCGTACGCTGAGTCTGATCCCTCTCCATAGTTGAGATTATGACTACAGAAGCTACAAGGTTTTTCCCACCCTCAACTCAGGCCTCAACTTTGGCAATCAGATAATTCATAGTCAAACTTGAGAACCAGTTTTATTCCTAATTGTTTTTCAATCTTAGGCAATATTTAGAATAATTGTGACCACAGGAACACAAAAAATTTATGGCAAAGGATGGTAGACCTAACTTCCCAATTATTTGGATTATAATAATTAATTTGGAAAATTGGGTAGCATGTTAAGAAAAGCCCTAAATTCAAAGCTCTATTCTATTCATGATACTAGATTTGCCAACTGTGTGATCTGAGGCAAGTCACTTAACATAAGTTCAGTTACTATCCTCAATAATATGAGGATAAAGTTATTATCCTCAATAATATGAGGATAAAGGCGTTATAAATTATTAATTGCTAAATACTAATGGCGGTATTAGTACATTAATACTAGTGTTAGAATCCAGTTCATTCTGACCTTTCTGTTTGGTTGTTATTTCTCAGGTATAGAAAATAGTTCACATTTTTATCAGTCTTATGATAAAAATGTTACCAATATAGTAAAATCCAATATTAAAATACATGAAGCATAACACTTACACTTCTAGGTTTTGTTCTGCCATAAATAAAGCTATATAGCTCCTTCTCTTGCCTATCACAATCTTTAAAGTTCTGAAAATACCATGGTGCTTTAAAGTTTCCTTAAGCTATTATTTTTATTGAGATTTTGCCATGTTCCTGAGAATGAAATGAATCTATAAAGTCACATGACCTTGGAGGCAGACACATTTTTTTCAAAGTAGAACCATGCATCTGGGCTAAACAGTGGCTGTGGTACCATATGCTCAGGGAATGATTAGCTGAAAGATCATCATGTGACATCATAAAATCCCAGAAAGAGAACAGGACATTTATCAGAATAGCCTGGAGACAGCCTGACTCCATGTCTGCTAAACTCATATCCAAGAAGCAAATCGTATTCTGTTTACTCACTTGGTACCCAATGAGAGGGCCAGATAGGAATTATTTTTTTAACACTCTGTCTTTTTATATTTACTTGACTGGAGAGTAATTTCAAAGGAGCCAAGGATAATTAATTGCTCTGAGTGGGTGCACTGTATGTGATTGAAGTAAAGCAAGAAAAAAAATAGCTGTATGAAGCCAAGATCTGGAGAAGAAGGAATAAGTAGCTATATTAGTCCCCTCAGTGACATTGAGAGTGTGTGTGGTAACCTTTCCTGGTGCACTGTGGACATGATGTAAATGATAAGTGACATGAGTCACTTACACTGGAGATCTGAGACACATCAGCCTGTGACAACATCAGCCCAAGCTTTATGCTCTAAAGCCTCACACTTACCAATGAGCTAGTGGACACAGTGATTTAGATCCTTCTGGTTATGGTTTACCTTTATCACTGAATAAGCTCAATCCTTCAAGGAAACAAATTTTAAATAAATGATGCAACTAACTGTATTTAAGTCACTGGACTGCACTCATCTGATAGTTGTTAACTCTACCAACCAAACACCCTCCCAGAGCTACTTACATTTGAAGGCAGTGCAAAGCTAATTCTTGGACCAAGACTTCGAATCCATCACTCTTCCTCTAAATTTCCCATAGTGCGGGACAGAGATTAGGAACAAAAATCAAAGAATTAGCCTTTGATCCTCCCTTCTCGTGGGGGTGGGGGTCCTGAAACCAATCCCCCACAGATACCAAGGGATGACTGTAATGTTATCTTTACTGTGAATGGACCCTCTAAGAATCTGTTCATTAGAATCAGCCAAGAAGCCAATGTGAAAATCAGAGTCAAAACACCTATTTCAAGAAGAAACACATTGTCTCCTGGATGTTTAGGATACCATACACGTATATCATAAGGAAATGATTGACTATGACTTTCAACACCTGTCTCTGAAAGAAATATGGGCAATCAAAATTCAATCAAAATAAAAACAGTGAAAAAATAAAAATAAGTAAAAATAGTGTAAGCTATCCAGTATTTGTAGAAAAGATTAGTAAATCATTTGATTAATTAATCTCCCCAAATTCAAAAGAGTAAAAAAAATCTGACCACAATCTATTGTTCAATTTATTTATCTTCCTGAGAAGTTATACAATAAGTAAGTTTTAATTATTCAAATTATATCAAAAAAAGTGTGCGGGGGACTTGCTATAAACAGATTTACAGATTAAACCTTAAGAAAACCAATTTCTTGGCAATACAGACAATCACTCCAACTTATGAATTTGTGAGTTCTAAATTTTATATATCAAATTTTCATAACATGTAATACAATATCACTAATGGAGATGCCATCGATGTTTCTCACATAAATATTAAAATGAGGGGGCTGAGTAAAAAAAGATTTTCTAAATGCTTTGGAATATCAGGACTTCTGTCATTTATTGGGTGCTACCAAGAAGAAAATGACCATGTGAGACGTTTCCTTCATTTAGACTAACACTGTCCTCAGAAATAATTGCTTAGGGAATAACTTAAGAACATGCCATCTGGTGTTCAGGAGGGATTCACAAAGTTTGATCCATACTAGAATGTTTGGCTGTGTGAAAGGTGTCAGTGCATCAAGTGTCACATCCTCTCCCCAGTCTTATGTGGCTTGTGACAGCCACGTTTATGCAGTGAATAATAAGGTGAAGAAGTGATTACTTAGACCTGCTAGGAAGAATGGCAGATGCTTGCTTGTTCTTACAAAGTTAAATACAGGTTTCCTTACACCTGGGCATACTGAGGTTAGAAAGGCAGAAGAGAAACGTGGAGCACAGTAGCACTGATGGTAAATTGCCCTTATTGATGAACTACATAAAGAGTTCTATTAAAGGAGGGCTAGTAGTGCTGAATACATGAGACATCCAGCACAACTTTTTCTGGCTTGATCAAGTTTCCATGGCATGTGCCCTATTCTGCTGTATTTTACCTGTATAAACAAAGAGTGATCTCCTCTAAGTATTTTTTTAAATGTCAAATCAATCAGAAAAAAACAGAGGAGGAATAAAATGAATAATTGTCTTTATTTCAGTAATTTTCAAAGGGTGCTATTTGTATCCCCAGTGATTCACACTATTATTTTATGTGGAATGTTGGGAAACCTTTTTAATTTGAATAATTTAATTTATAGGTTAGAAGCATTCTATATATATATTGCTACAACTTCCCCTTAAAATATGTCCATGAAACCAAAAAAAAAGTCATTTTAAATGTTTCCTTTATAATAGTAGAGGCAGTATGCAAAAATGGTGATAATTATGGTGGTGGTATGCACATGACTGTTTAGCGGAAACAAGCAAAGAAAGAAGAACAGGACTGTACAGGTCCTATATAAATAATAATTTTTACATGGAATTTGGCCACAAATTTCCAGATTGTGAGTAATGGAAGCACAGCTAGAAGCAGGGCTCTTCAGATCTTTAACAAACTGCTCAAATCTCCTTTTGACATCTCTCCAGCAACCTGTAGAGAACTTATTCCATGAGGATGATTTCACCATGACATTCTCATCGCTGGCAAACAATGTCAAGCACTTTTTCCCTATGTCAAATTACCCCATCACTTCTTTCTGAGTAGGAGCAGGTGAAATGGTATTCTCTCAATTCAGTAGCTGACGTTCCGTGGCAGACCAGCAGGGGACTGGCTTGGGTTGACATAGCTGCTGTCAAGGCAGTGAAGCCCAGAGACACTTCCCTCTCTGAAGTGCCTGGTGTGGCAGATGAGGCAAGAGATGCCATACAGTGCCTAAGGACAATCTGCATTACAGTTATCCCTTTCAGCTATAGATTATTAGGATTTCAAAACAGGAGTGCTACAGTGAATTTGAAGTTTCTCTCAACATCTGCTAATTTCACAGAGTGTTTACACATGTGGTATAGTTGCTTCCTTTGGATCTGACATTTTAAAGTGAATTACAGAATGTTAGATAGATTTGCCATGTCTCAATAAACAGATGTATCCAGAGTCTGGGTTTGTGCTGAAGAGTATATTAAGAATGCCACTGGGCATATAAAACAGATTAAATTCCTTACTGTAGCTAAATAGCACTCCTATGTCAAAGACTTGTGGGTTTCCCCAAAGCCTCTCTTCATAGAAAATAAAAAGCAGGTGAGTTTGGACAGCATCGTCTGATAAAGGCTGCCAATCAAGAGGACGCTGGTGAACTTCTTATTCCAAGAGTTAATGAGAATATTTGTGAACTTCCTCTGTAATTGTAGGTAATTAAGGAGGCTGTATGATAACTGATGTAGAAATTAAGGAAACACAGAATGCAACTGCATACAAGAGGTAATTCGGAATTGTATTTGTTATTTTGAGAATGAGAAACAACATAACTTCCTAAAAGTTGAGGGTAAAGATTTCTAAGTGCAAGGATTAGCAAATTTATACAGATAGCTCTTCAGTGGACAAAGCCTTAAGGACATTGCTTCTTTAACTTTCGCACTTTCAAAGTGCTATATTCATCCTTTGCCAGGGGAAAATGGCCCTGGATGTCCAATGACATGGACTTTTGGTTAACTCAGTAATTCTTGTGTAGAAATCAGATAGGTAGTATGGAAGAAATGCCTCTATTTAACCCACATCTTTCTTTTGATACTTTTTAACACATTAACATTAAACATAATGGCTACTTATTTAATAACACTGCAGGTTGCAATTATTTTACAGGTTTTAATTGTTTCAAATAGAAATATAGGATAAGATTGCACTTTAGATTAGAGATTATTTTAAAATAAACTTCATGGTTACAAATTGACCTAGGAGCGGGGCTATGAATTTTTGAAGCAAAAAAGGCATACCTTGTCTTCTGCTTACAAACACTAGCCCAGTATAGGTCAATAACAAACTAGGTATAAGGGCATATGCTAATCGGATTTTTGGGACAGTCTGATTAATTTCTAAATATTTATTGAATATCTTCTGTGCACCCAGCAATTACCACAAACATTTCTCAGAGATGACACACACTTTCAACTGGTATGCCTACACTGGCTGGTTATATGGAGAAAACTGTTAAAAGTGTTTCTGAGCCTGAATCTGGTTTTGGTAGGAATAAATGTTTAGGTATACTGACAATGTCTTCTATCAGGGGATAGGGAAAGTGATCATCTAGTTGCCATGAACTTGCTATTCTTGTTCTAGCTAAGTCAGTGGGCTTCATTATTGGTTATACATTAACCTGGGAGCTTTGAAAAATACTGGTGTCTGGTCTCTATCCTCAAAGATTCTGATTTGATGTGATAAATGCACCCATATGTCAATATTTTTATAAAGTTCCCCTGGTAAGTCTGATGTGCAAGTAGAATGAACAACCACTGCTAAAGGTCATACAGAGTTCAGAAAATCTCAGGTCTCTTAGGATCAGATCCCTGGGGTATGTCTTTTCTTTATTGAAGAATAGTTGATTTACAATGTTGTGTAATTTCTACTGTACAGCAAAGTGATGCAGTTATACACGTATATACATTCTTTTCATATTCTTGTCCATTATGGTTTATCACAGGATATTGAATATAGTACCCTGTGCTATACAGTAGGACCTTGTTGTTTATCCATTCTATATATAATAGTTTGCATCCGCTAATCCCGAACTCCCAATCCATCCTTCCCCCACCCCCCTCCCCCTTGGCAACCACAAGTCTCTATGTCTGTGAGTCCATTTCGTAGATAAGTTCATTTGTGTCATATTTTAGAATTCACATATAAGTGATAATATATGGTATTTGTCTTTCTCTTTCTGACTTACTTCCCTTAGTATGATAATCTCTAGGTCTATCCATGTTGCTGCAAATGGCATTATTTCATTCTTTTTTATGGCTGAGTAGTATTCCATTGTATGTATGTACCACATCTTCTTTATCCATTCATCTGTCGATGGACATTTAGGTTGTTTCCATGTCTTGGCTATTGTAAATAGTGCTGCAATGAACATTAGGGTGCATGTGTCTTTTTGAATTATAGTTTTCTCTGGATTGCAAGATCATATGGCAACTCTATTTTTACTTTTTGAGGAAACTCCATACTATTTTCCATAGTGGCTGCACCAATTTGTATTCTCACCAGCAGTGTAGGAAGGTTCCCTTTTCTCTAGCATTTTTTATTTGTAGACTTCTTAATGATGACCACTGGGGTATGTCTTTTATATGGTGTTTCCAGCAAGCTGGCCTTAAGAGTCCTAGGAGACCACTGAAAGATAGCCATTTCTTTGAACTTGGTAAATGACATCTAACTTCTAACAATGTGTCATTAAAAGTCTCTAAGAAAATACATACTACTTAGCAGACACTGTGTTTGCACCTGCCATCAACTCTCTTTTAAATGATACCCAAAAAAGTCTTATTAGTGATTCATATTTTACACATTTATTAGCCTGACTTGTAAGACAAATGAGTTATAACTCTAAGTGATGATCATTTCAAAATGGTGGTGACACCTGAGTGCCTTTAAAGCAATCCACTTTTCTTATTGCACTCATTTAGCATTTACTCAATCTACTTTATTCTTCTGGCAATACCATGTCTCCAAAATACTTTCCAGATTGTGTTAGGAAATTTTGAAGTGATTTTAAAATAGACTTTCTCACTTCATATGAAAATGAAGTATTAAGATAGAAAAGGAGAAGGTCAGTTCCAACTAAAAGATGCTATGATCAGTCAATGAAACTGTGAAAACCTTTCTAAGTCTCTGATTTAAATGTTTACTATTATATAAACTCTCTCCCCCTTCCTGATACTTTACCTTCAATGGAATGTCTTGCAGAAGGCATTACGGAGAGTAAGAAGATGCAACTCAGTCCTCAAAGATGTCTACAGTTGGCATTGACTTTACACAAACCCACCATGGATGTTTTCTACCCTTAGAGCTGCTCACAGCTCCTACTTCAGGCCAAACATACACTGAGCACCTTCTATATGCCCAGCCCATGCTTGGTACTAGGGATAGAGAGATCAATAAGACACAGCTGCTACCCACAGGTAGTTTATAATCTAGCCCTGAAAGTAGCTCTGGAAAATCCCCATTAAAAAGAGCAACAGTGGGGGCTTCCCTGGTGGTGCAGTGGTTTGAGAGTCCGCCTGCCGATGCAGGGGACACGGGTTCGTGCCCCAGTCCGGGAAGATCCCACATGCCGCGGAGCGGCTGGGCCGGTGAGCCATGGCTGCTGAGCCTGCGCGTCTGGAGCCTGTGCTGTGCGACGGGAGAGGCCCGCGTACTGCAAAAAAAAAACAAAAAACGCAACAGCAATAAAACACCTGTTTAGCCTTCCACTATTGATGTGTGTTCTACATATTTGAAGTTAACCAGATATGTGCATAAAGATATAATCAAACCATTTGCATTGTTCAAGTTAAGAATATATAATGAAGATGTGGGATGGAAATTAATTGGACAAAGAGGGAAACACTTGAATAATGATGGTAGGGCTTCTCTAGATATAACCATCTAACACTAAAAGTATATGTTATCTCAGTGTCACTTGACCCATGAAACATGTTTCACAAGAGGAGACCACATTTTGATTAGTCATTATGTCACAACATATTTTTTTTTAGATAGTTTTCCTTATTTTATAGGCAAGGAAACTGAATCTCAGGGTTGTTAGATGATTTACTGAAACCATGCTGTTTGGAAGTCTAGATTATAAACTAGCCCATTTCTGAGGACTTTGTGTGGGGTCCTGCTGCAAGCTGCCTCTGCAGAGATGTACATAGGATGCAGCAACTGTCATAAACATTCTAGCAAGTGCAGCAATCATATATTTTTACTCCATGCACCAATTTCTGAAAAATGTATATTAAAAAGCAATATAAATATTAAAGATAAATTATCAGAAAAATAAGTATTCATCTCCAAATTTGCATAGGTTTGTGTGTTTTATCTAAACCATTCATTTTGCCTAGATACTATTATATGTACTAATAAGGCAGACAATTAGTACTGGAAGTTGATTGATAGCTTGGGAGATAATAAACTTTCCTTCATGCTGAGTTACTCATATTAAATGGCCATTTATTCTAACATTCTGAATACCTACCATGTCAAAATATATTGAACACCATGAATCTTTTATTAGTCATTTTTTTCTTCTTACATCAAAACTTCTGGTATTTTTGGAACCAGATGAGAAATGGGGTCTGGCCTTATAATTTCCCTGGAGACTTAAATATAACAATAGCATAGACCACAGTAGAATATACAGATATATTTGGATTTTGTTTGTAGGGTTAAGTATTTAACAAACTAAGAGGGGTTTATCCCAGAATTTGCCGATTGCATAAGTATAAAAAGGGACTACTGTTACACAGTATTGCCAGTCATACATGGGCCTTAAAAACAGTAGAGAGCGCCAAAAAGGTATCTGGTCTTCAAATGTTATCATTCAGTTTGGATTGTCAAAATGTGGACACATGTTACTTAATTTGTCAGCAGCAAACAATGTGAAAGGCCACTGGCACCTCCCTGCTAGTTCTGAGGAGAAACACACAAAAAGAGCGAAAATGGTACTGCTGTTTAGAGGAACTAATAACCAAATCAGCCAAAGGCAAGGACAACAACTACTGCTGACACTTTCTGATTTTCATTCTCCACTGGCAAGAAACAGCCCACAGTCCATAGGGAGGATACAGGTGTGTTACTAATTTCACTACATGTTTCTGTGACAAAAAGCTAAGAAGTACACGTGATAGTTTTCATCTTCATTCTAGTCCTAGATGACAGAACTTTTTAAAGCACCAATTTATTTTTAAATGGTCATTTTCAGGCTTCCCTGGTGGCATGATGGTTAAGAATTCGCCTGCCAATACAGGGGACAAGGGTTCAAACCCTGGTCCGGAAAGATCCCACATGCCGCAGAGCAGCTAAGCCTGTACGCCACAACTACTGAGCCTGTGCTCTAGAGCCCGCGAGCCACAACTGCTGAGCCCATGTGCCACATCTAGTGAAGCCCGCGCACCTAGAGCCTGTGTTCTGCAACAAGAGAAGCCACCGCAATGAGAAGCCCGCACACTGCAATGAGGAGTATCCCCCACTCGCCGCAACTAGAGAAAGCCCACTCACAGCAATGAAGACCCAATGCAGCCAAAAATAAAATAAATAAATTTATGAAAAACAAATGGTCGTGAACTATATCAATATTTCACCCCTCTAAAATGCTCTCTAGAAACCATGGGCATATTCTAATTATTTGAAAATTCAAAATCCAGTAGGGCAAAGATAGAAGTCCTTTATTACCCACACTATCAAGGATATCAGAATGTTCCATTCTGCAGTCAATCGGGATTTAAAGAATTATGTAAGCTCATTTTTTATGTTGTTAACAGTGATCTCTCATTTTAAAATGATATTTGGCTTTTCTTATCAACTATATTAGATAATGTTGTGACTTTATCACGACAGAGGAACCACAGAGTATGGGAAATATCTGGTCCATTGAGGATGGTTAATAGATAATGAGTAAATAAAGGAATAATAAAGTAATAAATGAATTCTAAGTCATTTGAATTAAATGGATGGAATTACTTGAGCCATCCAATTTTATCTATATTGATGATAAATAAAGGATGTGTGAAACCTTTACAAAAGTAATATTAATATAGTTTATTTTCAATTTAAAGTTTCTCTTTAGATATTTAGTGAGAAGCAAGTTTTTGAAGTGAAAGATTGCTGGTTGTTTTTCCCCAATTTGCATTAAATTCAGGATTATACAAATGTAATGTTTATATATTATAATGCATGTACATAAATAGTATGCATCTGTAAATATGTATATAAATATACACATATCATATATACATATATATGTGATATGTGTTATATATTTTATATGCTGCATACATATGCTATGCATATAGTGTAACTGATTCATTTCTTTCACGTGGTTTTTGGAGAAACAGTGATTTCTCTGTTTTACTTAATTTCTATTCAGTCCAAAAGTTTGAATGAACCTTTCATAAAATCAAATAATTGAGTGAATTATTCGAAACTACTTATTCAAGTATGGAAACAATACTTACTAAATGGAATTTTAACAATTAATAAAAGAAGTTTGCTTTGGTTTGAATGTAATCTCCCCACTCTCCACTTTAGGCTTAGGAACAGAAAAACAAAGATGAACAACGCACTTGCTCTTGGTAAATGTTAAAGTATTCTCTGTGGCTTTTCCTGGATTAAATGTAAAATGACACCATATTTCAGATTTGCAACCAAAAAATTTAGTGCTAGTTGGAAATGCAGTTCAGAATCTCCTAAGCTCCCTCAAGATCAAAGGGGCAACCGAGGAACACATACAGTCAGCCATCCCAGGATACATGTGGCATTGAAAATAAGCTTTAAAATTATTCAATGGGGCTTCCCTGGTGGCGCAGTGGTTGGGAGTCCGCCTGCCGATGCAGGGGACACAGGTTCGTGCCCCGGTCTGGGAGGATCCCGCATGCCGCGGAGCGGCTGGGCCCGTGAGCCATGGCCGCTGGGCCTGCATGTCCGGAGCCTGTGCTCCGCGGTGGGAGAGGCCGCAGTGGTAAGAGGCCCGCGTACCGCAAAAAAAAAAAAAATTATTCAATGAAAATTAGCCTGAAGCTTTCTATAAACACAAAAATATTACTGTGTGAAGATGGGTTGGGACAGTACCATTAAGTAATAATAATCAGAAGGAAGTTGTTACAGTTCCAAAAATTAAGAGTTTTAGTTCAACAATGGTCGAATTAGTGAAGAACCAGTTCTTTAATTTATTAGTGTGGGAGGAAATCTAATTCTGAAATGAAAAGGGAACTCTACTCCATTCTGTGTACCATAAGAACTATGTATAATATGACTATTAAATATTCTTAGTCTACATGGTAATTATGTGATCTTTGGTCTGCTTATTAAATACATTTATTAGGGCCAAAATTAATGACTACATATCTTAATCCTAAATTATGAAGTTAAAGTAACATCATACTTATTTTGTAAAGGACTACCTACTTTTTTCTTTCATTTCAGAGTTATGACTACGTCTTCAATTTCAGACCAAGAGCAAGTGTCTGTGGCTAAGTTTTACCTTGACTCATTTAACTATGTCTGCTCCATTCATATATGTATGCAAGTATTACATTAATTAATTTTAGAGTTCTTTTTTTCTCAGGCCACTTGGTTGACAAAATCTTTAAGTAGTATAGTGAAAGAATAATAACCCTTGGCTACTCGGGTCTACTTGTCTTCTCTTAGAAGTGAGTGTGAGGTTTTAGTAAAGAAAGTAAAGAGTTTACAGAAAAGGTAGGAAACAGAGGTGGCATCCTCAGCTCAGCAAAGTGGCTGACTTTGTGTAGAGCCTAAGATACCTGCTTGAGTCTATGTGTCAGTGGATCTTTGTGTAATGCCAAACACTGGGAAACACTCTGCTGGCAGTGGGCTTCCATTGTATTGATATTTTCCCAGTTGTATAGCTGAATGCCAGCTATAGTATTGGACCTTAATAAATGTTTAAGTAGATGGATAAAGGCATGGAAAGCACCCCAGGCCAACAAAATACCAGGAACTTGGTACTCAACCAACAACATCTGGATATTTCTAATGACTCCTATCAGTCTATCCTACTGGTTCAGTTTCTTTACTAGAACAATGACTGATACATTCAGGTAGTTTGAAAGTAAGAGGGTAGAAATGATATGCCATGCAAACACTAATTAGAAGAAATCCAGTGTAGAGCAATATTAATTTGAGACAAAGTAGACTTTAATGCAAAAAGTATTGCCAGAAATAGTCTATTTTATAATAACAAAAGGGTGAATTTATCAAGAAGATATAGCAATCCTAAATATATACGCATTTAATAACATAGCTTCATGCACAAGAAACAAAAATATGTAGAACTAGTGGAGAAATACACAAATTTATACCACAAATACTTAAAATATTAATAAGGATATAATAGATGTATACAAAACTACTAACTAAATTGATTTAATTTATATTTTAGGACACTGTAGCCAGCAACTTCAGAATGCAAATTCTAGTCAGGTACAAATGAAATTTTTAGCAGCACAGGAAGACAATACTCCAAAAGCAAGTCTCAAATTTTAATTAATTTCAAACATATAAAACATGCTCTCTAACACCTTAGAATTCAACTAAAATTAATAACAAAAATAAACATAAAATAATCATAATAATAAGCTTTTAAAAATCTCATAAACTAATGAAAAATATCACAGTGAAAATTAAAATTTATTTTGATCTGAAAATAATGAAACTGTGAGGTATCAAAATTTATAAAGAGTTCTGTTTGCTTTGCATACAGAAACCACAGAGAATGTTGCTCTACTCTAATAATGAGAAAAAGTCAGATAATTTATAAAATCATAAACTTTTTTGAACTCATCAGAGACCTGTTGCAAGGTAAACAGGTGAATTGGTTTCTGAAGAGCAACAAGTCCATCTGAAGAGAGGGAAGACAAATAAATTATTTTATGTATAGCAGAACATAGGAGCAGAAGGCGGGCCACCATAAAAGTGGGTAGCAAGAAAAAGTGACAATTTTAACAACAGCAGAAAACTCTCCCTATTTCCAGATGACATAATTACCATAAAGTACCTAGGAATAAATCTGACAAAAAGACATCCAAAATTGCTTTACTGAACATTGCTAAAAGAAATTTTGAAATACCTACACCAAGTTCATATTCTCCTAAAATTGTTTCATTGGTTCGATGGAATACCAATTAAAATTTCAGCAGTCTTTTTTTTTTTTTTTTTTTTGCGGTTCGCAGGCCTCTCACTGTTGTGGCCTCTCCCGTGGCGGAGCGCAGCCTCCGGACGCACAGGCTCAGCGGCCATGGCTCACGGGCCCAGCCGCTCCGCGGCATGTGGGAACTTCCCGGAACGGAGCACGAACCCGTGTCCCCTGCATCGGCAGGCGGACTCTCAAAAACTGCGCCACCAGGGAAGCCCTCAGCAGTCTTGTTTTTAAAAGAAAATGTTAAAATAATATTATATTAGGCCTTCATAATATTAAAATATGAAGACCTAATATAACCAAAGTTATTTAAAAGTATAAAATAAAAAAGAATAAAGCTGTAGGATATTATGTGATTTCAGACTTATTTTAAATCTACAGTAACTAAGACAATTTAGTAATGGGAAATATAGATATAGATCAACGGAAAATAATTGAGAGCCCAGAAACAGACACATACATATATATCAATAGATTTTTGGCAAATGTGCCAAGGCAACTTAATAAAGAAAAATAAACTTTTAAAGAAATGGACAAATTCCTAGAAATGCACAACCTGCCAAGACTGTATCAGGAAGAAATAGAAAATATGAGCAGACCAATCACAAGCACTGAAATTGAAATTGTGATTAAAAATCTTCCAACAAACAAAAGCCCAGGACCAGATGGCTTCACAGGTGAATTCTATCAAACATTTAGAGAAGAGCTAACAGCTATCCTTCTCAAACTCTTCCAAAATATAGCAGAGGAAGGAACACTCCCAAACTCATTCTATGAGGCCACCCTCACTCTGACACCAAAACCAGACAAAGATGTCACAAAGAAAGAAAACTACAGGCCAATATCACTGATGAACATAGATGCAAAAATCCCCAACAAAATACTTGCAAACAGAATCCAACAGCACATTAAACGGATCATACACCATGATCAAGTGGGGTTTATTCCAGGAATGCAAGGATTCTTCAATATACGCAAATCAATCAACATGATACACCATCTTAACAAACTGAAGGAGGAAAACCATATGATCATCTCAATAGATGTAGAGAGAGCTTTCGACAAAATTCAACACCCATTTATGATAAAAACCCTGCAGAAAGTAGGCATAGACGGAACTTTCCTCAACATAATGAAGGCCATATATGACAAACTCACAGCCAACATCGTCCTCAATGGTGAAAAACTGAAAGCATTTCCACTAAGATCAGGAACAAGACAAGGTTGCCCACTCTCACCACTCTTATTCAACATAGTTTTGGAAGTTTTAGCCACAGGCATCAGAGAAGAAAAGGAAATAAAAGGAATCCAAATCAGACAAGAAGAAGTAAAGCTGTCACTGTTTGCAGATGACATGATACTATACATAGAGAATTGTAAAGACGCTACCAGAAAACTACTAGAGCTGATCAATGAATTTGGAAAAGTAGCAGGATACAAAATTAATGCACAGAAACCTCTGGCATTCCTATACACTAATGATGAAAAATCTGAAACTGAAATCAACTGAATATACATACATTTTTAAATGTATACATACATACATTAAAAAAAGTGTACATAGACCTTTGCCTCACAACTTGTAAAAGTTGAACTCAGAATGGGTCATAGACCTAAGTGTAAAACCTAAAACAATAAAACTTCTATACTAAAACATAGGGTAAAAATCTTTGCAACCTTAGTGTTTGCAAAGTTTTCTTATATCTAGAAAACATTTTGAAATCTAGAAAACATCTTAAAAAAATAAATTGGGCTCCATTAAAATTTTAAATGGTGCCTTTCTAAAGACAGCATTTAGGAAACAAAAAGACATGCCATAGATTGGAAGAAAACATTCACAACACATATATCAGCTAAAGGAGTTATATCAAGAATATATAAAAAGTTTTTATAGCTGAAAAGTGAGAAGATAAACAGTAACAAAAACATTTTAAAAAGGCAAAGGATTTAAAAAAGCACTTCACCAAACATATACAGAGGCACAGGGACAGAAAGAGAGAAAGGGAGCGAGATTAATAGTCAAGAAGTACATGAAAAAATGATACATTACTGGTCACTAGGGAAATATAAATTAAACCTAAAATGACATGACAGCACATATCTATTAGTCCCATTGGACTGTCTAAAATTTACAAGGTTGACCACACAAAGTATTGGTGAAGATGTTGAACAAATGGAACTCTCATATACTGCAGGTGGAAATATAAAATGCTACAACCTCTGCGGAAGAAAAGGTTGGCAGTTTCTTAAAAAGAAATCATATATAATCATATTTATATGCATATAAAAGAAACCAATCATTCTGCTATAAGTATGTACACAAGAGAAATAATTATTGTCCAAAGACTTGTGCATAAATAAATACTTATAGTAGTTTTATTCATAATAACTAAAAATTGGGGAAAAAAACCAAATAGCTATCAACAGATGAATGGTTAAGCAAATGGAGTCATAAAGTATGCACTTGGTTTTGGGGGAAGGTTTTTTCGTTTGTTTGTTTGTCTGTTTTTGGCCTGGCTTCTCTGATTCTGCATAATAGTTTTGAGATTCATCCATATTGTTAATAAGTATAAACAATTCATTTTTATTCCTGAGCATGTTTCATATGAATATACCACAATTTGCTTATCCATTCATCATGTATATAATTACATGATCATGTCAATAGGAAGGGAGGCAGTGTTTTCAGGTGGACACATTCTCATTAAGAAATAAGAGGAAACTGGATACTGAGAGAACTAGAGAATCCCCAGTTATATAATTAGTCCCTGATGCACACAGACTCAGATACACGCACTTGTTTCAAAAATTAGTTCATAATACTCTGTAATGGCTTTATCATGTAATGGTTTTTTGTGAACTACCCCTGTGAAACTATACATTACTGCCTTGAAATAGTAGGTTTTAAAAGAAAAAGAAAAAGCATAGTGTTTTGGGGAAAAAAGAGAGAAAAGAAACAGAACCTGCATTGCTTTTGTTCTGTTATTCTATGAGACCACTTGATGTTTTATTTTTGTTTAAAATCTGGAATTTTTTGTAAAATAAAATTTTCATGCATTTCTGACAAAATCATATCTATATGTTGGAGACTTTTCCCATTGTTGTATCTGTGCTTTATGTGAAAAAATGTTTTCAAAATAAAAATTGATCAAAAAGTATGCTTTGATCAACTATGAGTGAAGAAAGAGCCACAAATCTGGCTATACTGTCTATTGAATATGAATATGCAAAGATCAATTTGGATGAAATCATTGACAAATTTGCAGAAGTTAAGCTTCAAAAAGTGAAATTGTGCTATTCTTAAGTACAAACCATTATGAAGTATAAGATTTTCCCTTTTTAAAAGACATGTACCAATGTAATTAAAGGATATTAATCTTTCACTTTTTCTTTTCTTTTTTGTTGTTCCTATAATTTTTTTTTTAAACCAGCATTGTTGAATAAGTTCAAATAATATTTTCACTGTCTGCATTTTTTTTTCTGGTCATTATTATTAGTTGTTTCACTTAAGGTTATTTTCCTCTCAGAGAGAGGAAAAGGAATGTTAAAAAATGATCTGAGGGCTTCCCTGGTGGCGCAGTGGTTGAGAGTCCACCTGCCGATGCAGGGGACACGGGTTCGTGCCCCGGTCCGGGAAGATCCCACATGCCGTGGAGCGGCTGGGCCTGCGTGTCCGGAGGCTGCGCTCCGCCACGGGAGAGGCCACAACAGTGAGAGGCCCACGTACCGCAAAAAATAATAATAATAATCTGGTTGTCAAATTTATTAAGTACATCACTGATAACTACAAAAGTGTAGTATCTTCATTTCCTTTAATGTGAATAAATGGGCTGTTCTCTTCCTTCCTTGGCAAAAGTGGAATGGTTATGAGGGAAAATGAGTTAGTTTAATTCCTGGTTCTGTCATTGAGTGTGTAATCTCTGGGAATCCACTTAATCTTGTTCATCCTTTGTTTATTCATACTTAAAATTAGTGTAATACCACTTACTAAACAGAGTTTTATAAAATGTAACTAATTAATACTATCAGAATAGACTGAAATCCTCAGAGGAATTGCAGAAAGAACAAAGCATTACCTTTGTATTCATCTATCCCAATCTCCTGTGTTTCCCTACAAAGATTATTCTGATGCGCTCTTTGACAGATTGAAAATTTGACAAAAAATTGAAGAAGCTATGTGTGACATACAAAAAGTACTAGTTCTCCAACTTGCTGCATCAGATCTTCCTATCTTTAGTTCTGTCCACCACGGTTATAGAATAGCATGACTCACTTGAGCATCCTCACAAGGGGAGTGAAAAACAATAATAACAACAGCAAAGATAAAAGAATCTGGAGACCATGACATGTGTAGACTAGTGGAAAGAACTAGCACTAATAGATCTAGATGGAGGTCAGTTGCACGGCTTGCTTTGCTCTGCTTTTTTTTTCTTCATTTTGGCTTAGGTCACATGTGAGGTGGTGTGGTCCTGGTATGACTGTGGTTTCTGCTTGCTCCTCTCTTCCGAATAGTGATGGAGATAGTAGCACCTTTGTTTAAAGAGCTGTTTCTAGAAGGCTTGCCTACAGCTTATTCCACTTGCCTTTGTAAGTTTGTCAGTATCTATACCTCCATTTCAAAAAATATTTCTGTTGAAAGTAGCAGGAGTGGATTCTGTTAGATGCAGCTAAATATAACGCTCAACAAACGCAAGCATAGCTGTTGATCTATTACTACTATCAATTTACTACAGAAAGGCAGATTTTTAGCTCTAAATAAGGAAGACATTTCAAACAGTTAAATTAAAATGGAATGGGTTACATATAGAAATCTTGAGTTAACCCCCTCTAGAGGTTTCAAATCCATAGAGGCCTGAAGACATATAAAAGAGATTCCCCATAAGGTATGGTGGCTTTCCTGTGACCTCTTCTGAAATTGTTTCCAGTGCTGAGATTTAGTAATTCTATTTTTAAAAGGTCCCTCTAGTGAAAACCACAGGAGTGGTAAGCAGTTTGAGTCATTTTATTCAAAGAGGCAGAAAGAGTGAAAATGAATCACTTCTTCTCCTTGCACTTCCAACCTATTATAACACTTGCTGATGAGGTATCTGAACCTGAAGTTAGCAGATAGAACATGACCAGGCATGATGCCTGTTAGAGATGTTGGAAAAATTACTTTTTAACACTAACCTAACATCATGTCTCCATCAGGATTTTCGTTAGTTCTACTACCTGAAAAAATTTTAATTGGTTTAAACATGATCACAAATACTGTATATTTTAAATTATAATAATACATTACATAGAAAGAGATAGGAAATGGGTTTAACTCAATTTTTATAAAACAATAGATTAAGTTATTTATATAGTAAACATAAATGAGCACAGTCATTACACTAGAGTCAAAATTGTGGGAAAGCACTGAAGGAAAAATACTCTCAAAATAATAAAATTCATACTGACCAGAATATCCTCCATTAACTGGAATCTCATTTCAAATTACCATGTTATACTAAGTAAATCATTACACAAATAGATCATATGTGTGTTAGTTCCTGGCAATCACTTTAGATCCCCAAGATCTCTCAGAGTTTGCCATTTATAGATACTTGGTGTATATTATAAATGTCCAGACATACTTTGAGATCCACAATATTTAAATAAGGATACAGGTAGGCTCACTATATCACATTTATTAATAAGAATTGCAACAAGGGAGGATTTTTTTCTGACATTCTCCTTTTCAGCAAAATCCACCATTCCCTGACCATTTGTGACACTCAGTGTTTTGTTAAAGGTGACATGGGTCCTGATCTCAGCAGCTTACATCTATGGCAACAAGACCAGCCAGAGCATCTGCTTTGCTAGAAACACATGGTCTTGGACATTTTAGCTGTTCAAGTTCTCTTCCAGACTCTCTTCTCTTCTGTCTTTTCAGAAGTTTCACTGGAGCTCCCACCTGTCCTACTCTCTTCTGGTTCTTTCTACACCATCATCTTTAAAATGTGGTTTTTTTACTCACACAGAAGAGACTATTCAAGGTCCAGTCATCATATTGGCCTTTGAGGCATAAAGAAAAAAGAGAGGGGAAGGGAAAATGTATATGCCACTGAGTCTGTTGCTGACTCTGTCTCACATATCATCAGACCAATATTTTTCCCAGAAACCACGTTCAGTAGACACTCACTTCAAATTCTTTGGCTATGACTGCATCAAATGGTCATCCCTACATACAGGGAAGCAAAAGACAAAATATTCTAACTGAGAAAATCACCACCTTCCCCACACCCCAAAAAGTGGTTCTAACAGAAAGACAAAACTGGGGAATTGATAATGGTTGGTCAACAAATAGAGTCTTCCACACTATTAACTCATTTGATTCTCAAAACCATGCTCTTAGGTGGGCACTCATATCCCCATTTACAGAGGAACAAATGAAGGGTTAGAAAATTCAGCAACTTTCCCATAGCAAGCAAACTTATCATATAGGTATTACTGTATTCCCATTTTACAGATGAGAAAGTTGAGTATTAGAAAATTTCAGAATTAAATTGTCTGGGTAATTTAAATTTCCCAGAAATCAGAATACAAGTCTAGTATGTTTGAGTACAGAGTTGCACAGTAATTCTAGACCTAATACCTGAGCAAAGACCTTCTTGTCCCTGCTCTGTCTCTTTTCCTATTTCCTGCAGGTAGACAAAGCATTCTAAAGTATACTTTTAATTGTGTCTTCAATCTGCTCATAAACTTACCATTACTCTTTCAGCAGATGCTTTTCGGGGTCCTTTATTACAACCCTAGGCTCACCAATATCCACTGTCCCTCCATAAATGAAGATTATACATCCCTACCTTTTCAATTATGGCATGACCATCTGATTTTCATGACCAATAAAAGTTAACAGAATTTGTAGGTACCACTTCTAGGTAGAAACTTTAAGAGCCAGAATCTACTTCACTATGTTCTCTCTTCCCTCTTCCACAACAAGAAATATTGAGTAGGGAATTCCATCATTTTGGAATCCAGTATGAAAATGGTATGAATCAGAGTTACACCTGAACCACAATGTACATGAAGCACAAGTGAGAAATAAACATTTATTGCTATAAGCCACTGATATTGGGGATCATTTGTTACTGAATATTGTGTCCTGACAGATACACAGTACTCTGTTTGAGATGCATGAAAGTTTACAGACTGACTGATCCACCTATCTCCCATAAGATGCCTAAATGTACTGCCTCAGTTATCCCTAAATCATTTGTAATTTCTTAGTTTCCTTGAAGACTTTATCCACATTTGCAACCCATCTTATTTCCTTCTGATGCGATGACATTTAATCCAACTTCAAATATTCATTCTGAAATAGCAAGTGTCAAATGGTTTTTGTAAGTAGATTTTCTTTAACTTATTTGGTAGAAAGCAACTTTATCCCAACTGTATTCAGCCCGTAGTCAGACTTGTCAAAATGGAAGCAAATACTTTGTTTTGGAAGTTATATCATCATCTGAAAATTTTTCTTCTATATTTTATGGTTTAAGAGATATGTGAGAAGAAAAGGTGATTTATTCAATGGAATAATTCAGGATTTAGGCTTACTCCATCAATACTATGGCACACAAATTCACAAAAAAGTAGGGTAATGTATTATCATAGAAATTCTCTGAAACACACGTTCATATCTCACTGTTAAATGACAAGTAAGTTATTACAATAGAAAAGTACAAAAATACAGCAGCATTTTTGTTGCTTCCTACTGATGTATGTAATGTATTACAATCTAACCCTAACCATTCTGGAGTATCATTTTAGAGTTCCATTTTGTTGTTTTTGTCTTTATTTTAAGAGTAAAGTCCTAAGAAAAGCAGAAAGCTTTTTTTAAAAGCATGTTTAACTGCCAAAAAGGAACACAAGTACTTTAAAATATGAATGTGTGGGATGACTCACGTGCCAAGCATGTGGGTGTTTTAACCTACCCTCTCCTTAAGAGTAGTAGCCCATATGGACCTGAACTATATAGGGTCAGAGTCAATCAGTACTCGTTGTAATTGATATTCCCATATTCTTTGATTTATGCAGTTTCTTATGAGTCATGAGCTAGTTCTTTTTTCTGATGATGCCTGGGCTCCATCTATCAGAATTTTGCCATAATTTCTGTAAAGGCATTGCAATTCACAATAAATATTTTGCTCATAGATTATAAGAACGAAACAACTGTCAGCAAGAAATATTGTAATAGAACAACTCCTGTGCTTATGGCAATTTTGAGTTTATTATTTAAAAGTGTCGACTTATAATCAGTCAACACTAATCAAGTTCTCAGTATATATAAAATACGAGAATTTTATGTCAGGAGATATAAAAACACCTTGAAAAGTTGACAGTCTAACTACTGGGGCATGCATAACAAATCAATATGAAAAATACATGAAAACATATGGCAGTTTTATACACATAAACACATATATATGCATACATGCATGCAGGCATATGTAGGACTGTAAGTATGTATAATATGTATGTATGTATATATATATATAATCTTTCTACATATTGAAATTACCATTTGAAGTAATAATCAATTATCCAATCCACTACCTGTAGTACACTATTCTCCTTGGCACCTAACATAGTGCTTGTTATATAGTGGGCACTAGGTTAAATTTTATTTAAAAATAAGTTGATGAATTAGAACTTAAAAAGTAGAAACTAATTTTACAGTTCTCTTAGTAGATTGCACTTCCAAACCTTCCAAACTTTATCTCTTATCTTATTAGCCAGATATGGCTTGGATGACTGTAGACTACTTATACAAATTAATTCCAGACTCCAAGAAAAAAGACTTGTACCACTAAGCATGTTTGTAAGAATATATTCTAAGAGTAATTTCAAATATTCCAAAAAGTGTCAAACATCAAATAGAAGGACTGGAATAAGTGTTTAGACCTCCAAAGTGTTATATAAAAGGAGATACGCTTTTATTGGAATAAGTAAATTCTCACATGATTATCATCTGTTTACACATAAATTTTAATTCTTTAGCAATTGTAATTTTCTAATAATCTGGACTGCCCAGCAATAGGATGGGCTTCTTCACAATTTACTATAAAGCACATTGGATAAAATTGATGTAATGAATTATTGAAAGTATTATAGCATACAGAAAAGGGTCATTGATCATTTAGAAGTTACTCTAATTAGAAACAAAAATATGTCCCAGATTCTGAAAATGCAAATTTGAAAGTTTATTCAGAATAAGAATCACCAAAGTTCTTGGGTTAAACTCTAAAGAAAAGTTAGGTGAAGGTAAAGGACTGCCATCACTACTGATGGTGGAGTAGCTTTTTGCAGATCAATTCTCTTGTTAAGAACTGGACAATTTATCCAAAATGAGTCAGGATTTGAGGACTTAGCATCACAGAAAGAAGGAAAGCAGCGAGTCAGTAGAGCTGTGACATTTTTCCCTCAAGGTTATTTATTAATGTGTAAGTGGCACAGAGCTGAGACCATAAGAGGCAGAGTAGAAAGCAGCATCTCATGATCTGGAAAGCTGAGCAGAGCTTTCTAGAGTCTCACAGGGCTGAGGAAACAAGAATTCGAATCCAGAAACAACCAAATCCAGCCCCTGTACACTGACATCGAATTAAATCTTGGAGGCAGAGTTCTGGGTGAAGTAGAAAGGAATAACTTTATTACTTTGCCAGGCGAAGGGGGCCACAGCAGGCTAATGCCCTCAAAACTGTGTGTCCCGACCTGGAAGGGGGTAATGAGGAGTTTTATAGTAATGGTTCAAAGAGGAGAGCATGATCAGTTTATGGACCTTCTTCTGATTGGTTGGTTGTGAGGTAACTGGGAGTCAGCATCATCAACCTTCTGGTTCCAACCAGTCTGGGATTTACATACTATGGGCATGAGGACAGTTAACTTCTCCCATCTGGTGGGGGTTTCAGTATCTACAGAACAGCTCAAAGATATTGTTATGAGTACCCCTTGAAGGGGAACCAGGACCCTTCCCCAAGGCTGCTGTTTCTTGACTGCTCCTCCCTTGTCTGGACATCCCCTCCCTTCCCTCATTAACAATGTTTGAACCTGCCTGTTGGAGCTCAAGGAAGGTCATGGAGGCTGAAGGAAGCCTATTTCCTACAAAAAAGAAACGGGGGACACAGAAAGACTTTTGTGCCCTGGAGCCCCACAGGGTTCTGCTCGGTTTCATTCCCCCCTTTTCTCTAATACTATTCAATCTTGAGAACAGGTATTGGACAAGAAAGGGAGCAATTGTTTTGGAAACAGACATTAATCATAAACTCAGCAGAGGAACTTGGTTTTAGGGGGACTAGGTTTCACAACCAAGAAGAGGGGAGTCTGGTGAGGATCTACACTTTCATTTAGGACACTACAAAGATCCTAATAGGGGAAAGAGTGAACAAGAATTATATTAGTTAACACAAAGCCTGAAATTCCGTTCAAACAAGCTCAATCCCAAACTGTATTAGGTATTCTGTCCCTAGTATAATCACCTACCAGAAAGCAGAGTAAATTCTATCTGGAAGAAAAAAAAAATAATATCAGCCAGAGCTTCAGAAAAATCACAGTTTTTCACATGCAGTTTCTGGCATTCAATAAAAAGTTGTAAGCCAGGAGACAGAGGCATAAAAAAAAAAGAAAAGAAAAATTTTTAGAAAAGGTAGTAGAAACAAATCCTTAGAAGATCACAATATTGACTTTAAAATAATTACAATTAATATGTTTAGTAAAATAAATGGAGAATTTCACCTGAGAAACAGAATTCATAAAGAATTAAGTAAAAATTATACAACCTGCAAATATAATTGTTATAAAAAATAATACAGAAATGTATAAAAAACCTTTCATCACAATAGAAGAGAGGATTTATTAATTAAAATTTATCAACAATAAAATACCTACTCTGAATGAGTAGGATAAAGTAAGAAAATAGAGAAACAAGTGTAGGAGACATATGGGAAATGCTGAAAATGTCTAACATCAAGGTGATAGAGATCCCAAAGGGAATGAAGAAAGAAAACGCTACAGAAAAAAATTTCCCCAAACTATGAAAGATATCAAGTTAAAGATTCAAGCAGCTACACAAACCTCATGGAAGATTAAAAAATAAATAAACACACCTAGACATTTTATAACTCAAATAGCTGAAAATTATAGATTAGCGGTAGACAAAATATCTGTAAGGGGGCAGATAGAAAATATTTTAGTTTTTGAGGGACATTCTATTCCTGTCACAACTATTAAACTCTGTGATGAGCAGCCTTAAATAACATGTAAACAAATAGGCATGGTTATGTTCCACAAAACTTTACAAAAACAGTCAGTGGGCCAGATTTGGTTGGTAAGTCATAATTTGCTATAGCCAAAGAGAAAATTTTAAAAGCAGCCAGAGAAAGGAAAACATCACTTTCAAAGAAGCAACAAGACTGATAGTTGACTTCTCAATGGAAGTGATGAAAACTAGAAGACAATGAAATTGCATTTTTAATTTGCTGAAAGAAAATAATTGCTAAACTTCCAGTGCAATCTTGAGGATTATAAAATTTCTCTAAAAAATGAAGGAAAAATAAAGATGTTTCCAGCCAAGAAGAAACTATTTGTCAATGAAAGAATCTCACTAAAAGAAAAGACTGAAGAGAATACTTCAGGCAGAAGTAAAATGATTCCAGACGGAAACACAGAAATAAAGCAAGAAATGAAAATTTCTGAACAGTATAAACATATAGCTAAATCTAAATGGATCCTTATTGTAATAAACAATATCAAGTATGTCTTATGGTAACTAAATTGGCTTATAGAATTGAAATACAAGACACAGATAACACAAGGAACAAGATGAATTGAATAGAATTGAAGAGTCCAAACGTGCTATAATTGTCTAAGAAGCGGTAAAACTTTTACTATATCTTGTATTCTATTAAATCAAAGATACATTGTAATCTATGGGATATATACTGAAATAATAGCAAAAAGACTTTATAATTCACAAATAAAATAATTTTTAAAATGTTTGATTAGGTAAAAGAAAAATAGAATGGGGAAAATAACATAAAACAGGAAAAAGAACTATAAAAAAGAGTAAAATGACAGATATAAATCCATATGAATTATAATACATCAAATGTAATAGCTGAAATATTCCAGAGGAGAAAAAAAGAGACAAAGATGGCCGGGATGGATAAAATGGTAAAACTCAATTTAACTTAAAGGAGGCACACCTTAAATAAAGGGATAAAAAAGTAAAAATAAAAGAAAGGGAAAAGACTTCTTATGGAAATACTAATCTAAAGATAATTGGAGTAGATATATTAAAATGAAACAGATTAGACTTTAAGGTAAAAGGTATTACTTGAAATAACAGAACAAAACAAAACCATGAAAATTAAATTATAATTTGTAGTCATATAAAAAGTATAGCTTAAAAATATGTACAGCAAAATAAAGGAAGTAAAGGAGAAATAGACTAATCTATAATCAGAGGAGACTTTTACTCATGTTTTTCAAAATTTTAGAATAAATAAACAAAAGTAAAGACATAATATGTATGAATAAATATCAACAAGTTAGCTTATATAGAAAGTTGCACTCAACAGTGAAATACTGCACATTTATTCCTGTACATATCAAACTTTTATAAAAATTTATAGTATGCTATACCAGAAAGTTAATATCAATAGATGTGAAAAATGAGCCATTCAGAATATGTTTTCTGACAATAGGATTAAGCCAGAAATCAGTAACCAAAGGACAACTAGAAAACCCAACTACTTGGAAAGTTAAAAAAAAAAATTTTTAGAATAACCCAAGAGTCAAAGAGTAAATCTTATTGGAAATTAGAATGTGGACATTATTAAGTTTAAGCTTACTAATAATGAAAATAAAACATGTTAAATCTTGTGGGATACTTGTAAAGCTGGACTTAGAATGGTATTGACAGCTTTAAATATTGATACATATATTAGAATAATAGACAGCCTGAAATTCATTTACAGAACATTCACCTCAAGAAAATAACAGCAACTTAAACCCTGAGAAAAGAAAAGAAAAAATAAAGGTAAAATAGAAAGCAATAAAATTGAACACAAAATTTAAATACAGAAAATAAAAAGCTAAAGTTTGTGCTTTGAAAAAATATAAATAGTGGACTAATCAAGAATAAAAGGAGAAAAAATAAATCATCAATGAGAAGAATGAGGAAGCATTACTGAGATCATAAAGAAATTGCAAGGGAAGGAAGGATTATTATGAATAAGTTTATGTAAATAAAGTTGAAAACATAAAAAAAATGAAAAAAACATAGAAAAGCACAGCATGCCAAAACTAAAACAGAAAAAGTTTTAAATCTGAACATATATATCTGTTAAAGAGATTAAATCCATAAAATAATCCCTTTAAGAGAGGGCTTCTCTAGTACCGTCTTTCCAAATTTTAAGAAAAATGTCATTCTCACACAAAATCTTCTAGAGAAAAGTTGAGGAATTCCTTTCTCAACTTGTTTTATGAGGCCAGCATAAAAGTTATTGCACAGGGACTTCCTTGGTGGTGCAGTGGTTAAGAATCCACCTGCCAATGCAGGGGACACAGGTTTGATCCCTGGTCCGGGAAGATCCCACATGCCATGGAGCAACTAAGCCCGTGCACCACAACTACTGTGCCTGTGCTCTACAGCCCACAAGCCACAACTACTGAGCCTGCGTGCCACAGCTACTGAAGCCCACGTGTCTAGAGCCCGTGCTCCACAACAAGAGAAGCCACTGCAATGAGAAGCCCATGCACCACAACGAAGAGTAGCCCCCGCTTGCCACAAGTAGAGAAAGCCCGCACACAGCAACAAAGACCCAACACAACCACAATAAATTAAAAAAGGATAAATTTTTAAAAAATGCTATGCCACAAACCAGCAAGGCTATTTATTACATAAAAGGAAAATTAGAGGCTAATCCTCTTGAGAACTCAGATTAAAAATACCCAAAAAAGGGCTTCCCTGGTGGCGCCGTGGTTGAGAGTCCGCCTGCCGATGCAGGGGACACAGGTTCGTGCCCCGGTCCAGGAAGATACCACATGCTGCGGAGCGGCTGGGCCCGTGAGCCATGGCCGCTGACCCTGCGCGTCCGGAGCCTGTGCTCCGCAATGGGAGAGACCACAACAGTGAGAGGCCCACGTACCGAAAAAAAAAAAACCAAAATAAAAAAAATTACCAAATCAGAGTGTGTTTGGGATGAATATTGCATCATGGCCAAATAAGATTTATTCTATGACTTCAAAGTTAATAGAACATTAAAAAATAAAAGAAGACTTCTGGGAATACAGAACAGATGTACTTTCCCTATGTCTCTTGCTAAGTACAGCTAAAAACTCTGGACATTATGTATAAAACAAACATAAGAAAACTCTCAAAAGTGGAGGTAAGAAAGTAGATTGGCCGGGACCTCAAGAACCGAGGAATGGCATGGTATTGAGGTTCCTAGGTTTTCTCTTAGCCTTATACATCTAAGACATGAACTAAAGAAGCCAGCAGTATCCCATGAGCAGAGTCCAAAATGTCACATCGGGGGCTTCCCTGGTGGCACAGTGGTTGAGAGTCCGCCTGCCGATGCAGGGGACACGGGTTCGTGCCCCGGTCCGGGAAAGATCCCACATGCCGCAGAGCGGCTGGGCCCGTGAGCCATGGCCACTGAGCCTGCCCGTCCGGAGCCTGTGCTCCGTAACGGGAGAGGCCAAAAACAGTGAGAGGCCTGCATACCGCAAAAAAAACAAAAAAACAAAAAACAAAATGTCACATCGAAAGCCTTCTCTCTCTCTCTAGGAAAAGAGCCAGAAAAGGACAGCTTAGAAAGACAGAAAACTTTTAGATAATAACTACTCTACTCCAGCCAAATACCACAGGAAAAAAAACTGTGATTACAGCTCCATCCATGCTAGCAAAGGACAAAGGGGTGCCTAGACTTTGGCTCTTTCCAGGCATCACATTTCACTCGCCAGGGAAGTGCCAGAGAAGGATGAGTCAGGAGTAGTCACTTTTATTCCCACCAAACAGTAGCAAGGACCCTCTCATGTTGTCAATGTAGACTTTGTGGGAAGCTGGGACTCCCACCATCACCCAAAAGTTGTGAAGAGTCCATCATATGCTGAGGTAGTGTAACAAGAGGCCTACTTGAGAGTCAGAGCTTCCACTACTCTCCAGCTATGATGAAACCATTGCCTCTATGGTGTCAGTAGGAGCCATGTGGGAAGAAGTAATAAGATGCTTCTATTCCCGCCAACTGGGAGAATATGGAGATCCAGAATTTCTTACCACTGTCAGACAGTAGTAAGGAAACCGTTCCCTTTAGGTTTCAATTGATAAAGAGAAACTTATTAGGAAACTTGACTTCTACCACTTCTGGCACTAATGAGTTGGTGCCTTCTCTCCCATGATGTATCAGAGTGAGAAAAAGCCAACAAAAACAGGTTTAAATAAGATCCAGTATCATACCATAGCCCAGCATGTCCAGGTTTCATTCACTATCACTCATCAACAAAGAACCAAGAAGATCTCAACGAGGATAGATAGATAGATAGATACAGAGACATTGGGTTGGCCAAAAGTTTTGTTCGTTTTTTTCTGTAAGATGGCTCTAGTAGCACTTAGTTCTCTTTAACTGCATTCGAAACAATTTTGTTAGATTGTACGTGACAGCTGTCGTAGCAGCGTGCATTTAAAAAAAGACATCAAAATTGGTGAATTTTTGTGTAGCCATTTTAATATTGAAGATGGAAGAAAAACAACATTTTCATCATATTATGCTTTATTATTTCAAGAAAGGTAAAAATGCAACTGAAACGCAAAAACAGATTTGTGCAATGTATGGAGAAGGTGCTGGAACTGATTGAACATGTGAAAAGTGGTTTGCCAAGTTTCATGCTGGAGATTTCTTGCTGGACAATGCTCCATGGTCGGGTAGACCAGTTGAAGTTGATAGCGATCAAATCGAGACATTAATTGAGAACAATCAATGTTATACCACATGGGAGATAGCTGACATACTCAAAATATTTAAATCAAGCGTTGAAAATCATTTGCACCAGCTTGGTTATGTGAATCGCTTTGATGTTTGGGTTCCACATAAGTTAAGCAATAAAAGCTTTCTTGACCGTATTTCCACAGGTGATTCTCTACTTAAACGTCATGAAAATGTTCCATTTTTAAAACAGATTGAAACGGGTGATGAAAAATGGATACTGTACAATAATGTGGAACAGAAGAGATCATGGGGCAAGCAAAATGAACCACCACCAACTACCAAAGCCTGGTCTTTATCCAAAGAAGGTGATGTTGTGTATACAGAGGGATTGGAAGGGGTCCTCTATTATGAGCTCCTTCCAGAGAAGCAAGCAATTAATTCCAACAAGTACTGCTCCCAATTAGACCAACTGAAAGCAGCACTTGACGAAAAGTGTCCAGAATTAGTCAACAGAAAACTCATAATCTTCTATTAGGATAACACAAGACCGCATGTTTCTTTGATGACCAGGCAAAAACTGTTACAGCTTGGCTGAGAAGTTCTGATTCATCTGCCACATTCACCAGACATTGCACCTTCAGATTTCCATTTATTTCGGTCTTTACAAAATTTTCTTAATGGAAAAAATTTCAATTCCCTGGAAGACTGTAAAAGGCACCTGGAACAGTTCTTTGCTCAAAAAGATAAAAAGTTTTGGGAAGATGGAATTATGAAGTTGCCTGAAAAATGGCAGAAGTTAGTGGAGCAAAATGGTGAATACGTTGTTCAATAAAGTTCTTGGTGAAAATGAACAATGTGTCTTTTATTTTTACGTAAAAACTGAAGGCACTTTTTGGCCAACCCAATACATAGATATAAATGGTGAGAAGACAGAGATGCTAGCAGTATCTGACAAAGGTTTTAGAGTGATCTTCATAAAAATGCTTCAAAAATTACAAACACACTTTTAAAACATGACAAAATAGAAAGTCTCAGCAAGGAAATAAGGTCTCAGAAAAGAAACTTTAAAAATTTTAAAGAATAAAAAGGAAAACTTTAAACTGAAAAATACATACCAAAATAAATAAACTCAATTGATAGGCTTAACAGCACAATGAAGAATAAAGAGGAAAGAATCAATGAACCTGAAGATATATCAATAGTAACTACCTAATTTGAACAACGTGGAGGAAATAAACTGAAAAAAAAATGAATGGAGCCTCATAGGCTATTGGGACTATAACAAAAGATCTGCCATTTGTGCCACTAAATCTCAGAAATAGAGAAGAAAAGAGGTGGGGCCACTAAAAGAAATAATGACTGAAAACTCCCTAAATTTGTCAGAAGGCACAAATCTGCAGACTCAAGAATCTAAGAGAATCTCAAATAGAATAAACCCAAAGAAATCCATTCCAAGACCCATCATAGTAAACTTCTGAAAACTAAAAACAAAGGAAAAGTCTTGAAAGCATCCAAAGAGAATTATTTTACTTAAAAGGAAAATAATTAACATGACAGCAAATTTTTCATCAGAGAGGCCAGAAAGTAGTGACACAACATTTTTTAAGCACAGAAAGAGAAGAACTAGCAACTCAGAATCTTATATCCAACAAAAATATTCCTCAGGAATAAAGGAGAAATCAAAACATTTGCAGAAAAAAGGCAAATTAACATAACTTGTCACCAGCCGACCTACCCTAAAAGAATAATTAAAGAAAATTCTCTAAACAGAAAGAAAATGATAAATGAAAAGGCCTTGGGACATAAGGAATACATAAAAAACACAGTAAAAAGTGGTAAATATAGTAGACTTTTCTTCTCCTCTGAGTTTCTTAAATGGTTGACAATAGAAGTAAAAAATTTAACACAGTCTGATGTTCTAAAGCATCTAAAAGAAATATTGAAGACAATTATAAACAAGAAAGGATAAAGGAACAAAAGGGAGGTAAACTTTTCATGCTGCCCTCAAACTAGCAAATGGTGACACCAATAGACTGTGATAACTTGTGTGTATATAATGTGATATCTAAAGTAAACACCAGAAAGTTAAAGACATTGTAGATATATCAAAAACACCATAGCTATATCAAAGTTGAGTCATAAAGTAACCCACAGAAAGGCAGGAAAAAATATTGGAGAAATGAGAACCAGAGATAAATAGAAAAATAAAATAAAATGAAGATTTAAAACCTAACATATTGATAATTAGATTAAATATAAATATTGGGGGTACCTGATATGCAGCTCAAACCCCTCACTCTCCAGAGAAGCTGTATAAACCTGTGATATCCCCCTCCACTTCTCTGTCCCCTGCTAGGTATGCAGGTCCCGACCCAATTGCTTCTCCTCCCTTCCTACCTGACTCTGTGTGGATCTTTCTTTACAGCCTTGGCTGTAGGAGAGTCTGTCTGCCAATCTCCAGGTTGTTTTCAGTGAGAGATATTCCACAGATATTAGTATTTTTGATGTGTTTGTGGGGGGAGGTGAGCTCAGCATCCTCCTACGTTGCCAGGTGCCATCTCCCACCTGGACAGCCATAGTTTTTAAAAAATGAGACTGCGACCTTAGTGTCACGTATTATAAAATAGTTAACATAAAATCGATCATGAACTTAAATGTAAAGCATAAAAGTCTAAGAATTTCAATATGAGAAAACATTTTGTATCTAAGACTAAACAAAGAGTTTTTAGGCCTGACACCAAAAGCATGATCCATAACTGGAAAAATTGATAAGTTATAACACATATCATAGACAAAAGACTAGTACCCAGACTATACATCATGGGTAAAAGATTCAAAGTTGTTCAATCACTAGATATTAGAAAAACTCAAAGTAAAATTAAAGTGATATACTATTTTATACCCATCAGAGTAATTTTTGCCAAAAATCTTAAAGAATCAAGTATTTGCAAGAATACAGAAATTCTTATACCCTTTTGGTGAAACTATAAGTTAGTTGAAATATTTAAGAGCAGAGTGTTTATCTGCTGTCTAGTACCGTTGAGGATGTGCATATCTTATGGTTCAGCAATTTCATTTCTGGAAATATTTGCCTAGAGGAACTTCCATCCATATAATCATGGAACCATAAACAGTGATGTTCACTGAAGCATTATTTACAATAATTTTTAAAAAAGGAAACTAAATATATATGGATAAATAAACTATGATATATTCACATGATGGAATGTGATTCACGTAACATTTCAAATGAAGGAACTAGGACTACTTGTGCCCATATGAATTGATATAACCATTTCATGAAAGAAACTATGCAGAAGGATATCATTCTCTAAACTTTAAAAGCAAACCTAGTTCAAGTATGTGTGTGTGATAGATAAATGTAAGTATAAAAGAATAAAAACATAGGAGGGAAGGGCTATGCATCAAGTTTAGAACAGGGGTTATTCTGGATAGGGGAGGTGGAGGAATAAATGGGTCTTTAGTTTTACCTGTAATGCTGTATTTTCTAAAGAGAAAAAGATCTATTGAGAAAAGGAGTGAAATGTGAGTCCAATATGACAAATTATTAATATCTGTTCATCCTAGCTGGTATCTACATAGATGTTTATTATAGTATTTTCTTCAACTTGCCATCACTGGCAATATTCTATAATAAAAAATACAAGAAGCTGGCTTGTGGGTTGACTCATCATTGAAAATACTCGAGTATATACTTTAAAGAACAAATACATACATACACACTTAAGAGTAATGGTGTGAGAGGGTCTTATTCACCAAGTATAGAGACTCCAAATAGATGTCTTTACAAGCCCTATGAGATATAGAGACTACAAACTTTTCAGCAGGGTTTGATAAGTCTTTCCCAACCAACAAAACCTCCAGGTAGATATTAGAAGTTTCCCTAATTTACCTTGTAAATTCATCAGCCTCCTTCATAAAACAAAATTATAGCATAATGAAGGAAATTAGCAGTCTTCCCCATTTACATTCCATAAATTGCCACTCACCCTAGAGAAGCAGAATTGTGCTTGCGCTGCTCTCAACACACCAGACTGCACCATTAAATACCACTTGTCACCAACTTGCTTGAAGAATTATCACATTTCTCATGTTCATGGACTTAAGGGGAAATCCAAACTTGGCAATACATTTGAGCAAGTATTGTATTTTAAACTTCATTTTTAAAAAACTTACCCAGTAAAGTATTAATACAGAATCATTAATGGAAGTACAAACAGTACAAATAAAGTGAAGTTCTTGCTTTGAATCTCCAAAATTCTCTTAGGTTCCACTTGACCGTCTGGAGAAAACCATTGTTATCAATTTAAAGCAGGGTTTCTGAATGTCAGCAGTAGTGACATTGTGGATACGGTAATTCTTTGCTGTGAGGCTCTCTTGAAGGATGTTCAACAGCACCCCTACTTCTATCTCCTAGATTCCAGTAGAACTTCCCCTTTCCCCACCGTGATAACCAAAAATGTCCTTAGACATTGCAGAATGTCCCCTGTTGAGCAAAATCTATCCTGATTTAGAGCTGCTATCTAGAGTATATCATTTGAGACTTTTACTGTGCATCTATATATAACACTTTTACATATACTGAAATATATAGGGATTTGTGTGTGTATTTTTAAATATAAATGGTATCATATTTACACATTATTCTGTATCTTGGTTCTTTTAATCCACTGGTAGGTATTACAACTCTTTCAACACCTGTATCTTATTATTTTTATTTGCTAGGTATTATTTTTTAACATGGATACATTCTTTTGTTTAACCATAAATATTTAACTTGACTTAGGTACATTTAACCTGCTAGAAAAAACATTCTACATGTTTCCTCCCAGTTGTACCTAAAATTATTGCCTTTCCAGTCTGAGAGTCTCTTCTGCTTCCTATTTCTATCAAACAATAAAAATATGCAAAACCAATATGTCAAAATGCCCTCAGTTCTCTTAAATATTTTCTAAATTATTCTTCACACCTATCCTTTCCTTTCTGATACAGGAGCCACAATGTCTAGGTATAAATAGACCTTGGGTTTCATTCATGCAGTACCTATCACAGTCTGTTTTCTTTCCTTGGGAATTTTGAGGCTAAGCATTATAGCAGCTGTAAATCACCAATTCACAGACTCATTTCCCTTGAAAGGGCCTAAGAGCCTCTTGGGTGTCCTGTATTTGAGAAAGCATTGATCTAAGCTGGAAGCCTTCAGCAGACTGGAAAAGATTCTAGATCTGGAGTGAAAAGGAGTGAGTTCTGTCCTCTTGTGCCCTAAGCAACTTCCTTTCTGTCCCAAACCTCAGTTTTCTCATTGGAGTGATAAGGATTTGAGTAGGATGGTTTCCAGGCTGAAGCTCTAAGATTTCATGACTCCTTTTCATTAGATGCCAAAGTTTTGTGTAGATTTTATTCATCTGGCTGATAATTGCTGTATCGAATATTCCTCATTCTCTCTGTATAGACAAAGTAGAGTTGGGAGTTAGAGAAGTTTCCTCTGTAATTTATTTGATAGCCTTATGATAAAAAACAAAAACACATTTTACACAGACTTATCTGAAATCGTTCAAAGATATTTTGTCTCAACTCTCAACTGAACTTAGCCTTTACGAGTCAGTAGCCCCTATTATTAATCAAAATGTCCATTATGTATATGTATATCAAATCATCACATTGTACACTTTAAAAATATACAAATATTTCTGTGAATTATTCGTAAGTAAAGTTAAAAATACCCATTTTTTATATCATAGTACAAGTTATTATTTCCCTATTATTTAAACTAAGCACAGATTAGGCTTAAAAGATGAATTTAATCAGTCATTCATTTCTCTTTTGAATGAATAGTGTTGACTGAAAAAAATGCACAACCTGAAAGTTGAGAATTATGTTTTATTTTGTGGTCATACTGAGAACTTAAGCCTGGAAGATAGCCTCTCACATAGCTCTGCGGGACTGTTGGGAAGGGGTATGGGAGGAGCCAGGATATATAGGAGTTTTAGCAAAAAAACCCAGAACATTAAAAGATTACTGTTAATTAAAGAAAAAACAAACATCTCAAGTGAATAAATTTAGTGATTTTCTATGTGTGGGAAGGTGCAAGAGGAGTCTGGGCTCATTGAAATCATTCTTTTGATATGCACTTTAACTGTCTAGGGCTAGTACCCTGTTTTTCTCCATCCTGAGTCCCCTCAGGGTGCATGGTCAGGGGTGACTGCAGTAGCTATGGGCTTGGTGGTCAACATGCTGTGTTTAATGATATGGCAGGCAACATTTTTCATCCACAGCAGAAACCTGATAATTGATCTAAATTCAATTAACCAGATATTTTGTAAATCACTTTGTGAATGATACAGACATAACTTTCTCATGTCAGTTGCAAAACAAGGTCTTTTTCTCCAAAACGAAAATAAAAACTTACGCTAATAAAAAATTGTTAACTCTTTTGTGCATCTTATCAAGGCCAATATTAGTAGGCAATTTGAAGACCATACCAATAACCCTGTTCTAACAGTACGTATCTATGGTGTGTATGTGTGTTTATATATATATATACACACACACACACACGTAAAGTGTCCCTATGGAGTCCCTTAAGCAAAAGTGATCATAATTTTGATTCTGTAACTCCCAAACTCTGAGCACAACTGATTGAACCATGAGCCCTAAAAGCAGCCAATCTATTGCCTGGGAAGTGACAAGTGAGAGAGTCTGGGTGGAGACAGTCTTCTGCATTAGGAAAGATAATGGTCCATTAAAACAACCAGATCCTCTTTCATGGTGGTTTGGATTGGAAATACAGAAAAATCCATTGGAAGGGGAGCAAAAGAAAAAAAAAAAACTTGCGTAAAGACAGAAAATATGTAATACCAAGGTAATAGAATCCAGCAAGAAATTGAAACTACACGTAGACAGAAATCATAAGGTATAGAAGAAAATTTCAGAATAGAAAGTGAAGATTCACAGAATAGAAACAAAGGAACTGAGGTGCTGTGTTGTAGAAGGATCCAGGGACTCTTGCTGATGAGAAGGCAATGAGGAAAACTGAAGGCCAGAGTGGGTTATGTTCTGAAATCCTAGTTGCTGACATTGCACTAAGATTTATGATCTGCGATCCAAGCTGCACACTCTTAGACTGAATTAAGCAAAGCCTGGTACTGAAGGTTTAACCATATAATAGAAGAGAGAAAAAGCATGATATCCTAACAGACTACACAAGGTGTCAGCTGTGTTCTCTTCCTGTCCTATTTCATACAGTTAAAGAAAAGGATCTAAAACATGATTTTACAGCCCTAAAACTATAGTTCATGATGGAAAACAACCTCAGATATAGTAAGAAGTAAGTAAAGGAGAAGTTACCTCACACTGTACCAGAGCAAATGTAATTTCTGGAAAGAGCTTCCCATGCTACACATAAACAAAGTCAAAATATGTAGCACAGTAACTAGACTGAGAACATTGTCCAGTAGGGAGAAATAGAAATAATAGCTGATGAACCCAATCTGGAATAAAAAACAACTCAAGGATCAGAAGAAAATTCTCCATAAATATTTTGTGCTAGAGAAGATCTTATTAAGGAACTAAAGTAAATAAAGTAAGAGCTCCAAGATAAAATAATTTATTTTTTAAAGAAATTTTAAAAGGAATTTTAGAGCTGAAATAAATTTAGGAATAAAACTATATTAGAAAATTGGGGTGTGGTAGTTGGAGGAAGCTGGAAAATGTTACTCATCTAATATTTTTAGAAGGAGGTTAAGAGATAAAATTGCAATGCAATTTTAAAATAATAATGATGCCAATCACTTAATATTTCTTACGGTACTATTTTTTAACCTTAGAGGGATCATTTAGAAAAACAATACTTTGTGAGGTGGATAATTATTTGATATTTAATTTCTTTTATTTTTTTGAAATTATTTTATTTCTGTGTAATTTGCCTACATTAAATTAACAATTTTGTTAATTAGCATTAATGATGCCATTTTTAGAGTTTTTCTGATTTTATAATTATGTGTCTCTGTCTTCTTATGTACACAGAGACATTTGGAATGGCATTCACCTAATAGTAATAATAGTTATTTCTGGAGAGTAGGATAGATTTTAGGTGATTTTCAAATTTTCTTCTGTGCACTTTACTACATTTCTTTAATTCCATAATGAGAGTATGTATTAGTTTCACAGTATTAATAAATCCATTTAAAAATGTGATCAGCCAGAATGTTGCCCATATCCTGAAGTGAGGCTCACAAATATCTCATTTCCTCTTTCCGCAGCAGTGATCAGAGACTATTCCAAGGAGAACTAGATGATAATGCAAAAAGCCTTTAGTTCATTCTCAAAGAAAATAAATGTCAAGATATTTTCACGTTTTCTCACAGCATTATCAAAACTTATTGAAATGCTAAAAGGTTTCCATTGTCTTTTTAGTCTCTATTCCATTTATTTCCACTCTGATCTATATTATTTCCTTCCTTCTTCTGACTTTGGGCTTCATTTATTCTTTTTCTCTAGTTCCTTCGTATGTAAGGTTAGATTATTTATTTGAGATTTTCTTGTTTCTTGAGGTACATCTACATTGCTATAAACTTTCTTCTTAGTACCTCTTTTGCTATATCCCATAGATTTTGGTATGTTGTATTTTCATTTTCATTTGTTTTCCCATCTACAAATGAATGGATAAAGAAGATGTGGTATACACATGACAGTGGAATACTACTCAGCCATAAAAAGGATGAAATCTTGCCATTTGTGAAAACATGGATGGCCTTTGAGGGTATTATGCTAAGTGAAGCAAGTCAGACAAGAAAAACAAATATCATATGGTTTCACTCATATGTGGAATATAAAATACAAACAAACAAAATAAATGAATCAACCAACCAACCAAACGAACACCAATTACACAAATATGGAGAATAGAGTAGTGGTTACCAGAGGGGAATGGGTAGAGGGAGGGCAAAATGGGTAAAGGGGATCAGAAGTATGGTCACGATGGAAACGAAGATTTTGCTGGTGAGCATGCTGTAGTGCATAGAGAAGTAGAAGTAGAAATATAATGTACAGATGAAACTTAAACAACAACAACAACAAAAGTAAAGCACCTGAAGATGGACTGAAGTCTTAGCCTTTAAGTTTCTGTAAAGAAAATCTACATTTAAAGAAAACAAAGTTACAGAAATGCAATTTCAATGACTATCTCATTCAAGTGTTTAGCTTTACTTTTTTTATTTTTTAAATTTGGGTATTCATGTATTCTCTTTAGAAGCTGAAGAACACTGCAGATAATGTCCAAAGAAAAAAGAGCCTATACTCACAGGAAATATTTCATACTACTTAAGAGGGTCCATGGGATCTGTGAAGTTGATCTGCTGGCACCAGATGACAGTCCCTTGTGTGTGCTACATGTCTCTGCAAGTAGTGGCATTTGGTTCCAGATGTAAACATTGCCACCCGCTTCACATTGTTTAGTGGTGTCACTCATGTACATTTCCATAAATCTGAGGATAACAACTGTCACCAAAAGCATTAGGTTCACATGTCAAGAATGACACATGGAATCAATAACTGGAATAAAGATGTATAGCAGACAAGAAAAAAAAGTATCTAGACTGTGTGTCAGAAGCTGGGCTTGGCGTGCAGCCGGCGAGCACCCCGCAATGCACACCCTGCACCGGCGAGGCAGGGCAGTGGGGCTGGGGGTGTGGGTAGCCAATGGGGAACTTCCCGGGGGCCAATGGCTGCCCCCTAGCCGTGAGACTCCCCGGGGCCAATGGCCGCACACTAGCCATGTGGCTTGGTGCTCCGACCGGCTGTCAGGCCTCTCTCTGCCTCTGAGGTGGGAGAGCAGAGTTCAGAACATTGGTCTACCAGAGACCTCCCAGCTGCATGTAATATCATATGGCTAAAGCTCTTCCAGAGATCTCCATCTTAATGCTAAGGTCCAGCTCCAATCAACGAACAGCAAGCTACAGTGCTAGACACCCTATGCCAAAAAACTAGCAAGAGAGAAGCACATCCCCACCCATTAGCAGAGAGGCTGCCTAAAATCATAATAAGGTCACAGACACCTCAAAACACACACCAGACACGGTCTTGCCCACCAGAATGACAAGATCTAGCCTCATCCACCAGAACACGCACCAGTCCCCTCCACCAGGAAGCCTACACAACCCACTGAACCAACCTTAGCCACAGGGGACAGACACAAAACACAAGGGGAACTATGAACCTGCAACCTGCGAAAAGGAGACCCCAAACACAGTAAGGTAAGCAAAATGAGAAGACAGAGAAACACACAGCAGATGAAGAAATAAGGCAAAAACCCACCACACCAAGCAAATAAAGAGGAAATAGTCAGTCTACCTGAAAAAGCATTCAGAGTAATGATAGTAAAGACCATCCCAAATCATGGAAATAGAATGGAGAAAATTCAAGAAATGTTTAACAAGGACCTAGAAGAACTAAAGAGCAAACAAACAATGATGAACAACACAATAAGTGAAATTAAAAATTCTCTAGAAGGAATCAATAGCAGAATAAATGAGGCATAAGAACGGATAAGTGACCTGGAAGGTAAAATAGTGGAAATAATTACCACGGACCAGAATAAAGAAAAAAGAATGGAAAGAATTGAGGACAGTTTCAGAGACGTCTGGGACAACATTAAACGCACAAACATTCGAATTATAGGGGTCCCAGAAGAAGAAGGGAAAAAGAAAGGGACTGAGAAAATATTTGAAGAGATTATAGTTAAAAACTTCCCTAACATGGGAAAGGATATAGTCAATCAAGTCCAGGAAATGCAGAGTCCCATACAGGATAAATCCAAGGAGAAACACGCCAAGACACATATTAATCACACTAACAAAAATTGAAAACCAAAAAAGAAAAAATATTAAAAGCAGGAGGGAAAACCAACAAATAACATACAAGGGAATCCCCATAAGGTTAACAGCTGATCGTTCAGCAGAAACTCTGCAAGCCAGAAGAGTGTGGCAGGACATACTTAAAGTGATGAAAGGGAAAAACCTGCAACCAAGACTACTCTACCCAGCAAAGATCTCATTCAGATTCGACGGAGAAATTAAAACCTTTACAGACAAGCAAAAGTTAAGAGAATTCAGCACCACCAAACCAGCTTTACAACAAAAGCTAAAGGAACTACTCTAGGCATGAAACACAAGAGAAGAAAAAGACCTACAATAACAAACCCAAAATAATTAAGAAAATGGTAATAGGACTATACATATCGATAACTACCTTAAATGTAAATGGATTAAATGATCCAACCAAAAGACATAGACTGGCTGAATAGATACAAAAAGAAGACCCATATATATGCTGTTTATAAGAGACCCACTTCAGACCTGGGGACACATACAGACTGAGAGTGAAGGGATGGAAAAATGTATTCCATGCAAATGGAAATCAAAACAAAGCTGGAGTAGCAGCTCTCATATCAGACAAAATAGACTTTAAAATAAAGACTATTACAAGAGACAAAGAAGAACACTACATAATGATCAAGGAATCAATCCAAGAAGAAGATATAACAAATTGCACGCAACATAGGAGCACCTCAATACATAAGGCAAATACTAACAGTCATAAAAGGGGAAATCAACAGTAACACAATCATAGTAGGGGACTTTAACACCCCACTTTCACCAATGGACAGATCATCCAAAATGAAAATAAATAAGGAAACACAAGCATTAAATGTTACATTAAAAAACATGGACTTAATTCATACTCATAGGATATTCCATCCAAAAACAACAGAATACACTTTGTTCTCAAGTGCTCATGGAACACTCTCCAGGATAGATCATATCTTGGGTCACAAATCAAGCCTTGGTAAATTAAAGAAAATTGAAGTTGTATCAAGTATCTTTTCTGACCACAAAGCTATGAGACTAGATATCAATTACAGGAAAAAATCTGTAAAAAATACAAACACATGGAGGCTAAACAAAACACTACTAAATAACCAAGAGATCACTGAAGAAATCCAAGGGGAAATTTAAAAAATACCTAGAAACAAATGACAATGAAAACACGGCGACCCAAAACCTATGGGATGCAGCAAAAGCAGTTCTAAGAGGGAAGCTTACAGCAATACAATCCTACCTCAAGAAACAAGAAACACCTCAAATAAACAACTTAACATTACACCTAAAGCAACGAGAGAAAGAAGAACAAAAAAACCCCAAAGTTAGCAGAAGGAACGAAATCATAAAGATCAGATCAGAAAGAAATGAAAGAAACAATAGTAAAGATCAATATAACTAAAAGCTGGTTCTTTGAGAAGATAAACAAAATTGATAAACCATTAGCCAGACTTATCAAGAAAAGAAGGGAGAAGACTCAAATCACTAGAATTAGAAATGAAAAAGGAGAAGTAACAACTGACACTGCAGAAATACAAAGGATCATGAGAGATTACTACACGCAACTATATGCCAATAAAATGGACAACCTGGAAGAAATGGACAAATTTTTAGAAAAGCACAACCTTCCAACACTGAACCAGGAAGAAATAGAAGCTATAAACAGACCATTCACAAGCACTGAAAGTGAGACTGTGATTAAAAATCTTCCAACAAACAAAAGCCCAGGACCAGATAGCTTCACACGTGAAATCTATCAAATATTTAGAGAAGAGCTGACACCTATCCTCCTCAAACTCTTCCAAAATACAGCAGAAGGAGGAACATTCCCAAACTCATTCTACAAGTCCACCAGCACCCTGCTACCAAAACCAGAAAAAGATGTCACAAAGGAAGAAAACTACAGGCCAATATCACTGATGAACAAAGATGCAAAAATCCTGAATAAAATACTAGCAAACAGAATCCAACAGCACATTAAAAGGATCATACACCATGATCAAGTGGGGTTTACCCCAGAAATGCAAGGATTCTTCAATATATGCAAATCAAACAATGTGATACACCGTCTTAACAAACTGAAGGATGAAAACCATATGATCATCTCAATAGATGCAGAAAAATCTTCCAACAAAACTCAACACCCAATTATGATAAAAACCCTTCACAAATTAGGCATAGAGGGAATTTACCTCAACCTAATAAAGGCTATATATGACAAACCCACAGCCAACATTGTTCTCAATGGTAAAAAAACTGAAACCATTTCCTCTAAGATCAGGAACAAGACAAGGTTGCCCACTCTCACCACTCTTATTCAACATAGTTTTGGAAGTTTTAGCCACAGGCATCAGAGAAGAAAAAGAACTAAAAGGAATCCAAATCAGACAAGAAGAAGTAAAGCTGTCACTGTTTGCAGATGACATGACACTATACATAGAGAATCCTATATATGCTACCAGAAAACTACTAGAGCTAATCAATGAATTTGATAAAGTAGCAGGATACAAAGTTAATGCACAGAAATCTTTTGCATTCCTATACACTAACGAAGAAAAATCTGAAAGAGAAATTAAGGAAATACTCCCATTTACCATTGCAACAGAAAGAATAAAATACCTAGGAATAAACCTATCTAAGGAGACAAAAGACCTGTATGCAGAAAACTATAAGACACTGATGAAAGAAATTAAAGATGACACACACAGATGGGAGATATACCATGTTCCTGAATTGGAAGAATCAACATTGTGAAAATGACTATACTACCCAAAGCAATCTACAGATTCAGTGTAATCCCTATCAAACTATCAAACTACCAATGGCATTTTTCACAGAACTAGAACAAAAAATTTCACAATTTGTGTGGAAACACAAAAGACCCCAAATAGCCAAAGCAATATTGAGAAAGAAAAATGGAGCTGTAGGAATCAGGCTCCCAGACTTCCGACTATACTACAAAACTATAGTAATCAAGACAGTATGGTACTGGCACAGAAACAGAAATCTAGATCAATCCAACAGGATAGAAAGCCCAGAGATAAACCTATACTCATATGGTCACCTTATTTTTGATAAAGAAGGCAAGAATATACAATGGAGAAATGACAGCCTCTTCAATAAGTGGTGCTGGGAAAACTGGACAGCTACATGTAAATGGATGAAATTAGAACACTCCCTAACGCCATACACAAAAATAAACTCACAATGGATTGAAGACGTAAATGTAAGGCCAGACACTATAAAACTCTTAGAGGAAAACATAGGCAGTATGCTCTATGACATAAGTCACAGCAAGATCCTTTTTGTCCCACCTCCTAGAGAAATGGAAATAACAAAAATAAACAAATTGGACCTAATGAAACTTAAAAGCTTTTGCGCAGCCAAGGAAACCATAAACAAGGCGAAAAGACAGCCCTCAGAATGGGAGAAAATATTCGCAAATAAAGCAACTGACAAAGGATTAATCTCCAAAATTTACAAGCAGCTCATGCAGCTCAATGATTCACTTTGTTGTACAGTAGAAACTAACACACCATTGTGAAGCAATTATACTCCAATAAAGATGTTAAAAATAAATAAAATGAAATAGTGCCCAAGGCACAATACACCCACTAAAAAAAGAAAAATGCTCTAAGGATATATTTTATAATACAGGGAATATAGCCAATATTTTATAGTAACTAAAAATGGAATATAACCTTTAAAATTGTGAATCACTATGTTGATTACCTAAAACTTGTTTAATATTGTAGATCAACTATACCTCAATAAAACAATTTGGACTTTAAAAAAAAAAAACCAATCCAGAAATGGGCAGAAGATCTAAATAGACATTTCTCCAAAGAAGATATACAGATCGCCAACAAACACATGAAACGATGCTCCACATCACTGTTCATTAGGGAAATGCAAATCAAAACTGCCATAAGGTATCACCTCACACCAGTCAGAATGGCCATCATCAAAAACTCTACAAACAATAAATGCTGGAGAGAGTGTGGAGAAAAGGGAACCCTCTTGCACTGTTGGTGGGAATTGAAATTGATACAGCCACTATGGAGAACAGTATGGGTTCCTTAAAAATCTAAAAATAGAACTACCATACCACCCAGCAATCCCACTACTGGGCATATACTCTGAGAAAACCATAATTCAAAAAGAGTCAGGTACCACAATGTTCATTGCAGCACTATTTACAATAGCCAGGACATGGAAGCAACCGAAGTGTCCATCAACAGATGAATGGATAAAGAAGATGTGGCACATATATATAATGGAATATTACTCAGCCATAAAAGGAAACAAAATTGAGTTATTTGTAGTGAGGTGAATGGACCTAGAGTCTGTCATACAGAGTGAAGTAAGTCAGAAAGAGAAAAACAATTACCGTATGCTAACACATATATATGGAATGTAAAAAAAAAATTGGTTCTGAAGAATCTAGGGTCAGGACAGGAATGAAGATGCAGACGTAGAGAATGGAGTTGAGGACATGGGGAGGGGGAAGGGTAAGCTGGGACAAAGTGAGAGAATGGCATGGACATATATACACTACCAAATGTAAAATAGATAGCTAGTGGGAAGCAGCTGCATCGCATAGGGAGATCAGCTCGGTGCTATGTGACCACTTAGAGGGATGGGATAGGGAGGGTGGGAGGGAGACGCAAGAGGGAGGAGATATGGGGATATATGTATATGTATGGCTGATTCACTTTGTTGTAAAGCAGAAACTAACACACCATTGTAGAGCAATTATACTCCAATAAAGATGTTTAAAAAAAGATTCTATACAAGAGTATAAATCAGCTAAATCATTCTCTAAGGACACACATGAACTTTATAAATGATACACTCACAGATGCTGAGGTGATCAAAGGCAGCCACTGAGCATGCTTTGTCTTTGAGAATCACAGCATCTCAAGGTAAGAAAAATCAAGAAGAAATGAGCCTGGCTTCATGTCTTTGCCACTGCAGAGGTGCTGTCAGCCCCCAAATCTATGTATTTTTCCACTCCAGATTCAAGTCCCCAAGATGACAGCAATTCTGTCTCTTGCCTCAGGAGGAGTGTATCGTCTAACATTGCCAGCAAGATGTCACTGAGAGTAAGCCTAAATGCTTCCATTATTTTCATCCCATTACTCCTAGTTATCCCCTACTGGGCCATTCTAAATACTGTAATTTCACTCACATCTGTCTCTCTTTCTTTCACATATTCACATGCTATCATTATTTCCCCCTGCTTTTGTCCCTAAGCTCTTTTAATTGTTCCTAATAAGTAAGACCCTCCATCCTTTTTTTCCTCTGAAGACACAGTGGTGAATATAAGGGTGCCTTTTATTTCTCTTCATTGCATGGGAAAAATATGGTCCATTTATAAAATTTTCTCAGGAGATAAATCGCCTGGAACGTGGGGAGCTGGAAGTTTTTGACAATACATTACTTGCTCTACTGATGATGCTTGAATTCGGGGGCAGTTCTCATAAAAATTGGTCCCAATGGATCATTTGACACAGCCTATGGTGTTGACAATATCTCAGAGAATCCCTCATTGGCTGGCTTTGTCCATGCTCACCACAGCAGTTCTATGATCCAAGTAAGTTGCAGTGAGTTTGTGAGCTTCAAATTGGATGCCAGCAAGAAATTCGTGAGATGTATCACTAATGAGAATAGAGTTTATTGAGCAGGGATGAGTTCAGTTTCAATTATTTAACTGTTTAGCGGGATGCCCTGGCCAACAGTTATTCATAAAACATACCCTTTATGCCTAGGATGCATCCATGATTCCTCCTCTCATTTGAAAAGCTCTGAGACATGGTATAGATGATAATAAACTAGTGCTTTTCATGCTCTCTGAGCTAGAAAAGATCATTACTGTCCAAATTCCCAATTCAAATTAGGTCCTGGGGCTTAGCTGCATGTGTATCAAGATGGTGCAGAACTCCCCTGTGACAATGAATTGAAGAGCTTCCTTCTGTAATAGAACATTTCCTCCCATCCATATTTTACACAGTTGGGTCACAGAAGCGGGTAGCTATTGGCATGATGGTTACCCTCAGTTAGCTCATAATCCACAGTGTAAGAAAGGTCTTTAGAGTAATGCATACTTCAAAGCCAACCAGAATAGGGTATTCTGAAAAAGTAAAGTGAAGTTTTCTAAAAGAAAATGCAAATGGAATTCTTCTAAGAAAATGATGGGGACAGTGTTCATCATCCTCCACTATTCCTCAATGTTTTCTACCAACTTCTATGAACACTTCCAGGACAATGCAATCTATATTTTCCTTCTTGGCCCAATTTTTGTTTGTTTGGTTTTGGTTTGGGGGTTTTTTTCCCCTACTTTACTCACTTCTTTTCTTCTTCTCATCCCTCTAAAGATGGCTGTTTCCCCAAGCAATTTTTCTTGAATTGGATGTTTGATTTCTTATCATTTCCTCATTGGAAATTCATACTCACTTTCATTTTATCAATTAACTTTATAAAAGTGACTCCCAAACCTCTAATCCATCCCTGAGGTACAGACATGCATATCCAACTGCTTGCCGGAAATCACCTGAAATTCTCATAGGCAACTCAAATGTAGAATAGTTCAAACTGAATTAAACTTCCCTTCCTATCTTCCCCATTTTTGCTTAGTGGCTCCATTTTTCCACTTATTACCTTCCAAAACCCAGTATCATCTTTGAATCTTTCTCCCCTTCTTCCCTGTTTTTCCTCCTTCCCTAAAAAAATAATTTGCTACCCAGTTCTTATTTTCAAAATAAAATCCTTCAATACATTCTCCAAGGTCTATTAAACCTACTTTCTACCCTATCTCCCCACGTTCAATTGGTCCCTACTCAGTCTTTGTTTTCCCACGTGTGCTAATATTTTAGAAAAATAGCATTATTTTAGCATCAGAGAAATTTTTTAGTATCAAATGTGTTTGACAAATGTGGACTAAAAAAATATTTAGGGCTTCCCTGGTGGCGCAGTGGTTGAGAGTCTGCCTGCCGATGCAGGGGACACGGGTTTGCGCCCCAGTCCGGGAAGATCCCACATGCCGCAGAGCATCTGGGCCCGTGAGCCATAGCCGCCGAGCCTGCGCGTCCAGAGCCTGTGCTGCGCAACCGGAGAGACCACAACAGTGAGAGGCCCGCGTACCGCAAAAAAAAAAAAAAAAAATTTAACTTCAGGAATTCTCCAAGTATTTAATAACATTATGTAGATTGTGGGATACAATATGCAGTGTTTACCAAACTTATTAATAGTCAAATTCTTTTTTGAAAGGAACAAGTGCTGTTTGGAACACATAGCATGTTGCTAGATTTATCGACCTAAAATATTTACCCTCATACACTTATGATTTAAAAAATTTAGTAAATTCAAAATAATATAAAATGTCCTTAGCCCAATAAAGGGTTTCTATTTAACGACAGCAATAAGAAATAACATCCTAAATAAGGAAGTGTCTGAAGCACTTCCTTTAAAATCAGGACTGAAAAACTCATTCACACCATTCAGTTCAACACTGTACAGGATGTCTGAGCCAGCAAAGTAAGACAGAAAGAAGACATTTAGGTCATAAGGATAAGAAGGGAGGAAATAACATTTTATCATTTACAGATGATACACTAATCATGGAAAACCAAAAGAATCTCCATATAAATCATTAAGAGGCATTTTACAGAAAAACAAATACATGAGTAGGTGTTCAGCTAAAAGTAATCGAGAAATGCAAACCTAGAGTACTTTAAGGGATCATTTTATGCAAATTTCATGGGTAAAAATTAAGAAAGCTGACAACATCAAATGTTTGAGAGACAAGATTTCTTGTATCTTATATCTTTCTGATGGGAGTCACCCCCCAGAGTCACCATCACCCCCCCCATACACACATACTTCAGATGCCAGTGGCAAGCCTAGGATGTCACCTGTTCTAAATTTTAGACAAAGGAACAATCAGTTTGTGAGGAATTGACAGGACAAACAAACTTGGGTTTTGGGTGCCCTATTAGTCAAGAATCTAGACAGAGTTTTGGCTTGGGGTAGGAAATGAAAGAGGTAACAAGCTTTGTTTATACAGGCTTCTAAGCCTGAATTCCCTATCTCTGGCATTTTTCTACTTTCAATAGACAGAAGGGTCAGAGTGTCCCTCTTGCATTAGCCATTTCTTAAGTAACTTTAATTCAAAATAATTAATATGGTATTGAAGCACATTTTAGGGGGACCTACCCTGGGCCCCCCAAATATGCACAAGAGTATACAAAATTATAATGCCCAATGAGTATGAATAAAGTGTGATTCTATATTTGGAATATTATGCAACAATCAATATTTTTTAAAGCTGTAGGTGTATGCAATAGTATGGAGAAATATTAGCATTGCAATATTGAGCAAAAAGTCAAGTCCCAGAAGATTACAAAGAGCCTAACATTGTTTTTATAAACATTAAAATACCTAAACAGTATGCTTTTTGGGATACGTATATATGTGATAAAACATGAGAAGAAAAAGCAAAGAAAGGTTTAAAGATAGCAGTTACCTCAGACAGAAATGTGCAGAAAGATGGTATAGGGACAGCCACAAAGAATGTAATAAACCAAGGATTACCATTAATCCAATTCTATTCAGCTGTGTTTAAAATGAACAAACCAAAGTCAGGAATTGTAAATTAAATGGTAGAGCGTGGGAAGGAATTCTTGGGTTTCTGGCTTGAGCAACTGAGTGAATGATCATGCCATTTACTGAAATGGAAGAACAACATTTCATTTTGAGTTTTTCAGGGAAGAAAAGTAATTTTCCCTCAACCCTTCTGAGTTCTTAACTGAGGCCCCTGTAATAAAAGATGTATTAACAGGAGAAAGAGAAAACAAACAAGAGAAAAACAAACAGAAATTTCATAACATGTGAACCTCACGTATACATGGAAGATACCCAGGGAAAATTGTGTAACTCCCCAGGAGGGCTTAGAATTCAGGATTAAATACCATCTTAATAAGGAAAGCAAAGAGGGGTTTTAGGCCTCTTAGGAGAGAGTCAGTGATTTTTAGGGCCTTTAGAAGAATAGATGGAAGGTGCAATAGTTTGTGACAAAGTTTGGCTGTGGTGTCAACTTCTAGTCTCCTCTTCTGTGACTGGTCAATCTTCACTGTTGATGAAACACATGCAGAGGGATTTAATACAGTTGAACTGCTTTTGGAGGTTCTGTCTTTAGGCAGATAAGGGGGGTTCAGAGAAAGCCACTCCCTGAATTCCCTGTTTTCCAAGTACCTACAGCTCAAATAACCAATATACCCAAGTGGCATATTTTGGGATTGCATATTCCGTTGACTTTCAAGTTGAATGTAAAACATCAGTGTGTAGAGGTCAGAAACCACTGTGGGATCAGGGCTCACTTGAACACAGAGGACATGGGGGAGCAGCTGCTGCTGCCCAGACCCTTATTACTTTCTGTGGCTGACCCCACAGCTAGACTACATGTCCCAGCCAGCCTTGCAGCTGGATAATAATCACATGACTAAAGTTCTAGCCAGTGTAGTTTGAGAGGATATGATATGGCTCCTCTGCATCTTTTCCCTTCCTGAGGTCCCAGAGGTGGTATAACTGTAAAATGGAAAAAAACAATGTCTTGTAATCACTTTAAAGAGCAAAGCCACCGACAAATTGTGCCTGCCTTGAATAGTTATGTGATCAAAAAATAAACTTGTGTGTTTGAACTAGTTTATATTTTTAGATATATATTATATAAATCTCATACATAATTATATAATATAAATTTGTATATCAATATATTAGTACACATACTAGTATAAATATCTAAATATTTAACACATAATATCTGTGTGTTAAAGCAGTTCAGTCTACACCACTGAATACAGGAATTAGCATTTTCAAGTCCAGTACTGCTTTACCAAAAACTGATAAAATATGTAGCAATGAAGAACTGATTGGGCCCACAACAGGTAGCTCAGAAGTAGGTTTCACAGTCTTGAAAGATGGAGGCATGTCAGGTAGAACTGTCACCTACGATCACTTGGAAGGAAGATCAAGGGCATACTGAGCCTGTTGCTCTGGAAGCAGCAGATGGAATGTGTTAGAATGCCAGTACTTACTGGTTGTTTCTTGCTGCTTATAGCAGGTAATTACAAGCAAGAGTTCGCAAGCAGAAATTAAAGAATTTACAGGGCCGAAAAAGCCAATTTCTTGTAGATTGCAAAGAACAGGAGACAATTTAAAGAAGGCCTATTAAAACAGCTCAGTTTTAAAACAAAAAAAAGGAACTCAGCCTTGTAGCAAAGATAAAGGTTGTTATATATCTACCCAAGACTTTTATTTCAGATAACCTCAAGGTAAGTGCCATTAATTTAAGAGAAAGAGGCATGGAGACAAAGAAGAAAAGAAATATGAAGGATGCATCTAGGCAAAAGCTTAGGACATTGTTGCTGCTATCTAGAACTCCCTAGACGCAAATACATCAAAAGTTTTTAAAAGAATTGCATTGCCAGTGAAAGCACAAGCCTGGCCTAAAGATGCCTTTAACTGCTCAAGTCATAAAACATCCCAAGGGTTCAAAACTTGCACCAGCAGCAAGCAGGCTACAAAAAGCTCCATGTAGGCACCTACGTGCACTTAAGATATGGCCAGGAGAGAAACAGGCAAGGAAGAGCATCCCAGAGGGTGTTCTTCCCAGAGAGCAGAAGGAGGATATGGCGATTCTAGTCGCAGAGCTTCCTTCACTGCCAGGGGTCTTCAGTGCCTGTTCCCAAGATCCCATCATGGCAATGGACCAGACTGATGACTGTTTTCTATCCTTCTCTTTTTAAATGGAAGTTTTTATTGTGATCATCCTATCCCTATTCCACTAATGCACATTGGGTGTGTCTAGAGTTTCTCAACCATGGGTGACTTTATACCCCAGGGTGTTCCTGAAATGAACCAGGGTCATTTGCCTGATGCACAGCAAGCCAAATGCTGAGATGCTGAGCTTTGCAGCAGAGAAAGAGTTTATTCACCAGGCAGCCAAACGAGGAGATGGGAGATCAAGACTCAGATCTACCTCCCTGAAGGCAAGGGGCTTGGGAATATTTATGGGATAAAGAAGCAGGATGGTCTTAAGTGTGGGGACAGGTGATTGGAGGTAGAGAAAAGGTAAGGAAATTGGTGTTCTGTGCAGGTGTACCTGAGTTACATGCTTCTTCATGGGACGCATGTTCAAAAATGGAGGTGTTTTGCATTATCTGAGGGTGGAGTTTTTGGCCCTGTGACATCAAAACGTCATTCATCAGACACCTGTGCAGGCCTAGTTTAGTGTTAGTGGTCCAAACCAGTCTTAGCTGGCTCAAACTAGACAAGAGCTGACTCCAAGTTGCTGAAAAACAATTTAAGCCCTCATTACTATAGCTACCCATACGTTGAAGGCAATGTCTGTAGAGGTGCTTAAGGAGTCTTGTGATATATTACCTGAGATAACTGAGGCTTGGAGGGTTTGCAGTTAAAGAGAAAAAAGAAAAGAAAATAACTAAGGTAAGTTTAATCAGTGAGGGCAGTTTACAAACTAAGGAGTTTTAACAAGCTTTTCCCTTATCTACCTTTCTGTAAAACAGGGTCAAGAAATTCTGCTAGTAACCATCCTCTGTTAACCACATGGGGTAGAGTTTCAAGGGGACATTTGGCAACATCTGGAGACAATTTTTGGAGTCACAACTGGCATCAGTGGGTAGAAGCCAAGTATGGTGCTAAACATCACACAGGGCATCCCCTGTATAAAGAACAGCCAAACCATTTGCCTCCTTGAATTTTTTTTTTTTTTTTTTTTTTTTTTTTTTGCCGTACACGGGCCTCTCACCTCTGCGGCCCCTCCCGCTGTGGAGCACAGGCTCCGGACGCGCAGGCCCAGCAGCCATGGCTCACGGGCCCAGCCGCTCCGCGGCATGCGAGATCCTCCCAGTCCGGGGCAGAAACCCGCGTCCCCTGCACCGGCAGGCGGACTCTCAACCACTGGGCCACCAGGGAAGCCCCTCCTTGAATTTTACCTTTTGGATTTAGATGAGGTCGTATGGCTAATTTCTACCCCGTGAAGCAAAAGTGATGTGTGCTGTTTATTGGCTGGTGATTTCAAAGCGAGGAGGTGGGTCTCCTGCTACACTGGCTATATAGACATAACTCTAAATGATGATGGAGCCACAAAATGAAAAGGACCTGGGCATTTCATTCACACCCCCTGACCAGAAACACTACCTTAGAATGAGCAATGATATATTCAGTGTCTATTTACTGTAGTAGTCCTGCCTACCTTAAATAAGGTGGTACTTTAGAGACCGTATTTTAAATAAGATAACATGAGAAGGTCTAAGATATCATTGGCTCTCATTAGCCACTTTTTCGCTATTCATTTGAGTGTATCTTTTATTCAAATAAATGTTGCATGTACTCAGAACTGTAAAAAGTCTATCTACATGCACAAGAAGAAAACAGCTTTGCCCGACTTTAAGGGGCCCTCAGGCTGCTGGGGAAATAAGATGCTTCAAAGAACAGCCAACAGCGTGGGATAGAGAGTTCAGGGAACACTTGCCTTTGAATGCCGTTAGTTTGTCCCCACAGCTTCTACACCCAACGATAATTATAAACTTAAATGCCAGCCATAACTTTTGCATACTAAGCACAAGCATTTCCTCCCTCATCCCACATCTGTGAAAGAAGGGGACATTCCATGAAATAATAAAGAAGAGAACATAAGAGGAGACAATCTGCTGCTTCCTTAGGGAGGACCTATCCAGAGGCAGTGTCTTTTGGAAGCTCTTCCTTCTGACCTAAAGCAATGGGCATAGGGAGCCAGGCTGGCTCCTCACAAAGGAACCATCATGGGCTGAAGTTCCAAAGAAGACATGATTATTTCCGAACTCTGAGAATGTGAGTCTCCCAGAGTAACTAGGATACAGTTAGGAGAATACACAAGGCACAGCCGCTCAGTTTAGCCAAATAATCAGTGAAACAACAGCAACAAAGCAGAAGCAGAAAACCGGTATGGATGTTTTGCGGTTTTTAAGAAGTCCCATTTACTAGGCACTTAAAGTGAGCTAAGCCATCCGCTCAGTGCTTTTTATACATCGCATTTAAACCCCAACGCCATTATTATCTGGTAGTCACTTCATTTTACAAAACAGGAAAATTGAGGCTCAGAAAAGGAAAATGTTAGGTCCAAAGTCATACCCCCAGCATAAGGTGAAGCTGGGAGTCAAAGAGATCTCTGTGAGTCCAGAAATATTTTGACCATGTGGTCAGGCACTGGTGATTTGGAACTTGTCCTCGAATAGAGGTCGTTAGGCAGAAAGCACAGCATCGTGGAGGGAAGACAGCGGCTGCTAAGACTTGATAAGAATCTTTCCCTGTGAGCTTTTACTGCGTAACAAACTACTTTGATACTTAGTGACTTAAAAATATTTTTATTAAGTTTTATTTTGCTCAGACTCTTGTGGGAAAGAACATCAGGAAGGGCTCAGCTGGTCAGTTTGAATCTGAACCATGTGGCTTCAGCTGCTGGCTGGGGCTGGAGGACCCACACCCAAGGTCTCTTCATCTACACAGCTGGCATCTGCTCCTTGGCCTCTCTCTCTCACCACATTGCATTTCCACACTAGCTTAGGGCTCTCACAGCAGAGAACCTCAGGGTAGACACAAATCTTACAAGATTGCTGGCTTCCAACAGGGAGACATATGAGGCTGCCAGGACAGCTAAGGGCTATGCTCACAAAAAGCACCGCATCACTTCCACCATATCTATTATAAAAGCAGTACAGAAGCTGCCTGGATTCAAGGAGGTGGAGGAATAAATCCTACCTCTTGATGCAGGAGTGTCCAGGTCACACTGCAGGGGAGTATAAGAAATGGGAGGTAATGTGGCCACCATCTTTGTCAAACACAACCACCCCACAGAGAGACACTCTTCAGAGGCAGTGCGGCAGGATGCACAGGAAACAGCACAGGAAGATTATCAGACTAAAAATGAAACTTTTCCCAGCCAAAGACACCTTCCATGCAACAGTACCAGCACAATGCCCAAATAACCAAACACAGAGGAAGAGATAGAATGAGGAACGTTTAAAACAAGTAGAAGTGGTTCTTAAAGTTAAGAAGATATGTACTTCACAAAGTGGGCTTGAGTGAAGTCATTTGAATGCACTGAATGGTTATGTTAGCACCCACATGCCAAACCCTATTTTAGGTGCTGGGGATACAAAGATTATACAACACGATTCCTGACTTCAAGAAGTTCAAAGTCCCAAGAATGCATTATGACCCCTTTTAATCAACATTTTCTGTTTGTCACCTAGTCAAGGCTGAAATTGTGGCAATAGAGAAAGAGGAAGCTAAAAAGAATGAGCTCAAAGAGCATTTTTGCCTCAATCTGGATTCGGAGGAGTATTCTGATTCTTTGCTGAATTGAGGTCACTTATTAAATATGAATCCCACCTGAATTAAACATAATTTAAGCATATATATTTGCAAACTCAGGGGTGAGCAATACCTGGTGTTTACTCACTCTTCCTGTCCCTCGTAAATCAGGGCACCATGTCCTCCTGAGGCCACATGTGGCTTTAATATCCTTATTGTATTAATACTGTATTCCAGGCAGCCACTACCAATCTATCCAGTTACCACACAAGAGGTGACCTGCTCACCATCATGCTGGAGGGAAGGATTTCTCAGTTAATGGTTTTGAGTCCAACCTTCTGAGTGGACAGCTGAACACATCTAAAGACAATTTGTTAATCAGTTAGCATATTAGTCCTCATGGTAAATCACCTAGGGATCTTTGAGAAATCCCACTGTTAGCTGCACCACAGACCAGACCAAGTAAATACAAATCTCTAAGGGAAAGATATATATAGTTTGCTTGTTTAAGTTCTGGAGATGACAATATGCAGCTATGGTTGTGACCGCATTGTGCCTAAACAAGAAAGGCATCTTTGGATGTGTGGTACAAAGACAGTATACAGCAGGCTCCCAAAGAAGGACATTTACTGACTAAGACATTGTCAGACAGCTGGGTTTTATTCCCAGTAGGTTTAAACTTCCACCTGATATCCAGATGTAGTATATTTCATATTTGTTTCTATGTTTATATGCTGATAAAACCTCAGAATTAATCAATACATTACAATCACAATTTTTGGTGTGTTCTTGATGATATTGATTTTTCATTTTACATTAAGCAAACTAGGGCAGCAAGGAATTTTTAAAGTATAAGAATAATGGAGAAAGGAGTATATGGTTGTTTTGTTTCTCCTCTGGCTTACTTGAAATATTGACAGTATTAGAAAAAGTCGCTGAAACAAAAAAACACTAGTGGTAATAAAAATGCCCCCATTAGAAAGGAGTTTATCACATCAAAATTAATGATTTTCAGCCAGTAACAATGCCACTCTTTGGTTGTCAAGTTAACTCAATTTCAATTTAACTGAGCCAGTCTGTCATCCGAATCAGAGTTACAGACAGAGATGAATTAAGGCGATTCAGAGGATGCATATACTGTGTGCCCAGGATAAAAATTAATCCTGGGGAATGTTTTTATTTCTTCATATTCTCTCTCTCGTGCTTCTCTATTCTCTCTCTCTACCTCTCTGTCTCTGTCTCTGTCTCATGCTTCTTTAATAATTATCTTTCTTGCAATGATGATGCTTCTTTAATAATTATCTTAATTGCAATGATGATGCTTCTTTAATAATTATCTTAATTGCAGTGATGATGGTATCATCAAATTTATTTTATTCAATGGCTGCAATATTCATTTTTTTTGTCTCCCTTTGTCAAAGGGAGAGTGATACCATACTTTCAAGGGAACTATTATGCGATCTCAATTCCACCTAATGTTAGACGCCTTTCTTCTGCCTTGTGAAATCTATGGCTATTATAACAGATATAGTGTCTGTAATTCTTTATGATGTTACCAGTTTTAAGTCAGTATGCAAAAATGGTTCCATATCTCCTTTTTGTGTGTGTGAGAAGAGTAAAACTAGGCTAAAGGATTCACACGAAGCTCAACTTGGCATTAATTGGGATATTGACTCAGCAATCATTTCCTGAAAGCATAGACATCAAGGTACCGTTTCAGGCCATATGGATGCAAAGATGAATAAGACATGATTCCTGTACTGAAGAGCAATTCCAGTGCAATGTGGTAAGTCTAACAACATTCACCCTGATAAGGGCTGTGGAAGTCAAAGAATAGCAAGACTGACTAGCTGTTGAAGACTCCTCTCTCCCCACTTCCCAGTAAGTTGCACCAAGATCTGGCTGTGAGACCATTTCCTGTACCTCTGAGTACACTTGCACTCATGTCTTATCTCCTCAACCAGACAGTAAGCGTCTTGAGAACAGTGTAGTTTCTTCCTGTAACTTTAGTAAATTTTGGAGCCTTCATGTGGGTCACTCTCCATATAGAACTGCACTTGAGAAACTCTTAGTAGTCTAAGGGCAAAAAATAATTGAAATTGCATTCTTTATTGAATCTTTCCAAGACCATCATAGGGGACCCATTCATCACCCACAGCAATAGCTTTTCACATGTCTCTTCCTTATCTCCCAGTGATATCACATCGCACCACTGTTTTAGTTCCAAAAATACTCTCCCTCCTAATTTATTCTCTCTGTGCTTTCTTTCTTGTCTTTCTCTCCTCCATCTTTTCCTCTGTTTTTCATTATATAGATTTCCTTAGTTTTCTTCCTATTTCTTATCTTTCTCTGGTTTTTTTTGGGCTTTGAGCAGCAAAACTTCACTTTCTCTCCTGACTCCGGTTTTGTCTCCCTCTTTCTCTGTCTAGTGTCCTTATTCTGTTTAATAAAATTTCAGGGAAGTGGGCAGGCAAGTGTAGAAGAGATTACAGAGAGAAAGCCTGTAAATGCTTACCCTTTGGTCAAACAAATGAATTTCCATTTCGTCTCTGACACCTAAAAGCTCAGGACAGTACTTCTCAAAATCTGGTTTTCAGATCACCTAAATCAGTATTACCAGAAGAGCTAGTTAAAATTATAGATTCCCCAGATCTGTTGGTTTGAAATCCCATCTAAGCCCTATTGATTCGATGTCTCTGGGGGAGGAGCCTAGCAATCAGCATTTTAATAAGCATCCAATGGGGATTTTAAACAATTTGAAAATCTCTGTGATAGGAATAAGAAGGAGTAGGGAGATGATTTAGGGATGGAGTTTTCAGGGAAGTCTGCATAGAAGATGTGGATGGACCTAGAGACTGTCATACAGAGTGAGGTAAGTCAGAAGAGAAAAACAAATATCATATATTAACACATATATGTGGAATCTAGAAAAATGGTACAGATGAACCGTTTTGCGAGGCAGAAATAGAGACACAGATGTAGAGAACAAACGTATGGACACCAAGAGGAGAAAGGGGGAGGGGTGGGATGAATTGCGAGATTAGGATTGACATATATACACTAATATGTATAAAATAGATAACTATGAGCTTCCCTGGTGGTGCAGTGATTAAGAATCTGCCTGCCAATTCAGGGGACATGGGTTTGAGCCCTGGTCTGGGAAGATCCAACATGCCACAGAGCAGCTAAGCCCATGTGCCACAACTAATGAGCCTGCACTCTAGACCCTGTGAGCCACAACTACTGAGCCCATGTGCCACAACTACTGAAGGCTGCTGGTGCTCCAGAACAAGAGAAGCCACTGCAATAAGAAGCCTATGCACTGCAATGAAGAGTAGCCCCCGCTCGCTGCAACTAGAGAAAGCCCAAGTGCAGCAACGAAGACCCAACGCAGCCAAAAATAAATAAATAATTTTTAAAAATAAAATAGATAACTAATGAGAACCTGCTGTATAGCACAGGGAACTCCACTTCACTGTACACAACATTGTAAAACAACTATACCCCAATAAAAAATTTTTAAAAAAAGAGAAGATAATGCTTTTGAGACAAGCCTCCCTAGGATTTAGATAATTGAAAGATACAATGGAGGTGCAAATGTATTCCAGCAAATTATACAAAGGGGAGAGGAATGTGATGTAATTAGAAGACAATGTAAGATATGCAAGGAGTGAGTGTGATGTGTGTGTGTGTGTGTGTGTGTGTGTGTTTCAGAGGCAAATAGACCAACAGATTCCCTGTGCCTAGAGAAATCTTTATGGCATCCTAAGTGTCCAGTGTCTCACACCCTGAGTGTTTATCTTCAACTTTCCCACACTAATACGTTAAGAATTCTTCTTGTTGATTACATTAAAATGATTCTTGTTTCTGGTATCTTCGTCTTGCTAATGGTCTCTAAAATCTTTGCTGATAGTTTCCCATATATAGTGAATGAGTAAAATTCTAGTTTAATAGTCATCATCAATCTTTCCATTTATCCAGATTCTGTGATAAGCTTAGGTAAGAATGTGAACGACAGTTGACTCTAACTCATGTTCTGCCAATAAAAAGACCATTTAGCTAAATGACCCTTCTTGCTGGAACCAGCCCTAAAAATATGAGGTATTTTAAAAGATATTATAGCAGTGTATGATTTTCTGAGACTCAGAAGCGTTTAAGAAGATGGCCTTGGTGTCCTACAGACCAGACTATCTTGAACCCCAGCTGTATGATCTTAGCTAAAACTCAATTTCTCTAAGCCTTAGACTCTTCTTCTGTCAAATTGGGATGAGAATAGTAACTACATCAAAATGTCATGAAGATTAAAGGTTATTAGGTGTAAAGCACTTGTCACAGTCTAACATTCAACAAGTGACCGTTATCATGGTTTAGCCCATTGTCTGTGTGTTAATGTATTAATTTACATTACAATAATTAATGTATTGAAGTGTTAGGGTTCATGTGTTTGTAGGGGTTTAGGGTGGGTTTTAGTAGGGTACTCTTTGGAATCAGGCTGTTTGATTTCAAAATCCTACAGTCTTCACCAGTACCAGCTGAGTGGACTGAAGCAGGTCACTTACCTTCTTTCTTCCTCAACATCTAAAGGAGCTAGTAATAGCACTTTTTTCACAAGGTTGTTGTAAGGATTTAATTAGATACTCCATAGAGTACATTTAGGATAATGCCTTAATAATTGTTAGCTATGATTATTATCCTCATGTAAACAAATGTTTAGATGATGTACCATCATCCCTTGGTATCCGTGGGGGACTGGTTTCAGGACCCGCCCTGATACCAAAATCCTATGATGCTCAAGTCCCATAGTCATCCCTCAGTATCCACTGATCTGGAACCCAAAGATACGGAGGGCTGGTCATACTTTATATTTTGCATTAAATCCTGATGAGGAAGGGGTCAAAGTATAAATTTAAAGCTTGCAAAACATGACTTGTATACAAATACAGAATGATTATATGGCAGATATGTATTAATGCATTAATAAGGGAACTAGTAAGATGGTAAAGTTGGTCCCATGATCATGTAAGGAAATGAATATTTATTTCGAGGTATTAAAAAATCATTGTTAGACTGGGATTGCTAGGAAAAGTGGTTAGTGACCTACAGGACAATAAAACTATAACCTTTGGAGTCATCGTGTCTACCACAGAGAAATCTACAAGTAAGTTCATAGTATTTGCATGTAATTAATTAGTAAATAGCAAAGTCAAACACAGGTATGTTTTCCTAAAGAATGAGATAGTTCTTGGGTGGAACTGTTAAACAACTGAAGTAGCGTGACTTTCAGTGGACATATTATATACACTTTTGCCTTATTTCTAAGTTTTTAATTTTTTTTCTTAACAAATGTAAAGTGTAGTTACAATGGTAACTAGGCTATAAACAGGTTGAAGGAGAAAGCTTATCTTCTATATTTTGAGTATTCCTTGAGGTATATATCCAATAACATTAGTTAAATATCTATAATGGCTTTCCATGCTAGGTGCTGAGCATAAGGAGATAGTATAGAAAAAGTCTCTGCTCTTGAAAGGTTCATAGGTCAGTGGATATACTCAATACATTCTTGTTGATTGTTGAACAAGATGCATACAATATTTATCAAAGTATTTAAGAGATTAGATTCTGGCTGCCTGAATTGGAACACTGTATGGCTGTGTAGCCTTGGCAAGTGTCTTACCCCTTCTGAGCTTCAGTTGCTTCAATTGTAAAAGAAACATAGTAATAATAATATACTCACAAAATATGTAAGATTATTAAATGAGTTAACACTTAGAAAAGAGCCCAGCACAGAGTAAGTGTACAATAAGTGTTAGCTAGCATTATTATTACTACAATACACTATTGCAAACTGCTTAGCGGGATTTCAAAGATGAAACACGGACCTAGAGATTACCATACCGAGTGAAGTAAGTCAGACAGAGAAAGACCAACATTATATGATATCACTTATAAGTGGAATCTAAAAAATATTACAGATGAACTTATTTAAAAAACAGAAATGGACTCACAGACATAGAAAACAAACTTATGGCTACCAAATTGGGAAGGGGGGGGGAAAATTGGGAGTAGGGGGTTAACAGATGCACACTACCATATATGAACTAGGATTTACTGTATAGCATGGGGAACTGTATTCAATATCTTATAATAACCTATAATGGAACAGAATAGAAAAAAAGAATATAGATATATACATATATATATAACCAAATCACTTTGCTGTAGTTGTACACCTGAAACTAACGCAATATTGTAAATCAACTACACTTCAATAAAAAGAATACGAAACTTGCCTAATCCTAGAATCTTAAACAATAACACAATGCCTAGCCAATGGAAAGTACTCAGTATTTAGTGGATGGATGAATAAATGAATGAATGAGTGAATATTGAAATTTTTGTAATGCCTACAAATAAAATGACCCATTTCTCCTTACTTTCATATGACAACAGTTTTCCAATATATGCAATAGTTAAAACTTCACCACAACCTTTCTATATTTCTTCAGCCATAACCAGTAGGTTAAACACAACTAGCTTACCCGTAGACCTAGCATCTTATGACTTGCAAAAAATTATTGAAAATTGAGTTCCAAACAAATTACTGAGCTGAGACTTAATTATAAGAAGTGGAGATACCGAGTAAAATTGTTCCTTAAATGTTGTTTACTTTCCAGCCCATTGTTTATAACCTTCTTATCCTTCTTCCAATTATCAGCAGAAACCACATTCCCTCAAACAATCCATTTGACTTTCAAACGACAGAAGCTTGAATCTGCAGGACTTATGTTGCTCTAAAAGGGAGTGTGTTCTATTATAAATGCATCCTAAAGAGTTGAAAACATTCTTTGAATCTGGGTCTTTTTTCTCCCTGCTAAGTTTGTTAAACCCCTGAATTGTCGGTGGTGATGCAGAGGCTGAATATACCAGATGAAAGAACCACTGCTTTTCAGTTAGAAGACACTAGAACTTGATTTGCAGGAAGAAGAGTTCACATCTTTGGCACACCGAAGTGCCTGAATCCAGGTTTCTGATCTGAACACTATAATGGGAAAGAGACTGTATTTATTTCTATCAACTCCTACCTAAATGATACCCTTTCTTATTGCCACTAGATCTTAAAACGTCTATTATTGTGTATAGTACACTAATTTTGTGATTATTGACTTACATGTTTGGTTCTTTTAGGGGACAGTGAGATTCTAGAGTATTAAATCCTGCTTGCTTTCGTAACCCCAATTGTTCAAGTGGTGCCCAGGACACATTAGGCATTTAATAAATGTTTACTATGCACACATAACTTCATTTTCCCCTACTGTCTAGTTCATATCATCTAACTTCCAGTATTAATCTCTGCTCTGCCTTATGAACTCAGATCTGATCTACTCACCTCCAGATTGGTCCAAGGCTATTTTTCATGCCTGCATATCTCCTTCTTTCCCTTGTGACTTATTTGAAAGCTTTTTACCCTTTAAATGTTTGTTTAAGCCTCACTTCACCTGACACAATCCATCCATCCTCTGATCTCCCTAAGTGTTTACAGTGATACCACACTTGAGTCCCACCATGAGCCGCCTTGTACTGCCCTTTAATTGTTCCACATGTGCTGATTATATGCCCAGTCATGATGTCTTCTTTTCTTTTGTATGCTCCATGAGGCCCAGTGCTATGCACAGAATAAGAGCTCAAAAAAGATTTTTTTTCAAATTGAGCTTGCTCACATCTCATAAAGCAATCTCTTCCAGCAATTGCAATTGAAAGTGCTTTCTGTAAAATTGAATTCTTAGGCCTAAAGATGCCTGGAATATTTGATCATGACAATAAAGCCAGTAATAGATTCCTTTCACTTTCAAATCTTAAAAAACTAGTAACCAATTCAAAAAATTTAACTCATGGCTCAATTATAAAACAAAACTAAGAATACTGCTTTTTAAAAAATCTATTCCCCTGCCCTTTTCCTCCTACCCAGGGTTATCTCATTGCTAAGGTGTACTTAATGCAAAAGTTAGTCTGTTTGTTTTCCTTTTTTTCAAATTTTTTTAATTTAGAAGAATACTGTTTAGAATCTATTTGAAAGACATACAATCACATTGCTATGCTTTTCAAAGAGAGAGAAAATTGACTGATAGATCCCTTGTCTCTTCTGAAAGCTTCCTTATCTCCTGTCTAATTCATTTATGTAATCACCACCTTCCTCTTCTTCCTGACTTTTTTCTCTCTCTATTCTGGCCCCCTCTCTCTCTGATGTTTGAGGAACATAGTTCTTTTCTAAAGTCTTACCTTCCTTGGAGCAAACCTAACCCCAATGAGAGATTTTTGACCCACAGAGGCTGAATGTATGTAAATAAATGAATAAGAATAAAAGAAAGTAAAAGGAGAGAAAAAAAGACTAACCTACTTGGAACAACTGTTCACTGATGTCTTCCTGCAGGTTTTTTTAGATGCCCCCCCAATTGGTATGAAAGTCACTACACATCAGAAACCAAAGGAGAGCATGTAACTTCATCCCATTAGCAGCGTATGATGGCCCCAAGCCACAGCTTTAAAATAGCAGACATCTTCCAGGAATATGCATGTCTGGATCACAGTATATACCACCTGTGGCCCCCCTGCAATGTAAATAGAAATATAACATCACCACCACTTTACTATTTTCAAATAAAGTAAAAAACGAGCCTTGTAGCATTTATTTATTTATTTATTTATGGCTGTGTTGGGTCTTCGTTGCTGCGCACGGACTTTCTCTAGTTGTGGCAAGTGGGAGCTACTCTTTGTTGCAGGGCACGGGCTTCTCATTGCAGTGGCTTCTCTTGTTGTGGAGCACAGGCTCTAGGCACACGGGCTTCAGTAATTGTGGCTCACAGGCTCAGTAGTTGTGGCTCGCGGGCTCTGGAGCACAGGCTCTGTATTTGTGGTGCACGGGCTTAGTTGCTCCACGACATATGGGATCTTCCCAGACCAGGGCTCGAAATCATGTCCCCTGCATTAGCAGGCGGATTCTTAACCACTGCGCCACCAGGGAAGTCCAAGCATTGTAAGCATTTAAATATTAACTCACAAATGCATGGTCATGTCTAGATGAGAATAAACACTTCAAAGGCAGACCTCTGCTGGTCGCTGCTACTAAAGTTGTGATAATGTTAATACCTGATTTGATTTATACAGCATCTCTTTTTCAGAAAGCTCAAGGGCATGCACACTTTGATATATCTCACTGAACCTCACCATGTCTGTGCTGGAAAATTTCACAGTTACCATAACAAAAATACCTCAGCTGTAAAACATTGATCTCTAATCCAGAGGTGAATATCTTCTCTTAGACACTAACAGGGTGGCAAAAAAATGGCCAGAACTACAGACTGGTAGAGGTGAAAAAAATAACTCATTATGTTATTAATGTCATGATTTACATTTTAATATTATAAATCTATTATCAAATTTTTGTGGATACAGTTTATTTTAATACATTTGTCTTTTAATTTTTACAGTAAAATTAAAAGTGATATACAAACCACCTTTACAGTATTACTGTTGTGGGTTTTTTTTTGTATTTGTCCATATATTTACCTTTACCAATGAGTTTTATACTATTGTATGCTTTCATGTTGTTATTTCATGCCATTTGTTTCAACTTGAAGAACTCACTTTATCTACATTTAAAAACAAGAAAGCTCTCAAATAAACAACCTATCTTTAAAACTCAAGGAACTAGAAAAAGAAGAACAAATTAAATCCAAAGTTAGTGGAGGAAGGAAACAATAAAAATCACAGAAGAAAGAAATGAAATAGACTATGAAAGCAATATGAAAAAATTACCGAAACAAAGAGTTGGCTTTTTGGAAAAATAAATAAAATTGACAAACCTTTAGTTATACTAACTAAAAAAAAGAGAGAAGACTCAAATAAAATTTAAAAATGAAAAAGGAAACATTACAACTGATGCCACAGAAATAAAAAGTTCATAAGGGACTACTATGAACAACTGTATGCCTACAAATTAGGTAACCTAGAAAAATGGATAAATTCCTAGAAATACACGACTTACAAAGACTGAATCATGAAGAAATAGAAAACTGAACACACCAATAACAAATAGGAACATTGAATCAGCAATCAAAAGCCTCCTAACAGGGCTTCCCTGGTGGCGCAGTGGTTGAGAGTCCGCCTGCTGATGCAGGGGACACGGGTTCATGCCCCGGTCCAGGAAGATCCCACATGCTGCGGAGCAGGTGGGCCCGTGGGCCATGGCCGCTGAGCCTGCGCATCCGTGTGCTCGCAACGGGAGAGGCCAAAGCAGTGAGGGGCCCACGTTAATGCAAAAAAAAAAAAGCCTCCTAACAACAACAGCAACAATCTGAGGACCAGATGGTTCCACTGGTGAATTCTGCCGAACATTTAAAGAAGAATTAACACCAATCCTTCTCAGACTCAAACTCATTTTACTAGGTCAGCATTACCCTCATACCAAAGCCAATAAGGACACTCTAAGAAAATAAAATTATAGACCATTACAGACAAATATCCTTGATGAACATAGATGCAACTGTTCTCAAACAAAATACTAGCAAACGAAATTCAACAGAACATTAAAAGAATATACACCATAATCAAGTGGGATTTACTTCTAGGATGCAAGGATTGTTCAACATATGCAAATCGGTAAATGCCATCTATTATATTAACATAATGAAGGATAAAAATTATATGATCATCTCAATGGATGCAAAAAAAAGCATTTGACTAATTCAACACACTTTTATAATAAAAACACCCAACAAACTAGACATAGATGCAATTTAACTCGACTTAATAAAGGCCATATAAAACAAGCCCACAACTAGCATCACTCTCAATGGTAAAATACTTTTCCTCTAATATCTGGAGCAAGAATACTTTTCCTCTAATATCTGGATGCCCACCACTGCTACTTCTATTCAACATAGTGCACTGCAACTCCTAACCAGAGTAATTAGACAAGAACAAGAAATAAAAGGCAGCCAAATAAGAAAGGAAGAAATAAATTTATCTCTGTTTGCAGATAACACAATTTTATACACGGAGAACCCTAAATTCTCCACACACACACACACCTGTTAGAGCTAATAAACAAATTCAGTAAAGTTGCAGGATACAAAATTAACATACAAACATCAGTTTCATGTCTATGCAATAACACACTATCCAAAGAGGAAATGAAGAAAAAAATTCTATTTATAATGGTCTCAAAAAGAATAAAATACTTAGGAATAAATTTAACCAAGGAGGTGAAAGATCTGTATGCTGAAAACTATAAAACATTGATTAAAGAAAGTAAAGAAAACATGAATAAATGAGAATACATCACACACTCATGGATTGGAATAATTAATATTATTAAAATGTCCGTGCTAACCAAAGTGATTTAAAGATTCAATACTATCCAAATCAAAATCCTACTGGCATTATTCACAGGCATATAAAAAATAATCCTAAAATTCATATAGTACCACAAAAGACCACAAAAGGACAAATTAAATATTGAGAAGCAAAGGCAGAGCTGGGGCCATCACACTTCTTGATTTCAAAATATATTTCAAAGCTACAGTAATGAAAACAGTATGGTACAGGCATAAACACAGACATATAGTCCAATGGAACTGAATAGAGAGCCCCAAAATAAATCCACATATATATGGTGAACTGATCTTCCACAAGGGTGTCAAGAATACACAATGGGGAAGGGATAGTCTCTTTGATAAATGGTGTTGGGAAAACTAGATAATTGCATGCAAAGGAATGAAACTGAACCCCTATCTTACTCATAGACAAAATTAAAATCAAAATAGATTAGACTTAAGTGTAAGACCTGATACCATAAAACTTATAGATGAAAACATAGGAAGAGAGTTTCTTGACACTGGTCTTACTAATGATTTCTTGCATATGACACCAAAAGCACAGGTAACAATAGCAAAAATAGACAAGTGATACTACATCGAACTTAAAAGCTTCTGCACAGCCAAGGAAACAATGAAAATTAAAAGGCAATCTACAAAATGGGAGAAAATAGTCACAAACCATGTATCTGACAAGGGGCTAATATCCAAAATATACAAGAAATTCCTACAACTCAAAAGCAAAAAACCCCAGAAAACTCAATTAGAAAATGGGCAAAGGACTTGAATAGACATTTGTCCAAAGAAGACATGAAAATGGCCAACCAGTATATGAAAAGGTGCTCAATATCACCAGTCATCAGGGAAATGCAAATCAAAACCACAATGAGATATCACCTCACCTGTTAAGATGGTTATACAAAAAATAAATAAATAAAACATATTGGTGAGGATGTGGAGAAATTGGAACCCTTGCAGTTTTGAAAGTAAAATGTTGCAGCCACTTTGGAAAACTGTATGGGGATTCCTCAAAAAATTAGAAATAGGACTACCAAATATGATCCAGCAATCCCATTTCTGGGTGTACATCCAAAATAATTGAAATCAAAACCTCAAAGAGATATCTGCACTGCCATATTTATTATACCATTTTTCACAAGAGCCAAGATATGTATGCAATCCACATGTCCATTGACAGATGAATGGATAAGGAAAGCGTGGTATATTCATACAATGGAATATTATTCAAACTTAAAAAAGAAATATATCCTGCCACTTGTAACAGCATGGATAAACCAGGAGGACATTATATTAAATGAAATAAGCCAGTCACAGAAGGCCAAATATTGCATGATTCCACTTAGGTATCTAAAGTAGGCAAACTCATAGAAGGAAAAATAGAATGGCAGTTGCCAGTAGCTGGGAGGAAGGGGAAATGAGGTGTTGTTGTTCAATGGGTATAAAGTTTCAGTTATGCAAGATGAATAAGTTCTAGAAATCTGCTGTATGACATACTGCCTATAGTTAACAATACTGCATTGAGCACCTAAACATTTGTTAAGAGAGTAGATCTCATGCTAAGTCTTCTTAACATACACACACACACACACACACACACACACACACACAAAACCAAAAACAAAGAGACACAAGGAAAATTTTGGAGGTGATGGATATATCTATTACCCTGATTGTGGTGATGATTTTGTGGGTGTATGCATATGTCCAAACACATCAAATTGTATACATTAAATATGTACTTTTTTTGTATTAATTATAACCTCAATAGAGCAGTTTTAGAAATAATGAAAATAATATTTTTTTTCACAAAGGACCTCACAAGTTATGTAGCTGGTTGTGTTGGAATCGTATTCATTTTCTCACTCTCTCTAGCTGAATGGACAAAGTACTTCATATTTTTCAACTTCATCTCCTCATGTGTGAAGTGGTAATAGTGATAGCTCACTATATTTCTGGGAAGATTCAGTGAGATAATGTATGCAAAGCAGTTACCAATGCAAAGCACTTATTTGTGCCTGACACATGTTAAGCTTGCAATGAAGCCTGGCCTTTGTCATTATTATTTCTGGTTATGCAGGGTGCTGAGGCATGGGAGAACGCCACCAGCTATCTCGAATGTCAGGCAGGCAGATCACATCTATACTTACAGCTGCATTATTCCCCAGTCAAGGAATTTTGGCAGCAGTATATAGAATATATGATCTAGGCCATAAGGCAAATCCCTCTTGCTCTATGAAATCTTTTCTCACAGCCCTCTGGATGCATAAAATATGTCCTAAGCCTTCCTCCTCTACTTCCCAGTAGCACCGGTACCCACACTCTGAACGAGGAGAGCCCTCAACTATCAGTGCTTCTCTGGTTTGTCACCCATCTCTGCCAACTTTAAAAAGTATCACAGATGCATCTCTTATCTTTGAACTTAGAACTTGCTGTGCTCTGGTTTGGAGCTGGGGTGAGAAACTTCCTCTCCAAAGAGTTACTTTTAGAAACTTACGTTTCTATTTTTAATTGGAAGACAAATTTGCACTATGTTCTCTGAAAAACTCTGGTTGCCTTTATTATGACCTGTCTTTGCCTTCACCTTGGGCTCATTTCCAAAGTCAAAGGCAGCACGGGCAATCCTAGCACTAGTCTTCACTTCCTTTCCCAAATCCCCCAAGCTATATGTTCTCCTTTTTCTTGTGTGGGCTGGAGCTCATGGGACTGTTGCCTAGCTGCAAGGGACCCCAGTAATTCAGGGACACCTCTAAAATATTGGAAACATAATAAGAAAATTCAACTCTTTGATTTGAGAAAAGATTGCTCAGCAGGCAATATGAAAGGATGGTGGGAATATTGAAAACAGACAGGCAGTAAGTTAGGGGAGAAATATCAAAATAAAAAGTAAAATGATGCAGGATATTATTATTTCAGCTTTGCCCTAGCTTCATATGACAACTCTCAAAAAAGAATACTAATGTAAGACAATGGAAGTAGGTGAAGAACTTCAAATTTTCTATATTTCTTTGTGGAATGGTTGCAAAAGGAAAATTACTTTTGATTATATATAGCTCTGTCAGAATCTACTTTCTTATCTGGGGGTTGATACTTATACCACATTCAAAGTCTGGCAGCACGAGGATTTATGAAACTGGCATAAAAGAATAAAGGTGTTTAGATATAATCTCCTAAGGCAACAGGGAATTTTGTCAGATACAGGCACCCTGACTACATAGTGGGCTCCATACTGGAATTTGGGGCTGGGAGGCCATTAGAAACAACATTATATTACAAGTCGAAGTAAAATTGAATTACTGTGCTATGAGCTAAACAAATCTTCCTCTTACCCATCATATCTCTTGGCTCTGTGACAATTTAAAGACGAAAGGTGATTTCTTTTGATGTGATAAGTTTATGTCAAAAGTTGTGTCAAACTAAGTATGCAGAAAATAGTTTAAATACTATCGTGACTTTACTTTCCTAACACTGGGGGTTGAAGAACACAATATAATTTAGAACACTTTCTACAATTTCACTTAACCTTTGAGTCTGTCTGCGTATTAAGGTCTGATCATGTTCTACTTAGCTGGATACCTTGGATTGGGATAGGAGCTACACCACTGACTGTGATTCACAATAGTCTCCAGCTTACCCTGCAATCTTGGGACTCGCCCACCTTCATAATTATATGAACCAATTCCTTATAATAAATCTCTTGCTGTATATGCACATCCTACTGGTTCTGTTTCTCTGACGAATCCTGACTAATTACCCCTTCCTTTGGATAATATAATGGAACAAGTTGTCTAAACAAGAGGCACAATTCCTAACATCCTGACTTGGAACTGTTTGGGGCAAGAACTTGAACATTTCTTTGGTAAAAGAACTTATTAATCCTTTACTTCAGGTTAACATAATTTTTCTTTAGGAAAAAAAAACAAAAAGAACAAAACTGTCAAAGCTCCATGCTCTGTAAGAAAAGGAGTATCATATTGCCCTGTGGTCATCTGTTGAGAAGAAAACCAGCCCTTTGTGGATTATTAGAAGGACATGTGTAGCCATCAGCAGAATGTATCCCAGTTAGTAAGGAAGGGAATACAAAGACCATACAACTTTTTGTTTTCTGTTGCTTGCTTCCTATTTACAAAGGAAACTTAGAAATATCCTCTGTGAGACAATGTATAGTGTGTGTGTGTGTGTGTGTGTGTGTGTGTGTGTGTGGAGGGGGAGGGTGGGGTGGCCTATGTATATTATATGCGCATATTTGCCCAATCTCTTTCTTGCTTTTTCATGAACCTCAGTTTCTGACCCTATGCCTTAAATATCTTGATACCTGTATTTGTTAATCAATATTTTTTAGTTCTTCTCCAAAATCTGTTGAGGTCTCATAATCATAAATTGCCCCCCCCAGAGTTTTATAAAATAGTGTTTCTTTATTTCCAGAACAAGAATCTTAAAACCTACGTTCTAGTATATTTCCTCAAAAAGATGCACAATCAGATCCAAGAGGAGATCCGCCAAAGAGGAAGAAAGAACGGTGTAAGTTTCTCTGCTCTAACCCCGAAGCCTACTACAAGGTTAACCATTCTCCCTCTAACGATCACTCACAGGACCTCGGCAAACCTCTCAGCAGATTTCTGTGAATGAACAAGCTGAGTTCATAAAGCTCAGCCTTTAAATGGAGAGTATCATTAAGTTAGAAGACACAGAGGACCTGACCAAATTATCATACCCCTAAACCTGCCTTGTAACTGGAAAGCTAGAGAATTCTGAGCAAACTGTCTTCCCCTCAACAGTCCTGGATCCTTGCTGGCACTCTGATGCAGGCAGAAGGAGCACTGCAGTGGGAGACAGAGGCCTGGACTCCAGTCCCAATCCTCCTGTAATCTTAAACAAAAGAACAAACCAAAGTAGAGATTTTAAAAATTTGTAGCACATTCCTTCTTTTAAATGAAGGCTCACACCAAAATTCAGAATATAAAATAGATAAAGGTGGCAGTCAGGCCTCATGACAATTCCCCCAAATAATTAATGCACATTTTGTAAACCAATGTTCTTGATTTAGAAAGGTCCCCGATCTAGCTGCAAAGCCTTTTCATATAATACAGATTCCTGGGCTCTATTCCAGATCATCTGACTCAGAGTCTCAGAAAACTATACTTTCCACAAGCCCCTGGGTAATTTTTAAGGTACCCAGCTGGCTGACATGAATCAGTATTTGAAACTACGACAGTAGAATCTCTCAAATATTCTTTCAAGTGCTCAAAACAACAACAACCAAATAAATGACATATGATTCCCTCTCCACAGTACCAGAGTATTTTTATTAGCTTCACGTTACCATATTGAAAACAGATGGCTTGTAAATCGTGCCATCATTCCACCTGGGCCAGACGTGCTTCTGTGATAACAGGCAAATAATGAATTATTTGCAAGGATTTTCCATCCCTAACTTAAAAGCTTCTTGCTTTTACCATGAGAAATTTTTTGCTGATTCTTTCAAATGATGTTATCTCTCCTGAGAGAGTAAAATGCATCTCACAAATAAATATAGATGTACCTACTGAGTCCTAATCCAGGGATGGTTACCAGGGTATTGAGAGTTCATTCCGGGGAAACACTGAAACCAAAAAATTTCACAGTGCCAACATTCCAAAAAGGAAATAACACATGTAAAGAAAGTGGTATGATTCCTTGTATATAATAAGCATTCAATGAATTTTAGCTCCTATGAGTTTTACTGTTTATTGTCATTATTAACAGAAATAGGTTAAGACACTTTCAGGTTGTCTAGGTCTGGCAAATTGTTTAGACAAGGAAGATTTGTGTGTATGTAATATACGTTTCATAAAATTATCACTCAAAATTTGCTTTAACTACCTCTGATAAAAGGAGAGGGACATGTTTGGACTCTACAGCAGTAGTTCTCTATTTTTAGCATGTATCAGGATCACCTGGAAGGCTTCTTAAAAGGCAGATTGCTGGGCTCCCCCTAGACTTTCTGATTCAGTAAGTCCTAGAAATGGCCTGAGAATTTGCATTCCTAACTAGTTCCCCTGCGATGCTGATGCTGCTGGTGCAGGAGTGCACCTCGAGGAGCACTGCACTAATGTAGGCTTCATACTCCGTGATGCTTAGAGGAATGTCCTTTGTGCCCAAGGCCAAAGGCTATGATTGGGGAGGAATTGTCCTTACAATCTTCAGTTATGCGTAACAGCTCCATTCTGAGCTGAAACTGGTTAATCAAAAACATATCCAAATGCCCCAGGTCTTTATGACATGCGGTGTAATGACCAGACTATTTTCTGTTACAAAATTGACAAATACAACTCACACTTATTGATGCAGTAATTTATTGGCTTAAGTAATTGGGAAATCCACGCACAGGTGGATGCAAGGCACAGCACCGTATGTTCCGAGTTTCCACTCTCTTCATCTCTTGGTTCTGTTTGTCGGCCCTCCTCTATGCGGGCTGACATCAGTGTCTCCTGCCACAGACAGCTCTTTCTTCAAGAGGCAAAAGAGAAGGAATCTCACAGCTCATGATCCACCAGGAAGAGAGATGCACTGTCTCCCCGTACCCTCGAATGAAATCACATAGAAGATCCATGTTGGCCATACTGGAAACACACACCCACATTTTGGACCAATCACTGAGCAGAGGGAACAGGCGCCAGGATTGGCCAGCCCTTGGTCACATGCTCATACAGTGGTTGGGAGGAGATAGAACGCTTTGAGTGGTGGTCGCAGCGGAAGCGAGCGTGTAGGGGCAGCCGGTACCACAACAGGAAAACAAAGTATGTAACAAAGACTTTGTGCTGAAAATGGAGACTAAATACCTGGAATGGAGACAAGAGAACAGTATAAATGCTGAAGACAAGGAGCTGAGACCAGAAGAGATGTCAGCTCCAGTGCCAGTGATGTCAGAACTGTGTAAGATCCCTGCCCTGGCACCCTCTGACAAACTCTTCCCAGGAAACATTCTTTCCGTTTGATGATTCCATGTTCCTGTTACCGTGGGGCCTCCTCTAGCCTGGAATTCTGCGTCCTGCTGCTGTCATCCCAGAACTAGTTAACTCGTAAGCTTTCATCTCATACTGAATACTCAGTATATTTATTGAGGAAATCAATGAAGAGCAAAAAAAGGAACCAACAACGTGAATTTCGGTAAGTCAAGTGAAGTTTCTGAGCTCTTTTTTTTTTCACCTTTAAAAAAAAAGGAACATATTTTCTGGTTATTCTTAAGAGTAGTTTTGAGAATTAAACATAATACATATGTGCCTCTGAAAATTGACAATAAAAACAGATGTAAGGTGTTGTTCTCAATGATGTTGTGCAAGATTTGTTGGTGGCCTGCATATCAAGACATCTCTTAATATTGCAAAGTAAAAAGCCAGCAATATTGCCTGATTTAGCTCTCCAAAACAACTCAAATGTTAGAATGGTCATTTATTTCTTCACCTAACCAGGGCTTCTCAGCTCTGGCAGTGTATACAAATGACATGGGGAGCTTTGTAACGTTTTGCTACCTAGCTCAACCCAGAGGTTTTGCTTAAAATAACGCAGGTTGGAGGGCTAGGCATATGTATGGTTTTAATTTCCCCAGGTGATTCTTATGTGCAGCTAGGGTTAAGAAGCACAGACCGCAACACGTGATTGCCTCATTGGTACCTAAGTGCTTCTCTCTGCTTGCTTCTTGAAAATAGGCCTCTCACTTGATTTCAGGTGAGGGTTGCTTTTTTTTTTTTTTTTTTTTTGCGGTACGCGGGCCTCTCACAGCCGTGGCCTCTTCCGCCGCGGAGCACAGGCTCCGGACGCGCAGGCCCAGCGGCCACGGCCCACGGGCCCGGCCGCTCCACGGCACGCGGGATCCTCCCGGACCCCGGCACGAACCCACGCCCCCCGCATCGCCAGGCGGACTCCCAACCACTGCGCCACCAGGGAAGCCCTTCAGGTGAGTTTTTAAACCTCAGGTGCGGTACATGAAATTGTCATTTCCCTTAAGTCAGCATCCTCCCCTTCAAGAGTATGACAGGCCAGTTTTGCAACAGTCTCTCAAGCAGAAATTCTCTTCCAAATGTGCCTTTCTTGCAGGGATCTGACCAATATAAAGTAAGACAATTTAACCCTGTAGCTAAATTGATGACATACACGAGAGATGAAATTTTTGTCTACGAGCTTTGCAGTTTTTAAAATTTACTCCTGTTTCTAAATACTTAACAGATTAAAAGAATGAGGCACAGAGGCCAATTTAACTTAATCCTGAAACCTTGTAATCCGAGTACCAATTACAGATGTAGTCTCAATTTATCATATATTCTTTGCAGAAGGTCACTGGGTTGGGGTTGGGGTAGACAAACCATTCCTTTTGCTGCATCCGATTAAAATATTATTTACTGCCTACTGTGTTCCTGGCAAAGGGTTGTTGTTCGTTTTAGTGGGAAAGAGGGAAGGTAAACAAATATGGAAACAAAGACAAGTACTCCAGCTTTGTGCTCTCATGGGAACGTTGCAAGGTCTGCTTTTCTAGGATAGGGTTTCTCAACTGCAACAATTTTGTAGACAATTAATGTTAATAACCACCATAACAGTAATGAATAATATTAATTTGAAGTATGCTATCACTGTGTACCAAGCACTGCTTCAGGATTGGGAATATAAGATTCTATTTAATTCTCAGAACTCAGAGTTGAGATAATTCACTCATGGTCATATTGGTAGTAACTGACAGCCCGGATTCAATTCCAGGTCTTCTTCCTCGGGAATAATGGGCTGTAGAGTGTGCCCTTTCTTAAGAACGTTTTTTGAGAAAGTTGGAGTTCTGAGAGGTAGGGTGTGCATGAGGCATAGAGGTAACTGTGGATTTCAGTGTGTTTTAACATTGAGGCACGAGGGTCCTGATCTTACATAACAACCCTGGGATGAAAGCCCATGTGTTCCAGCTCCCAGCCCAGTGCTGCCGCCTCAGCTCCCCAAGAGCATTCTAGTATCAAATTCCCAGTATGTCAGGGCTGGGCTTGGCACTGTCCATAAAGTGGGCATCACTCTTCCAGAGGAGTATAGCCCAATAAATGAATCCCAGAAAGTCTTCCCCACTAGGAATTTATGCTTTACCAAATTAGCAGTTTTTAATTGGTAGGCAGATTTCTGGGGGTCCTTACAGAACAAAAGGAACAGCAATTGTGAATGGGCCTTGGGAATGTTTTAAAATTCCACATGAAGTTTTGCTTATGAAAGAAGATTTCACTGAGAAGCAATTTGGACACAGGTCACCTCCTATACCACCAGCCCTCTTGGCACACAAGCCCTTTGTTTGTTCCTCTAGTGCACCAAGTTTCCTCCTACCCCTGGGTCTTGGCATATGCCATCACTCTTGCCAGAAGTGTTCAACTCCCCAACTTCCTGCTCCCCTACAACCCTCAGAAAGAAAACTACATCATGCCAACAAAGTCATCAAATCTCTTTTCAAATGTCACTTACTCAGGAAACCCTCCTGACTTCTCTGAGGAGGCCAAATCTCCCTACTGTTAATTCATAGTCTCCATTAATTCATTTGGGGGAACATACGTATATTTTTTAATTAACTAATTTATTTATTTTTGGTTTCATTTGGTCTTCATTGCTGTGCACGGGCTTTCTTTTTAGTTGCGGTGAGCGGGGACCCCTGTTCGTTGCGGTGTGTGGGCTTCTCATTGCAGTGGCTTCTCTTGCTGCGGAGCACGGGCTCCAGGTGCCCGGGCTTCAGTAGTTGTGGCACGTGGGCTCAGTAGTTGTGGCTCACGGGCTCTAGAGCACAGCCTCAGTAGTTGTGACGCACGGGCTTAGTTGCTCCGCAGCATGTGGGATCTTCCGGGACCAGGGCTTGAACCCATGTTCCCTGCATCAGCAGGCGAATTCTTAACCACTGCGCCACCTGGGAAGCCCCAGAACATGTATTTTTCAGTTCCTTCTTTAGGAAGGAATTAGGCACAGTTCTTTGCATCAGGAACACATGAAATGTTACAAACAAGGTCTCTGCTCTTAACAAAGGATAATTTTTTTGATTGTGCTGTTACCGAAAGTGGGGTCCAGCTGCTCGCTGCTCTGAAGCCAATAAAGAGGCAAGGTTGGTGGGAAGGAAAGTAAGTTTGCTTTATTTCGGAGGCTGGCAACCTGAGCAGGGTGGGGGCAGACTCCTGTCCAAAGCTGACTCCCCTCCCGCCCCACACCCCTCACCCCCAACAATCGGGGCTAGAGCTTTTATAGACGGAGGGAGGGGGCTACATGCAGAAACGGCACAGTCAGCTCTGACAGTCGTCTTGAACTTGGTCATGCCATGGTCTGATCCGCGTCATCCTGATTGTTTCGAGTACAGTTAATCTTTAGTTCCAGGGTCACTTTGTTCCCACTTCTTTGAGGCCAGTTCTCAGAATGGTGGCAGCTTATGGCATGGCTGCAGTCTGGTCATCATGTAGTTAACTTCTTCCACATGATGGTGGTTTCAGTATCTACAAGACAGCTCACAGAATACGGCTCAGCATGTTCTCTATAGCCCTTGAGGAGGAGCTAGAGGTCCTTGACTCTGCTTAATGGCTAAACTATTATTGTTTGTCCTGTTTGACTGCTTTCCTTTGCTTCTGCATTTTCTCACTTCTCTGATTAAACTTATGCTTTGGCTGAAGTTTTTCTACAAACAAAAGACAAGCAAGGGAGATTGGGATTTACATATACGCACTACTATATATAAAATAGATAATTAATAAGAACCTACTATATAGCACAGGGAACTCAATACTCTGTAATGACCTATATGGGGAAAGTATCTAAAAAAAGAGTGGATATATATATATAACTGTTTCACTTTGCTGTAGAGCAGAGACTAACAACATTTTAAATCAACTACACTCCAATGAGCATTAGGAAATAAAAAGGCAGGCGGAGGACATGGGGGGGGGGAGGACCGTAGGGTCCTGCTCCAGTTCAGTGCTAGGCTGAATAATGTGTAATTAGTCATTCTAAACACAAAAGAACTCATCACTTCTTGTGGTTACACTAATATTAAATGAGACTAATAAAATAAAATAAATTAGGGTAACATGTTGGAGCACTGTTTTCTTAATTTAGGTGGAGTCATAGGAAAAGCCTCTCTGAGGAAGTAATGGCTGATTGAGAGCCAAAACATGAGAAGTCGGCAATGGGAAGAACTGGAGTGAGAGCATCCCAGGAAGGGAAGAGCAGGTGCAAAGGCCCCAACATAGGAGTAAAGGTGCTACAACTGAGGCAGAGAAAGAAGGTGTAGCCACTAGAAATAGAGCATGGAAATATGGGAGGCTGTGTGTGAAGGTTGAGCCAGATGACTTGTTTACTGGAAATGGAAGAAATCATGGTCTTATTCTGGGAGTGGTAGAAAGTCAGTGGAAAGTCTTAAATAAGGGGGTGATTTGACATTATGAATATTTTAAGAAGTCATTGGCGGCTGAGAGCATTGTTTCAAGGGCAACAGACAGTAAGAGCAGTTAGGAAGTAGTTTCATTCTAGTTTTTAATCAAGTTAAGAGATAATGACGCCAGTTGGAATGATAACAGTATACATGAAGGGAAGCACTGGGAATTGGGATATAATTTGGAAGTTTTAATGGCTTAAAATGATGTGAAAGTGTAGAAGAAAAGAATCGAAATTCTTTGGTTTTTGGCTTGAGCATAGGCAGTGCCAATCATCTAAGATGGGGAATTCTGGGGAAGAAGTAGATGGGGAAGTAGGCACCTTGGGAATCAGTAGTTCTATTTTATATGTTTTAGGTGCATGTTAGATAGTCAGGTGGCGTTGTCAAGTGGACAGTTGAGCCCTGAGATAGACAGCAGTCATGATGAGTGAAATTAACTGATGACGTGATGGCCCTGAGGTCTGATGAGTTCACTTAGGAAGAGAACAATGAATCGTGAGTTCTAAGACTGAACCCTAGAGCACTCCAAAGTTAAAAGTTGAGCAGAGAACCAGCAAATGAGACAGAAAATAACCAGTGAGGTAGGAAGAGAAAGAAACAAACCAAAACCAGAAAGTATAGTGTCCTTGAAGCTGTATCAATGAAAATACCTTAAAGATTAAGAGAAACATCTGTAACTTTTATTGCAGACGCCTTAAATGAGGATTCGCTGTTTTGCAGATGAGAAAAATGTCCTTTGACAATGAATCAAATGTTTGAGCCTCAGGGAGGGAGTCTACCTAAAGGCCCTAAAAGAGGATGAGTAATACAATAAGTTTTTTTGAGTTTGAAGGATAAATAAATGCTTGAATGATAAATGATTATTTTCCTTAGAGATTGGTGAGCCCGGAGTAATGGACCCTGCATGCAGGAAAAAGATCTCTGGGCAGAGATTCTGCACATCACAGAGAGATGAAGCTGAACAGGCTCATACGTACAGACCCAAAGAGCAAATGTTCCATGGTAGTTGGTCCAGACCTTTTCATCTTTGCTTAAAACCTCTGCCACCTACTGCTAACTACTCCAGCTTTGACTTCCCTCTGCCTTAGGCTATGAATCATATCCATGTGACTCTTACCTGGGAATTATAATGTCTGTCTGTGTGTGTATGTGTGTATAAAATACATATATATGTATATCTAATATGTTTGTGTGTATTACATGTATATGTATAATATATATACTATATATGATATGTATATATATATATATACAAACATATACGTATATCTTACTTGGAAATTATATACATGTATATATATTATATATAATATCCTATCTATATACAATATATATAACATGTATATGTGTACACATATTTTATATATATCTTACTAGAAAATTATATATGTGTATACATATAACATATCCTATTTATATATAATATATGCTATATATAAGTGTGTGTGTTTGTATGGGATATAGCTGTTTTTCTTCACCTGATCATCCTATCTATAATAGTAATGATAATAATGATCTAAGTCCTCAATTATTAAGCCTACACTGTATCAGGCTTTGTTGGAAAATTCACAAAGCATGAGGTCTTTCTGGCAAATAGTAGAGAAATTACTGAGTTATACAGATAATTTAATAAGTTTGCATAACTAGTATAATTCTCTCCAGAATTAATATTCCTCTTCCATAATAAGTTTCTTTCAGAATCAGTCACCCAAATAACTCTCAGTGCTCTGCTTTGTTTTATCCCCACAGACTTAGCTCATCTCTTATTACTTCTAGATACCTACATAAAAATAAGTTATAAAGCTTTTCTTTCTTTTTTTCCAGAAATTTACTATACATCAAGAGACTGGCAAAGATAATTTATAAACCATTCTCAGTTTTGGTTGCTCTTTTTCCTTTTCACACTGGCTGCTGTCAATTTTCACTATCCAGATAATCATTATACATGAAGATAAGAGTGTTAAAAATGAGGCTGCTTCACAATTGTTACCCAGTATTTGTATGAGTAATCGTCCTGCTCCCATGAGTATAATTTGATCTTGGGGCACTAAAACCATTCCCAGTAATGAGTAGATGTAAAATACCACCCCTAAATGTTGGCTGATTTTACAGGAAATAATTATATGATACTTTTTTGAAAATATGGTAAGGATTTTTTAATACATCTAAGTGTTTTGAAAATTACTTAACTGGTCTTTAGTTTACTCCATACGTGGTAAGTAAAACCATATCAGAAAATAAGATACCTTGTCAGTTGTTTTCTAGTTGAAAATAATGTTCTCTCCAAGTATAACTAGATTAAACTTTTCTGAGCAGAAAAATAAATTCACAAGGGCTTTTTCTGAGGTTCTCTTCATTTGGACAGTTATATGAAATGCTATGGAAATCAGACCTTTTGGGGGGCAAAATTAAAAACTCAAACCGGATTAACCCAAAAGGGGAACTGAAATACTCAAGGTTGGTTTGTTTGGGGCCTGGATGAAACTTGGGGCCTTCTTCTCATCTCTGAGCTTCTCTTCTATGTAATCTTCCATCTCAAGTACCCTTTTCCCATACAGTGGCATTTCTACTAAATTCCATAATCCCAGTGGACACAATGCCCCTCTTTTCTCAAACTTGCAACAAATTCCTGGCATTGCTTTTGTTCCAACAGATTTGGGCCATTTCATGGTGGTCAGGAGGTTGAAACTTTCTGACGGGCCAAGCTATTACAGTGTACAAACCACGTAAAATAAATTAATAATAGAGAAGGATAGTTTCCCAAAAGAAAAGGGGAACTTTATTTTAAAAAATCAGGGATTGTTGGTTTGGGGTAGGCCTTTTTTTTTTTTTGCGTGGCTGAGCAAATATTTGTAGTGTATAAATATATTCATTTCATTTTTCTTTGGGAAACACAGGAAAGTGTATCAGCTTGATCCTCATGTCTGCCTTGACAGGCTCTGGAATTGGGGTGCTTGGTGTTACTCTGAATACAGTCACTGAAGGCAGCAAGGCAGAGTAGTTAAGATCCCTGCTGCAGCCAGACAGGCTCTGGCTAGCTGTGTGACCTTGGACAAATCACTTAACTTCTCTGAACCTCAGGATTCTTGCCTGTACAGGAAGATAAGGGCAGTATCTACCACAAAGTGCTGCTCTGAGGTTTGCAACACCTAGCAGATGTATTTAGACCAGTGCCTGGCATAGGCTCATGCTGAGAAAAATGCTGAGTGTATTATTATCATGAAGACCCTTTGAATTAAACTGTAGTAAAAAATTAAATCACAAACCTGACCTAACATGGAGGCACCGAAGGGACACCCGATCTGCAGGGCAAGGCCTCTGAGATGAGCTCCACCCAACCCTGGGAGTAGGACTGTTTTTTTAAATGACAGATTTCTACCAGAAAACCAAGAAAAAATCTCTCTCATTACCTGTCTTTGTGGACAAATTATGTCAGACATCCAGGATATAGTGCACATTCAGTGATTATGTTGTATTTGCTTCACTGAAGTGACTTCAGTTCTAAATGCTTCTCTCTATAGGTCATACACTCTCCTTCTGAAAATTTCACTTCCTGATTTAAACACAGCTTTACAAAGAAAAAACATAGATGCCATGCTTTTATTTACAAACCAAGATTCTACTTGTTTTCTGAGATCTGACTTTCCTCAAGTTTCATCTTTTTTTTTAAGCTTATAGTTGATTACCAAAAAGGTATATTACATAGAACTTCAATTTTAAATAATAAGAAATTCAATTTTAAATAATAAGAACTTTCAATTTTAAATAATAACGAAGGTATTGATTCCATATATGAAAACTAGAATTGGTGAGGAAATCCCACAGTAGTTGTGTGGTAAGCATTTTCTAAGGACTCATGGAAACTCGCTAAAATGAACATATGGTTAAGCATCTTTAAAAAAAAGACTATAAAATGCTAAAAGTAAATTTTTATTATTGTCTTCTTTTAAGTATATTTATTTTTGGCTGTGTTGGGTCTTCATTGCTGCGTGCCGGCTTTCTCTAGTTGGGGCGAGCATGGGCTACTCTTCGTCATGGTGCATGGGGTTCGCACTGCGGAGGCTTTTCTTGCTGCGGAGCATGAGTTCTAGGCATGTGGGCTTTAGTAGTTGTGGCACGTGGGCTCTAGGGAGCAGGCTCAGTAGTTGTGGCGCACGGGCTTAGTTGCTGCGGGGCATGTGGGATCTTCCGGGACCAGGTTCGAACCCGTGTCCCCTGCATTGGCAAGTGGATTCTTTACCACTGTGCCACCAGGGAATTCCCTTTATTATTGTCTTAAAAGCCAAGAATATCAAGTGAATGTTAGGAATTATTCTGTGAGGCTGGATTTTTTTCTCCAGTTTTATTGAGATATAATTGATATGTAGCACTATATAAGTTTAATGTAGATCATAATGATTTGACTTACATATACTGTGAAGTAAATTTACCACAGTAACTTCTGTTAATATTTATTATCTCATCTAGATACCAAAAAAAAAATTTTTTTTCCTTGTGATGAGAACTCTTAGGCTCTGCTCTCAACTACTTTCAATTATACCATACTGTAGTATTAACTATAGTCATCATGTTGTACATTACATCCCTAGTACTTATTTGTCTTATAACTAGAAGTTTGTACCTTCTGACCACCTCCATCCAGTTCCTCTTTACCTGCACCCCACCTCTAGTAACCACAAATCTGGTATCTTTTTTTATGAGTTTAGCAACGTCCATGTTTATCTCAAACGGCAAGATTTCATCTTTTATAGCTGAGTAGTATTTCACTGTGTGTGTGTGTGTGTGTGTTTGTGTATATATATATATATATATACCACAACTCCTTTATCCATTTGTGTGTTGATAGATACTTTGTTTCTATGTCTTCACCATTGTAAATAATGCTGCTACAAACATGGGGGTACAGATACTTTCAACATAGTATTTTGTTTTCTTCAGATATATTCCCAGAAGTGGAATTGCTGGATCTATTTTTAATTTTTTGAGGGACATTCATACTGTTTTCCATAGTGGCCGCACCAGTACACAGTCACACCAACAGTGCACAGGGGTTTCCTTTTCTACACATCCTCGCCACAATTTATGTCTTGTCTTTTTGATGATAGCCATTCTAACAAGCATGAAGTGATTATTCATTGTGGTTTTGATTTACATTTCTCTAATGAGAGTGATTTGAGCATTTTTTCATGTACTTGTTGGTCATTTGTGTATCTTCTTTGGAATTATGTCTTTTCAGGGCTTTTGTCCATTTTAAAACTGGACTATTTCTTGGTTTGCTCTTGAGTTGTAAAAGTTCCCTGTATGTTCTGGATATTAACCCCTTATCAGACATATGGTTTGCAAATATGTTTTCCCATTCCATAGCTTGCCTTTTCATTTTGTTGATGGTATATTTTGCTGTGCGGAGCATTTTAGTTTGTTGTAGTCCCACTTGTTTATTTCTGATTTTGTTGCTTATGGTTTAGGTGTTATATCCAAAAAATCATTGCCAAGACCCATATCAGTAAATTTTTCTTAGGCTTTCTTCTAGAAGTTTTATGGTTTCTGGTGTTACATTTAATTCTTTAATCCATTTTGAATTAATTTTTGTGAGTAGTATAAGATAGGAGTCCAGTTTCATTGTTTTACCTGTGAATATCCAGTTTTCCCAGCACATGAAGAGACTGTCTTTTTCTCAGTGAATACTCTTGGCTCCCTTGTCAAATATTAGTTGACTTGATATGTATGGATTTAGTTCTCAGCTCTTGATTCTTTTCCATTGGCCTATGTGTCTCTTTTTATGCCAGTATTGGTGTGATTACTATAGCTTTATAGTAGAGTTTGAAATCAGGAAGTGTGATGTCTCCTACTTTGGTTTTCTTTCTCCAGATTGTTTTGGCTATTTGGTAGTCTTTGATGATTCCATATAAATTTTAGACTTATTTTTCCTACTTCCGTAAAAACAAAAATGCCATTGGAATCTTGATAGGGTTGCACTGATATATAGATGGCTTTGAGCAGTATGAACATATTAACAACATTAATTTTTCCAATCCATAAACATGGATATATTTCCATTTATTTGTATTTTCTTCAGTTCCTTTCATCAGTGTTTTATAGTTTTCAGTGTAGCTATTTCACCTCCTTGGTTAAATTTATTCCTAAGTGTTTTATTATTTTTGATGCTATTGTAAATGAGATTGTTTTCCTTATTTATTGTTCAGATAATTTGTTGTTTGTGTATAGAAATGCTACTGACTTTTGTATGTTAATTTTGTATCCTGCAACTTTACTGAATTTGTTGATTATTTCCTATATATAAAATTATGTCATCTGCAAATTGGGAGAGTTTTTTTACTTCTTCCTTTCCAATTCTAATGCCTTTGGTTTCTTATTACTATCTGATTGCTCTAGCTAGGACTTCTAGTACTATGTTGAATAGCCCTGGTGAGAGTGGACATCTTGTCTTATTCCCAGTCTTAGAGGAAAACTTTCAACCCTTTCACCATTGAGTGGGATGTTAGTTTTGTGCTTGTCACATATGGCCTTTGTTGTGTTGAAGTATGTTCCATCTGTACCTAGTTTGTTAAGAGTTTTTATCATGAACAGATGTTGAATTTTCTCAAATGTATGTTATTCATCTATTAAGATTATATGAAGTTCCCTTTCTTTTCATTTGATCAGAGTCTTAAGGGAGTACATTCACAATTCAAAAATGTTAATCCACACAGTATCCTCTGGGATGCCAAGACTTATGGGATGAGAGAGCCCACGCTCACCAATCTGCTTGTTTGGATTTGGTGGGTAAGATTCAGAGGACTTTAGCTTTCTCTCATCCCTGGAGTTTCCAATTCTCATGGGGCATTTTTTACGTTTAGATCTCCTGCAATTTTCTTTTGATGAAAGGCAATTGCATATCCATGTTCAAAGGGGTGACGAGGTGAAACAATTTCTGGGTGAAGAATTAAACGCTTGAAATCATTGAGTGATTTCATTTAGACACAGGACTTTCCCTGTCTTTCAGGGAAGGAGGGCAGGCACTAGGAAAGAGGGCTCTAATTGAGTTGATGAAAGCTACCAAGTTCTGAATTTCTCTTTAAAACATAAATATTATTATGCCAAACTTTCCAAGATGGAAATAATTCGGAGAGGCATGTTTCCCCTTTGATAAAATGTATTCATTCAAGGTTGTTTTGCTAAATAAACTAATCAATAAAATTTGTGGCAATTTATTTTAAAAAGACAACACTTCCTAAAGTTTTACATGGCCATTCTGCATTTTCATATATCCCTAGAGGCTTAGTTATTGTAATAATGTGTATGACATTCTGCATTTGCCTTTTTTTGCTTAACATATTTTTCATGTTTCAACCCAGTCTTTCTAATTAACATTTTTAAATCTTCCTGGCTGTTACAGACATTTCAGTGAGTATCTTTCTACCTATATATTTTTGTTTTGAAATCATGCTTAAAGTTCCTGGGAGTAGGTTGTCTATACCAATGAAACCAAATACGATTAGGGTTGTGACTCTGTAAAATTATATTGTCTTCCAAAAGTGCCAGGTGATTCACTCTCCTGGTCACAGAGCAGGAATGCAAGGATTTCAACACAAGGTTGAACCACATGGTGTTAAGGATAGCATGTAGCCTGGCAGATGGGTTTCAACCCTTCAAGGATAGCTAGTATGTATGGAGGTTCCTCAGCTCGAAGCAAAATAAAGGAATAGCAACTCTCATCTCGCTATATAGTAGGGATCAAACTTCAAATGCCCTCACGGTTCTTGGAGGGAGTGCAAATTAATCAAGCAAGGTGCCCAGGGAGCCTGTAGGAAACGATAGGAACCGTACATAAATGGAGTGTGCATGCCCCTTCAACCCCGTCCATCCCCATCTAAAGAGTCATCTCCACTCAGCTCCAGCTGAAATGTCCCAATTTCAAAATGCTGGCCACTAGTTCAGATTTACTATGTATAAAGCAAAGTAACACTTAGCGGACAAAATGGAGGAAGGGAGGGAGGGAGGGAGGAAGGAAGGAAGGAAGGAAATGAAATGAAATGAACAGTTGATTTGAAACCTCCGCATACAGACTTTACTGCAATCATCTTTTCTCTGTGGAAGCGAGACAAGTCACAATGAGAAGATGCCTTGTAAAACTGTTGACTGGAATTGGTACTGATATAAAAAAAAAAGTACAAAATGAAAGCGCTAAGCAACCAGCAACATCTAAAAGAAATGTCTTTCACAATGATACACAGTATGCATACATGAAAAGCAGAATTAGGTGCTGGGCTTTAGCAGATGTAATTATATAGCATGATAAAGCAAGGCACAAAAGGATTTGAACCACTCTTTCCAAATTACAAAGCTGTAAAGCATTCAGCAGTCAAACAGTAAAAAAAAAAAAAAATATGCTTTACTTTAATTTGCGTACCCTTTTTTCCCCCAGAACAAAATGCTTAGGGTGTGCAGTGCTTTTAGGAGTTGCACAATGACTGCTGTTCCGCACCACTCATTTTCCAACTGATTTAATTTCTTCAATAAGATCAGCTACACAGGGTAGTGAGACGCCCTAGCTAGTGTGTCTTTTCTTCAGATTTGCCTTTGTGACATGAGAAAATGTAAGTGACAGCAAGGAGGGAGAAAAACCTCTAAATCAGGGTAAGATATTGACAAGAATAAGAGAATTCCACCCTCCAAGAGCAAATCTCTCCTCCTCATTTCTCAGTGTCCTATAGAGTTTATTCTGACATGTTTTAGGGGAAGGCAGGGGTTATCCCATAGGCATGACCACTTGAAGTTGTCTGCAGTCATCTGCTATCAAACAAGGTAAGTAGAGTGAGAGGAAAATTAAAGAATATCTGGAGGAATAAGAGACAGGAGGGTTATAAAGGCCATAAAAGAAGGCCTTCTGCCATCAAGACAAAAACCCAGAGGTATTCGTTATTGGGAAATATTTTCAAGCGAAGAATGTAAGCAAAAAGGACAACTAAAGTTGTGTAAATTGCCTTTTACTAGGATAATGAAAGCCCAGGGACTGGCAGGAATGACTAAATCCACAAATTTAAGTTCATTGTTCCTTGTCTTCAGTGCCAGTATTTCACCAGATTCAACCAGTTCACAGGGCTCTCATTAAGAATGTGGGGATTTTACGTGAGATACAAGGGCAAACATCCAGGTAATTCAAGCTAAGTTACTCTTGAACTTAAAATAGCCTTATAGATGTATTGATCCTTAGGTGTGTTTTTCCAAAAAGTTACTGTAATTAAATTCCTCCGTCACTAATATTTTCTAAGCCTGGCTGAGTTGTAATAAATAATCCTTTACAAGGCCCTTTTACTCAGATCAAACGGTCCCCATCCTCTTCTTCCCTTGTTTCCTTGATCTGAAAATCTGGTCCCATGACATAAAATGCTATGTCAAATTGCATATCCCGTCTATATCTCTTCTTCAATGCCTAGCCCTGTGAATTCACAGATAAGCCGTATAATAGAGATGAATAGTCTGCTCTGGAGATATTTATCATCTTGTAGAGGGATGGTATGATCATCATCACATACATTGATTAGACAGTTACTCTTGGCCAGGCATTGCATAAAGTCTTGATTGGCGTGCATCACCTCAGTTAATAATTATAGCAACTGAATGCATTAAGGGCTAATTCCTAATTTGAAGATGAACACACTAAGGATAAGAGATATGAAATCTTGTTTTTAAGGTTGTTTAATAGTCAAGTGACAGATCCAGGACAAGATCTCAGGCCTGACTCCAAAGTTGAGACTCTTAGTCACTGCTTAAGAATATAAACGGTGAGGAGGGGGGAGACAATAGTGATGATAGCCAATGTTTATTTAGCATTATTTATGTTTCAGGCAAAGTGAAAGGAACTTGACATAGATTATAATCTTGTTCAATTAGAATAACCACCCTGTGAGGTCAGTACGGTTGTCAGCCCAAATTATTAGATGATGAATACCAAGATATATAGAAATTATGTCTTATGAAAGGTCATTCAGTGTGTTCTCCTTGAGCACAGTATGTCCCTCTGCTACCTCAGAACTGGTGTTTCTAAGTTTCACCTGGAAGGTACCATATCCATCTTTGGCTTCTGAGGAATGAAAGGAATATGAAGAAATTATATAGCAAAACACAAAGGATAGCCCTGCTTGCTTGGACTAATAGGAGGAAATAACCAAATAAAAGTAAACAAATTAGGGGAAAAAAGTACTGACTACTTCCACTAACACCTTTGCAGAATTCCTTGGGGTCTGTCATAGCCATTTAATTGTTCAGTCAAAGAGCTAGACCTATTTTGGATCCCCTGAGAGCATCAGGCCAAAAGTGTGCTTGAGAGCATTTAATATCAAGGGGCCAGGTCCCAAGTACATTCAGGTAATGTCTTAGGAGTTTTAGGATCCCCACAGCCAGGAGAATACCTTGCAAATACTGTACTTAGTAAGTACTTGTTTATTTCAGTTTTTGATGCTTAGGAATCAAGTGGTTAACAGTTGGTTTCCAGTTATTAAAAGTATTCTCTCATATACACTGAGGCATATTTTGTATTAGAGAAAAATAATAGCAAGCCCATGCTCACATTTGATTCGTAAGAACAATGGTTCTAGTATTACTCTTTTCCCATCACATTACTGTGAAACTTATTTGAGAGCTATTAAAGAATGGGGACATGATTTTTTTTAAATGTGATTTAAAAGGAGGGGTAAGTTCATCATTATTGTTTATTTATTTGGCAAACATTACTGAGAGCCAGTTATATGTTAGGGCTTGGCTAAAATTGCTGAGGGAGACAAAGATGTATAAAGATATGTAAGTCATTCCATCAGTACAATGTTAGTTGCAAAATTCACCATGTGGAGGATAAGTATCTTGCATCATCTACAATTTGTTATCTACTTCATGCTCTTCATTTGCAAAAACAATTAATGATTCTGTTAGCAAGTGTGTAAACCATGGCTATTAAATATGTAAAAATCCATTTCACTACTTTCCTTTTGCTAATAAAATAAATCTTCTCTATTAATAAACTTCTATACCCAAATGTAGTTTATAGATGACTTGCACTTAGACATGAAAAACATGCCCTGAGTGTGCAGTGCTAGAAATGATATAGGTATCTAGAAATGAGACACTAGAAAAAGTAATCACAGTCCTTTGGATCTAATTGCCTGTGGTCTTCATGGAAGCGTTTATTAAAGAATTAAAAGTACGTTTTTTTCAGGACTTCTGTTACAAAAATGGTAGCTTTACTATACCCTTAGAAATTATATCTGCAATTATATTACTTAATATTTCCTTTCAATTCAATACATTTTCTCTATGAGATGTTTGCACTCATTCAGATACTGACTATAAAAGCAAAATGAAATGTGGAGTTTAAGCTATGACAAAAAAAAATTTTAAACCTTATTGCCAGACAGGGAGAAGTGGCAATTTTATATTCTCATTGCCTTCTCTAAATAACTGCCCGATCTTCTCCTTCGCACTGGCAATGTAGGTAATGAGTATAACTCCCTTATATACTTGTAAAGCGCTTGAATTTTTATTTGCAGTAGTAAGGCAGGTGAGGTACCCTGGACAAACCAACTAAAATTGGAGGATAATTTTTCTTTTACTTTACTGAGGTATAACATACAATCATTAAAGCACGTAAAATGCACTAATCCTAAGTGTACAGATAGGTGAGTTTTTAATCCCTGTGTAACCACCACCCAGATCAAGATATGGAACGTTTCCAGAACCCCACAAAGTTCCTTCATGGCCCTCCTTAGTCGATAACCAACCCCGTAGCCCCTCCGAAATCAGAATAACTACTACTATGGCTTCTCTTAACACTGATTGTTTTTGCCTGCTCTTGGATGTCATACAAGTGCAATTATGCAATATGTACCCTTTGTGACCAGTGTTTTTTCCCACTGAACAAATGTGAAATTACTCTTTGTTGCTGTGTGTATTTGGGTATTGTGTATAGTTAATTCCTTTTCATTGTTATAGTGTGTTATATTGTATGGATAGAACACAGTGTATTTCTCCATTCCTCTGGTGATAGATATTTGGGTTGTTTCCAGTTCCGGAGTAGTACGTGGATCAAATATTTTAATAAAACCTTTAAAAGGTATCAACAAACTGAAACAAAGTAAAGAATATTCGAAAGACCAAAAACTAAGTAAAAAGAGAGACTGAAGTTGGCTTTAAACTTGAGGGTCTTTACTGAACTTGGTAAACCTGAGGTTCAGGTGTCACAGCCTCTCAGGTTACACAGGACAGAACAAGCCCCATGTTAGTAGCTAGAGAAAAGGAGGGTCTAAAAGGAATCTTCTTTATTAAGCTAGAATCCTCATTTGGGGGTAAAGGAGAGGTCAACTTAGCTCTGCAGGGGGCTGCAAAGAAAACTGCCCATCTTAAAATGAACTACAAAGTATAGGAGATAAAGAAATTCACTCTGAAATTTTATATACCCAACTTAGACCAATGTGAATTTGAAGCCCAGTTTTTCCCTCTTGCTTGTTCCTAAAAACCTCAAGCCTAAAACTTTAACACTCTCCTAGGCTATTGGTGATACCCAGGTACTTGGATGAAACAAATTCAAATTCTTTCTGAGAGAATTCACTTTCAACTCAGGCTTCAAAAATTCTCCTAAAGTTTAGAAAAAATCATATAACAGGAAATACGTCACTAGAGGAAGAACCAGGAGAAATAGACCAATATATTAAAATTATAAAATAGAGATGAAAATACAGAAAATGATGAATATGCTGAATGAAATAAGAAATTGAAAATTTCTTTGAAATTTGAAAATTGAAAATTGAAAAAAGAATCAGTATAAGAGACCTCAAAAAGTTTAAGAAATTTTTGAGAAAAAAAGAGAACCTAACAGAATTTACAGTAATAGAAAATGTAATAATTAAAAAGAGGACAAAATACTTGAAATATATAAATTACATTTCATCAGAGTTACAAAAGGAGAGGAGATAAAGAATGATGAAAAGACAATATTAGAGGAGATTACAGAAATAATTTTTCAGAATAAACAAAAGACAATTTATTGATTCTATAATGCCAACAAAAGGAAAGAAAAAAATACTACACAGAATCCACATCTGTATACATCATATTGAATAGGCAGAACACAGAGACAAAGAGCAACACCTCATCCAGTTAGAGAGAAAAGACATATTTTCAATGAGTGACAGTTGAGCTGGCAGCTGATATCTCTAAAGCAACAGAGGAAGCCAGGAGTGTAATAATGTCTTCAGAATGTTTAGAGAGTACTTAGCCTAACGTAGAATGGTATGTTCATCAAAATATATCTTTTATTTATTTAGATATAATTGGCATGTAATATTATTTTCAGGTATACAACATAATGATTTGATATTTGTTTATATTGTGGAATGATCACCACAATAAATCTAGTTAACATCTATCAACATCTGTAGTTACAATTTTTTTTTTTTTTTTGGCCGTACGTGGGCCTCTCACTGTTGTGGCCTCTCCCGTTGCGGAGCACAGGCTCCGGACGCGCAGGCTCAGCAGCCATGACTCAAGGGCCCAGCCGCTCCGCGGCATGTGGGATCTTCCTGGACTGGGGCACGAACCGGTGTCCCCTGCATCGGCAGGCGGACTCTCAACCACTGCGCCACCAGGGAAGCACAACATTTTTTATTTTTAATAGATGTTTATTTTACTCCTCTTAACTCTTGTTGCTTTTGAAGACCTGCAAAAATTGCACCCAAAGAAATTAGTCTTAAAGGGGATACAATAGGAGCAAGAAGAAAACATGTACTGATATTCTTTAGATTCCAATTAGTTAAAATACCTTATTAACTCAAGCTTAATACATTAACCTGTATTTCAATGATTTTTCAAGAATAGTTGGTGCTGTGAAACTGACAGTGTTTTTTAAATTTTATTTATTTTGTTTCACAGCAGGTTCTTATTAGTCATCGGTTTTATACATATTAGTGTATATATGTCAATCCCAGTGTCCCAATTCATCCCACCATCACCACCTCCACTTTGTAAAAGTTTAAGCGCAGGCCTAAACAGTTGTTGCCAGTGTTACTAGGTTTTAAACCCATCTCTTATGCTTGTTAAAATGTTTGGATTCTTATGCATGGCACCCCACCTTGAGAGTTTATTTGGGAGGTCTAGAATGATAAATAGGTATCAGCATTTTTAACAAGTACCTCAGGTGATGATCCTGGTATAGGGAATTTATGGACCACAGTTTGATCAACTGATCAAACTATGTGTAAGCCATTTATGGACCAGAATCAGGAGAGAAGTAACTCTGATCTTCAGTAACTCTTATATAATATCACAAAACATCTAGTAGCCGAATACGAAGGCTACTGGAAATTTAAGAATATTTGGATTTAAGGTTGTAACAAGCTGATGTTTCTCCCCAGATCTCATGAAAATCACAGTTGTTTTATCCGAAAGTAAGTGACTCATTTCTCAGTACTTGTTAAATCTTCGCGATATATTTACTTTTCTAGTCACTAGGAGATCAAAAGAAAAAAAAAAAAAAAAAAGAAACCAAAGCTCTTTGATGGGTTTCTAAGACTGTGCTTTATAGAGCTTTATCTGCTGCTAGGAGAGATGTGATCACTTATCTATTTCACAGATATTCTCATGCATACAACCAATGATTTTTCAAGGAACTTGTAGTCAATTTAGAGTAGGTTTTACTTTGACTTTTGCTTCTGTGATTCCCGACTATTTTCTTACTGTTCAATTTCCTACTGAGTCTTCCCACAGGGTTGTTGAATGATACTCCATGGTGACCCCTACAGCTTCAAAGTGGTCCTAGTAGAAACCCCACAATTGGGTGAGATAAATACATATCCAATAAGCCTGCATAAAGATGACAAGCATGCATGCTTCCAGACAGAATGGCCACAGAGCAGGTGTGGAAAATAGGTTTCACTTCCAAGTTAATTCCCGTTGATCAGTATCGGCTCCCTTCAGCATTGTATCATGACAGATCATGGGGGGTAGTTTCCAGGGAAGATTTCCACCTGAAGAATGGTAACTAAGTGAGAAACAAGATACTACTTTACTGTTAGTTATATTGTTACTAAAGCTCAGGTCCCATGCAGGCATCACAAAAAGCTGGATTGGGATTACCCAGTTTAGTACAAGTGGTAAATAGCTTCTGTTTCTTTCTCATATTTCCTATCTTGATATCCGGAAATATTACAACTTCCTGAATGGCCAAAAATACAGGAATCAAAATCAATGTCTGATAGGCATGTAGGTTTGGATATGTAGGTTGCTATTCTACTGCCTGGATGGGAAAATAGGAGTACTTGCTTTTGCCTTGTACAGTAGGACCCTGTCCGCTAATACAGGTAGTTATATCTAACTATTATTTCCTCCTCCTCAAGTGGAGTGAGAGAAGGGAAGTACAGTGAGAGAAGTCAATGAAGGGATAGAAACATTCTCGGATGAGGAAGACAGGATTGAGGAATCTTCTGATGTAAACATGTATCCTTTTAATCGATAGAAAAAAATATTTTATTTTTTCAATATATCCATCCTTCAAGACATAACTTAAATATTTTCCCCCTATGGAACTCTTACTGATTCTTTTATTTAGGCATGATCTTGTGAGTTTCACTTCAGTAAAACATTAATGCACTGTGTATATCTCTCTTAACAGGTGATTATTACTCTGCACTCTGGATGTTGATTTAAATCAATTTCTTTCCCATCATGTGTTCATAGATGTATATTTATAGCAAGTACTACGTGATTATCACACTAAGTATAGGACCCCATAAGCAAATAAGTAAATGACATATCCGCCTGCCACCCCTACCGTAAACTCACATTCCATTGGGGAATAAGGGCTACAAATTGATAGCCACAAACAGTGAGAAGCTGAATGTCACAGCTAATTCACAACTAGATTCGGAGTTTGAGTTTTGCTGTCAGGGGAGGCTTGATTGTTTGATGTTTGGGTCTTGGCTATAAGGGGATGACACATTTTTTATGAGGTTTGTGCTGTTGTATTTTGCTTTTTAACTAAGTTACAATGTCAGCATCCTCCTTTGGTAATTACAGTCTCTATTATTTTGAATTTGTCTTTAACACTGAAGCTCTTATTAAACTATTTTTCTCTTTATTTGCTCTCTCTTCTAGAAAATGGGTCAGCAAACTACACAATGGGCTTGTAGCCTATTTTTCTGTTGGAAAAATTCTGTTGGAATATACCACACCCATCATTTTATACATTGTCTTTGGCTGCTTTTGCATTGTAATGGCAGTGTTGAGAAGTTGTGACAGAGGTCATATGACCAACCCACAAGCCTAACATTTTTAATATCTTGCCGTTTAAGAAAAAGTTTGCTGACCCCTGCTCTAGAACAAGGGGTCTGTGAAGGCAGGGACTACATCTTGGTCAATTTTTGTAATCTTAGTACCAGGCACAGAGATCAGGGAATCTTGACCTGAGATCTACCATATGTTCATTTTCCAGAGATGCAGTAACTTCCAAGAACTGCCTGCTAAGTTGCCTATGCACATTTATGTTTATTAAGAAAAGATTTCTAACTTCTTCATATTCTCAAATGGGAATCCCAGTATGGCCAAATAAGTGCCTATCAGACCGACCCTCCCATAGACAACAACTGTAAACTATGGCCACAATACAAAAAATGAGTTCCTAAAGGCACTAAGAGTGAACAAAAAGAAACAGATTCTAGAAAGGAATCAAAACTTGGAAGTAGCACTCAATAAGTTTTCTCTTACTCTCTTTTAAACTAAGGGCAGTTCACATTTAGGGTCACGGAGGATGCCTAAAACTGTGATTGAAAACCCATGACATTTCTTGCCTAGAAAACTAGAGGACAGAGTTTGCGACATTCACAATCTCCGGAAAGATTTTTTGGGTAGAGGTTATGAAAAGGAGAGAGACAGAGGAATCAGCAAATTCTCTATCCAAATCTCTGGCTGTCCCCCCAACCATACATGTGTGGAAGAGACACCAAACAACCCAGATTAGGGTAGAAGAACTAAATTAGTTTTCAGTTGTCCAGGAGACAGAGTTTGTACTTTGAGTCCAGCCAAGTTAATTACTTGCTAAAGTAACTCCTCTTCTGAGGAGTATAGCAGAATCCAGAAACTCCAACACATAACACACACAATATCCATGATATAATTCAAAATTACTCAACATACAAAAAAACAGGAATGTATGACAAATACTCAACATAAGACAAGCAACAGGAAAAAAACCATATTATCTAAACATTAAAGTCAGAAGACAATGACTTTAAAGTCACTATTACTACTGCTCAGTGAGTCAAAGGAAAATATGCCCATAATGAATCAAAAGCTGGGAAATCATAGTGGAGAAAGATGATTAAAAAGAACGAAATGGGAATTCGAGAACTGAGAAATACAGTATTGCCAATGAATATATGGTTCTTTCCTCAAAATTAAATTACATTGCCTACCGGTTCACTGTGTATTTGACTTGAGAAACTTGAGTTTGTTGCATTCTGAAAAAGGAATATGTCTTAATAGAATGAACCAGGAGTGAAATTTTTTACCTATAAGAAAGCAACCAGTTGTTGCCTAAATAACTTGACTTGGAACAAATTACCTCTCTATACCTTATTTTCTTTAGCTGAAAATGGGGATAATAATGGTATTTCAATGTAATATAATGCTCTAAGCACAAATGTAATTGTTCAAAAACTTTGTCTGTGGTAATGATTTTTAACTGGATTCTTAATGTACCTCTCTTTAAAACAGGAGCATCAAGGGAGGATGACATATTCTGGCTGGGTTTGGGGAGCTCACTGAGAGAAAAAGAGGCCAGCACCAGATAAAGTAACCTAAAGAGAGATTTCCAAAAGCAAAGAGTCTAAGACTTAGCTCATAATCCTTTGTAGATTTTGTCCGCTGCTAATTAGCTTTTGACACCTGTGTTTCTCCACTCAATTTAATGTGAATAGTCTTTGTCAAATGATTCTACTAAAGTATCTTGTTAACCCTAAAATAATGGTGAAATGATTAATTTCCAGGTGCTGACTTGAATAACATTAATCTTAATGAAATCATTTGGTATGAATGTGACTGTCCTATGTATTTTAAAAGGCTGTGAGCAACTGACTGTTTCTGATCTGTCTTGTCACTGCCGTTGATGTCTGAAGGAGCTGAGGGGTCTGCCCTCTTAAGAGGCGTTATCTCACATGTTTGGCACTCACTGATAGCTGCTGTAATTGTAGTACATAGAGCAAATAGAACTTTGAACTGATTGTCAGTCACTTCTCCCCCAGTTCTCCCCCAGAGGTATTGAGATGCATATTTAGAACATAAATTCCAAACATTTCCTGCCATTAACCTCAGGCAATTCCTGGGAGGTACAATTTCAATAATGGGAATATTTAGCTTACGGTACTGAATGTGAAGCAAGATTGTCTTTCTGCCCTCATCCTTACAGCTCCATTGGAAAAGCAACTTCTGAAAGCTGAAGGATGAGGGATTCCTCATGGAACGTGTATTAGGTTATTTGTTTGTGTCAGTGCTTAGAATAGGTAGCAGGAGCATACAGAGGAGGGGGGCCTGTTATCAAGTTCTTCGTAACTAGTGGGGAAATGGAATTAAGTTTTTTTTATGAGCCAGATTACTGCTATATCATACGCTCGTATTTGAATTGGTCTTCATAAGCAACCAGGTAAGTCAGGTATTATCTTTTTCACTTCAAATTGGGGCAACTGAGTCTCAGTGAGAGTGATATAAGTTACAGAGTCATTGATGTAGCCCAGGAGAGAGATGACAGGGACCTGAATTTAGAGCATGGCAGTGGAGCCCCAGTATATTCTCAATAACTGATAATATGCCATCGTTGTCCAGAGTAATCAAGAAAGAATAGTTTGGGCTTCCCTGGTGGCGCAGTGGTTGAGGGTCTGCCTGCCGATGCAGGGGACGCGGGTTCGTGCCCCGGCCCGGGAGGATCCCATATGCCGCAGAGCGGCTGCGCCCGTGGGTCATGGCCGCTGGGCCTGCGCGTCCGGAGCCTGTGCTCCGCAACGGGAGAGGCCACGGCAGTGAGGGGCCCGAGTACCGCCAAAAAAAAAAAAAAAAAAAAAACGGAGAAAAAAAAAGAATAGTTTGAAAAATATTAAACTCAGAAACTAGGTTATATATAAATACGAGTAGAAGCATGTAGATGCATCAGGAATCTTGTTTTATGTCTCTTTATTAAAGCCTTGAGAATTGAAGGAATATATTAGCAGCAGCATTGCAGGCTTGATGAGTGCTCTGGGATTGTGTTAATTCCTTAATAAAATGTATTTGACAATATATTCACCTAGTTACTGAGAAATGTTGAAATGTTTCAATTATTTTCATTAAAAAATAACAGCCCCCTTTTTTGTTACCTCTTAGTGTGAGACAGACACCGAGATACGCATTTTAATTTAATTTCTAATTTAACCTGTACACCACCACCAAAAGTAAGGGATCAGAACCCCTTGTTTTACAGTTGAAGAAGCTGAAGCTCAGAGAGCTTACATAATTTTTTCAAGGTGATAGATGTCATAAGTAGGAAAGTGAGAAGTAAATTCTATATATCTGTTTCACTACAAAAAGTACTGTTCTTAAATTCTGCCTCCTTTTGAATAGGAATTGGTTTTCCATTTAACCCAAAGAGCCGGGATTGACTGAGGCAGGTGAGAGGATAATACCCCCCTTTCCCCCACCGAAAGGAAAAAAAAAATTAAGCATACTGAAATTAAATCTCCCTGGAATAACTATGTGCCAAAATCAGGCAGGAAACATAAGTAGCCCTGAATGACAGAAACCTTAATTCACCAGTCTTACCATCCCTGTTTTATACCGATCCCATAACACCTATGGTATTATGTGTAGTTTAGAGCATCATAATAGAAAATATTTTTGTTAACCTATAACACACACCCAGATAAAGGTCCCCATATTAATAGAGGTGCTCAAACCCAGTGATGGCATATGGAATAAATCTGGGAGTGCTTTAAGAGGAGAATACTTTAATTAGGGTAGGATAGGAGGAAGGTTATGAAAGCATGAGAATTGTCTTTCGTTGGGATATGTGGATACACAGAAGAGAAAGATTTAATCTATTTTGTTTACATACAAAGGGCAAAACATGGAGCTCTGGGAAGAAATTTCAAACTGACCGGTCTCAACTCAATATAACATCTCTCTGTAATTATAACTTCCCATCATGGAGTCTGCCTCTTGGGATCTTGCTTCCTCCATCCTGTGAGATATTCACTGAGGCTGTAAGAAGTCACTTGCTTAATGTGCCATAGTAAGATGCTTACCTAGACAAACTTAGGCTCCTGACTTCTAAATTTAGAGAATTATATGAACCTCTAAGGTAGTTGGAAGTATAATGAAGCAGGTAAAATTTAGCTTTTCTCATCAGAAAACTCAGGTTTTACGGTTTCTGGATAAGCGAAATTGGGCAAGTTATTTAATTTCTCTGAGCCTGTTTCTTCATCACATAAAATTAGTAGCATAGTCCTCACAAGACTGTTGTGAAGAATAAAGTAGATCATCCATGGGAAGCGCTTAGCACGTGTTAGTTATTACATTTATTAATGCTTTCTGTACATAAGCTTCTTACCTGGTGTGTCTAGAATCTTTAATGTATTGCAGCTAGGAATATAAATGTGAAGGGTTAAAGTGTTTCTATAAGAATTCATGCCTATGGCAAGGTCTAGGCTGTCTTTGAACTTTGGAGGACTAGAAATGCCCCAGAAACATACTTACTTTCTTCAGCAATTTGGGTGCCAGGGAGTGGTAAGAATCATGTGGTAGCTATAAAATTATGCCACAAGACTCTGAGGGGTCTATTTCTAATGTGGTTTCAAAAGTACCTTACACGGCATTCTTTAGACTTGCGGGCTGCCTTAAAATGTCCCTCAGGGCTTCCCTGGTGGCGCAGTAGTTGAGAATCTGCCTGCCGATGCAGGAGACACGGGTTCAAGCCCTGGTTTGGGAAGATCCCACATGCCGCAGAGCAACTAGGCCCGTGAGCCACAACTACTGAGGCTGCGCGTCCAGAGCCTGTGCTCCACAATAAGAGAGGCCGCGACAGTGAGAGGCCCATGCACCGTGATGAAGAGTGGCCCCCACTTGCCACAACTGGAGAAAGCCCTCGTACAGAAACGAAGACCCAACACAGCCAAAAATAAATAAATAAACAAACCAATGAACCGACATTTAAAAAAAAAAAGCTCAAATTCTAGTTGGATTTGAAGAGCTTGAATATATGTCTTGGGAACCACCAGTTAAAACCTAGCTTAATACGCGAGGGACAGGTATCATGGATCTCGATACTGATGTAACCTTTACTTTATGAATTAGTAAGCAACGAATAGGGGCACATGTATGGTCCAGTAGGCTGTTCCCTGTATATGTTCGCTTAACTAAGCAGGTAGATGGGGGCTGAAAAGCAGACTGTACTTGGATCATAAGTGTGTACACCCTGGCAAAGAGATGTATCTACCCAGAGGAAAAGGCTTATTTTTATAATTCACATATAGGTATCATTGAACTAAATTAGATGTAGGTGTGACCGCATTTGCCTTTACTTTGCTTTACTTATTTTATTTGCTACATACAACATGTAACTGTGGCTTTCAGGGTCTCCATGTATTTTGAAAGATACTGAGGCTCAGAGTGGGTTATACCCATTAGATGAGAAGATTTTTAGGATAAGAGCATATCTGTATACAGAGTGCTTTTCACTCAATGAACACACGGCTGTTTGATCCTGCATCAAAATATTGCTCATTAACACCCAGGGTACCATAAGTTTAGGTCTGAGGGCCATACAACAGCTCAGGCCAGTTCTGTCCCCAAGGAATTTACTGTCCAGTGAATGTGATAAAGTAGAGTAATAGCTATACTAGAAAGTAGAACATACCCAAAGTAGTAAACAGGGTACAGACAAATGCTACTGAACATTCTAACGAGGTTATCTATGCCTTATGTGCAAATGGCAGGCTTCAGCCCAAATTGTGAATTAATATTCCAAAGAATCCCCAAGTCTTTTCATTTCAACCTCCTTTAGTTGGCAGATGCTGTAGATGCCCTTCCTCATGTTGGCTCTACACAAGTGTATTCAGTATAGCAAAATTAGGAAACAACTGGATAATACAAGACAATCTCTGGGTTATATCCCCCAGTAAGAGGAACCTCCTTCTTAAACTTACTATGCGAAGATCCTGAACTTTTGGAGGAGTAAAATCCTCAATGGTTTTTGTTTTTAACATTACGTAAATCATAAGTAACCATTATTGCTAATTCTAGATGACACTGCTTGCTCTTTATTTATGTTGTATCTTTATTATTCGGCAAATGTAAAAAATACCTGCATATATAAGAGATTTTAATCATAGGTTTGTTTCCAAATATGGTTCCTCAAATTATACATAAGAGCCGGTATGTTTTTTAATTATTCACCCCTAAATTTTCATACAAAGCTTGTTTTTAGAAAACTAGTCCAGAGAAATATGTGGAGAAATATCCATCCTTGCAAATTAATAAGAACATCTGCTTATGTATGTTCCTGTGAGCAACGCTAATCATGTTTTGATCAAAAGGTGAGGGCCTGTGGAAGCCAAGGTCCTGTTTTAAGTGAAATACTACTTTTTTGAGAGCTTTTAGTATTTAGTCTCTTAGCAACTTTCAAATGTGCGATACAGTATTTCTAACCATCGTCACCAGGCTGTATATTACATCTCATGACTTATTTTATAACTGGAAGTTTGTATGTTTTGACCTTTATCACCCATTTTGATCATGCCGCCTCCTGCTTCTGGCAACCACCAGTCTGTTCTCTACATCTATGAGCTTGGTTGTTTGTTTGTTTGTTTTTTCAGATTCCAGATATAAATGAGATCATATGGTATTTGCCTTTCTCTGTCTGACTTATTTCACTTAGCGAAATACTCATGAGGTCCTTCTATGTTATCAGAAATGGCAATATTTTATTATTTTCTCTAGCTGAATGATATTCTATTGTACATATATATCACATTTTCTCTCTCATCCATCAGTGAACACTTAGGTTGTTTCTGTGTCTTGGCTATTGTAAGTAATGCAGTAAATACGTATCTTTTCAAATTAGAGTTTTTGTTTTCTTTGGATAAATAGCCAGAAGAGAAATTTCTGGGTCATATAGTAGTTCTGTTTTTAACTTTTTGAGAAACCTCCATACAGTTTTCTGTAGTGGCTCTATCAATTTCCATTCCCACCAATAGTGCATGAGAATTTCCTTTTCTCACATCCTCAGAAACACTTGTTATTTTTTTTCTTTTTGTTAATAGCCTTTCTAACAGGTGTGAGGTGATAATTCATTGCGTTTTTTTAAATGAGGTACAGTTGATTTACAGTATTATTTTAGTTTCAGTTGTACAGCATAGTGATTTAGTATTTTTACAGATTATAGTCCATTAAATGATATTACAAGATAATGGCTGTAATTCCCTATGCTATATAATATATCCTTGTTGCTTATGTATTTTGTACATAATAGTGAGTATCTCTTAATCCCCTACTCCTAACTTGCCCCTCCCCCCTTCCCTCTCACCTCTGGTAACCATTAGTTTGTTCTCTATATCTGTGAGTCTGTTTCTGTTTTGTTATATACATTGATTTGTATTTTTTTAATTTTTATTTTATATTGGAGTGTAGTTGACTTACAATGTTAGTTTCAGGTGTACAGCAAAGTGATTTAGTTGTACATAGACATATAACTATTCTTTTTCAGATTCTTTTCCCATATAGGTTATTACAGAGTATTGAGTAGAGTTCCCTGTGCTATACAGTAGGTCCTTGTTGATTATCTATTTTATATTTAGTAATGTGTACATGTTAATCCCAACCTCCTAATTTACCCCTCCCCCCAATGTTTCCCCTTCAGGAACCGTAGTTTGTTTTCTAAGTCTGTGAGTTTGTTTGTGTTTTGTAAATAAGTTCATTTGTATCATTTTCTTTTAGATTTCACATGTAAGTTATATGATATTTGTCTTTCTCTTTCTGTCTCATTTCACTAAGCATAATATTCTCTAGGCCCATCCTTGTTGCTACAAATGGCAGAATTTCATTCCTTTTTATGGCTGAGTAATAATCCATGGTATGTATATACCACATCTTTATATTTTCATCTCTTGATGGACACTTGGGTTGCTTCCATATCTTAGCTATTGTAAATAACTCTGCTGTGAACACTGGGGGACATGTATGCTTTTGGATTAGTGTTTTTGTTTTTTTCTGAACATGTACCCAGGACTGGAATTGCTGGGTCATATTGTAGTTCTATTTTTAGTTTTTTGAGGCACCTCTGTACTGTTTTCCATAGTGGCTGCACCAATGTACACTCCCATAAACAGAGTACGAGGATTCCCTTTTCTCCACATTCTCTCCAACATTTGTTATTTGTAGACTTTTTGATGATAGCCATTCCGACATGCGAGGTGATAGCTTGTTGTTTTGATTTGCATTTTCCTAATAAATAGTGATATTGAGCATATTTACATGTACTTGTTGGCTATCTGTATGTCTTCTCTGAAAAATATTCAGATCTCTGCCTATTTTAAAAACAGATTGTTTGTTTTTATGCTATTGAGTCGTATGAGTTCTTTCTATATTCTGGATATTAAACCCTTATCAGATATATGATTTGCAAGTATTTTCTCCCATTCAATATATTGCCTTTTCATTTTGTTGATGGTTTCTTTTGCTGTGCAGAAGCATTTTAGTGATGTAGTCCCACTTGTTTATTTTTCCTCCACTTTTGGTATCAGATCCAAAAATTTATCACCAAGACTGATTGCCAAGGAGCTTACCACCTATGTTTTCTTCTAAGAGTTTTATGGTTCCAGATGTTACTTTAAAGTCTTTAATCCATTTTGAGTTAATTTTTCTGCGTGGTGTAAGATAGTGATCCAGTTTTATTCTTTTGCCTTTGGCTGTCCAGCTTTCCCAAAACCATTTATTGAAGAGACTATTATTTCCCTATTGTATATTTTTGGCAAGTTTGTGATTAATTGACCATATATGTGTAGGTTTATTTTGGGGCTCTCTGTTCTACTGATCTTTGTGTCTGTTTTATGTCAATACCGTACTGTTTTTATTACTGTAGCTTTGTAATATAGTTTGAAATCAGGGAGTATGATGCCTCCAGCTTTGTTCTTTTGTCCCAACATTGCTTTGGCTATTTAAGGGCTTTTGTGGTTCTATACAAATTTTAGGATTATTTGTTCAGTGAAGTGCTATTTTGAGTATCTAGAATATACTCTAAAACAAGTCTGATATCCACTATTGTACTAATTTTTCTTTTCTATACTCCAGAGAAATATTCTAGAGGAAGTCATCAATTTTATCAAGACCTAGGTTGGTCTTATAGGATCACTCCAAAGAATGTGTAGGTTCACAGCAAATTGATTTTATTGGCACAGCTGCAAGTATGGAACTTTCTAGCTCATCTATAAGAGATGGCAACAGAATTAAGAAGCCAGATCTAAGAGGGTAAGAGGTAATAAAGGAAGGAGGGAAAAGAGCCAAGTAAGAATTACATGTGGGTGCCCCCAGAGTGACAGGCTGGGCAGGGATAAAAAGGCAGACTTGAAAAGAAGAGTAAAGGAATACTTAAATTATCTTCTGGATTTTGAGTATCCCCAAGGGTACTCACATAGGTGAAATATAGAGTTATTTTCAGTAATAGATTGAGCAAAATATCTTTCTAGCTGTTGCAGGGGCATGATGGTAGAGCATCCCTTCATAAGGCGGAATTGAATACAGAAGGAAAATCAGACCAAATTTATTCAGCATTGATGACTGCTCCTACAGGCTTTGTTCCAGCCTTATGCAGTACACTCCATGTCCCACTGGGACCTCGGGCTGCTGGAGCAATGTTAGATGGGCCTGTGGAAAAGCCTTCACCTTGGAGTCTAGCAGTTCTGTGTAGAATTTCCTCTTGACTGTTACAAATGTGGAAGTAGCTTTTGGAGTCAGAAAGTGCAGAAATGATGACGTAGCCTGCCCTAAACAGGCAGAAACAGAGATAGGTAGCCTTCTAGGAGAGTCAGGATGCAGTAGCTTTGAGTAGTTCTACTACAATGCACTCTACTGGAAGAAAAATGACAAAGTCTAAGCCTGACATAAGTGACAGAAAGAAGTCAATGAAATTTAGACTGGTGTGTTAAATATTTAATATCTCTTGAATTGTTTTGATCTCTCAGTCACATTGGCTAGTTAACTGTTTGCCACCATCTTTTTAGCTTTTCTTTCTAGATTTTGTTAACATCTCTTTTTTTTCCTGATAAAAATGTGTCGCATACAATAAAAATAAGCAAAATATTGATAAGCATAATATAAAACACATCCATAATCCTATCTCTTTGAGGTAAGCAGTGTTAAACTTTGTGCAATATTAAGGTGGTAGTTTCCTTTCTCACTGATTGATATTTGCACTAATTAGAGCAAAAACAGTGGTGGGTAAAACTGCTGGCAGCTTAGCATGAATCAAAACAGTGGAACCAAACTGCTAGTACTATTATTCATTGCATTTTTCATCAAAATGCACTTGCAATTTAAAAAAACTGCCAGTTTCACTTAAGACTGTCCTTGATGAAGCAGTAAAAATTGTTGAATCTTGGCCATTGAGCACACATCTTTTTTTTTAATTTGTATTTTTATCGAAGGATAGTTGAGGTACAATATTATATGTCACAGGTATGCAATAGTGATTCACAATTTTCAAGGTTATATTTCATTTATAGTTATTATGATATATTAGCTATATTCCCCATGTTGTATGATGTATCCTTGTAGCTTATTTTTTAAATACTAGCTCCAACCTCTTACTCCCCTACCCCTATGTTGCTCCTCCCTCATTCCCTCTTGCCACTGGTAACCACTAGTTTGTTCTCTATATCTGTGAATCTGCTGCTTCTTTGTATGTTCACTAGTTGTATTTTTTTAGATTCCACATGTAAGTGACATCATACAGTATTTGTCTTTCTCTCTTTGACTTGTTTCACTTAGTAAAACACCCTCCAAGTCCATCCATGTTGCTGCAAATGGCAAAATTTCATGTTTATGGCTGAGTAGTATTCCATTGTGTGTGTGTGTGTGTGTGTGTGTGTGTGTGTGTACACATCTTCTTTATCCATATTCTTTATTCATTCATCTTTTTCCATTCATCTGTTGATGGACACTTAGGTTGGTTCCATATCTTGGCAATTATAAATAATGCTGCTATGGACATTGGGGTGTATGTATCTTTTCAAATTAGTGTTTTGCTTTTTTGCTTTTTACATAATCAGGAGTGGAATTGCTGGCTCATTTGGTAGTCGTATCTTTAATCTTTTGAGAAACTTCCATACCATTTGCCACAGTTCCACAGGTTGCACCAATTTACATTCCCAGCAACAGTGCACAAGGGTTCCCTTTCCTCCACATCCTCGCCAACATTTGTTATTTGTGTTCTTTTCGACGATAGCCATTCTGACCATGTGAGGTGATATCTCACTGTGGTTTTGATTTGCATTTTCCTGATGCTTAGTGATGTTGAGCATCTTTTCAGGAGTGTAGATCTTTTTAACATTTATATGACACCTCTGAAAGTATACATAAAGTACTCTGCCTATTGAGGTGTGATGGTTTTATCAAGAGAAAGAGCTCTTGTACAGTTGTTCTGGTTGCCAGCTGAAGTAGCCACTTCTCTTATGGAATGGCATTTTTACTTGAAAGAACAGCAGGCAGACAAACTACGATTATTCACCAGTGGGTATTTGACAGACATTTTCTTAAAAAAAAAAAAAAAAAAGCAAAAAACAAAAACAAAGTGAGCCTGTCATCTCAAGGAAGAAATTAACACGACTTGTTGCCAGGTATAGAGTTTGAACTTTAAAGTAAAAATTAGAATATTGGAAAACTCCCAGTCAGCTTGACAACTTTCCAGTACTTATAGACTTTTCTGATGAGTTTAGTTTCGATATCAACAATTGTGAATTTCTGAAATTGTATAATGAAATGTGTCAGTATTTGGAAGATGCTGACAAGGACTTTCTCTACAAACACTGGTGAGGCCCCTTTTAGCCCTCTTCTCAGCTAGGCTTGACCTTGGCCCCCATCCTTGCTGGACCTGCATAGCTCAGTTTGGCAAGGAGGCTGCTGAGTCAGTTTGTCAAGAATTCCCCCACCCTTGATATCTGATCACCCTCAATATCTGATCAAGCTCCTCCTCCCCCACCTTCGATGCATAAGTCCTTAACCTGCCTTCACCAAAAGTCCTGTTAGGTTGGTTAAGCAAGACTCCCCCTACCTTTGCTGTCTTTTCTTACTAAATTTTCCTCCATTAACCCTCTCCCTCTATTCATTGGCTATAAATCCCCAGCTGTCTTGGTTGTATTTGGACTTGAGCCTGATCTCTCTCCCCTATTGCTACAGTCTTGACACCTATTGCAATAGTCCTGATTAAAGTCTTCCTTTCCATTTTAACCAATGTCAGAATAATTTTTCCTTTAACAATACACATAACAGAATGAATCAATATCTTCCAAATGACCAAAGCAGGATGTTAAAAAAAAATCATGTATGGGTAAAAGAACCATTCAAAATAGAAGAGAAATCAAAGGATATTAATGAAACAGAGCCCAAAAAGTTTATTGATAGGATTTCAGATTCCACATTGCAACTAACCTTTAAGAAACTACCATTTGTTAAGTTCTGTTGTAATATCAATGAGGATTATCCACAATTATCTCTGGATGGGGTATTGAAATACTCTTTTCCCTTTTCCTACTACCTGTGTGTATGAGGCCAGATTTTCTTCATTTACTTCAACCAAAAGAACATACTGAAATAAATTGAAGGCAGGAGCAGATATGAATCCAGCTGAGATTCACAAAGATATGAAACAATGCCACTCTTCGAGCTGTTTGCTTTAGAATATAGGGTTTTTTTCATATAGCTATGTTGTTATTATTAACGTGTAATGAGTTTATAGGAATTAATAAATATATAATTCGATTTTTGCCATGTTTAATTTCTAATTCGGTAAATATCAATAGGTATAACTCACATGAACTAAAGCTCTTTAGGGTTCTCAGCAACTTTTAGGAGTCTAAAAGCATTTTGTGAACAGAACACTTGGGAACAGCTTATTTCAGTGTGTCAGGGGTTCAGCGTTCTCTAATAGTGATGTAAGAGATGTTTGAAAGTAGCAAACCAACGAATCAGGTCATTGATATTACAATATGTTGAAGTTGGTGGCACTAAGCAAACATGTTCATGAGTGTTAGGTTCCTAGAAGCAAAGAATACCAAGCTATCAAAAGGAGGAGTCAAGAGGGTAAAATGTGCCAAGAAAACTAAACCTGGCCTTGGGAATCTAATCACCAAATCAAATTGGATTCACTTGATCTTTTTATACTACCCCAAGACATAAAAGTGTTATTGTTTTTAAAATGGAAGATAATGAAGTTAATCTGAATTTGAGTTAATACTGAAATGAATTTATGATGCCCAGTAAATATACTAATTACCAGAATTGTATTACAAGAGACCGCTTTCATTGTGTTAATAAATTGTAATATTAACATTTCTAGAACTTTTTAAGAAACTTCAAACAATAGCAAACTCATGTCTCTTTCTCTCACTGAACATAGAAATTTACCCTGTGCTTTTTCCAAAAATGATATACTATGTGAACTCTAACAGGTTTCCATGATTTCATTTGCACAGTAAGCCACCTAGAACCCTGAAGGTCTCCATCTCTGAGGAAAAAATAATCATCTCTCTGAATTCAGGTTTCAGAAAGACCTGAAGATTCCAAAGGATAAAAACATAATTCTGAAGCATAAAGAAGACATGGCCATAGATCTGTGTGGATGATTACAAGATTACTTTTGTTTAGGATCATTGTTTCCTGAACTATATCTTAGTGCAACCTTTTCATGAGCCTTACTTTCTTGGCTTCTGTAGTTCTGTAGTTGGATTCCACGGTACAAAGCTAGCTTCAAGAGTATACACAGAGTTTGGTACAACTAAAGAGCATCACCTGAACTACTTTCTGTGTTGGTCTATCTTAGTATAAAAATTGCAAAATTAGAGATTATTTCCAATATGTATTAGGATATTTCGGCATTTAACACTTGTCTGTTGAAGTGTATATATCATTGTGAGTTGTAAAAGCATCTTCAAATATTTGTCTATATTATTGATATAGTCAGACCCCAAATAAATGGAACATGTAGTTGGTAGCTTACTGGCGCAAACTGAAGGGGGATCTGAGAAAGTGAGTGATGTTTAGCATGTTTAAACATCTCTGTTTAACATGACGCTTTTTAATGTGCCACTGTTTAGCATGAGGCTCAGTTGTACTCACTTTGGCCTACTTTGGTCTGTGTTTAAAACAGAAGATTTATGGTTGGATAGGTTGATGCAGTGCTGAAATTAGTCATCAAATACCCCTATACTTTATTTATAATAGCAAAACGTAACATCTGAAATGTCTGACATAGGGAAATAAGTAAACTGATAGGACTCTATGGTAGACTACTATGTAGCTGATGAAAATGTTGCTTGTAAAATATTTTAATACTGTTAGAATAAATTTATGTCATAACATTAAATGAAAGAGTACGAAGAAAACTGCACAGATGAAAATCTAAAATGTATAAAACCTATATGATTAGTGTTTGAGGTTTTTTTTGGACATATACCCAGGAGTGGAATTGCTGGGTCATATTGTAGTTCTATTTTTAGTTTCTTGAGGAACCTCCGTATTGTTTTCCATAGTGGCTGCACCGATTTACATTTCCACCAACAGTGTACAGGGTTCCCTTTTCTCTACATCCTCACCAACACTTGTTATTCGTGTTCTTTTTGATGATAATCATTCTGACTGGTGTGAGGTGATATCTCACTGTGGTTTTAATTTGCATTTCCCTGATGATTAGTGACGTTGAGTATCTTTTCATGTGCCTGTTGGCCATCTGCATTTCCTCTTTGGAAAAACGTCTACTCAGTTCTGCCCATTTTTTAATTGGGTTGTTTGTTTTATTGATGTTGAGATGTACAAATTGTTTATATATGTTGGACATAAACCCCTTATCGGTCATATCATTTGCCAATATCTTCCCCCCTTCAGTAGGTTTTTTCCTTTTGTCGAAGGTTTACTTTGCTGCGCAAAAGCTTTTAGGCTTAATTAGGTCCCATTTGTTTCTTTTTGCTTTTGTTTCCTTTGCTTTAGGAGGCGGATCCAAAAAAATATATTGCTGTGATTTATGTCAAAGTGTGTCCTGCCTGTGTTTTCCTCTAGGAGTTTTATAGTATCTGGTCTTATACTGAGGTCTTTAACAGAGAGTACAGAGTCAACTGATACACAAAGAAACATTAATATTGATAAATCATTGAGGATCCTTTGGTTATAAGCATTAGAAACCACTTCTCTTGAAAATGCAAATGAATGTGTTAAAGAAAACTGGGTAGCTCATCAAACCTAAGAAAGGATAGAAATATAGCCATTATCAAGGAATGGGGTAAGAGATATTATGGACAAGTTCTTCAAGGACTATCTTAAAATGGTTCTTTTCCAAACATTTTCTATTCTTAAAGATTCAGTTACTGGCAGGGAGACTATGAGTAAATTTGTGTGGGTCAAGCATCCACTTCTTAGCCAGAGAAGAGGTAACGTGATTGACAGCTCTACATGGAATGAGGGAAGGAGTAGTGCATTAACAAAATGATCATATTGTCCACTACAAGAAAGAAATTATTGAGGTTAAAACTGTATGTCCTGCATGTACATATATGATGATCCTAATAACAGTAGCTACCCTTAAAGCTGAACACTTACTATATGCTTAATACTAATCTGGTTTCTCTACTTTACATGGATGCTCTCATTTGAACCTCTCAACATTGAAAGATGGGTTTTCATACTAACCCAATTTACATAGGTGGAAACTGATGCTCAGAAAGGTTAAATTGCCTAATGTCATACAATGAGAATATGGTGGATATGGAATTTGATCTGTGGCTGACTAGCTACAAAGCCTATGAATTTGTCTGCCAGAATACATTGTAAATAAAAATATACTTTGATTATTACTGCTGTTTTAATTTCCCTCAGTGCCACTAGTCTAAAACAAATGATGGACTACGTATTAGGGCCTAATGTCTGTTTCACTAAAGCAGCACTTTTGTACTCCCTCATTCCCCAGCCCCCTGCCAAATGGGTTTTTCTCTAAATATAGTTAGTTCTAAAATCTCCTTGTTAGATTATTTCTGTCTACTCTAGAATAGTTGGATTTTAGCTTTAAAACTGTGTATCGGGCTTCCCTGGTGGCGCAGTGGTTGAGAGTCCGCCTGCTGATGCAGGGGACACAGGTTCGTGCCCCGGTCCGGGAGGATCCCGCATGCCGCGGAGCAGCTGGGCCTGTGAGCCATGGCCGCTGAGCCTGCGCGTCCGGAGCCTGTGCTCCGCAACGGGAGGGGCTGCAACAGTGAGAGGCCCGCGTACCACAAAAAAAAAAAAAACAACTGTGTATCAAGCACATTTCAATTGTTTTATTGGGATAAAAGAATAGAGTTACATGCCGTACCACATTTCAATTAGTCATGAAGAATAACCACAGAATGCTAGTGATAAATGAGTGTTCCATTCCCCCTGAAAAGTTAATATCCTCAAAGCCAATGGCATTGTCAGAGCTCTAAGTAGAATAAGAAGTAATGCACCCTTTTCACTCCAGTAGTCTGAGGCAGGTACCATGCCCTGGACATTTTATTCCTTATCTCCCAGATTGATCTCTAGGTCTTCAGTACCAGCTTTGTTTCATTGAGCTTAAGCTACTGGAGATCTCAGAATTCCTCCAAGTTCAAACATTAAAGCTCATTTCAGATATCTCTAATATTTATTACTGAAACAGTAGCTTGCATAAGAATTATCTTGTGAGCTTCTTTATTTTTCTTATTGAGGTATAATTGATATATAGCATTACATTAGTTTCAATATACAACATAATGATTTGTTATTTGTATATATTGCACATGTTCAGCATGATAAGTCTAGTTAACATCTGTCACCGTACACAGTTACCAAATTATTTTTTCTCAAAATGAGAACTGGTAAGATCTTCTCTGTTAGCAACTTTTGAATATGCAATACAGTGTTATTAACTATAGTCACCATGCCGTACATTACGTCCCCATGACTTATTTATTTGATAACTGGAAGTTTGTACATTTTGATCCCCTTTACCTGCTTTACTTCATCCACCATACACCCCCTGCCTTTGGCAACCACCAGTCTGTTCTCTGTACCTATGAGCTTGTTGGGGGCTTTATTTGTTTTTTGTTTTTTTAAATTCCACATTAAGTAAGAACATACAGTATTTGTCTCTCTCTGCCTGACTTACTTCACTTAGCATAATGCCTACCAGGTTGATCCATGCTGTGGCAAATGGCAAGATGTTTTTTCTTTTTTATGGTTAAATTATATGTATGCATTAATAATAACTTATTAATAACAAGTAATAATAATTTAATATATATATATACACATATATGTTTATATGTCTGTGTGTGGGTGTGTGTATATATATACCCCCACACACTTAGGTTGTTTCCATATCTTGGCTCTTGTAAATAATGTAGCGATGAACGTGGTAGTACATAGATCTTTTGATTTACATTCTCATCAACAGGGCGCAAAGGATTGCCTTTCCTCTACATCCTTGCCGACACTTGTTATCTTTTGTCTTTTTGATAATAGACATTTTAAGAGATATAAAATAATTGTCTCACTGTGGTTTTGATTTGCACTTCCCTAATGATTAGTGATATTGAGTATTTTTTCACAAACCTGTTGTCTATGTGTATGTCTTCTTTGGAAACAAATGTCTATTCAGATCCCCTGCCCATTTTTTAATCACATTGTTTGTTTCTTTGCTGTTGAGTTTTATGAGTTCTTTATATATTTTGCATATATATCAGAGATATGATTCGTAAATATTTTCTCCCATTCAGTAGGTTGCCTTTTCTTTTTGTTGATGGTTTTTCTTTCCTATGCAGAAGTTCTTCAGTATGATGTTTTCCCACTTGTTTATTTTTGCTTTTGTTACCTTTGTTTTTGGTGTCAAATCCAAAATAACATCACTGAGAGCACTGTCAAAGGGGCTTACTGCCTGTTTTTTCTTCTAGGAGTTTTATGGTTTCAGGTCTTATATTTGTCCCAGATGCATTTTGAGTTCATTTTTGTGTATGATATAAGGTAGTAGTCCAGCTGCTTTCTTTTGCATGTGGCTATCCAGTTTTCTTAACACCATTGATTGAAGAGACTGACCTTTCCCTATTGTATGTTCTTGGCTCCTTTGTAATTAATTAATTGACCATATACTTACGAGTTTATTTCTGGGTTCTGTATTCTGTTACATTGATCTATGTGTTTGTTTTTATGCTACTACCATACTTTTAAAATTATTATAGCTTTGTAATATAGTTTGAAATCAGGGAGTGTAACGCCTCCAGCTTTGTTGTTTTTTCTCAAGACTGCTTTGGCTATTCAGATATTTTGTGGCTGTATACAAATTTTAGGATTGTTTGCTCTCTTTCTATGAAAAATGCCATAAGGATTTTGATAGGGATTGCATTGAATCTGTAGATTGCTTTGGGTAGTATGGACATTTTAACAATATTAATTTTTTCAACCCGTGAGTATGGAATATCTTCCATTTATTTGTTTCTTCTTCAGTTTGTTTCATCAGTATCTTATAGTTTACAGTGTATAGATGTTTCACCTTCTTGGTTAAATTTATTCCTAGGTACTTTACTCTTTTCAAGGCAATTATAAATGGGTTTGTTTTCTTAAAATCTCTTTCTGCTAGTTTGGTATTAATTTATAGAAACACAACAGATTTTTGTATAATGATTTTGTATCCTGCCACTTAACTGAATTTGTTTACTAGTACTAACAGTTTTTTGGTGGAGTCTTTAGTATTTTCTATATATAATATGTCAACTACAAATCGTGACAGTTTTATTACTTCTGTTCTTATTTGGATGCCTTTTATCTCTTTTCTTTTTCTTTTTTTCTTTTTTTCCTGCCTAATTGCTCTGGCTAAGACTTCCAATACTGTGTTGAATAGGAGTGGTGAGAGTGGGCATCCTTGTCTTGCTCCTGATCTTAGAGAGAAAGCTTTTTACCACTAAGTATGATGTTAGCTGTGGGCCTGTCATAAATGGGCTTTATTATGGTGAAATATGTTTGTTCTATACCTACATTGTTGAGATTTTTATCGTAGGTGGATTGAAATATTCTCAAATATTTTTTCTGAATCTATTGCAATGATTGTATGATTTTTATTCATTTTCTTCATGTGGTGTATCACACTGATTGATTTGCAGGTGTTGAACCATTCTTGCATCCCTGGGGTAAATCCCACGTGATCATGGTATATGAGCCTTTTACTGTATTGTTGAATTTGGTTTACTAATATTTTGTTGAGGATTTTTGCATCTGTGTTCATCAGGAATACTGGCCAGTAATTTTCTTTCCTGTGTCATCCTTCGCTGGTTTTGGTATCAAAGTAATGCTAGCCTTATGAGATGAGTTTGGAATTGTTGCCTCTTGTTCTATTATTGGAAAAGTTTGGGAAGGATTGGTATTAATTCTTTCTTAAATGTTTGGTAGAATTCACCAGTGAAGCTGTCTGGTCATGAACTGTTTTGTTGAGAGGGATTTTTTTAATTACCAATTCAATCTCTATACTAATAATTGGTCTATTCAACTTTTACATTTCTTCATGATTCAGTCTCAGTGTAGACTGCATGTTTCTAGGAATGTATTCATTTCTTCTAAATTTTCCAATTTTTTGGTGTATTATTGTTTATATTAGTCCCCTGTGATCCTTGGTATTTCTGTGGTTTCAGGTGTAACATCTCCTCTTTTGTTTCTGATTTTATTTGAGTCCTCTCTCTTTTCCTTGGTGAGGCTAGCTAAAGGTTTGACAATTGGTTTATCTTTTCAGAGATATAGCTCTTAGTTTTATTGATCTTATATATCATCTATTTAGTCTCTAATTCATTTACTTTTGCTCTGATCATTGTTTTCTCCTTTTTTCTGCTAACTCAGGGCTTTGTGTGTTCTTATTCTAGTTCCTTGAGAATAAAGTTAGGGCATTTGAGATTTTTCATCTCTTGATGTAGGTATTTATCACTATGAACTTCCCTCTTAGACTGCTTTTTCTGCATTCCATAAATTTTGGTATTTTCTATTTCCATTTTCGTGTGCCTCAGTAGTTTTTTACTTCTTCGTTGACCCCTTAGCACTTCCATATATTTGTGAATTTTCCAGTTTTATGTTTATAATTAAGTTCTAGTTTTAAACTACTGTGATTAGAAGAGATGCTTGATATGATCTCTGTCTTCTCAAATTACTAAAATTTATTTTGTAGCCTAACATATGATCTATCCTGGAGAATGTTCAATGTGCACTTGAGAAGAATGTGTATTCTGTTGCTTTTGGCTGGAATGTTCTATAGGTATCTGTTAAGTTAGTCTGGTCTGACATGTTGTTTAAGGCCATTGTCTCCTTATTGATTTTCTGGATGATCTATCCATTGATGTAAGCAGGGTATTAAAGACCCCTATCATTATTGTATTGCTGTCTATTTCTCCCTTCAGGTCTGTTAATACTTGCTTTATTTACTTAGGTGCTCCTATGTTGGGTGCATAAATATTTACAAATTTTATATCCTCGTGTGGGACTGATCCCTTTTCATCATGTAATATCCTTTCTTGTCCCTTATTAGTCATTGTTTTAAAGTCATTTTGTCTCGTATAATTATTGCTACCCCAGCTTTCTTTTGGTTTCCATTTGCAGGGAGTATCTTCTTCTAGCCCTTCACTTCCAGTATGTATGTGTCCTCACATCTGAAGTATCCTGTAGGCAGCATATCAATGGATCTTTTTTTTAATCCATTCAGCCACTCTGTCTTTTGATTGGATCATTTAGACTATAAACATTTAGAGTAGTTATTGATAGGTATATACTTATTGCCATTTTATTCATTATTTATTTTATTTTTGGGGGGGGCTATTTAGTTCTCTGTTCCTTCTTTTATTCTATTCATTTGTGCTTTAATAAATTTGTTTAGTGATATGTTTATATTCCCTTCTCTTTATTTTTTGTATATCTACTATAGTTTTTTGCATAGTGGTTACCATGAAGCTTACATATAACAGTCTATTTTAAATTTATAACAACATAAATTTGAACACATTTTAAAGCTTTACATTTTTACTTCCCCCACGTTTTATATTTTTGATGTCACATCTCTGATCTTTTTATCTTGTATATCCCTTAACTAATTATTATCTTTAGATTTATTTTTAATACTTTTGTCTTTTAAACTCCATATTAGCTTTAGAAGTGATTAACCCACTACCTTTACTATGTATTTACCTTTACCAGTGAAATTTATACTTTTATATGTTTCTTGTTAGTAATTAGTGGTCTTTTAGTTTAAAGAAGTCCCTTTAATATTTTTTTGTAAGAGTAGTTTAGTGGTGATAAACTCCTTTAGCTTTAGCTTGTCTGCAAAACTCTTTGTCTCTCTTTAAACTCTGAATGATTACTTTGCCAGATAGTATATTCTTCATTGGAAATTTGTTTGTTCTTTCAGCACTTTAAATATATTATGCCACTCCCTTCTGGCTTGCAAAGTTTCTGCTGGAAAGTCTTCTCATAATCTTATAAGGGTTCCCTTGTACATAACAAGTTATTTTTCTCTTGCTGCGTGTAAGATTCTTTCCTTATCTTTAACTTTTGACATTTTAATTATAATGTGTCTTGGTGCGGACGTCTTTGGGTTCATCCTACTTGGAATTTTCTGAGCTTCCTTGATCTGGATGTCTGTTTCCTCACACAATTTAGGGAGGTTTTCAGGCATTATTTATTTAAATAAGTTTTCTGCTCCTTTCACTCTCTCTTCTCCTTCTGGGACCCCTGTAACGCAAATATTGGTCTGCTTGATTTGGGCACCTGTATTTTAAGCTATCAACACTTTTTCTCCTTCCTTTTTCTTTTTGCTGCTCTAATTGGGTGAGTTCCACTACCCTCTGAGTTCACTGATTCCATCTTATGCTTCAGCTAGTGTGCTGTTGAACCACTCTAGTACATTTTTCAGTTCAGTAATATTATTCTTCAGCTCATGACTTCTAGTTGGTGCTTTCCCATATTTTCTGCTTCTTTGTGGAAGTTATCACTATGTTCATCCATTCTTTTCCTGAGTTCTTTGATCATCTGTATGACCATTACTTTTAACTCTAGGTATGCCCCCCCACTGAGATTTTATCTTGTTCTTTCACTTGAAACATATTTCTCCATTTATTCACTTTGCTAGACTCACTTTGTTGATTTCTACGCATGAAATAAAACCACCAGCTCTCTCAGTCTTGAGGGAGTAGCCTTGTGTAGGAGATGAACCTTATTGTTCCACCCTGCCATAGCTCTTGGTTGTCTCTCAAACCTTTATGATTGTCCAAGCAGCCTATTTTATTTTTAATAGCTCCTTGTATTTGAGGGTGTGGCAAGACCTGTCAGTGTCCCAAAGAGGGGGGGATCTCAGGGAAGAACTCATCGCTCCCACCACTGTGCTCATCACAGCACCAAAATCTGCACAGATTTTCTTCATGGGCCCTCTGTTGCTTCACTATATTTATTTGTTGTAGTATCTATTTCAGAACATGGCTTTTATTTGCAGGAAGTATAAAAACCTGCTTTTATTATCAAATAATAGGTAGAGACAATTCCCTATCCCAGGTCTTCTCCTATCACTAAACCTGATCCTATCCTGAAGTCCTAGTCGAAGCTCTGGTCTTTGCGATTATTTGTAATTTTCTTAATTGTTACGTTATGTTAAAAAGTGAGGTACTTTCTGCTGGGTCCTCCCACTAGACTAGGCAGAGCTGTGTCTCATCCATTTTTTATCCCCAGTGCCTTGCACACCAAAGGAACTTTGTGAGAGGAAGAGAGGGCTAGGGGAGAAGGTGAGACTGCTCTTCTCTTGGCCTTGATCAAGGCCCCTGACACCCCAGTGGGACTGATGGGAAGAAAGAGTCTGTCAATCCCTGGTGAAACACCAGCCTTACAGTTACATAGAACTTAAATGGTCAAATAAGCACAGGCTCCTGCAAAATGCATCCAAGATTACAGGATGTTATAGTCAAATGTCATGCCTGCTGTGTGTTAAGACCACGAAAGCTTTCCTGTGGAGACAATGACATTATCAAGTGTTAAACCAAAGTAGAACTTATCAACTTCGACCTTGATCCTGCACATGCTCTTGGGGAAAAGAAGCCTTTGTGAAACATTCCTTTCCTGATTTGAAAAGGATTCCGTTGCTGTGGATCAATTCTCAGGGTGTAGAGCAGAGAAAATGCAAAGGGATGGAATCAACTGCATGTAAGATGCCAGCAGATTGTATTGCAAACACAAGCCACTGCCTGGGAACTCCCAGTCCCAGGCCTTTTTTATACCAGTGCCACCATTCCTCTTGGCAATTGCCAAGTTCCCCAGAGAACTGTTTATGCATCTTGAATGACTTTGGAAGCCTTGCCTTGGGGCGATGAGGCAGTAGATAGAGGTGACAGGAATCCTGGGGGACCCTCACGTCTACAGCTGTTATCACTAGACTATAGTGCCATCCTGGCAAGTACCACCTTAAAAAAAGGCTGTTTTTGTTCACCGCCACATTCCCAGAACCTAGCCCCCTCCCTAAAAAATCACTCAGTGCAGTTTGATTGAAAGATAAAATGAACGGATGAATGATCAGCCAGCAAAAGCTTCATAAAATCATTTTCTGTACATTCCTGGGTTAGTAGAAAATCCTTGCTGAGTGAAGAAAAGGGACACAAAATCAATATCCAATAGGTAAAGAAATTTGGCTAATGTTTCGAAAATGTTTGGTTTGTGAGTGGGTGTGATTAGAGAAGGAATGAGTAGCGAATAGCAGTAGCGGGCGGCACAAGGAGGGCTGCCAGAATCTAAGATGAATGAACTTCAAACCAGAGAAATCCAAGCACATAATCTTTTACTGCTAGACAGTTCTAAACGTAATTGATGAACTGCCAGAAGAAACACACACAGGATTATGGCTGTTGCTTCAGCTGCAGTTGAGCCAAATTGATATTTAGCCTTGTGCGTAAATAGGCATTTTGTTGCACATAACTGGACACAGTCTTTTGCAGTAGACAGGCAAGGTCTCAGTGAAGGCATCAAATATCCATGTCCCACCCTTGGAAGAATACATTAGTAGCTGTGCTGGCAGGAAAGGTGAAGCCAGGAATCATCGTTAACTCTTTCGTGTAGAGGGAGTATGCTCTTGTGATTTATAATGAGAAATATATATTTAGTCTTCATTTCTGGCACAGAGCTCCTAAAAGCTGTAGAATGTCCTAAATGATGAGAGTCGTAAATGTCTTTTGTTATTGCTAATGAGGTGACTTCTGGAAAGCACCTAAGGATGGGGGCTGGTCACCAGAGGAGCCAACCCCATGATTAGAGGGTTGTCATTTTTAAGCCCATCCCTTGATTTCTAAGGACAGGGGCTGGAGATTGAACCAATCACCAACTGACAATGATTTAATCAATCATGTTTATGTAATGTAACCTCCTCAAAAAAACTCATAAAGGAGGGAGACTGGGGAGCTTCCAGGTTGGTGAACCAGAACCCTTCCACATGCCACTGTGCCAGGCTCCGAGCTCCTTGAGGACAGAAGCTCCTTTGTTGGAAACGTCTCCCTATTTCTCTCTTCATCTGGCTATTGACGTGAATCCTTTAACATCCTTTGTAACAAACTGGTAGTCTAGTGAGTAAACTTGTTCCCTGAGTTCTGTGAGCTGCTCTAGCAAATTAACTGACCCCAAGGAGGGGGTGGTCGGAACCTCTGATTTATAGCCAGTCATTCAGAAGCACAGGTGACAACTTGGACTTGTGATTGGCATCTGAAGTGGAGGCAATGTTGTGGGACTGAGGCCTTAACCTTTGGAATCTGATGCTGTCTCCAGGTGGACACTTGTAGGATGTTCAACTGATGTTTGAGAATTGCTTGGTGGTGTGGGAAAACCCTCTGCATCAGAATTGGGTGCAGAATCTTAAAGAGCATTAACTGAACTGAGGTCAGACACTCCTGTTGGAGAAGGTGGTGTTGGCATGAATTAATAAATGCATGTCCCCACCTGCTTCAGAGCTTCACTCTATTTAAAATACCAGAGTTCTTTAGGCCTCTTCAGACGTCCCACCCAGTAAATCTGAGATCACACATTTCCTAGATGGTCCGTCCCTTACAGTTCAAAAAGTTCAGAGTAAAGCACAATTAGAGTCAAAGGGTAAAATCCAAGTCCCTTCACTGATAGTAAGAAATAGATTGTTATCAGCAAACCAAAACACAAAAAAACTTCCTTCTCCCTTAAACTCCACCCTGGTTGTGTTTGCATGGTGCTTATGTGAGACGTTTGCTAACATCAGGCTTTGACAAGCTGTCTCCCGAAAGCAAGCCCGGCATTAACGAGCAGCTGCAACCTAGGTGACAAAAATCCAGAACTGCTGTCGGCCCATCCTCCCCTCATTAACTTCCCTTTGTCTTTTCTTGCCACACGCAGCCCACCTTGCCTTGCCACAAACTCCTCCAGTCCCCCTGTTCCCAGACCCTGCCCAGTCAGCCCACCCCTCAGGTCTGCCCTGGTCTGTCGAGTCCAGCCCTATTCACTGCACTCACCAGCCAGCCACCTCACTCATGACTGCCCTGGCCTCCACCCCTCTCTGCTCCCCAAACCCCAACAGCTGTCTCTTGCTCTGCCCTCAGATTCCAGAGTAATTATCCTTGCCACTTGCCATCACTCCCTTAGCAACATTTGCATCCTCTCTGGCTTTGCAGCCATCTGAACACTCCTCCCTCCTGCCTGGAATAAATGCCACCCCAATGCCAATTCTAATCTACTTTTCTGAGGACCACTGTGGTTAGAGTTTAGCTAGTTAAAACTCTGCATCAGGGCATAATCATTTTTAAAGACTTAGGCCAGAGTAGCAAAGCTGTCAACATATAATGAATGTCTGAAATGCACGGGACATGACTTATATGACCGACCAAAACAAAAGAAGGATGGAGATGACACTTCATTTCCCTGAGTTCATCATCATGGCAATTAAGGAGATCATTAACATAAAGAGTTTAATTTAGCATGAAGCCTGAACATAGGTATTCAATATTAGCTACTGTTATTATTGTTTTTTTAATTATTTCAACACCATTGGAATAGTAAGTTGAGAAAATGCCCACTATAAAGACTGGGCTGGACAAAGGAAAATAGAGGAAATCCGACCTGGAAATAAAACGTAGTAAAAGCTTAAAAAGAAAATTCTTAACAAAACGATTTTAAGTGCTAGTGAAGGTGTGGGACTGGCTAGGGAGAAAGGAGTTTTGACTAAGAAATCTTCTGCAGTGTTGGTTGGGGTATTAGTTTGATAGGGCTGCAGTAACAAAGTTCCATGAACTGAGCGGATTAAACTGCTATAGTTTATTGTGTCACAGTTCTGGAGGCTACAAGTACAAAAGCAAGGTGTCAGTAGGCCTGGTTCCTTCTGAGGCTGGGAGGAAAGATCTGTTCCAGGCCTCTCTCCTCATCTCCTTGTAGATGCCGTGTTCTCGCGTCTCTTTACCTTGTCTCTCCTCCATGTGTGTCTGTGTCCAGATTTCCCCTTTTAATAAGGTTCCAGTCATACAGGCATGAAGACCCATCCTACTCCAGTATGACCTCATCTTAACATAAAACATCAGCCATGACCCTGTTTGTAAAGAAGGACTCGTCCCAAGATACTGGGGGTTAGAGTTTCAACATGTGAATTTGAGGGCGACAGAATGCAAGCCATAACGGTTGGTGAGATATAACAAGATGCTTAAAAATAGACACAGCCACAGATAGTAATTCCAAGTGCAAGGTACACAAAATACATGGGTAATAGTTAGCAGTTATATCTTCTTACCTGAGAAATATGGAAATATTCTAAATAGCCAGTAATAGGTATATGGTTATCACTCTCAGTACACCTTCTAGTGAAATCTTACACAACCCTTAAAAAGAATGTGTTGGGCTTCCCTGGCGGAGCAGTGGTTGAGAGTCCGCCTGCCGATGCAGGGGACACGGGTTTGTGCCCCGGTCCGGGAAGATCCCACATGCCGCGGAGCGGCTGGGCCCGTGAGCCGTGGCCGCTGAGCCTGCGCGTCCAGAGCCTGGCTCCCCAACGGGAGAGGCCGCAACAGTGAGAGGCCCATGTACCGCAAAAAAAAAAGAAAAAGAAAAAAAGAATGTGTTTATTTAAGACATTTGCAGTATATTGTTAAAGAATCAGATATATTTATTGGATTAGGTGAAATAATTGTAACAATTTCTACATAAAATGAACCAATAAATTAACTCTATTATATCTAGGAAATGCAATTAGGAGAATTACAAGAATTAAATAATACCTGTTTTTATATTTTCCAAGTATTCTACAATTATGTGTTACATTAAATTGTTTTTATAAAATGATATTTTAAAGTATATTTTTAAAAACACAGTGCATCGAACAGTTTTCTAGTTTCAATCTCACCTGGATTTCTGCTTACCAAAACATCTGTATACCTTACAAAATTCTATAAAACAGATTCTTATTTTCATCAATGTCAATTTATTTTGCTCAATTTTTAGACTCAAAGAAATGATAGATGTACTTGTTTTTCCTCGTTTCACTAAGTATGAGTCACATTGCTGTGTAATTATAATGTTACCACCTTATCTGATACAAAAAGAATTAGCTGTTATTGACCCATTTATTCAAATAACATTTTTTGTCTCATGCTTTCTCAGTGCCAGGCCCAGTGCTAGACACTTCGGGGTGCAGAAATAAACGATCCTCATTGTCAAGTCAAAAGAGCATAACAAGTGATGGAAAAAGTATCTTTAATGAAAACTTAAATGTGCATTCCTTTTGGTGAGGGCTTGTGCACATAGATTTTGGTTCACCCTAGCCTGGCCAGCTGTATTTCTTTTATTGATGGAAGCTGTCTATAATGTGTTTAGGTTTCCATTTATGATATACTAGAAGTGTAATAAGGCCTAGCTGTAAATTATTGGCATTTTCACTCTGTTTCAGTTTGACAACTTGAGTGGAATAAATAGTTAGAGGTCCATTGCTTTTCTGTGTATGGAGGTAATAATTTCACACAGACTGAAGGTAGTGGTGATACTGAGAAAAATTATCTTTTTCTGTGACTGTTCTATTGGGATAGAGGGGTGGTGTTCAAGCCTTAACAGAACTCATGTAATTTATCTCTACTGTCTGCGCAGATGAAGACGATATCATCAGTAGATGAACTATGGGTCAACACAAGACTTGTTTTCCCGCAGAACACTTAAGATTGCTGTATTTCAAAAGCCCAGGATAGGGATAGCTCCTGCGTGTACGAACATTGTCTTGGTGATTAATGCCACACCGTTCAGGAAAATAGATTCAATTTGCCTCTAAAAAATGAACCAAAAACTTTTAGCAACCTATGAATTTCTTTTGTCAAATACCTCATTTGGCTCTCCCTGGAAAGGAGAGAAAACATGACTGCGGTAGGTGATTTTATCATGGTCCATTGCCTTTGGTTTTCAAACTGTATGAAGATTTTCCTTTTCTTTCAAAAAAGAACTTGAGTAGGGTCAGAACTGATTATCATAAGTGCATGCCATGTCACTCTGAATAACTGGTTCCCAGGGCTTTGCCAACACAGCCACCCAAGGAGCACGTGAGCAGCGCATACTTGGTTGGCATTCTGGACAGCAGTTCTCAACTGGGGGTGATTTTGCCCCCCAGGGGTCATTTGGCAATGTCTGGAGACATTTTAGGTGTCATCCTGGGGGCTGCTACTGACATCGAGTGGGTAGAAACCAAGAATGTTGCTAAACATCCTGCCGTGCATAAGAGAGCCCTCTACAAGAAAGAGTTATCCTGTCCGTAATATCAGTAGTGCTGAGCTTAGGAAACCCTGATGTGATATTTCATTTACACCATGCCAGTGTTTCTTTTCTCCTTCTAAATAGTCGAATGTCACATTAACTAATTGAACAGCCGGACAGTTGGATGAGCATTCGACATGTTACCTGAAGAGGTAAACATCTTGGATCCCACTCGTAGGAGTTGAAAAGGTAAGTTCTATTTTAACAATTCTTAATAGTTGTGTAATGACTCAGCACAGGGAGCCACTGTGGGCCACATTCAATTTTGAATTAATAAGTGTTAAAAGGTCAAGGTAAAAAAAAATTAATGACGTTTAATGATGCCTCTCAGAGTCCCTTGCAGGATGCTTTCTTGGTGATAGAGATGGTGTTTAGATAAGACACCTATAACCGCGCATGGCCCCGGCCACTGCCGTGGGAATGTCAGCTTGAGTACATCAGTAGTCACATGGGTTGAGAGCTGCCAGTCTATAACATACAGGGAAACATCTGGAAAACTCTTTATTCTCCTGTTTTTATTCAGATGCCTGTGATGGATGCCCTTAGAAATTCCTTCCTTTAACAATTTATGTTGCAAAAACAATTAGGGCTCCCAACACCAGGAGGCTTTAGAGGTGTTTTTGAATATTAATCTTTCTTAGAGGTTTTCTGCTTATGCCAGATTAGATAATATGGTAAATGGATTTGAAACAAATTAGTCCAGAACACATTTGCATTAATGCTTTCTATTTCCTAGAAATGTTCCCCTGGTTAATTGTTAGATAGCCCTTTGCAAGCAAGTTATTAATTGCTGGAAAATGTAGTGTTTGTATTACTTTGCTCTTTAATTGGCTACAACTTTTCTTTCTCATTAAATGCTAATTTAATTGTTTAAGTAAACAAGGCCATTAGAACAGTAGTCAAAGCTGTTTAATGAAACACAAATTTCACTTATAGTTATGAATCAATTTTTCTATAATAAATAGACCTCAGAGTTGGATTTCTTTTTAATTATGGAAGTTGAATAGTCTGTTTCCAAGGAACTAATGTACCTAAACCTCTTAACTTTCCTGAGGATGGTAAATTTCTCATTGTACTAGTGTGTATATCTTTATATAATGCGTAATGTCATTTATTTAGAAAATGAGTGAACTTTAAAAATAGTTTGTCTTTAAGCTCTAACTTTAAAAGTGACCTGTTTGATAGAAACTTTAAAAGTATGCCAGTCCCTACTTTTGAAAGTAGAGAATCCCAAATAAAATTTAATATTCTTTATTACTTTTACCCATCATAATAAGAAGCTCTTTCTTTTGGAGTATCCTTTGGATGTTTCTCCAAGTCACAGTGATTTAGAAGGGACAGGATTATTTTCTGCAGCCATATGTCTATTTTAAAAATACTTTTACTTAAATTCTTTGTGCCTAACATGACCCCTTATTACTGAGTAGTACTTCCTCCATCATGGATTCTTAATGTTAAAAAACCAAAACTGAGTAAATTTTTAAATCTTACTGGCTTTAATGATTCATGATCAAACAGCATCCAGTCTAACAGATGAAAAGGAGTTCTGAGGAGCTGTGCTAAATGAAAAATTTTTACAGGCAGGGGAAACAGGAAGGAGGCAGTTATACTAGGCAGAATATCAGGTTGGTTATTGCAAGGTTACCGTCCTTTAGGGGATGGCAGGGGGTCTATCCAGCAGATTAACTACTAGTGCCAATCAGGAGATTTTTGAGGCACTGGTTTAAGATTTATTTCTGAGAAAGCCAGAGCTGTGATTGTCTCAGTGTGGTGACATGGGGCTTAGCGTCAGTGACTCCATTTTGGTTCTGCTGTTTGTAACAATCCTCCCCCTCAACCCCCACCCTGCTGTGCACTGTTGACCAGACTCTCAGATTAACTGAGAGATGTGATCAAAATTTAAGGCATCGGCACCATGACCAGCTACTGCTCTGGAGTTCTGACAGTTTTTTGCTGAGTCTCTGAGTGGCATTCACAGGTCACAGGGTCAGGTTCACAGTCTTTAAGTTAGTCATTCTCATTCCTTTTCTGAAGTTCTGGTCTTATGGTGATTATTTATTTGGTGATTATCAGCTGTGAGCATGCATTTAAAGCTTTTGAGAGAAGACAGTGCACCAGGGAGACAGCTTTGATCATTCTGAGCAGGATAATTCCCAATGTTTGGACTGTACTTCAGGTGTGGGTCCCCAAGACCCAAACCACTCGGAATCAAATATGTCAAAGAAAGACCCGAATGAAGGAGTCACTTTTTCAAGCCAACTGGCTTATTCAGTATCCTGTTGTAGCTGAGTGTCATCTTCCCTAGAGATGTCAATCCAAGTGCAGCAAGTGGTGGATGGCCATGGCAAAAACACCTCCTGACTCAGCTGAAAAAGATAATCAAAGGTTATCTTATTATTAAGAACAACTTTGGCCACAGATTTTGCTGTGGGATTTTGCTAGGGATTTTGCTTTAGCAGTAGATTCTGCAGTATCCCCAAGGGTTAAGGAGTGATTCCTGATCACAGCCTTATTTTCCCTTACTCCTAGCCAGGGGAATAGGGATCTGCCAAAGGAAGCAAAGTTTGAATTATGAATGCCTCCTGGTACTTTGCATTCGAGTCTGTGGCTCAGGACTGGAAAGATGACAGCCATGGAGGCCAGTACAGTTTGAGGTTCTATAGACCACACGGGAGGTTTGTAGAAAGCCTAGACACAAGGTTCCCAGGGTTTGGGGCTGCTAAGCAGAGACGGGGAAATGGATGTCCAGAATCAGGGAGTCTGATACAAAAGAGAGGAGGCTGTTTATTTCAGGGAAACTGAGGCACTGGCAATCAAGGAGAACTTTGTGACGGGCAAGACTACCGTCACTGGCATTGTGACAAATCCAGCAGTCGTCTGGAGGTTGGTTTACCCACCTTCGCAATGGCCTGAGATATATGAACAATGAAATTATCTTTCCAGATCAGAGCAAGGCAAAAGGTAAACAAAATAATCATGAAACCTTCCTAGTGTAAGCATTAGGAAAAGAACGGTCAGAGAAAGGAGGAGGAATGAAAAGAAATATTCGTGAGCCACAGTCTTGGGAGGAAGCAGTCTTCCTCTGTGTTAGCCATTTCTTTTCCTTGTCAGTTATTTGATTTTGAGGTCTCCAGACTTTGCACAGAATCAGATGTCAGGTGGAGCCTTCATCAGTTGTTCAATATGCATCTAAGGTTTAACACCTTGTAATGTGACAGTGGTGTCAGTGGTCAGGAGTACTTAGTAGGGTCCGTTCCATGAATTTCAGTTTTGCAAAAGCATCAAAGTAAAACAGTAGCTGCATGTCAATAACAAAAGACTTAAAATGCTCATGGTTACAGAAATGACAAGAAAATTTGGTTATTTCTGTGGTATACATTTTAAGATAACGACTTCAGTTATGACTGACAGTATTATGTCAGGATATATCAGATTTCTAGGAATCTTGTACAATTTCTAGAACACTTATTAATAATATGCATCCATACAAATAAAACCTAAGAAGGTTTAGCATCATTTAATTTGATAATGCTTCCCATATAATTTAATAAATAAACTTAATTATTTTAATATTTTACCGGAGACAAACCCTTTGAGATTTTCCAGGGGTGCGCTGGGAAATCTCAAAATTAGTTTGAAGTCAAAAATTTAGAATTTGCTTTACCGCAAATACTAGTGAAAAATTTAAGCCATCTGAGCAGGTAATCTTAACTTATTCCATCTCTCAGAAACATAATTTAGATCCAACTGTTCTTTTATAAACTAGTAAGTTTTGTATTATCATACCTATTTCATGTTTAAAATTTTGGGAATGTCAAAAGATTTGAATATTTGTTAGACAGGATTACAGATCATTATGAAATAATACTTCATTATATGGGCTTCCCTGGTGGCGCAGTGGTTGAGAGTCTGCCTGCCGATGCAGGGGACACGGGTTTGTGCCCCGGTCCGGGAAGATCCCACATGCCGCGGAGCGGCTGGGCCCATGAGCCATGGCCGCTGAGCCTGCGCTCCGCAACGGGAGAGGCTGCAACAGTGAGAGGCCCGCGTACCGCAAAAAAAAAAAAAAAAAACAAAACTTCATAATATATTTAACCAGAGGGACAATAGAAGTTGTGAACAGTTTTGAATTAAACTTCACCTGTTGTAATATTGAGAAGATACAGTTTTCTTAAGTAATCAAAGACCTGATAAAGACAACACAAAGCACAGTAAATCTGGGTGAGATACAAAGTCCAGGTAGATTCCTTAAAGGTAAGGAAAGTTTTACAATCTGTTATCGAAAGTAGGTCAGAAGTCTAAGAAAACTTTTTCTTTTTAACAGAAAACCAAATTCTAATTTGGTATTGATGTGCTTTTGATATTAAAACTCATTTTTAAAAAATAAATCGATCCCAATCTTAGCCAGCCTGAGCACACATAAAATTCCTTTCCCAGGCTGGCTTTTGCACAAACTTTCTACGCTGTTTTTATCTCCATTCAGATTTTGTCCCGTGCTTTTTGTTATCTTCTCATTTTGCAGCCACCACTTATTTTACTTTCCTTGCCCACTTAACATACACAGTTGTTTCCTTTCACCCTTATTATTTCTAAGTAGTTTTTTTTTCACAGTAAACTATAATTTGATGTCTTTTTATTTTTAAATTTACTTTTTATTTTATACTGGAGTATAGTTGATTTTACAATATTGTGTTAGTTTCAGGTGTACAGCAAAGTGATTTAGTGTTACACATAGATCCATTCTTTTTCAGACTCTTTTCCCACAGGTTATTACCCAGTATTGTGTGGAGCTCCCTGTGCTATACAGTAGGTCCTTGTTGATTATTTTATATAGAGTAGTGTATATATGTTAATCCCAAACTCCTAATTTATCCCTCCCCTCGCTACCTTTTCCCCTGTGGTAAGCATAAGTTGATTTTCTACCTTTGTGAGTCTTTCTGTTTTGTAAATTGGTCCATTTGTATCGTTTTTCTTACATTCCACATATGTCTTTCGTTGTGAGTGTATAGAAATGCAAGAGGTTTCTGTGTATTAATTTTGTATCCTAACTTTACCAAATTCATTGATGAGCTCTAGTTTTCTGGTGGCATCTTTAGGATTCTCTATGTATAGTAGCATGTCATCTGCAAACAGTGACAGTTTTGCTTCTTCTTTTCCGATTTGGATTCCTTCTAGTTCTTCTTCTTCCCTGATTGCTGTGTCTAAAACTTCCAAAACTATGTTGAATAATAGTGGTGAGAGTGGGCAACCTCGTCTTGTCCCTGGTTTTAGAGGAAACGCTTTCAGTTTTTCACCATTGAGAATGATGTTTGCTGTGGGTCTGTCGTATATGGCCTTTATTATGTTGAGGTAGCTTCCCTCTATGGCCACTTGCTAGAGAGTTTTTATCATAAATGGGTGTTGAATTTTCTCAAAAGCTTTTTCTGCACCTATCAAGATGACCATGTGGTTTTTATTCTTCAATTTGTTGATGTGGCATTATCACACTGATTGATTTTCAGATATTGAAAAATCCTTGCATCCCTGGATAAATCCCACCTGATCATGGTGTATGATCCTTTTAATGTGTTGTTGGATTCTGTTTGCTAGTATTTTGTTGGGGATTTTTGCATCTATGTTCATTAGTGATACTGGCCTGTAGGTTTCTTTTTTTGCAGTATCTTTGTCTGGTTTTGGTATCAGGGTCATGGTGGCCTCGTAGAATAAGCTTGGGAGTGTTCCTCCCTCTGCAGTTTTTTGGACTAATTTCAGAAGGATAGGTGTTAACTCTTCTGTAAATGTTTGATAGAATTTGCCTGTGAAGCCACCTGATCCTGTACTTGTTGTTTGCTGTAAGTTTTTAAATCACAGTTTCAATTTCAGTACTCGTGATTGATCTGTCGATATTTTCTATTTCTTCCTGGTTCAGTCTTGGAAGGTTGTACCTTTCTAAGAATTTGTTCGTTTCTTCTAGGTCTCTGTGCCAAAATGGCAACTTCCGGGAGAGCTCAATCCCTGGCGCCTGTGCCACCAGTGTCTTTGCCTCCACAGTGAGCCACAGCCGACCCCTGCCTCCCCAGGAGACCCTCCAAGACCCACAGGTAGGTCTGGCCCGGCTCTCATGTAGTCACTGCTTTGCACTGGGTCCCAGCGTACGTGAAAACCTGTGTGCGCACTCCAAGAGTGGAGTCTCTATTTCCCCCAGTCCTGTGGCGTTCCTGCACTCAAGCCCCTCTGGCCTTCAAAGTCAAATGCTCTGGGGGCTCCTCCTCTCGATGCCAGACCCTCAGGCTGGGGAGTCCGACGTGGGACTCAGAACTCTCACTGCTGTGAGAGAACCACTGTGATATAATTGTTTTCCAGTTTGTGGGTCACCCACCTGGTGGGTATGGAATTTGATTATATAGTGGAACTGCACCTCCTACCTTCTTGTTGTGGCTTCTTCTTTGTCTTTGGATGTAAGGGATCTTTTTCTGTAGGTTTTAGCCTTTTTTGTTGAGGGTTGTTCAGCAGTTAGTTGTGATCCTGGTGTTTTCATGAGGGAAGGTGAGCTCAAGTCCTTCCACTCTGCCATCTTGTCTCCTCCCTCTGGATTAGAATTCTTAACTCTTAGAATCCTTAATCCCTAGTGAAAACTGAAAAGCAATTGTGAACTGTTATACTAGCATTCTGGATCAGAAAATTTATTGATATCCTAATTTCTAGAAGTATATTCTTTCTCATAGTAAATTTTTCAATGTAACAGAAAAAAAAACAGTTTACTAAAAGACCCAAATATCTTTAGTTCCACTAAAATGAATCCAAAAGTAAATAACCTTATGCTCAGTAGTTTATCTTATTTGTAAATGATCAAGATATTCAGTAAATATCCGTCATTTAATTTATCTCAGTGTAACTGTAACGTTTCAAGTTACCAAAAAGATTTTGGAAATTATTTTTAAGTAGATATATCATAAAGCATAATTATTGTTGAAAAGTTATTTATAAACTTTTATCTTTCTTACATCTATTTAATTTACTTGTTAACAATTATGTTTAGATTACACCTGAAAATTTCTATGAGACATTAAGCCACTAATTATCATCTTTAGTTACCTCTCTTGCTGACAAGTTCTATAGTGAGATGACATGAGCTTATTTGACTTTTAGTAAACCTAGGTAGAATGAAAGTCCTCAGTTAATATTTAATGCTGATAACTGTAAAAAATACCTGCTTTTTTTTTTGGCAGCACGCGGGCCCCTCACTACTGTGGCCTCTCCCGTTGCGGAGCACAGGCTCTGGATGCGCAGGCTCAGCGGCCATGGCTCCCGGGCCCAGCCGCTCCGCGGCACGTGGGATCTTCCCGGACCGGGGCACGGACCCATGTCCCCTGCATCGGCAGGCTGACTCTCAACCACTGTGCGGCCAGGGAAGCCCAGTACCTGCTTTTTTTAAACCAACAAACAAACTAGCTTTTGTTTACTTTGCTTACTGAAGATTATCCTAGGTCATGTGAACTTGAAAAACATTTGATTAGTTTTTGTTTCTGAAAGTATATTTAATTTATACAGTCTTTGTCTTTAAGTTAGTTAAATAAAGCTCTTTACAAATTAATTTTGGCAATACTATCTAGAAGTAGATAAAAATTGCACATCTGTAACATATACATAGAGACCTATAGCCAGGCACAGAGATCTTATAGCTTTTGTTTTAAAACTTTAGACAGGAGATGAGTATGACAATGCTTATAAAAGAATTAGTTTATAAAAGAACAGTTGGATCTAAATTGTGTTTTTGACATATGTAATAAGGTTACCTGCTCAGATGGCTGAAACCTCTCACTAGTATTTGTGGTAGAGGTTTTTCAGGGGCCTAGTTTTAAAATCACTAGGTTTTTTGCTTTTAATAAGAATTACCTTGGTTCCTATAGAAGTCTAGGTAAAATAGTTACATCCCAAAAGGCACAGAGAAAGACTGCAAGTTTCACCAAGGACTTTTGTTCCCTAGGTCCAGATCTTTACATCTATAAGCCTCTTGAGATGAATAGGGGAGGTTTGTGGATTGGTAAAAAAGGTTAGGTGGGTTTTGAATTGCTTCTAGAGATGCGTGGAGTCTTGTTAAGACTCATTTTATAAAACCAACACAGTTGTTTTCAATTCCTCATAGACTCGGGTTGCAACCTGAATGACCTCAAAGGCTCACCCAGCCATCCAACTGCGTTATCTCCAACCTGCTGCTTTATGTCAGGGATAAGATCTTCAAGTAAGATGGAAATCAAAAGATTCCTATGTTCTAGATTTAAAACTGCTCATCTTTGGGATGTTTCTCTTCCCCTCTGGATACATAGGTTCATTTTAGTTTAGGGGAGAAGGCCTAAAAAAAAGTTCCTATCATGCTTTGAACCATAGAGCTACTTAAAAAAAAAAAAAAATCATTTCAGATGTCTTGTCAGGTTTCAGCTGGGACAAATAGTAGACATTCCTGCCAGTACTGAACAACTCCATGGGTGCAAGAGGTGTCCTCATAGAGGGTGCAGAAGATACTACCCTCCCAAGATCCAGAGCTACTCCCAAAGACAGCCAAAGAAAGACAGACAGACTTAGACCAATTCCCCTCAGGACACAAAATGAGACAAATCAGATGGCAGTAGTTGTCCCTGGGAGAGAAAGTGTCAATAACAAATAGGGCTGGATTTGTTAAAGGGGAGAGGACATGAAAATTTACCTTCATCTCATGACTGCGTACTACCGAGATTCAGGAGCACCGACTCTGGTAAGGATTCTCACCCGTCACGGGCTTCTGCCAGTTTTCCCAGGATCCCATCTGCAGGCTCCAGAGCGAGTGGGCTTTGAACTATGGAGTGGAACACAGATATATACCAGAATTTCCCAAGGTTTTCCATTAATTTTCATTTTAGTTTCCTCTTAGCTGTTTACAAGAATAATTGCTAGCAGTTTACCAGAGAATTTCTCGGACTCCCATCAACCCTAGGAGGAGTCCATATGGAGGTCCTCGCCATCGGGAAAGGCAATTCAGGCACAGGATCAGTAGACTGAGTTCTCAGGCAACGGAGTCTAGAGGGGAGGAGGACTCACGTCAGTCCTACAGTCTTTTCTTTTAGGTGCCTCTTGTGCCTTTAATTTTTCATCAGGCTTTTATAATGAATCAACGAAGCTATTTTGGAATCGTGAAGACCTTCGGAGGCTTCTGCACGCCAAGTAAAATAAGTATCGCCTTCTGTTTGTTTGACTTGGGAGCCCCTGCTTTCATATGTACTTCTTTAATGAAAAATCTCATCTAATTGGAACATTCTCCCAAATGGCCATTGTAATTCTAGGTTGTCTTTGTAAGATTTTGCCGTTTCTGTAGAGACTTACAGTTTAAGGGCCACAGTTCACTAAAATGAGCAGTTGTGCAAGAAGGTGGTGTGCTCAATTCGAAACATGAGGATATTTAATACCTAAGAGAGATGTGCCCTTGGGTGTTTTACAGAGTACCTCACTGCGTGGAAATTTTCTTGAGGTTGGCAAGTGACCTCGTGTCACCCTAACCCACTCCGGGACCAACTTATCCTAGTACAGGAGTCTTAAAGTTAGGTAAGTACCCTAAGAGCTTTTAAGAGCTCGATCCATAACTACCAATTGTGCAACTTTGGCTTTGAAGAGTCCTGTTATTATATTGATAGGTATGTTCTTCGTTTATCTCATGTGCACGTTAGCAGAAAACAGCAGTAATCAAGCAAATAGAACTGTGGACATCAGCATTAATCCACGAGATGTTACTGCAGACTGGCCAAGAAAAGGCCTTAGGTGCACAAAGCCAGCCATTTCCAAAATGGAACTACAGTCTAAACCAGCAGACCCCAACAAATGCAGACTCCAACTAACCAAGGGCGAAAGACTCAGGGTCCAGGAGGAACCATCTGCCGGCTCAAGGTGACCCATTAAGCTCTGGCCTGGGACCATGGACCAACCAAGGGCTAAGGAGGAGTGCTCTGTTACAGCCTCCCAGCCGTCTAGGCTAACCGATCAACCCCGGACCGTAAGGCCAGTTAGATTGGGAGCTCAGTGCAACGAGGGCAGAACTTGGATTTGAGAGGAACTGGACCCTGGCCCTTGAAAATCATGAAAAAGCGAACTGAAAGAGTTTGTGGGTACCAATAGCTGTGTTTCTTGTTGTCACCAAAGCTGTCAGAAGTCTTCTTTGGATCCCATCAGCACCTTCAAACTGTTAACCAAAAAAACCCAACCGAGTAAAATTTAAAGACCTTATGGGCTGTATTAAATGATTCATATATTGGGCAACATCCAATCTAGCAGCTAGCTACAGAAAAGCTCTGGGGAGCCGTACAAAATGAAAGAATTTTACAGAGAGAAGGGAGCAGGAACAAGGAAGTTATACTAGGCAAAAAACAGTAGTTGGTTATGGCAAAGTTTCTTTCCTTTATGGGATGGCAGGCCCCTATCATACAGATTACCCTGATTGCCTTAAGAGTATATTATTTCTGAGAAAGCTGAAACTATAATTTTAAGTCAAATCCCACTTTGGTGATGTGGGGCTTTTAGCATAGGCGACTCCAGTTTGGGCTGTTGTTTTGTTTTTAACATTAATCGAGTTAAAGAGACAGTTAAATGAAAGACCTCATGGTGCTTGCTGTGAACATTATAATAATGATAAAGCCTTCAAAAATATATGCTTCTTTCTTTGTCCCATAAGCAAGAGAACTAACCTTAAAAATTATTTCTTTCAGGGCAACTTATATCAAGCTCAAATAACATCTGAAGTTTTTGGTAAAGTATCCAAATTTACATATTCTCCAAAAGGGCTGGATAATCCAGTAGTATAGGCCAGACAATTTTGCATGATGTGTGACAACTAAGAAAATAATTTTTGAAATTCTGTACAAGTTTCGCTATATCTACTTCCCCTTCACTCCAGGAAAGTCCATAAAGTTCACATCATCCATTGCACCCAGTATAGCCGCTCAGTTCCCTTTGGAGCAATCCAATCTTAAGAGAGTCTAGAATGGAAAGGAAAAGAACTGCCTCAAAAATCTGTTGGGAAGCTGGGGGGGGGGGGGCGGAGTCAGATCCCAGAAATAGAGATACCTTGGGATATAGGGCAATAGTAGTTCATTTTGAAAATATTTTCTGAAAACTTACTTAAGTTAGAAAGATGAATATTACTTCCTCTCAGATTTTCTCATGCATGACAGAAAATGTAAAAAGATGAATAGCAAAAAAATAATGACAATGATGAGGCTGACGATGAAAGACTAACAAACATGATGTTAAGTGTAGACAGAAGAATTGAAAGCCCATAGGAGAAACTGACCAAAAAGTTCCTAAAACTGGGAATGATGATGGCAGGGACACTAAAAATAGGTTGGTTGTGGCATTGCAGTAATGGAGATCTTTAAGTGTCTAACCATATAGTCTTAGAAAGTTAGAAAGAACACAGTGAGATCCTAAAAATAAATCTAGCACAAAAATGCAAGACCTATAAGAATATATAAACTTACTGACTACACATAAGAAGACAAAGTAATGGCTAGGATTACCAGACTACTCAGAAATATAAAGAAGTTGATTCTTTTGTTCAATGCAATTCCCATCACCGTATTACTGTATATCTTTTGTAACTTCAGAGTTATGCTAAATCTTATGTGGAAAAATAAGTAGATGCGAATAATCAGGACAATTAGGGGAAAGGAAAATGAAGAAAGAGCACTTTTGAAAGCAGGTGGGTGTCAAAGTCTTCTTTTAAAGCTATGGTAATGAGAGCTGTCTGTCTGGTTCTAGCAGAGAAATACCCAAAGGCTAGGGGGAAAATCAGAGGTTATTTAAAATACTGATTATACATTGGAATTTATCAAATGAAAAGAGTACAGAAGGATGACATTCAATATGATGTTCAGACATACACGTTGAAGTGGCTGTGGGGAGAAAAGAGTGATATCCATATATTAATATGTCTAAGCACTAAAAATATAAATATGAGATAATGTTTAAGCAGAAAGAAAAAACACATGAGAATAGTAGAAAGACAGAGGAGATTATATAGGGACGAAACTGACAAATTTAACTTCATAAAAACCATAAAACTCCCATAACTAAAAACACCATAAACAGTAGCCAAATGATAAACTGAGAAAAGCAGGTGTGATACACAATGAGCACAAAAGCTGCTTATTCCATACAGCAGCTTTTCCTCAAGTGTGTTGGTCTCAGAAACCCTCAAGTACTTTAATAATTCTTGAGGCTTCCCCAAAAACCTTTTTCTTTTGGGGATTACATATTTACTATTTTGGAAGTTAAATCTGAAACATTTAAAATGTTTACGTTTCATTTATTTAAAAAATAGCAATAAAGTCGTTAACCATTAACAGAAATGTTTGCATTAAAAATGTCTTTCCAAAGCAAAAATATATAAATATAGAATGGCACTATTTTGTATTTCACTAACTGTGATAATTCATACCTGCTTCTGCATTCAGTCTGATGTAATAGCCCGTATCACATGGCCTCTGCAACCACAGATGAAAAAGCTAGGACAGGGAAACTCCAGAAATTATGGACTCAGCATCATTAAGGACTGGAACCAATGCCAGCAAATACCTACCTTATTTTTATTAAAAAATAAATAAAAGTAGGCAGGAAGAAAGATGAACTCTTACCACGTTAAGCCACTGTTGCTCGAGAGCTGGTTGACCGGTGCCGAATGCAATCTTCACAGATCAAACTCTCCGTATCTAAGCAGTTCCATCTTGGCAGCAACAGGCCCACACTCTTCTGAAGAAGCTGAAAACGAGGTAAACCCCATGTTCCAGAGCCCTGCTGGTGACAGGGCTTTGGCTCAGATGATGTCAGTTTAAGCAGCCTGCCCCATAACTGTTTCCTCCTGTATTTGCCTAGATTAACATTAACAAGAATCTGGGCTTTATAGCCAAAGAAGGAAGACACTTTAGCTTAGGAATGTGAATTCTAGGGACAGAATGGAAGAGGATTAGGAAAAGAACATGCTATCGAACTCCTAGAATCAGTTTGAGCTTCTAGAGTACAAGATGTAAGAGCCAGAAATAATAAGCAAAACAGCAGTGAGACTCTGAGCTCCAGCTGAGCTGTTTCATGATCTGGGTAGGGACACAGTATGGCCAGCATCATGGGAATGGGAGGCATGGGGTCTGTATTCGTCCATCTTCTGCCTAAAACTCAGCAATGTACTGGTTCCCTGTGGTAGACCCTGTGTTGCATATTTACCTAATCATGTTTCATGTTTCTCCTCCAGGACACACAGAAAGACTGCATTTCTACAGCGTCCCTTGCAGGTAGATTGGAACAAATGTAACTGGGTTCTGAGTCAAGGAATCTGGGAGGACATAATGTAGACCACATCAACGCCTGGCCATACAGCTTCCCTTTCCTTCTGTAGTAACCTCTGAGGCCACTCGGTTCGGATGGCAGCCTCACTCTATGGAAGACTCCTGGATCCCTGAGTCACCGTTCGGAGGAAAACTGCCCAGGAAAGCCACTTAGCACAAATCAGACTGTTGTGAAAGAGAAACATTTGTTGTGTTTAACTTTTGAGACTTAGAGGTGTATTTGTTGCTATTGGAACTAATACACAACTCAAGAATAAATGTCTTAAATATTATATGATACCACTTATATGTGGAATCTAAAATACAACACAAACAGACAGTATCTGCAAAACAGAAACGGACTCAGACATAGAGAACAGACTTGTGGTTGCCAAGGGGGAGGGGGGAGTGGAGGAGAGAAGTATTGGGAGTTTGGGATTAGCAGAGGCCAACTAGTATATATACAGGATGGATAAAAACAAGGTCCTATGCTGTAGAGCAGAGGGAACCGTATTCAGCACCCTGTGGCACCCCATGATGGAAAAGAATGTAAAACAAGAATATACGTATAAGTGAGTCACTTTGCTGTACAGCAGAAATTAACGCCACGTTGTAAACCAGCTATACCTCAGTACAATTTTTAGTTTTAAAAAGTGAATGTCTTGAGGTCTGTAGACATGACCCTTGACTTTGATAATAGAAGTCTGATTATAAGCACTGACACCTGTCATATTAAATCTAGGGCAAAACATCAGCTACGTGGGCACTAGACCAAGAGCAGAAGAGCAAAGCGGACATAGCTAAGTGCTCTGCCAGCAACTTGGTTTGTGATCATCAATGGAATACCCCTTTGGGGCCTCCCAGAAATATTTGGGGTGGGGGGCAGTCTAAGAAGTGTTCATGGCCAACAATCACGTGAATGGAATCATTATTTTGTTACCACTGTTTTTGAAACATAGGACATGTAATCTTTTTTGATGTCACAGGCCAGTAAATTGGGATTATACTTGTGTCATGCTAAAAAAAAAAGATAATAATAATCAAAAGCTGATTTCAGCACCCAAGTCCAAAAACAATAATCACACTTAGCCCCTTGCAAAGGTCTGCTTCAGTGTGTCTCCAGGGCCTTGTGATCTCAGCGCAACTATCCAGCTCAAAACAAACAACAAAGCTTGCTTACGTTTCTGGCAAGTTAAAGAGAATCCGTCCTGGAGCAAAGACTCCCTCTGCCAAATCGGAAGCTACTTCCAACCTACGCCTTGAGGAGGGACTCCGACACTTGTTTCGCAAGCCAAACCTGTATTTATTCATGTGGTAACCAGCCGACCGACCCCTGGGAACAGTCCCAATAAACGACTGCAAGAAAAATAAAAGAACGAATGATGACCTATGGAAATTTCATCACCATGTGTGACAAAGGCCATAAACTACTGTTCACAGCAGAGCAATTATTCGGACTCCCCTCCAGATGAGTGAACTGTCAATCATTTTGTTTGCGGATAAGGAAAGCTTTCATCTTTAATTACAACCACCACATTTTTTTTTTAATTATTTCCTAATTTTAAAAACAAAATGATAGTAGCAGCATTATTGCATATTCCAAGCAGACTTACTTGGGTGTGATTTATCCAAAACATGAAGCACAACCTCTTCATCTTTCTCCGTTTGAACTGATAAAAGCCTTAGAACGAACCCAATGGCCCACATTTGGCTCCAGTCCGTTAGTCCGCCTACTTTCAAGATAAAGCACACTAAATTTTTTATTGTGTAGTGCGAAGGGAAATAATCCCCCCACTACAGGACCTACACCTTTGAATTATTCACAGAGTTCTTATTTCAAAGTCTTTATAACTCAGGGTGCCTCTGGGACTTAGGCACTTCATTTACAACTTCGAGAGGCCTTCGGCACCTCAGCTGTGGGGAAAAATGTGGACTTAAATAAAGATAATTGGTATTAATGCCAAACCGAGTTCATATTTTCTGTAAAAGAAAAGGAGGTATCTCGGTAAAGTCAACACAAATATTACGATCAACTATCTTATAAGACAATACTTTAGGAACTCAGTTTGTTTTAGTTTTATCCTATGTTCTTGGGTAAATGCGAAATCTTGAAATGCTTTACAAAATGGTATTTAGGAGGTGAGAAGGAGAATATAAGAAATATTTCCCAATAGTTTTTGATATTGAAAGTAGCATTTCCTAAATTCTCATTTTCAGAAGTGACCTAGAATCAGCAAGGTTCTAGGTGAAAGTCATTCATGACGCAAGTCAGTTTTACAAAAGTCATCTACCTTTAACATAAATGTGTTCATGTTTTCTGCTCTTGACATTCTTCCTTGCTTGGAAGTGAGGAAATAAAATTTTTACTTTAAGGCAGGACAAGAAAATTTAAACGTAAAATTCTCTTTCTGTGTCCATTTCGGTCACCTCCCTCTCTCCCTAGTGTGCAGTGTACATCCGCATCACACATTAACCAGACCTTCTCAAAGATGGGATTGCCTGCTGGACCGTAAAGATATATTTCTTTTTTTCCTTTCTTCTGAGGCAAGCAATGTAACTTGTTAAAAGAATAGCATTCTTTCGCAACTCTGTAAGGGATCATGGTGAGTTGCTGCTCACTTTGTACCTGCTTACCTGGATTATATGTATCCTTGGTGGACTTTATGTAAAATATCCACGTGTCATTTTGATGTACAATCCTTTGTCTCAGAAATGTTTGTGACTGTGCCTTTGACTTGAAACACGTTGAACAGTTCTCAGAACTTTCTGAGAGTCTGTCTCCTGGATCATAATCCTCAGTTTGGCTCGAATAAAATTCCCTTTTTCCCTAACTTGTTAGTTGAACCTTCTTCCACAGAGGTGATTTTGCAGTGAGTGTATATTATGTTATTGACCACAGATGAGTAATTCACATTTAAATTGATATACGTTGCCTAAAAATTTTCCATCCACAGTCACTTTGGTTTAGTTGCTGCGTCCTCAGAGCTGATGCAGTCAGGGAACACTTGTTTATGGCCAGAGCACTGCTGAATTCTGATGAATGAACCACTTAAGACCTGATTGTTCTCAACGTCAAGTATGTGCTGACAACAGTACAGACCACACTGAGCTCTCTTGCTGTGAAGTAACATTGACTGTGTTCGATATGTTACATGATACACAATAATTGTCCTGTTGTAAACAGTGGATTCTCCTTATGAAATGTCCAAAACACAATACCAGTCTCTAAGAAGAGCAAAAAAAATATGTGCCCATGGATGCTGTAGTGTTTAGGCAAAGGGCCCAGGTGTGAATTTTGCCTTCGCTTCAAATAATCCCTTTAATGTTCAACCGTACAACCAGGAAGGAGTCCAGTTGCGATCTAACCTGAGCTCTGGACACAGTGGATGACCTCACTCTAGTTTACCTTATGGCAGAAATACTCTCTCAATATTCTCCTGTATGCTAAGTATGAGAGGGCAGAAACGGAGGCTATATATATAGCTATTTGAACATGGATTCTATTCAGAGAAGACAAGGATGCTTAGAATTTTCAGTGGTCTTCATGACAAAGAAAACCTTTTGTCCCTAAGAATTCATATTATCATGTAAATTACCAAGTCACTGATATTATGACACTGACAATAATGAGAATTAACTTTGAGCGCTTTGCTTACTACATACCAAGCACTGTCTGTCTCATTTAATCCTCATAACTTCCGATGATGTAGCTAGGACTGTTATCTCCCATCTTGCCTACAAGGAAACCAAGCTTCAGCAGGAAGTAATTCATCTATGGTCGCGTGGCCTAAAAGACCTGAGCCAGCTTTGAATCCAGAAGTCTTGTTTTGGCTCCTGTGGTAAACTTGTACGTGGCCCCCCAGGAATCTGCACCCCTGGTAGTCACAGACTTCCGTGCTTCTCTTCTGAAAGTTGGTCCTGTCTGATGAGAAAGATGCTCTCCGTCATCAATCTCACGCAGGGCTCCTCTGAGCCCCTTCTCCAGTGGGCCTCAACCCTGACCCACTAAAGCCTTGAACAGAACGCTGACACGGTTTCTAACAGCTCCAGGCCACATCCTAGGATGATTGTCATCCCCCTTAAAGTTCCTGCCTGAGAAAACTCAAGGTTGACAAAAAAATGGACTGTTCCAGCCGGCGCCTGAAGACAGGGTCTCTGAATCCCAGCCTCTCTAGAAGGGGAGGAGTCTAATTTCCATAAGCTTTAGTTAGCAAACCCAGATGGGTGTCACATGGACCAAGCGCTGCTTTCCGCTTTATATAATGTTTCACTTCCCTGAGTCTATTTAGACCCTGCTCATCTCCCTCTTTATTCCTTTGCTCTCCCTTTACAACAACCAGTCACCTCTGTACAAATTGAAGTTGAGTTCAGTTCACACTGGGCTCGTTTCCCTACTGAAATAGTTACTGCTGTTTGAAATCTATCCTTACCACGTTAATTAGTGGCTGTGACAGAAGCCTGTTGGATTCAGCAGAAGAGATGCAGAGTGGCATCCTAGGCTGGGTCATGGAAGGCCCTGCAGCTTCTACCTTCTCTCCAGAGCACTCACCTTTGGAGACCTGAGCCACCAGGCTGAGGCACCACACAGAGAGATGATGCAGAGAAGGCCTGAAACAAGATGGAGAGAGAGATACTTCTAGCAACTCAAGTCATCCCATCTGAGCAGAAGTAAGTTGTTCTCTCTGAGCCCTGTCCAAACTGCAGATTTGTCAGCAAACTAATTGACTGTTGTATGTTTTAGCCACTCAGCTTTGAAGGGATTTGTTACCTGGCAACAGATACCTGGAACAGCCACTGCAAAGCACAGGCTCTTTTCACTCTCCCAGGATCCCTCTTTTTATTCATAATTCTCAACTCTGAAGGCCATCTTCAGCCCACCCCAACATACTCATTCACAAATACACTCACCAGGCTGAGTGAGGAGGAAAATTAAGCCCCAAGCCCAACTCCAGTCACAAAGAAGGTAAAACTAACAAAAGAGAAAAATACCTACTGTTTCAAATGAAATGTTGGTGCATATATGAAAGTCTTTTCTTTCCTCCTTCTTAAAGAATGTGTACTTCCAACATGTTGGCTAATTTCTGTTTGCTGATGAGAATTTTCTTTGAAAAATAATTTTGGATTTTGAGTAAAATGATACCAAAGCATAGAAATCTGAACTGATTTTTCATTTACATGTACATGTATTCCAATATGTTAAAAATCAGCTTGCTTGTACCATCAGTAATCTGTCTACACAGGTAATGTGGTTCAATATAGAAAAGATTTTCTTCATCTGGGTAAGGTTTCTAATACTGTAAATTTGAATTTACTGGGGAAACAGATATCACATTCATGCCACAAACAGCACTGGACTGTTAGTTGCAAAATGAAACAAATTGAAATTTAATTCTCATCACGGCTTCTGAGGGTCATTATCCTGGAGGGAGGAGGCGGCTTTGCTCCTATAAACCATGACTCCTGAACGGGCTTCACATGGCACTTGGAGTCATCAGACCCCTGAGTATTTACTAGTTTGCACTCACTTCACTGGAAACTCACTGATGCCTTTGGTGACAGATCTGGTGCTTTGCTTTACACTGTGCTTGACAGGGAGCTTGGCTGTTCAGCCACAAAATTTTATTCCTTGTGAATCTCATCACCTCCCATTCTCCTGAGCTGCAGAATGCGTGATGGGCCTCCAGGATCTGCCTCAACTTGCCTTCTGTGTAAAGCTAGTTCGTCCTCTGCTAGTTAGGAACCCTGTTATTGGTACCATCATACAACCTACCTTAACATGCCGTCGGGGACAAGTAGAATGTGGAAGGGCTGCTCTGTGACTAGGTCAGAGTTTGCAAAGCCCCTCAGCAACTTTCAGTCTTAAAGACCCCCTTGTAAGCTTCAAGGGTTTTCATTCCAACAAATAGAAAAGGTAACAACTTTTCTCCCAACGCACAATTTAACCACTGGAGGAAAAAAAAGAAGAAGAAAGAAATCATCCTTTATCCCTGAAACTTAAACTGAGACTAACAAAACATTCACATACATAATTGGCAGGGCTCAAAAGTCCTGAATACTTCAGAATGATTTCAAATATTCGTTCACTGGATCCCATATCTACCAATATAATCTGAGCAATGACAAAGTGCATGCCAAGTTTTGTTTCAAAAAGTATAGCCACACGCACATATACTTACTGTTATCATGACATTTTTTTTTTTTTTTGCAGTACGTGGGCCTCTCACTGCTGTGGCCTCTCCCGCTGCAGAGCACAGGCTCCGGACGCACAGGCTCAGCGGCCATGGCTCACGGGCCCATCCGCTCCGCGGCATGTGGGATCCTCCCGGACCGGGGCACGAACCCGCGTCCCCTGCATCACCAGGCGGACCCTCAACCACTGCGCCACCAGGGAAGCCCCTATCATGACATTTTAATTATAAAAATGACAGGCTTTTAGTAATTCATAAACAAAGCGCATAAGCATTAAGTAATAAATATCTCCCCTGCAAATATATATGTACAGAGTTACTATATGAATTTTGTATGTATGTACACATTTTAATAAAACTACATTACATTTTTCATCAACTCTGAAAAAGTGCTGGCAATCCTGTCAACAGCTCTGAACTTGTATGAGATATAACCCTGAAACCACACAAAGGTACAGCCTAAACAAGGCCAGCTCGCCTTGTGAAACTTTATGACAAAAAGACTTAGCAAGGGGCCCACATCAGCATCTGTGCCAACAATATCCCCGCAAAAGGCCCCTGAGTGAGAGGTTCTACTTCTTCGGAAATACACAAATCTTCTGGTAAGGTGGCTTCATTTCACAGTATGATTTCTTCGCTAAGGGAGAGGTCTTTTCTTCCTCCAGCTTACAAAAGAAAGTAGAAGGAGATAGAGCTAGGGTGGTCCAGGGTTGAAAACAGTGTAATTGTAGCCTATTATCCAAAAATCCCTGTGATAAATATATCTCGGCCTGAAGGAGGTAAAAACTCCTGTAGCTGGTCTTCTCTCTCAGAGACACGAGTGGGTTCCTAGTCTTACACGGTAGAGTTTCTCCAGTACTTGTCATTCCCTCCCCCTACCCCAGGCCGAGGGACTGATTTGAGAACAGAGCAAGTGAAGCCAAGAGCATGACTTTGGATTCGCATTTGGCTCAGTGACCAAATGCAGAGCAAAAAGTTTGAAAATTTATATTCCTGGTTATAGAGGGCCCAAGCAAGCATACATTCATACTTGTGAACAAGCGTAACCCTTCTCCTACAGAAAGACTATCATTCTTAAAATGCTAACTTTATTTCCATGTTTTTCCAAAGAAGAAAGAAGAAATAAAGAAATGTAAGATGGCCTATGACCTCAACCTCATTTAAATAAAAATACAGCTCCTTTATGGTAAGACAATTTCATGACAGCTACGTCAGCACACTATTGCTGATATCTTCTAGGGAGGAGAAAAGACAGAAGACCTGTCTGCGGTCTAGGCAATTCCTAGAATACTCTGACTAATAGTCTCCAAAAATCCAAGATTTTTATTGCAGCGTTACCCTTATTCCCATACCAAATTTACAAAGGAAAGCTGAAGCTTCCTAAGTTAGCGGTAGAACATTTGGGCTTTTTTTAACATTATCATATCTACTCATATATTCAACGAATATTTACCAAATGCTTTCTAAGCATGAGACAGTGAATTAAGATTCAAAGACATATATGACAATTACCTCACCCTTTAAACAAGAGATTTTACAAAATGGCTACAACTACCTGCCATATTAAGACAGACAGGCAGAAACAAAGGTAATGCTGCAGACCTCATAAACGTGTTTTTCCCCCAAAAGTCATTCTTGAATTTTCCTTTAAGCTCAAAGTCATCTATCACATTGAAATATGCAGTAACAAAGCAAAACTTATGGTCTGCATGTGGTCACAGAAAACCTTGGAACTTAAGGATCCTTCAGAGTACAGATTCTTCTTCTAAAGGGATTAAATTTCCCCCAGCCATTTACATTTCTATCACAGGCTCCTAATGACTATGGTAAATTAATATAAGCCATTAGGCTTGCTTACAGGAAAGCCAAGGCCTAGAAGAGCAGCTTAGGCTGCCAGTCAGTTACCCAGTTATTGCGTGATTCAGCCGAGACGCAAATGCATATTTATACATGTCATACTCAGGGGTCTTTCGACCATGATACGTGGTTCTTGGCTGTACATCCTTTAATGCGTCGTGATACGTATTTCATATTCATAAAGGTGAATTCCATCCCACCAAACCATCTGACCCTCCTCATGTATCCGCTGGCATCCACTAACTGCATTCAGCAGGTCTCCACCCTGTAGCCAGAGTAATCTTCAAACAACCAGCCTGACTGCTGTGGAGACCAGCTTTTCCTCAAAAAGCTCATCATAGAACTGCCATGTGGTCCAGCAATCCCACTCCTAGGCATATACCCTAAAAAACCGAAAGCAGGGACTCAAACAAATCTTCAGAGGCTGCAGCCCTCACCAACAGCTTGACCACAACCTCATAAGAGGCTCTGAGCCAGAACCACCAGGCTAAATTTCCTGCTACTCCCAATCCCATGATCCTTAGGAACTGACCAAGAAAATTCACGTTTGTTGTTTTAAACTGGTGGATTTGGGGATAATTTTTATACAGAAATAGATGACTAATACAGGATTATTTGACTAATATTCTCCCATCAAGTTCAAGGAGGGCAAACACTGTTCCTTACTGCACTCACCAATTATATACCCAATATCTATCACAGTATTTGACATACAGTAGACATTTAACAGATATTTGTTGAATGAATGAATGAATGAGTAAACCCCAATGACTTCACACGTCTACTACAAGGAAATAGAAATTTTACACGCCTTACATGGCATTGGATAGCATGGGTCATTCAGCACCAAGATCTGTTGACACAGCTTTGAATGCAAGCCAGACTTCATGCCCAAGCACCCAGGGAAGACAAATCGGTAGTCACATGTTTAGTTAATAGACCATGCAACTTGACAACTTGAAAAAAAAAAGTAAATTTAGATGTTTTCACGTGCAGTGGAGAATGTTATAAAGGTACCATTGCGAACAATGCAGAGACATTCCTTTACAGAAATTGAAGGCCCTGCCAGGCATGAGAGGGTTGAAGAAAATGAAAAGAACAAGGTGAAAGTGAGGCAGAAACTGATTTAAGAGAAATACACTTTCTCTCCATCATTACAAATGACAGTTTTCTTATGAAAACACCTCAAATTCAACTAATGCATTTTACTCCCTTAACGTAAAGATAACTTTTTAAATGATTTTCCAGATCCAGGAATGAAAGTTAAATGGGAAAAGAGGGGGTGAAAAGGTGATCAAATTAAATAAAACCTGGAAAGCTACTGCTTTAGCGTGAATCTTGACATCGAGCCATTATAAAACGGAGCCTAAGTTAGACACCAAAATTTCCAAGCATCTATTTTCCTTGAAGACCGATATTACCAGCTCAACAGCACATGCCAGAAACACTTAAACCGGCTTTTCATCCAAGCAAACAATGGATCTCTCCTGGCCTCCTCCATCAGACCAACTCACTCCCTGAACATGTCTAGGATCAATGGAATGTGAAAGCATAGACTACATAGATAAAGAAAACAGAGAGAAAGGAGCATAAAACTTGAGATTCGAAACAGCCAAGCAAAATCCCTGAGATATAATGAAAGTAGGATTGGGACAAGAAGCTTGAAGATACCAAAGAATTGTCAAATGGCAGAATTAATGGGGCTCACGGTTAATATATTTGTACCTCCTTTATTTACACACTAATTTTCATTGTGTACTTTTTCATAGGTATGTAGTACACATAAAGCTTAGATTTTCATAGAGAAACATCTTTACTGTGGGGAGGAGGAAAGCTTAGATTTTCATAGAGAAACATCTTTATTGAGGGGAGGCCCAAAGATTGGTATGAGAAAAATCAAGTTGGGACAAGATTTGAAGCATAGAAGGTTAGAGAAGGAAAGGACTTCACATCTTATGGTTTTTACGTTCATGTAAATCACCAGTTCTCCCGTGTTATTTCTCTAGTCCCTATTCTGATTACTTCCCTTATCATTTGACTCTTTGAGCATGTCTTCCTTTGAAGGAAGGTGTAGACAGTGTGTGGAAAATGTTAAAAGCCAGGCTGAGGGATTAAGACACAGACCAGTGAAGACCTAGAAGCACTGAGGGTGTGAGCAGGGATCTGTCACCTGTGGGGTAGGGAGGTTATTCTGAAAGCAACATGCAAGGCAGGGACTTTAAAAAAATAGAAAAAAAGAGGGCTTCCCTGGTGGCGCAGTGGTTGAGAGTCCGCCTGCCATTGCGGGGGACACGGGTTCGTACCCCGGTCCGGGAGGATCCCACGTGCCGCGGAGCAGCTGGGCCCATGAGCCATGGCCACTGAGCCTGTGCGTCTGGACAGGCCACAGCGGTGGGAGGCCCAAGTACCGCAAAAAAAAAAAAAAAAGAAAGAAAAAAGGAAGATTAGAACAGCTAGAGTTGGAGGGGGATGGTAAGCAACAAAAATTGACTTGCAGAAACTTTAAAAAAAGGAGGGAGGTAACGCATCAGAAGGATGTTTGGTAGGTTAAAGAACCCAAGAGAAGGTTGAAGGACCAAATTTTGGAAAGGCCCTGGTCCAGAGCAGCTCTGGAAATTCAGGTGAGTGGGAATTCATAGCTATTTTCTTTCTGGCCAGGCCGGTGGGAAGAATCGGGATCAATTATATGTATATTTTTTCTGAGTCACTTTTCAGGGATCCAGCTCGCATGAGAGCTTGGTTTGTGTGTTGACACCTTGCCCAGGAGACAGAAAGCATCCTGACATGCAGTCTCTTCAAGACTTGAAGTGTTTTCCCCTCACTTTATAAAGAAGATTGAATCTCCTTTTTAAATTCAAAAGGATATTGGGCAGACAAACACAATGGAGGTCCAGCAAGGCAGCTACTGTCCTAACTCAGCCCTGAGGGAACGAGAAATGACTAGGGTACAGATCAGATCAAGCCCAGGGTTACTGTCCAATACACTTCCTATTGTCTAAAGTCAAGAGCAGCTTTGATGCACATTTGGATGAGAAGGACTGTCCTCAGCACTGGTGGAAGGAAAGTAACCTATGTGCTCCTTAATCCCCACTTCGTATCCTTAGATTATACTCACATGAACGGTCAAGAGAAATACAGCCAGGTCCACCTCTCAGGTGCAATCAGGCAGGATGTTGAGTGCTCTCAGTTGCCACTTGGCCTTCTTCCTTATCTCCTCCAAGTGGTGGGATGTGACACAATTGTATGTTCCGTCCTGTTAGGAATGAGCCTGCCTGATAATAAGAAAGCAGAGACTGCAGAGTTGTCGCTTGATCCTGTTTTCTCCAAGAACTAGTTGCTTTGTAGTAGAGACCAGGGAAAATGCCAAAAGCAGCCTTGCCCTCATTCATGGAAGAGTGGATGAGAGAAGAGACACAAGTTCTCAAACACAGGCCACAACATTTCCATAGTCTTAGTATGACAGATCCCCAAAGCCCCCAAACACATTCACCAACATGTCCCATCACTGTGTCTGTGCAGCCCTTTTTTGGAAAGTGATCTCAAGAGATCAGGAGAGGAAGCTGAAACTTTGCCTCGGACAGACTATTATAAAAGAGAATTTCACAACAAAGCTTCCTTAGTACCTACAAAGATGTTTATTATAAAAAAAAGAATAAATAAAAAGTGTTTGTGTGAAGAGAGAATAAAGGGGAAAGAAAGAGGTTTAGGTAAACCTTTTGGTTTTTTTTTTTTCTTCCAGAGAAAGAGAGACACCCTGTGGATTTCACAGAGAGCCCAGCATAGCTCAGTTTGCTTTAATATGCTATAAGGAAAAAATATTACTGCTTAGGTATCCGGTAGCAACGTAAAGCACAAAGATAGATAAAGAAGAAGTTAAAGTGACCAGCACAGATGAACAAAAATCTAGAGTTTTGTAGTGTAGAGCAGAAATTCCTCAGGGACTGGTTTCTCTTACTGTGTGGAAAAATGGGAATCCTACAGGTTTATACAATTTGAAAACAAAAGGTTGGCAAAGGTCAGAGCTCTGGATGAGTCCCACGTTCCCCCTCTTAATGTCTGAGATGTTCCTAGAGACCAACTGGAAACAGAGCCAAAGGGGAAAGATTCCTCCTGGAAAGCAATTCTGGTGCATCAGCTCTCTTGTATTCCTGCCTCAGGGACGGGGTGGCAGGTCCATGAAGGGACGCAGTAAATACACTTCCAACCTTGTCCCGTGTAACAGTTATTGTGATGTGATTTGAGTTGGCTCTGCAGAGAAGAGAACCTGGTTTGAATCTGATCTCATCAGACACGTGCAAAGATGCAAGAGGAGAAAGCAGTTTAGTCTGCAGCTCCCTCTAGCTATGCCTGGGAAATAACTGCAGAGGGAAGGAGGGGAGCACAGAGCCTGGGCGCGGGGGAGTTGTGGGGGGGCAGGGAAGGGAAACAGATTGTCTTCATCACTGAGCACGACTGACAATGAACCAAGGGCTTCCAGGGGAACCCGTTTTGGTATCTCATCTGCAGCTACCAGAGGCACTGAATGCTATGTGATTTAAACACTGCCCCCAAAGACTTGCAAAATAAGGGAATGTGCATATGTGCCATGCTCTCCCCGCCACTATTTTCCAAGAGCATTCATAGCACGTGATATATTGCTAGGCTGGTCAGTTTTTCCTTTTCTCCCTGCATGAGAGACTTGCTATCTACACCTAGAAATCAGTTTGTAAATATAAAGCAAAGCCAAATAACATGCAAACATGTGAACAGGAATATGTTTTGCACTTAGAGGCAAGTGCGGTATCACAGAAACTGTATAGCTGATATAGACAGCCCAATGACTCCTATCACTGATTAAAAAAAAAAAGAAAGAAACCGAAGTGGATCAGAGAGTTCATCTGGCTGTGCTGAAGTCAGGCAGCAAGAAATGAAACTCAGGTCTCTGTCCTCAGTCTAATATGGTTTCCATTACACAGTAAGGCATGCCACTCCATACTCAGACACAGAAAGGCATAACTTTAAATCAAAAATCATACAAAACCCCTAGATGTTCTTTAACCGTGCTTGCTGTATGTGAAAAACTGTGCCAAAGTTTTTTTTTTTAAAAAAAAAGCTTTATCAGATGTACAAGAATTTACATATCTTATGTATCCAAAGAGGCTCACTCTTTAAGTGGCCCTTCTAGAAAGCCAGTAGAGTGGCTATAATTCACCACATTTCGGAAGTTTCACCCTAGATCGAGTATGATCCAGAAAAGAATTCAACCCAGATGGCTCAAACGAAAAGATTTTAAGGATGAGATAACTTATGTGAGGGCAGGGTTCAGGACCATGAGGTTCCCGGGAGCTAGAGAAGTTCCCAGTGCTGAGACGGGGAAACCACCAGGTGACAGTACAGGGGAGGAAATCATGTTCCTAAAGTTCAGGGGGGAGAGACCACCAGGGAGACTTGTACCTCAGGGAAACTCTAGTCTTGGAAGGTCTTGTCTCCTGACAGAGGTGTCCTGCTAAAGCAGCATACCCCAGCCTCACTCTCTTCCTACCCTCTACCTGATCTTCTGCCAGCACCTCCCACTGGAAGCCAGCTGGCAAGGAAGCCCAGTGATCCCACCCACAGGGGCCCTCCTCAAGGCAGAGATATTGGCCTCAGCAGTGTAACTGGGATGTTCATCATTTCTGAGTCAAAATGAGTTGATTATCCACCTTTTCTACCATCTTAAATGACTGCTGCTTCCAAAAACCATACTCACTTCAGTTTGCAGACATCCAATGTCCGTGAGTTTAACTGTTCTGTTTTTATCCCCTCACGTACAGTAAGCCACATCGTGTATGAACTGAAAATATTCTGTTGACTGGTGGCTGCAGTTCCAAATAACTGATCCATTTCTCTAGGTCTGAATGTATTAACCGTAAGTACTGTATGTGAGGTGCGTATACAGTAACTGGCATGTATTATAGTAAGTTCTTAAGTGCTTTTGTACTTCGGCTTCTGCTGCAAGCCATTGTTCTTGAAGTAAATCATTTCAATCAAAATGAATTAACACAGTCTGGTCTGTAGGGCCCTTTTCAACCCATCCAGGCATCACCTCTGGGAGGTCATCAGTGCTGGTCTGCTGTCTTGGAATTAAACTGCAGTGCCAGTTTCTGCAGTGCTGGAGAAGTCCGCCATGTTGGACGAAGTCCGTCCAAGTGTTTGTCATCACAAACAAAGCGTGCTCTCTGCACATCCATTTGTGATGGAACAAGTGGCAATGGAATGCCACGAGGGGAACCAAGGACTCAGGGACTTAGATCTCATTCTAGCTCGGTTTGATCTTAGGCAAGCCACTTAAATTCTTAAGGCCTCAGACGCCTCATCTCAAAAACAAGGAAATTGAGAAAGACTTCTGAATTCCAAACTTTGTTCTTTCAACAGAATCACGTTGTTATATAAAATATCATAGGGACAACCTACATCCGAAAGAGATAAAGGTAGCATTGCTCTGGTTGGAGAAGGCTGAAAGGGGCCTGGAATACTCTTCACCTTCCCCTACACCCCTCACTCAAAATCCCCAAGCAGCACAGTAAAAAAAAAATAAATAAATAAAATAAAAAATAATAACCCTGAAGTGGATGACCAGTGAAGGCCCATTTCTAGTCCAATTTCTTCAAATATTAGTTTCCCCAAATTTTATGGCGCATAAGAGGGGAAACGCTTCATTTTGTTCTCATAAACACATAAAATCAACCAGCAAACTTTTACAGACTACAGTGCAAATGGTACAATAAGTTCATTGTCCCATAGTGTCTGCTGCGTAATTGTGTTCATTCCCTTTGTGTATTTTAGTAACAAGAGTATAATTGTCAGTGCTCATAATACATATAATCTCATTACTGTCACTCCCATTAGTATGCCTTCACCTCAGCCTATCCACAGCGTGTTCCACTTTCCCTCTCATTGAAATACATAAATAATTCTCCCTTCCTGCGTCCAGATTTCAGTTTAATTCCTCACAGTTACCATGGCTAATCACTGAGACAATGCTGTCGCCCTTGCTTTTTAAATACGTTTAATCTACCATTTTGATACAAAGCCAAGAAGTCAGCATCGCACTGGCGTGGAATTGCCATGACCACATCCTTGCCTTCCTACTAGAATGGTTGAGACTTTTATTTGGAGTAGAAACTAATTTAGACATACCAAGACTGCATTCCTGACAGTGTCTGTGTTTGGAGAACTGCAAGATTAGACACAAGTATCTTAGGCCTCAATTTTCTCATCCGTCAGTGGACAGATTTGGCCTCTGTTATCCTCCTGAATGCCTTCTACTTTTAATAGTTCTTTTTACCTTTAAAAGATTCAAATCAGGAAAACTTATCATAATTGTTTCTCAAAATAATATATGTTTGAATTTTAAGTCAGACAGTATAAATAGACATAAAAAATATCCCTCCCCAGATGCAATGACTTTAGATTTTCTTAGCTCTTCTGAAACTTATAGATTTTCTTTCCATACAAATTAATATCTTTAAAATATATTTGAGGCATCATCTCTTGATGTGCTATTTGGTAGTTGAGACTGTAGCTCTCTTCCTTCACCCTTCTGCTTCTCCTCCCCCAATTTCTAATTATAGTGATATTTCAATTTTCATTAAATAGGGATTCTGCTATGCATGTCATAGTGTTCTCAGGTCTTCCTTCGTGATCTTAGAATCTTACTTTCTCAAGTCCATTTAGTCAATTACCTCTTTCCAGTCTATCTGCCTTCCAGTTTGCAAAATATTATGAATTTACAATCTATTTTTAAAATATCTTTATGATACCTTTTAACGTATTTCGGGGAGAAAGTGGAATTAGATATATATGTTCAATATGCCATCTGAACATGGAAATTCTCAAATTTTCCTCGTTTGTCCATACTACCATAACACGCCTCAGTCATTACTTACTGTTGAGTGTACCTTTTAGATGCCTCTCAAATCCATCCTCTCTTCCCCACACCTCTGCTATCTTCATAGTTCAATTTTTCCTCTAGAAAGTTAAAATAAAATGGTATTCAATAGTATGGGAACATGGGGAATGTTTACCACCCTCTAAGCTTAGAGATTTGGACCTTGTATTATTTAGTGTCACACAAATATAAGTGAAACAAGGTACCATCCTCTGTCTGGGGTAGGTGGGGGCTAGGAGCATCCTGGGTGTCATTCACATGGAGTAAACCACTTCAAAGGTTAACTAGATCTCACATTTACTCCTACCAGCCAATCAATAAACTGCGTACTGACTATAGTCACAGGGGTCCTCTAAAAATACCAATAGAAATGACACTTCCTCACCCAAAGCCTGACAGCCTCAAGAGAATGCCACTAAGAAAATAAATCTTTGGAGTGAGAATAAAATGAAATAAGGATTGAGAAAAATATTGAAAGGTGGGCATGGCTACTGCCACATTTAAATGACTGGAAGCAGAAGCATAAGAAACCGAAAAGGCTTTAGAAAAGATGTATTAGCCAAACAATATGTTCCTGGTCTAAACTTATGACTTTTCAAGAATTAAAGCCACCATGGGCCCTCACCATTCCGCACAGGCAGGAAATAAAATGAATAAGATTTGCAGTCTTCAAGAAGGGTGTGCTTCTCTTGCTTTAAATTCTTAGGTAACAAAAGGACACATGATTGGATATGAGAAGGAGGATACGTTGCCACATCACCCAGAGATTCTGGACGCTGAACTCAGTGCAGTGACTGGATGGAATTTTACGTAGCCTCCATGAGGATGGAGCAACTGTGCTGGGTGGTTAAAGGGAACAAAGCGATATTTGGTGATCAGAGAGAGTCCAGCTGCGGTGAGAATATTTACTGCTCTCTGAATATCCATGTGCTCTCCCCATTTCCCAGCTGCCTTGTAATTAAGTAGAACTACATAAATAGTTCTGGGAGTAGATATGAGCTGTGTCACTTGTTGTTGAAGCATTTAACAACTGGTATATAATGCCTCTGCTCTTCCTTCCCCTAGCAAGGCTGTTGTGCAGGAAGGGATGCAGAATAAATTCCTGAGTCACTACACGGAGGAGGGCTGCCCTAAAACATCACCCAGATGTGCAGCTTTTGAATAAGCAAGAAAGGAACTTTCATGTGTTATGCCATGGAGATTTGGGGGCTCCTCGTTATCTCAGTATGGCTTAGCTTGTCCTTTCTGATGATGAGGTGTATTTTAGCTTGATATGGAATAGGTCTCTAAAACAGTCAGAGATGATAAAAACTGGCACAGGGAGTAGTGAGTTTCCCATCCCTGGAGACATTTAATTGGGAAATATAAATAACAGTCTTTGAGAAGGGCATCTCCTTATCATATGGAGGGCTGAATTAAAGAGTTTTTAATTTTCTATGATTTTAAGATCTCTTGCAACCCTATGCTTGTACTAGAATAACCATCCAAAAGTTAGCTTCTTCTAACCTTTTGTCATCTTAATTTGATTATATTAATTCTGAAAGAAGAAAGCATTTCCAAAGATAGATATAGACTTTCTAAGAGTCTTTCATTTGCAAGATGAGAAGAGTTAAGGCAGAGCTCCTGAAATAGGTATTTAAAGAGAAATGTTTGATGGTAGAAAGGAGAGAAAAGAAGTGATGCGAAGGAGGACACAGCTGGAGTAATGATCAAGGAAGTCCAACAGATTAAAGTAGGTAATGGGAGAGTGGTGAGGCGGGCATGATGTCAGCTTCGAAACTTGGGTAGATTATTTATTCAAAGACATTAAGAAAAAGAGAGAAGATGGAATTGGATTAACAAATAGGAGAACATCATCACAGACTGTTTCATGCAACAGCAACTAAGCCAATATTGTGCTTAAGAAACGTCAAGCTAAATTACCTGAAAATTGTGTGGAACATGTGACAAACAAACAAAAAAAAAGAGTTCAACTTGAATTCTGTGCATTAATATGTTTGTATTTTAATGATGGACTATTTGAGAGGCATGGTAAGGTGGAAATCCAGAATCCTGACAGGAAATCTAGACATCATCCTCCTACCTCAGCCTGCAAATATGTTCTCTCACTCTTTTACTTGCTAAATGTCTCTCCTGAATTAATTCATTTCCTTCAAAACCCACCACCAGTACTGCGGTCTAGGTGAAAAGTCATTTCTATCCTGAATGAACCAAATAGACCCCTAACAGGTCTTCCTGAAATTAGCTTCATAATTTATTTGAGATTGTTTAATGTCCCTTTACCATGAAAACTCCTTGAGGACAGAAACTCTGTTTTTCTTCATCTCTATCATCCTCCCATCACCCAGAGCCAGTCCCTGGGACATGGTGAGTGTTCAACAATTATTTGTTGACTGATACTGATTTAAATGTTCTCCCTTCCCCTCTTTCACCTAATCCTTCTATTTTTCTATCAAAGCATCACGTTTGTCTCATTCTCAGAATGTAACTGCATTTGTGGTTTTTATTCATTTGTGTAGACTTTTATATGTTAAAGCTTTCCACATCTCTTATAATTTTCTCTCTATGCATACATGCATGTTATTTTTTCTTTTTATAACGCATTTAACTTGCAAACATGATGCCACTTTACTCCTAAATACTTGTGTGCTTCCTGAGACCTTTCCTTACATACCACAGTTAAAAGTTAGTTATGAAATTGACATGAACATAATACCATTATCTATAGACTTTATTCATACATCACCAATCCAATTTCCTGATAATTTCCTTTTTATAGAAAAAAAATTCTGATTTGAAGTCCAACCCAGGATCACATATCACACTTAGTTGTCAGATGTTTTTGTCTCCTTTGATCTGGAATAATTCCTCAGTTTGTCTTTGTCTATTGTGACCTTGATGTTTTTGAAGAGTACAAACCAGTTATTTTGTAAAATAACCCTCAGTTTGAGTTTCTCTAATGTCCGTTATGGTCACATTTCAGTTATTTAATTTTTGCCAAAATACCAAAGAACCAATGTTTTCCCTTCCCAGTATACTGTATCAGGAGACACATGAAACTGATTTGTCCAATTATTGGTGATATTAACTTTGATTGCTTGGTTAAGATGGTACAGTTGCAATTTTTAATTTATTTGTGTGATTAATCTGCTAAAATATGTGTCCCCCACTAGACTGTGCTCCATAAGTCAGGAACAATAGTTACTTGGGCTTACCACTGTACGCCAGAACTAAGACCAGTACCCTCTCATAATACAACACTCAGTCAATAAAACGGAAAATTAGCAAGCTTTGGCAGAAGGTGGATATTGGATATATGAAAGAAAAGCAAGTGACGCTATTTGCGCAAATGATGTGAAAACTTAAGTCCACAGAGATCCTGCACACAATCATTTATAAAGACCTTATTCACAATCACCACAAACTGTGAACAAGCAAGATGTCCTTAAACAGGTAAATGGATAAGCAAACTCAGGTATATTGACACAATGTAATATTATTCTGCAATAAAAAGGAATTAGCTATCAAGCCATGAAAAGAAGATGAATCTCACATGCATATTGCTAAGTGAAAGAAAGCACTCTGGAAAGGCTGTATGATTTCCATTATATGATATTCTGGAAAAGGCAAAACCATAGAGATAATATAGAGATCAATGGTTGCCAAGACATTGGATGGAGGAAAGGAAGGGTGAAATAGGTGAAGCACAATCTTTTAGAGCAGTGAAGATTTTTTGATACTCTAATTGTGTATACGTAACATCATGCATTTGTCAAAAACCCATAGATCTGTACAACACAAAGTATGACCTCTAATATATGCAAATTTTTAGAAGTCATTTAGGAGACTGGGGGGAATCCTAAGGTGGAACGCTGAATATAACAAAACAAACTGATTGTATTCTAAAAATATAAAACAAGTTTGATGAAGGAAGTGGGAGAAAAAATGATGTCCTAATTAACTTTGGAAGTGAGTAAACTCTGTAAGACTAACTGCAAAAGAAACTGTTCAAAAGCACTATACTCTAGTTGATAAAGTGATAGCACACTTGGGTATGGTTTTACAGTTCTGAAACTTCCATATATGTCAACTGGAATTGAACAATTAAGTAAATGTATGGCAGATGGTGAGAGCCAGGTTTCTCACTATTGGGGTGGGGATTTAAAGATAAGTAGGGGAGAGACCTTGAAGATGGCAGAGGAGTAAGACGTGGAGATCACCTTCCTCCCCAAAAACACATCAAAAATACATCTACATGTGGAACAGCTCCTACAGAACACTTACTGAATGCTGGCAGAAGACTTCAGACTTCCCAAAAGGCAAGAAAATCCCCACATACCTGGGTAGGGCAAAAGAAAAAAGGAAAAAATAGAGACAAAAGAATAGGGACGGGACCTACACCTCTGGGAGGGAGCTGTGAAGGAGGAAAAGTTTCCACACACTAGGAAGCCCCTTCACTGGCAGGGTTGGGGGGTGGGCGGGTTGGGAAACTTTGGAGCCACAGAGGAGAGCACAGCAACAGGGATGCAGAGGGCAAAGCGGAGAGCTTCCCGCACAGAGGATCGGTGCTGACCAGCACTCACCAGCCTGAGAGGCTTGTCTGCTCACCTGCCGGGGAAGGTGGGGCTGGGAGCTGAGGCTCGGGCTTCAGAGGTCGGATCCCAGGGAGAGGACTGGGGTTGGCTGTGTGAACACAGCCTGAAGGGGGCTAGTGCGCCACAGCTAGCTGGGAGGGAGTCCGGGAAAAAGTCCGGACTTGCCAGAGAGGCAAGAGAACATTGTTTCGGGGTTCACGAGGAGAGGAGACTCAGAACACTGCCTAAACGAGCTCCAGAGACGGGCGTGAGCTGCAGCTATCAGCTCGGACCCCAGAGATGGGCATGAACCACTAATGCTGCCACCGCTGCCACCAAGAGGCCTGTGTGCAAGCACAGGTCCCTATCCACACCTCCGCCCCAGAGCGTGTGCAGAATGCTGCTGCCAGAGTCCCGTGATCCAGGGACAACTCCTCAGGGTGTTGCAACATCATGCCAGCCTCTGCCGCCACAGGCTTGCCCCACATTCCAGTTATGTCTACCGTACCCCTCCCTCTCCCCAGCCTGGGTGAGCCAGAGAGCGCTAATCAGCTGCTGCTTCACCCCTCCTGTCTGGGTGGGGAGCAGATGCCTGAGGGCAGCCTACACGCAGAGGCGGGGCCAAAACCAAAGCCAAACACCAGGAGCTGTGTGAACAAAGAAGAGAAAGGGAAAGTTCTCCATGCAGCCTCAGGAGCAACAGATTAAATCCCCACAATCAACTTGATAAACCCTGCATCTGTGAAATACCTGAATAGATCAGAATATTCCCAAAATTGAGGTGGTGGACATTGGGAGCAACTGGAGACCTGGGGTTTGCTCTCTGAGTCTGATTTGTTTTTGGTTTTATGTTTATCTTAGTTTAGCTTTTAGTGCTTGTTATCATTGGTGGATTTATTTATTGGTTTGGCTGCTCTCTTCCTTTTTAAAAACAATTATTTATTTATTCCTTTTTTCTCTTTTTGTGAGTGTGTATGTGTATGTTCCTTTGTGTCATTTTATCTGTTTCATTCTGCTTTAACCATCTGGATTGGGGTCCTATCTGTTCCTTTTTTTTTTTTCTTCCTTTTCTTCTGAGCTGTGTGGCTAGCAGGGTCTTGGTGTTCTGTCCAGGTGTTGGACCTGAGACTCCAAGGTGGAAAAGCCAAGTCCAGGACATTGGACCACCAGAGACCTCCCAGCCCCACATAATATCAATCAGCAAGAGGTCTCTCAGAGATCTCCATCTCAACACGAACACCCAACTCCAGCCAACAGCCAGCAAGCTACAGTGCTGGATGCCCCATGCCAAACAACTAGCAAGACAGGAACACAACCCCACCCATTAGCAGAGAGGCTGCCTAAAGTCATACTAAGTTCACAGACACTCCAAAACACACCACCGGACGTGGCTCTGCCCACCAGAAGGACAAGATTCCGCCCAACACACTAGAACACAGGCACCAATCCCCTCCACCAGGAAGCCTACACAACCCACTGAACCAACCTTAGCCACTGCAGGCAGACACAAGAAACAATGGGAACTACGAACATGCAGCCTGTGAAAAGGAGACCCCAAACACAGAAATTTAAACAAAATGAGAAGACAGAGAAATATGTATCAGATGAAGGAGCAAGGTCCAACCAGACCAAACAAATGAAGAGGAGCTAGGCAGTCTACCTGAAAAAGAATTCAGAGTAATGACAGTAAAGATGATCCAAAATCTTGGAAATAGAATGGAGAAAATACAAGAAACGTTTAACAAGGAACTAGAAGAGCTAAAGAGCAAACAAACAATGATGAACACCATAATAAATGAAATTCAAAATACTCTAGAAGGAATCAATAGCAGAATAACTGAGGCAGAAGAAGGGATAAGTGACCTGGAAGATGAAATAGTGGAAATAACTGGTGCAGAGAAGAATAAAGAAAAAAAGAATGAAAATTGAGGAGAGTCTCAGAGACTGCTGGGACAATATTAAATGAACCAACATTCAAACTATAGGGGTCCCAGAAGAAGAAGAGAAAAAGGAAGGGTCTGAGAAAATATTTGAAGAGATTATAGTCGAAAACTTCCCTAACATGGGAAAGGAAAGAGTCAGTCAATTCCAGGAAGCACAGAGAGTTCCATACAGGATAAATCCAAGGAGAAACACACCAAGACGCATATAAATCAAACTATCAAAAACTAAATACAAAGAAAAAATATTAAAAGCAGCAAGGGAAAAGCAACAAATAACATACAAGGGAATCCCCATAAGGTTAACAGCTGATCTTTCAGCAGAAACTCTGCAAACCAGAAGGGAGCGGCGGAACATACTTAAAGTGATGAAAGGGAAAAACCTACAACAAAGATTACCCTACCCAGCAATGATTTCACTCAGATTCAATGGAGAAATTAAAACCTTTATAGACGTGCAAAAGTTAAGGGAATTCAGCACCACCAAACCAGCTTTACAACAAATGTTAAAGGAACTACTCTAGGCAGGAAACACAAGAGAAGGAAAAGACCTACAGAAACAAACCCAAATCAATTAAGAAAATGAGAATAGGAACATACACTTCAATAACTGCCTTAAATGTAAATGGATTAAATGCTCCAACCAAAAGACACAGACTGGCTGAATGGATACAAAAACAAGACCTATATATATGCTGTCTACAAGAGAACCACTTCAGACCTAGGGACATATACAGACTGAAAGTGAGGGGATGGAAAAAGATATTCCATGCAAATCGAAATCAAAAGAAAGCTGGAGTAGCAATTCTCATATCAGACAAAATAGACTTTAAAACAAAGACTATTACAAGAGACAAAGAAAGACACTACATAATGATCAAGGGATTGATCCAAGAAGAAGATATAACAATTGTAAATATTTATGCACCCAACATAGGCGCACCTCAATACATAAGGCAAATACTAACAGCCATAAAAGGGGAAATTGACAGTAACACAATCATAGTAGGGGACTTTAATACCCCACTTTCACCAATAGACAGGTCATCTAAAATGAAAATAAATAAGGAAACACAAGCTTTAAATGACACATTAGACCAGATGGACTTAACTGATATTTATAGGACATTCTATCCAAAAACAACAGAATACACTTTCTTCTCAAGTGCTCATGGAACATTCTCCAGGATAGATCATGTCTTGGGTCACAAACGAAGCCTTGGTAAATTTAAGAAAATTGAATTCGTATCAACTATCTTTTCTGACCACAACGCCATGAGACTAGACATCAATTACAGGAAAAAATCTGTAAAAAATACAAACACATGGAGGCTAAACAATACACTACTAAATAACTAAGAGATCACTGAAGAAATCAAAGAGAAAATCAAAAAATACCTAGAAACAAATGACAATGAAAACACGATGACCCAAAACTTACGGGATGCAGCAAAAGCAGTTCTAAGAGGGAAGTTTAGAGCAATACAATCCTACCTCAAGAAACAAGAAACGGCTCAAATAAACAACCTAACATTACACCTAAAGCAAGGAGACAAAGAACAAAAAAAACCCAAAGTTAGAAGAAGGAAAGAAATCATAAAGATCAGATCAGAAATAAATGAAAAAGAAATGAAGAAACGATAGCAAAGATCAATAAAGCTAAAAGATGGCTCTTTGAGAAGATAAACAAAATTGATAAACCATTAGCCAGATTCATCAAGAAAAAAAAAGGAGAAGACTCAAATCAGTAGAATTAGAAATGAAAAAGGAGAAGTAACAACTGACACTGCAGAAATACAAAGGATCATGAGAGATTACTACAAGCAACTATATGCCAATAAAATGGACAACCTGGAAGAAATGGACAAATTCTTAGAAAAGCACAGCCTTCCGAGTCTGAACCAGGAAGAAACAGAAGCTATAAACAGACCAATCACAAGCAATGAAATTCAGACTGTGATTAAAAATCTTCCAACAAACAAAAGATCAGGACCAGATGACTCCACAGGCGAATTCTATTAAACATTCAGAGAACAGATAACACCTGTCCTTCTCAAACTCATATAAAATATAGGAGAGGGAGGAACACTCCCAAACTCATTCTACGAGGCCACCATCACCCTGATACCAAAACCAGACAAGGATGTCACAAAGAAAGAAAACTACAGGCCAATATCACTGATGAACATAGATGCAAAAATCCTGAACAAAATACTAGCAAACAGAATCCAGCAGCACATTAAAAGGATCATACACCATGATCAAGTGGGGTTTATCCCAGGAATGCAAGGATTCTTCAATATATGCAAATCAATCAATGTGATACACCATGTTAACAAATCGAAGGAGAAAACCATACGACCATCTCAACAGAAGCAGAAAAAGCTTTCAACAAAATTCAACACCCATTTATGATAAAAGCTCTCCAGAAAGTGGGCATAGAGGGAGCCCACCACAACATAATAAAGACCATATATGACAAACCCACAGCAAACATCATTCTCAATGGTGAAAAACTGAAAGCATTTCCTCTAAGATCATGAACACGACAAGGTTGCCCGCACTCACCACTATTATTCAACATAGTTTTGGAAGTTTTAGCCACAGGCATCAGAGAAGGAAAAGAAATAAAAGGAATCCAAATCGGAAAAGAAGAAGTATAAGTGTCACTATGTGCAAACGGCATGATACTATACATAGAGAATCTTAAAGATGCTACCAAAACTACTAGAGCTAATCTATGAATTTGGTAAAAGTAGCAGGATACAAAATTAATGCACAGAAATCTCTTTCATTCCTATACACTAATGACAAAAAATCTGGAGGAGAAATTAAGGAAGCATTCCCATTTACCAATACAACAAAAAAAATAAAATACCTAGGAATAAAGCTACCTAAGGAGACAAAAGACCTATATGCAGAAAACTATAAGACACTAGTGAAGGAAATTAAAGACAATACCAACAGATTCAATGCAATCCCTAACAAGCTACCAATGGCATTTTTCACAGAACTAGAACAAAATAATTTACAATTTGTATGGAAACACAAAAGACCCCAAATAGCCAAAGCAATCTTGAGAAAGAAAGACAGAGCTGGAGGAATCAGGATCCCTGACTTCAGACTATACCACAAAGTTAAAGTAATGAAGACAATATATGGTACTAGCACCAAAACAGAAATATAGATCAATGGAACAGGATAGAAAGCCCAGAGATAAACCCATGCACATATTGTCAGCTTATCTCCGATAAAGAAGGCAAGAATATACAATGGGGACAAGACAGCCTCTTCAATAAGTGGTGCTGGGAAACCTGGACAGCTACATGTAAAACAATGAAATCAGAACACTCCCTAATACCATACAGAAAAATAAACTCAAAATGAATTGAAGACGTAAAGGTAAGGCCAGACAGTATAAAACTCTTAGAGGAAAATATAAGCAGAACACTCCATGACATAAATCACAGCAAGATCCTTTTTGACCCACCTCCTAGAGAAATGGAAATAAAAATAAACAAATGGGACTTAAAATGAAACTTAAAAGCTTTTGCACAGCAAAGGAAAGCATAAACAAGGCGAAAAGACAACCCTCAGAATGGGAGAAAATATTTGCAAAAGAAGCAACTGACAAAGGAGTAATTTCCAAAATATACAAACAGCTCATGCAGCTCAATATCAAAACAACAAACAACCCAACCCAAAGATGGGCAGAAGACCTAAAGAGACATTTCTCCAAAGAAGATATACAGATTGCCAACAAACACATGAAAGGATGCTCAACATCACTAATCATTAGAGAAATGCAAATCAAAACTACAATGAGATATCATCTCACACCAGTCAGAATGGCCATCATCAAAAAATCTAGAAACAATAAATGCTGGAGAGGGTGTGGAGAAAAGGGAACCCTCTTGCACTGTTGATGGGAACTGAAATTAATACAGCCACTAGGGAGAACAGTATGGAGGTTCCTTAAAACACTAAAAATAGAATTACCATACGACCCAGCAATCCCACCACTGGGCATATACCCAGAGAAAACCATAATTCCAAAAGAGTCATGTACCACAATGTTCATTGCAGCTCTATTTACAATAGCCAGGACATGGAAGCAACCGAAGTGTCCATCAACAGATGAATGGATAAAGAAGATGTGGCACATATATACAATGGAATATTATTCAGCCATAAAAAGAAATAAAACTGAGTTATTTGTAGTGAGGTGGATGGACCTAGAATCTGTCATACAGAGTGAAGTAAGTCAGAAAGAGAAAAACAAATACCATATGCTAACACATATATATGGAATCTAAAAAAAAAAAAAAATTTGTTCTGAAGAACCTAGGAGCAGCACAGGAATAAAGACACAGACGTAGAGAATGGACTTGAGGACACGGGGAGGGGGAAGGGTAAGCTGGGACAAAGTGAGAGAGTGGCACTGACATATATACACTACCAAATGTAAAATAGATAGCTAGTGGGAAACAGCCACATAGCATAGGAAGATCAGCTCAGTGCTTTGTGACCACCTAGAGGGGTGGGATAGGGAGGGTGGGAGGGACACACAAGAGGGAGGAAATATGGGGATATATGTATATGTATAGCTGATTCACTTTGTTATAAAGCAGAAACTAACACACCACTGTAAAGCAGTTATACTGCAATAAATATGTTAAAAAAATAAAAATAAAACAAAGAACTCATGGGAAACCTTTAACAAACAAACAAACAAAATCTACAAACAACAAATGCTGGAGAGGGTGTGGAGCAAAGGGAAGCCTCTTGCACTGCTGGTGGGAATGTAAACTGATACGGCCACTATGGAGAACAGTGTGGAGGTTCCTTAATAATCTAAAAATAGAACTACCGTATGACCCCGCAATCCCACTACTGCCCCCACATGCCACAAGTAGAGAAAGCCTGCGTGCAGCAATGAAGCCCCAATGCAGCCAATAAATAAATAAATACATTAAAAAATAAAAATACGCCACTCTTACCATCGGACCCGTCAATCCCACTCCTAGAAAAATGAAAAGTGTTCTCACAAACACCTGTGCATGTTTATAGTAGCTTTATTCGTAACTTCCCCAAACTGGAAGCAACACAAATGTCCTTGAAATGAATAAACAAACTGTGGTACATTCATTCAATGAAATGCTACTGAGCAATACGAAGGAACAAACTACTTCATACAGGCAACAACATGGATGAATCTCAAATACATCATCCTAAGTGAAAGAAGCCAGACTCCAATGAAGAAATACTGTATGATTCCGTTTATATGACATTTTGGGAACGGCAAAGCTACAAGGACATAAAATAAATGAATAGTTTCAGAGTCTGGGGATGAGACAAGGGATTGACTACAGAGGTAGGAGGGGACTTCTTGGGACGATGAAAATCTTCTATATCCTGATTATGATGGTATTTATTCTACTGCATGCATTTGTCAAAACTCAAAGGGTTCACTTAGAGAGTGAATTTTACTGAATGTAAATTTTATGTCAATAAGCCTGACTTTATATCACTGCAGAAGAAAAAAAAAAAAAAGATAAGTAGAGGAGGAGACAAGAATGATCCATGTGGTAATAGATTAGAATTGGAGACATCAGTATGAATTCATGTTTAGCTTAATAGAGACAGAGATGGTTACATGTAGAAATATTTGTATATGTGTGTAGGTATAGGTAGGTAGATAAGTAGATAGATAGATAAACAGACAGACAGACAGACAGAGTTAGGATATACCATATATTCCTTGCTCTGTCATCTGTGAGGACCGAGAAGCAACAACACTGCAGGAGCAAGCAGCACACCAAATGCCCAGATTTTTGTTTCTAGTACCATTCTCCAACAAAAAATATGAATCCAACAGGGGCTTTAATTAATATATCAATATTCATCCATTAATTATAAAAACAACATACCTAACTAATGTAAAGTGTTAATAACAGGGGAAGCTGGGTGTGGGATTTACAGGAGCACTCTGAACTATTTTCACATTTTTTTCTATAAATCTATAACTTTTCTAAATACTAAAGTTTATTAAAAAAATAAAATAACCAAACACAAAACAAGTGATACTTGTATAAAATCTCATGTTGGGGAAAAAAATCAATAATCTAGAATTGAAAACGAAGCACAAATATGATCAGTTTCCATATATCCATTTGAACAACCACTATACATGCAAATGATCTACCAGTGCTACCTGGTTATCTGGCCTAATCCTGAAATGAGCCCATTTTAAATTACTCAATCTTGGGCGCAAAAATGTCTATAATAACGCTTTTCTGGAAAATAACAGAAGATAAATTAACCCCTCTAGAGAGCCTTAAGAAGTTTATAAATATTCCAAGTAGCCCAGCTAAAATTAAAATGTATATGGCCCATGTCCAGTCATCACTGTGAGCCCTTTATGCAGCTTGAAAGAGAGCAGATTTAAGGGCAGGCTTCAGAATTGACCCTACAACAAAACCCCTGTTTGTCTATCCAAGCAACTGTACATTATCACCTATACAGGCAGACTATCACCTCACACATGTTTACAAAAACTACCACCAAGCCTCAACTCAACTCAGTTCCTGATAGAACTAGTGTCTTCTACTCTATCTGAACAGTATAGATAATTGTTTTCTGAAAGAATTTTTCATCTGGAGCCTCTACAATTGTTTTTGATAAAATGAAAAGCATTTAATCAAAAATTACTATGCATGCCAAAATATTTTAAAAAATAAAACTGTGGCAAACTAAATAAAGTGATAGAAAATTAAACCAGGGGAATGGAATTTAAGAAAATAAAATTCTAGAATTAAAATTCTAGAATTAAAAAATATATTGAAAATTAATATTTCAATAGATACATGTAACCGCACATTTAGATATTGCAGAGGAAATGATCTACAGACTGTAGTAATGCCAATAGAAAACGTCTAAACAAAAGAACAGAGAAACACACTAACACTGTGTGACCCCTGACATGATGCAGGGAAACATGTATAACATCACCAATTTCAACTGTTGCCAAAATGTTTGATCTGAATCTAAAAATGAGAAAACAATTCCGGGTTGTGGGAGATTCGACTACAAAGCTAGCTTGGATTCTTTAAAATATCGAAGTCATGAAAATATTTCCTTTAAGTGAGTGGAATGTTCTACATCAGGGTCAAAAACTTCTTCTGTAGAAGCCCAAATAGTAAATATTTTAGGCTTTGCCATATGACCTCTGTTACAGCTGCTCAATTTTGCTCTTGTAGCCCTAAAAGCATTCATGGACAATACATAAACATATGAATGTGGCCATATCATTACAACGTTATTTATAGACCCTGAAATTTGATTTTAAGTAATTCACAGAGTATTTTTTTTTTCGATTTTTTTTCTACCGTGTAAAAATGTAAAATCCATTCTTACCTTGCAGGTCATAGACAACCAAGTAGTAAACCAGATTTGGACTCTGGGCTATAGTTGGCCAACCTGTATTCTTGATTAATGGAGACTAAAGAGTCGTGAAACTCAAATGCAGTGTGGAATCCTTAACTGAATCCTGATTTTTATAAAAGCAATGAAGTATATTTTTGAAACAATTGGGGAAATTTGTATGTGAACAATATGTAATACACAAAATAAGCATGTTATTTCATCAGTATTAGATATCTTGGGTGTAAAAATGATATTGTGGTTATGGAGGAGAATGTTTTTTCCAGGTCAGCACACGTTGCAGATTTAAGAGTAAAGTGTCGTCATGTTTATCGCTTACTTCCAAATGGACTAGGAAAATAAAAGAGGTGAATAAGTGTGTATGTGTATGTGTACGCATACCAAAGACAAGATGATGGAAGGGAATGAGGAATGGAGATTAATAGGGCAAAATATTAATAACTGATAGCTTTAGTTGAAGGGAAGGGTGTTTATTGTGCTATTATTTCAAAATGACTGTGGGTTTCAAATTTCCAAAGTAAAATATTAGGGAGAAATAAGATTAAAATATCATATGCAGACCCCACCCCAGAATTCCAGGCCAACTGGTCTGTTACGAGACCGCAGGCAATGGTATTTTCAACGGCTTCTAATATGCAGCGTGGGTTGAGAACCACTAATATAGGACAAAGAGAGGGTCTATTAAGGTCAGAGAGATTCAAGTTTTCTCTGTCATCCACCTTCTGCGACACCTTTCGAGTTATTTATTTCACTAAGCCTTAGTTTCCAGGTCTGTAAACTATGAATAATACTACCCATACCATAGAGTTGTTATTATATGAAATTAGACAGTTGAAGAGCACAAGACATTGCTTTTTCTAACACTGCCCTGACTTAACTGAGTAGGTTGCTGAGAGATGGGAAATGAAACGGGAGTGAGCAATGGACCACGAGCAATGCAACGACCAAGGATGCTACAACTTGAGCTGCAACAAAGAGGGATGACCTGGCAACACCAGATAGCAACAACCTCTGTTGTCAGCGTGTTGCGGCAGCCAGGAACAAAATGGACATTTCCAAAACTATAGGACCACTGCATTTTTATTTTTACCTTGTCCACATAGCGTATGTACTATTAATTTCCTATTACTTTTCTTTAATTTGTATTTTTAAAACTTTACTCTTTCTGATATGTGCTATAGTTTTATCCTTATACAAATTAAAATGTACAACGCTTAAAACTAAAAACATTCAATGTATCTAAACACATCTCACAAACTCTAGCAATGTATGTGTAATCCTTTGGGAAACTTGATTATTTGTGTCCTGGTAAGAAACTAAAAAATAAATAAATAAACAAACCAAGCCAAATCTGTTAATGGTGAGAGTAAAAGGAAAGCAGTTTTGGAAATGACAGATGTCACATTCCTCCAAAATTGCTGACAGCAGAATTAAAGGGTGCAGAGCGAGGAACAGCATGCAGAGCTGGCCAGGATTTATTAAGTGACTACATTGTGTCGGCTCTATGTTAATCTTATAAACATTTAACTTTAACTTTACAAACATTATTTCATTTCATGCTCACAGCATTCCTAGGAAGTAATTATCTTCATATCACAGGCATGAAATCTGAGGCTTAGAAAAGGTAGGTGAGGTCCCTGAAGCCACATAGATGGTACGCAGAAGTAGGATTTAATCTGTTTGTTCATTTAACTTCAGTGCTCAAGATATTAGTCACCCTGATGCATTCCTTCCCATAGTATGAAACCTCAAGTCCTTTCGATTCTGTTCACTCACAGTGAGTCAGAGATCTGGGTAGCAGCTAGTCTCTAAAACTACATTCTTGAATTGTCATCATTCAGATCATAGATTACTCTTCCATAAGCGATAGACCTGTGCTCCATAGGAGATCAGGAGACAGCCAGCCCACATGCATGGTAATTAATCGATAGGAAAACATCTCACTACCGCAGTGCTGGAAGAGTCAATCAGCTTAAACCGGAAATTAGATGCTCCACCTTCAGGTTTATACAAATAGGAAACAACATGAGGTTTTATAATATCATATATTCATTCATTCATTCATTCACCTACCCACCCATCCACTCATTTATTGATCTACTTTTACATATCCATGTATTTTTTCATTCATCATCTATTCATACATTTACCTATTTATTCATTAATCTGTTAATTTCTCTAATCACTGATTCAACATTTCTGTCAAAAAATATTTACTGAATCCTTACTATGTGCCAGGTACATTTCTAGAAGTTGGGATACAGAATTAAACAAAAGAGAATATTATCTCTGCTTTCATGGAGCATACCTCTACAGGGAAAGACAATAAAAGACAGTAACAACAAAAATATGTAGGGCTTCCCTGGTGGCGCAGTGGTTGAGAGTCCACCTGCCGATGCAGGGAACACGGGTTCGTGTCCCGGTCCGGGAGGATCCCACATGCCGCGGAGCGGCTGGGCCCGTGAGCCATGGCCGCTGAGCCTGCGCATCCGGAGCCTGCGCTCCACAACGGGAGAGGCCACAACAGTGAGAGGCCCACGTACCACAAAAAAAAAAAAAAAAAAGTAAAATACATAGCAAATAATTACTAATTAGTGCTAAGGAGAAAAAAAGGAAACAAGGATGTGGAATAGCAAACGGTGGGTAGGCTGAAGGTGGTAAAAGTTCAGATAGATGACCAGAGAATCCTCAGTTGAAAAGGTGATTTCTGAGGTGAGTTAAAATCAAAGACTAAAGGGAGCGAAAGAGACAAGTGAAAATGATTCAGACACGTGTGTGTGTATGTATACACACGTATATGTATACACATACATATATGTATAAGTATACACATATGTCAGTATGTATATATGTACCGTGTATATACCTATATATGTCAATACATCCCCTCCTTCATTGAGAATATGTTGCTACTAAATATTACATATACGCATACACATATAAATATCCATGTCAGCTGAATTAAACAGTGTCTAGTGACATTGCTGATTTTATTCTGGGCCAGGTACAGGACCAGCAAGAGTTTATGAACTGACACTGACCACCCTTTAAATAGCACTGACTTCTGGCACTGGAGACCCAAGTAAACTTTATGGGGTTTACAAAGTTATTGCACGGTTAGGGTCAGAGAGTGACATGACCTAACTTATCTCTTAAAAATTTCATTTTACTTCAAGGATGTGGGTTTCCTGAGATGCAAAGAAAAGGGGTCTCCATGCCATCACCATAGCTTCCTAGAATCTCACACTAACTGGAGACACTGCCTCTCTACTCCTGGGGCACAGTACCCTGAGCAAGGTGTCATATTTCAAAGCCTTGCTTGCTGGTGCATAGACAAGTCTTGTTAAAAACTGGAAAATAATTGAACCAGCTCAAATCCCTAGCATCCAAATGTCACCTGGACTGAATTCTCTGCCTCTCCCAATAACACTAGTCCTGCATCTCATTTATATTTGCTCTGTTAGCAACGAACTGCATTTGAAACCAACAGTGGGCATCTCTGGCTTTGAAAACTAGCCTGCCATCTAGAAAAATGGAGTTAATTACTTATATGAAGTGACTGAATAACCAAGGGAATGTACTTTTGACGGTGCTAATACATCAGCTTTATTGTAACAGGGTTTTGTTGGTTCCTTCATGAGATACTGTACAATACACAAAAGGCAAATTGTGAGCTTAGAAATGTCAAGATATCAGCCCATCAAAGAAGTTATGACATCTTAATGAGCTGTTTCAGGAAGCTCATTGCTCCAGCAGTATGATGGACTGCATTTTTACTCAATGTTTAGTTCTTTGAGCTCCAAAAAGAAGAGATCTGACTAGTCTGCCGTTCTTTTTGTACCTGAAAACACAACAAAAACTGAGCATTTCTTCACGCGGCTTACCTCTATTTTTCCTCTTATCCCCTCCCTAAGCAACAATAATAACGCTTCCCATGGAACTGTATCACAGCTGCTCACCAGCCAGGAAAGCAGTGAAATTATCCATTATCTCTGATAAGTATGGTCACTGAGGGACACAGAGCCATTTCCAGGCCGTCCTTCTCCTGGTCACCATCTCCTGGAATTAGCTATCCATAAAAATCCTTCCTTGGAGAAGCTGATGGTATGGCTTCCCCGGATTTTAGGAGAAAACAGAAAGACCAGCTCCTTTCAGGTGGTCCACGGTAGACAGAATAATACCCATCTTCTACCTCTCCATCCCACCCCCAAGATTTCCACATCCCAATCCCTAGAACCTGAGAATATGTTATAGTGCAAAGCAAAAGGGCCTCTGTAGATGGAACTAAGGTTATGGACTTTGGATTAAGGAGATTATGCTAATTACCCAGATGGATCCAATGTAATCACATAGGCCCTTTAAAGTAAAAGACAAAGACAGAAAAGTCAGTGAGAGAAATGATAGAAAAGGCAAGAGAGACGGGAAACATAAGAGGCACTCAGCCTGCACTGCTGGGGCCTTGAGGATGGAGGAAGGGGTCCAGCAGCCAATGCATCAGGCAGCCTCTAAAAGTTGGGATCGGGGACTTCCCTGGTGGTCCAGTGGGCAAGACTCCACACTTCCAATGCAGGGGGCCTGGGTTTGATCCCTGGTCGGGGAACTAGTTCCCACATGTATGGCACAACTAAGAGTCCGCATGCCGCAACTAAGACCCGGCACAGCCATAGATAGGTAGATAAATAAATACTATTAAAAAGTAAAAATATTAAAAAAAATAAGTTGGGATCAACTCACAGCTGACTGACAGCAAAGAAACACAGACCTCAGTTCCATAACCACAAGGAACCAAATTCTGCCAACAACTTGAATGAGTAGAAAACAGCTTCTGCCCTAGAGTATCCAGACACAAAGATTCCTGGGAGACAACTTAATTTTAATCCAGTGAGACCTGTGTGGAACGTCTAACCTACAGAACCGTAATATAAGAAACCTGTGCTGCTTTAAGCCACTAAATTTGTAGTAATTTGTCATGGAAGAAGGAGAAAACTAACCCCTGGTATATAAGAGGCAGATTCTTGGATAGAAGGCAGTCTGTGAAGTTTAGAAAAGTATCACAATGAAAAGGTAAGCATGCGCAGTGGGGTTACATCCTCTGCCCATTTCCTTTTGCCAATTTAGTTATGTTATTATACAAGTATGGGGGTTGGGGGGAGGGGGGAGAGAGGAGAGAAGAGAGATTGAGAGAGAAAGATGAGACAGAGACAGAAAGAAAGAACAACTTCCGCAAGTGTCGTGATTTGGGGACACCACCAGTCCACTCAGTGAGCGCAAATCCTGGAGGGAGCCTGAATCTGATGCTCTCCAGTTAGTCTCAAGTCCTATGTAGAGTATGAGCGTGTTGTTACATTGAATACCAAGCATGATCCTAGCATTTAATGAAACATTTTTCAAGGAAAAAATTGACCCTCGGGTACAAGCCAACTCCATCAGCTACAGCCGGTTAAGGAGAATATGGTTCATTCCAATACCTATGGAAAAGCTGGCTGTTCTACACTATGATTGCTTACATTGTTCTCTAACGGGGCACCTTGCTAAAGAACATTAATGGGTAATTGTTAAACAAATTTTTGCCTTACAACCTAAACTCAAGTAAAAGTGATTCTCATCTCAACATAAAGGATGAGGTAGAACGATATCTCATATTCGCAGAAATCCTCAACAATGAACTTGAGTTTGAACAAAAAGTCAATTATTCCTGCTAGTCACAGTTTAATAGAGATACAGCTGAGAGTTTCCCCAGCTTCCAAGAGTGAATCTTGACCTGGAGGTATCCTTTCAAATGGACTCACGGCAACCTCTGAGCCTCCAGGCCTGGAAGCCACCTGTCAAATGCTCTTCCCCTGGGCTCTGCAACACCTTCTACACTTGCTCCATCCTCTGCTACTCCATCTCAGAGACACTTTCCTAATGCCTGACCACACAACTGCCATAAATGGTCTCAGTAAGGTGTGAACTAATGAAAACTTAACATGACTATTTAATAGAAAAATTTCAAGGACCACAAGGGCTGTAAAATGCAAGGAGTGTTCCTTTCCAGCTGTGAAACCTCAGCCACTCTGACATACAGGAGGAGAAATTTTAGAACACTCTACAAATCATATCATGTAATCATGATGCTTTAAGTTACCAAATCATATTGGCCATGGAAAAGATCTCAAAGACACTGAAGAGGTATTCTGATCCAACCCCTTTAATTTTGCTGCTGGGAAAACATAGGCTAGAAGACGTTCAAATGAATCAGCAACAAGGGAGCTAGTGGTTTTACCTACAGCTCCGATCATTCCCATGCTTTCATTCATTCATCATTCATTCACCCAACAAATATTGAATGAGCGTTTGCCAAGCACAGGTTTAGCCACGGGGGATTTAGTCATAACAAAGTATGGTGTTGTAAAATTATTTTGAACTAGAAATCAGTCTTCTGGTTTCCCAATGTTCTTTTCAACATGCCTTTAATTACCTATTTCTCCATTGAGTTGTTTATATATCTAACTATACTTCTTCAAATATTCCCTTCCTAGGGGGGTCACAGTTAAGATTCTCCCACCTAGAACTTTGTGTTTTTGTAATTTTCATAATTTTCATAACCTGATATAAACAGCCAAATAATGCACATTAATGTCTAAGCATCGAACAAAATCAACAAAAATATTACTGTAAGCAGCTCTTTGCAGGAAACCACCCTCCACAGGAAACTGCCCTCCACAGGAAACCGCCCTCCACAGGAAACTGCCCTCCACAGGAAACCCCTTTTGTTTTGTCAATTTAGCAAAGCTACATTGTAACTAACTTTTAAATCAGGCACCCCCATTCTCTATTCATCTCTGGCCCAGCACACCTTTCAAATCTTTTGATCACACAACACCTTGCTGTTGGTTCTTTCTGTAGATCAAAGAAGTAGAAATGAAGAATAAGTAATTAACAAATGACCAGATCTCTTACCCTTCAGTAATCTCATGAACAAGCTGTGTGAACAAGATAGCAACTAAAGAAAGGTCACAGGAAGTTGACAAACCTGCACACAGTAGGGGATGGCAAAGACTCCGACCCCCTATCTCAAAGGTTAACTGAGATTACTTCCCCTTTTCCCTTTAAAAACTTTCACGGACAAGCAGAATCTTTGGAGTTGGTTTCTGCGGACACCGAGTCCACCATCTCCCCAGGTTGCCGGCATTATGATTAAAGCAATTTTCCTTTTACCAACATCTGCCCCTCTCTTAGTTATTGATTTTCTAGTGGAAAGCAGCCCTGGACTTGAGTTCGGTAGCATTACGGCATACTTACCACATAGGAGCATCAATTTAAGAGCTCTTGGTCAGACAATAAAGTATAAGATGGAGTCTCTTTTTTCAGGGAGTTAGAGTCTACTTTGGAGCATAAGATGAGCATCCTCAAAATGGAACACAGGAAGACAGAGCGACAATCACATCCAAGCGAGAAAATGCAGGTCCTGTGCAAAATAAATGCTACTTCAGAGAAGGTTTCCCAGAGAGGGTGGCATATGACCTTGATCTTCATAATGGTTAGAACAGGGCTAGCCAGGAATGGATATGTAAGGAATTTTTTCCCCTTAAATCTTTTAATTTTTTTTTGGCCACACCATGCTGCTTGTGGGATCTTAATTCCCCAACCAGGAATTGAACCCAGGTCCTCAGCAGTGAGAACGTAGAGTTCTAACCGCTGGACCACCAGGGAATTCCCAATATGTCAGGAACTTCTGGGGAGAAGAATAGTATGAGAAAAATAAGTGGGGAAGTAGAAAAGCCTAAGGTACTATCTGGGAATAATAAATGGATGGATTTGGCTGTAAAAGGGACAGAGCTATGTTCTGGGGGTGGGGGTTGGTGGATAAAATTATTCAAATCTGAGTAGGGAAATCTTTCCTTAGAAATGTTGGCTAGAAAGCAAACTCTTGAATCTTGCCCCCTTCCCTTGGATACCTGCTGTCCTCTTCACACCCTATCCACAGGTGAACTCTTCCCCGTGAACAAAGTTTCCTCCCTCTACTTGAAGGCCTTTGCTTTAACCATAAGGGCTACTTCAAGACATATGGACATCACAAACTTCCTGTAGATCTAATGAATACTTACACGCACATTATTTCAGATGTGTGCAAATACTTTATGTTTAATCCATGGAATTCATAGGATCCTTTGTCATTATTATTTTTTCTCAGCCAACTGATGCCAAGGGAACTCTTACTAGAATGGCAAGGTTGGGATGTTGAGGGACCCTCCTAAATTGGGAGGGTGTTAATTGCTCATCACCACAACTGATAGCGTTGGTTTCATGATCTACAGAGGAGTCATTGCAATCTCTCTGGATTTAGAAACAGTTACATTTGCCTTCCCTCTTGGGAAAAACACCACACTCGATTTATTAAAAAATCATTGAAAAACTTCCTCAGATCCTGAGGATCAATGGTCCTCAAGTAAAAATGCCAACTCATGGGCAGCCCATACCTTTGAATATATGTACTTAAACCTGACAAACATTAAAGTCTAGAATGATATTGAGACTTGCATTGCTTTTTTTGCCTTCTTTAAGCTTGCCTACATGAATAATCTTATTGCTTTATCCCTCTAGCAGAAGATGCTTTGGCTGAAAGTCTGGTATAAGCACTAAAAGTTTACTGTAAGAAAAGCCTCTTACCATCTCCATCGATAGCTGGTCACCTCTAATGATATGCACAAAGTTAATCTTTTAGATCCCACTTTTCACACTTTATTAGTAGAAGAATGGTAGGTCTTTATGAGACAAAAACATATAAGTTGCTTAGGTTTCCATGACACTGAACACAATAGATTTTAACCATGAGGCTGAACATAGTAGGTTTTAAGATAGTTTATGTTTGCTCCATCTGGTCAACCTAGGAAAATGACTGCTTCTGAAAGAAGGATCATAAAATTTTAAGAAATTGGGAACAGCTCTTTTAGTAACTTCTCATTTGGCTCAATTTCTCCATGTAAGCCTAGTTCAGAAATCATCCTGACCAAGAAGAAATAACAAATCCTAATCTCCAAGGAAAGAGTTTTCCTGTAAATTTAGATTTCTCCCCTGGGTTAGCTGGGAAGCATCCTATCCAAGGTCTTCACAGGTAAGGCAGCTTCCTGGACACGCACATGGCTCTGTGCTCAGGAGGATCCCTCACTTCGTTTAATATTCTACTGTCACTGTCTTGAAATTGTTAATAACTTTTTAATAAGAAGCCCTGATTTCATTTGCACTGAGCCCCACAAATTACGTAGTCAATTCTGCTCATAGAAACCTTATATCAGAATGCTTTTGGCTGCAAATAAACCCAATCAAAATTGGCTTAGCCCATGAGAAAAACGGATCGCAAATAACGAGAAATCACAAATTCGTTTAGCCCAGGACTGCCATAACTCAACGATATCACCAACCGGGCACAAAAACAGTTATAAAAATTTTTATGGCCCTATGTTCTGTTTTCAGACATCTAATAAGAACTTTATGTGAATATTTCTCTCCAAGGTGTTAGATGCTATAATATTTTGAAGGCATGAGCAACGAACCATGTAGTCAAATCGGATGAGTTTTCTGTGATGTTGGTGACGGAATATAGAACAAACGAAGATCCAGATCTTGAGTGCAATTACAAGGTTATTAGACATCTGGACTAATTAGGTTCCTTGCCTTATTCATACAATAGTGAAGGAAACTGTATAATATTTCTAGTGAACTACATGCACCAATCACCAATGAAAGTTATGTCCAACATTTCTTCAGTTAAGTAGCAAACCTTCTTGTATACATTTCAGTAAGAATATTTGAAATAATTTCATACCTCCCTCCATAGCATTGATTTCTTTTACGGGATGTCAAGGTATAGTTTAAAGTTATCTTACACATGCACACAAACCCACTAACACTGTTTTTATATTGGTGCATTTTAAAGTAACTTATCCATACAATATAACAAATTTCTTTTAAGAGTAAGGGAAAACCACCCAGCTATTTTCATATCTCATTATCCAGTATTTGAACACCTTCCCCTTACCTAACCAGTTACTGACAAGATTCACACCAGAAGCTAGAACAGAGGTCAGATTCTCTGAAGCACTTATCCAATGAGAGACAGGTAAACAAAATGAAAGTTCCAGTAGAAAAGAGGTTGGGGTATCAATGGTTATAGGGATCATAATCCATAGCAACCACCACGTCCTGAACTCTTCCTTTACTGAGAAATTATCTTACTAAAGTTAATTCAATTCCAGATACTCTTGTTCTACGCTAACATGCCTGAATCCGAGTAAGCCCATACGCATCCAAAGGTCAGCTATCTCACAAATTACAGCAGGAATAGTGTGTAAGGATGCTTTGAGAGGTAAGGTAGGAAAGATGGGTTAGAGACAGACTATCAAGGAACTTGGGTGCCAGTCTTCACACTTTAGGTAGTTAAACTGAAGCCAAATGGCAGTGGGTGCGAGAGCACAGGATTCCTAGCTCTGCTTCTCATCAGTTGTCTAGCCCTGAACCAGTCCTGTGAGTTCTCAGATCATCAGTTTTCTCACCTGCAAAGCAGATGTCACAGGATTAGCTGCCAGCACAAGATACATGTGACCACTGAATGAACACAGCACGCTAAGTACTGCGCCTGACACACTGGCAAACATTCAGTTAATGTGCCTCTAACTATGTAAGTGTCAATAGTTCTGACAACAGCCATTAGCTCTGGGTGGAGAAAACCTCAGTGCAAAGATAGACCTGTGAGAGCCTGTAATGGATCATCTGGAGCTAGAACTGACTATCACCTCAGAGGAAATGCTCAAGTGGGGACCATGCTGAAGCAATTCTGGAAAGAGGGAGGGAGAGAGAGAGAGAAAGAGTGTGTGTGTGTGTGTGTGTGTGTTGTGTGCTCACATGTGTGGATATATGGGTGGTGGGGGGAGTGACGGGTGGGTGGTGACCAGCCTTTCTTGTTAATCCTTGAGGACAACACAGTGAGGTGCAAACTAAACTAACAGTCAGTCAGTTTCTTTTTTTTTTTTTAATGTATTTTATTTTTGGCTGCGTTGCGTCTTCGTTGCTGCGTGTGGGCTTCCTCTAGCTGCGGTGAGTGGGGGCTACTCTTTGTTGAGGTGTGCAGGCTTCTCATTGCAGTGGCTTCTCTTGTTGCAGAGCACGGGCTCTAGGAGCAAGGGCTCAGGAGTTGTGGCTCACGAGCTCTAGAGCACAGGCTCAGGAGTTGTGGCTCACCGGCTTACTTGCTCTGTGGCATGTGGGATCATCCCGGACCAGGGCTCAAACCCGTGTCCGCTGCGTTGGCAGGCAGATTCTTCACCACTGTGCCACGAGGGAAGCCCATTTTCAATTCATTCCCAACAGGGCATTACAGATTAATGGGCTGAAAAATGCCCAATGCAAATATTTAACTTACATGCAGAAAATACTAGCTTAGTATCTGAAACTGGCATTTCTCCATATACTGAGTGCTAAAAAAAAAGTTCAACAAACTATGTATTACTTTTTTCTTTTTCATCATCTTGGCATTTCTCCCTCTAATGCCTCATACTTAAAAGTCTGTGAAGGCAGAATTTATTTTCCATTCAAAAATCTAGTAAATAGGGGTCTACCCCTGAAACAACAAAGCAATCTTAATTATAATTTTTCAAACAAGCCTATGATAATTCTCTATCGCAACAAGAAAAATGCTCAGAAGAAAATCAATAAATCATGTTTTCCTCTTAGCAAATCCTAGACAATTCACTAATGTTTTCCAATACACTATTTGGAAGGCAGTTTCTGATTCAGGCTAATGAGACAACCTTCCAATAAAATTTCAGACAAGACTGAACTCCAAATTCCATACTTAGAAAACATTTGGGGTCAATGAAGTTGAATACTGGTAGACCAGTACAAAAATAAGTCCTGTGGGAAAAAGCAGCTAGCTCTACAAAAGTTCAACAAGCCGCACAAAACTGAAATTAAACAGTTTATGACTTTGTTGCATCACTTCTGTCTTTTATTCTCTGTCCAGTATAAGCAGAACCAATAATCTGGTTTGTCAGCATGGCCAAACAAAATAAATAATAATAAATGACCAAAGATTGTAGATACATACCCATATATAAATATAAACATATTTCTAACCCCATAAACGTGGGATTTTTTTTCTGAAATATTAACAGGTGTAGTTTTTATCTTGTGTTATCTTGTACCCAGGAACCCTTCCCCCATTTAGCCAGATCAGCAAATCTCTCTTGCTAGCTTTGCTTTCCAAGAGTTTAGGTCTTGCAGGGAAAGAGAAAAGTCCTGGCGGAGAGTATGGATTTGGAAACACATGTAATGAGTCAGAGCAAGGCTCTCAGCCTCCCACAGGTAAATGATGATTCTCTGGGTGGAGGGGCTCGGAGAGATGGTATAAGGAAGAGAAGAAAGCTGATAACCAAAGGGGGATCTGTGTCATCCAGGCTGACCCACAGGGACGGTGGCGGGGAGATACTCCCAACATGTACAAGGGAATAGTTTATATACGCTGTAACAAAACATTTAGCGTGTTTATGAAAACCTACACCTAAGCATAAACAGAACATCTTGGAGAATATGTGATGTCAGAGGCAATTTTTTGTAGCCCTCACACTAGATAGAGCATCTCCAGATATGAAGAAGTAGGAGAGAGAGAGAAAAAAGAAAAAGGTGACTTAGACATCAAAGGGTCCCCAAGATAGTTCCTGCCCTTTATCTCCCAAGAAGGAGTCTCATCTGTCTTTGACTAGCCCAGTCTAAAGATCACAACAACTCAGTGAATGCATGTTTCCTTGGTTGGACAGTTGCACTGATAGGTGAATAAATCAACGTGTTAGTTCTTTTCAGTATTCCCTTCTGTTTCTTATACTTGGAAGACTCTATAGTACAGTGGTTCTAAGTCTAAAATTTGGGGTTAGTCCGGAGTTTAAACTGATTATATGATCTTAGGTAAGTCACTTAATTACTCAGACTCTTTCCTACTTTATAAAATGGTGACACAACTTTTGCTGTGAGGATTACGTGAGAGAATATATTAAATGCACCGTGCCAGGCACATAAGAGCTTATGAATAAATGGTAGCTACCCACTCTGGTAACTGTAGTTATTATTCTTATCAAAAGACATTGGAATCAACAAAATTGCAAATTAGTTAAGTCGCAGCAGAAGACACAGCTAAAAAAAGTGGAAGTTGAGTAGCTCAAATCACCAGTCCCTTCCCTAAAAGTTAAACTCAGCCCCAAACTCAACTTCTGCAGCCTCATTTGTTCTGGGCAATGGGGCAGGAACAGAACATAAATAAACCCCGAGGTCTGTCCTCAGGAGTTCATACTGCAGTGGGAAGGTGAGATGCCCACAGAGAACTAAAATAACTTTGTGTGTGTCGGCACCAAAGGGAGCGCTATTAAAGTAATAATAATAAGTGAGCAAGGAGCTGAGAGGAAGACTGCATCAGTGTGAGCATGACGGCATGGAGAAGGCTTAGGGAAGATAGCAGACATGAATTTAGCCAAGAATATACTGCACACATTCTCAGTGTGCAGAAGAGGGCTAAGACTGACCGTGGCAAATTTCTGGGACACTAGCTGAAAAATCGGGTGAAGAGGGGCATCCCACCCACATCCTCATAGCACTTACCATTTCCATGTCAGCAGGCTGACTTTCACCTGCCGGCCCCTGTGATTCTGAGCCTGGGAATTTCTCTGGTCATTAGTGCAGCCACAAGTGTTGGAAGATTAATTCTCACCTGCAAGTAGCTCTCAACCTATCAGAGCTGATGAATCAATAACCCGGCTCCCTTGTGCCTCTACCTCCCAAGATGGCCCCAGCAGGATTGAGTTCTAGTTGCCCACAGTGGTCAGCGTGCTGTAGAATAAAACACCCTTTATTGGCTCCCTTCCCTGCTCTGTCTCACTCCTCCACTTCCTTACCATTGTCACTTGGAATCATTTCCGAAGCAAGCTACTTGCACTTGAACCCTTGCATCAAGTCATACCCAGACTGGGAGAAGGATGGCGTTCAGTTCAGTTCAGTTCAGTTCAGCAGAGATCTCTTAAGCGCTTTCTTTGTGCCTGCACTAGGCTACCCACTGTGGATCCAAAGATGAATCAAAGGCATTCCCTGACTACATGGAGTTGACAGTCTGGGTGGAAATAGGAAGCACAGGAAAGTGAGTTGTGTTTTGGTCAACGAGGTCATAAGCTCCTTGGGGATGAGAATCATGCTCAATTTACCATTATAGCTCCCTCAGTAACTGGTACAATTCCCAGCACATGGCAAGTGCTCAACTATTTATTGAATAAGTGTAATAATAACAATACAATGTCTTTAAAATGTTCTATAAGCCTTCACAAGTGCTTTACAGAAATAATATCATTTAATCGTCTTTGAAACCCTACTAGATAGGAATCATGGTGGCTACTGAACAGATAAAGAAACTGAGGCTCAGAGAAGTTGTAGCATTAGCAGTTAGGTCGCCAAGCTGCGGTTTGACACAATGCTATCTGATTCCATATTGACTACCCTCAAGAGCTATACCATCCTGGCTCTTTCTCCCCTGTGGTCAGGTAGGTAGGCTGTAATTAGGGAGAAATACAAGGAGAGACATCTGCCTTTATGTTACCCGGAGCTGGGCCTGTGATGCAACAAAAATGTGGCTACTAAGTTTCTTCAGACATTTCCTGGACTTTACAGTCGGAATATGGGCTTCATTGCTCGCAATCCTAACTTTCCTGGGAGAGACGCAGCTCTAAGGAAAGGAGGGACTCATCCTTCAAATGATGATAGAAAATTAGAACCCAAGACACTGTGTTGAATACCTGGTTCCATTATCTCAACTCAAAGAAGACAAAGAGGTTCCGGAGAGGTCACATACCATGGCCAAGCTCGTGATTATTCTCTTTGTACGGTCACCTCTAACAAGCCAAGACAGGTAACTCCTTCAGCCGAGAAAGGCAGAGGCCAGCCCCGTGGCCTTCGGTGGCTAAAAGGGAGGCAAGAAGATGGAGAATTCAGCCTCGTGCATCATCCCAGGTAGAGCTTCTCAAACTATCTAGAGGAAGGGATCAGTGCTTTTTCTTTCATTTCTAATCCACTGCAGACCAATACTCCTATAAAATACAATAAATATGAACTACTAGATGACACAGCAACATCAAACTGCTCTAAACGTTTCTAAATGTACTCTCAGTTTCTACACTGACCTTGCCATGGGCCAGTAACAGTTTGTGGTTCGGGGTCTGACCACATACACTTTGAGCAGCACATCACCGGGCATAGAAAAGACAGAAGGGTGCACATAACAGCATAAAGTTCTGACCCAGGTTCAGTTTTTCAAGAAGTGGCTTGATGTCCCCCCTTGGTCCTTCAATTACAATTCCTCTGTCAGAAAGGCTTCCTTGACACCTTGACCACCTCACCTGAGCATGTAAACTTTGTTGCACACCCAGAACTTCTTCCTCAAAGTCCGCTACACCTGGATCTCCCCTTACAATCTCTGAACAAAATCGTTCCTGTTGCCCATCTAAGCTAGGCCCTACTCTCTGCTAGAATAGGACACAGGGCAATCCTGGAGATACATTTAATGTTCTGCAAACTATAAAACAAAGTTTCCCAAGTAGAGTACTTACATCCTGCAGGATGTGCAGAACAATGCCCTGTGAAATACGGCAAGCAAATACACCTTCTGTTTATACTGATCTTTTATCCTTTTAAAATGTCTACTTTTGGGCTTCCCTGGTGGCGCAGTGGTTGAGAGTCTGCCTGCCGATGCAGGGGACACGGGTTCGTGCCCCGGTCGGGGAAGATCCCACATGCCGCGGAGCAGCTGGGCCCGTGAGCCATGGCCGCTGAGCCTGCGCATCCGGAGCCTATGCTCCGCAACGGGAGAGGCCACAACAGTGAGAGGCCCGCGTAACGCAAAAAAAAAAAAAAAAAAAAAAAGTCTAATTTTAAGGTATCATTTATAATGCACTTATATCATTATAGTACATATAATAAACAAACAAACAAACATACATACATATGTAAGGGGTGTCAGCTCTTTTTTCCCAGATAGCAGGGCTTAATGAAAAAAAAATTGTCTTTTTAACTTTAACATATCTAAGATTCATTGGAATACCTTGTTTACAATGCAAATCCCAAGGTCTGGTTCACTGGGTCTGTAGTGGGGCCCCAGAATATGGATTTTTAAGAATCACCTCCCCCAACCCTAGTGATTTTGATGCCACTGTCCCAGGATCAGCCTGAAACATCCACCACACAGAAAAAGGAGGACATTTTATTAGAAGAAACTGATATAATTCTTGTGAGATTTTAGTTAATGGTAATTCGTGAATAAGAGCAGAGTGCTGATATCCTTTTAACAATGACATTTTAAAGTAATTAATTCCCACACTTGAAAACAAGGTCACTGTCTCTAAAACTCGATGCTTGTTAAGATTCCAAAAGTAGAAATTAAAGGAGAGAAAGTCATTTATTCTGGAAAATGCAAACATCAAAGAGAACATGCCGTTCTTTTCAGATGAGTCCAAATGAGTCTAATGTTGACCTGCAGAGAAACTGTTAAAATGTGATACAAGTAAAGAGTGTGAAGCATGTTTTGACAGACATGGAGCTCAGCTGCCAGAAAACCAGGCCATTCTTGACAGTCCCAGGACTCAGGGAAGAGATTTATTTTGCAGACTCGGCGTGTGTTTGGAAGCCTTAGCTTTGGCAACGAAAAGTAGAGGAAAGCTAGCTAATGGGACTGGTAGGCTATCCTGAGAGAGTGGCAGGGGAGAATTCCTGCTGGGGTTAGTGAGAAGAAGGTCTAGCAAGGGGTAACAGACAGGCTGGTCAAAGAAAAGACTTTCCTACCACAGAGAGCAAGGATTCCATCACTGGGCTGAGGTGTCAGGACACGTGTGGACTCTTGATTGCACAGGTGGGGATAAGGCAGCTTCTCCATGCTGAGTATACGAGATCCAGGGGAAGTTATCAAAGCAGGGACTCTAGGACAGCAAAGAAAGGTTACAGATAGAAACTAATTACAAACCAGGCATAATCTCACTTGCCTGAATTGGAAAATCCAATCAGGACAAAGAGAAAGTTGACGTGACCCACATGAACTATTATCCCTTGAAATGCTTTTTAGGACAAGCTGAGTCCTACCTCCCATGATGGCCTAGGTTTCTCCATGGGGGTAAAGGCCATTACTTTACCAAATATGTATGGGCCAGGCACAGTGCTATATGCTTTTCTCCATTAGAATGCCAGAGAAATCTCTGTCCCTGCTCTCTTGGAGCACTTATTACAGTGAGCAGAGAGATTTAATTAAATAATCCCACAAATGTAAAATTTCAAGAACATGTATCCTATAAAGTGCTCGTGTAGGAGAGTGGATAAATGTATGTATGTGGGTGGGAGGGAGGATTCTAATCAGGCAATTGTTGGCTAAGATCTAAAGGTAAGTAGGAGTAAACTAGGTAAAGATGGGAGGAAAGAGCATTCTAGGCAAGAGGAACAGCATGTGCAAAGGCCCAGAGGTAGGAGAGAAGCTCGTGTGGCTAAAACACAGACTGTAAGAAGCCCAGTGACTGATGTGGCTGAAGAAAATGATTCTGGAACTTTAGGCTAAGCGATGTGGGAAGACTTGACAATATTTTAAGCAAAGGAAACAACAAGAGATATTCTGAATGTTCAAAGCGTCCCTCTGGATTTAGCGCTGAGAACAGCTTCAAGGCACAGACGGATGAGAGCAATCGGGTGGTTGTTAGAATAGTCCTGGTGAGGAACGACGGTGGTTTGGACTAAGGAGGTGGCAACGAACATAAAATTGTAAAATAGAATGAATGACGGACACGCCTTCTCACCAGAAAGGAAGAATGTCAGAGGAGAAAACCAAGCATGATGTTAAATGTTTCTCTCAATAACTCACCATTAAAGCCAAAAAATATCCTTTCGAGTACTGTCTGGACACATACATGTAATAAGTCGATGGATGGATAGATGGACAGACACACGACAGATACACAGATATTCAGATATTACCATGGGGCAGATTGTATTCCTGGCTCAAGTGAAGTGCAAATGGTTGCATTATCCAAATATTTCAGGGCAACCCCAAAACTGCTTTGTCAGAAAAAATAAATCAATTTTTGAAAACTCTTTGCCGAATGAGTTGAAATTCTTAATGAAAAATTATCAGAAGGCTGGGGAGTCTGCATTAAAGGAGTTCTTTCCTGCATTTACTAAGTGAACAAGGTACAGAGCCAAGAGTAGAAAGATTTACATGGGCCTCACATTAAACAGGGAGGGGACGGGCTTCCCTGGTGGCGCAGTGGTTGAGAGTCCGCCTGCCGATGCAGGGGACACAGGTTCGTGTCCCGGTCTGGGAGGATTCCACATGCCGCCGGGCGGCTGCGCCCGTGAGCCACGGCTGCTGAGCTTGCGCGTCCGGAGCCTGTGCTCCGCGGCGGGAGAGGCCACAGCAGTGAGAGGCCCGCGTACCACCAAAAAAAAAAAAAAAAAAAAAGGAGGGGACAACATGTAACAGGTAAACAGTCATAGTGATAGACATGTACATAGGCGTAGTGTGGTGATTTCTACTTGTCCTGAATCTTGTCCTCCATGAAGCCAATAGCAACACATTGTCACCCTGCCCTGGTGTTTCATCCCCAGGTGATGGTCCTAGAGGCACCCTGGTTGGGTACAAGCCCCTGAAGCAAAATCCCCTCACTAACTCTTTGCCTCGAGAAGACATCAAAGTAAATGAATGATTCACTATTTGGTCAAACCTAAAACTTTCAAATTTCTCCAAAGATAGCCCAACCAGTAAATGATGTATGAATTTTGAGAAGAAAGCTTCTGGCTCCTTTTCTTGAACATTCATCCAACAAATGGTCAGATGAGATGGACAATGTGCCCAGACAAGAGTGACGAGGCGGGGCCCACAGGGACACAAAGTGAAGCGAGGTATTTGAACCATGGCAAAATGAGGAATGCAGCCATAGATGTAAATCCCTTGTGGATAAATCTGTGGGACTTTTCCCGAAGGACAAATCTGGCACCTTATGATTTGGTGTAATTGATCAACCCTCCCCCTTACAGGGGAGGCCCCATGTTTAAGTCAACAGAAAAGTTATGATGCCACACAGATAATACGAAGGAACATTGATCAACATCTCCTGAGTCACCCACTTGTTCATTTATTTCCTGAAAACTTATTAATAATACCTATTAGATGCCAACCACTAGATAACGCACCAGGGTGGGTTTAGAACAGAACAGTCATCGTGGGGGGACAAAAAAGGTCAAACATTTAAATAAACCATCCCTTAAATAACTATATGACTACAACGGTGTTGAGCCCCATGAGGGAACACTGCAGGGGGCTCTAACAGGATGCAGGAGTCAGCCGGATGGGAAGGGCAGGCAAACAGGATGATTCGGAAAAAGAGGATGGAGAAGAACAGAAGACACAGCACAAACAGAGACCCTGACGAGAGAAAGAGTTTGAGGAGGGAGAAGATCCAGAAGGTGAAGTACAGTCATTGAGATGGGGACAGTCATTAGGCAAAGCTACAGAGAAATGTAGGACCTAGAGTATAAGCCTTGCAGAGAAGGCTAAAGATTTAAAACTTTTGTCAGGAGAGCAAAGGAAAAGCTAAGCAAGAGCTTACATAATTTCAAAATACTACTTCAATATTTCTAGCTGGTCTCCAGTAAAAGTTCATTAAAAACAAAAAGTAAAAGGGAACACTTGAGACATTCTAATTGGAGTAAATTAAACCTATACTATTAGAGCAATTACATTTTATAATGTGCTTATGGAAAAATAAATTAGAAATTCAATTAGATGCTATTGGTTCTTTTCTTTCTGTCGTCCTGCCCCATTGCCTCCTACAAGTGCAGGGCTGGAAATCAGCTCAAAAGTTTGAACAGCCCTGTTTGCAGCAAAGACCGCAAGCTCATCTGTACCATGTTTGTGCCTTTGAAAGACTAGGGCCAGAGCGTTCCTGAAAATGAATAAATAGCTTGATGACGAACAGCTATGTCTTCTTCTAGGTTTAAAAAAAAAACGTCAAGAAGTGCTTCCCTTCAAATCCTACTAGACAAAGTGAAAATGATTCTATTTATATGCATACAATTTTCATCCTAACAATTAGGTTTTTCTAATGGAGAATAGATTTTGGAAGAGTAAACACTGCAAGCTAGCAAGCAACTTTTTTCCCCTTCAGTTGGATATATTTTTTAGTCCTTCCAAAAATACTTTAAAAGTTTGAAGTTGTCAGTATTAGGAATGAACTTCCTTTATCTATATTAATGGGACAAAATTTGGACTAATTGTTGACAGAGAACATTAAAACGTTTTAAGTTGGTCAGAGAGGAAATAATTTTATTTTCCATTAAGCTTGTTAGTGAGAAAATAGCAAACTCCTGGCCTCAAAACTGCTTTTCATTTCCACCAACAAATGTTAACTTTGCCAACTGGTTTTACAATAATTGCACCTTTTCAAATAGTTTTTCAACAACACTCAAAGATCCATTTTCCTATGAGCATTCATACTGCAAGAGTTGGAAAACAATGTTAGTCTGGATGGCTCTAAACACAAACAAACCTGTGGAATAGAAACAGCATTAATTTTCTCTAATCCCCCAAAGGCAGACAACCATCTTCATGAAATTCTCATATGCACAATTTTCCTAGTCTTCTGGATTGGGATCGTCATCCTCTAATAAACGTGTCCTCCATGTCTACTGTTATATAATTTTAAAGCACCTTCTCCCAGCCACTCTACCCCCACGTAACACTTAGCTGAAATTGTTGGTATCTAGCTCCCATCCCCTTGGGTCTTACCCTTCCCCAACTTGTGGACAGCTTCTAAATGCATGTGGCCATAACTCTAAGCCTGAGGACCATAGAAGGATGCTCATCCCTTACATGGGACCAACAGAAGATCTGGGAAGTCCATGACCCCGGGAAAGACCTTCAACCACTGACACACGGGAGTTGATGGTGTCCTTGCCCTTCACATGGGACAACTCTGAGACATGACCTACACAGCAATAACTAGCTCATTAAACTTGAACTGGTTCCTTTCCCAGCCCTCCCCCACTTCCTCAATCCCCTACTGGTGCTACCTGGGTTACCTCACAATTAAACTGTTTACTTTTATATTATTGTTTCCAATCCTTAGATTCTGGGAAATCTGCCTGAGGCAAAGACATGTTCTAAATAAGTTTCAAGGTGTGATTTTTACTCCCAAACTATGCTTAGTGTCCATGCGAAAAATAAGGGCCTTTAAATTTTCACAAATGATGACATCGCAGGCAATAAATGGCAAAATCTTGGATGCCAACAATGCATGCCAAGTCCTGGGAGTAAAATGGTCAACAGGGTACCGAGCCACTGCCTTCATTGAGATTACAGTCTCAGCTCCGTGAGAATGAATCTCAGATCTCTACTCTGAGGGTAACAGAAATGGGGAAAGGTCCTGCATTTTTGCTGCTAAAATTCCACTTTAAAATTCCATGAGAGACTCTAAACCTTGTTTGATCACAAACCGATCAAAATCGAATGATATTCTTTCAGAGAAACCCACATATGCAGCTGCACATAACACGGTGCATGAAATTTCAGGCACCTCCCAGTCTCTGAAAACCCTATGTAAGAATTCCTTTAGAGCCTCTAGAACCAGGTAAAAATCCATGTTCTAGACAAGGGTTATCCAATGGAAATATAATGCAAGACACACATGTAATCTTTTTTTCAATAGATCTTTATTGGAGTATAATTGCTTCACAAAACTGTGTTAGTTTCTGTTTGTCCACCAAAGTGAATCAGCCATATGTACACACGTATCCCCATACCCCTCCCTCTTGAGCCTCCCTCCCACCCTCCCTATCCCACCGCTCTAGGTCATCGCCAAGCACCGAGCTGACCTCCCTGTGCTATGCGGCTGCTTCCCACTAGCTATCTATTTTACATTCATATAATCTTAATTTTCTAGTAGTCACATTCTGAAGAAGCAAAAAAGAAACAAGAAATTAAGTGTAATATTGTCTTTTATTGAGCCCAATCTATCCAAACTCTTATGATTTCAATACGCAATCAACTAAAAATAAGCTGTTTTTACATTACTCTCTCATTCTGAGTCTTCAAGTTCTAGTGTGTATTTGACACTTGCAGCATCTATCAATTCAGACCAGCCACATTTCAAGTGCTCAGTAACCACATACACTTGGTGTCTACAGTGTTCTCTAAATATCGAATATACTCTAAATATTAATACCTCTCTAAAGCAAGAAGTAGTGGAAGTCTGTCTCCCTGGCCTTCTTCTTTTCCTCTTACAATGCCCTTCTGCCCTTAGCGCATCCTCTCATCATGGCACCCTTTCTAACTCCACACCCCATGTCAAGTCAAAAATTATCTTGTCTTTCTCCCTCCTGCTGTAAAATCCCCCTAGTTAGCTCTCGTTGACAAGGATTTAACAACCCATTCATGCTTTCGTGCTAACTGCTGACAAGTTTAGAGTAGGAAGTGCAAGCAATCTTCTATTCGGATACCAACTCTGACTGTTATCTTGTCGTTTCCAGTGTGGAGGAATGCTCTGAGGCTGCCTGTGGACTCAGGGGGAAGGAATGTTATGACGAATTAGCCATGTTGTCCTGTGGTGCACAAGTGTGTGCATAGCACACGAGCTACACATTCCCTGTTAAACAGGACTCATAGTTTATCGAATGTTTCTTAAATAACTCAAAGAATGTAGCCCTCACCAAATAAATTTCAGTCATATACACAGCAATTAGTGTCTATGCATTGATTTCCATGTTCTATGTTTTAAGAATGCAAAGAATATGCAAATGTTAAGACATATCCATATGGATGGAGATGTAGGTGTAGATGTAGATTTAGACAGAGATAGATATATAGGTGTAGATATAGCTTCTCCAGAAGGAGGGTAAACTGATTTAGGACACAGAGGAGGACACAATTTGGGGAGAAAAAAGAAGCTCACGAAAGTTCTATGGCCAAGTTTTTATGCTAGCAAGGATCAGCGTTACCACTGGAAACTAGCCTCTGACCACCGTCTTTGGGCAATTATTAAATTCTTTCATTTGAATCTCATGACAACTTTATAAAGTAAGTCGGGGACTGGAGAGAAAAATGGGCCAGGTACATGGGCCAGAGAAAGACCCTGTGGTACGGGAAAGTGATTAGCAATCCTAATTGTCAGGGTGTTGGTGGCCTCTCTCCACTGGATCCCACCAACACTCCTACTGCGGTCTCTCTACAGAGGAGCAGATACTGACTGCCTCTGGGAACTTATCCTTTTCACCTTGGTTTGTAAATGTTTGGAGTTAGAAACCCTACAAATGGCCTTGTGTTCTCAAGAGCATAATTAGCTACTTAATTGGCTCTAATCATGGTAATTAAATTCACTCATTTTTCTCCCCTTCATGTGAAAAGGAATATTTCCAGGCACGCTCCTCCCCTGCCCTGCAAGGACTATCAATAAATGAATTTTCTTTTTCGCCCTGTTTTTAACCCCTTCCCAAGGGTGTACCAATGAAAAACAGGTGGAAAGAAAGACTTTGAGGTTAAAGGACTAGAAATATTTGCTTCGTGCAGAGCTAACTACAGACCATTCAATATAGCAGAGAAGCAGGCAGAGCCCAGGTATCAGCTGGGTTCACCCAGTCCTCTACAATTAAAACTGGTTAGCGCTCCGTCTAATAAATGACTCGACTGGCCAGAATCCTCTGGGAATTTGGGAGGTGGTGTGTTTATTTCTCCTAATCACCTCCGGTTGCACATTTCGGATTCTAATGAATTAGTCCAGTTTATAAATCTCGGTTTGCCGTATTTTTACTCCAGGAGTGTCCGTAATGGATAGCACCCCCCATTTTCTTCACTGCCCCCAATTCCACTGGCACACAGCTCTGTTGTAACAGACAAAGGGGAGTGGCGTGGGTAAGGCAGCAGGAGGAATAAGAAAAGGTTCACGTCACAGCTAATAACTTAGAACTAACTGAGAGACGTCCCTGTGTGGAGTCATATGGGACAAAACTTGAGCAGGAATTTGGTTCGATCCTCAATGCTGTTTGGTTCCATCTCTATTTTCTCCACCTGACTGATTTCTTCTCTCTTGCTGTGTGTCCCATCGTGCAAGCTCCCGTAAATTTATTACGCAAGTTAGTTGAATTTCTTCTTTGTTTCAAGACCTCCTTACAGAACATGTGCTAGACTTTCAAGGTCCCACTGAAACGGCTCATCGGTGTATCTTTTCTCTCTCTCTAAACCACTGAAGTTCCCTCCTAGTGTCAACTGTTTAAATAGCAGAAAACTGTGTTTATTTTCACATGGTCTTTGATCAGGTTCCCCAGAAGCCAACCCTTAATAAACATTTGGGTGCAAGTAATTTATTAAGAAAGAGTTTCCAGGGGAAACTGGCAGCATGACAAGCAAACAGCAGGAGCAGTCAAGCGAAAGTGAAATCTCACGCAAAACCTGTGACAGGCCAAGTTCAACCTGACCCCACAGGGGACTCTGGAGCCTAAGCTGCGCCTCGGATCTGTGCTCAGCAGGGAGCACCCGTGAGTCGTTGGCGAAGAGCCCAGGCACCTCCTGGGCATTTGTGAGAGCAGAGTGGCTCAAGCAACCCGAGGGGAGCCTTCCAAACATAAGCTGTGGGTACTGGTTGTTAGAATCAAAACCACGCAGGAAAGCACTGCACAGAAGTGTCAAAAAGGAATCCAGTGGGATCTAAGTGGAACACCAGCATTGCCCAAGGCACCCTGCTTCAGCAGAGACTTTTAAGCAGTTGAAATTTGGGGGAGCATCTTTTTCCTCCATGTTTTCAGCACACTACCATACACGTCCCCAGGCGCCAGAGTATCCAGGCCTGCCCTGTTTTGCACGCCAACACTTCCTCCTCTAGAAAAACGTACCCATCCAATGTCACGTGACCTCAGTATCTTGACGTGTCCTAATCTGATCTTCAACTCCATGTACCCTAACATCAGCATGTGATGCTACGCAGGTAATGTTCATACTTCGATGAATGCCTATTCCAGAAATGGTATTCTAAGGAAATGACACACCAAAACGGTGTCAAGTGACAGACAACGCACTGCAAAACAGGCAGACTCTTCTGATGGTTTCTTTGAAACAATCGAGTCCGTTCCACCCATAGCTAATACCTTAGTAGAGGCAGAAAAATTAGTAACAGCCATCGCTCATGGCTCACTAAATGTCAAGCAAGCATGACGCTAAGATCACTGTATCTCATTTCATCCTCACGACGACCCTACAAGCACTGCCGTCCCCACGTTCTCAATATTGAGGAAAACGGTGGCTTAGAAAGTTAAAAGAACTGGCCAAACAGTAAGAACTAAAAAGTTGCAGACTTTGTGTTGGAACCTCAACAAGTGTGAAAGCAGAGCTCTTACTTGCCACCGTGCCACCGTGCCCCCAGTAGGTAACTTACACGACTCTCAAAACCACAGAACGAATCAATAGCCTGATATAAGGGGTAATGAAAGAAGCAGAAGTTTGGCACTGCAAGGTGTTCATGGAAACTCTAATGGACAACTCAAATTTCAGCTTTTTAATCCAATATAAATGTGCATCTGTGCTGTGCAAGGCCCATCCTCTCCCCTTCTCTCCCCCTTTCCCTCTCTCTCTCTCTCTCACACATACACACATGCACACACACCCCTACTCTTCACCCTCATCTCATAGAAATACCAGATGAACTAGAATAGGAGAGGTAGGTTCAAAAGAAGCTTCCTAAGACCATTTCTTAAGCCCCTAGTCCTCTAAGTTGGCTAAGAGAAACTGAAGAAAATGAGAAAATGATATTTAACTCCTCCCTATTTCATTAAAATCTGAATCAAAGAAGAACTTACTCTGTCTTTACAGCTCTAGAAAACTATGTGAGCGCTTTTGCACGTTATGTGTATTAGTGCATTGTGCAAATTTTCAGCACACAGGATTTCAGAAAAAATAAGTTCATATATATTAAAAAGCACAGAAGAATTGAGATGGAATGTTTGTGGCTACTGGGCAATTGAGAGCTGCAAGAGGATACGTAAAAAATGAAAAATCATGTCCAGAGCCTTCTGAAATGACACTCCAATGATTAATGTTTAAGAAAAATCACATCAGTGTTAAAGAAATTGACTATTACTGGCTGACCTTTTACCTCAAACTGTACTATTTTTAATAATGTTTAAAACATTTCAAAGGGAGCACTACAATATATTTTATTTTATGGCCTTTAACTCTCTTCATGAAAACCTTTCATCTGGATGAATGGCAAAGGGAGAAAACACAGAACACGATTCTGGGTATTTTAATGACACCACTTACTGCATGAACACAATTGCCAGTGTCACGTGGTTGGAAACGGTTGCTCATCCACTTGAGAGTCGTATGGGGATTAAGAGACCAGGAATAAACATGAAATGAGACGCCATGGTTTGAGAGATCTGGAAACGATTGTTGAAACTCAACTTCTTCCACATGAACAAAACCTTTCGATATCTTAAGTCGAATCAGGACCTTGCTAACGGATACTTGCTTTCCAGAAGGAAAAGACAACCTGATTTCCAAAACACTAAGGGGGAGACACGTGGTCATGTTCCTTAATCTTAGATATAATCGGAAAACTACAAAGGTCTAAAAGGGTGCGTGTGTTAGGGTATGAGGAACGGGGAGGAAGGAGGGGAGGTTTAGACCCTCTGGTATCTTAACGAACATAAGCTTGCACTTTTCCAGGAACTGTATGCATCCGCGTTCCACGTAGTCTGATCACACGACGAAGTACTCTCCAACCCCACCATGTTACAGAGCAGGCACCCACTGTACTCGTGGGTTCTGCAGATTAGGGATTCAGACAGGGCACAGGAGGGATGACGGATCCTGCTCCAGGTGTGCAGGGTGTCCAACGGGAGACTTTGAGGCTAGGAGGCAGGATGAGCAAATTTTTCTGTAGCGAGCCAGCTACTATTTTCAGCTCTGGGAGCCATAAATACTGTCTCCGTCAGGACTCCTTCAGTCCCGCTCATGTAGAGTAGGAACAGCAGTTAGCAATGCATAAATGAATGCACGTGGATGTGGCCCAATAAAGATTATGTATACAAACAGGCAGCTGTTGGATTTGGCTCCTGGGACCCCTGAAGGCTCCCTGGCTTGCATGTCAGGATGTTGACAAGAGCTGCCAATTGGGGGTCTCAGTTCTTCTGCATGTGGATCACTGCATGCACTTTCCTCCATTTGGGTGATTTGTGTTTCCGCTCAGCATAGGGGCTGAGGTCCAAGAACAGAAGTCCTGAGAGAAAGAGAGGGAGAGGGAGGGGTGGGGGGGAGAAGGACAGGCGGGAGGAGAAAAGAGAGGGGGAAGGGCAAGCACCACATGGAAGTCACGTCTCAGACATCATGAGGCACGATTTCTACCCCACTATTTTAGTTGAGGCAGTCACCAAGTCCAACCCAGTTTCGAGGAGGAGGGAAATAACAGACCCTCCTCCGGATGGGGTTGACAGGTTTTGAGAAGGGCGTGTGGGACTGGAAATACTGTTCTGGCCATTTTCAGGAAATACAATCTTCCACTGTCTCATTCAACACGTCAGTAAATCTTCATGAGATACCTGCCAAGTCCTACACTGGACAGTTGGTAAATAAAAGTCGGTATGTACCTTGGAAGAGGCCGCAACAGGGTAAAAAATGTAGCTTTGCGAAGAGAGAGATCCACAAAGATAGTATTATACTATACGATATTATTGAGATATGACCCAAAAACAGAACATGAGGGGACTACAAAAAAGTGCTCCCAACATAGCCTTAGGTTGTAACATTTCCTCTGGGTCTAGGACAGGCGTCAGCAAACTACAGCCCATAGGCCAAATCTGCCCTGTTGCCCTTTGTTGTTGTTTTTCATAAAGACGTATTGGCACGCAGACCCTGTCCTTCATTGATATATTATCTATGTTGCTTTTGCACTACAGCAGCAGAGGTGGGGAGTTGCAACAGATACTGGCTTGCAAAGCTGAACATATTTACTATCTGGCCCATTACAGAGAAAGTTTGCCAACCACTAATGTAAAGAAGAGGTTTAGCAGGAGATAGAGGGGAAGGAAGGCGGGAAAAGCAGGTACAAAGGAACGTGCTGCAGGAGCCTGGACTCTGCTCACGTGGCATTTCCTGGGTTTGTTAACTCTATCAACCACAGACTGCTCGCTTTTTTACTTCTTCAGGACAATATTCAGGCCAGGGGTAATGAACATTTATCGTCTTGGGGGATACCTTACATCTCTGTGTGGAGAAGGATTCAGAGATTCATAAGAAATCAGAAAGAAATGCTTAACTATATCTGCCAGAGTTATAGAAAGAAGAAACAATTAAAATCACTAGCACACCTGCCAAATACTTGCCATCTTGGGTGCACATCTTCTAAAAGGCTAGCGCATCTCAGGCAAGAAGCAAATCACACTTCCATTCAGTCATATCCCTTGTTCCTTATTACCCCCCCTGGCAAATAATACCAGTTCTGGAATCACTACACACAGGGTTAAATTCTTCTATGTACTGTAGGATTATCTTGGGCAATCTACTGAATTTCTCTATGCCTCAATTTTTTCTTCTCTAAATGGGAGCAATAACCGCCTATCCTTTGGGTATGAAGCATTCAAGCTGTAGCATCTGGCTTTACACCCACGGAGTAAATGCAGCTATACCCCCCCGAACTCCATCACATGCTCCGTATCAACCGCACAAAGTAGCAGAACAGGAATTTCTTTCCTTCCCCTGGCAATCTGGTTATTAACTTAATGAATTTCTCCCTCACATCTTTCCTAAAACATGAGCTATCTCTCTACTAAGCTTCACCAGTTTGCAGCCTGCACCGTCCACTCGGTTATGAATGGTGGTAATACCTCTGTTCTCTGAAAACACGGAGTGTTTTAACAAGAACTACAGCACCTGCCTTCTCTCCGACCCCACCTCCTGCCACCGCCCACCTTCACCCCTTCCCTCTACTGCATCCGCCTCCCCTCGTCTCCTCAACTTACACTCGACACTCTGCTCCTTCCAATCTGCAGGGTTCACCCCCCTTGACTCCCAAACCCACCCTTCAGGCCTCAGTGGCAATAACCCTTCTTCAAAGCTGCCTTCCCTGACCTGCCTTGCCAAACTCGCTAAAAGCCCCTCTTGCCTTCCCTCATAGGACTCACAATTGTTCTTTATTTTACTGAACCAAAAGTACTTTTGTCACGTACTTATATCTGTGTTTAATTAACGCTTGGCTCTCTCACTAGACCAAGGGTTGACAAACTTCAGCCTGTAGCCAAATCTGTCCTAAAGTCTGCTTTTGAACGGCACAGGAGCTAAGACTAGTTCTGTAAGTACATACACAATACCCTCGGCTTTCCTCTTGGATTACAAAGTCTAACATATTTACTATCCAGTCCCTTACAGTAAAAAGTTTGTTGACCCTGCACTAGACCCTGTGGCTCTTTTAAATTCCTATATATCCGGCATCTGGGACAGTGCTTATCACAGAATAAAAAATAGATAAGATAGGCAGATGAGTAAATAAATAATTAAAATGCTTTCATTTTGAGCACATCCTATGTGCAGAGCGTAATTTGTTGAAGGAGTGTTGATTGTATAAAGAACTGTCTTAAACCGAAGTATTGATGACCGGTACCATCTCTGAAGGAACACACCACGTTTATTAATCGTAAAGCATAAATCTGTGAATTTGGCGGGGGCCAGGGATGATCAGCTCTATGCCTCTATTCATCTTTGCTTCCAGCTGAAATGCCTTGTCCCTCCCTCCATCCAAGTTCTGCTTATTCTTCAAGACCAACTCCAGCACTCACCCTTCCCAAAGCCTTCTAATTGGAACTATGAATAAGGTCATAGTCTGGTCAGATCCTTTAAGACCACGGTCCTCAAAGTGGAGTCTTAGGACTACCATCATCGTTACCTGGGACATTGTCAGAAAGGCAAAATCTAGGACCTCAATCCCTGCCTGACTGAATTAGAAACTCTGGGCGGGGAGTGGGGGGGCACAGGGAAGCAGCAGGGGAGGACAGCAATCTACAATGTAACCAGCTCTCCAAGTGAATCTTTTCAGGCAATGGCTTTCAATCTTAGCTGCATGATGTAATCAGCTTGAGCATTTTTTTAAAGTATCTATGCCCAAGTCCCATCCCACAAAAGAATCTGATTTAATAGGATCAGGTAGGGCCGAGGTATAGTTATTACTGTGTAGGTAGATAGATAGATAGTTAGATAGGCAGATAGGTAGGCAGACAGACAGACAGGCAGACAGGCAGATCCATCTGTCTACCCAGCCCTGGGTCATTCTAATGAGCAAGCAGATTTGAGAACTGCTCTTACATGTTCACAGTAGAGATCACTAACCAACCCTTTACTAAAGTAACTAACAGTTCAATAGTCTTCCAAGAGAATAATACTTTGTTACAGACATATTATTAAATGAAATAAAGAAACAAAAATATTGCCCAGGACATCAAATCATAAAGAAGGAAAAAAAAAGTGTTTAAGATATAAACAACAGCAAGCAAAATAAACCAACTGGAATGAGCCTTCAGTTTTGCATTATCATCCATACTTTGCAAAACAGAATTCGCCTGATTCAAATCTGTCTAAAACGTTATGCATTCACAACTCACCAGGAAGCAGAAAAAAATACTACTCAGTTTAGATAAATGGTCACTTCAATAACGTAAGGAAAAGCAATATCACATCACTAATATCTATCTGCCATTTTCATGAAAACATTTGTCCCACTTGGTATTCCTGCCACTTGTTCTAAGTCATGAAGTGTTGGTTTTATAAGCAGCTTCACTAGGATGGAAATTTTAGCTTTTGAGATTATAACATTACCTCATAAATCTCTCGGGAGACTAAGCAATATATCTTCCAGAAAAATCATTTTAATAACTCATTATGATGGACATATTGTAAAGAATACAAATCCGGCAGGAGTTCTTTGAACTTGACAAATGTCCTGCACCTCATAGATGAGATTTAATCAAATAGTAAGTTTAAGTTCATCTGGTATTTGAGGGGAGGGATGAGAAGGGAGAGCAATGGAGTATTTTCTTTCAAAGAAGTGATAACTGGCAACAATGAATTAGCTTTGGCTTACTGTAGACACAGAATAGAGTCCTCTCTGCCAACTGATAGACCCACATCATCATTTGAGGATCAACCTTCAGACTAACACTCCTGTTTAGACACGGATCGGTACAAATCGTAGAAAAATTGGGACCCAGCTGGAATGCCCTCCCGAGGGGGTAACAGAAATATGACCAATTTTCCAAGTACAGCTCCTCCACAGCACTTTGTCATCTGGCAAGAAACTGTCATTGAAAAGGTCAGTTACCTTTGTTCATGGTGTTTCTTCCTTTAAAAACACCGTTTCTGGCTCCCAGCCCCGGTGTCCCAACCGATCTCTTCTGATCAGTTGCTCTTCCCCCAAAACCTTTTCTCAACCAGCCTAGACACTGCTGCAAAAACTACCTATAGTGACTGCCCAGATCTGTGATACTTTGTTTCATTATTTTAATCTCCAATTCATCACAGACCAATATTTTTGTAATACCCAGTTAAAATTAACTACTAGAAAAATTATATTAAAAAAGGCATATAAAGTGCATGTTCACTTTTTTAAAATTACTTCAACAGACATAAAATTACTCTGTTCGATAGCTGCAAAAGTTTCTTCGTGCTTATTCTCAATATCTGTGCTTATCTCTGTGCAGACTAGTCAAACTCAGTTTGTGGACCAGGACCAATTCGTCAAATGCATCTTGAGTGGCTCTATTCTAGATAACACAGATCATTTCTTCTACTCTTCTCTACAACAAACATTTTGGCAACTTCCTACGCAGTTATTAAATCTCCTGAATATGCCTTATAACTCTAGCTATAGGGAAACCTCTTGAAAACAAAGACCATGTCACTGAATTTTTAGTCAAAGAATGCTTTATCAGGTCTCCTCAACTTTAACAATACAAAAAAAAAAAAAAGAAAACAAAAAAAGAAAACAAAACATTTTTCTCCCTAGTGAATTTACCAGATTCATAAGTATGTAGATTCCAGGGTAAGTAAAGGGGAATGATCTACTCTCTGATTCGATAAACGTTTTCTCTAAGGCTATCCAAGGCAAGCTCTGAGAACCCAATCCCACAATGCTAATGCCTATTACATACAGTAGAGTACTGTACGTACATACGGTACAGTATAGCAATGTACATACATACAGTAATGTACATATAGTACAGTATGGTGCTGTACGTACATACGGTACAGTATGGCAATGTACATATAGTACAGTATGGTGCTGTACGTACATACGGTACAGTATGGCAATGTACATATAGTACAGTATGGTGCTGTACGTACATACGGTACAGTATGGCAATGTACATATAGTACAGTATGGTGCTGTACGTACATACGGTACAGTATGGCAATGTACATATAGTACAGTATGGTGCTGTACGTACATACGGTACAGTATGGCAATGTACATATAGTACAGTATGGTGCTGTACGTACATACGGTACAGTATGGCAATGTACATATAGTACAGTATGGTGCTGTACGTACATACGGTACAGTATGGCAATGTACATATAGTACAGTATGGTGCTGTACGTACATACGGTACAGTATGGCAATGTACATATAGTACAGTATGGTGCTGTACGTACATACGGTACAGTATGGCAATGTACATATAGTACAGTATGGTGCTGTACGTACATACGGTACAGTATGGCAATGTACATATAGTACAGTATGGTGCTGTACGTACATACGGTACAGTATAGCAATGTACATATAGTACAGTATGGTGCTGTACGTACATACGGTACATATACCACAGTACAACTATCCTTAGCAAAACGCCATCTTTCTGAGCAGTTACCATTCAGAAAGTACTAGCTACTAGGAGCATACAAAGATGATGAAATGTACACTCTATGTTCAAGGCGGTCTTAAGAGAACCCGAACCATAGGATAAGTGTGTGTATATATATATATACACACACACACACACACACACACATGTATATGTACATCTATGTGTGTGTGTGTGTGTGTATGTATGTATAAAGAAAGACAGAGATATAGAGAAAAAGAGAGACATTGAGATTTATTTTGAGGAGTTGGCTCATGTGATTGTGGAGGCTAAGTCCAAAATCTGCAGAGTGGGCGGGCAGTCTGAAGACCCAGGGAAGACCTAATGTTGCAGTTCAAGTCTGCAAGCTGTTTACTAGAACCCCCCTTTGCCCAGGGAAGGTCAGAGTTTTGTTCTATTCAGGTTCTCCACTGACTAGACGAGGCCCACACAGATTGGGGAGGGCAATATGTCTTACTCCAAATCCACTTATTTACATGTTATTCTCATCCGAAAACACCCTCACAGAAACTTCCAGAATACTTGACCAAATATCTGAGCACTATGGTCCAACCAAGTTGACACATAAAGTTAACCATCACAATATCCTAAGTAGAGCCATGAGTCATGTACACGGAAGACAGTAGAGCAGGGGAGAAGGTGTTAAGGGCCAATGAACAGAACAAATTCTTTAAGACTTCCTCCCATTGCTTTTAGGATACGGAGCAAATTCTTAACAGGACCTTTAAAGCCTTGCATCATCTGGGGCCCAGTTCCCTGTCAAGTCATGTCTACGGCTACTCTATCCCTTGCTTTCGGAGCTCAAGCTACTGCCTTTGTTTTGACGCCTCAATCACTCCATGTCCTCTCCATACGTGGGGCTTAAATCCTTCCTCCCCACCTCCCCACATCATTTTACCTCTCACCTCCTACTCATCCTACACTCTCAGCTCAAACTTTATTTTCTCAAAGAATCTTCTGTGACCCTGAGCCCAAGGCTACAGTCTAAGTCAGGCTAGTTTATTTTACCTTTTCATTAACTGTGGTCTTCTTCTTCTTTGCACTGACACTGACTTATAATTATAGATTTATTACTGTAATTAGTTGATGACTTCCTGCTTCCCTTCACTAGATCAAAAGCTGCATGAGAACGAGTGGTAGGTAGGACTCTCCTACCACTGTAGCCCGAGTGCCCAACTCACCATTCTGTCCCCAGAAAAGCAGGCGCCCAGTAAATATATGTTGGTTGAACAGATGAATGAATAAACTCCAGAAACAAAAGGCAAAATGTTTCATAGGCTTTCATGACTATTCAGAATGAAAAAAAAAAGGAAGAAGAAAGCAAGAAGAGTTACTAGAAAAACATGGAGCGAAGTTCCTCAAAAAATTTAAAATAGAACTACCATATCATCCCGCAGTCCCACTTCTGGGTAGATATCCAAAGGAATTGAAAATAGGATATCAGAAAGCTATCTGAACCCCCATGTTTACTGCAGCATCATTCACAAGAGCTAGGAGATGAAAACGACCTAAGCGTTCATCAAAGGATGAATAAAGTATGATGTGTGTATATACATTACATATACATTACATGTATGTACATATATTATATATACACATTACATACATGTTATATGTACATATATATTATGACAACATGGGTGGATCTTGAGGGCACTAAGCTAACTGAAGTAAGTCTAACAGAGAAAGACAAATACTATACGACCTCACTAATAAGGGAATCTAAATAACCAAACTCATAGAAATAGAGACTAGAATGGTGGTTTCCAGGGGCTGAGGAGGAAGAAAATTGAGACGATGTTGGTCCGAGGACACAAACTTGCAACTAGAAAATGAATAAGATCTGGGAATCTAATGCACCACACAGTGATTATAGTCAACAATACTGTATAGACCATAATATTTCAAAGTTGACAAGAGATTAGGTCTCAGACGTTCTTGCTACAGAAAAGAAATGAGAATTATGTGACAAGACAGAGGTACCTGATGCTAAGGTGGCAATCATATCACAGCATATAATCAAATCAACACATTGTACACCTTAAACAATGTTATGTGTCAATTATACCTCAATAAAAATAAGCAAATAAATATCAAAACTATTGAAGTAGGGTTACTTTCTCATTTATCAGTAATATTCTATCACCAAAAGAAGGCAAAGAGGAGTTCCAAAGATCAACTATGTTCCTACATTATGGCAGAATAAGACTCCTAGAATGACTTCCTTCCCGTCTCTTCCATTTTCCTCACACCAATATGAGGTCATAAAGTCCTTCAAAATCACCAGGCTTTGGTTTATTTATACTTTTGAATACCTTTTTGGCATTTTGTTACCTTTTTAAAAAATATGAATGCTCACTGATTTTTGAGATTAAAGATATAAATCTGAAAGGTAACCGTGTAATAACACATCAACCAGATAAAACACACAACACAATTAAGTAATATTAATAGCACACTAAAAATATCAGCTATTGCACATGTATGTCAAAGGATGACAAGGATAATAAAGGTCAAAAGCATTGTTCGGTAAGAGCATACTGAGAAGCACAGGAGATGAGGTACCTTTAAATAAACTGCTTTCAGAATAAGGACGTGTTGTTGCAAATTACAACATCAAGGATGCAGTAAAAGGAACTGAATGCTCTAAAGGTTTGTAAATTAGAGCAAAAATGAGAACTTTAAGTATCGTTCATTATCCTGGCTTAGCGGAGGAGATTTGGAAAGTCAATCATAATTACCAAGCTAAGTTGCAGAAAAACACCAGCAGAATCAGTCTCCACAAAGAAGTTACTGCTGATGGGAAAAAAAATATCCATCAAAGGCACCCAGAAAGTTTTCTGTGTTTTCGTTTTCTTTAAGTCTAGATGGCAGATAATTTTATCTTCTTTTGGAGACTTTTCTGCATTCTCATTTTTCTAAATTTGAAAAAATGTGCAAAAACAACCAAGAAGCAGTTTAAGTACAAAAAAGATACAATATATTTAAAGTTGTGAAAAGTTTTTCAGTCAATACTTTTTGAGATAAACAGCGAACGCTTTCTATTCACTTGCATTTCTTCATTTGCTTACTTCACGTGTAGTTTCTGAGATCGACCACTTCTGGGACATTGGCCGAGGTCCTATGAATACAAAGATGTCACCAGTCTCCTCCTGTTACTTTCCCTCCAGGGCAGGAGACCTGGACACTGACAAGAGTCCAGGGAATAAGCCTTGCTAGTTCATCCTCACGCCACTGATCATAAATTTAATCAGCTACAATCTCTATTAAACATACACTATGCATTTTATTCAGTAAATTTTTTTTTTTTTTACTGAGAGCCAACCCCCCGTGTCGAGTACCATGGACATATCAAGGATAGAGACAGCCCTTGCTTACAAGGAAATCACCAGCACAGCCTACAGATCAAATGTAGAAACCTATAACGTTTTTCAAACTTGCGTCTATTCCTTGGAGCGATATTTTTGTGACTCTGTTGAATATTTGTTTCTTGATGACCTGAGTAAACTAGTCCAGTTCCTGAATGAGCAGTATATCAGTTAGGACTTCATTTGCCTGAATGCAGCAAAAAGCCCAAATACTGTGGTTTACCCATTTGGGGTTTATTTTTCTCACCAAATAATAATAATAATAATTAGGAAGTAGTTAGTTCAGAATGCTGTAAGAGACTCAGGTTCCCTCTGCCTTTCCATCTTTCCATGAACTTGTTACCTTCCATAGTGGGATTTCTACAAGAGAAGGTGGTATCCAGCAATATGTTTGACTAACAAAGGTAAAAATAGGAGTCATATCCTAGTTAATATCTACCTGAGAGCAGGTCTGAGTATAAGAAAGTGCTAGCCAGCAAGATGTGTTCTTTCTGGGAGGCCCACAGTGAGCCTGCAGTGACCCCACAGGGAGTGAGCCGGAGAATACAAGCTCCTTATTTCACTCTCTGTCAGCACTTAGATCTCCCACTGGTATTCCCCATCAGCTGAACCCAGTTGGAAACCAGAGGACAAGAGGACAGGTCAGCTTCCTGGGCCACAGTGCAAAATGGAGAAGTGAAGAAAATGGAATTGGAGAGACAAACAAAAGATCTCCAGCACAAACCCTACAAGACAGGCATTCTCGTTGTTCCTTTTTTACAAATGTAGAAACACAGGCTCAAAGATGTTAGCTCACTCCACTGAAGAGCAAATATGAAACCAGTTTTGACTCCAGAGCCCCAGCACTCATCTATCAAACTACACCGTTAATCAAGATGGACTTGAATGGCCAAATGCAGTAATAGGATAGAATCTCTATCCCTAGTCTTTGATGTGTAAGAGATGCGATATATGGATGGTCTAGCTTTGTATAGTTTATCCCAGAATTAAGACTGCATTGGGAAATTACCCCCAGATTACCTAAGCTGTAGATCAGTGATACCCAAAGTCTGGTACCCACACCTGCAGCATCAACGTGGCACACTTCTGTTCTGTTACATGCAATATACTCACTGCCAACTCCCAATCTACTGACTCAGAAGCTCTGGGACGAGGCCCAGCATTCATATTTAACATTCCCTGCAAGCGATTGTGACATATGCTCAAGTTTGACAACCCCTGCAATAGATGCTCTACCTTTGATATCGAAGAAAAAGTCTAAACCCTTGAGAGTCACGTCTCTCAACCTCCTTAGCATCGGCAGCCATACCCAGGAAGACCCCTCAGCCTACCATATGACAGCGTGCTCCATCCACCTGTGAAAGGAGAAGTCACCAGACTTTGAATCCAGACAAGCAGGTGACACATGCTACCGTGGTGCTGGCTGATGCCCTATTTTGCAGTTAACCTCAAGTGGCCTCATTCACGAGAGAACTGGTCATAGATGCTGAAGAGAGGAAAAAGGGGAGTGAGCCATAAACACCCCTAATCCTCTTCCCTACAAGCTTTGTGTTCTGTCATAGCTCTGGAGCAACTGTTCCCTGCTCCCAGAGGCTAAACCAGGACACGCCACTTTGCACACAAACACGATCATTCTGAGTGGAGCTTCCATTTTTAGGTTCCCAGTAATTGACAGACTCCTGTGGATTAAATAATCACTTCAAAACTGTGCTTTTTCTACCATTTGCCACGAATGAGAAATGCTTCTAACACTTCAGAGTACGCGAGAACCGTCTCAGGTGCTTCTTAAAACGCAGACCCCCCAGGCCTCACTTCCCGGACTGATTTCATATGCCAGTGTAGGGCTGGGGGAATCTGCATATTTACTAAGTTCCCTTGGTGCTTCTCGAGCATCTGTTCCAGAGACCACACTGAATGATAACACTAAGTGGTCAAAGATGCAGGCTCAGGAGCTGGACAAGCCTGGGTCCAAGTTCTAGCTCCACCTCTAGGGCATCCATTACCTTGGGTAAGTTATTCACCTCTTCGTACCTCTGATTCCTACTTTGTAATCCTGGGATAAACTAAAGTGCCTATATCACAGACTTGGGATTTTTTTGGTAGCTCTTTAATAATTTTAACTCGTTTTCTTGAAATGTTATTAGACCAAAAAACTCTTCTGCCTTCTTCCAGTGGACCAATACGTACTAACAACTCCCTCCCTACGAAAAACCCAGTGTCCTTTCTTTTCCCTATTCCTTCATCAGACAATGTCTTCTATTCGTATATTTAACGGTGCATCACGATGACTAAGTGGACAGTCACTATGTAAATCTCGCACGTTACTAAGGAAACTAGTGCCTTAGAAATCTGCTGCTAGCACATGTGACTCTCTTTGACACTTCCTTTCCTCATTTTCAAAAAGAGAAATCTTCCTTACCTGTGTCAGCTGATTTCTAGAGCATTTTCCCAAATAATCAGGCCCAACAAATTTCCTTTAGAAGAAAACAGTGAACTACCCAACGAGCCCTTGTGTCATCGTTGTCACGTGATGGTCTACACAGATCTCGCTGTCAGTGGGCCATGACGTGGACACAGCCAAAGAGACAAGCTTATCAGGCTTATTTTAACACTGTCACTTCCTTTAACAAGGAAAAAGGAAGGGTTAGGACTAGCTATTACATATTCCACCCAAGTGTCTGCCCGTCCCCTTGATGGGACACCAACAGCAGCTTCAGTGTATGGAGAGCAGTGTTAAGGGTTGGGGGGGAGGTACCGCACTGAAGTTTCTTCCTGATGAAACCATATACATGGAACAGGTTCTGAAACTGGAACACTTAGTTGCTCTAGAACTTGTTCTCTCCGAAGAATCCTTCACTCCCTTTGGACTTCTCTTATTCCACTTCCACATTTTATTTATCTGCACTTGGGTCTCTATCTGGATTATAAGAAGCATGAATGCAAGAAGCATATTAACAACCTTACTATTAGCCATAGTGCTTAGACTCTTGCTGTGAGCATAACATGCCTGTAAATAAGTTGAGCCATGTGACATATCTGATATTCGACAATTTTTGACCTTTCAAAGTAGCAATTTCATATGGTTCAACCTAATACACTCTATCTCCTCTGCCCGGAAGCCTCTTTCTCCATGCCTCTTTGCCAATAATGTCCACTCTTGCTTCAAAACCTAGTTTAATTCATCATTTCCAAGACCAGTCTCCCCTAACAAGGTCAACTCCCTCTAGGATAGGCTCGTGTGATCCCAGCCATTGTTTCTCCACAGCTCCAACCTTACTTATAATTTCATATTTTTGACTAATTATTTCAATACCACCACCCCATCTCACAAGAAGATAAATTCCATGAAATCAGACTGTGCTCTTTTGCTCACCCTTGTTTCTCTAGTACAATGCCTGGTACTTAGTAGCTATCAATAAATATGTGTTGAATGAATAAATGGGTTCCTTTAATGCACACGCATCTGGTATGACCAGGATATTTCCGTGATACGGCAGAGCAAAAGCTATTCAACTCTCCAGCTTTTCCCCATAATTAAGTAGCTAATTAAAGGTACGAGTCCCATAAAAGTTGAGACAGACTCAGTGGCTCAATAATGATCTGTGTGATTTTTGTTGACCTCATATTTGCTTGCTACCTTCTTTCAGCTTCCTTCCTGCTTTAGCGTCCACTAGTAGGTTCTGTCCCCATTTTAGGCACTGAGGTAAATTCCCTTCTGAGCTAGGGCAGATTTAAGTTCTTAACCTCAAAACCTTTGAACATTAATGAATCTGGTCGTTGAGCCTCTGATTCACCCATGGGTCTGATAAATTACCATAGGCCTTTTAGTTCAATCCTGCCAGCTGTTTTGGTCTTAGAGTCTAGATCTCTGTTATTCTGGCCCCGTAGCTCCAAAACCTTTCCTTTGTCCTTATCTGCATGCAAGGCATTGCTGAGTGCCTGCTTACCATCCTAATCCCAGTTTTGCCACCAGAATGTCCCACCAGAACCCCCTGTCCAGGGGTAAGAATAAGATAGCATATGGATTCATCACACATATTTAGGAGCATTTCAAGGAAGAAAAAGAGAGAAAGTCACAAATATAGAATGGTAATTCTTAGCACAGTTCACTGAATTCAGAGAGAATGTGCTCTAAAGCCTGACTTGTAGTTCTTCAGACTTTCAGATAATAATATACTTAGGTCATTAAGTTGTTGGTAAGATTACATAAGAAAACCTCTGCATCTAGCACAATGCCTGGCAATATAAGAAACGTAGACTAAATTGTAACTATAATTATTCTTCATTAACAAAAAGAGACTGTACCTATTTAAGTTATACGTTTTTCCCCAATACCAGAATAAAAAGAAAATTGCTTTCACTCCAAAGTCTTTACTTTATTGCATCTTTCTTGGCATGCTGTATCCTGTAAGTGACTGGACTGGGTCCATTAAAAACAAGTGGTCATTAAAGACGCTGGTAGCTGAAATTCGTACTGTTCACTAAAGTCAAATAACTATTTTTGCTTCTAATTGCTTTTCTGTATTTCTCCTTTTTTGCGTTACACGGGCCTCTCACTGTTGTGGCCTCTCCCGTTGCGGAGCACAGGCTCCGGACGCGCAGGCTCAGCGGCCATGGCTCACGGGCCCAGCCGCTCCGCGGCATGTAGGATCTTCCCGGATCGGGACACGAACTCGTGTCTCCTGCATCGGCAGACGGACTCTCGACCACTGCGCCACCAGGGAAGCCCTGTATTTTTCTTTTAATCGCATCCTAATTCCCAGATCTGAGCAAGCCTGGAGACCGAGGCTTCTGGCGAGCACCATCGCCATTAGCAAACGCGTTCCCACTCTCTGGGGATCTCCAAATTTCATTTCTGCAGTTTGGGGCCCATTTGTAGGTGCTTCTTTCTAAGCAGTCACCAAAACTAATCTTTGACATAAAACTGGTCCATTTCATATGAGAACTACTGTCTGATCTATTAGCTTTGGCACCATTAACTCTAAACCATGCAACCATGCTCCTTAAGCATCTATCCAGACACCAATGCTATTGATCATGCACCCTTTCTGCAAGCAGGGGGCTCATACCATCTTTACCATTTTTTATTTCGAGTTTCTTTCATTTGTTTTTTTCTGTATAATATACACAATACTGCATTTTGCATCATATAAAAATCATTTATGGGAGGATTTCTAGGTTTAAAGTGGTTTAGTTTCCTGTTAATTTCTCTGTATTTTTTTATGCCTTCCTCTTTTTTTCTATGTGGGTGGGGTTTTCCTTTTAATTATTTGTTTAGTTTTTAAGTAGCTCATTCAATAAGGCTTAATATCAAAGTGCTTGCAATGAAAACTCTCCCTCCCACCCTAAGTAGTCACTGTTGTTCACGTCTTATTTACTATCCAGAGATTTTTATTCACATACCGGCCAACACAGCCAAGTTTTTCTTCTTTTTATACAAACAGTAGCATACTATACCTGCTGTTCTATACTTCACTTCTCATTCATTTAAATTTATTTATTTATTTTATTTTATTTATTTTTTTTGTGTGGTACGCAGGCCTCTCACTGTTGTGGCCTCTCCCGTTGCGGAGCACAGGTTCCAGACGCACAGGCTCAGCGGCCATGGTGCGGCATGTGGGATCTTCCTGGACCGGGGCACGAACCCGTGTCCTCTGCATCGGCAGGCGGACACCCAACCACTGCGCCACCAGGGAAGCCCTAAATTTATTTTTAATATTTTGTCACGTGAATGCACATTGAGCTTCCTTATGCTTTTTTACAACTGGATATTCTCCCATGGTAGGGATATACTATAACTTATTTAGTCAATGTACTACGATGGACATTTAAGCTAAGTCTAATCTTTATTACAGTGATGCAAATCATTTAACATAGATCATTTCAGTTCTATTTGAGTATAATCATAGGACAAATGTCTTGAAGTAGACTTGCTGGGTCAGAGAATATATATACACATTATAAATTTTCACATATACCACAGCCCTCTATAGGGTTAAACCATGTACACTCTAAACAATAATGTGTCAGAAACTCACCAACAAAATATATAAAGTTTCTAGAATTTTGCGATTTGATAGGTGAGGAATTATATCTCACTGTGGATTCATTTACATTTTTCTATGAGTGAGGTTTAGCATCTTTTCAAATGTTTAAGAGTAATTTTTATTTTCTTATCTCAGACTTGTATATTTATAAACTTTGGCTCTTTTTATTTTATTTTATTTTGAATTTTATTTTATTTTTTTATACAGCAGGTTCTTATTAGTTATCCATTATATACATATTAGTGTATAAAATGTACATATCTCAATCCCAAACTCCCAATTCCTCACAACACCCCTCCCCCGCCACTCTCCCCACTTTGTGTCCATACGTTTGTTCTCTACATCTGTATCTCTATTTCTGCCCTGCAAAGCAGTTCACCTGTACCATTTTTCTAGGTTTCACATATATGCATCAATATACGATATTTGTTTTTCTCTTTTTGACTTACTTCACTCTGTATGATAGTCCCTAGACCCATCCATGTCTCTACAAATGACCCAAATTCGTTCCTTTTTAGAGCTGAGTAATATTCCATTGTATATGGGTACCACATCTTCTTCATCCATTTGTCTGTCGATGGGCATTTAGGTTGCTTCCATGACCTGGCTATTGTAAATAGTGCTGCAATGAACATTGGGGTGCATGTGTCTTTTTGAATTATGGTTTTCTCTGGGTATATGCCCAGTAGTGGGATTGCTGGGTCATATGGTAGTTCTATTTTTAGTTTTTTAAGGAACCTCCATACTGTTCTCCATAGTGGCTGTATCAATTGACATTCCCAACAACAGTGCAAGAGGGTTCCCTTTTCTCCACACCCTCTCCAGCATTTGTTGTTTGTAGATTTTCTGATGATGCCCATTCTAACTGGTGTGAGGTGATACCTCATTGTAGTTTTGATTTGCATTTCTCTAATAATTAGTGATGCTGAGCAGCTTTTCATGTGCCTCTTGGCCATTAGTATGTCTTCTTTGGAGAAGTATCTATTTAGGTCTTCTGCCCATTTTTTGATTGGGTTGTTATTTTCATATTGAGCTGCATGAGCTGTTTATACGTTTTGGAGATTAACCCTTTGTCCGCTGATTCATTTGCAAATATCTTCTCCCATTCTGAGGGTTGTTTTTTCATCCTGTTTGTAGTTCCTTTGCTTTGCAAAAGCTTTTGAGTTTCATTAGGTCCCATTTGTTTATTTTTGTTTTTGTTTCCATTACTCTAGGAGGTGGATCAAAAAGGATCTTGCTGTGATGTATGTCATAGAGTGTTCTTCCTATGTTTTCCTCTCAGAGTTTTATAGTGTCTGGTCTTACATTTAGGTCTCTAATCCATTTGCAGTTTATTTTTGTGTATGGTGTTAGGGAGTGTTCTAACTTCATTCTTTTACATGTAGCTGTCCAGTTTTCCCAGCACCACTTATTGAAGAGACTGTCTTTTCTCCATTGTATGTTCTTGCCTCCTTTGTCATAGATTAGTTGACCATAGGTGCGTGGGTTTATCTCTGGGCTTTCTATCCTGTTCCATTGATCTATATTTCTGTTTTGGTGCCAGTACTATATTGTCTTGATTACTGTAGCTTTGTAGTATAGTCTGAAGTCAGGGACTTTGATTCCTCCAGCTCCGTTTTTTCCCCTCAAGACTGCTTTGGCTATTCGGGGTCTTTTGTGTCTCCACATAAATTTTAAGGTTTTTTGTTCTAGTTCTGTAAAAAATGAGTAAACTTTGGCTCTTTTTAATTGAATTGTCTTTTCATTATAAATTTTTGAACTTCCTTTATATATTGGTAATACTAGCCCTTTGTCTACAACATGTGTTGAAAATACTCTATGCTTATCATCTTTTTATTTTGGTTATTATCTTTTAGAAAGAAAAAGGAGAAACTTAAGTTCATTTAATTTTTATTTTTATATAGCTAATTTTATCATTCTTTTATTGTATGGCTTCTGGATTTTGAGTTCATGTTAGGAAAGCCATCTCATCCTGAGGTTTAAAAACATTCTCCCATGTTTTTGTCTAGCAATTTTATAAAATTTTTTTCTACTTAAAACCTTGATCCATTGGAATTTTTCACAGTGTATGAAGCATGGATCCAAGTTTTTTTTTTCTTCCCCTAGATGTCTGCTCAGTAGTCCTGAGATCACGTCTTAATGGTCCAGCTTTTCTGAATGATTTGAGAAGTCGCTATCCTCAAATATTAGTCCCATATTTAAATACATCTACTTCAAGACATCAAATTCTATCTCACTGATATTTCAGCTCACATGTATTATACTTTTTATTATGAAACTTTATTGTACATTCTAATATCTGGCAAAGCTATTTATCTTTTAATATAAACTTTATATCACCTTGTCCAGATCGCAAAGACAAAAACCCACCTATTGGCCTCTTACAACGGAGCATGTCTAATGTATATAATAACTGAGAGAGGGCTGAGATCTTTACCACACTGAGTCCTTCTGCTCAAGAGTACTGATTGCCTTTTAATTTGTTTATGTTTTCTACATAAAGATCTTGTCCATTTCTGGTTAATTCCTCGGTAATTTACCTTTTGTGTTACAAATGGAAGTAGAGTTTCTTTTTTAAAAAAATGTATTTTCTAACTAGTTTATTTGAATATATGAAAACTATTGATAATGTGTATACTTTCAACCCAATAACTTACTGAATTATTATTTCTAGGAGTTAATTCTGTTATATTTTCCAGGTATACAATCATATCATCTGATACTAAAGATATTTTATCTCCTCATTATACATTTTTATATCTCTAACATTGTTCTTGATCCAATTATGTTAGCTAGTACCTCTAATGTAATATAAAACACAGTATAGCACATACCTAACACCAACTTCTGCTGACTTCAGTGGGAAATAATCTTCTAGTGTTTTTTCATTTAATATCATGCTGGCTTATGGGATGGGCTGTTCCTTAAGATGATATTTTATCAACTTAAGAAATAATTCATGTAAGTTTATTATTTGTACTTATTCTGAGTGGAAGTTGAATTTTATCAAACGCTTTCTCAGCACACATGAAGAAAATCATGATTTTTCTCTTTATATCATGACTGATCTGGTCCAATATAACAAAATCTCTTAATAGTGACTATTATTTATGAATATTAATTATTTAGGCATAGGTGCTGGCATTGGGGTTAGTGATCTATAGTATATGTTTTCCCTTCTCAACAATCTGTGTCCAATTTTAATAACAGTTCTGTACTTTTTTAAAAAATGGAAAATTTTCATCGCTCTTTTCTATGCCCCAGACCAGTTTAAATAGTATTATAATTTTCTATTCCTTAACAGTTTGGTAGAACCCCAAGGTGAAACTATCCTGATGCTTTTCTTGTGCGTTATCACCTTGACATTTTTCTGTTTCTTCTACAGAAATCATTCTGCTTTTATTACACGTTTTTCCTGTGGACACTTTTGGAAAATTAGCTTCTCTATCAAAATGTCCATTTTAATTGTGGTCAATTGCCACACACACACATACACAAAACAACTTGTAGGAAAATGGATGTTTTGTACGATTCTTTATGGAGCCTCATTCCCATTGGTTTTCAGAACCATGCTGCGGCCAGATGGCTCTGCTGCCACCTACTTTACCCCTGTTTCTACACTGAATGCTGCAAACAGAAACATCACTTTTTGCCTTTCACATTGTGTTCTTGACCTTCAGGAACTGTTGACAGTGTCTGGGCTCTGCCAAGACTGGGCTCTTCCTCTTGTGCTTTTCTCTGGTTCTTTGGCGTGGTCTCTGCAGGAACTCAGTTTTTTGGGTTTTTTTTAAGCCTTTTCAAATATTTTGGATCATTTCCAGATTTGATTTTAAAAACTGGAGTTTGTTTCACATTTTTCTTGATGTTTTGGGACGGTTTGCAGAATGAGAAGGGGAAATGCTCAGTTAAGGAGCCTTTTTCCTATCAGATGTCCACCTTTTTGTCATTCTTTCTAAGCATTTCTGTAGTGTTGAAATTATTTGGGGTTAAACTTGAAAAGAATCAGAATTTTGTTTTAGAAAAACTGTAAATATCTAGAAAAGAGACTCAAACCATGAGAGAAACTCCATGTTGAAACACAAAAGGTCTAGTAAAATGCCTCTTACCCTCCTCAAGTCCTGAATCTCTGTATTTACATAGAATGGGTGCCATAGATTTAAAGTGAACATCAAGAATATAAGAAAAGGGAGAGACGCACGGTCTTATTATACAATTATAAGAAACTTATAGGCTGGTTGATTGAGTACAATTCTCAAATCTTAACAATATTATTTTATCCTTTTTCATGCACTGCCCACACCCTCTGCCCAACACCCAAGAAAAAGGAAACTGTTGCCTCCGTAACGTAACAGTGATTACTTGCCTAGACTCAGCAAACGATCATCTCCTCTCACCATTTCCTAGGCGAAGGTCTCAAATAACAGACAATCCGAAATCCAGTCTCTGGTCACGCAATATGAACTGTGCTTGCAGAAATAAAATAGGGACTGCTCAGAACTCCGAAAAGGAGGAGCTGATAATGCATTTTATAGGGTTGGCAGCAAGATACAAAAGTTTTCTAACCCAAAATAGAGGTCAGAAGCAACTTGGGGGGAACATATGCATTAAGCAGGTTTTCACAAAGGCCTCTCAATCTCTGTCCACACCATCCATTTCCTACATGGCACAAACTTGCAGATTAATGGACCATACTTTCATGGTTCCTCTCACTCTCTTACGGGGACAGACAGAGGCTCAATACTACACAAGAAATCAAGAGGTACAGGACGCCCTGGGCCTTGACAGCTATTTTGAAAAGCTATAAAAATGGGTCAGTTGTTCTCCTACAGGTCACTAGGTACCTGTTTCAAAGAGGCATTCAACCTATCACTCAATACTGGGGTAAGAACCTGGCAGACAGAAATCAAATGTCAAGGCTGACATGTTTTGTGGTTGCTGTCATTTTAACCCAATAAAGTAAAAATGCCAAGGCACAAAACAGGGAAGTTGGAAGTAAACATTAAGAATTTTTTTTCTTTACAGAAGAGTTCACTACAGGGATTCTTCTAAAGATTCTACTCTTCTAATACTACTTTTGGGGAATAATCTAAAATTTTCAGAACCTCTCTCTAACATACATGTGAAATTCTAATAGCAATACCTACTGCCAATCGTTGGAGGAAACAATTTTTTTTATGTGTTGGGGTCCAATTTGATTTCAAAACCACTGTAATCAATTCTAAACTCTATATACTTTTCATCTTTACTGAAAACCTTTTCCTCTACTCTCTCTCTTAGTGGTGACAACATATTCCCAATTTTTGAGGCTGAAAACTACAATCATATTTATTTTCCCAGTTTTCCCAATTAGCTGTCAAGTCCTGATTATTCTTCCTTCACACGACCAGTCTATCCCAGGTGCCATAAACCATGTAAAGTTTTATTAGCATTCTCTTTTCTAGACCCCTCCTAACTATTTTTCAGGATTCCAGCCTGGCGAACGTAATGCCTATTTCACTTTCTTGTTCAGACCTCTTCAGTGTTTCCTATTTTCTATTGGCCAAAGCCTCAATGCTAAGTCTTGACCTTCAAAGCTCCCCATGATTCACCCCACTTCTATTTCTAGCATCCTTTACCACTTTCTCTTACCTCTGCAATTGTAACCAGTTTCAGATACTACATGGCTCTGTCTAGGCTTCCCCACTAGACAGAATTTTATAAAACTTATAGCAAGGGTTGTTTCTCCATGAAGCTTGCAAATGCTTCTTACATATTTACCTGGGCATAGGGCAATTATAAGAAAGAACACGGGAAAGGAAAGGCGCCAAAACTTGCATTTAAATATTTCCTATATTGCAAGTACTGAGAACAAATACGGGTTTATCTGTACATTTAGATTTCTGCACACGTGCACAAAAACTGGATACAACAATTTTACAATAAAAAGATACCCTTTTTAAAATTACTTTTTGTTTTCAAAAAACTATTTCCATTAATAAGTGAGAAAACATGGCCCAAAGAGGGTAAGTAACTTCCCAACATTGGATCACAGGGCAAGACAGATTTGAGTCTATGCCTACCTATCTGGTGCTAAATGTTGTTTAATTTTACACCTCATCTGGTTAGCCTATCGATGGGAGGTTTCTCTCCTCCTGTTCACTTGAGGTGACCGAGCTTGTGTTCACGTTACCTATTTACTAAACAACCAAACAGTTATGACAGATCTTTAACACGAGGAGAGTTAAATAACTTGCCAAGCATTAGCTGATGAAATTCAAGTTCTCTGATTTTCAGCTGACTCTCTGTCCCCAGGTGGATGCTACCTTCAAGTTTTGTGAATCCAGTGAAAAATCAATCACAACACCTGTAATGTTTTGTCACATTAGAGAGGAACAAATGATGGCAATCTGAAATCTATGAGCCCCTGGACTCTGTTAAAATCTTGGGCTGCATTTCAGAGAGAAATATACTACTGCCCAGAGAAATCCATCGAAAGATGCATTTATCCTGACTGGGTATAACACTGCTTTTACCATCACCACAAAAATTTTGTTTACTTTGGCTTCAATCATTAAGACAATTCTATTTACTACCGTCCTCCATTTGCCTATGTCGACGCCCAAGGAAAGAGCTAGGATGAGTCTTCTGTAAATGGACCGCCATGATTAATTTATACTGCACACAAAACGTAACAGTTCAAAGTGGGAGCCCTTAACTTCATTAAATGTAGCTTTTCAATTGTCCAGGGAAGAGTGGGGTTTCAAAAAATAAAAAGATGGAGCGAATGGACTGCGGCACCTGACTCGATTACCAATGCAATGCAATGTAAACCATATTAAACATTTAAGGTTTAAGTCACTCCAAGCAAGATCAAATACTTTCTGAGAATGTGAGCAATCTCCTTTATTAAGAATTCAGCCTTAAATGCAAAAAGGAAGAATCCAGTAAGATGAAAAATTACATAATCACCCAACATACAGTCATTATCGTTTATATTTCCAGTAAGTAATTTTGGAGAGGAATGGGGATAAGGTATATGAGTTAAGAGTCTGGGTCACTTGTCTCCTTGTACTGGATACAATGAGAAGAATAATTTGTCCTTTGTCAATAAGTGTAATGGGCTGTGACTTTAAATCCCCCGTGGGGAATAACTCTGTTTTATTGTTTATCTGCAATGCGAAGACTCCCTCTGAAGACTTGGTACAACACATCATTCAAGCAGATGAAAAATGCACTCTGTGTAAGCGCTACCTGCACCTTCTTTGTAAAGAATAGCTTTCACTGAAAGAAAACGGTACAAATATTTGTCCTGTTTTGAGCCCTAAGAAGCATTAGCTGTGTTAGCAAATCATCAGCTAGCCGTAGGACTTCCCTGAATGCAAACAGGAATACAGGGATAATCCGCTGGAGAAACGTCACTACCGAGCACAAAAGTTTTTTTGAGATTCTCGGTGTATTTACCCATACGGGTCAAGTGATTTTAGAATTCAAACGGGGACACACTGGTTTAGTGATTTAGCATGACTTCGGAGAGGTACCCACTGGCTAATGATCTAGAAAATGAAGGATGCTGGTGCCATCTATGATGGAGAGTAGTATGATGTAATAGAGGCTTGGTCTGAAAAGGGTTGATATAACCAATCATATCAGGAATCCAGGGGCATCTCATAGGGCAACAGAGTAAATGTTCTATTTCTATGTGCAAGTTGTGAGTTATCCCTTCAACTATGAATGAAATTGGCCTGAAGGATAATTCAGCTACACAAAAATCCAGAATCTGGGGTAAGCTATCTGATTCTTCCAGCTAGGACATTTTTACGGGAAAGAAGTTGGGGAGTGGTCTGTAATAGTGAGAGGTCATCTGCCCATAGGAGCTGCCAAATTTTAAGTCCAACGGCAGGCAACTCTGAAATAACAGGGCCTGGGGAAAAATAGAAAAACTAGAAAGTTTTGCTTAGATCTTATTATAAAACCACCTTTTCAAGTGAGAAATTTCCACATTTAATTAAAAAATAACTATAACATAATATATATATTTAACTCCTTGAAATTGATAATGAACATGATATACAGTAATACAAGTACTAAGTGTGCTCAACCAAAACACATGAATCCTAACTCATTCATTCATTCATTCAGTCATTCTTTCATTCCTTCAACCAATATTCATTGAGCACCGTCTATGTATTCAGCACTTGGATAGTAACGAATAAGATAAAAATCCCTACCCTTATGGAGTTCACATTTCATCACCTTACTCCTCCTAGATGAACCCAAATTACTCCATCTGAACTTGAATCAGTAACTGTTCCCGATTTTCAGAACTTTATTTGGTAACAATAATGGACATCTGATTGCCAAAGAATACAACATTCCCAAAATCTAAGAATATATGTTCAGAAACAGCAACTGATCACTAATCCTTCTACTGTCTTCTGAGTGCGTTCATATTTTACAAACAAAGCTAACAAAAACATTTCCTCCTCAGACCCAGAAGTCTTCTCTCCGTAAAAACTAGAACAAGTAGAGGGATCAGTAAAAATAGAACAGATGTAACAACAAAATCTCTCAAGTCAGCACAGAAAGCTTTCTCTTTTGGGCTAATAGATGATACCCTTTTTCCTAACTCATCACAATAAAAAGTCTCAGCGTGAGCTTGTAAATCTTCCCAAAGGAAGAGAGTAAAAACAGAGATAGAGAAATGGAACAAGAAATAGAAAGACAGAAACAGGAGAAGAGAGACACAGAGAGATAGACCAAGACAGACAGAGACAGAACAAACCAAAGTCATCCTATTTATAGCCATGAGGGAATCTGATCTAGTTTCAGACCAGTGGGTATCAAAGGGGGTATATCAAGACTCTTCAACTGAAAATTACAAACTACCCTACCCAAATGGACTTGAGCAAAACTGGGAACTTATCTGTTCATGTAATAAAACGTTCAGGAATATTGGTTTCAGACAGAACTGTTTTCAAATTCCCAAATGACGTAATCTAGACTCAGTTTCTCTTGTCCTTCCAGTTCAGCCATCCAGGCTGTTGGCTGAATTCTTGGAGAATATTCCCCACTGTGGTCTCAAGGCCACCACAGCAGCTCCAGCCTTCACACCCTCTTTTGTTGAAGTCCAGCTGAACAACAAGAAACTCCTGGCCAGTATTCCCAGGAAAAAAATCCCACTGTATCTTTTTTTTTTTCTTGGTCAAGCAGAAAAGTCATTTTATTATAAACAGATTCTTGCTTAAATTCGGATGGAGGACAAATAAAAGACAGACTCTACATGTACAGTGAAATAGTTCCCACGATAGTCAAAATTTCCTGACCTTAGATGGAAATATAGTTTTATACTAATTCTCTTGAAAAGATAAGAAACAAAATAAGGCACAAAGACCAAAATGACAGACTTAAACCTAACTAGATCAATAATTAAATCAAGTGCAAATGAAAAAAGTAATCTTGTTCATCTTGTTCAACTAGGACCTTTGGCAGTGATACAAAGTAGAGAAAATTTTTCATTAGAGAAATCCCACTGTATCTTCTTAACCCTGGTCGGTCAGGGTCCCCTGCAGTCAGGGAAGCATGATATGCTGCTTGGCCTACATCTAGGTCAGATGCTTCCACCCCTGCTGAGCCCCTTCCCACACTCCTGGGTTGAACATATCAGCGAGAGGGACTGTCTGTAGAAAAATCAGAACAGTTACCAAAAGAAGGGAAAAGGATGCCGAGAGGCAAAAAAATAAAAAATCAAGTGTTCCAGCGACAGTGTTTATCTGCATGTAAGTGAGAAAACTAAATTAGGAGTTCTTTAAACTTAGACTCCTTGAAAGATGGTAAGACAAACCCTAGAGACAATGAAGACCGAGGGATGACTGGATAGAAAACAAAAGAGAACAGATTATGACCACGGTATCAGGAATCAGATCTGCTGCTGGCACAAACTATGCCCTCCTTGTTTGACTTATAAAAAGGCAACTGCCCTGGGTGGACAAATTAAAAACAGCAACCATTCTGAGCAGACGGATTACCAACAGGCTCTCCTTTCTGTGGGCGGGTTCAGCCGGGCAGGACCAGGGCTGGTTGAAGAGTGCTGGCCTGATTGCAGCATCCCCTTGGCCAGACACCACTGTGCAGCATACAAACTGACAATCAGAATGAGTGGCCCTGTTACGAATCTTTCTCCAGGGGAAAAGGAGTTGTTACTGGATTGGGAAGAAACATGGCTTTTCACACCTTAAGGAAAGGAGGCTGTTGAAGAAATTAAAGCATTGCACTGAGACCTGATATTTCGGCATCTCGGGGCCTGCTGTTCATTTAATAAAGGTATGCACCAGATTTTGTCAAATCCAACGTACCACTGATCATAAAACTCTCTATTGTGGCCCTAAGTGAAAAAATGTTGCCAAGTGAACTGTGGCATAATACCAATTACAACATGTAACCCAGTATCAGATGTTAGAGTAGGAAAAACATGCACCTTACAACGGATAAGATACACTTTTAAAAGAAAGCTAGAAAGCAACTATCAATGAAAATAAAGTGTCTTCTAAATCAGACAGGCAATGGTTATACCAAAGTACAGGATATGATCCTGGTCTTCAAGAAAATTTACTTATTTTTTGTTTGTTTGTTTTCTATATGTGTTTTTTGAGAACTGTGACCTGGGGGGCTGCTAGGCATGGAGGTGACGTTAGGGACAAAAGGACCCTGTTTCCGGTAGCCTGCGCTGGCTAGACCCACGGGAATGCCATCCCCGAGTAACCCCTGTGGTCTTCAGGGAAGGTCTTCAAGAAACTTTAAATAATTAACCAGGACTATCTACTCAGGAGACAATGAAATGCCTAAAATTGAACGCAAACTGCAGTGTGTTTGACATTTGTGAATTCTTCCATGGGGAAATTTGGAAGAAGTTTCTCAGGAGAAATGGCTTCATCAGACCAATTCTCATCAGGACACTTTTTCTATGACCCTAAAATGTTCGTAAATCACTGCTGCCAACAGGGAAAATACGTTTTCTCAATACATAATTTAAATCCTAGGAAAACCAGGCGATTAATACTAACAACCAAAAGCGTCCAAGAGGAGGGATGAGAAACCTGCAACGACAAAAATAATATCAACGGTAATAATAATGGCTGATATTTATTTCATGATTATATGCCTATATATATAGGTTGCAGACACAATGGGTTTCTTCCAGACCCTGGAACATTCGAGCTCACTTTCTGCCTTGGGGATACTGCCCATGCTGTTCCCTTTGCTAGAATGTTCTCCCCCAACTCTACCTACATGCTTCTCCTTTTCCAAATCTCGGGCCTTCCTCACAGCACCAATTCCATGTCTAACATTGGTCTCTCCTTTTTGCTTTCTCTTGGAAATCTGTTCTTTTCCTTTATAGCATTGACTCCAGCCCAAAAGTATGTATTTGTACATTTCCCCAAAATAAAAAGCACTAGCGGGCTTCCCTGGTGGCGCAGTGGTTGAGAGTCCGCCTGCCAATGTAGGCGACACGGGCTCGTACCCCGGTCCGGGAGGATCCCACATGCTGCGGAGCGTCTGGGCCCGTGAGCCATGGCCGCTGAGCCTGCGCGTCTGGAGCCTGTGCTCCGCCACGGGAGAGGCCACAACAGTGAGAGCCCCGCGTACCGCAAAAAAAAAAAAAAAAAAAAAAAAAGCACTAGCATCTATATACACCTACTGTGTGCAGACAATATTCCAAATGCTGAGTCTGGTATCTTGTTTTAGTCTCACACTAACCCTACAAGTTTTTTTTTCGCATTTTTTATATATAGGGAAGCGGAAACATAAGGAGGTTTTGAAATTTGGTGAAGCTCACCTAGTCAGTCAGTGGAGGTGTTGGGATTTGAACCCTGGTGACCTCACTCCAAAGATATTAACAACTTGTTTAATGGTCCCCACACTAGACTAGGTTACATGAGAACAGGGACTATGCCTTGTTTCTTCATCACTGTATTCTAGGCCTCTTACACAGTACCTGGTACATGTTTGCAATAGGCCCACTAGAAACAGCTGCTGAATAAATGAGCACATATATTAGGCAGAGGTAGCAGGCACCAAAAAGTTCTGAGCATTCCCAAAGGGAAAAACTTGAAATTGATTAGCTGTATCCATTAATTTTTTCCTGTTAAATTAAAACTGTTCATTGTTCACTTTTCATGGGGGAACATCTTGTTTTAACTCACGGAACACAATTTTTTTTTTTTTTTTTTTTGCCAGTGTAGAAACACTAGACGAGATAAAAATAGAAGTCCCAGGAGTCTGTGAATCTGGTACTCTTTCCTATCAGGGGCCAGCCCTGCCCAGACCTGGGGGACGCTCCGTGTAGGTCCTTGCTGGTGTTGCATAGGGAAGGAGGTTGCAGTGCGGCTTTTAAATATTTACCCCCCAGAGCAACCAGGGCCACATAGGGCCCCACGAACCCCTACCGGATCGTCCATGGGATATCCTAAAAAGTTTTTATACCAATGAGGGCACTGGATTGAAGAGCAGAAATTGTACCATCTCTTTATTTTGGAGGAGGGGATTGTAGAATTTTTTTTAATTGAAGTATAGGTGATTTACAACGTGGTACCAGTCTCTGCTGTACGGCAAAGTGACTCCGTTTTACACATATAGACATTTTTAAAATATTCTTTTCCGTTATGGTTTATCCCAAGAGACTGGAGACAGTGTCCTGTGCTCTACAGTAGGACCTTGTTGTTTATCCATTCTAAATGTAACAGTTTGCATCTACCACCCCCAAACTCCCAGCCCATCCCTCCCCCCGCTACCGCCCCCTTGGCAACCACAGTCTGATCTCCGTCTGTGAGTCTGTTTTGTGCATAGGTTCATTTGTGCCATATTTTAGATTCCACATATAAGCGTACCATTCCTTTACACAGTGTACCATTCCTTTACACTGGTGACAAGTTCCTAACACAAACACCTGGATTCAAGCGGCCCTTTTCCACCCCTTACCCCATTCCTTGTGTCAGTAACAGCACCAGCCTGAACTTGGAGACTGACATACACCACCTTTCCATGTTAATCCATCCAAGGATTCTTCAGAGACCATCAACATGGCCAGGGACCAGCAGACTTTTTCTTCAAAAGATGAAATGAACGTTTTAGGCTTCTAGGCCATATGGTCTCTGTCACAACTATTCAAATCTGCTATTGCAGCGTGAAAGCAGCCACAGACAGCATGGAAACAAGTGGGTGTGGCTATGTTCCCATAACACTTCCTGTGTGAAAAAGGGCCTGGCTGGCCTATAAAACTGCAGTTTGCTGACCCCTAGGCACAGACCTTACTTAATTAACAACTGTCCTTCTTAAATTGTCATCTCCTTCTGGTTAAATTTCCATCTCATCTGGGATAAATTTTCAACCTGCTGCATTCTATCTTCTTCGGAAAATCCAGAAGAAAAGTGTCAATAAAAGAAACTAGGAAGATTCAAATAATGAAATATCATTTGCATGAAAAATGTAACCATTTCTATGGCTTGCTCTTTGCCTCTCAGATAAAACAGTGTATGTGCTGTTTTCTGAAGAGACTTAACTCAGAATTTTCTCCATTATTTTAAATAAAATATGGAATATTCATTGCTGCATTTCTTCCCTTGCTAAATATGTTGATGCAGAAAGAAATGAAGGGAATTACTATCAACTCTGTTAAATCAGACTCTGAGTTTACAAAAGATAAATTAACAGTCTAAATCCTCTGATTTACCGTTCTGCGGAAATTCCATTCTATGGATAATTAATGACACTGAGAGGTCATTTTAATTATGCATCATTTCCATAAACTTTTATTCTTTTTAAGAGTTTTAAGAAGCTGACGGAAATAGTCCAAGCACATAATTCTCCTTATCCACAGAAACAGCAACCTCGTGGTGTCTTTCCGATTACTGTAGGATGGTGTTAGCTGCTAAGAGAGCTTTTAGATTGACATGGAGATGACATATCTTATTTTCAAATACTTTTTTGACATTTCAAAAGGATTACCATTCTGTCTTTTCTTTTTTTAAAGCATTTCTGTACCAGGCTTTTAAAAGGGATCTAGTACAAGACACACTTTGAAGTCTGTACAGAATCCACCTTAGACATCCTATACAATACATGTCAATACCACAACCACTGGGGACCCAGAAATCCTGGGAAATACCCACTCCAGGAATCCCAGGTCTTTAGAGCAATAATAAAGGAAGCCAATTAACACCCACTGAACAGTATTCTAACAGGCACCCAGAGCTTTGTAAACATACTCTCCCGTTGCATCATCAAGGCAAGTAAGAATACAACTCAGTTTCAGGTTGCCTCAGATACAGAGCTCATCTGGGAAATGTACACTGTCATACTTCTCAGCATCCGTTTTGCCACAATTTTTTCTTTTATGTTTCATAAACTTGAAAACTGGATGGTTAAATGGCTTGATATATAATTGTGGATCTTGACTTTCTAAAGTATAAACCGGCTTTCCTCACTTTACATCTGGCCAATGCTTCCAACACTCATTTATGGTGGGATTTCCAGGTTAGCCCACAAATACTATCTTAAGACAAATGGAGCTGAAGATTTGGAGTCACGGTGTTAGGGAGAGGTAACTCGCTGTTAGAAATAACCTGTTCTGTTCCCAACCCTGTGTCAGATTTTTCCACTTCCTTCTACCTTTCGGTCCCTAAAATAAGCAAACTACCTTCTGGAAAGATCTGGGACTGACAATGGCTATTATGTATTTATGTATTATTGTGCTGACTGTGGGCCAGTCATAGTGCTGTATACCCGACCCTCCATAAATGCGGATGCAGAGCCCTTGAATTCAGGGCCCGTGGAGGCAGAGGGCCGACTGTACCACGCCAGAGGATATAAGGGACTTCAGCATCTACTTATTTTGGTATCCACGGGGGTCCTGGGACCAATCCTCTGTGGGTACCGAGGGACAATTGTACTTCGTGCAACCCTTTGAGGTGTAAATTATTAACCTTGTTTCCCAGGTTAAAAATCATAAACTCAGATGTTGTGATTTGAACAATGGCACACAACTAGATAGTGGCTGGGACAGAATTCACCCCGGGTCTGTCTAACCCTGAAGCCTATGCCCTTGACCACAATGCTATGATTCTCAATATTAACTATAGGTACAAAGATCTTTAGAAAATCTTCATCTTGCTTAACTGAAACTTTATGCCCAATGAACACCTCTCCATTGCCCCATCCCTCCAGTCCCTGGCAACCACTGTTCTACTCTCAAATTCTCCTGTTTTCTAATGACAGCTTTCAACTTGATTCTAGAAAATCTTTCCCAATTCATCTAATCCTACCCATAGCACTACTAGAAAACCCCCATCCTCACACGATCTTCTGTAAAGAAGGCTCGCTCTAGTGCCCCAGGTGGCTCAAAATCCGTTCCTCCTACTCTTCAAGGTTAAAAGGAAGCCAAACTGCAGGAGTTAGAATCACAGGTCTGTCAGTTACAAGCTGAGTAACCTGCAGCAAATTACTTAACCTCTCTGGGCTCCAGTTCCCTAACTATAAAACTGGGAGTAACTTAGGTAGAGCTCCCTGGAAGTAAACTCTGAAATAATCCTCTATGTGAAAATTTGGATTTCCTAGGAAATATTCCCAGGAAAACTAGTAGGGGAGTGGGGAAGCGGGGCAGGGATGAGAAAGGAACATGTGACATCAAGCAGAATCCCAGAGAGGGAAACCCTGGATCAGTCCCATAGCATAGCTCTGGAAATAGTGCAGGTCTAACTTGGAAGTCATCTTAATTGGAGTCAAGAGAGCTGGAGCATCTATACTCCTGCACCACTCCATCATTGGTTCAGGGCCGTGCCAAGGAGACAAATCCCCAAGCAGGCGCCTGTAGCCTGGGGGCAGGTCTATGACAGAGAAGCAAGTGCTGGTCATTGGGGGTGAAAGAGCATTGAGGCTAGTCTACATGAAAAAAACTATAGGGAGCTGCGTGGATCTGGGCAGAGTACGGATTTCATCTGCCATGGGACTAATAATAGTACCTTCTCATGGGGTTATTCTGAGGGTTTTTATTTATGAAAGGCTTATAAGAAGGTCTGGCACATAGTAGGCACTATTAAGTGTATGTTACATCAAACAAATAAAAAGGCTACAAAGGTGATGATGTTAGGAGTCCTCAAAATGGTAAAGGAAACTCCCACTAGAGCACGTCCTGAATTTAAGAGTCACGTGGTCAAGGTTATGATTTTCTCATTGTACGAAATGAATGGACTCAGGAAGGAATAAAACCCAAGGCTTACATCTCACCAAAATCATCCAGATCACCCTGGCTCAGGAACCAGAAAAGTGCTCCCTAGAATGAGAAGGAACCCTGAATCGTCTGCTGCAGGATCAGGTCCCATGGGTAGGGGGAAAAAATAAAAACCACTATAAATTCATTTAGAGACATAGTCTAGTTATTCCTGGACAGAATTAAATCTAAAAAGTATCAGTGACTGGTCCCCGTCCACTCTCAAACTCTTCAGTGAAACAGTAGGCAAGTTCAGAAAAACTGGTTTAAATTTCCGCTACTGAGGCTCTATATTAAAGACTACCTTTCTGTTCACTTTTTTTTTTTTTTTTTTTTTGGCTGCACTGCGTCTTCATTGCTGCACACGGGCTTTCTCTAGTTGCCGCGAGCGGGGGCTACTCTTCATTGCGGTGCGCGGGCTTCTCACTGCGGTAGCTTCTCTTGTTGCAGAGCACAGGCTCTAGGCATGTGGACTTCAGTAGTTGTGGCACGCAGGCTCAGTAGTTGTGGCTCGCGGGCGCTAGAGCGCAGGCTCAGCAGCTGTGGTGCACGGGCTTCGTTGCTCCACATCATGTGGGATCTTCCCAGACCAGGGCTCAAACCCATATCCCCTGCATTAGCAGGTGGATTCTTAATCACTGCGCCACCAGGGCAGTCTCTTTCTGTTCACTTCTGATGAGCACATTTCTCAAGAGAATGTTGTCTACGTCAAATCACAGGAGAGAAGATCTCTGTGATTTCCCCAAAGAGACAAGGAGGGGTTCTTAATCTTTCACCAAGTATCATGCTGAAACTAAAAAATTCCTATTACTTTTTGGATTTACATTGTGTCTCCCTAAGCTCTGGGGACCATGGGAAGGAAAAGCAGGTTAGCCAAACAGCAGTGAGAAGTGCTCCCCAAGGGACATACGACTAACCTCCCAGTTAACAGCTCTATTTCAGAGAACTGTGAGTGGTCATGCATAGAACTAATCATGGCAATTAAGGACAGACTGAACTCACAGTTGCTGCAAGTGGAAAACAGGAAGGCGTTCTCGGAAAAATCTGTGTTAATCGTCTTCATACCATGATTATGAAATTGGTCTTTTGCCCTTAGCCTGCTTACTGTCCAGTATCTAACACAACAGTGCTTATGCCCAATAAATGCAGGTGGGAGGGACACAGTAACAAACACATGCACACATATTACTTAAAAGTGGATACTGAGAGACCTCCCTGGGGGTCCAGCGGCTAAGACTCCGTGCTCCCAATGCAGGGGGGCCAGCTTCGATTCCTGGTCGGAGAACTAGATCCCGCATGCATGCCGCCACTAAGACTTTGAATGTTGCAACTAAAAACCCGGTGCAGGGCTTCCCTGGTGGCGCAGTGGTTGAGAGTCCGCCTGCCGATGCAGGGGACGCGGGTTCGTGCCCCGGTCCGGGAAGATCCCACATGCTGCGGAGCGGCTGGGCCCGTGAGCCATGGCCGCTGAGCCTGCGTGTCCGGAGCCTGTGCTCCGCAACGGGAGAGGCCACAACAGTGAGAGGCCCGCGTACCACAAAAACAAAAACAAAACCAGGTGCAGCCAAATAAATAAGTATATGTTTTGTAAGTGGATATTGATGGTTTAGGCGGACTTGAAGACACTTTCCCGTGCATTCCTATGAAGATAAATATGACGTTTTTGAAATAAGGATGAATCACAGAGAGAAAAGTAAAAGGACTCTTAGAAGTAGAGAAAAAGAACAGGAGGTGGTGATAGACAAGCAAGGAGCCATAAAAATGAGCTGTTCCCCATAAGCAACTGCTTGGTTCTCTTCCTACATACTTTTGTGTTCCAGATTCCATTTTCTCTAGCCCATATATTTCTGCTTTATCTTTTAATTTAAAAATATCTATATCACCTCCATCATGGAAAAATATATGAACCATAATAACTGGAGTCCAGGCTGAATGAATCGCAGGGAAGCCTGTTTACTATTTGGCCTCAGCAACCCATGCTGCTAGCCTCCCAGCATCCTCAGAGCTGCATATATTATCCAGTTTCTGGGTTTCCTCCCGGTTCAGAACATGTTAGGTGCTAGTTCAAAAATATCTTTATTTGCTGCTTTTAACGTATCCATTAAATACAACCCGGAAAACCCTATGATCCAGCAATCCCACTCCTGGATATATATCCGAAGGAATTGAAATCAGTATCCCAAGGAGATATCTGCATACCCACATTCGCTGCAGCATTTCTCACAATAGCCAAGATCTGGAAACAACCTACATGTCCTTCGACAGGTGACCGGATAAAGAAAATAATGTGTCGTGTGTGTGTGTGTGTGTGTGTGTGTGTGTGTGTAACTGGAATATTATTCTGCCATAAAAAAGAAGGAAATCCTGACATGTCTGATAACATGGATGAACCTGGAGAGTACTATGCTATGAAATAAGCGAGGAAGAGAAGGACAAATGCAGCATGGTACTGTATGGTATCACTTATACATGGAATCTAAGAACAAAACAAATCTGATTTTATAAAAACAGAGAATAGAATGGCGGTTGCCAGGGGCTGGGGGGAAGGGAGAGATGGGATGATGTAGGTCAAAGAGTACAAATTTTCAGTTATTAGACGAATAAGTTCTGAAGGTGTAATGTGCATCATGGCGACGATAGTTAATAAATGGTACTGATACTTGAAAGTTGCTCAGAGTAGGTCTTAAGCTTTCTCACCACACACATACATACAAAAAATTAACTATGTGAGGGGATGGATGTACTAATTATCTGAATCTTGGTAACCTTTCCACAATGTATATGTGTATGAAATCATCAAAATGTATATTTCAAACATACACGATTATTTTGTCAATTATTCCTCAATAAAGTTTAAAAACAATCTGTTCCTTCAACACCATCATCTTCTTAGAAATAACGTAGTAAGGTAAAATAGGAGATAACCAGTAAAATTTGAATTTCACATAAACAACTAATTGTTTAATGTATGTATGTTGCCAGTATTGTATGGGACTGCCCCCACTACCCTCAGACAAGAATTTTGAATTTTCCATTTCAGTTTTATGACTTTGACAATGTGGAGCTGAAAAGATGTGAAAGGAGAGACAGACCTCGGAGAAGTAGGGATGAGGGTATAAATCAGATCAGAAAGTGTTGAGGTTTCCTTGGAAGAAAAGAGGAAGAATAGAGGGATACGAGTAGGAAGAAAAAGAGTGGCAAGGACTTGGCTTTAGAAATGCTTGGTTTTTGCACTTTTGAGTCAGTGAAGTAGAGAGATTTTGGTGGGGCAGCTGTTTCCAAGTGAATGTCATTGAATGTGGCAGTGATAGGGAGAGAAGATTTTTGATATGTTTGGATGGTTGTGTTTTCCTCCCATCGATAGGTTTTGTGATAGACAGCACTAAGACTGAAGGGTTTTTCATTACTGTTAGTGGAATATGTTTCTTTGAAAGTAACATCACACAGAGAATGGACCATAAGGGCTCTACTTATATATAAGGGGTATGCACAGACACACTATGGGCAGGCAGAAAGTGAGACATGGGACTGAAAACCCTATCTTCCCCGCCCTTCAAACCACATATACCCTTGTATGCCTCCTTAAATTTGTAAGTTTTTCATGGGTTCAAGACCTCATTAAAAGAAGAAACACATACTTCTATAAGAGAAAGAAATTTCATCATTTTAAAAAACTCATTTAGGACAAAAATAGTCCAGAAAATACCCATGATAAAGAAAAGAATGTGCTATGTGAACTACACTGCTCTTTCTTACTTCCTCTATCATCACTGCTCCATCCCTGTATCATCAAGCACGTCAGATTTACAACAAACTTTCACTACACTGTGTCCTAAGTTTGATGTCACCTTAATTAAGCCGCTGATGGCTGACACAGATAGATCTTTTTAAAATGCACCACTAATAAGTGGCTCTTCTTATTCTTCCCGCCTCTCAACTACACACTATTATAATATCCCACTTATGATTTACATATGCACTCTGACATCAGCATTCAGTTCTAGCTCACAGATATGAATAAAATATACATATAATGGCAAGGGCACATCTGAGAAAGCCTGCCCTTCAAGCTGGACCTCAAGAGCACACATCTGTAAGAAATGGAGCTAAAGGAGAAGAAAAAGACATGGAATTCGCTGGGAAGTACCCCGGGGGTCTGGTATAAAGTCACTTCTCTAGTTTACCGCCTACTGCACCAGAGAATGGACCATAAAAATGATACCAGGATGAAGAGACAAGATAAAGAAAAACCAAAGCAATGCGGTCATACCGCCTTGTTCTGATAACCAAGCCTTCCAAATGACAAAATTTAACATAATTTAATGGAATAAAAGGAGAATTTGTTTTTTTCCCCTAAGGTCAATTTTACTTTTAAAAATCAGAACAAATCTAAGCAGTGTGGTATTGGCATAAAAACAGACACATAGGTCAGTGGAACAGAACAGAAATCGTGGAAATAAGCCCACAGCACATAAAGTCAATTTATGGCAAAGGAACCAAGAATATACAATGGGGAAAAGACAGTCTCTTCAATCAATGATGGGAAAACAAGACAGCCGCACGCAAAAGAATAAAACTGTACCACTGTCTTATATCATACAAAAATAACTCAAAATGGATTAAAGACTTGAATATAAAGTCCTGAAAGTATAAAAGTCCTGGAAGAAAATACGGGTGGTAAACTCCTTGACATGAGAGTTGACAAAGATTGTTTGGATTTGACACCAAAAACAAAGGCAACAAAACTAAACAAATGGGAATACATGAAACTAAAAACCTTCTGCACAGCAAAGAAAACGATCAACAAGATGAAAAAGCAACCCACAGAATAGGAGAAAATATTGGCAAATCTTATTCCAGGTAAGGGATTAATATCCAAAAATTATAAAAATATAAAGAACTCATACAACTCAATAGCAAAAGACCCAAAACCAAAAACAAACACACACACAAAAAACAATTACAAAACAGGCAGAGGATCTGAACATACTTTCTTCCAAAGAAGACATACAGATGGCCAAGGGGTACATGAAAAGATGCTCAACGTCGCCAATCATCAGGGAAATGCAAATCAAAACCACAATGAGGTATCACACATTTTAGAATGGCTATTATCAAGAAGACAGGAGATAACAAGCGTTGGTGAGGGTGCGGAGAAAAGGAGACCCTTGTGCACTGTTGGTGGAAATGTAAATTGGTGCAGTCACTATGGAAAGCAGTATGGAGGTTCCTCAAACAGTTAAAAAGAGAACTACCATATGATCCAGCAATCCCACTCCTGGGTATATATCCAGAACAATTTAAAACTTATCCACAGGAAATGAAAATATTAACTCAAAAAGATATATTCAAATCCATGTTCACTGCAACATTATTTACAATAGCCAAGACACGGAAACAACCTAAATGTCCACTGATGGATGAATGGATTAAGAAAATGTGATATATACATAGTGTACACACACACACACACAATATTATTCAGCCATAAAGAAGAAGGAAATATTGCCCTTTGAAAAATCATGGATAGAACTTGAGGTCATAATAGTAAGTGAAACAAGTCAGACAGACAGACCAAGGCAAGTACTATATGATCTCACTTATATGTGGAATCTAAAAACAACAACCAGCCCCCAAAACAAAACAAACTCAAGGAAACAGAACAGATTGATGGTTATCAGAGACGGGGTGGGAAGTGGGTGGAATGGATGAAAGAGGTTAAAATATGCAAACTTTCAGTTATAAATAAATAAGTCCTGGAGATGTCATGTATAGCATGATAGCTATAATTATTAATACTGCATTGTATATTTGAAATGTGCTTAAAGAAAATGCTACATGGAAAAACAATTTCTAACTATGTGTAGTGATGGCTATTAACTGGACTTATTCTAGTGAGCATTTCCCAATATATAGAAATATCAAATTATTGTATTTTATACCTGAAACCAAGATAATGTCATGCATCAATTATATTTCAATTAAATAAAAAAAAATCAGAAAAGATCATATATGAATTTAAAAAAATAAACTGATGCAATATTTTGGTAGGGTCTGTCAACATTAACCAGTATGTTAATCTAATTTTCAGCACATCACCTCTGGTAGAAGGGCAAGAAAAAGTGTGAGAGCTGGAGGGAGCTGGGAAAATACAAAACACACAATTAACTGGCATAATTATTTCTGAAATAATTAAGAATATGTAAACATTAACTTTGATACAAGCCAGTTTGCAAATATTTTATTAAAGTAGAAAGAATTCATGCTTTTAATGGATTTCCCATGATTTTCCTTCATTTAACAGTATTTCCAGTTCATGTTGACCTCTTACAGGTAAAGTTCAATCCCTCTGCCAGACACATTTTGCACACCAAGTGCTCAGAAGTACAGGAAATGAGAGGAATAGAGAAATGGCGAGGTGGGGGGAAGAAAAACAGAAATGAGGCCATGAGAGAGAAAACATAGTCTACAAATGAGCCAGAAATAGCCAGGAAGGGGGCAGGAGGTTAGCCACTGGGCAAAAAATGATCATTATAAACCTGACAAAAATAGGAACAGGAGGTAAGGTTTTCAGATGTAAAGGTGAAAGTGAATTATCAATAGCTGAACAGGTATTATTAAATCCTGACTATCCTCAGGAGAGCACAGTACTTCTGCCCATAAGCGCAGCGCTTGGGGGTGGCTGGAAAGCATTAACACTTAGGAGAAACTTTAGCTACAGGATGAGCTAGAGTGTTTTTCTATGTTTGATCCCTAACTCTTGGCCATTCTCTGGGTACCAGTGTCTTTTGCGTGATGGGGCATAGCTGAGGGAACAGAGCCATGGTATGTGTTCATCAGATTCCACCCACACTGTTGGCATTAATGCTGTTTCGTCATCAAGGAGAGAGCAGCATTAAAAGCCATTTGAGATGGATGATAACGGACAGTGAACCTGTGAAGCCGCCATCTGACTATGCGTACGCAAACCTGCCGCTGAAGTTCTGCTGAACAGCAGCAAGCAGTTTCCTTTAGTGGCCCTCCCTGGAATGACCACCCCTCTCCAACAAGACATCCCCCAAGTGGCAGAGACCTTCATGTTTCCTCCTCGGTGACCAAGAACTCTCCAGCTCCCTTCTTGCTCAAGATACACATTTTGGGGCTTCCCCGGTGGCGCAGTGGTTGAGAGTCCGCCTGCAGATGCAGGGGACACGGGTTCGTGCCCCGGTCCGGGAAGATCCCACATGCCGCGGAGCGGCTGGGCCCGTGAGCCACGGCCGCTGAGCCTGCGCGTCCGGAGCCTCTGCTCCGCAACGGGGGAGGCCACAACAATGAGAGGTCCGCATACCGCAAAAAAAAAAAAAAGATACACATTTAGTATTTTACTCTTACAAGAAAGTCATCAAACATGAACAAAGACAGGGACTTTTAACGGATCAAGATGCCGTTGTCTATCCAGAGTTACGTTTGCATTCTAAAATACATTCAGGACTCCTGGCAAAATTAGTTGCTGGGGGGTGTGTGTGTGTGTGTGTGGAGCATTCGCTGGCATTCCAAAAACCCGCTACATGGATGAATGAATGCCTCTCCAATCTCATTAAGAGAAGGCTTGTGTTTAGAATGTTTTTCAGAGGCTGGGGAAGGAGCATGAGCTTAGAAAGGAGCAGTTCCATATGGAATTAACATTATCATACAATTGATCCATTTAGTCCCAGGATCTTCTTCAGGAAACTGAGCTGGTTTATAGTACCCATGCTTTGGGCCACTTCTGGCAGAGCCCATACCCTTCAGTATGAAGTTTTCTCCTTCTCCATCTGAGCATCCCTCCCCACATGTGTCTAATTATGGGGATCTCTCAGTAGCTATTATTTCCGTCCTTTTTTCCCTCTCCTTCCCTCTTCCTTCCTCCATCCAGCACTCCATCTATCTACCCATCCAAGAAACTTACAGTGGTTCTCCAAATGGCAAGGACCACCAGCCTGCTAGCTCCTGAGGCAGAGCTGAACAAGCCTGACAAGGCTGCTGTGCTCACGGAGTTTATGTTCTAAAAGGGGTGGGGAATAATTACCGAGTTTAAGGATAAAAGGCAAATAAACAAAGCAGTATGATAGAAAGGAAACTAGAAGGAAGGGTGACCACTTTCTAGAGGGTGGTCAGGGAAGGTATTTCTAAAGCAACAGCATTTTGTCTGAGACACGAAAGAAGAAACAGGCCACCATACAGACAACTGAAAATAGAATATTTGAGAAGATATAACTCGTAGAAGAATTTTGAGGTGGAAATGGCTTTATATGTTCAAGAACCAGAGAAGAGGATGACATGCCCAGAGCATAGTGAGCAGGACAGAGAGTGGGTACGTGGTCAGGCGGGAGAATTTAACAGGAAACAGAGCTCATGGAATCCTGTGACTTGGCAAAGAAGGTGGATGGTATTCTAAGAGTCATGGAGGCCAAGAGATTTTCAAGTGGGGGATGACAAGGTGGGATTGGTGCTTTTAAACAGATCCCCCTGGTTAATCTGTGGAGGAGAAACTGGGCGGAGGGCACTTGGGAAACAGCAGGTGGAACACTTTGGAAATTACTGTAGCAATTCAGATGCGAGAGGGTGGAGGCTTGGACTTGAGCAACGCAGGGGATGGACAGAGGCAGATGGATTTCAGCTACATTCTGGAGGTAGTAATAAGAGGATCTGCAAATCAACGGGATGCAGGGAAAGAAGGAAAGTAAAGAATCAAGGCTCTTTGGCTTGCACAACTGGAAAATAAGGAGACAGGCAGAGTTGAGGGAGAAAATCATGAAATTAGCTTGGGACATGGTAATTTAGAGATGCCTAAGAGATATCCCCGCAGAACTGACAACATTATAGTTGAATAAATGAATCTGAAAGGCACGGAGTGGTTAAGATGGGAGAGCCTCCTTCTAGGAAATGACCGAGGTCTATGGGAATCTCCCAGCATGTCTTCAGCAAAACGAGTCTACTGGGACCACACCTGTCAAATACCTCCTGTGGACAAGATGTTATAAAGGATAGAAATGCTGAGAAGCTGAATATATAGCAACAGTTCTCAGAGAGCATACATACATTAAAAATAACGTAGAATATATTCAGTGCTAAATGAATGACTTGAGAAAAGACCTGAGGTAGACATGGCTGGGAGGCCACAGGGTCACAGTGCAAGGAACAGCATGCATAAGGTTCAGTAGACATGAGTTTCATTCTTAACTCCTTACTGGCTGTGTGAGCTCGAGCAATTCTTTGAAGTTCCCTAAGCCTTGGTCTCCCCATCTTAAAATGGGCATATTACTGCTATACTCAAGGTGTTGATATAATGTACAGTGAAAAGTGTTATTCCAGTGTAAGACTGGCATCTACCATGGACAGAAGCAATCAAGCAAAGTTCCCAGAAGAGGTGGGATTTGGGTTGGGTCTTGAAGAACAGGTAAAATTGGGGACCACTGACAGGCAGGTGAATGCAAGATGTTCCGGTTCAGGAGAACCTTACGGAGATTAGCAGGTGTGGCCATTTTCCCCACAGATACCAAAGATTCTACTGCACCATCCATCAACCCGTAAGTTCCAGCCACAGCATCTCCCTATTTGTGAAACGTAATATAATAATTTTCGTAAACGAGTCTCAGATAAATTGAGGTGTGACCGCATCCTGTTCAGAATATAAGAAAAACGACAATTTACCTTTATTTTCAGCCAATGTACCAGTGATCACCATGAAAGGAATAGGCAGCCCGCTAAGAATCAACACATATAAGTTATATATATATATATATATATATATATATATATGTTATATATATATGAAATATTGAATATATACTATATAGAGAATATACTTCTATATCTATATATAAATTCAAAATATCTATGTAAAGCTCAACATATCAATATACAAGTTCTCAATATAACCCTACTATAAATGCCAAGAAAATAAAAGCCCTTTGTACTTCTTGCGGGGGTGGTCAGAGTGAACTTGGCCATTTCAATGCAGGAAAACTCTCAGGTTGCAAGATCAAGTGGGTCTTCTTTGGGATCACCCCTGAAGTATATGCTTTTAATTTGTCAACCTCTTTTTATAGGCATTTGCACAGTGATTTACACAGTGATTTACACTTCAGGGTAATTTATCCCCCTGAGAAAGAAGCCCCCATCTGGATGTTCCACCTTGAGTGGCACAGGGGTTATGTTTTGGAGGCTGTAGAGAACGAAATGTCATCAAAACACTCTCCCTGGCTCTGCCAAGAACAGTATTTTCCTAGTCATAATAATGAAAATGCTGTTGGTTTCGAATCAATCTACAGAAAATGTGCAGAAAACTTAATAAGGTAACACTGTGGAATGTAAATGTCATCAGCCTCAACATTACAATTACTAGTGCAGCTGACAGATGCTGGGAGGAGGGAGGTGGGGAAGAGAGAAAGGAGGAAGTGAGTATGCGGACGTGGGGAACTCTTCCATTCCATTAGGACTTAGTACTGTTCGATTTTTTAATAGTGCGCATATCGTTGTGATCATTTTTAAATAAAGTAGAAATACAGAAGCAAATCCTTGATGAAGTAAATAACACCTTTGTAAAGTCAAAGACCACATTTCCTAACTAACCCAATCCTACCTCTGCTCTCCCAGAAGAAAACATTTGTATATTTTACATATTTGTGGAACGCTCACAACACTTTGGCTCTTCGCATACTCCAGAGTTAAGAGCAGGTCTTAAATGTGACTAACAGACCACCTGCCACAGCATCATTTGGAGCCTGTGTTAATTTTAAAAATAATAACCCCACCACCACCTTCTGAGACATCATCAGAGACTAAGAGATTCACATTTCTGATGGTGGAGTCCAGAATCCATGCCTTGAATGAACTTCTGCCTCTTGCAGGTGATGTTTGTAAACACTGCAGAGGTAAGCGTCATTGTTCCAGTGTGCCATTCCCACCAAAGTAGCCTCTCCTTGGAACCATAAATACTCAGCTCTTAGTATATATGCTGCCAAGACAAGCACAAATACTCTTTTTGTAAGAATATGGAATTATAAGTGAGGTTCCAAACTTGACCCCAAAGCTGCCAGAATGAAGGGCTTTACTTCAGTATTGTTTGGATTGATTTGGTTTGGTTTTTAAAAAATCATACAAATTTTCTGAAGCTTGACAACTACAGTGCTTTGAAGTTATCCTTAAACAGAATTATATTCAAGATATCACACCACTGATGTAGAAAAGATACTTATGAATCAGAAAGGATTCAGACCAAAACCCTCTGGAGCAGCGATCAAGGTCCCTCATTAACTTCGAGGCATCTCCTGGTTTGACCTTGGATAGGTCCTGGAGGGAGAAACTGGAGTGGTCAGATTAGCAGGGCTCACCCAGGGCTGCTTGGGAGACTGGTAATTACTACCTAGTGTAGAAGAATACTGAACAAGCAGCAAGGCTGAACTAGTGTGATTAGTGCCTAATAGCTGAATAGCAACCTTATTTATAAGGTGTCCCAAGCAGCGACTCAGGTTATTTTACCATGCACTATGAAGGGCCCGATTAATCCTTACTGCCTTGTTACATATTACTTCTCCGACAAGTGAGGGGGGATAGGTGTATAAGGGGAGGAGGGGAGAGGGTGTTGTGTGTGCAGGGGAGAATGGTAGGCATGTTCCAAACTACTTCCACAGTTATTTTCCAAAGGGTAACTCCATCAATGTCACATCTGCTTTAAAGTCTTTCAGTGATGTTTTTACCTCCCAGATAATGTTAAAACTTCATAACACGGAAAGAAAGTTCCTTCACAATCTGTCCTGTGCTTATCTGTCAGGCTGAAGCGATGAGAAAATCTTAGCAAGAGCACTACCCTCCCCACACCTGTACTCATGGCAGACATCACCAATCGATCAGTCGAGGCCCCCTTTCCAACTGAGTGCAGCATAACCTTAGATTCCTTCTCACTATAATATCGCAAGAAACTCCTGCCATTTAAAATAGTTGGCATAAGAGGTGATACCTGGGCTTCCCTGGTGGCACAGTGGTTGAGAGTCCGCCTGCCGATGCAGGGGACGCGGGTTCGTGCCCCGGTCCGGGAGGATCCCACATGCCGCGGAGTGGCTGGCCCGTGAGCCATGGCCGCTGAGCCTGCGCGTCCGGAGCCTGTGCTCCGCAACGGGAGAGGCCACAACAGTGAGAGGCCCGTGTACGGCAAAAAAAAAAAAAAAAAAAAGAGGTGATACCTTCCATTCCCTGTTCTAGGTCATGCTGAACCACAATTCCCTAAATATTCCCTCATCTTTCTTTTGCACTGCCCATTCCAACTACCTAGACTGTCTGTACTTAACTGTCAGGTAAACTTCTATACATCTTTCTATTCACCTAACTCAGTTCACACATCTCCCCCTCCATGAAACCCTTATGATTCTTTGATCTCAGACTTAGTGGCTGATACCCCCACAACATTTTGTAACTATCGTAAGAGATTATTTTCTTGATGCACTGAGATTACTGGTTGACATACCCACCTCCTGGCTTGGGAGGGGTACAGACTTGAACCTGAAATCTGGAATAAGCAGCATATTGTTATAAGATCTCCAATTACTAGTATCAAATGAAATATGACCCAGATCAATGGCTTCCCACAGTTGGCCAGCAATCTTGTCTTCACTGGTCACAGGTTAGAGACCACGTAACGGTAGCGCTTTGTCTTCACTCCTATTTGATACATCTTGCCCTCAGATCAAGGCCTGCATTATTTTCACTAGTTGAGAATCTGGCTTATGTAAAACAAAGGTGTATTTTCCTTCCTCTCTTCCCCTTTTTTGAGCCTGTGACTCTTTATCCCCATTAAGACCTGGTCCCAAAATGCCCTGCTTTTATTTAGCATTTACTCCACCATGCTTTCTAGGATTTCATCATAATTTCTAGGGAAGCTGAATTGTACAGTCATTAAGAGCATGAACTCTGGAGTTAGCATGCCTGGATGGGTACCCCGGAACTCCTTGTGAGCTCTGAGATCTCCCTGTGTCTTTGTTTCCTCATTTAAAAAGCGGTGATAATGAGAGCCTCTACTTCATAAAGCTATTGTGAGAGTTAGATGGACTAGGTAAAGTTCTTAGAATGGTGCCTGGCATATGGTAAGCGTTCAACAGAAGATACTCATCATCATTGTTACCATCACCATCATGACATCATCATTCTGTAATCAAAGGTTTCTCCAGAGGCCCCAGGGTCAAGACATTCAGCCAGCTCTCCCCCTGGGACTCAGCTCTGAAGGAAGATGACGAGATGACAGCAGCAGGACATGGAGAAAGAAAAATCATAGCGAGAGGTGAGAAACAAACGAGGACGGAGAAAAGATCGCTTTATCTCTGGAAATCCTTTAGTAAGGGGATCATTTCAATGCCATTGGTATATTTCTATGCTGAACTCAATTCTCCTAATCAAAACTTTTACAAACATCTATTTTTACCTGCTTTAGTAGAGCACAAAACAACATAAGACTAAGTCCAAGTTCACAAGAATCTTGCAAGCTAAAAGAACGAAAACGTAGATAAATCTTTAAAATATAATATTTATATATAATGTAAATATATAAAATAATTCATGCATATATTTACTAGCTTTGGTAGAAATTAATCACAAAGATATTTAATGATTTCATATTTCAACGTTTTATGTATAGCCACAAAAAATAAACACAGAAGCCTCAACCAAAAGTTAGCAGAAAGAAGACTTATGTGAAAAGTCAACTTGAGGAGAAAATCCAAGAGGCTAATTAATAGTGAGATACATTTTATTTTTAACATTAGCACAATTTCCCAATGATGGGAACTGTGACAGCAAAATGATGTAATAGTATAGTGGCTGACGTTTAGTGTGTGCTGACGCTGGGCCAGACTTGTTTCATGTATTTTACTCTTTTATTTTCCCCCCAGGTCTTTAAGGTAGCTATATCATTCTCCACTTTCTGATGAGGAAACAGAGGCTGAGAGCACACACAAGACACACATTTAGCGTGATGGTTCATTTTATGTGTCAAATTGACTGGACCCCGGTGCTCAGATATGTGATCAAACATCATTCTGGGTGTTTCTGGGAGGGTGTTTTGGGGTGGGATTAACATTTAAATAAGTGGGCTTCAAGTGAAGCAGATTACTCTCCCTAATGTGGGTGGGTATCATCTAATCAGTTGAAGGCCTTACTAGAACAAAGATGCCTTTGGACCTGAACTGCCACTCTTCCCTGAGTCCTAGCCTGCCAACGCACCCCATCAAATTTTGGTTTCACCAACCCTCCACTACTGCTTGACACAGTTCCTTAAAATAAATCTCTTTTTGGCTTGCTCTCTCTCACACGCGTGGGCTCACTCTCTCAATATATAAATGCACACAAGTACACACAATCCTCCTGGTTCTGTTTCTTCACAGAACTCTGATTCATACACTTAGTATGTGGTGGAGCTAAGTTTTAAGTCCAAGTTTCCTGAGTCTTACACCTCACCACTAGCCTTTACAGCTTCCCTATAAATGCTTTGTTAATACAACAAAATTATGTAACCTTTGGGATAACAATTTAGCCACACACATTAAGAACCTTTTAAAAGTTTATACATTCTATGGGTTTCTTCTAAGTAAACAAATTCAGACGAAGGTCTATGTACATAACACTTTTCATAGCATAGAAAAACTTGAATCAATTTGAATGTCCAACAGTGAGCATTAAATAAATTATGACGCATACATAGAGTAACTACTAGGCAGTTATTAAATTATGTTTCTGAAGAACTATGCCAAGGGGAATTAACCTGGGAGATAATATCAATTTTTTAAAACTAGCTAAATTATTATATACATACTGTGATCTGAATTATGTTAAAAGTGAATGTGTACTCATAGATACTCAGAGGAAAAACTGGAGACAGTTATATAAAAATGTTCAGAGTTTGTTTCCTGGGTGGTGTTAGTCACTCATTTTCTTCTTTATAGTTTTCTGTATTTCCCAAAAACTTTATAAAGACTAATGTTTTGGTGTCTTTCAGTGGTGGTGTTGTTTGGGGGTCAAGGCAAGAAAGGCAGCCAAGAGACCACAGGCTTTTGTGAGAGAAATGTGTGACACATTAGGAAAAACAGATTTTCTGGAGTAAGAAAATGGGTGTTCCCAGCGAGTTTCATTTACTTAATTCAATGAAATTTCCACAAGAGGCAAATTTATAGTTAGAAAAGAGATGAATGTGTTCCAAGGGCTAAGGAGAGTGGAGAATGGGGAATGATGGCTAATGGGCCTGGATTTTTACAATTCTGCTGCGTTGGTGGTTTCACGACTTTGTCAACGTACTAAAAAACATCGAATTTTATACCTTCAAAATGAACTGTACGGTATCAGTAGGTAAACTGTTTTCCAAAGTGGATGCATCATTTTAACAATACTACCAGCAGTGCAGGAGAGCTCTATTTCCCTTTAGTAATTTTTAACTATATATTTTTCAGCTATTTTCCTAGTAGCTGCTCTGAGGCTTATAAAATGCACCATAACTTACATGCTAACTTAATTTTAGTTAGACATAGAAATTTTACACTTACATAAGTCTATCCCTTGCTCCATTTTTAGTGCTATTATTGTCATACGTAGCACATCGATATATGTTACAATCCAAAATATAAGTATTTATGTAATCTGGGGTCTTTTAAAGAGGTAAGTATATATTTATAGAGTTTGTTGTAGTGAACTTATTATTTGCCATTTCTGGTTTTTTTCATTTCTTCCTGTGTATTTGAGCTACCATCGGGTATCATTCCCTTACCCCAAAAGAGATTAGTTTCCACCCACTGCCTCTGTGCTGTTACTGTCAAATATTATATTTCTAGACATTATAGACCTAACAAGTGCTTTTTAATTCAGTTAAGAAAAAACAAAGAGATTCAATTATATTGTGTTTTTAAATTACCTACATAATAACCTCCGGCAGTGCTCTTTGCTTTTTTATGTGGATTTGAATATGAATCCAGTATCAGCTGCTCTCAGCATACAGAACCTCCTTTATCACTTCTTCTGAGATACACTGGCCAGCAAATTCCCTCAATTTTTGTTTATCTGGGAATGTCCTTATTTCACCTTCACTTTTGAAAATTAGTTCTACTGGATATAGATTACTGGTTGACAGCTGTTTTCTTTCAGCACCTTGACTAAGCCGTCCCAGCCCTGCACTGCTTTTAATGGTAAGTCACCTGTTCATGTTATTGGAGTTCCCTGGCCAATAGTGAGACTTTTTTTTTCTGCTTTCTAATTTTCTTTTTGATTTTGCCTTTTAACATTTGACTATGTTGTGTCTGGCTATGGATTGCCATGTATTTTATGCTACCTGGAGTTCTCCAAGTTTCTTAGATGGAGAGATGAATATTTTCCATCAGATTTGATAAGTTTTCGGTCATATCTCATGTAAAACTAGACATTTAAAATAGTATATAATAACAACCCTGCATACTGAGCCAGCACCACCACCGCCTCTTCCAGGGCTTGTTACTGTTTTCTTAGTTGCTTTTTATTTGTGTACTGTTCTAGGTGGACTATTTAACTGAAATGTTTCCTCCACAGTGTGCAACTGCTGAAATCACTCCTCACAGGGTGAAGTCTTGGGTATAAACACAGTTTCCCTGGGCATCTGAGCTGATCTACCCTTATTGGTATTACACCCAGCCGTTAGTCTCCATTAGTTGCTATCTGATTCCACTACTGTTTTTGACAATGTCCTGGGGCATAAATTGCTTCACAGTCTTACTTGATTAAGTTAGAGCCCATTTTCAGTGTACCTAACTACAGAACTTTGCCAGTCTTTGAGGCTACTCGGACCTTACAAGGGCTCTTCTTAATTGTCTCTTTCCCCAGTACTCTCCGTTACACTTCTAAGCTGGCCTACCATTTTGCTTATTGCTATCACTGAGGTACCAGCCAAAGACACCACTACTAACTGGGTATCACCAACATCTTCACTGTTTTCAACAACACCCCTAGGCATGAATTTCACCACTCTTTGTTCCCAAATAAGTCAGTCCCCTTAGGGAATTCTGTGGAGCTCTCTGTTTTTTTGACCTGACTATCTCCCGGGCAGTATCTTTGTGTAAATGCAATGGCGGGGGGATGGATAATGGCCTGCTTCTCCAAGAACGACACCCTGCTCTATGAGCGGGGCCGTGGGAAAGGATGGTAACCCCTGATCTTCTCAGCTTACCCCTCCTGACGTGGAAGGAGGGCTCCCTGATGATCCCCACCTTATAAGCAAACTGAGGTGGGTGTTTCAGGGCCGGTATCCTTGGCCTGCTATGCCTGGGGTAAAACTTCTGCCCTAGGGGTGTGACTGGGTAAGAGAAGGGAGACCGGTCTTCTCAGCAGCACCTATAGCAAGAAGCTGGTGGTTGGGGGATGAGAGATGCCAGCGGCAAGCCCCTCGTGGGGGAAAATGGTAGCTGTGCAAGAGAAAGGCCCATCTTCTTGGCTACAAATGCCTGGATTAAAGTTTCTATCACACTGAGCTGGGGAGAGGGGAGAGGCAGAAAGTGAGGGCTTAAATGCGACAGATCCTCGCTCTTCTTACCAAGATTTAGTAGATATTTTTAATGTTTCTCTATTTTCTATAGGTCCTGAGGACAACTTCCAGAGATTCATAATGTCAACCATGTAATTGCTAAATATATATATACACACATACATATATATAACTTTATATAATTATATAAACTATATTTAAATATTTATATATTTACAGTTATATATATACATTTGCCATATGTATAATCACACACATATATTTATCACATAAAATTTTCAGCAGTTACATGTTAGCTTTGCTAGAGAGAGGGTCCATTAGGCTCCTCACAGCATCATTCTAGAAGTCAAGCCGATTGAGTTTCATAAGAAAAGTCATGGCTACCTTGAAGCCAATAGCACCCTGAAAAACTCACAGCGCATGACTGTGGACTGTCCAAATGAAGGGAGAATAGGCTTAATGGGAAAGTCACATTGTTGACAGCTTTTTATATTGGTGGCATACTCCACCGCTCTCTGTCTCATAAACCTAGTGCACCAGCAAAAACGTCATTGAAATGCAGCTCAGAATTCTCCCCTGCTTTGGAAATGAAACTCCCAATACCTAACTACAGGATTAAGCCACTTTGTTTACAAGCACCTGCTAGAGGCTGCAGAGAATAAAGCTAACAATTGCACTTAAATACATGGAATCTAAGTCCTATAACCCCAGAGGCTAAAAGTCTAACAAATCCACTTTGAAATCTCGGAAGTGAAAAATCACATGTAAAAATGTACCTTTAGTGGAAGCCCTTCAAGGCAACAGTAGAAGGCCTATAGAGAAAAGAAGTAAACATCTTTTAGGAAAAAAAAAAGTAAACAAGTAACTTCAATGTCAAGCAGAAAATGCAAGTTTAGGCCTTTTGGAAGTTTATAATTTATTTAATACTGAAATCTCAAAAATCCATTTTATACTTTACCACAAGTTATGGAAGTTATCACAGCAGAGGGGCAAAATATTGGAAAAGCTTCTCTCTCCAAGTACTGTAATTTAGCTACGGAATACCTAACAAAAGGCAGAAGAACAGCAAGGAATAGCAAAAACAAAGAATTAGAGAAATAGGGGTATGGCAGACCAAAAACACAGGGAGATGCTTCAACGGCTACTGCTGAGAAAACAGCCCTGGGGAACAGGGGGCTGAGAAAGAATTGGTACCATATAAATGTCTGATGCATAGGCACTTCCGTGAGAGGCCCAGAAACAACACCATCCCCTAGCAATCAATTCTGGAGAAATACAGCGTCAGCATTATGTCAAGAAGCCAGAAAGACAAGACCTCCTCTTTACTGCATCTCAGGAGGAACCCTTGAGGCAGTATCTTGAACCAAACATCCCTTTGCTGGGACAAGTGCCATGCCAGTGATGGCAGGAGTCTGAGACTTGAGAACAGAACCCAGAGGGTGAATCTGATCCTCTTCCCGCGTGAAATTCCTCCAGCTGTTATCACTGAGAGTTTAGCAATATTCTTATTTGAGGGTATAAAGCCAGAAGAATTGTTTAAGGGCAGTATTTAAAGGTCTTACTATCTACCTACCTCTCCATCTTCATCCTGAAAGCCCACCAGGCACCGGACCCTGCAGCCACAGGGAGCTGCACTCAGTGTGGTCTTTGGCCTCCACGGCTGACCTGGTCCCTGTGCCTGGAGGCTCTTTTCTACCTTTTCTACATCTTGTTAACACGTATTGTTGTTAAGGCTCATCTCAGGCAGCCCACCCTCTTGGAGGTGGTCCAACTTTGCATTAAGTTAGGCCTAGCTCCTCTGGGCTCACCCAACACCCGGGGATTCCTTCTGTCACACGACTGTGTTATACCCTTTAATTTTCTCATCTCTAGACCAGTGTTCTTAAATTTTAACATTCCTGAGGATCACCTGGATTGCTGGTTGCTACTTCTAGAATAATTGAGTATATTTTAGGTGGGGCCTAAAAATGTGCGTTTCTAACAAGTCCCAGGTGATGCTGATGCAGCTAGTCCAGGACCAGGACAGCACTATGAGAACCACTTCTAGGCTACCAGCCAGCCCTGTGCCTGCAAGCACCAAATTCTGTGTGCATCCTTGTGTCACCAGCATATGTCCAAATGCCTAGCGCTTACCCGCTTCCGTAAGTGCTCAATGAATGAAGGTTAGTTCAACAAAACTGAGAAGAACTAGCTAGCGTTTATCACCTCACACAATAAAGAAATTGGAGTAACACAAACACAGTTCCTCAAATATGGTAGCCATCGAATAGAGCTATGCAATAGGTGAAAAGGAGCTAAAAGCCCTCTTTTTTTTTTTAAGTAGTATATTGTCTGTTCAGCTTTATATAGTAGTTCTTTTTCTAAAAATTAATTAATTTGTTTATTTTTGGCTGCGTTGGGTCTTCGTTACTGTGTAGGTTGCAGGAAGCAGGGGCTGCTCTTCATTGCGGTGCACAGGCTTCTCCTTGCAGTGGCTTCTCTTGTTGCTGAGCATGGGCTCTAGGCGCGTGGTCTCCAGTAGTTGTTGCACGCGGGCTCAGTAGTTGTGGCTCGCGGGCTCTAGAGCGCAGGCTCGGTAGTTGTGGCACACGGGCTTAGTTGCTCCATGGCATGTGGGATCTTCCTGCACTAGGGATCGAACCAGTATCCCCGGCATTGGCAGGTGGATTCTTAACCACTGCACCACCAGGGAAATCCTTAAGAGCCGTTTCTGATGGGTACATTATCAACCCACTTTTTACAGTTGTCTCTTGCAAATATGAATAGACACATCACACAATAGTAAATCAAGCAAAGAACCACATTAGAGGAATTCAGAAGTACCTAAGGCTTCTGACACAACCACATTCTTTTCCCCAGAAAAGGAGTCAAAGTTGCAATAATTAACCTGAATAAACTTGTAACTGCCTTTACTAAGAGTCTCAACCTTGAATTTGCCTGATCAGTCCCTTGGTTTTGCTCATAACTGCTCACAACTCCATGGTCCTTCTCGAGGGGCGGGTGGTGGTCTCTCTAACTTCCCAGGTGTCTCCAGCTAACCTCTTCAGGCTGCATCAGGATGACTGCAATTTTGTTCGTATTTTTTTCCTTCCTAATAACATCACCACTTGGAGAAGCACCGGTACATGTTTTTAAAAACAGTTGTAAATCACATGAATCATCCTTCTGCTCAGAACCATCCGGTGTCTTCTCGCCTTACTCCACATAAAGCCCGAAATCATTAGAAGAGTTCCCGAGGCCCTAGCTCATCTTGCCCCACCGTGACGCATTGTTCCTCTGAATTCAACTACTCCAGCTGTCGCCCTTAAACCCTCCTCCCCAGCCACGGTGGTCTCTCACCGTTCCCACTTGAGGGACTCTGAACCTTGTCATTCCCTCTGCTTAAAAACTCCTCCCATTAGCAGATGCCAACTATTCCATACAGGATGGATAGACAACAAGGTCCTAATGTACAGCACAGGGAACTGTATTCAATATATTCTATATTCAATAACCATAATGGAAAAGAATATGAAAAGGGATGTATATGTGTATAACTGAGTCACTTTGCTGTGCAGCAGAAATACAACATTGTAAATCAACTAGACTTTAATAAATTAAAAACTAAAGAAGACTCTTCCCAGATATCCACACGGCTCCCTCCCTGACCGTCTATGTGTCTTTACTCAATTATCACCTCCTCAGTGAGGCCTTCTTTGACTCCATTCTAAAACTGCAATTCTCCCTGCAACACTCTCGATGCCTGCCTTATTTTTCTCCCTGGTACTCCTCACTGGGTATTTCTTATGTATTTCATTTATTCATTTGTTTATTATCTCCCCCACTATAATGTAAAGTGCACGAGGGCAGGGACTTTGATCTGTTTTGTGCTCACACCTCGAAGAGGTCTTGGTCTAGAGCACGTGCCTGTGGTGGACACAGAGACGCGCCTCTTAGAACGCCTGTCAAGGGCAGATTTGCTGCGCACCTGCAGGACGTGTGATGAGTGGAAGGCCTCCAGCTGCCACCCTCCTCCTGAGGCCACCACCCCCAGGCTTTGCCCGGTGGGCCGTGACACAGCTCACTGTGACAGGCAACGCGCACCACAGGCCCCGCTCCGTGCGGAGGCTAGAAGTGTCAGGGCCTCTATCACCATTCGACTCCTCCCTCGGCCCAAACCTTCCACAGACGCCCTCTAATAAACATACTGCACCACAGTTCTGTCTCAGCGTCTGCTTCCAGAGACCCCAACGTGTAACAGCACTCAATAAATACTTGTTAAATGAGTGAATATACAAATGAATACCGTATCAAGAGTGGCCCACCAGGACTTCCCTGGTGGTCCAGTGGTTAAAGCTTTGCGCTTTCACTGCAGGGGGCACGGGTTTGATCCCTGGCCAGGGAACTAAGATCCCACATGCCACGCAGTGTGGCCAAGAAATAAACGTAAATAAAGATGGCACTGTAGAGCCTGTTCCCTCTCTTTGCTCTCTATCATGTGAGGGTTCAATAAGACAACCATTGGCAAACCAGGGAGCGGGCCCTCACCAGACACTGGATGTGCTAGCACCTTGAACTTGGACCTCCCAGCCTCCACAACTGTGAGAAATAAATTGTTAAAAAAAAAAGAGTGGTCCCACCAATGCCAGTGTTGGGTCCCCAGCTTGATCCCCAAGAACACAGGAAGTTAAACCTCCGAAGGAGGGATAAGGATATCTGAAGACTGAGGAGTTAAACTGCATAAAGATAGTAGGACATTTCAGGCCGAAGGTCCAGGTCTGTGCCTCCAGGAAGCCTGGAAGAAGGCCTGGGTGGCTGAGGCACCGGAGAAAGAGGCAGCGGGATGGAAGGAGAGGAGGAACCAGTGTTCTTTTCTCTTCTCCCATCACAGCCTTTAACGGCCAATCAGCAAAAGCCTTGATCCGCATGAAGACTAGAGCCCAAATTCTTAGCAACAAGAATGCTGGTTCTTCATTCCTCTAGGAAAGCAAAGACCCCACAGTAAGTAGAATAATGTCTCGCCAGGATGTCTACATCCTAATCCCTGGAGCCTGTAAAAATGTTACTTTATATGGCAAAGAGACTCTGCACATGTAACTAAGTTAAGGGTTTTGAGATGGGAGATTATTTCAGATTACCTGGGTGGGAGTATAGACAGGATCTTTGTAGAAGGGAGGTAGGATCAGAGAAAAATTGGAAGATGCTGCATTGCTGGCTTTGAAGATGGAGGAAGGGGCTGTGAGTTCAGAAATGCAGGCGAAGTGTCTAGAAGGTGGCACAGGTGAGAAAATGATTTCTCCCCTAGACCCTCCAGAAGGAACGTAGCCCCGCTGACATCTTAATGTTAGCCACGGGAAACAAATTTCAGACTGCCGACCTCCAGATCCATAAGATAATAAATTTGTTTTGTTTAAGCCATTAAATCTGTGCTAATTTCTTATAGCAGCGAAAGTAATACAGACCCATTCTTCAGAAACATAATTACCTGATGTTCTCTCCCTCTAGGGAGAGAGGAAATACCTGTCTTCCATATCAAAGATGGATACCCTCCCCCAGAGTGAGCCAATGCCCATTTAGGTACAGAGACATACACATACACATACGCATGCCCTCTAACAAATGTGGTTCTCCTACGAAGACATAACAGGTTCCATATTCATATCCTTCTGATGACTCAGTGCTGTGAGCGCATGTGCGTGTGTATATGTGCCTTTATACGCATATACGGACATTTCCAGAGCACCAACTTTATGCCAGGATTATACTTAGCCCTTTAGGTATATCCTTTCACATATTTCTCTTTATACCCATGACGACCCTGTGGGGTAAATACTGCTCTCTGCACCTTACAAAGGAGCAAACTTAGGGTCAGGCAGATCAGTTGTGGCCAAAACCACAACTCGAATACAGACTGAGTGCAGGTCTACCTCTCCCCAAGTCCATCAACCTTCCTCTGAGATATTTAGGGATGCCTCACTACAAGCCTCTTGCTACCTGTTTCCACTATGCCATCCATCTCCCCTTATTCCTCCCATATACACACCCTCTGCTCTCCAAGCACAATGAAATTCTTTCTCCTCCAGCCAGCTAGCCTCCTACTACCTGGTCTTCTGTCAGCCATCTCCTCCAGGTGGAATTCTCCTCCCTCTCATCTCTGCCTCGTTCCTCCTATTCATTCTTCACAGCTTGACCTAAACCCAAATGCCTCTGAGAAGCCTTTCACGTCCTAAAGGGGTGAGGTACACCTGTTGTGTAGTTTTATAGTATTCTGTTCTTCCACAGTCACTGTACACATCGCATTTCATAAGCTACTGCTTACCAGTCAGCGTCTGCTCCCTTTCTCTGTCCCTACGATGTGACTTCCATGCAGGCAAGGATCACTTTGACCTTGCCTACTACTGTGTGCTTGGTGCATCAGGCTACAAACCATTATAGAAACTTGACATTGATTATGTAATTAGGTAGGAGTGAAAATACATCTGCTTTTAGTTGTTATATTAAGTCATACTGCAAATGGGCCTTAGAGCGCTCAACTGTTAACTAAAGGAAAAATGCTCATGTAACGTTTCATTGTTTTATTCTTTTTTTCCAGCGGCCATGGCTCACGGGCCCAGCCGCTCCGCGGCATGTGGGATCTTCCCAGACCGGGGCACGACCCCGTGTCCCCTGCATCGGCAGGCGGACTCTCAACCACTGCGCCACCAGGGAAGCCCCGGTATTTTTTAATGATAGTCTCAAAGAGCGATTCCCCGGCTTGATCCCTGACTGCATTACGCCATTTACTGTGAGGTCTGAGTCATGTAAAGTAATTGGAACCTACATGAACATGTCTTATTTCCTAAAGCAAAAGGTGATAAAGAAGTCCCTTTTAACTTGTATTCTCTTTCATCAAAGTTAAGACCTTAAGAAAAGAGTCTTTTCTGCTCTGGTTAGTTGTCACTCTGTGATCTAGAGGGATAAGGATCAAGATTCATATACAGCACTCTGTGAAAGGAGAAGGAGAAAAACATGTTCCAGAACACAAAATCCTATCATATCAGTTTAAGCTACGGTATATTTGCCGACCAGTGTTGTGTGGTCTTAAAGACACGGAGGTACGTTTCGAGGGCTGGCATCTCAAGAGGATCTGCTGGGATGATTGATGAGCACAGCAAGAACAGAGTAACAACAGTGGTGATAGGAACAGCGATCAGTGACGACACTTCCTGTGCCAGGTACTAGGCGTGGTAGGCATTCTATCAATTACTGCTCACCAGCACCTTGAGAGGAAGCTACTACTGTTAACCCCATTATACAGATGGGGAAACTGACCTCAGGAAAGACAGAAGTACTAACTCAAACCTAAATATTTTTACTGTAAATCCTGTGTTCTCCATCACTGTGATAGCTCTTGGCACTGACTATAGGTTCCTCCTCTGCTCATTAACTGCATTTTTTCCATAGCACATCAGTTCTCAAATGTGAGCAATGACTTCCTTTTAGAGGGTGATTACCCGAAGAAGATTGTCCTTTATGCTGCTTTTAATTGTACACATATGAATATGAGTGGTTCTAGGCTACGGTTTTAAAACAGAAAATGAATATGTTCTAGGAGTAACAGAAAGGAGTAATAAAACAGAGTTGAAATGGGTTCAAACAGGGTTTAGTGACAAGGAAGATTTGTCCTCAGCAACTGTGCAGAGGAAGAGCCCTCATCCAGAAGAGCTGGTTTCCCTTCCTACGTTAAAGGGTGCTGTGGCAACATAGGAAAAGCACCAGGCCTCCAGCCAGAGGACCTGGGTTTAAATTCTGTCCCTCCCCTATATCTTGTACAAACCTGGGAAGACAGGAAAACATCTACCCCAACGTGCTCATACAAATTGAAAATATCTACCATACAGGGCTTCACTCGTGGCACAGTGGTTAAGAATCTGCCTGCCAATGCAGGGGAAACGGGTTTGAGCCCTGGTCCAGGAAGCTCCCACATGCGGGGAGCAACTAAGCCCGTGCACCACAACTACTGAGCCCCCGTGCCACAACTACTGAAGCCCGCGCACCTAGAGCCCGTGCTCCGCAACAAGAGAAGCCACCGCAACGAGAAGCCCGCGCACCACAACAAAGAGTAGCCCCCGCTCACCACAACTAGAGAAAGGCCGAGCACAGCAAGAAGACTCAATGCAGCCCAAAATAAATAAATTTATAAAAAACAAAATCTACCATACATATATGGTAGATTTACCATATACATGTATAAAAGCTTAGGATTCAATACAAATGAATTGAGCCTGACTTCACACTGAATCTGAAAAATGACAAATTCCAAAGGGAAGTAATTCTGGCACCTGCGTGTTGCACAAGGCTCTCAGTGTTGTCATCTGAAGTATTTTTCTAGAAGACGTTGGGAAGTGCTTGACACGTCATACAGAGAAAAGTACTGTTTTCGGTTCAGAGCCATAAGACCAAGATAGCCCCTCAAGGGCAATTATCAAATGGTGCTTGGTATTTTCAAAACATAGCATCACTGGTCTACAATCAAATACCTATTAAGCTAGGTTTAAATTTTAATTAATAATTGACAGTTTCCAAATGCCTGTCTTGTACCACTGTCGCTTTATGTATATCCTAAGAATAAGCACGTCCTTAGACAATGTTTTAACCTGATTTTAAGAATAATTTAACATAGGCAGCTACTTATCCCCTCTCCACCCCATCATAAACTCTCCTGTGCAATACAGCACTTGGTATCTCGTTTCAGTACACAGCCAGCTTCATTAACATAAGTGTTTGTCCCTTGCAAGTCCCTTAATTCCCTCATTAGATAGAAATACATTTTCCATGAACATAAATGTACTGTGCATCTAATATGTGCGAGATTCCTCTCCAGGCATTCGGCCGGTGGATGGAGAAGGGGGTGTTTCACTAGCAGCTGTTAGAATTAGGAAGCTCGGTGTAGCGTAACCCACTCTAACAGACCCAGAGAGCATCTATGTGTAAAGTTGCTGGTGGGATACGGTACCTTTGGATAAAGGCTTGTCCCTGGAGCTAGGAGACCTGTTCACGCAGAAGGGTCAGAGAAGCTGAAAACGACTGTGCATTCCCACGCTCATGTTACCAACCCCCCAAATCAATAATAACTACCAGCCACCCTGGAGAGAACAGAGTTCGATGTTAGATGAACTCTGAGCGTTCCCCTGCACTCTCCTCATTCCAGAGGACCCAGATCAGCACAGATGTAATGACAAGGGACTGACAGATAAGTTTAAAAGATCAGAAATAGAGCCTCCTGTAGCCAAAATGGAGACTTTTCCAACCATAAGGCACATTTCGGAGAATTTGATAAGACTGGAGACCTGACAGCCACAAGTCACCTGGTTAACTGGTTCTTACTATTTTTTTAAACTGTGTGTTAGCATTTTGCTACATCTCTAAGCCTAGGCTAAGAGATGTGGCAAGATTAAGAAAGTGAATAAAGAGTACAATGCAATATTTAATGTATGTGCCACCAAAGAAATGTGATTTTCTATGTGTAATACATTATAATTCGTGATAATTGTTAAAGCTTCATCAATAAAATTCTCTGAGATTTGGTTTAGTTATATCTAGGCTGCTTCCAAATGTCTTCTGCCTATAATAAGCAACACGTAGCTTCTTCTAATTTCCAAAGGATTACATATATTACCCAAAAGGCACTAATTCATGCTGCTTTCATAGGCTGGCTCCAATATGACATAATCTTATTCTTTTCCATAAAGCTAACTGATTAAGTTAAAATTACATGTCATTTTGTTGTTTCTGTTGTGCTATTTAGGTAAACATGCCCACGGATTGGAAAATAAAAAGCCTTTTGTGTACTATGTGCCCCTAAATATGGTCATCTTAAACACTCTACAACATTACACAGTATAAAGTAGTCAACAAGGTCAATGATGCTTGCAGACACAGCTCTGAGGTTTCGTTAACTATGCAGCTCACTGACCCAGATAAAGAACAGCCATTTGGATTTTGCTCCAAAAACTTGTTTTCTTCTCTTTCTCTCCAGGGGTGAAAACTCATATGCACAAGAAATACAATCACAACTTACCTCAAAAACTACCTGAAACTGTTGACTTCATGGAGGAAGAGAAAATAAGGAGCATCAAAAGGAGGAAAGAGGGAGGAAAGAGAGAGGAAGGCCTTGTAATGACAGCTGAGAACTGAGTTCCCTAAGAAATGATGCAGTTAAGTCGAGATTTGTGATTCAGTGTTATTATCACCAACCACCGTTCCCTTGGGGACCCCAGGCATTTGCCAAGATACAGGCTGAGTGCTCTGTCTGCCCCCCGCCCCATATAAATGCCTGCTCTCATCCCTGACAGATACACAACAGTCATATGTGGAAAATGTTTCTCAGAGAAGCAAGCTCTCTCCACAGAGAGGATCCCTTGGGTAGCAAGGATGTGTCCATATTAAATGTATATCTGTTTAAATAGTTTAACAGGGCCCATATAAGGACTGCAAATCATGGGACAGGACAAGCCTCACACCAAAAGCCATACGTATCCACGAAGATGTTTCTTAGGAAGACAGAATACAACCACTGAGACACAGACATATGGAATCAATGTATCTCAGTGAGTAATTTGAAAGACATGGTGGGGAAGTCATGGATAGCAATGATCAGAGAAAGTCACCAAGGTGGGCCATCTAATGAGAAATAAAGACCTTCTTCACTCTATGATGAGATGTCCTCTACAACACAGACTCCCAAGTTACACAGTTGGGGCAGATCTCTGAGCATCTTTATTCACTGAAATCAGAGGGCTGTTTGTCGATAAGGATCACCAAGGGCTGATAAAAAGGCAGATGTCACCAAGCCTCTCTATAAGCTTGCAGCCGGGTCCTACCACCTTGATTTTATCAACTCACCTGGTAACCTAGCATTGGCATGATATATAAACGCATGAATGTTTGTCTATCACCCACTGAATCACAAATTGAAAGGCACATCATCATTAAGGACAGCTTCAATCACAGGCCCCATGTTCATCAAAAGCCAAGCACATCTTAAACCTCAGGTACCATTTGTCATCCGTGTAAACCGCCACAATGTTAACAAGCTCACTCAGAGACAGCTTGGTACAAATCCATACAAAAAGCCAGAAACACTCAATAAATGTTCTCATGGAAAAATGAATTAAGTGAGAAAATAAAACAGCCTGGAGAGATTGACAGAGCACAAGTCACTGAGAACCCTGAAGGCCGTGCGAAACAATGTTGTTCTTGATTCCAGATTGGCGAGAAACCATTGAAGGGTTTAAAGTAGGGCAGTAACATGGTCCACTTGGCCAGCTTCACAGATGACTGGCTGAGAGGAGAGGATGCATTTGCGTCAAGGGCCTTGTGCACGTGGTGCCATCCCTCCTTTATGAAGCTCATACCAAAAAAATGATGGATGTACTTTTTTCTGAGGGTCGTCCCACCTTGACTCTGGAAGTTCCATGAGGACAATATCCCAAGTCTTAACCTCTGACCTCCTCAGTGACTACGTAAATGAACACAACTTAGCTAAGTAATGGATGAGCTGTTTACTTGTAAACGTCCTCTAAAAGGGGAGAGAGGAGGCTGGATTGTTTTTTCATACTGGAGCAAAATCCACTATACAGTAATTACAGATTCCCAAAGCCTTGGTCTCTACAAAACAATTTTCCGTCTTGAGATAACAAGTCAGTACTGAACCCATGATTTTTTACTCTCTCTGGGAAACTCTACCTTGCAGATAATCCTCCCTGTGGTCTTTTCTCTTCTGCTGCTGACAAGGACGCTTCCTTTCCACCATCTCATTAGCCCCACGCATGTACAGGTAAAGATTCTCTCCATGACCAAACTCGAAGCAGGCTCTTTTGAGCCCAACTGGACCCCATCCTTGGGCATGTCCCTTAAGAGCCCAATATTAGCAAGAATCCTAATTGGGTTTAACAAGATTCCCCACGCTCAGTATCTGATCACCCTGACCTGCCTTTACCAAGAATCCTATTAGGTCAGTTTAGCCAGAATCCCCTCTCCTACCGGTGTTTCCTCTTAGTAATTTCCCATCCACTGAACTCCATCGTGCTCCTTAGCTATGAATTCCCACTTTTCCTTGTTGTATCGAGTAGAGCCCAATTTCTCTCCCCTGCCTCTAAATCCCATTGCAGTGGTCTGCATACCTATCACAATATTCCCCCTGAATAGAGTCTGCCTTTCCATTCTTTGTGTCATGAAGACTTTTCTCTTTATTAATACACAAGAGGAGTTATTTTCAAAGAGTCTTTCAGCTGTCACTGATAATCTAAATGTATATTTTACTTTCATGGACAGGGAGAAGAAGTGACACATTTCAGAAAGATTTCCAACAAGATTTAAAGAGCAGACAAAAAGGCTTTCTGGTTTAGTGTAAGGTAACTGAAATGTTCAGTGAATGAGAACATCCTATTTAAGGTAAAATTTTTGTTTATCTGTGTTTCTTCTCCATCAATGAACAAAGCTTATTTTCCTATACCAAACAAGTTCTTTAGAAGTACATTTTTAAGCATTCTATAGGCATAAGGATAAGGCAGAAAGTAAAGATAAATGAGATTACAAGGAAATTAAAATGGAAGAAAAAAAAAAAAGCTTGGACCAGAAAAATGTCATCACGACTTCACACAGCTATCACCAATGGGGTGTTAAAGACAGGGTGGCCCAAGGCCCTTATGTTCTGAAATGAATCATGAGGCTTAGTGCCCAACCCAGGATAACACTTTACTTTGGAATTCCCCATAGCAGAAACCTCTGTAAGCTACAAAAATCCTTTTGTATTTCAGTTTTCCATGGTACCCAAGTGTTCCAATGAAAATGTCTAATATAGTTTCAGTAGCAGATGACTTTGATGTCTTGGTCTGTTAATATGATAAACTGAAGACCTACCACAATGTCAATCTTAATTACCTTTCATTTTGATAGGTGGCTTTCCAAAAATACATTTGCACATAAAATGCTAACCAATCCATTCACAAAGTTTACCAATCTGGGTCAAATTTTTCTGCCAATCTTGAGCATAGATTTTTAACAAAATAAAATGTTTGAAAGACTTAGTGGAAAGACAGGTCATAAGAAGCAAATGAGAGGTTTGGGATACTTTAACAGCTTTACTGAGATATAAGTCACATCTATACAATTTAACTAATTAAAGGGTAAAAGTCAATGATTTTTTTGTATACTCATAGAGTTACACAATCTTCACCACAATTAATTTTAGAACATTTTCATCACTCCAGAAAGAAACCCAGAACCCCCAAGTCCCTGTTTCCCCTGGCCCCTGGAAATCACTAATCTCTCTGTTTTAAAAGATTTGCCTATTCTGTAAAGAGAATCATACAATATGTGGTCCTTTGTGATTGGCTTCTTTCACTTAGCATGTGTACAGGGTTTATCCATATTGTAGCGTGTATTAGTATTGATACTTAATTCCCTTCTGTTGCCAAACAGTATTTCATTTGTTTATTCATCAACTGCTGGACATCTGGGTTGTTTCTACTTTGGAGCCATTATGCATAATGCTTCTCTGAATACTCATGTACAATCTATACGTGTAGTCTCGTAGTTATACACCTAGGAGTGAAAATGCAGAGTCATATAACTGTTTATCATATGTGGAACTGCCAGACTGTTTTCCACAATGGCTGCACCATTTTACATTCCTACCAGCAGTATATGAGGATTCCAATTTCCCTGTGAGAACTTTTAATTTCAGGACGCCATGTCTGATATTTGAAAACGTACTAAAATGGAGCTTTAGATAGATACTGAATATCTCAGGAAATAACCTGTTGGCCTAGAATTTTTGCTTGGAATTTTGGACGTCATATTTCTCCACCAAATTATATTTTTACCTTCCCCCTTTAAGACAAGATCTATTAAATTATGTTTAGAAGCATTAGGCTAAAAGACAGGATGGAAAAAGAAGTACCAAGCAGGTTTCTGCTTTTCAGACAAGTATTTCTTCCGCTAAATTAGGCTCAAAACTACACCAACCTCATTTTATGGGGTTTCGTACCTGAACTTCCAGACGATGCCTAGTGTAGCAATTACAAATTTTGAGACTCCATGTTTAGCACCTGCATTACACCTGTTGCATCATTTATTATTATCCAATTAGACGTAAACACACACACACACACACTGCAAGGTTTATTTTTCATCTGTTTTCCCTCCATTTCCTCTGCCTCAAAGTTTCTGTGCTGTGATGCCTTGTTTGGTTACAGTACTTCTTTGAACATGTTACCTATATTAGTTACCTGAAATAGATCTAAATCCTTTCTCATCTAAAACTATCTTTCTTTCACTTGAAAGCAAATGATGTTTTGACAGCACAGAGGAGTTGTTTTCTTTGGTAAATTATAGGCACTACTCTTTCTTCTTCTAACATCCACTGGAGCGAATGAGAAGTCAGAGGCCAGTATAAATCTCTCCCCTTTGAAAATAGCGCAGTCTTTCTGTCTGCAAGATTCTAAGATTTCTTCTTTACACTCAAAGCTGAAGCATTTTCCTAGGTATGTATCTTTATAAATCCTGCCTAGAGCTCTGAGAGCCTTCCCAATCTCTGACTCAAGTCTGTCTTTAGCTCAAGGAAAATGTCCCCTATGATTTATTTAATCTGCCTCCCCTGTCATTTCCTGTTCCCTCTGAAAGCATTGTTATTCACTTGTTACATCTCCTCGATCTAACTTCCAAGTATATTCTCTTTTCTCTCATAATTTCCATATGTCTGTAGTAATTTCAATCTATATTTTACAATATTTCTTTCACTTCATCCTCAAGGATGCTAACTGAAGTCTCTATAAATGTCCATCCTCTCTTTCAATTAAGATTTTAGTTCCAAAGCCATAAAAGTAAGTGTGGATGAGTGTGTATATGTGACTCTGCCATTGTGAAATCTACGTAAGTTCTCTATCATTTGCTTGTTCACAATGTAATGTCTCTTTAAACAGTGCTCTTTAGCAAGAGGTCATCTTTCCTACTGTCTTGCTTACTCTCCCTCTCTCTGGCTGCAAAGTCCAAGTGAACATGTTTTACTTTCTCAGAACCAGCTCTGCCCATAGGCAGGCGGTGTCTCAGCTCACCACTAGTCCCAGGGAAAGGCAGCAGGCGCCAAACTCTGTCCTCTGGTTTTCTCAGCTATGAACTCACAACCTTCCTGCTTCAGTAATAAAGCCATCTCAGCCCACTTACATAATAATGATGCAACCCTTTCACAAGTAGGAATGCCAGGGAGCTCTCCCAAGAGCCGTCCTGAGGACACGGTCCCTCATTCTGAGGGTTCTACCAGCTGAGCCCCAAACCCTAAGTCTAGGTGACAGGGCTACCTCCTTCGAGATCTAGAGCTTGAAGCCTATTTCTCACCTTTCAGTCCCTCATTCTGGCTACCCTGGTAGCTTCCTGACACAGGAGAGGTAAAAATAATATTATTAAAAATAAGAGTAATAACCAACATTTCTGGGACACTTCTTGCAGAACATTTAGTAATAAGCTGGAGAAGCTTTTTTCCTTGGAGTACTTATTCATTCTTCATTGGTCAGCTCAAATGCATACAGCTCAAACAGTCACTATGTCTCTACAAATAAAAAAAGGCAGAGGTGGAAGAAATTACAAGGTGGCGTGGCAACATTTTAATGCTTCACTACTGAAGATTTAGATAAACCTCACACAGTGGAAAAAATCCAAGCAAAGGTGCACATCCAGAGGCTCGAGAGGACATGGCAATCAGTGTCTTAGAAAGAATCAAAGCTTTGTTATCAGACAACCTTGATATCGAATCCCTAGTATAAATTTTACTTGTCTGCAGCTCAAACCCCCTCACTTGTGAAATGGAACCCAGAAGACCTCCTGCACAGGGTCTTTGCAAGGAATGAATGAGAAAACATCTTTAGGACCCGGCGTACAGCAGGTGCTCAATAAGGGTCAGCGCTTTGTTCAAATTTTTTGTTTTTTAAAACAAAGCCTCCCATGAATCCACTGTCTGCTTTGTTCTAACACAGAGCCCCCCCACTCCACCATAGTATAAACTCCCTGGGGGTTGAAAATGTTGCGCATCTCATGCACCATTGCATTCCCAGGTCTTAGAACAATCCCTAGCACTAAAACTTGCAGAATGTTGAACAGGAATATCAGCTAATGTCTTAGTTTAAAAAGAACGTTAGCGGGCTTCCCTGGTGGCGCAGTGGTTGAGAGCCCGCCTGCCGATGCAGGGGACACGGGTTCATGCCCCGGTCCGGGAAGATCCCACATACTGCGGAGCGGCTGGGCCCGTGAGCCATGGCCACCGGGCCTGCGAGTCCGGAGCCTGTGCTCCGCAACGGGAGAGGCCACAACAGTGAGAGGCCCGCGTACCGCAAAAAAAAAAAAAAAAAACAAAACATTAGCATTCACTGTTTCACTTGAGCAGCATCACAGTCTCGTTATTATTTTCTCCTTTTGTTACATGGGGAAGCCAAAACTCAGGAAGGTCATGTGACTTGCCCAAGAAAAGCACAAAGAAGAAGGACGTTCAGCCTTCAGATCCCAAATCAGTGATCTCTGCTCTTGATCGTGCTACCATACACTCTGGTACCAGCCACTCGAGCAGACAGCTTACTCTGCGGCCTCGACCCTGGGCGGAACGAGTTTCAGTATAATTTCTTTTTGTGAAAAAGAACCTACTGCAGTGGGTCACGCAAGGCCCAGGACCCAAATGATGCAGAACGTCCGTCATCATCAGCCCAGCATTCTCATCCTTTTCAGCAGCACAAAACTGGCCTCAGGCAGCTGAGAACACAGATGCTTCACAATCACGAATTAAATTTTCCAGATCCCAGGAGAAAAACACGTTTCAGGACAAGTTGCTCCAGGCCAAGTTTATTCACAGACCTGGAGGGAACTTCAGAGATCCTTTGTTAAATGAGGAAAGTGAACGCCTTAATTTTAGAGAGGAGGATACTGATTTCCAGAGAGGGTGAGTCACCTGCTCAAGGTCACACAGCAAGTTGGTAAAGGAACCGGAACTAGCTGGCACAGGTTTCTAGCCTCTCCGATTATAACATCATCATCGCCCTCAGAGCCCAGGGAACGTGAGGATAAGTTGGCTGATTGAAGGTGCAGTTGCCGATAGCTCTGTATCCCATAATGAACGCTCCCTGCGGATCGAGCCCTGTGTGCTACACGTTCCACACATTTGATCTCATTAAATCTTCTATTAGTTTCATTCACATACGAGCTTCAATTAAAGCAAGTAGGAAAGAAAAAACTTGCCCAAAGGCACATAGCTAATAAGTACTGAAGTCAGCAGACCATTCTCTCCCCGTATTAACAATTCTAAGAGTGAGCAAAAAAAAAAAAGAAGACAAACCAAAAAAACCCTGTCATCTGCTTCCTTCTAGAAGATAAGGTGACGAATCAACTAAAGCAGTATGTTCTTAAGACTACTGGCTTGCTTGACGGGACTTTCTTCAAGACCCTCACCACACTATGATGAGCCTATCCTGACCAACCCCTCACCTTGTACGACCAGCCTTAGAAGTCACCCAGCCCCAGGGCTAAAATACTTTAAATATTTTCCTCTGACCTCTGTCTTCTGAGCGGCTGTGAAGACTCCTATAAGGTGATGTTCCCTTTCCTGCCTGAGGTCTGATAAACCTGGCTTTGCTTTATCTATATGTACTTCTGGGAGGCTTCTGAGGCAACTACCTCAGCAAGTGGCAGAACGGAAGCTCAAACCCACATGTGCTGAAATACAGACTCCGTGCTACTAACCATTACATACTATCCCCCCTTCATCAACTACTACTTCTTCGTAGCTCAACTCAAACTCTGCCCCTCCCTAATTAGCAAAGTCACATGCAAAGGCTCCTACCTCTTCTTTCCAATATATCCTGTGTTCACTGTTGTCAAAGCATATTCTTCAGTGTATCTACCCCTCCCCCCGTCAACAGACTATGTGTCATGAGAACAAGAGTCACGCCTTCATTCACGCATTCACTCACTCATTCATTCCCTTACCAAATATCTTTAAAGTATCTGCTATGTGCCAGGTTCTGTGCTAGGTGTTTATTCATGATTTTATTATCATCATTTCAGCGCATAGAAGGCATTCAATATATACTTATTTTGAAACTGAACGGAGAGTTGACTGGATGGATAGATGGGTGGATAGGGCTATAAAATGATCCTACTTTGTAGGAACAAGCTTAAGACACCCAGTGTTGGGCTGGGGTGCCTCTTCCTCCCTGACAGGTCTTGTAGACTCTTGTTGGATATGAAATGAAAGGAGGAACACACTTTGCTTTTTTCTTCCTAATATAGGAGAGGCAGCTGACAGATCCCCAGAGAATAATGCCAGAAAAATGAGACTCTGGTCCACTTCTTCCCACTGGGAAGTGCTACAGCCCAACAGCTGGAGAAAAGGGATTCGTGCCAGTAGCCTGATCACATGACTCAGTGGGGCTCCAAGGTTCCCCTGAACATTGAGTGCACCGTTTCTCTCCTCATTCAGAGTGACCAGTGAAGAGAGCCAGCAGCTTCCCAGGCTTACTGCACACCTCCTGCGTCTCACCCACCTCACCCTGGTCCCCTCCAAACAAACACAGCAAAATGAGAGAGCAGGATTTCAGGAGAGCGCTGAAGTCGACGTCTCTCTGCTTTCTCTAAATGACTGTAAAGGTGACAGTGACACAGCACCAGCCAGTGCTACAGACTGAATGATAGAGAGCAACTAAAGAGATCACTGCAAAAATTCCCGTAGTCCTGCAATGCCTCCTTTTTTGCTTCCCTCCTTCATGGTCATGAACAAAGAGGCTTTGCAGAAAACCACACACGATGGAGAGTTCCAAAAATATTGTTTTCCCCCCATCTCTTGGGATGCACTGTGGTCAGTGGTTGCTGAGAATATTAGAGAAGGGGGGTCAGTGTCCATGACCTTTTCCCAGACACTTCTTCATCCTCTACCTCGAGGAGACAGGAAGAAGCTCAGCGCACCACCGCCTCCCTCCCTAAGACCAGACGCAAGGGGGCAGCGCATCACCACAGGCCTTTTTCACACTCAAACATGGTTTTGTTTACGAGGCTAAGGGAAGAATGGTTATCCTAGGTATGAGCCACTGATAGAGAAGAAAGCCAAGAGGAATAAATCAAAAAACAAAAAAACAAAAAAACCCTCTAAACAAAACAGCAAGAAACTAGCCCAGGACTTCAGCAGAGGTAACAGGGGTTAAAAGTAAATTCTGACTCTGGTTTCCTCTAGGGATGCAGTCAGCTGAACCGGCACTGCTCTCTCCCGTACAGGAAAAGGAAAAGAGGACAACCGGCAATTTTCTAACTTTCCTCAGAAATTCAGAGGACCGAGGTCAGAGGGCAACCAACTAACCCAAAACTTTAAAAAAAGAGACGGGCTTGCAAACACAGACAGGATACCAGGACTTGCTTTCCAGGGAGGACACCTAAAATGTTTCACAAATTATTACAGGCCTAATGCGGGCTAGGGAGAGGGGAATCCCTGGGGCAGCAGGTACAAGAGGAATTCCCACCCATCTGTGGGCTTTTCTCCTGGAAAGAAAGATTGGGAAGGGGCCTCAGAAAGCATCCCTTGAGGTCCTGGGTAGAGAAGAGCAGCCTCAGAGAAAGGCAGGAGGCCTCGAGTCCCTGCCCAGAACATCCTTCTCAAGGCATCCAAGTCTTCCGGCGCTGGAGGAAGGGCGACAAACACTGTCCCCAGGGCCACATTGTGACTGGGGCCACAAGGTGCCTCGTCCTTCATGGGCCTCTACCTTCATTTAAAAAATATTGAAAATTACATTTTCCCAGTGTTGGTATAAAAGTGAAAATAATCCAAGCTGGATACATTATTCTATATTTATTATCATATTCATGTTCTCTAATGATTTGGAATAAATGAAAGCATTGGTGGAGAACTCTAAAAGTATGATGTGTTCTAGACACTGCATACTGGGACTAGTGGAAAAGTCAGCAGGGTTGTCACCTTCGGGCAACGGGAAACAGCCACTGCAGCTGGGGGAAGGGAAGAGAAAAAAGCCCCCGACTCCTCAGAGAAGGACAGATCTACAGCTGAGGGCTCAGCAGGAGCTCAGGGTCACGTTGGAGATGCAGGGACACCATCACAACCACAGAAGCCCCACGTCCAAACACAACCAGCCTAGCCATCTAGCAAGTAACAGCAGCCCATGGCCAAGAGCATGGAGGAAACCCTCTCTGTGGGAAAAGGCAAAACTACAGGGGGCGCAGTTCCCTGTGCTATACAGTAGGTCCTGAACTCCGCTCAATATTCTGTAAGAACCAAAATGGGAGAATAATTTTAAAAAGAACACATACATGTATATGTATAACTGAATCACTTTGCTGTACACCTGAAACTAACAACATTGTTAATCAACTAGGCCCCAATGGAAAATAAAAATTTAAAAAACAAACAAACTATAGGATGGAGAACAGATCAGCTGTTGCCAAGGGTAGGGGGTGGGAGACGCGTTGGCACAGGTATTGACATTAGGGGGCTTTTCGGTGGGGACGTGGAAAGGAACCGTCCTCTGCCTCATTTGTGGCTGTGGATACAGGACTCCACGCATTTATCAAAACTCAAAAAACTATATACACCAAGAAGAGTGTTTTTACTTTACGCATGTAAGTTGATATAAATTTGCATTTCATCGAGCTAGAAATGCACTCGACTGCTGGCTTCATGTAGCATCCTACATTCAGCAGCCTCCCCCCTGCAGCCTTTCCCAGGCACACTGCCGTTTCCACACAGCTTGCCCATCAAGAAGGAAAAATGTTAAAAGAAAAATAAGACAAAGGTCCCCAAATGAAAAATTTAAATATATATTATTAACAGAAGCGCTGTTTGGGGCTGAGACGAGGTGAGTTTTGAGGAGAATATAAAACTTTTAAAAACATAGGATACATTCTTGTACTAATTACAAAGTCTCCCTGTGTTACTATTCATTTATTGCTTGGATAAAGAGATAAAGTGAAATTATTAATGTGTCTCTGTCGTAAATAATTAACCTCATCATGGGAGAAAGCGGGAAAGCTGGTTTAAAAAAGAAAAAAAAAAAACGCTCCCTCTAATAGTAATTGATACTTATCTCCTCTGTCTCTCTATTAAAAGCTGCTCATAACACTTATTACTGTCACGAGGAGAACGAATACTTAATCCATCGTAATTCCAGACAATTTATCCATAGATTGGAATGGGGGCAGTGCTTCTCTTTCGCCATTCATAAAACAGGAGCTCCAATAAATCACTCAGGAAAGACTGCCATTCAAGTGCCTTCTCCTCATGTTTTAGCTTAAAGGAATAGGTCCTTGACGCCATGATGATAAATCAAATGCCCATGCAGTGATTGGACCCGTTCACAGATTTCAGATTTGAGTGAGTAACTGTTCTCTGGCCCCATCAGTTCAGGAATGTGACCCTCTGTTTATTCATGAGAAAGACACACTGCCCGATTTTACCAATAATAATTCATATTTTACTGGCTCTTGCCCTCCCCTGCTCATATAGGATCTCTGATCTGCTGTAATGCTTCACCCGGGGAGTCCAAAGCCTCCACCCCTGAGTTATCTCACAAGTGTTCAGGGTCCTGACTGTCAGCTACTGTCACTATGAGGTGCCCACATGTCTCCTCCCCTGATGCAGCCGTGTCCTCTGCCCATGAAGACCCTTGAGAGCATCGCATCACTACCACCGCTGGTGAGACCCACCATGAGTGACCGAGCCCAGGTATCCATCCATGGCCCCCTAAGCCACCAGCCCTCAAGGTACTAGATGCCATTCTCCACCCTCCTCACGCCACTCTGATCCCCACCATGTCACCCAGGCAGCTATTTGTCCACCAGCTCTAAGCCCCTTATGATAACACCTTCTTTACATTCTCCCTAAAAATCTCCCCACTGGGCCAAGCTGGCACAGACAGATGCTACACTTTTCATACCACAGTCCTCCCTCCAACCCAGGCCCTCAAACCTCTAACAAACTTTTTTTTTTTCCTTGTGGTTCGCGGGCCTCTCACTGTTGTGGCCTCTCCCATTGCGGAGCACAGGCTCCGGACGCGCAGGCTCAGCAACCATGGCTCACGGGCCCAGCCGCTCCGCGGCATGTGGGATCCTCCCGAACCGGGGCACGAACCCGTGTCCACTGCATCGGCAGGCGGACTCTCAACCACTGCGCCACCAGGGAAGCCCTCTATCAAGCTTTTTAAAAAGTCTTTTATTTGCTCACACAAGTTCCTTGATTTCTTGTTCTTTTTTACTGTGATAAAATACACATAAAATTTACCACTGTAGCCTTTTTTAAAGGTACAGTTCAACGGTATTAAGCACGTTCATATTTTTGTGCATGTATCACCACCATCCATCTCCAGAAACCTTTTCACCTTGCAAAACTGGAACTCTGTACCCATGAAACGCCAACACCCTGCCCCTAGCCACTGGTAACCACCATTCTACCTTCTGTCTCCATGACTTTGGCTGTTTTATGTATCTCATGTAAGCGGAATCATACAATATTTGTCTTTGTTGCTCGCTTATTACACTTCACATAATGTCCTCAAGGTTCAGCCAGGGTTTTCCTTTGCTTTTTCAAGAAAAAAAACAAAACCCCAATGCAAAACCACTTCTCAAAACCTGTCCAACAGTTCAGCAGCTACGCTACGTCTGAATTTCAACTTGGGCCCAAGGTGAGATGCATACCTCAAAAAGCCTTATGTATCAAACCCCTAGATTTCAGATCCAACTTCTAATACCTTTCCCAGGGCCACCAACATCTCACCACTCTCTAGCTTACCCATAATTTTGAGTGTGAATGAGCAGAAACAAGTCAATTAGTGACAGGATACCTTCTTTTCTACTATTCTTACTTCGTAAAAGAAGACACCCCAACTCACTGCTTTCCAGTCGGCTATGTAATTTCTGAGACTCACATCCTCCTATTTTATAGCGTGTTCCCATCAATCGTCTGACATCAGCTTCAGCACAACCCTATAAAATAAGGCAGAATGAGTACTATTTCAAACACGCCTGAGGAAAGTGAGGCTTAAAGAGGTTAAATAACTTGTCTGAGGCCACACAGTAAATCTGTGTCTGAGTCTAAACTAGGCATCTTGTATCCATAGAACATTTCTTCCATCTGCTATAACTCACGACATCTATCTTGATAGGAGGTTATGATCGAAAGGGCATTAAAATATCCTACAGTTGTTCCAAGCCTCACACCCTCATTTCTTTCTTCCTTGCCCCCTCCTTTTTTTAAATGGGGTATTTAGATTTCTCACGCTAAGAAAAAGGGATAAGATGAGTCTCATTGAAGAAACTTAATTCTCAGTATCTCTAGCTAGAGCAGCAGTCTGAAGGCAACCTTTCATGTAGCTTCCTGAGCAAAAGAAGGTCAATGCATTGCTACTATTTCCTTATAAATGTAAAATGCTTATTATCAAGCTCTAGGCTCATTTACCATATTCAATAAAAAGTAGTTTCTCAGAGTTTTTTCACAGATTTTATAATTTACTTTTAAGAAATTATCTTATCTCAATCTACACAGGCAATTCTAGTACAAATTAAAAACTGCCATTGCAAACAGAACACTCTACAAATCCTTTCTGACATCTCTTGGCAATTAACCCTATGACACAGAGATGTTATCATAAGTGAAATACTGAATGTAAGCATGGTCAGGTCCATGATTTATATATTGAGTTTTCAAGATTCTGGAAAATAACTTCCCTTTCCTACCTTTCAGTTTTCTCTTCTGTTCATCAAGGGGATCGGACTCGGCCACCTCAATTGTTCCATAATTCAAAGCTGACAACCCTTCTAGAAATCTTAATAGCCTGATTATTACTGCAATGTCCACTAGGTGGCAGAAGAGGCAATCCGGCAGTAGTCGGAAAAGAATGGCTAAAATTCTAGCAATTCTGGGGGCTGCTCAAAGGACAACTTGAAATGTGGCCTCATCATTTTACAGATGAGGAAACTGACACCCACAGTGGTTATATACCACTTTGCCTTTTTCTCTGAAACAGCAAGCAATATACTTAAACTCCAGGTTGCTCACCTGTAAGATGGGACTAACTGCTTCTACCTAGGTCTGAGTTTACGAGAGGGCATATATGAAAACACCTAACACAGTGCCTAGCCATGGTACATGCTGAATAAAAAGTATCCGTCACTATTTTTACTTAAAGAGTTATTGTCAGAACTAAAAAGAGAAAGATTTTCTGAGATGTCAGAATTATAACGATGTTTAAATTATTAATAACCTGGGAGAGATCTTACCATCCTGCATTTTGCCACTTTTTATAGGTAGCTGCTTCATCTGAGCTGCATGCTCTATTATTTAATGTGTGTATTCCCTTTCTTTCTTTCTTCATCTTTCCGAGGAGCATTACTACTTCTTTAGAGGACTATTTTTGCAAATTTTAAGTTTCAAATTTCTTTACCAATACCTACGAATATCCACCTTGAATTTGCTGTCACTTGTTGCTCAGTTGTTGGAACTTAACAGGCATCAAAGGAGAAATGATAAGCTGGCTTCAGGATTGAAACCAATAGCGTTAATACCTAATATCTAATGGGAGCTAACTCTACAGCAGACCTTGCACTAAGGGCTCTCTCTGTGTGAATACACTTTGATCCTTACACAAAACTCTGAAGGAGGTACTTTTATTACTCTCATTTAGAGATGAGGTAATTGAAGCATAGAATCTACATAGAAATGTAATACATTCCACTGCATAGCACAACGTTCCCAGCAACCCTGGAATTATTCTTGCCTTTAATACATGAAAATTGTTCATTTCAAAGATCAGACTCTTTCGAACAACTTCCCTTCCCTCAGTTAGGAAGCTGGTACCATTTCAAATTACTCTGTAGGCCAACAACAAGAATAACATGAACCAACCTACCAATATCACAGTGTCATCCTGTCTCAAGCATTTTCTCAGACTCTCTAATTATTTCTTTTCTTAATGAGATTATTTATAATATTTTTAAATTATATTGTAATTTTACAATATTATATGTAACTAAGGAAAACTATAAATATGTATAATATTTAATAAAGAACATCATTTTTCACCAGCTGATGTGTTTTCCTATTTTTGTTTTAGGGCAAAATACTAAGAATAATCACCTCATAAAGCCCCTGATCTCCTAGCCCAGTGCCCTCAATCAATGCTGTGATTTCCCCCAAATCCCAGAGATCTAATCAGATCTTCATACAGCCCTTGGATCAAACAAACAGCTTCTCTTCTTCGCTCCCCAGCCTGCGGCCACAAGGCATTTTTCTCTCCTCTCTTCCCTTCCCAAACAGAGTAAGCTCCTTGAGAAGAGGGATAACATATTATACTACTTATGTTTTCCCTGGGCCTCCTAATACCCAAACGCTTCCTGATTTTTTTTTTTTAACATCTTTATTGGAGTATAACTGCTTTACAATGGTGTGTTAGTTTCTGCTTTATAACAAAGTGAATCAATTATACGTATACATATGTTCTCATATCTCTTCCCTCTTGTGTCTCCCTCCCTCCCACCCTCCCTATCCCACCCCTCTAGGTGGTCACAGAGCACCGAGTTGATCTCCCTGCGTTATGTGGCTGCTTCCCACTAGTTATTATACGTTTGGTAGTGTATATATGTCCATGCCACTCTCTCACTTTGTCACAGCTTGCCCTTCCCCCTCCCCATATCCTCAAGTCCATTCTCTACTAGGTCTGTGTCTTTATTCCTATCTTACCCCTAGGTTCTTCATGACATTTTTCTTTTTTTCCTTAGATTCCATATATATGTGTTAGCATACGGCATTTGTCTTTCTCTGTCTGACTTACTTCACTCTGTATGACAGACTCTAGGTCCATCCACCTCACTACAAAAAACTCAATTTTGTTTCTTTTTATGGCTGAGTAATATTCCATTGTATATATGTGCCACATCTTCTTTTTTATCCATTCATCTGTTGATGCACACTTAGGTTGCTTCCATGTCCTGGCTATTGTATATAGAGCTGCAATGAACATTGTGGTACATGACTTTTTTTTTTTTTTTTTGGGGTAAGCGGCCCTCTCACTGTTGTGGCCTCTCCTCTTGTGGAGCACAGGCTCTGGACGCGCAGGCTCAGTGGCCATGGTTCACGGACCCAGCTGCTCCACGGCATGTGGGATCTTCCCGGACCGGGGCACGAACCCATGTCCCCTGCATCGGCAGGCGGACTCTCAACCACTGCGCCACCAGGGAAGCCCCTATGGCTCTTTTTGAATTATGGTTTTCTCAGGGTATATGCCCAGTAGCAGGATTGCTGGGTCATATGGTAGTTCTATTTTTACGTTTCCTGATTTTGATAAGACAATAAATGACCAAAATAAGAAACATTAGGAACCTAAATGATCTAAGATCTTGGCTTAGATGCATAGCCCCAAATTTGTCAACTATTCACCCCTTTCTTATTAAATATGCTGTCCAAGAAAACATGCAAGTTGTTGTGAAGCATAAGCATAGCAAGACTTCCTTCAACACTAAAATATAAAGATTGTGTGGAGTCCAACGAAACACTGAATAAGCCTTTACTATGTGTGATGAACTAGGCCACATGCTGGTAACTCAAAGGTGAGACACAGTCCTTCACTTCTGGGTTCAAATCCAGAAATTTGAAAAATAAATAATTTAAATGATATATGTGAGTAGAAGGACAGGGTCTTGTGGTCCCTTTACTCCTTTGTCCTTTTTCATCTTTGCCCCTGGTGAGCAACGTTATGCTATGAAGGGAAATAAGCACTGAGTACTCATGGGTCAAACTGGGCCCCTCTTACTTAGATAAGGGACAACACCAAGAAACACATGGGAAGGGGCAAGATGAAGCTGGGAGCAATAGAGATCAAAGGAGAGGGGCTTCCAGATACCGAAGGAAAACAGCTTTGACAGTGACTGAAAAATGACTTAGGAAAGGGGAAAGAAATATGCATATGCTGAGTTTCAGGCATATTGGCATTCAGCTGCAAAGAAGAACAGGTTCTTAGTGGTTACAGAGTGAGCCTGCCAATCGCACTTGCCACTTGAATATTACAGCAAATACATATCAGTAATGCTCAAGGTTGATATAAAATACAGAAGTAATATTGAAGAGGCAGTTGGTAATGTGGTTCTAAATACCAGATGATGGGGGTTTACCCAACTCAGGATGGGATGGAATGGAGTGGAATGCATTTCACATTAATTCATATCATCCCAAACCTTACAGCTGTCACCACAATGTATAAATTTTAGCCGGCAAAAGAGTCCACCTCAAACCTCACCATCAATGTTATAGGTTGAACTGTGTCCCCACAAAATTTGTATGTTGAATTCCTAACTATTAGTACATCAGAATGTATTTGGAGATATGGTCTTTAAAGAGTTAATAATGATTAAATGAGGTCATTGAGGTGAGCTCTAATAAAATATGACTGGTGTCCTTATAAGAAGAGGAGATTATAACACAGACACACACAGAAGACCATGTGACAAAGACACAGCGAGAAGGTGGCCATTTATAAGCCAAAGAGAGAGACCCTCAGAAGACACCAACCTCGCTGACACCTTGGTCTTGGAGTCCAGTCTACAGAATTTTGAGGAAATACAATTCTTTTGTTTAAGACACTGGTCTGTGGTACTTTATTACGGCAGCCCCAGCAAATTAATACACCCAATGCCTATAGGTATCACCTATGGCCACCCTCATTCTAAACTCTAAGGTCAAACTTCTGGGGAAGTTGCCTTTTTCAGATCACTTGCACAGACAATGGAAATAATAAATACAACTCTACAGTGGCCTTGCTCACCTCACAATTTCTCAGCTGCCTCAAAACGGGAAGTTTAATTTTCCTTCTTGTCACTGTCACAAAACCGCATGCATGGCTAAGCTAATTCATCTTGTAACACGTACCGTCTCAAGCATGTCACGGGAGACCTATGGGTTTTTTCTCAAAAAATAAACACTTGAGTATGTTTTTAACAAGTTTTTCTCCCAAGGTTCAAATTTATGGGGTTAAACATAAAAACAAGAAACATAAAAAAAATCACTTGCCTTATGTTATGGGATGTATCCAGTCAACCATGAGAGTAAAATGCCTATTTTTTCATTTTAAAAGGGACGTGCTTATTGATAAAGCCAGTGTTGTCTGTTCCAAAACTCAGCAGTACTGTTTAGCAGAGTACAGACCAAAAGACCCCAAGTGGCTCCAGGTAGCAAGTGAGTTTATGAGACAGAAGCCACGGCCGTATTAAAATTTCCTACCACTTCCTTTTCAGTCAGCTTCCCTATTTCTGATGCTCTTGAAAGAAAGAGACAGTATCTTATACTCCCTAGTTAAATCCATATCTTCTCTTCCTCAGCGTCCTACACAATGTCAAACCCAGAGGAAAATATCAATGGATATGCCCCAAACTCTGAACAACAGCTACTCCGCAGATCTTTCTATTGAATGGGGGATTGAGAATACCTTACTCACGATTTTTAACACTTAAGGAAGAGCGAATATTTATGCTAAGGCACCAGAAAATCCATTACTATACAAGCAAAATACTCCTGCCATGAAATACAACCAGAAATTCAGGTAATGTGTACAAGACTATCCAACGCATTTTTTTTTTGACAAAACCTTTTTTAGGCAAATACACAGATTCAGACTTTATTGCTTATTGCCAACATCAACACAAAACCAATAAAATAAGGAATATTGCAATGATACCAAAAAATTAAAAGGTTGGAGCCTTATAACCTTTATGGGACAAGTTCAATATATTTGGCCATCAACCTGGTCCTTTGTCATGCTGGCTGCACTTCACCCCAGACCTCAAAATCCACATGGAGGGCTTCTCCAGACAGCTGGCAAGGAGGGGGCATTTGTCTGTCTGGCTCTTTCCATCTTACATTGGTTACAGGGAACTATCTTTCCTGTACTTCCAGGTTGCTGTATCCAGTGCCTCAGGACCACTAAGGAAGTAAAATCTGGGTCCCCCCACTACGGTGTTTCATTCATGTCCAAAAGTAGAGAGAAACCAACTCACGTGAGACAACAACCAAAGGAGAAAACAGAAACAGAGACAGAAAGCCTGAGGTATCTAAAAAAGAGTACTAGGTTTGTGTCTCAACATAAAGACTAACCAGAGAAGCACCCCCAAACACATGTTAAGCACATGATATATATTTTTCTTTTATATATAATTCTGTGGTATTTGTATATACCAAGAGAACAAGATCATATTCCAGAAGTAGATTCAATCACATATGGGAATTTAATATATAGTAAAGGTCACATTTCAAATCAAGAAGGAAAAATTTTTAATGGTGTCAAAAAAATAGCAGTCCCGTAAGAAATAAGGCTGGATCCCTCCTTCATACCTTACAGCAAGGCAAAAACCTAACGGACAAAACAATTAAACAAAAAAGAAATCATAAATGTACCAGAAGAAACCAAAGGAAAGTTTCTTTGATAACACCAGAATAGAAAATGCATTCTTAAGTATGACATGGAGCCCAGAAACATAAAGAAAGGATCTGGGTTCAATTACACAAAAATCTTTAAGGTCTACATAGCAAAAAACAAAAACAAAAAAATCTTTAACTCATATCACAGAGAACTAATTTACACAAAGAATTCCTACAGGTGACAAGGTTAAAACTAACAATAGAATTGAAACATGGGTAAACAATATGAACAGCTGGTTCAGAGAAAAATACAGCTGTTACATACATAAAATGGTTCTTAAAACTTTCTTTTAGAGAAATAAAACCATAATGAGATAGCAAAACTGCTAGATGGAGTACTAATATAGGTAATTTGGTAAACATCACATTGGCAGGACTGTGAAAACTGTTTTTTTATATGTGGTTCTTGGAAATATAATGTGGTAAACCTTTAATGGCTAGAAATTTAATGACATCGTTATCTGTCAAATTGTAAAGCATATACCCATTCGCCAAGGAATCTCAAGTTTAGGGATGTGCTACAAACACACACACACACACACACACACATTTATATGTGAAGTCATGTGCAGAAGATATTCATTGTAGCAGTATTTATATTAGCAAAACCCATGACATAACCTAAATGTACATTAATGGGAGAGCAGTCAAATAAATTATATTACATACATACAAAAGAGTAATTGTCAAATGTTCAAAGGAAGAAACTCTGTAGCTGCTGAAATAGAAAATTCTCTGAGATACACAATTAAGTATCAAGGACTAGGGCAGGACAGTGTTTATAACACATATAGCTGTATAAAAAAAGTACCTATTCTTGAATATGCACAGAATATACTCTAAATACAAATATTCAGCAAAGTGTTAAAGTTGTTATTTCTAGGGGAGAGAAATAAATTCAGAATCAAGGTTTAGAGAATCTGAGAAAGGAATACCTTTATGAATGTGGTGCTATGTAAACGTGTTACCTACTCAGAAAAATAAGCATACAACATTTGAAGTCTCTTCATCCCCTAATTTATAGAAACTTCCTATGAGCTCATCCTACTTTGTTACCAGGACACCCTTAGATACTCTGAATCCCAGTATAGACTCCATTTCTGTGTACTCAAAGAGGAAAAAAGTCAGAAGAAAAAAAAAAAAGATAAACAACAAAATGTTAACTATAGTTATTTCTATGTAGTAGGATTATAGATCATTTTATTTTTTCTTCGTTTTTCTGACTTTCTACACTAAACACATATATGGTTTTTTATAAATAATATTAAAAGATTTTATATGCAACAGTTAAAATACTAGGAGAGAAAAAGACATTTTATCTAGTGCTAATCAAAAGAAAGCTGGAGTAACTATATTAATTTCAGACAAAACAGAACTCAGACTAAGGAAACTTATCACTGCTAAAGAAGGGAATTACATAATGACAGAGTGGTCAATACTCCAAGAAGGTAAAATAATCTTTAACATGTATGCACCTAACAACAGAGCATTAAAATGCATGGGTCAAGAACTGATAGAACTGAAATAAGCAAGTCCACTCTTATAGGTGGAGGTATCAAACACCCCTCTTTATGTAACTGATAGATCAAGTAGACAGAAAATCAGTTATAATAGAAATGAACTGAACAATACTGTCATTTAACTTGATCTAACTGACTTTTCTAAAATGCTGCATCCAACAACAGAATAACCAGACTCACATGAAATATTCTCAAAGACAGACCACATTCTGAGCTATAATACACATCTTAACAAAGCTGAAAGGAAATAAATTATACAAAGTCTATTTTCAATCAATAATTAAAGTAGGAATCCATAACAAACATATATATATCTAACTTAAAAAGCCAGTTCTTTGGGAAAAAATCAATAAAATTAACAAACCTAGGCTTCCCTGGTGGCACAGTGGTTAAATGAATCCGCCTGCCAACACAGGGGACACGGGTTTCAGCCCTGGTCTGGGAAGATCCCACGTGCCTTGGAGCAACTAAGCCTGTGTGCCACAACTACTGAGCCTGCACTGTAGAGCCCATGAGCCACAACTACTGAAGCCCATGTGCCACAACTACTGAAGTCTGCGTGCCTAGAGCCCGTGCTCCACAACAGGAGAAGCCACTGCAATGAGAAGCCTGCTCACCACAACTAGAGAAAGTCCGTGCACAGCAACAAAGACCCAACACAGCCAAAAATAAATATATAAATTAAAAATAAATAAATAATAAAATAAATACACTTTAAAAAAAAATTAACAAACCTTTAGCCAAGATCACCAGCGAGAGAGAGACAGAGAGAGAGAGACAGACAGAGAGAGAACAAATAACAAAAATGAAAGAGGAATTATCACTACCAGTCCCATGGACACTAAAATGGTAATAAACGAATACCATAAACAAGTCAGTGGCTACAAATTTAATAACTCAGATTCAGTGGCCCAATTACTTTAAAGTTACAAACTACCAAAACTCACAGTGAGAAATAGATAAATCTATGAAACAAAGCCTCAATCTATGAAACAAACTGAATCAATAATCAACACTCTTCCCCAAAAGAAAGCATCAGGCCCAGACGGTTTCACTAGTGAACTCCACCAAATATTTCAGGAAGAGATGATGCCAATTCTTCACAATCTCTTGCAGAAAACAGAAGCAGAAGGAACACTTCTTAACTCATTCTATAAGAAGAGAATTACTCTAATACCAAAACAAGATGAAGACATCACAAGAAAGGAAAACTAAAGATCAATGTCTCTCATGAATATAGATGTAAAAATCCTGAACAAATATCATCAAATTGAATGAAACAACATATAAAAAGAATTATATACCATGGCTAAGTCATGGGGTTTACTCCAGGTATGCCAGGCTGGGTCACGATTAAAAAATCAATCAATGTAACCACTACATTAACAGACGAAAGAAGAAAAGTCATTTAATCACATTGATTGATACAGAGAAAGCATTTGACATAATTCAACACTCATTTATTATTAAAAACTCTCAGAAAATGGGCTTCCCTGGTGGCGCAGTGGTTGAGAGTCCGCCTGCCGATGCAGGGGACACGGGTTCGTGCCCTGGTCCGGGAGGATCCCACATGCCGCAGAGCGGCTGGGCCTGTGAGCCATGGCCGCTGAGCCTGCACGTCCGGAGCCTGTGCTCCGCAATGGGAGAGGCCACAACAGTGAGAGGCCCGCATACCGCAAAAAAAATAAAAATAAAAATAAAACTCTCAGAAAAGTATAAACAGAGGGGAACTTCCTCAATTTGATAAAGAACATCTACAAAAATTGGACAGCTAATATCATAAATAATAGTGAGAAACTGAACACTTTGTTCCTAACGTCAGGAACAAGACAAGGATGTGCTAACAACTCCTATTCAATACAATATTAGAAGATATAGATAGTGAAGTAAGACAAGAAAAGGAAATGAAAGATATAAAATACAAGGAAAGGAAGATATATGAGTACCTGTGTTCACAGATGACATAATTATCTATGTAGAAAACCACAGAGAATCAACAAAAAAAACTCCCGAAATTTCTTACAAAGCTAAATGTGGTCTTCTCACATAATCCAGCAATCATGCTTCTAGGTAACTACCCAACGGATCTGAAAACTTATGTCCATACAAAAACCTGCATGTAAATGTTTATAGCACCTTTATTCATAATCATCCAAAACTGGAAGCAACTAAGATGTCCTTTGAAAGGTGAAAAAACAAACTGTTGTATATCCATACAATGGAGTATCATTCAGTAATCAAAAGCAATAACTGAATAAGAAAAGATATAGTAGAAGATGTACTTCTGATGTACAGAACCTAGGGGCAAGATGGGAATAAAGACGCAAACCTACTAGAGAATGGACTTGAGGATATGGGGAGGGGGAAGGGTAAGCTGGGACAAAGTGAGAGAGTGGCATGGACTTATATATAGTACCAAATGTAAAATAGATAGCTAGTGGGAAGCAGCTGCCTAGCACAGGGAGATCAGCTCAGTGCTTTGTGACCACCTAGAGGGGTGGGATAGGGAGGGTGGGAGGGAGACGCAACAGGGAGGAGATACGGGGATATATGTATATGTATAGCTGATTCACTCTGTTATAAAGCAGAAACTAACACACCATTGTAAAGCAATACTCCAATAAAGTTGTTTAAAAAAAAAAGATGTAGTAGAAGAATCTTAAACTCATATTGCTAAGTGAAAGGAGCCTATCCGAAAAGGCTGAATCTTGTACAATTCCAATGATGTGATATTCTGGACGTGGCAAAATTATACAGACAGTAAAAGGTCATTGGTTGCCAGGGTAAAGAGGGATGGGAGGAGCGTTAAAATGGTGAGGCACAGGGAATTATTTATTTGTTTGTTTGTTTGTTTGTGTGTTTGTTTTGGCTGTGCTGGGTCTTCGTTGCTGTGTGTGGGCTTTCTCTAGACGCGGTGAGTGGGGGGAGCAGTGAAACAATTCTGCACGATTCTGTAATTATGGATAAATGATACTATGATTTTTTCAAAACTCATGGACTTTTACAACACAGAGAATGAACCTTAATGTACACAAATGTTGATGAAATTATTTAGGAGATCAGGGGCAATTTCAGTATGGAATGTAAAATGTGACAAAACAATCTAATTGTATTACATTTCTATGAAACAAGCCCACTGAAGTGGAGTAAGAAATAAGTTAACAACCTGAGTACCTTTGGAAATGAGCAGGGTCCATAAAACTAAACACAAAAGAAACTATGTATGCATAAGTACTATACTCTACCTGGTAAAGTTCTTCCCCAGGGGAATATGGGTTAAAAAAATTATCCTATTGCCAGACTTGTAAAATGAAATTGAATAATTAAGCAAATGGACACCCAATAGTGAGAGCCAGGTTTCTCACTGTTTGGGATGTGAGTTTACAGATGAGCAAGGGAAGAACATAGAACGATCCAGTTTTGATGGGTTATAGTTGGAGAGAGCAGTATAAATTCACATTTAGCTTAATCAAGGAATTTGGTAAAGTTGCAGGATACAAAATTAATGCACAGAAATCTCTGGCATTCCTATACAGTAACAACAAAAGAGCAGAAAGAGAAATTAAGGAAACAATCCCATTCACCACTGCAATAAAAAGAATAAAATACCTAGGAATAAACCAACCTAAGGAGGTAAAAGACCTGTACTCAGAAAACTATAAGACACCGATGAAAGAAATCAAAGATGACACAAATAGTTGGAGAGATATACCATGTTCTTGGATGGGAAGAATCAACATTGTGAAAATGACTATACTACCCAAAGCAATCTACAGATTCAGTGCAATCCCTATCAAATTACAAATGGCATTTTTTATAGAACTAGAACAAAAAATCTTAAAATTTGTATGGAGACACAAAAGACCTCGAATAGCCAAAGCAGTATTGAGGGGAAAATTCGGAGCTGGAGGAATCAGGCTCCCTGACTTCAGACTATACTACAAAGCTACAGTAATCAAGACAATATGGTACAGGCACAAAAACAGAAATATAGATCAATGGAACAGGATAGAAAGCCCAGAGATAAACCCATACACCTGTGGTCAACTAATCTATGACAAAGGAGGCAAGAACATACAATGGAGAAAAGACAATCTCTTCAATAAGTGGCAGTGGGAAAACTGGACAGCTACATGTATAAGAATGAAATTAGAACACTCCCTAACACTATACACAAAAATAAACTCCAAATGGATTAAAGACCTAAATGTAACACCAGCAACAGTAAAACTCTTACAGGAAAACATAGGAAGAACACTCTTTGACATAAATCACTGCAAGATCTTTTTTGACCCACCTGCTAGAGTAATGGAAATAAAAACAAAAATAAACAAATGGGACCTAATGAAACGTCAAAGCTTTTGCACTGCAAAGGAAACCATAAACAAGACAAAAAGACAACCCGCAGAATAGGAGAAAATATTTGCAAACGAATCAATGGACAAAGGGTTAATCTCCAAAATGTATAAACAGCTCGTGCAGCTCAATATTAAAAAAAACAAACAACCCAATCAAAAAATGGGCAGAAGACCTAAAGAGACATTTCTCCAAAGAAGATATACAGATTGCCAACGAACACATCAAAGGATGCTCAACGTCACTAATTGTTAGAGAAATGCAAATCAAAACTACGATGAGGTATCACCTCATACCACTTAGAATGGGCATCATCAGAAAGTCTACAAACAACAAATGCTGGAGAGGGTGTGGAGAAAAGGGAACTCTCTTGCACTGTTGCTGGGAATGTAAATTGATACAACCACTATGGAGAACAGTATGGAGGTTCCTTAAAAAACTAAAAATAGAATTACCATATGACCCCGCAATCCCACTACTGGGCATATACCCAGAGAAAACCATAATTCAAAAAGACGCATGCACCCCAATGTTCACTGCAGCACTATTTACAATAGCCAGGTCATGGAAGCAACCTAAATGCCCATCGACAGATGAATGGATAAAGAAGATGTGGCACATATATACAATGGAATATTACTCAGCCATATAAAGGAACAAAACTGGGTCATTTGTAGAGATGTGGACAGACCTAGGGACTGTCATACAGAGTGAAGTAAGTCAGAAAGAGAAAAACAATGTATATTAACACATGTATGTGGAATCTAGAAAAATGCTACAGATGAACTGGTTTGCAAGGCAGAAATAGAGACAGAGACGTAGAGAACCAATGTATGGACAATAAGGGGGGAAAGTCGGGGGGTAGGGTGAATTGGGAGATTGGGATTGACATATATACACTAATAGGTATAATATAGATAACTAATAAGAACCTGCTGTATAAAAAAAATAAATAAAATAAAATGAAAGATTAAAAAAAAAAAGATGACCTAGAAAGCCCTTCAGCCTTCAGGGCCAAGAGCCCATAGGAGATAGCCCTCCTGAGTCTTCTCAGATGAAGGCTCCTTGCTGGAGACTGAGGCCTGCAGACTTGGACTCCTGTCTTACTCTAGTGGACTGAAACTTTGGACGTGCTCCATTTAGACTCTGCCCATAAACTTTATGGTGGGATGAACTGGGAGATTGGGATTGACATATATACACTAATATGTATAAAACAGATAACTAATAAGAACCTGCTATATAAAAAAATAAAATTTAAAAAAAAATTCACATTTAGCGTACTATGGATACTGCTATAGAAATATTTATAGATTTGTGTATTTATATGTGTGTGTATTTACTTATTTATTCATTTATTAGTGTATACCTATTTATTTCCTTGCTCTGTCAGCTGAGAGGGCTTAGAAGCAATGACCCCACCAACAATGATAACAACCAGCACCCAGTTCTTTGTTCCTGGTCCAATAAAAGGAATTGAGCATCCTTGGAGAAATGGCCAATTCTGTAACTGGAGTGAGAAATATACAAGAAAGAAGTAGTGGGGCAAACAAACACAATGATGAGGGTACATCAAAGGGACACAAGAGCCAACCAAAAGAGTTCCCAGTGGCCAAAGTTGGAACAATGTGAAGAACAAAATAAGACATTACTGAATTATAAGCCAAAGTATAAAATAAATATCCATAGGTCCTTAGTGATATTAGTAAATGATGGGATAAATAAACAGGGTAGAAGATAAAAATGTCCCATGCAGAGGAATTTCATATAATTTATGCAGATACTCCACCCTCAAGGAATATCTCAAATGTGAACTGTGAATAGTGTCTTCCTTCCAAAATGTACAGCATGGAAAGAGGAAAAAAAAAGAAAGAGTAATTTACAGTGGAGAAATCTGACAAGCACCACCTCACCCAGATGATCAGGGCCACCAACAGCAGTGATGAGTCATGCTGATAACATGCACCCTTGATATGATACGATGCAGTCTCCTTCTCCAAAACATGTACACCTTCAGGCTAATCATGAGGAAAAACATCATGCAAATCCCTCTAGAGGACATTCTACAAAATATCTGACCAGTAGTCCTCAAACTGTCAAGGTCATCATAAACAAGGACAGTCTGAGAAACTGACACTACCAAGAAGAGCCTAAGGAGTCATAAGGATTAAATATAATTCAGTATTCTGGATGGGAGCGTAGAAGACAAAAAGGAAATTATAAACTAAGGAAATCTGAATCAAGTATGGACTTTATTCAATAATAATGTATCAATAATTGTAACAATGTAATACAAGATGTTAATCATACAGAGGAAACTGGTTGCAAGATATATGGAAACTGTCTGTACTACCTTTACATTTTTTCTATAAATCTAAAAGCATCCTAAAAATTAAACTTTATTTTTTGAAAGAAACTAAATAATAAAAAATATACTATTTGAAGAATGACATTAGAGCAAAGACTTAAATGAGAAAAAAAGTTTCAACTCAATTGGAATAAAGATATAGGACCTCTGGGTAAAGGAAATGGAGTGATGACTGGTAACAGAATCTTCTCCCTCAAAAATACAATCAAATGAACCAAAAAATAGTATCCTCCTCCAAAAACGACCCCAATAACAAATAATCAAGAGGGAAGGAGGAATTTAGTATCATGAACTTAAAATAAATTGGCATCCGAACAAATGAATGTAAAATTAAATAACAGAGTTAAGGAGGCAGAGCCAGCCCCTGTTCTAATTGTCACCCCTGAGATGCCAAAACATGATTTGAAAATAATCTCTAGAACTTTCACTAGTACTGGAAATTAGGGGAGAAACTAGCTACTATGTGGGTTTCATTATCTTTTCCCTGTTCTGTCTAAGTAGTGGTAGAAATAGATACTGGGGCTGATACACTCTGAGAACAAGAGAAACCTTAATTCTTAATTGGAAAAATGATGCGACAGCAGAGTGTTCACTTCACCATGGGGCATATTCCCTGAAGAGGTGTAGTAACTTCCAGTCTAGGGCATTTAATATGATCTCAGAATATAGAGTGGCGCCCAAGCTGAGAGAACGCGCACCACACCACACACCATCTCCTTCATTACCATTCTTTCACGTACAGAACAGGAGCCGAACAACATAACTAATATAGTAGAACAACGGCCATGGAACCATGGGACTGAAAGGCAAGGAGATCAACAACACCAGCTAAGAGAAAAGAAAGGTAAACAAGATGCAAAAAGAATAAAAACCTTAACATATCAACGGAAAAATCCATCACCCTAAAGATGAAAAAAGTTGTGTATGTGTGCACACATACACATATATACACATGCATCTATAGGCATAGGTGTAGGTATGTGAACAAATAAAATGGAACCCAACCCACTAAAGTACATAATCCAAAGAAGAGAGTATTCCCGCAAGTGCTTTACTCTCTGGAACGCTATAAAAAGAACACCACCTCAATAAAAACAAGACTTCTAAAAGGATACGATGGAAAAGAAAATGAGAAGAAAATACAGACGAAAGAAACTAATTGAAGACAAAAAGTATTATCATTAACAGGGCCAATAAATAAATTAGAAACGAAAAGGATGATGAAAGATACAACTGAAAAGTGTACTGATATTTTTGACTAATAGGAAAGATTAGTGACAAACATAACAAATGTAAACACAAAAAGAAAACAGATGAAAGTGTTTAAAGAAAAGCTAAGAGACAAAGATGAAGAATCCAGCTTAATTACCATTGGTTCTGAAGTAGGCTAACCAATACCTACAGCCCTAGAAGTGTAATACAACAAAGGAGCACTTTCCTTAAGTGGGAATTTAAAGAAAACCTGACTCTTTAGAACAAAAAACACAGTCCATTCCATGGAAATGGACACAATATTCAACAATGAATTCTCTCTTAGATTAACATATTATATTGCCAGCTCAGAAAATGAATTCAATTCTTATTATCCAAGGAAAAAAAAAGTAAATAATGGGCTGGGAGAGAAACACAGCCTAGCTTCACAATTTTCCACAAGCAAAAAGGGAGCAGTGGGAGTGGTGGTTTTATAAAAGAACGTTAACATTCTATCCTTGGAAAATGTAAAAACTGTATACAATAAAAAGGAGAAGTTTGGGGAAGGAAGGCTGAAAGGTGCCTTCATTTCTTTTCAGGGCACAATGTATAAAAGGGAATTTTGTCATTAATTTCAACCATTTAGTGTTTTTCCTAAGTTCTTGGTCTTAAAAAGATCTTTCAGGAATAAATGAATCATTGGCTTACCAAGTGCCAAGGTCTGGCTCTGAATATAAATGGGTATATGGTAGAAATTGAGGGTTATCTCTACCCTGCCCCATTGTTTTTGAGCTAAAGCATTTGCTTCCAGGGTATGCAAACGAAACTGGACATACTATCAAGGAAATTAAACTGATATCATATAAATACAAATTCATTTATTAGCGTAGCTTTGATTTATTACTCTAGAACAGGGCCAGGAAGTAAGCATTTTAGTCTTTATAGTCACAGCTACTCAGCTCTGCTACTGCAGTGCAAAAACAGCCATAGACGGTAAGAAAAGGAACAAGTGTGGTAGCTGTGTTACAGAACTTCATACACAAAAATGGGCAGCAGGCAGGTTGTAGCCCACGGGCAGGAGTTGGTGAATCCTTCCTCCAGACCTCAACTTTGTGCATATCATACCAGAAAAAAAAAGAAAAATTTAAAAATATTTTTAAAAAACATTTTAACCTTTTGTATACTTTTTGTGATAGGTGTTTCTTGTTGAAATATGTGCACATTGTTATCTTCTAAGGAGTTACATGGTTGGCGTCAGAAGAAGAAAAATTGATCTTTAGGGTTGAGCAGGTATTTCTGCCATTGGCGAGGTCTGGTTAATGCATAATGCAGATATACAATGCATACTTTAGGGAAGGGAGGAGGCCAAAGGGCTGAGAAAATATTTTATGTTTCAACTTTCTTGTTTTGCCTTAAAATTTTAATTTTTATTTCATCAAGTTCCACTATCCAAAAATAGAAAATACTTAAAATTAACATATTTCTGTCCTTTTAAATGTATTTTTTCAGACAATACTCTATTAACAATTGTACATCCTAATTTTTACACTCAACATAGTATTATGAATAATTCTTATACAATTCAAACTTTTATAAACAGGATGATTTGTAATAAATGTGTACATTTCTATCACATAGTCATTTCAAGATCCAACTATTCATCTCTTCTAGTTGGGTATTTGCTATTCCACTCTATCCCTATAATGTAAGGCTTAAATTATCATCTTTGTACATAAATCCTTTTACATACCTCTTATTTTTTAGAATGACCTGCAGAAGTGTAACTACAAAGTATGAATATATTTGAGGCTTGCAATATACATCTCTAAATTCCTTTTAATTTTTACCTGTAGTATATGAGAGGTGCCTATAAAAACTTTAAAGTAATATATGCTTATCTTAAAATTAAGAACCACTATCACCTTAAAAAACAATCTAGATTACAAATTAACCTTTACTCCACCCAATACAAGCTGTGTATCACATGGTGAAAACAAAGTTTAACTGTTGTTCTCTGGTAAGACATAAGACATTTATTTGCTTCAGATTTGGGGCTACAGAAGTAAGCACCACAGCAAAATCGCAGAGCAGCAATATTAAGCACCACGGACATTTCATTGTCAGTGAACATAAATCAAAAGGCAAGCACTTACCCTCCCTGAGTGATATGAAACCAGCATAAACATGGAGAGAGAAATCTGATGCTTGTCAATGGCTGATAAGTATTTTTCACTCCTCCTACAAATAAGTAGTAGAATGTTGCACATGAATACCTTCTATCCTGTGATTTATTTTCTCTACCAAGTATTACTCAGACAGGAAAACTGGAGCTGAAGCTTTTCCCCAGCATCCTGGCATAAAAATGCCAAGAGATAAAATAATCTAAATGTCAATATAAATTGCCCAAGAATCCAGGAATCCATTCAGCTTAAAACGATCATGGCCAATTCAACTGCTTAGAAACACTGCCTCAAACCAGATGTGTAGGAGACCATGTTTACCATTTTTTAAGCAACTGGAGAGACTAAAAACAGTACAGAAACTCTCTCACAGAGCTAGATTAGAATGCCATCTCTTCTAGCTGTTGCTGTGTGATTTGGGGCAATTAACCTATTCAAATCTTTTTCGTTCACTGTAAAATGGGGGGAATCATACCTATCTCATAGGTTGTAATTAAGGATAAGTAAGATAATGTACACCAGAGTGATTACTATGGTTCCTGGAAATTAATCTCAATCGATGTTGGTTGAATCAGAAGCTCTTCCTACAGTCAAAGGATCAAAAACTTGTATTGTATCCACCTCAATAATTTTGTATATCTCTTAATGAAAGCAAAAGTAAACTTTGCCTTTATATTTCACTGGCTTAAACTAGCTTAGAACTTATTCTAAATTATAAGGGCCCTAATTACGATGCTTCTGTAACTCTTTAATTACCTTGAACACAGAACAAGATAAATAACTTAAAGCCTCATAAGCAAATTTATGCTTCAGGACAGCCCTGATCAAAGTGAATTTTCCTATGAGATGCCAAGCCTCACATTTTTCAACCTGTGTTTGTATAAAATCCAGACATCATTTCACTGTACACATTTTATATGCATTATTACTGTTTCTTTCACTTTTATTAAAGAAGAGAAATGATTAAAATCCCCATAAAGAGCATATTAAGAACTCCCTAGGGTGAGTAGACGCAGTATTGTATGAGATACTTATTGAATTCATCAGAGTTGGGTATGATGTACATATATTACGGAATTCTTAAAAATGCATATGGGCTCCCCTGGTGGCCCAGTCGTTAGGAGTCTACCTGCCAGTGCAGGGAACAGAGGTTCGAGCCCTGGTCCGGGAAGATCCCACATGCCACGGAGCAACTAAGCCCGTGTACCACAACTACGGAGACTGCGCTCTACAGCCCGTAAGCCACAACTACTGAGCCTGCGGGCCACAACTACTGAAGCCCATGTGCCTAGAGCCCGTGCTCCACAACAAGAGAAGCCACCGCAATGAGAAGCCCGCACACTGCAACGAAGAGTAGCCCCTGCTCACCACAGCTAAAGAAAGCCTGCGTGCAGCAACGAAGACCCAATGCAGCCAAGAATAAGTAAATAAATAAATAAATAAAATTTTAAATGCATGTGATTGACTTGAAGGCAGTGCTTTAGTGGAGAAAATTTCCATTTGAACCTTTTAAAAACAGACACTACAATATCTTCCTGACAGGTAAACAAGATGATAGGGAATCTACTGAAGTCCATTATGCAAATTCACGGCTGGGCTTTACGAGCGAAAAATAGGGCAGGTGGCTGCAGAATATGGGAGCAGAAGGTAGTTCCAACGTGTTTACAGACCCCGCTGTTCATTGCTGCCCAGGAAGAATCTCGACGTGAGTTCGCCACAACTCCCCTTTATAACTGTATGGACATCTTAGGAACAAGTTCTTCCAGAAGTAGAACCTGAGCCAATGATTTGAGTAGAATGATCTGTTAAGGAAATACTCTCAGAAGAAACCCGTAAGGGAGTGGGGAAATGGGGTAGAAAGGGAGCAGGAGGCAAGAAGGCTGCCCTGCAGGTGAAAGTGTACACTCGCCTTGATCCTGCTGGACTGTAAACTGACACCTCAGAGTCTCTCTCTGCAGTCCATGGAGCTGGGCTTTTGTGCTAATATATCAGAAGGTGTAACCTGAGGGAAGAGACAGGCCAATGATCAAACATCTCTGATTCTCCCTAAGGGACATGGGGGCTTCAGGACCCAGGAACCCTCCTCAGAAGCTCATAATTGTTTGCTTTTAGCACCAAAACATACAGAGACCGGAGAAATGATTCAAGACGATGCAGGTGGGTGTGTCTAATTCTTAAATCTGAAAATAATTTTAGAAAAGCGTTTAGATTATAAGAATATGGTTTCCCCAATGGTAAAGCTTTTCTTCATTCCTTGAGGTTATTTCTCTTTGCCATTTTCACCAAGTCATTGACTATGTTTATCAGTTATGTCTTAAAATTCCCCCTCCCATAATAATGAGGTTAGTGGATTAAAGCAAAGGGATTGACATGCTTTTCACTGATAACACAGTGATTCAAGTTGAACCCAGTTCCCCACGAAGGGAAGGGAAGATGTCTCAAGCGAATGTGCAGAACCATCCTCTACTTGGTACACAATTCAAAATGCATTTCCTGCAGGTAATGAATCAATGACCTTAGGTGGCATCTTGATCTGTAGACAAGTAGTTTCATTCATGAGAGAGTAACACATCAGCAGGAATTTAAAGTGTGAGAGTTGACCTTTCTGAAAACTCATAAATATTTATAGGCAGACTTTCTCAGCCCTCACCAACCCCACCTCTACAAATCCTGAAAAACTACTTGCCTCCTCTCTGACAGCGGCAATATTCCTTTAATAATGACCAGGTGGGGCCCAACTTACCATTTATTTGGTGGCTCCTTGGCTGAACTGGAGAAGTCATCCACCTAGTTACTCCAAAACACTTTTTCACTTAGCAAGTGAAATAGTGACCCCACCTTTTATGTTCTGAACAACTGAACACTAGCATATATTGTTTTCATGTATAATTTTTTCATGTCCCTGCAAAGCACAGACACTCTTTGTGAATGGAGACTGTTTTATTACATCTTTTAAACATTAAAAATATGGACCAAAATTGATTGAGTACATCTACTCATTCAATCAACATTTTTAGGATCTTCCTAAGTTCCTACTTTGAATAATGCTTTTATAATTTCCCATATTACAATCCCTCCTTCTGTACATTTTCATTACTGTATTTTTTGCCTGTCGTCCCAAATACCTTATGTAATATATCTAATATTTTGACAAACCCACAACTGTTTCCCACCACAAGAATAAGCCTATTTTTTCTCTAGGGTTGGGGCAAAGAGTGCTGCTTTGAATGGTTTGAGAACATCCCCATCCTTTAAAACAAAACTTTAACTTCTCAAGGTCCTATAAGAAGAAAACATGCAGTGAGTTGGGGTAGACCTAGAATACTTCCTTCAGAGACTTAAGCCAACAACCAAGAATAAGTGTAATGAGAATAGCAGAAAATCACACTGATCAGGTTAAGCTACGACACTGAGCCACACTTTTTGAACGTGTTTACAACACATTCTTATTATGTGTATGTTTCAGTGAAATGCAGGCTTTTAATGAAATGGAGCAAAACATTTCATGAAGAGTTAGGGGGCTGATATCTAAAGTATGCAATTTTCTAAATTACTGTAATTGAAGTTATTGTTAGATTTCAAGAGAGATGACTTCAAGAGTTCCCTAATTGGTCCCCAAGCATGCCAAGATTTCACCAGATAATGAAATGCTTCCATTAACACATGCTCCCTAAAAGTCCCCAGAGAAAACTGCTAGCTTCCAGGTTAGTGAAGATGCCAAACATTTCACTGCTCTGTGTTCCTGATGGGTGAGTTGATACAGAGGAGAGAAAGGTTCACATGCAATTGCTTATTGTACAGCACGGGCTTTTCTGGTGCTTAGGTGAGTAGGTGTAGGAGGCTATCAATAATTCATGACAGAAATTCAGAAAAATTTCCAGGGGCAACAGAGACATTGACATCTCTATAATTATGTTGTTTACAAAGATGCATAATAAGTAATTTTATTTCTCTACTAACATAAGTTCTATATACCTGGTTGCTGAGGAAGCCAAGCCACAAAAAAAGAAACGCTTGGTTGTGCATATCCTGCTCAGGGTCAACGACTTCCTTGAACACTGATTGTGTTTGCCTCTGTGAACTTGCCTGGACATGTGCGGTCAGAGATGTCTACACGTAAAATCACCATACCACTAGATGCCAACCCACACCCCTCATGCCAGGGCCAAGATCCCATTAGTGAGGCAGAGATATCTAGGTAGGTAAACTCAGACAAAACGAGTGGGAGAGTCGTGGTGAATGGAAACCCACTGACTGTGTTTACTTTTCTGCAATTATATTAGGATATTTCTTGCTGTGACACAAAATGGCCACATACTTAGAGGAAGACAAAAAAAAAAGAAACTGGGGGGGTGAGAGAAAAATAGGAAATGGAGAGGAAGCAAGATAGGATTATGCTGGCCTCAGAAAATGAGTAGGAATATTCCCTCTGCCTATATTTTTTGAAAGAGATTGAATAGAATTGGTATTATTTACTCCTTAAATGTTTGATAGAATTAACCAATAAAGCAAGGTGAACCTGGAATTTTCTTTATGGGAAGCATTTTTTAAATAAACTTTTATTTTAAAATTTAGATTTATAGAAAAGTTGCCAAGATAGTAGCAAGTCCTCATTTAACCTGCAGCTAATTTTACCATATGTGGGCTTTTTCCACCTGAGCACAACTGATATTTTTGTCCAGATAGTTCTTTGTTGTGGTGCTGCCCCGTGCATTGTAAGATGTTTACTAGCATTCTTAGCTTCTACCCACTAGATGCTGATAGCACCAAGCTGGGACAATCAAAAGTGTTTCAATGTCTTAATATTCCTAATGTTCCCTGTGGGAAAAGATTATCCCTGGTGGAGAACTACTGCCGTAATGTTAATATCTTACACAACCATGGTACATTTGCAAACTTAAAAATTAACACTGGAGCATTACTACAAATCAGATAAAGCAAGCTACAGACTGGATTTCACCAATTTTTCTATTAACATCCTTTTTCTGTCTGAAGATCCAGTACAAGGTATTATATTACATTTAGTAAGGGAAGTATTTTAAAATCAAATTTCTTTAACTTTATACAGGGCTATTCAGCCCTTCTCTTCCGGGGTCACTATGGATAAAAATTATGTCTCTCACAGACTTTATTTGAAATAAGTTGTTAATTTTTTGACATACAATTGGTTGGTCATGATTTTTCTTATTATTCTTTTATTGTCTGTAGACTGTGTGATAATATTCCTATATTCATTCCTGATACTGGTAATTTATACCCTCTCTATTGTTTACTGATCACTCTGGCTAGAAGTTTGTTTATTTTATTGATCTTTTCAAGGAAAAGCTTTTAGTTTCACTTATTTTCTCCACTGATCCATTTTCTATATTAGTAATTTTTCCTTTTAGTTTTACTATTTTCTTTTTTCCACTTTTGGATTCAATTTGGTCTTTTTTTAGCTTCTTGTGTTGGAAACTTAAATTATTATTTGAGATTTTTCTTCTGTTCCAATATAAAGCTATAAATATACCTCTAAGCACTGATTTGGATGCATCGTGCAAATTTATGTATTTTGTGTTTTCATTTAAATTCGCTTTAAATCTTGTCCTTAGTTGTATAGCTTATGCTTATAATAGCAGTTTCAAAGTTCTTATCTGCTGTTTCTGTCATCTTTTTCTCATTCCTGGAACTTTTTCAATTAAGTATTTTCCTCCTATATATTGTTCATATTTCCCTTGTTTTTATTTTGGATGGATGCCAGATATTAATTTGTTGAGTACTGAATTTTATTGAAATCCCTGAAAGGGAACTGGACTTTATTCTCTTAGGCAGTTCAACAGTTATTTTAGATCTGGATGATCCTTTCAAGATTTGTTTGTAAGCTTTTAAGGGAACATCTATTGCAGCCTTAACTCTAGGGCTAATTTAGCCCCACTGTGAAAGTGTTCTCATCCTGGAGTCTCTACTATAGTCTATGTTTATTCAGTGATATCTCTCCACTCTAGCTGGTGGGAATTCAAAAGCCTCCTGCTCTGTATGAACTCCTGCCTACAGCTCCCCTGTAATCATTCCTTCCCCGCCAGCTGTTCTTTGTCAAATCTCATGGAGTTTCACCCCACATGTATATTCTGATATTCGAAGATTTAAGAGGACTCTTCTGCAGATGTCTCCAGAATGTGTTTTCTTTTTCTGTCTGTGCAACTACCTTCTGTCGAGTCCTCTACACCTCAAATTCTAGCTGCCTCAACATCCCTGAGCTCAGATCTCCGTCTCTTCAACTAAGCGGTATCACCAAGCTTCGATGGGTTCTTCCTCCCTGGACCACAGCGGAGAAGGTGCTTCTAGGAAGAAAGCTGTGGTACACATAGTGTTTGCCTTGTGGGTTTGCCTTCTCTGGTGAATCACGATCCTATTTTGCCTGTTGTCCACTATTCAAAACCCATTGTTCTGTGTACTTGCTACATGTTTCTGCCAAGTGGGTAAGTCCCATAACAAACAGTCTTTTATGGACATGGATGGAATTCTCTATGCAGCCTTCTGTTGGGACTGTCTGCCTATACAATTTTTACTGATGTTCTAGAAAGTGCTAGATGTGTTGGATGCTGTCCTGGGTACTTTACTGTGATAAATCAGTTAACTTTAACTGATGTGTGAGGCCATTATTCTTCCCAAACATTGAGGGTGCAAAAGCAGTATGGGTAGTAACTGGCTGATTTGCAACCAGGTCCCCCAGCCTCTTAGTTCAGTACTCCTTCTCCTCAAGAAGCAGTGTCATGTTTATAGGGACTTCATGTTTATAGGGATGAGTCTTCTGGAACTAAATATCTCCATTTAGTGTCCTATTTTTTTAAAGCTATCACTTGGCCTTACTCTCTGCTTTGAGAAGTGCTATATATTAATATGCTCATTTAATAGATAGGTCAACTGAGTGTCAGAGGGCTCTGTGATTTTCTCAAGATCCTACAAATAGTAAGCACTAAGGGGAAGCAGAGAATTAATAAGGGGGAGAATTAATAAGCACTTACATCTCTGAAGGTCTACGACAGCATTCCTTCCATTACAGCCTACTGGAGAGCACCGGTTATTTAACTGGCTGTACTTTACTTTTTCCAAGAAAGCAATCCTTAAAATAATAAATCCTTAATTGAAATTAGCATCTTCAATCTTCTCCTCCAGTTCACCCTCTCAGATCTGATCTGACATTCTGTCAACCATGTCCTTAAGGAACAGATTCCACTGTCGGCTTTGTCTGAAATGACTGTCATGAGTTGACTTGTAAAAAGTAATTTGTTCTTCCAGGTTCCATTATTTCTGTACTTTCCTGTATGCATGTGAAACTTTAATAAAACTATCTACCAAAAAAAAAAAAGTAATTGGTTCTATAATTTCATACATGTCAAAATCTGCAACACACTGTTTCCTAATTGCTGTTTTGTGTGTGCACACAGGTGTAAAATCAATTTAGTTGCTAGGGTAGTTCGTTAGCTATGTCTATCCACAACCAAGTAGTAAAATGTAATGACTGTTCTGAGCCTGTGGCTCAAGCTTTTCAAAGCCTTTGTGCCTCATCTATGAGATTATGTCAAGGTCATATAGCCTTCTGGGCCTCAGTTTCCACAACTATAAAATGGCAGCTGGAGATAACTAGCCTAGGAAACATTAAGATTCCTTCTATTTCTGACATTTTAGATTTCGACTTTTAATTACATTTAGCTGGCATTGTAGCAGCTAGGAATACCTATTAATTAGCACGTTCGTCCTCACCAGTACAATCATCACCCAGGTTCGAAATGGTATAAAGTCATCTTAATAAAAATAAGATACAATATTTTCTATATAAATGAAATATTCAGCAGCTTCTACTTATTTGAAAATCAGTGAAAGCCTTCTAGAACGTTAGTTATATAGGACAAAAGATAACTTTTCCCAGTGGGTCTCAAAATATAGCATGCATCAGAATCCCCTGGTGAGCTTCTTAAAACACGGATCACTGGGCCCTAGCCCCGGGAGGTCTGGGGTGAGTCCTGAGAATCGAAATTTCCAACAGATTCCCAGGTGGTGCTTATGCGGCTAGTCCTACCATCACACTTGAAAAACCACTTAGTTAGCCTATCCTACTGCTTTCCTCTTCTCCAGCATTGCAGAGATTAAGAAGTGTAGAGAAGTAAGCTCATCTGTCCAACATCACATAGTAAGTTCCAGAGTCAGGTCTTCCGGTCATCAGCCCTTTGCACTGTTTCTGCATGATCTCCTACACTGCCTCAGGCTTTCTGTAACATTTAGAGACCTGTCTCAAAAGTATGTTGTCAATGTGTTTCTCTGGATCACGATGCTACATGGTACCTTTTGTGGACACAGTAAAGTGCACAAGCCATGACAGAAGGCTTGGAACATAAGAAATAAAAACCTCAGGGAAATTACATGTCCTTTACTGCCATCAGTATAACTGATGGGAGCGAAGGACATGCCTTTCACTCCCATCAGTATAACTTGCTATAGCACTTTTCACTTCAACCTATTGCTATTGGTTTTTCTAACTCCCTTGACTTTTCCAAAGTGCTAATATTCATTTGATTGCCAGACACGTAAGTTCAAATAAAGCCACTTTACGTAATAATGTTACCATTTAAAATGAAATATCAAGGGAATTTTTCGTACATGACAAAACTACTAAGACCATCCTAAGCAGAGCACATAAGAGACTTTAGTAGTACATAATATGGATGTGTCTTAAGATGGAAAACCCAAGAATTCCAATTCTAAAACCTGTAACTTTTGTAGGAATATGCAGACAAAAGATCTGTGTTCTTCTAACTTGGTGGCATTGTTGGTGCATTTTGCAAAACACAGATGTTAAAGGGAGCTGTTGTGTATTCCATTCCATTTTCTAACTCCTTCCCCTTCAGCCGAACCTCTTAGAAGAAACAACCCTTGAAGGAAGAGGCAGCAGAGGAAGGGAAAGGAGAAGAAATGTTGAGAGAGGAAGACAAAGCTGCTTCTCAGACCATCAGATCCTGATAAACCCAAGAGAACTCAGTGAGGCTGGCCAAGTCCTAAGAACAAAAAAGACTCTGAGGCCAGTCCAATGATAGGCTATTAATTGGGGCTTTTCATGGTCCCTTGTGGTCTAGCTAAGCAATAAATCACAAGTCGTGGGAATGATGGAACTTTGTAACTACATGTTAGAGGCACTAGATCAGATTAATAGGGTTCTAGGAAGCGGGCTAATTACATCAACATCAACACCTTCTAAACAACTCTGAATTTTAGTTCTGATTTTTTTTTAAAGAGGAGAATGGGTCATGAGCATTGATTTGAGACTTGACTCTAAGTGGTTTAAAAGAATAGCAACCATTAACCTAAAGTACATAATATTTTTATCTTTCTTCTCCTATTGGACCCTTTCTTTTTTATTGAATTGCTTATTGCTTATAAGCTGAATTGCTTATCTTGAACCATGAATCTCAACTCCAGCTTCCCACGAGAATACCTGGGGAGTTTTAGAAAATAATAGAGGCCCAAGTCCGAACCCAAACCAATTAAAGGAAAATCTCTGTAACTGGGGCCTCCTCAGATGATTCTGACATGCAGCCTGTCTTGAGGAAGACTTCTACAAATTTCTCCGTAAGAGTTGAACAATGGCCAGTTGTATTTCTCCTCTCCACGCAACATCAAGATATAGTTTCTATAGAGGAACTCAATAATTATTTCCACTCAGATAGGAAGAATTGTAGATGGGTTAAAACATAGACTCTGGCATCAGACTACCTAGGTTCATATCCCCCAGCTTACCATTTATTAACTAGCTGAGTAAGCAGGTTAAGTCACTCTACCTCCCTGTGTTCACTTCCCTCCTCAGTAAAAGGAGGATAATCCCTTTACTTGCAACATAAGATTACTGTGAGATTCAATCACTTACAACGGTGACTGTTACAAAGGAAGCACTATTATTATTTCCAAACGTCTCCTGGAGACAGGATAGCATTGAATGTAATGGCTGAAAACACAGACTTTAGAGAACAATGAATTCATTTTCAGGTCCTAGTTCTGCCAATGTACAGTGTGATCCTGCAAAAGTTATCCAATCCTCCAGGTTATCCATAAAATGGAGATAATAATATGGTTATTATATAGTTGCTGGGGAGATTAAATGAAACAACTCATGTCACAAGCTTAGCACAGAGCCTGGCTCAACAATGAGTTCTTGTCATCATTACAACAACTAACCTGGGAGGAGGCAGTGGATTCATGAGACACTTCAGTAAGATCTTCGGTTGACTTTTCCATCTCAGGTCAGAGGGAACATTGTATTTATAGAGGTCACCAGTCTGTTCTCTAGGAGAGCGACGAGGAGAGTGAAAAATGAGAACAACCCGCAAAGGAACTGGTAGAGCTTGAAACTGCAGACCTCAGTTATCTTGGGAGAAAATGGATTATCATCATTAACGTCTGCTGTTTCCAGCCCAGATGCAACAGCCAGAGGCATCTTAATTATAAGCGGCTTCAGAAATTAATCTTCATGATTCTAAGGCTTCAGAAATTAACCTCTTGTCCTGAGAAGGTCAAGTTAAATGCCAGTCCCAGACGGAACCTGAGGGGACATTCGGATGCCACAGCAACAGCACAGTTGGCCACACAGCTGTGCGTTCTTCCTTCAAATTGCCATCGATTTCTCCAAAAGCATAGCTCGAAAGACATTTCAAAAATAAAGATCTAAGGGAGAATTCTTTTTTTCTCGATTTTAGTCAGAGCCCATCTGGAGACTCAGTAAGAGTTGAATTTGTATTTGGCTACAAATTTCATTTTGGATGGGGAGATGGGGAGAGGAAAGGGGCTGTTATATCTACTGACTTTTGCAGGTCAGAGTAGCAAAGAAAGACATATCTGATTCCTGCTGATGACACGGTACAGCTTTCTTACTGGCTTATTTCTTCTTTAAAAATAAACACCATTTTCCTAATTCTGTAATTGAGGGCACAGATATATTTAGCCTCTGGTTAGAAGCAAGAAACCATGGATCCATAAAAAATAATATAGCCCAAATGTGTGTGCATGTTCCTATGTTTTACAAGTCAGTCAACACATCCAATTTATGCCACCTAAAGTAGCTCTCTGGTCAGATCGTACATGAGAGATGAAAACGATAACAAAACTACCACTGTTTTCATAACAAATGCTTATTATTTGAATGAACTTTTTAAAGTACATAAATTTTATGTACAATTATGAAGCTGTCACGAATAAAACATAGTGTTAATGAGTACCAGGTGGTAGATGGCTCCTGCTAGAAATAACATTACTATTAGGTTGAAAGTAAAAAAACAAAAACAAAAACAAATCACTGTCATGTGAAAGCAACAGTAAACCCAAAGATGGATTTGGGGCACCACTCTGCCCACATCTTACAAAAAGCTAAGCTTTTATAAACAAATCCTATAATAACCTCTTTTATCATCCTCCCATTTTAAGGTGCTTAGAACTTTGCTCGATTAAGTGGCAAAACAAAAGGAAAAGGATTATTTCTCTCAAGATATTCAACCACAAAACTATAACAGAGAAGGAGTTTAGACATTTTTTCTGGTCAAGTTATTTATGGGCCTGTGGTTCTCGATTTCCCTATCTGTAAAGCAGGGATGAGAGACCCTCATTTCCAAAGTTTACCTCCCCCATCCCAAGTAAAAACTACTGAATACAGAAGGAGGGAGGGAGTTTTTTATTATGTGACTGCCTGCTAAATGCCAACACTTTCATATGGGGTGTTTCAACTAATCTGTACAAAAAGCTTCTTAAATGAGTTTTAATACCCACTTTCTGAACAACGGAAACAGGCTCAGTGAAATTAAGCCATGTATTTATACAGAAAACAGAGTTGAATCCACGTCTGCTAAATACCTGTCTCCCTTGAATGGAAGGACACAGCACAGGACTGACGTGACCCTGCTAAACCTCAGGGAGATATAATTCCAAGAAAGCAAACCTTTTCTCTGACCAGAAATGTCATGTCTAGCAGCTGCAAACATGTGTTCTGAGAGCACTTAAATGTGGTAGGAAGACAGACTTATAGAATGGATTAGCAATGCCTACAAGGTACCAAGGTGTTATGGATTGACTTGTGTCCCCCCGCAAAAAGATGCTGGAGTCCTAACCTCATTACCTCAGAATGTGAACATATTTTGGAGAAAGGGTATTTACAGAGGTTATCAAGGTAAAATGAAGTCATTAGGGTAGATCTTCATCCAATATGACTGGTGTCCTATTAAAAGAGGAGAAATTTGGACACAGACAGAGACACATACAGGGAGAATGCCGTGGGAAGACTGGAGTTACACATTATCACAAGTCAAGAAACTACCAAGAGCTGGGAGAGAGGCCTGGAACAGACCCTTCCCTAGCACTTTAAGAAGAATCATGGCCCAGCAGACACCTTGATGCCAGACTTCTAGCCTCCAGAAGTGACAGGCAATAAATATCTACTCTTCAAGCCACGCAGTTTATGGTACTTTGTTACAGTAGCTCCTAGGAAATGAACACAAGGGGCAAGAATATGAGACCATGAGAGACACCTATTAATAATCTTCTGTTAGAATATGAGTGGCCTCATTTACCTCTGAATGGTTGGCCCAGCGCCTGGAAGAGAAGATGCTCAATTCAAAAAAGTTTCTGAACTGATTAATACGAAGAGAATATAATGGGAAGTTTCCCCTTTGCCAATGCTGTGTTGATGCAAAAGCAGGGCACACATCGCTCCAGCAGCTATTCTTTGGAAGAAAAGCAAAGATTCAATGCTTACGCAGGGGAGGAGAGACACTTGGATGGAAGATCCCAGCAAAGTGGAGAATGAATAGTTGAACTGAGTGAGGAAACTGACAGTGTCTGGGTTTGGAGTCACATCTCTAGGGAGGCCGCCTGGAGGAAAATTAGAGTGAAGGAGATTATTATTAACCTTGATGTGATTTTTTTTTTTTTTTTTTACTTGAGACTCAGGCTAACAATGTGTTTAGAGTGAAGAAGGGACAAATGCAATTTACTCTGGGATTGAACGCCATCCGATGAGGTTACCTCACTCATTTTAAAACGTTATCTCACTGTGTCCACTCATTTCTCAGCACCACGCTATTTGCATGAAGTATTTTCAGATAAATATATTTTAGCAGGATGTTCATGAACCACAGCCAATAAAAAATGTAAAATTAGCATACTGGAAGAGCTTAACTCTCATGGACGCAGCCTCCTTAGTTCAACAGCTACTGAATTTAGCTAATAGGGGTTGATCTTAGAGCTTTCCAACACCAGATTGACACATCTCATGGGCAGCTTTCAGATCCGCTCCCACGAGCTATTCATGCATCTCTGCCTCAAAGGAAATTCACGTTGGCTTCCACAGGAAATGGAGACTCGGAGAATGTGACTGAAGTACAGCTCTACCCCCAAACAGCTCTGGTGAATGCAAATTGTCTTGAATCCAAAAATAATCCTTACAATTGTTACTATTAATATTTGCCGCCTACTTATAATGTACTGAGTACCTTTCCTACACTATCTTAAGAAATTATCATGAAGACCCATCCAATACTTAATTGCACTTCTACAGAGAGGAATTATTATAATTGCTATTCTATACCAAGAATTGCTACTCCTACTGCCCAGTTTCCGTCCTTCTTCACCATAACATAATTGTTTGAGATGTAAAGGTGAAACAGGAAGCCATCATCTCTGGTTCTGGGGGTTATTTCTTCTTTCTTTCACTTACTCAGCAAATTTGTATAGAGAGAGCAGTAAGCATTGGTATTACTCTAATTAAAAAGACAAGGAAAAAAATAAACTTTGCTAAATAAATTTATCTACGGTCACCATACATCCCAGATTTTTCAGAGGATAGTCCTAATTTTAAATATTTAGGTGGCTTATTCCTACTTAGAGTGCAGAAAATGAAGCTACCCTCAAAGATAGACGGGATCCAGGAGTATATTAGGTAAACTATGGCACCCAGGCCTCCAGTCTCTGGGAAAAAATCAAAAAAGCTTGAACAAGAAGATAAACACCCTCAAGGAATGACCAGAAAGCTCCCTTCAAATAACCATAAACATAATGATGACAACTTTGATAATGCAGTCCAAAACCAAACAAAAACCAAGGACAAATGACATTGTCTGCAAGGTAAACCTCAAAATCTAGTATGATATTTGTTATAGGAAAAGCAACCACTGTTTACTGAGCAGCCTCTTTGTGGCAACACATTACATAAACTCTCATTCAATCATTGTTTCCCTTTTTCTCCCCCCCTCACAGGAAAAAACCTGATGCTTAAAGAAGCAAAATAAATTGCCCAACATGGCTAGTAAGTGGCAGAGCCAATATCTGGATGCAGTTTTGATGCTAAAAGCTGTTGTCTTTCCACTGAATTGATTTTAAATCAGCACACATCCTAATCCAACTTTTATAACCAGACTGCACGTAGGTTACAAAGCAAGGCCTCTGTAACGAAGTATGGATCCTGCATTGGCAGATACCAGTCTCAGAGCGGAAAAGGAACAGAAGAACGACTTCAGCCTTGAAGAAGGGGAGGTTCCTCTCTCTTAGTTTGAGCTAATACACAGGTGAAGTACTTTATAGCTGGCAAGATTATCTCATTTGATGCAACAGTCCCCAGATTTCAATTCCTCACAAAGAAGAGAAACATTCAGAGACTGCAAGATCCCTCCCTCAAAACTGGTTTGTTTGGAGACAGGCAGAATTTTCACTAATGCTACTTTTTTTCTGATTTTTAAGCCTCCCTGTGAAGTAGTGAGACACTGATATTTAAAAATTATCAGACGGAAATGGATGAAAAGACAGTGTATTTCAGGGACCTACTGCCTTCACTTTCTTCCTATTCAAAGCAGCAAAAATCAAAACAGCATAGAGAGTCAAATGAAAGCAAGAAAGAGTACAGATGTTCCTGGCTCTGGTTCCATTCGATTTTTTTCCATTAGTTTCAAAAAAAAAAAAAGGGTAAAATTGAGACTGTGAAAGACCCAGACTGTTAGAGGACGAAGATAGTATCTACTTTTCCTTCCTTGACACATCACGCCGTATATATTTTATGGCGGTTACATTGAAGCGATTAATTCATAACGGGACAGAAGCAGCTCACAAAGACTTACAGCTTATTTTTAATAAGTGCTAATACATTTATGCCTTTCTTGCCAGACTCCCCTTCTAGAAACACTTGCCTTCCCAGATTATATCCATGAAAATTAATGATCTGTCACTAGGCTTGCCTCTGTCTTAATGAAGTAGTGACTCAGAGCGATTGCAGTCAGGTGTGAGAAACTTGTTTCTCCTGTGGATGATAAAAGCCCTTGCCTCATTCTTTGCACACATTTAATTAGGCGAAAGCCAAAATAGATAATAATAATCACCGTGGCACAATGATTCTGCATATTTCAACAAGTGAAAAGGGTTTTGTTGGTGTTTGAAAGCTCTTCTGCACGGAGGAGGCAATCAACAGAAGACGTATCAAAAATTCAAATGCCCTGGTACGTTCTTTGCTTTGTGAAGAGCAAAATGCATGATTCATAAAAGTGAGTACCTTTATTGAGCAACTCATAACACACAGGGCTAAGTGTGGTGAACAAAATAAAGAGGAGGGTGTTGATAAACAGTAACTGAAGGTGGAAGGCAGCGGCCTACACCAAGTGGAGCAGACAGAGAAGGCCCTGCAAGGAGATGGCGCTGGAGTTGAAATCTGCACCAAGATCTGCCAGGAGGAGGTGTGGGCGAAGAAAAACTCGGACAGAGGCCATGCACAGCACAAAGACCCAGGGGAGGAAAACTGTGTCACATCGGGCAATATTCCTGACATGAGGAATATTTGGGGCTGGATAATTATTAGTTATTGGGTGTTGTGATGTGCACGGTAGCATGTGCACTGTAGGCGGCTTAGAAGCATCCCTGATCGCTACCCACTAGATAGCAGTAGTACCCCACTCCCCTGAAGCTGTGACAGCCCAGATGTTTCTAGACATCGCCAAATGTCTCCCGGGGGGCGCGTAAAAATCTCCCACGGTTGAGAGTCACTGTGCTAAAGAAAAAGATAGAGGCCAGGTAGGTGGAGTAACTGGGAGAATTACATCTACAGCAAGGAAGGAAAATGAACCAGAGCTAAGTCAGCCACGCTAGCACTATTTCAGGCCTCACGACCTCAGAGATGCTCGTTGCCGGGCGTATGGCAGGGTTCCACGTCAAATTCACATGGACCAAATTTCAGTCTGACAAAACTAGAGACTTCGTCTGTCTCAAGGAACACTGAGGTGCTCTGTGCCTCCGTCCACCCTCAGCCTCCTGACCAGCCTGTGAAGCCACTCTGCCAGCCCGAGCCATGCAACTGGGCTCGCCACAGCCTGCCTCCACGAATTCTGCCTTCCTGTCTATGTCATCAGCGAATGCCTTGGTTCTCTACAGAAGAGAGAAAACATACCATCTCAGCAAATGAGAGAGCTGAGTGCCCCAGGATTTGAGAGACAATGGCTTCCTGCGGGTGATGATTGTACATGGTACATTCACAGGGTCAGGAAAGAAGTAATAAGCAAATAAGGAATCTGGGATTTAATGCACACTTTTAGACACATTTTCCTCATCCGTTTTGTTTCTTTATCTATGAAATGGGATCAGTTTTATTAAAAACCTGTTTAGTCAACGAATAGGTCTGAAGGGAAATGAATTCTAATAACCTGCCCTTAAGTAAGCCATTAAAAATCATGGACTTACTGAGTGAAACGGAGGCTGAGAAGCACAGGTGGTGAAGCAGCAATGGATTATCCCAAGAAAGTTATCTTTGCTCCAGGATAAAGTACTAACATATAATTACAGAAAACGTTGACTAGGATCAGAAGTAAGGCTCATCTTTCCTCTGAGCCCCAAAACTAGATGATGCTCCACAAAGCCTGTGCCAGCAAAAAGACCATTCCAAGCCTCTCTTTGAGAGGGCATGAAGTAAATGAACACATCTTCCATTTAAAGGAAGTCTATAAACAGTGCTCTTTGGGCACAGTTACTTACTTTCTTCTATGTCTTATTTCCTAAAATTTGAAATTTTCTAAGATCCTTTACAAATAAGGGCAAGTGCAATTTTTACTTTATTCTGGGCAGGAGAAAGTTAATGGCCTTATTTTTATGTTTAACCTAACCCTCAGTTAGCATCAATACGTTCCATGAAGTTCTAGGCACTTTACTCATATGAATGCATTAGGTTTCATAAAAACACCTGCCTCGTGGTACTATTATTTCCCCCAATTCAAAGGTGGGAAAAATAGGCACAGAGAGACCAAGTGACTTGAACAAAGTTGCACAGCTGCTAAGTCAAGTGGGCCGAATTTGAGCCCAAGCAGGTTGATGAGTCAACCACTCCCCAAATTGTTTGTCAACAACAACTCAGAAGCAAGAAACATGAGCGTCGCTTGTTTGCTTTTCTTTGTTTGGATAGAACCAAGAAATAAGAAAGAAAAGGGTTAATGCACACAAAATAGGATTTTAGAGTAATCATAGGAAAAACAAATTCCCTGGCTATTTGGGTTTAAAGGGAGCACAACAGGGATGGACCTAGCGTCTGTCATACAGAGCGAAGTAAGTCAGAAAGAGAAAAACAAATATCGTATGCTAACACATGTATATGGAATCTTAAAAACAAACAAAAACAACCTCCTGATGAGCCTAGGGGCAGGACAGGAATAAAGACGCACATGTAGAGAATGGACTTGAGGACACGGGGAGGGGGAAGTGTAACCTGCGACGGAGTGAGAGAGTGGCATGGACATACATACACTACCAAATGTAAAATAGATAGCTAGTGGGAAACAGCCACATAGCACATGGAGACCAGCTCAGCCGGTGCCTTGTGACCACCTAGAGGGGTGAGAGGGAGACGCAAGAGGGAGGAGATATGGGGATATATGTATATGTATAGCTGATTCACTATGTTATAAAGCAGAAACTAACACACCATTGTAAAGCAATTATACTCCAATAAAGATGTTACCAAAAAGGTGGGGGGGGGGGCAAATAAATAAATAAAGAGACCACACCAGGTTACTTTCCTCTCTTGGATCCCAGTCTCTGAAAATTTAAGAAAAAAATAATAACGGATTGCTAGTCATCAACTGCCTATTATGATGAGAAATGGGCAGGGCGGGGGTGGAGGAAAGATGGGATTCCTCATAGGAGACTTTCTGTTCACGGGTTCACTTTCTGACAGCATCATGATCAATCTCATGGAATCTGATATCAAACATATGGGCCTTCGAGTGCCAGAAATTTCTCTGTGTTCCGTTTCCCTGAACACTTCACTCTCAAGGTCATTAGACCCACCTGTGTCTTTTCATTTTCCTCAGTTCTCTGCAACACAGTACAGGGGCATGTTACACTCTGTAGGCAAGCACCTGGAGAGGGTAATTTCAGGTTTGGGAGGCATGAAACAACAAAATGCACAGTTCCATTACTGACATAAACACATTTCCTGATAAAATGAAGCCCGCTGGGCTTCCTATGGTCAATGCTGATGTCACTATAGACACTGAAAGAAAGAATATTATTTGGATAGAATTGGAGTCAAAATAGCATACCTGATTGAAAGATGGCAGAGCTATTCACACATTTCGTTTGTTAAGTGTCAGCATAAAAAAAAATAATTAGAAAACTTTGAGAGTTCCCTAATCATCAATCTATTTTAATACTCATGGGTTGTAACAGTATGAAAATCTCTGTTTTTTCCCAACCATCAGGCAAATGCTAGAAATATATAAATAAATGATTCTTTAATAATGCATTCATCCTTCGACCAGAGAAGGAAGGGGTAGAGTTTGGTAAAAGGATAAAGCTATTTCTGAACATAATAAGGAAGGAGAATTTGCAGGCAGACAGTTGAAGAAGGATGTTATAACCTGTGCATAGAGCGAGATGGAGCGGGCTGGACTCCAAAGCCCAGGAATGGCCCAAGACAAATTCCATTATTCAATCAACAAACACTGGCTGAGTTGCTACTTTGTTCTAGGAACTGTGCTACATGTTGCAGTACCTCACTTAATCCTCCCAATGATAGGGTTAAATGAACATCACTAGCCTTTTTATCTTTAAACAGATTAGGACCCAAGTCTCAGACAGACTAAGTCCCTTGCCCAGGCCCCGACCTTATAAAAGGCACATGTGGAATCTACCCGCAGATCTGTGTTCCAAGAGCTCAATAAATGGTAGCTTTGGAATGCTGATCATAACGATATGTTTCCACCTCAGTATTCCAGCATGGCACACAGCTCTCAATAAAGACTGCCGACTCAGTGAGCCCAAGAAGTCAATTAAACCATAAGTGAGTTCACACCAGGCACGGGACAGAGTGATGGCACACCATGGAACAGGGGGGCAAGCTCGGCATTTATAAACCAGTGACAGATGAGTTACGGAGCCAAGACAAGCTTAGCAGCCATAAAGCCAGGGTGGGTTTCCTTCTGTGTGGAACTTTCTTCTTTCCCCTCTTCACCTGGGCAACTCAAACTCATCTGAAAATCTCAGATGGATCCCACTTCCTCAAGGTCCTACCCTGTTTGACTAGATCAAATTCCCACTATATGCTTTCGTATGTAGCACAGGAATCTCTCCTACATACAGCTTACCACGGTCAAGGTTTACATTTGATTGTGTGACTATGTGATTGACATTTCTACCCCCACAAAACTGTACTCTCCCTCCTGGTGGCGGGGACCATTTGCATTTGTAAAACCACTGAATCGCCATTGCCTGTACAGGTACCCAATACATATTTATCAGATAGGAGAATAAAAGGTTCAGTTCCCATGACGGCAGCCAACATGCACAAAGCTGACTCCCAGAGGCCATTTCCAGCCCTACAGATGCTCTTTATAAACAAACTTGGCCATGCAGACCACAACACTCATGAGGTTTCCCAGTGCCATGGACACAAAAAGCTCAGGTCAGTGCTGCGTGCCAGCTTTGTGTCTTATCTCCTTTTGCTTCAGCTTAATTTCTTAGATGAGCAAGTATCACCCTAGCAGAAAAAGCAAGTCAGGCTGTCCAAGGGATGCTGGGACACATCGCACAGAACGTAAGGAAAACATCTGGTTCCACATGTTTATTACCTGCCACTGATGGAGAGAGGTTCCTAAGAGCCCTATCACACAAGGCAAAGAGAATATGCAAGGGAGACAGACCACGTGTACAATCACCAGAACACATGGGGCCGGTGCACTTCAACTTCAGCCTTTCCCCAGCTGTAAGTAACATGGGGATCTGATCAAAGTATTGGGATGAGAAGTGTTTCTGTAGTAAAGCTGCTCACAATTGCCTTGAATAGAAGAAACTGTTTTATTGTCGATTCTATCACCAGCTTCCTACTACCAAGTAAAGACTGTGAAGCACCCAGTGACCACTTTCAATGTCCATTTTAACACAAGAGCCTCTGCTTTCCCCAAGAACATGATATTCAACCTGTGAGGGCAATTTATTCTGTTTCTTTATACCGGGTGCTGTTCTCAAATCTCGGGCTCCTTCTTTAGCCAAGGATCAGGAAGCTTTCTGCTATGATATCATGTGTCACCCCATTTTATCTTTCCACAATTGTCATGTCTCATCTCCATTCTTGACTGAATTTCTTTGACACAGCTGCCCCCTCCCCCAGCCCAACGTAGGCAGTGTTTCTCAGCCCCTAAGACCCTGCTGCATCTTGCACCCACTGTGACAGCTGCCACGTTGGATCCCAGAGGACTGTTCACTTACCCATCTCTCACCAGTCTGTGAGCTCTGTGAAGGCCACCTCATCTCAAGTGTGCCTTTCCAGAACCTGGGTGGTCTTGCCTGCAGAGGGCGACCAGATCTGGCTTTTTTTTTTTTTTAAATAATTAATTTTTATCGGAGTAGAGTTGCTTTACAATGTGTGTTAGTTTCTACTGTACAGAAAAGTGCATCAGCTATATGTGTACATATATCCTCTCTTTTTTGCATATCCTTCCCATTTAGGTCACCACAGAGCACCGAGTAGAGTTCCCTGAGCTATACAGCAGGTTCTCATTTGTTATCTATTTTACACATAGCAGTGTATAGATGTCAATCCCAGTCTCCCAATTCATCTCACCCCTCACCCCTGGATCTGGCTGTGAATCTCAGATTTGAATCCTGGCTGTGCCACTTATTCAGGCATCTGCAAAGTGCGAAAAGCCAGATAGTAAATATTTTCAGCTTTGCAGGCTATGAGGCCTCTGTCGCAATGCCTTATGTCCAGAAATGTTATTCTTTTCTGGACTGTTTTCCCAACCATTTGAAAATATTAAAATTAAAAAAAAAATTCTTAGTTCTCAAGCTATACAAACACAGGTAAAGGGCCATAGTTTGGACTTCTACGTTTATCAAGCACGTGACCTTGGGCAGGTAATACATCTCTATGTGACTTGGTTTTATCACCTGTAAAGTGATAGCATCCCCCTCAGAGGCTTTTTGCAAAAATTGTATTAGTTAATTCATTACAAGCACTTAGAACATTACATGGCACAATGACATGCGCTCGATCAGTGTTGCTATCACTGCTGTTATATTTTATTTCCTAATAAATGATTTTTTAAAATATATTTGAGTTCAGAGTGTGTTATCTCCCCATATTTGACCACTCAAGTGCTGAATGATCGATTCTGTCTCTCAAACATCTAGCTCCCATTCATCACTCCCCTTGCTAATGCCTTAGCTCAGCATCTTGTCATTACTCTTCAGGGCTACCACAGAAGCCTTTTCATGGGTCCCTCGGCCTTCACTTTCCCCTTCCCCCTGTCCTGTCCACGTTGGTCATTAGAGTGATCATTCTAAACTATGTCATTCCTCTATGACAGTCTCCTTTCACTCTTTCCCCAAAATGAGTTCTGTGGATCATTAATTTTAAAAATTGTAAAAAAACACATTTGCTTTTATTTTTATTTTTTTTGAAAAAGTTACATGTTTAAATAAGAGTAGACAAAGCATGGGGGAGAGAGAATTGTATGAAGGTGGTCAAAAGGTACAAACTTCCAGTTTTAAGACAAATGAGTAGTAGGGATGTACTGTACAAATTATTAATAGAATTAACACTGTTGTATGTTATATATGAAAATTGTTAAGAAGGCAAATCCTAAGAGTTCTCATCACAAGGTAATTGTTTTCTTTTTCCTTTATTTTGTATCTATATGAGATGATAGGTGTTCACTGAACTTACTGTGGTAATCATTTAATGATGTATGTTAGTCAAATCATTATGCTATATACCAGAAACTTATACAGTGCTACATATCAATCACATCTCAATAAAACTGGAAGAAAAAAAAGAAGGAAAAAACAGAAATCTTTGCCCAACCCAAGCTCATTTAAAAAAAGAAAAGAACTGTTGCTATAACCAGTCTTTTATAAAGATCATTATTTTGAGAATTAAGTAGGAACAAAAAACAAACAAAAAAAGAGTAGACAAAACTGGATACAGCAAAATTAAACAGACAATTGTTTTCACTGTAGTACTTACCAGAACACTTAATACACTAATGTGCATTGTAAATCTCCAAGAAGTTGACAAAGGGAGGTAATTTCCCGATATTAAGTGAGTCCCTGTTCTCAATGTTTGCCTCCCAGGATTACTGTCCTAAGGGACACACTTTGGAAAATGCTCGTCCACGTAAATTCCTTAGCTTGGCGTACAAGGCCCTCCATGGTCCAGTTCCCAACCAGCCTCACTGGGTACAACTGTTCATCTGGTACAACTGTAGCTCTTCTGGGATCTTCTGTGCCCTTGGGTTTGCTGTGCCTTCTGTCTAGAATGGTTGTCCCTCCCCTGATGTGCCTTCCTTCTTATCCTACTCACTTTGGAAAAAGTTAAGGGGTTTGCCTTCAGATTCTCCTAGACACTTACTCATTCCTTGATGAAGTCTCCTACAGATGTGTTCATTCCTCACTTACCACGTCACTGTTAATATGTACATAAATATATATTTCCCTCAGAACAATGACTGTGAGAGAACAGAAACTACATTCTGTCTGTTCATTTTCTTAAATGCATTAAAATAAAGTCTTTCATTTCCAAATCTGATTTTACCCTATAATGGAAACAGCAGAGAGAGCGTCACCTGCGCTTTCTGGTTGAGAACAACGAACAGGTTAAATAAGTTATCCTCAAGTCAAAAAAAAAAAAAAAATGAGTAAGTGCCAGAAAGCAGGTACAACAGCGTTTAACTCCCAGCCCTGGGTTCTCTCCATCGCACTTCACAGTCTCCCCTAACAAAGCCCAACTAATGCTTAGTTAGTAACTCCACTTGGATGAATGCCCTTGACGTGGACTTGGGCTACGGCAGCATCCAGAGGAAGCCCAGTGTTGAGTTAGCTGAGAGACCCAGGCTCAAATGCTCCCCCAATGGCCCATCTATACACAGTAGGGTCAGAAATCTACTGCTGAAACCAAATCACAGGTTTTTACAGGAACCCACAAGGGACTGCTACCAATGATCTCAGGCTCACTTTCCCTCTCCTTGGCCAGCCTCCTACGCACCCTCTTTTTCTTTCTACAGCTCCTAGCATCGAGTCTCCTTTCCTGCCCTTCCTTCCCAGAGCTGATACCTCTTATTCTATCCCCACAATGGAGTCTTTTCAGCACCATCTCCCACCTTTGCTCCTTCCTCCAAAAACGCAGAGGCTAACCACAAGGGGATAGTAAACAACAGGTAACAAAAATGACAGCCACACATGAGTGATGACGGGGTGGTCTCAGCTGGAACTGAGAAAACGTCGTCAGCTCCTCACTAAGCGCCAAGCACCTAGGATCCTAGATGCTTCAGGGTTAAGCAGTGTCATCTCCAGTCATTTTGGAATGAGCTATCTTTACAGCCCCTCTCTCTGCTTATTTACCACCTTATGATAACCTTCATTCCTCTGCACCTTCCAAAAGTCTTTTCTCCCCTTTTCCCTAGTGAACATGTCAGAGCCATATTGGCCTGGGTATTTATACCTATTCATACTGAAAAGGGGACAGAGAAAAGTCTCAAGGTCTCTCAAAAACCCTGCAAAGTTTATAAATGAAGTTCATGGACCTGGGAAGAAAGAGAAGGCACATTCAGATGGAATTCTAAAAAGAATTTAAGGAAAGTATTCCTACAGAAGCAGGGGCAGGATTAAGGGAATCTAAGAGGAATGGTCAGTAACCCAAGTATTAGCAACAGCAGGAATCCACAATGCCTGCCGTTGCAACTCTCAAGGTTGCAGGGGCAGGGAGAGGAAGGGGTGTCACTGGAACCAAAGAAAGATGTCCAGGCAGGACTCTTAGCTGAGTGAACTGCAGCCACTGCTGAGCTGCAGCTCAGGTACAGGAAAGGAGCAGGGAATAAATACCCCAACTCCTTTCCTCCCGCCCTTCAGTCTCCCGCTGATGCCATTGTTTCACACGGTCAGAATTCATCTTTGTTATTTCTCACTACAGAGAATGTACGTGAAGTCATCAGGGACATATTAAATGTCCGATGCCTGTTTATTTTCTTCTTCTAATTTTTTTTCTTCTAACAGAAATTCGCTTAGGATGAAATCTGTGGAAGCATAAAGCCACTCCTGCAGGGTCCCAACCTGCCCCAGAAATAGCTTCATTTTGCTTTACAAGAACTTGAAAAACGTGTCACGAGGCTTTACTGGCTCTCTTATCAAAACATAAAAACTAAACACTGGAGGTGTCAGCTAAAAATAGGGACTGTGAAATCAGACGGATCTGGATTTAAATCCGAGTCCCACCAGCTTCTCGCCATGCGAACTGGGGCGGGTTACAAACCTCCCGGCCAATCGTGTCCCCATCCATAAAATGAGGATAATATTTGAATCAACCTCAAATATTTGTGGAGTAAAATGCTCAGCCCAGTGCCTGACCCAGAGTAAGTACATCAGAAATCAAGGGATAGACATTTTTTTTTCCTAAAAGGTTAACAGCATAAACTCTTGATCCAGACTCTCTGAGCCCAAATTCCGGTCCTATCACCTACTGGTTCTGGCACCGCTGGGTGAATTACGTAAATATCTGTGCTTCTGTTTCGTCAACTGTAAAAATGAGAATATACCTGCGACATAAGGCCGACGGACAGTAAATGAATTAACTCATGCAGGGAAGTTAGAGCAGTAAGTGCTATAGAAGAGCTGCCTGTTGCTCTCTAAATCCACAGCTCCAACCTATTCAGCCTTGAATGGCACTCTGACAGGGACCCACAAGTCAGGGATCCTGAACCCCCCTTCTCCTGACCATTTAAGGACACATTAGGTATCTAACATGATTAGAGATGCATAGTGAGTAAAATACATCTTTGAGCCACTCAGACTGGAAAGACCACCAGTATGGGGGTCTGGAGATCGTGGACTGTCTACTTACATGTAATGAGCTGCACGGCTGTCTGTTTCATCTGGAAAAGGACAATTAGATGCAGTGGGGTCCCGTGAGGCTCACCAAGATCCCCTCCCTGGTCTCACACCGCTAACCTGCAGCTTCTGGGAATGACAGTCGTGTCAGCTCACTGCTGCCACCCTTGCTGCCAACTGCCCCCCCCCGCTGCAGGGAACTGCCCTGCTCAGGGTCACAGGCCTTCCCAAGGGCCGGGTACAAAAGCTCCACCCTCTAATCTAAAAAATAACACAAACGAGTGTATGTGCAAAACAGAAACAGACTCACAGATATAGAAAACAAATGTGTGGTTACCAAAGGGAAGAAAGCAAGGGAGAGGGACAAATTAGCGGTACAGAATTAACAGGTACAAACTACTACGTAAAAAATAGATAAACAGCAGGATATACTCTGTAGCACAGGGAATTACGGCCATTATCTTGTGATAACCTATAAAGGAGTATAATCTGCAAAAATACTGAATCACTATGCTTTATATGTGAAGCTAACATAAAATTGTAAATCAACTATACTTCAATTAAAAAAAAAGTCTCACCCTTGGCTTTACCTTGTAGTAACTCTGAACGGACATCCCGGCCCCAGGGCTCCCCTTAAGATAGGTGGAGGGGCCTCAGCAACAATTTCATTGTGGAATAGCTATTTCTCCAAATAATGAAAGTTCATTGGCTTCTGACCAATAAAACCATGGGTCCCAAATGGCACACGAAGAAAGAGCTCTTACTGTTATTTGCCTAAAATTATTTAATTGTCATGTAAACTCTTTAATCTGCTCTCAGCTCTGAACGTTTTTTCCTTCCAGAATGCATTTAACATGAAAAATCTAGAATCAGTGGAGTTTTAACTAGAGAATCCCAGCTGGGTTTTAACACTTGAATTCAGGGTCACTTATGATACTTTGTTTCAAGCTAGGCGGTTATATTAGAATACACAAATTCTGTGAGACAGAATTTGGTTTAATTGAATTATTAGTGGGCAATTCCCTCTGCCTGACCTTTCCCTCCACAGGAAGAAGCTTCAGAGACCATGATGTTCCCAGCCTCTCTCCCACCCTCCTGGACAAAGGAAGTCACAATGCCATGCCGGGGAGGTGAGGCTGCCTAATTCTGAGGTTGACTATTAGAAAACCCACTTGCATAAAGATTATGAGCATATCCTCCACCCCCGACCTTAACAGTAGCTTGGGTTCTGCTGCCTTATTACTTTGTCTTATATCTTTTTTTTTTGCGGTACACGGACCTCACTGTTGCGGCTTCTTCCGTTGCGGAGCACAGGCTCCGAACGCGCAGGCTCAGCGGCCATGGCTCACGGACCCAGCCACTCCGCGGCACGTGGGATCTTTCCAGACCGGGGCACGAACCCGTGTCCCCTGCATCGGCAGGCGGACTCTCAACCACTGCGCCACCAGGGAAGCCCTTGTCCCGTATCTTAACTTGGATGTCTTAAACCCTTATAGGTATAACATTAAACTCCTAGTACGATTCTGCGATGAGAATTCTGGCAAGGTTATGGCACTAGAATCCAATCTAGGCTGTCATGCTGCATTTCTAATGAGGTTATGACATGACAATACTGGCTTGGCAAAACTGTGGAGGTTCAGGTGTCATAAATAGGGAGGTAGGACCCAGTTTAGTACTGACTATTCTGCTTGGTGATCCCCTGTAGAGCCAATGCCTCGTGGGGTTTCTGGAGTAGAGGGCAAGGTATAGGAGGCAGTTGAGAAAAAACACTATTGAAATTACTCTTCAGTTAAAATGGAATTTTTTTTTTTGCTGACTAATTTTTATTGGAGTATAGCTGATTTACAATGTTCTGTTAGTTTCTGCTATACAGCAAAGTGAATCAGTTATACATAGACATATATCCACTCTTTTTTAGATTCTATTCCCATATAGGTCACTACAGAGTATTGCGTAGACTTCCCTGTGCTATTCGGTAGGTTCTTACTAGGTATCTATTTTATATATAGCAGTGTGTATATGTCAATCCCAGTCTCCCAATTTATCCCTCTCTCCCCCTTTCCCCTTTGGTAACCACAAGTTTGTTTTCTACATCTGTGACTCAACTTCTGTTTTGTAAACAGGCTCATTTGTATCATTTCTTTAGACTCCACATATAAGTGACATCATATATTTGTCTTTCTCTGTCTGACTTACTTCACTCATTTTGACAGTCTCTAGGTCCATCCATGTCACTGCAAATGGCATTATTTTGTTCTCTTTTATGGCTGAGTAATATTCCATTGTATATGTGTGCCACATCTTCTTTATCCATTCCTCCATCGATGGACACTTAGGTTGCTTCAATGTCTTCACTGTTGTAAATGGTGCTGCAATGAACATTGGGGTGCATGTATCCTTTCGAATTATGGTTTTCTCTGGATATATGCCCAGACGTGGGATTGCTGGATCATATGGTAGCTGTATTTTAAATCCCAAAGGATTCATGTAGATAAACAGGCTCACTGGCTACACAGACGTGTTGTTCTAGGATGATTCCCTTTCCACACAACATGCAAATCTCTCTCATCCTCACATCTATGGCCCCTACACTCGTAACCAAAAGCATTTCTCTCCGTTCCCGGTCATATCATATATAAGGCAAATCCCCAAACACTGATCTAACTCCCATGTGCCTCCTGGGAGGACCGTGTCAATAATGAAAGAGGGCTTTCAGCCAGTGAAAGTACTGGTCTCCAGAAGTTTGTGAAAACAGTCCAAATATTCTGGAAGAAAAAGAGGTCTCTATAAATCTCGGCCTCTCTGGAAATCAGAGATTCAGTGGCCTGACAATATTTGGGGGAGATAAAGCTGATTTAGTATTTGTAAGATTTTTCCCTTCCTCATTATCGCATGACAACTGGGGCTCCATGAGTATTTTGTGTTTTCTCAGGGGCTTTTGTGTTTCAATCCCAAAACATCAAACTGGAGTTCTTATAGAATATGTGATCCCCACTGACTTTCAACTCCACCAGTCTACCCTCTCCTCTCCATTCACACAGCCAAGCTTGCAACGCCTCTTTCCTGGCCTCAGCAATGGCCCGCTAACTGGTACCCTGGCAGCTCCATCTCTACACAGCCATCTGAGAGGGCACGTTTCCGGAAAGGCTGTATACTGTGAAGGAGAGGAAAGCATCCTCGAACAGCTAGGAGCTGTCCTGGCACTATCACTACATATTAGAGTTGCTAGAAGCTGCCCTTAACCTCTAACAATTAAGCCTGAGTAGTTTCCGGTTGACTATAAATAATTTCACAGATCATCAACATCAGACAACATCTGATGGATGTTGCTCGCTCTGTCGTCCTGCCAAAACAGACATGAACACTGTCCGAAGCACAGAAATGGCCAAATCTCCCCTATCCCCATCCCCACTCGGGATAATGATACTGCTGCTTCTTTACTAAGTACAGCTCTAGCCTCACTCTTTTCCCCTCTTATAAGATTAGATTTCTTAAGAGTCCCAATCATAGAATTACACCATTCTAAGACAGCATGCAATCCAGAACAAAGTGTCACATCCTGAAAGCCTCTTCAAATCACCTAACACAGCCCCAATTCTATAAGTCCTTTCTAACCCCCTTACGAAGTCATCTCTGGTTTTCCATGAGTATTTGCCCCTGTTGCCGTGACCACTAAACCAGCTTCTGGAACCACAGGTGTGTTCTGGTGGTCTCTGGCTGCAGAGCACTGACCACAGCGTAGCTCAAAAAGCATAGAGCTCTTCAGCCAGACCACCTTGGTTCCAATCCCAGCTCTGTCCCAACCTGGACAGAATTCATGGAACAGCTACCTGAGGACTCTGAAAAGTAAACAGTAGCATGCAAATTGGGGAAGAGGGCCAGAATTTGAAACACCACCAAATCAGCAGGAGTTTAACCATTTTTCTCACTGGTATCTTCTGGCCTGGAATCAGTGCAACCCAAAACCCAGAGTCAGGCATCGGCACTGACAGAGAGCCCTCCAGGAGAAGGGGAGACAGTAAGTAAGGTGAATCCCCTGTTTTTTTTTCTCTTTTCTTGCACCTCAGCCAAAAAAAAGAAAAGAAAAATTCATAGCCATGGAGACAGCTACAATAACAGCACCAAAAGCCTCCCTCAGAGGCCCAAAACTCTGAAAAAGGAGAACCTTCCTCTCCAATCACAGAATCTGTGATCCCAGGGAATGGGGTGAAACCTTTACTCTTGTTTTGCTCTCTTCCTTCCACTGCTTGGCCCCAGACATGCATCATAATTGCCAAAACTAGAAACAAGCCAAGTGTCCTTGGATGGTGAATAGATAACACAAATTGTGTCATATCCAATGATAGAAAAGCATACAGCAATAAAAAAGAACAAACTATTGACAGACTCAACAACTTGGATGAATCTCAAATGCATGATGCTGAGTGAAAGAAGCCCATCTCAAAAGGTTTGCATGTTATATTGGATTCCATTTATACAGCATTCTGCAAAAGACAAAAATATAATGACAGAGGACACATCAGTGATCGCCAGAGGCTAGAGGTAAATGATTTACTCAGAGGCTCTTAGGAGAAAGATCTGTCTACTCATCAGAGCTACTGGATGTACTCCACTGCTTCATGGGCTAATGAGATCCCTGTCATTAGAGTTATTTAGAACCCCAGCTAGGTAATAATATACCAGAGATGTTATATGAGGAATTCGTGCTTTAGAGTTTGGATAGATGCCCTCTAAATAGTCCATTCCACCTCTGAGAGCCCCTAAACCTAACTTAAAGTCTGCTTTTCATTAAAGTACACCTGGCCATACCTAACATTAAATAAATAAGTTCCTACACTTTTTGGATTGATGACTCACAGAAAAACCCTCAACAAATAAAAAAATTTTGTGCAAGCAACAAATTTGTATTGGAATGCCAACTTTATGGTAACTATGGGGCTAAGCTCAGCTAGGGAGACAGAAAAATATAAGACACGTTCATCACCCTTTGGAAATTTACAATATTGCTGGGAAGAGGAGTCATTAATATGTTAAATAAAAGTTAAATAACATACAACATTTCAGGAGTAATACACAGTAATAATATGAAATAGACCACGAATAAGAGTATGTCTAATTTCCAAATTCGATGTATGGGCAGTAAAGACTGTGCGGACGAGCGGAGTTTACTGGGTATCTTCCATATGTCCCCGCCAGACCCCAACTCTCTCCTGTCTCTATCTATCAAGTCCATCATATGGACATGAGGCTGAGCCATATGGATACTTCAAGAGTTGCTCTTGTTTCCAAATTCTGAGTAGATTCAGTCAGTGGGAAGCCCAGCAGATGAAGACGGTGGGGTAAGAGTGAGGTGAGGGTGTTTATTCCTCTGGTTCCTTCCTTGTGCATTCACTGCAGACTCCCAATGGGTGTCCATCTCTCTAGAGCCCCTCTCAAAGGTCTGGTCACTACTGCTCTTCTTTCCCCTTCAGCCTACAAACGGTAATGGTTTTCAGCTATCACTGGCCTCAGGGAGATTTGCCATCCCTTCTTGATTTTCCTTAAGCCTGGTCCCACCTTTGTTAATAGTCCATTCATTAAATGATCTTCAAATCTCTCAATTTGAGTTTGCCATTTGCTGGAACCCTGACTGATCCCATGGAGAAAGAAGGATCTGCTCGGTGTGTTGTAGTGATCAGGGAAAGATTTATAGATTGGAGCAGGATCTTGACATATGAGTAGAAGTTCAACATTATTCTGGTTATAGGGCTTGTCCAAGGGCTAGTGATTACATTAGGCATGGACGAGAATTCAAAATCAAGACAAGGTACAATGATGGAGAAGCACACAGCCTACTGAGGGTATGGCGGGCCAAGCTGACGTCAAGGAGAATGGTGGGTGTATGTGTATGTGCACGTGAGGCAAGAGAAAAGAGAAAAATATCCAAACAGTATTTAGTGAGCTCATACTATAAGCCAAACACTGTGATAGGTACTGGGGAAGGAGTGATGAGCAAAACACACTGTCTATATCTTCCTCGGGTGTATTAGTTACCTACTGCTGTGTAACAAATCATCCCAAGACTCAGCAGCTTAAAACAACAATGAATTTTTGTTCATCCTTACACTCCTTTTGGGGGTTATTTATTCCAGATTGCTTTAGCTGGGAAGTTCTGGTTTCAGTTTCTCATGAGTTTCCAGTCAAGATGTCAGCTATGGCTGCAGTCATCAGAAGGCTAGTTTGGGGCTAGAAGACTCGATTCCAGGATGGCTCATTAACACAGCAGATAAGTTTACTCTGGATGTTGTCAAGTGGTCTTACAACATGGGCTTCTCTCTGGCGTTGCTTGAGCACCCTCATGACATGGCATCTGGCTTCCCCCAGAGCGAGGGATCCACAAAAGAGCAACGTCAAAGCCTTAACGTAGCCTCAGAAGTCACAATCTGTCATTTCCACAGTATCCTACTGGTCACAGAGGTTAGCCTTAGTCCCTGTGGGAGGGGAATATATACAGCTATGACTCCAAGAAGGGAAGGATCTCTGGGAGCCATCCGGGAGATTGGCTATGACACCGAGCTTACCGTTTCTACAAATAATAACAATCATACACACCAAAGGAATAATTATAAGCTGTAGTCGGTACTGGAAAGGAAACCCACCGAACCATTAGGTCATCTCAGGAAAGGATCTGATTGAATTTGGCAGTAGAGATGGGGAATGACACGTATCAGTCATAAGGTGAGTTAAGAGCATTTGACTAGGAACCCTTGGCGCTGGTCAAGTTTACTTCTTATACACAAACCGTGTTTCCACCTGGAATTTTTCTTTGCTACATTCCCAGTGGCAAGGAGCAGGGTAATCCTCAGAATCCTCTTCTTCCTTCTGCTTCCAGTATTCCACTTCTTCTACCTGTTTCCTTTGTCTCTCCCTACTCTAGACCTATTCCCATCTTTCCTCTAGCTAACAGGCACAATCTCCCTCATTTGCTAATTTCCTCATGGCAGTTATAGTTAAAGTGAGAAACAAAATAAAAAACAATCAGTACATGTAGAATATATGCGTCACTTCAATCTCCCCATCTGGAAAAGGAGAAAACACAGAACGACAACTGCATATTACACTGGACAGTGTTGAGGGCACTAAGAACCGGCCCCCGTGTCTCTCATTTAAGCCAGGTAACAGAACTGACCTCTGGCTGCAACAACACGTGGCAGGGGGCTCTGCCAGGCACGCTCTGCTAACGTCTCACTCTTACAGTGAAGGACCCTCTTAAACAAAATGGAAAGGCTCACAAAGGATCTCCTCTACCTTTTTCCTTCCCCAAGAAAATGACAGACAAGGCACAGCCCAATGAGTCCCACGGACCCCCAGGCCAATAACTGTCCCTAGGGAGAGAGAACATTCTAAGGATGAGCGCTTCAGAATCTCAGGGTAGGAGGGTAGTCTGGAACAGCTCCTCAAGTGACGGAATCATATTCAGTATTTATGGAGATGTCTATATACCCTTAGAATCTCTGCCCTTGCACCATGGTTCTCAAGATCTCATGCATCGGGATTGCCAGAAAATCTTCTCAAGACCCAGATTTCTGAGCCCAAGCCCCAGAGATTCGATGCAGAGAGTCTGGGGTGGGGTCTGAAATTTGCATCTCTAACAGGTTCCAGTGATCCTGATGCTGCTGGTCTGGGGACCACACTTTGAGAGCCATGACTTTATGCCTGATTATCAAACTGGGCTGCACACTGGAATCACCAAGGGACTTTAAAGGAACAGATGACTGTTAACGCCACTATATTTTGATGTCATTGGTATGAGGTGTAGCCTAGACTTCGGGATTTTTCAAAGCCGCCTCAGGTGATGTTCATGTGCTGCCCACAGGAGACCCCCTGGTGCTGACCTGACTCTAATGCCATCCGTGTATCTGCCCTGTGAACCTGCTCAGCGCTGCCTCGTACAGAAAGTGCTCCCGGCAAACAGTGGGCGAGCACACAGGCTTCACGCTGGACTCTGGTACCTCAGGATTTCAGGGGCATTGCCTCAGGGCTCCAGGGCTTGCTACTTTTTCCCACTTTAATAAGAGTAGCTCCTCTTTCATCATTTCCTATATTGTTCTCCCTCCTAAAGGTTTCATTTGAATAAAGGGTCTCTAGGCTAAAAGAAATATTTGAAAAGCACTAATATAAGAGAAACGTCACTAAAGTGAAAATCAGCAGAACTTGCTTCCAGCTCTGCAATCATTTACCCTCTCTGAGCTGCAGCTTTTCACTTGATCTTCTCTAAAAACAACAGCTAACATTTGTTACCATCGTTTGTGGTTACAGACGCTAGTTTGCAGTAATATAAATAGTTGGCAATTTGCTTCACGTGATCGTCGCAACAACGCTGTAAGTTAAATGATACGAGTTCCTATTTTATAGATGGAAGAATCATCCACAATTCAGGTTACATAACATGCCTACATTTATCCAGCGAAAACAATATTCAACCTCAGATCTTCTGAGTCCAAATTCTGATTCTTGCCATAATGATGCTGCCTTTAATGTCTTCCCTTTCATGACTGATGGGGATCTCTGCCTCATCTCCATCTTCTCACACAAGGGCAACAATTTCCTACAGGTTCCATCCCTCTCCGTCAACCTGAGACTCATCTCATCCAGGAGTGACTTAAAGGCAGTGGTCCTCAGAGTGTGGTCCCCAGACCAGAAGTATTTCATCACCTGGGAACTTGTTAGAAATGCAAACTCTCAGGCCTCACCCTAGACCTACTATATCGGAAAATCTACAACTGGGCCCCAGCAATGCGTGCTTGAACAAACCACCTGAGTGATACTGATATAGGGCCAAGTTTGAGAGCTACTGGCTAAGGATCCCTAATGCCATGATCAAGAGCTCTATCACTGAGTAAACTTGGTGGCACAGCTAATAATGCTGCAGAAGGCTGATATGGGACTGCAAAAACCAACTGTTAAAGTTTCAGGACTTTTACAAGACAGTTGGGAATATTTACACCATGAACATCTGCACACACTATAATTCAGAGCTCCCCACCTCTCCTCTCTCCCCCTGCCAAAGCGCTAGTTTACTAGCACACAGCTACAAGAAAACTCTGATCGCTGATTTCAGTTCTCGTACGTGGGCTGCAACCATATTCCTGAGGTCAAGGTTCTACCCTAGGGGGAATCGATCCTGCCTTGATTATGCCAGCTGTCCCCACCTGCTCCATTCACCAGAAATTGGAGAATACACAGCCTAGTTGCTTAAAAATATCATTAGGTTACCAAGGTTTTTAGAGTAGAGCACAGAAGCCCTCCATAGTCTGACTCTTAACCTCCACTCCGGTGTCATCTCTAATCACCCTCTGCTCCCTACCCTGTCTACACTGGGCTCCAACCGTACACGGGGCTCCGTCCCGTACTTCATTGTGCCATGTCCACCTCTGGTCCACTGTACATGTTATTCCCTGAGCGGGGAAAACCCTTTCTGTCCCACCCATTCTCTAGATCTGAGTTTGGGTACAATCTCCTCCAGGAAGTTGCCTTCATACCTCTTCCCTCCATCCCAACACTTCCCGTGCCCATTGCCTACCTTCCAGCCTAGGCTGGGTGATGACATGCCCTTCCTCTTGTCATCTGTGATGCCCTTACCAAAGTACTGACCACCTGTATAACCAGTAATCGTCTGACTGCTTGTCTCTCTCTGTAACTAGAGTATAAGCTTCTTGAAGGCACAGTTATGTTTTAATCACTACAGTATCAACAGCAGCTAGTACAAGGGCTCGTGACAAGTAGGTATTCAATAAATGTTTACTTGAATTCATGAATGTCTTCCCTGGTTCTGTTGAGTTATGTGCCTAAATGTCTGGATATTGACACTTCTTAGATCTGCCAAAGCCATGCTTCACCATCTTCCATTCACTATCTAGGGTTCTCTTATTATGAGTTGCTGCCTTGGACGATCAGAATTAATCACGGCCATCCCCAACCATGTTCAGCCTACCTAGTGATTTATTTTTCCCCCAAAGTTTACAGCTGGATAAGTATTCCTACTGTCACACAAATGCATCCTCCACCACCTCAGTCTGACTTTGATATGTAGTAATTTCTCCCTGCCTGTCCCCAAATCAGGATGTCTTTAAGACCTAAAACCCTATGATAGATGCATACCAAATTACGTACCAGTTCACCTCCTATGCATATTCCCAACAGAACCACATACTTTTATTCACCAAAGACACACGCTAGAGTGAACATAGTAGCCCTATTCTTAACAGCCTAAAACTGGACACAATTCAAAGGTCCATCAAGAGCAGAGTCATAAATTGTAGCACATTCCTACAATGGAATACTATGCACAGCAATGAGACTAAAGTACAACTACCTGCAACAAAATGAATGAATCACACAAACATGATGCAGAGTGAAAGAAGCCAGACAAAAAAGCCATGTTATATGGTTCATCTACATGGCATTTCAAAAACAGGTGAGACTAATTCATGGAATTAGAACTCAGGACAGCAGGAAGTTAATTACTAGAGAAAGTAAGTGCATGGGAGGCTTCGGAGATGCCGCTAATATACTGTTTCTTGATGTAGGGCTGGCTACACTATATTTGGAGAATTCATTATAATTCAACTGATAATTCACTGAAAATGTGTCCATTTCTTGGTACGTACATTATTCTTCAATGAGAAGTTTTCATTTAAAATGTTAAAATGTCCAAGACGTGGTAATGGTGCAGCATGGGGAGACAAAAATGATCAGGCATGCGTTCTCTGGTTTTGAGATGGTTAGGGAAGAGTTTAGACATGGACACGTGGAAACAAAGCTAACAGTGTAAGGCAGAGCTCGTAGTGGCGTACTGGAGCTGGCTTATATAAGCCAACCATATGCATCTCTTCCCAAGCCCACATTCAGTGACATCCAATCAGTAGCTTGAGATTAACCATGGTGAGAATATTTATACCACAGAAATCGGCACATGTTACACATCAGGGCTTTTACCCAGAAAGCTGGTCGTTAAACATTTACCAGCGCACCACCAGCTACAGAAACCTCAAGTATTACTGGAATTAACATAAGCACTTCATAGCAGCTCAGCCTGTCTTAGCCTCACCATAACCCAGTGACAAAGAACACAAGCCTTCAAAAAAAAAAAAGTTCTAGAACCAATCTTTTCACAAGGTAAAAATGAAAGTGCCCACAAACACTAGCTCTGGGATGCATTGCCCTACTGCCCTCCAGTGGTAAATAAACTCTTGTGTGCTTTTCTGGAGATAGGATTCAACCCAACCAATACCAGGCACAGCACATAGTCTTTGGTTTAGTTTATGACGCCTACAGCTGAATATCATTGATTCTACAAATTTTGGAAATTATCGAGGAATAGAATTGATAGGACATATTAATATACAAAGCATCAATATTTCTCCTTCCAGAATATGCAAGGACTGGAAACAAAGTATCATTCAGAGAATAAAGAAGACCACGTATCATGATGTTAGTGCAAGCCATACTCCGCAATCCAGTCTAACCCAGGAGGCTATTCACAAATGTACAAAAAGCTTGTGGAATTTCAGAAATCCTACAACCTTGTAAATAATGCGTTTTGTTCCGTGAGAATCATACACTGAATAATACATCAGACACAGAGGATCTGAAATCCAAAACAAAAAATGAGACTGGGGAGAATTTCAGGTGACCGAAGCCACGCACTCAAAGCAATGCAATATTACTGACATTAACATTGCCTAAGTACATAGTTTATTTTTAAAAATAAAGAAGAAATAGAAGAAAAAGGAAAAGGGGGGAGTGGAGGGAACAGCTTTCGTTTCCTACAATTAAAATAGGAATTTTTGGAATTATGTTTTGGAATTATGCGTGAAATAACGCAAAGGAAAGCATTGTCAGCAAGTATTGAATCCCTTAGATGTAAAGATATTAAAGGAGCTGTGAACATTAATTTGTTGATCATCATGGGGCCTGGAACAGTTTGAGAAGGCAATGCACAGCCAGCACATGGGGGAAGAACAGAGGAAAGTCAAAGTGGCCTCCAAGCACGAACAACCAGCCCCAGTTCTCCACATCTTCCTGCATTTGGAGGATTTCGAGTGCTTTCATCCAAGTCCCAAGGCTCAGCTCAAAATACAATCTGGCGTTCCTTTCACTACTCTAGGTGCAAAGAATTTTAGAAGATGTTGCATCTTTTTTTTTTTTAACTGACGAGAAACCAAACCTGGAAGAACACAGAGAACAATGTTGCTATGGTTTCTGAAACATTCCCAGCCTGCATTTGTAGATGGCTGAGTGGGTATGACGCATCGTAGCAGGCATCCTTTCGGCTGCCCAGAAGCCCTCACTTGACTTCTTTTGCTTAAGACCCGGCCCCTGGCCACCAAAGTGGCACTTGACCCCTATCTGGCCAATCACAGCACACCATTACTCTGGATAAAATGACTGATGAAGGACCAAAGCAGAGACAGTATGGATTCCTTCCTTGAACTGGTCAACATGCTTTGTAGGAGGTATATTTTATCTTGAAGGCTACACACAGGGGAGAGAGGCAAGAAACAGAAAGAGATGGAGCCCCAAGGACAGCATTTGAGCTTCCGGATCCAGCCATGCCAGGAACTAAAATGACCCCCAGATTTCTCCGCTGCATGAGCCCCAAATTCTCTTTTGAATGTTTGCTTAATTGTTTTCCTGTCAGTCGCAACTGAACAAACCTGACAAATATGCTAGGGGCAAGGGTTCATATCAGAGGTCTCAGAAGATCTATTTCACCTGGCTACTGCTTTATCAGCGGTGAGTCTGGGGAAAAGAAATGGATTATTAAATGGTGAAGTATGATAAGCCATGAAGAACCCCAAAGAACTGTGTAAAGCAAAGGCCAGAGCCTACTTAGAATGCAACGTCCATCACTCTTGAAAAGGAAGGAAATGGATTTGTTTTAGGTTCATCAACTCCAACTTTACGGATCAGGATACTCAGCCCCCTAGATATTAAACACCCTTTAAACTACTGATTCTCTAAAATAGAGATTAATAATATTACTGAGTAGAACTTACAAAACTCTAGTGCTTTACTTACATTAACTCAATGGATCCTTCAAACTACCCCATGTGGTGGGTTCTACTGTTTTCCCAATTTAATGGATTATAAAACGGAGACACAGAGAGTTTAAGTAACTTGTCCAAAGTTACACAGCCAGAAAGTCATAGAGCCAGGATTTGTACACAGATGTTCCAGTTCTGGAGTCCATGCATTTAATCAGTAAGCTATACTGCTTCCCAGAAAACACAGAAAACGGCAGCATTGGGATTTAAATTCAGATGTATAGGATTCCAAATTCCTGCCACCCCAAATCTGCCCTGAAAAAATAATATCTACGCAGCCCATGGAAGGAAAGGGGCTTTGATGCATGTTCTCTCCCATCGATACATATTTGGACGGCCAAGAGACTTGTTACTTTTCCACCTTCATCTTGTTGCTACCAGGACTGAGTGTTGCCACAAGAACCATCAGTTTAAGTCCACAGGATAGACTACAACCTCCTGACTTCAACCAACGCCGCTCTTCATGGCACCCAGTTTTCAGACAACCTCGCTGCTGACCATCAATCCTTTTATGCCAACCTGTCAACAAAGTCAATGACTAAAATACCACAAATCTGAGCCCAAATACACTCTTCTTCCAAAAGTCCCCATTTCTGTCAAATAGAACAGTATGGTCTGCTAATCTGGTTCTCAACCTTAGATCTCTTTTTCCTTCCTTCCTTAATTTCTTTGTTCCTTCCTCTCCTTCACTTCATGTCCAATCACCAATCCCTGCTTCTTATATGTGTCCCAGGCAATTCCATTCAGGTTTCTTCCACACCAACCCAGGTCCCCCATCTCATTCCTGGACTGTTAGAAGAGCTACCCAATCAATCCCCCTACTCCGTTTTATCTACAGTACATTTTCATTCATTTATTCATATATTCACCTAATCTTCACATTCCTACCGAGTGGCAGACTCTATGCAAGGCGGGCACAAAATGAGGCAGTCCCTCTGACTCACATATCTTCCTAAAATGCCACCTGGAAATTGTAACTTCCTCATACCAAGCCGACCTGAGTTTCCCACTTCCCAGAGAAATGAATGAATGCCTGGCTGCTTATCTTTCATTCAAGGCCTTTGGAAACTCAGCCCAAACCTACCCTACCAGCCCTATTTCCCACTAGGCCCTGTACGTGCTCCTGGCTCCTTAAAGCTGATATGCACCCAGCTCACCACTGGCTGGCACCGTTCCGCAGTTCTCGGAATGGCCCTATGACCACCTCCTGATAACCAGCACACTGAGAATAAGGATTGTGGTTTTTTTACTACTTCGTAATGTCAAAAACCATGCCTTGAACAGTTAGATTTTCATCCATTCCCTCCCTGAGAGCTTTGGATCAGATCTAAGGACTGTGTCATTACCCAGACAAAAGTTGCCCCCCAAAATCACATCCTGGGAAAGTCCTATAGAGAACATGGAGTCTTTACACCCCAAACAGGACATTTTATCTCCCCTGCCAGGCGTTCTCTTGGAATTCTGGAGAGTAGCTTGTATCTGTAAAGTGGGAGGAAAGGAGGAAGAAAACACTGAACCACAAGAGCTGGTGTCTTATAAGAGATCCCAATAGACTGTGACCTGATAAGGGCCAAGCCTGCCTGCTATGTGGGGTGTTGACTCACTCATCTACTCCACCAAATGGCATTTGGTACAGACATTGCAGACAGGGCCTGAGACTGGTGTCGACATCACTTTCCAGAATCAAAGATACAAGGCAGCGGAGGAACACTGCCTGTTCGAACTCTGGTTCCCTCTGGCCCTAGGTTTTTCAGTTACCAAGGAAACAACAGAGGAAGGATTGTGGTTAGATCCTCAATGTCTAGAGCATGTGGCCTGGGCCTTCCCAAATGACTTTTAATGCAGCCTTTCCACAAGATACTTGAAAGCCAACTTCCCCTCTCCCAAAGGTAGCCTTCATGGATACAGAATATTCTTCTCAAACCTGACAAGGAAGGCGAATAAAATAATTCTGCATATGGCCTTGGATACCATCTTTAGCCACGGTACACAAGGATATTAATACGGTAAGTCAGACGAATTGAAAGTTACTACCATGACCTGGCCATGGCACGGCCAATAAAGTTGCCTGCAAATTTGTAAGGCATTCCTCCAATACAGATTCAGCCCCAACATTTTTAGGAACTAGATATATCAAAATGGCAGCCCAAATTACCATGAAAGTCACCAGATTTGGAAGAAAAAAATGATGGGGGCTCATTATGATTTCGAACTTTAATCCTTGTTATGAACAGTTCAGAACGATGAGACTGAGCTTATACTGACTTGAATATTAAAGGGAGATGATACTTTCCTGCCGCATTCAGTGATGCTTTAACTCCCCCACCCCAAGCTGCATGCATTTTGCTAGAAAAAAAATGAGAGTGCTCAATGTTTATGAATAAAGCCCACAGGTTTTAAAATATTGGAAAGTATGTGTCTGCCACAGAAATCTTTGCTATTTATGAATTCACACTCTAGTGTGACACCATGGTTTTGTGAAATAGAATGGGAAATAGATGAGAAGGTGTTAGAAATATTAATGAGTAGAATGCTATGAATTCTTTTGGATTTTCAACCTCTATTGTGGAGGAAAGGCAATAATGTTTCCAATTTGATTCTGGGCTTAAACACTCTGCATCCCTAGGTCTCCTAACAGCTTTGTGCATGACTATTAATATGGCTGTAGGACCAGACTTTCAGGTGGATACTGTTGCCAAGGAAACTGCCTACCTACCATCCTGAGATGTCTATTTCAGATAGAGCAGACAATTCCGCATGCATGCCTTTTTTTTCCATTACAAAAAAAGCTGGCAAATTGTCCTCAAAAATTTTACGGTTGCAAAGTTCTGTAGGAAAGACGGGAAATTTACAGTCCATACACAATACCCTGTCAGGTATTTTTCCTATAAAGGAGCTTACCTCTATAGAGCAGGAGGGAAGAAGAAACATCAACAGCCATGTCTGGGAACTTCTTATGACCCAAATTGGCTGTGATTTGGAAGTCGCCCAGCTTGCCACCTACCTGGAGTTTTAACTCATCCACTCAACCAAATGGAATTAAAAGCAATCCTTCTAAACTGGTAAAAATGACAGCAAGTTCCCCTGTCCTTTCTCCTCATTGAATTTTAAGAATAAGTGTAATATGGAATAAGCTGCTTCTTTGTGCTCTTTTCCCAGAGGGTTTCAAATAAATTGGAGATACCAGTAGATAAACCTGACTTTTCAAACTCCCAGTCTCACTTGTATCATTCAGGTAGATTTTTTCACTTGTCTTCTCTGGATGATGGAAATCCGTTTCAGTCATTTTCCATCACATATGTCAGCTCCTCTTATTTAATTTGGGAGTGCTGTGTAGTAGTTAAAAATAAAAATAATTCCAAGACATCTCAGTTTAAGCCCCAGCTCTGGCACTTCCTAGCTGTGGATTTAAGACATTTATCCTCACTTATTCTCGTTTGTCTCATCTATAAAATCAGGATATCTACTATAGTCTCACACATTTGTCTGGAGTTCATATGAGACTATGTGAATATTTACATGTGACCACTTAAATGTAAACTTTTTTTTGATTGAAGTATAGTTGATTTACAGTGTTGTGTTAGTTTCAGGTGTACATCAAAGTGATTCAGTTATACATATTATACATATATTTCTTTTCCAGTTTCTCTTCCATTATAGGTCATTACAAGATACTGAATATAGTTCCCTGTGCTATACAGTAGGTCCTTGTTGCTTATCTATTTTATATACACAAGTGTGCATCTGTTAATCCCAAACTTCTAATTTATCCCTCCTTTCGCCTTTCCCCTTTGGTAACCATAAGTTTGTTTTCTATGTCTGTGAGTCTACTTCTGTTTTGTAAATAAGTTCATTCACTTCATTTTTTTAGATTCCACATTTAAGCGATATCATGATATTTGTCTTTCTTGGTCTTACTTCACTTAGTATGACAATCTCTAGATCCATCCATGTTGCTGCAAATGGCATTATTTCATTCTTTTTTATGGCTGAGTAGTATTCGTGTGTGTGTGTGTGTGTGTGTGTGTGTGTGTGTGTGTGTGTGACGGAGAAACAGACACAGAGCAGAGAGAGGGCATAGGCACAGTCTACCCAAGATAAAATCCTCTGATATGTAGTCTACAGCACTGCCTCAAGAAGAAAAGGTGGGTCTCAACTGGGGATGATTTGCTTTCCAGGGTCAATGTGGCAATGTATGGAGACATTTGTGATTGTTAAGACTGGGGTGATGCTATCGGCAGCAAGTAGGAAAGGCCAGGGATGCACCTAAGCATCCTGGATTACAGAGGAGAGCCCTGCGCCCGACAAAGAAGTATCTGGTCCAAAATGCCAACAGCGCTAAGCTTAAGAAACTTTGGAAAAGGAATGGAAGAGACAGAGAAAGAGATAAACGTAATTTGTTTTTTTAAAAAGAAAATCCATGATAGAACTTCACCTGGGGAATGATAAGAGGCCCAAAGAGGATATCTACTCCAGGCCTGGGTGGGATCTGTGAAGTCTTTCTCTTGTTACTGTTATCATACAAGGAGACTGTCCAGCTCGGTATGTGCCAAAATTTTCATACATTCAACTCTCCACCCACCCACTCATCCCACCAAACACCTACTTAGCCTAGCTTTAGCCAAGTTTCCATATGAGCGCTGGTCATTAAGCGTAAGAAACTCCCCCTTGCTGCAATTCCCAAGGGTCGCTCACATCCAGATCCTATTGGGTTAAGACAGAACTACAAGTAGCAACCTTGTATTCTACTGTGTTGGGCGACCTTATGCAAGTCATTGTACTTCTCATGTCTCAGTTTCTTTGTCTGCAAAGTCTGGATCATAATCCCTACCACACTCTGAGACGCAGCCTGGAAAAGCAGTTAGGACCATGGACCCTGGAACCACCATGCTGGGTCAAACCCCAGCTCTGCCCTCACTAGCTGTGCAGCCCCTATCACATTATTAATCTCCTCTGGACCTTGGCTCTTCATCTGTAAAACAGAACAGTAGCAACTGCTTCGTGGAGTCACGAGGATTAAGGAAATACTACACGTAAAGCACGTAGACTATGCTTGGAACGTTGGCTATCATTATTATTACGGTCACCATCATCAGCCGGGTACACAGGGAGAATTATATGAGATTAAGGAGACACCGTACAAGACAGAGTAAGATGTTTTATTAGCTGTTTGCCACCTAACTGGTACATTTAAATACATGTGAGTGTTTTTAACCTAAATTGGAGTCAAACATATGTTTGCTAATTATCCTCTTTGATGTTTATAGAGAGCTAGCTCATATGTCAATATTATTTTAGAAGTACAACTCCTTCTGTTCACTCTAAAGTAGGGGGAGAGGGAAATGAAAAGTTGCCATTAAAATGCCTAAGTGGAGAAACAACAGGATGTTGTGTGTTCAGAAAGATTTGAAGGAATAAAAGTGATTCCCAATCTTAACTGATTCAGTATTTTATTCTTCCAATTGTTTTAATGGCTCCTTGCTGGCAAGAGCAGAAAATCCAGATGCCTTGGTCAAGCATTCTGCCATCCGGCCCAAGTGACGTGGGGCACAATGTGTCACTCACCAGCCCCCTTGTCTGAAACAGTTTCCTGACAATCTCCAAACATACCATTCACCCCCGCTCTGCTACCACTGCTGATACAAATGTCCAAGGCACCCACATCTCTACCTTCTTAAATTTGATCAGCCTTTCCGTCAAATGCACCGTACGCCATGAAAGCTTCTCAGAGGAACCTACCTCCTCTTTCCCACATGTAACAGCATCTTTTCTTCCTTGGAATTCCCATCATCTTTGACTTACACCTTGCAGGTGCCTTAAACCAGTGACCCCAACAAAGCCGCACAGGGTACTGGAGACAGAGGTTTCCAAGGGAGCTGGGAAAATGATTCCTGCAGTTCCCACCCTGTTCTAATATACAGAACTTGGAAGACTAAGAAAACAATTCCCAATTCGTCATCTGGGGCTTGTGTGTCAAAGCAATTCCTTCTGGTTTAATCCGTGGCTATATCACAGTGTTCATTTCAGAAAACAAGCACGCAAGTCGTATCCTCTCAAAAGCAGGAACAGTCAGAGGAAACTTTTACTGGCAGCTTTGGAGTCATGGATTCAGCGAATAGGCAGGCTCAGAAAATCATCAAGTCCTTTCACATATTAACACTTATTGTCGTTTTTTTGCAGACCTGGGAGCTTCTTGACCCAAGAAAGGTAAAACATTAGCACCTGGATGACGTCTCCTCCCCATTTCTGTTTTTTGCTGGGCCTTCCCTCTGCCTTTCATTCCTCCCATTACTTAGCTTAAACATGAGTTACTCTGAAAGATCAGTGGTAATGCTCATAAAATATAGTCCTCATAATATAGTACTATATAAAATATAGTACTTTTCTTTTCTTTAAAACGAGCATGGTAATTGCAAACTGCAACAAACGGAGCTGAAAATAACTCCCCAGGCAGTTGTGCATTAGGAATTAGATTAAAATGAGCCCAGTTTATTTTTAAATGACCTGGTAATTTGTAGGAAAGACTTAAGCTGCTTAAATTTTCTTCAGTGGAAAACGGGGAGGCTCAAGAAAACCAACTTTTTTTGGTCACCGGGGTAAGTGAACGGACCCTCTTCCCAGAAGCCAGAGAGGCAGTGTTGCTAAACTGTTGCAAGACTTATGTTCAAACAGCAATGGGAAACAAGAGAAACCTAATTTAACACGAGTCTAATCTGCTTTAAAAGTCTAAAATAAAGCAGGTTCAATGTCAGCTCACAATTACAAGCGCCAAAATCTGTACTTGGAACTAATTTTCTAAGTTTAACTAATTAGGATTTGAAATACAAGCCCTAGGAATTTTTTTTTTAAGGCTTCTCATCTGCTTGCACTATGGCATGAAGGATTCGGTTCTCAGCTCAGGGTCTGAATGAGATGACGTCAAACATTTCCCAACACTCATTGCTGGGTGGAGCTGAGGAACTGAGGCCGGAGCTGCCGATTCTCTGCAAAGCTGTATGATCCCCACCGCCTCACACTACTGATACCCTGAATATGTTCGGAGTCAATTCCCAAGAGGCTTCCACAAAAAGCATTTCTGCTAGTCCTCTGTCTCCCAACATTTAAACTACAAGCTATGGGTGAAGCTGCTTATGCATTTAAGGTAACTGGCAGAATTTGATGAACTGTGGTATCAAAGATACTAAAAATTATTCATGAACCCAAATGAGCCTGCCCCTCTCCTTCGGAGGAGACCATTACAATTCTTCTAATCTTCTAAATCCACAGTGTACATAACGTATTTTAATATAAATGTAAAAATCCTTCAAATGAGCCATCTACTAGCACCATTCTTTAAATTTAACATGTATTAAATGTTTTCTTGATATATATGACTACTAATTACCCTTCTCCTTTTGTTTGATACCAACCACTTCTCCATGGATCAAATCACTGGGTATAGACAGATAGATGGATGCATGTACACGTATATAAAGAGAGACAGAGATGTATAGACATATACATATTCCATACATCCAAAATCAAAAGAAACAGTTTGGTTGGTCATTGATACATTACTCATGTCTTTCCATTAACCACTTTAGGGAAAAAGATGTTAATATAAATCATTATTTTTAAAACGAAGGAGAAAAAAGAAAACTTCCACAATTGTTTAACTTATCCTGAAACAAAAAGCCTAAGAAGCACAAATATACAGTACCTTAACCATGTATTTACTGGTGTTGAAAATATGCCAGGCTTGAGCGGGGTATAGAAAAGTTTAAAAAGATATACACAGTACTATATAAAAGATAACTAATAAGAACGTACTGTGTAGCACAGGAAACACTCTTTGGTGCTCTCTAATGACCTATATGGGAACGGAGTCGAGAAGAAAGTGGATATATGTATATATATGGCTGATCCACTTTGCTGTACAGCAGAAAGTAACACAACATTGCAAATCAACTATACTCCCATAGAAAATTAATTTTAAAAAATTAAAATTAAGGACAAAGATGAGCATAGCATTGTGCCAGATGTCTTCTCTTTGTGCCTCCAGAAACTCTTGCCCTCTTGAACCCAGAGCTTTGTCTGAGAGAGGCTTACATACTTGGACTGCATCAGTGGACTCCGTGCCCTTTGGTTTCTGGCTGGGTTTGGCAAGTGGGAGCCCCAGCAGGAGACCAGAAGGAAAGGGATGTAGTCTCCTGGTTCATTCCCTGTGAGGTTTCCCCAGGTTGCCTGCATTCCTCCCCCCCAGGTCACTGGACCTCTCAAGGCTGCTGCTAATACAACTCTGCTTTTCCTGTTCTGGCTCTCTGTCTCTGTCCCCTCATTCCTCCAGGCCAGGGATGGGGACAGCTCCACTGTTTAGACCAGTGTTCCCTCAGTATCACTTGTGGTTTCCTTACACTCTTCCCAAACCTTTGCAATTAGGTTTATCTGTAAATAAACCCCCATCAAACTATCGTAATCTAAGTGTGCCCTCTGTTTCCTCCCACAGCCTCGCTGATACAGGTGACCTTCCTGCCTTCCCACTCTGCTCAAAGAAAAGGGACAGTTCCCATTTTAACTCTAACAGCTGCCGTTAAGTAGGTGCAAAGATATCCATGATCAAGAGGAGGAAGGGGTCGTTTTGAGTTAAGATCTAGGGAGCTTGTATGAAGCCCATTCAAGATGGACCTTCAAGGACTGACAGGCAAGACTGGTGGAGACAGGGTCCTCACACAAGGTGAAGGATCAGACCCAGCCCTGACGGGCAGCAAAGTGCAGGCAGTCTGCCGAGGCAGCTGGTGCAAGCATACTTACTCTAGGAAAAGGACTCATTAGAGGAAAACTAAGCAGATGCTTCTGAATATTTCCTTTCTGATAGAAATAAGATTTGATAAATATCCAACCGTAGAGGACCAGTAATTAAATTATGAAATATCAATTTCAAAGGAATATTATGCAGTCATTAAAAATGACCATCATCAAGATAAGGATAAGGCTTTTGATAAAAAGCTTAATTCTGTGTCTTGCTTTTGCTTTCAATGAACAATAACCAACATTATAAGCCAACTCAAATACTTCTGAAAATAAAATGCTTTATAAATTTTAAAATGTAAGTTCATGAAAACACACCTATAAGTAATAAGAAGAAATAGATAACGTTTTTATTAAAATCATAGAATTAAGGGTAATTTTTCCATTTTGCTTCAAAATTTGATCTATTAAAAGTTATAAATGATAACAATTCCAATGTAACTACTACATAGTTTAGCCTCTGTACCAAGTACCATACTGTGTCTTACATAAATTAATTTAATCCTCAGAGCAATTCTATAAGATTGATATTATAATTGTCATTTATAGCTGAGAACTTAAGATTTTGACAAGTCAAGCAAATTGCCCAGAATGGTACAACTTCCAAGACACACAGCCATAAGTAGACTTGAAGTCTGGATGATTTCATAGCTGGTCACTGCATTTCTAATCTGCTCTAATACTGTGTGTGTGCCCATGTGTATGTATATATATATATATATGTGTATGTGTGTGTCTGTCTCTATGCATTTGTGTATGTCTTTTAAAATATGAGTGAAAATGTCAGAGTCAAAGGAAAATAAAATAATGGATCCATTTTTCATTGATAGCCAACTGAAAACTGGGAAATAATGGTACAAAGCACAGCTCTCCCAGCATTCCCTGGGGAGGGTCAAAGTATCAGACATCCAAAATAGCTTAGTTATCAAGTTATTAACTCAGGGTTTATATTCTATAAGTTCCACTCCTTCAATAAGTCTTTAAAAAGAAATCTCCTTTCACAAACTAATCACCACCAAAACAATTAAGCTGATACTACAAGAACTCTTAGTATAATTTATATTTGCTGAGATAGTAATGTATCTTTTCCTATCATGATTTTCCCTCAGGCAAAATGAAGCAAGTGCAATGCATTTTAAAGTTATTCCACAGATCAAGTCACTCAGAGATATGATATAATTAGTCTTATGACAATACATACTTAATTAAATTAGGGAAGAACAATTAATGACAAAAAGGATGAAAACATCAAAAATTAACATACTGTTAACATTAATATATCAAAGTGAGAATGTGATTATGGATACAAATATTTATTTATTTATGTTTTAAACCTTAAACTGATTTCAGTTGCTAATTATTTTTTTTAATTAATTTTTATTTTTGGCTGCGTTAGGTCTTCATTGCTGCACACGGGCTTTCTCTAGTTGCGGCGAGCAGGGGCTGCTCTTTGCTGAAGTGCACGGGTTTCTCATTGCAGGGGCTTCTCTTGTGGAGCACGGGCTCTAGGTGCACGGGCTTCATTAGTTGTGGCTCGCGGGCTCAGTAGTTGTGGTGCATGGGCTTAGGTGCTCCGCGGCATGTGGGATCTTCTCCGACCAGGTCTCAAACCCGTGTCCCCTGCATTGGCAGGTGGATTCTTAGCCACTGTGCCACCAGGGAAGTCCCAAATATTTAAATTGATAGAATTCTCACAAAGAATAAACATTTGCCATTGAGAGCATTCTTGCCACGGCAGAATCAGAAAATCTTTGCACGTTACAGGAGCAGAAAAGCTGTGGATTCCCCAGAGTTTCTGTGAAGCATTTTACAAGACAAATCTAAGAAGAGCGTGTCTGTAATCTGACCCAAGGAAGACATTCTTGGTGCATTTTTTTCCATAAAATCTCTATCTTTGAATTTTTGAGATTACACGCTCTTGAATAACAGATTCAATGTTCTTAGCTACATTTTTAGCCCTGTAGAATCTCAGTTTCTTACAAAAGATGAATTAATGTCCACAGAGGACAATTTTACCAACCATCACCAAGCTGGCTACTGCTGAGGAGTGCTAATGAGTTAAGTTTGTAGAAGCCTAATAACACAGACTAAACATTAATCCCAAAGTGACATGATATTCAAGCAGAAGTGGAACGAACCAGGAAGACAGAAAAACATCTGTCTTAGCATCTTCTTTTGTTTACAAATCAAATTTCTGACATTATTCGCCCCAGGAGAAGCACTTTAACAAGTCCAACACGGACATAAGGCTTTCATTTTGGTTTTTCTACTTGTTTCAACTGCTTTAGAATACCTCCAACATTTTTCTTTTTTGTTATTATACAATAGCCTTTTGAGAAGAACCCAGTTATACGTCCCCTCACAAAACAAATACAGGAGATTTCAGAGAAATAAATAGGAAATTAAGAGGAAAAAACTAAAGATGCTTTTATAGAGCAGGGACCTCCAATAATACTGTTAATAAATAACAATAGTGGTTGCAACAGTACTAGGAGTAGTAGTAATAGTCCATAGGGACTTTCCTTAAATATATTTTTGCCAATGAAATATAGGGCTGGGTGACAAGAATTAGATAGGAACTAAAGAAAATAATCTTAATACAAGAAACAATCACCAGCCCACCCCCCAGGAAAGAGTGATCCAGGTTAAAAATTAAAAGATGGGCAAAATATACCAGATGAATGCCAGCAAAGAGAAAGCAAAGCTTCTGGATAAAATACCCAGAAATAAAAGGTAGAATAGAATATAACCCCAAAGTTTAAATACAATAAACATGGGCAGTTTATAATGTAAAGGAATAACTGGTAATAAAATTAGAACAATCATAGTATCTGTGAACCACAAAACACTGCAGCGACACTCATTAGGTAGAAATTATGTGACACAAAAAACTATAGACAAAAGATATACTAGAAATCAGAGAATGAAATGAACCTTTATCAGTCAATGACATATCAAGTGGTCAAAATTATAAGATAGAATGAAGAACAATTTAATCATACAATTAAGTAGGTATATTTGATAAATATCTACTGCTAAACCCTGAAAGTAAAAAATATACCTTCTTTTTAAATACTAGTAAAATAAACATTAATATTGACCATATAAGTTAGAAAGGACATCACATTAAATTCTAAAAGGTAGAAATTTAAAAAGCAATCATTTTTCTGCACTATATAGGAATATTTAAAGTTAATAACATCCTTTTCACTTAAAAATTAAGTAAGTTGTTCTTAAACAACTCTTTGTCAAAGAGGAGATGTAAACTAAAGTTGCACTATTTCTTTAAAAAAATAATAGACAACAGCTAATGCAGTACATAGAGGAAAATTCAAAGCTTTAAATAACATTTATTATTAAGAAATAAAGTATAAAATGAGATATTAGACAAATGACTAAAACTCTTAATATGTGAAGAAAAACAGAAGGACACAACAAACATAGAAAGCCACATGAAAGAGGTATATAGAAACCAGTGGAACTAATCAATGCATTCCAAAACGTCCCAAAAGATCAGTCTTTAAAAATAAAACAAACCATTAACTAACCTAATAGGAAAAATGCCGATGCCGTAAAACAAAATAAGTAATAATAAAGAGAATATTCCCTCACAGGGAGAATTTTTTAATTATAAAGGTCGACTTTGCTCAATTTCATCCAAGTAAGCTTGACAACTTGGACGAAACCAAAAATTTTCTAGGCAAGTTACCAAAACTAAAAGAGATTGAAAAATGTAAGCAGATCAATTTTCCCCAAAACAATAAAAAATATTCTTTTTAAGAAATAGGTAAAGGTGTCAAATTGAAACCCTTGCTTCCTTTCCCCACTCCACCCCTCCCAAAACAGAACCCACCAGGGCCAGATTAGTTTGTGGGAAAATTTTAAGAGACCCTTAAAATGTGAGCATTCCCAAATCAATTTTAACTGTATTTTTTTTTAAAAGGAAACTTCCAAATTCTTTACAAAAACAATTATGAATGTACAGACACAAACTACAGACTAATCTTTTTAATACAGAAAGCCTACATAAGATGGCAAGTAAGTCAATCAAGAGAGAAATACCCTGAGCATGCCTCCCCCCATGGGCACACCAGAATTTCAACTACTTACATAGAAACTACCTATGAGAATGACCTGAAAGCTAGCAGAAAAGATTTTCCACAACTAAAAATATAGACAGGTAGAGGGGCAGAGACATGGTATAGTCAACCCTACAAACCAGAGGATAATTACCATCAGAAGTTCTCCCCAAGGAGCAAGGGGTCAGAGCCTCACATCAGGCTCACCAACCCAGGGGTCCTGCACCAGGAAGAGGAGCCCTCAGAACCACTGGCTTTGAAGGCCAGCAGGACTTAAGTACAAGAGAGCCTGATGGCTGTAGGAAAGAGATTACATTCTTGAAGGGCATGCGCAAAATCTCACACGCTCTGAGTCCTAGCACACACACAGTAATTTGAAAGGATCCTGGGTCAGCCCACTTGCTGACCTTGGACACCCTCCCAGAGAAGGCAACTGGAACTCCCCTGGGGACAAAGTCACAGTCGGCAGCCATTTTTGGTAGCCTGTGCTACCACGAGGACACTGGTGCTGGCAAGCACCTTTTTGGAATTCTCCAACATATTAGCACTGGGGGCTTACCTACCCAACAGGGGGCCAGCATCAGTCCAAGGACCCCTGGTCCTCACACCCAGACAGCCTAGGACACATTCCCACCCACCAGTGGGCTGGCACTAGCCCCAAGTCCCCTGTGCCCTGCAGCCAACCACATTAGGACCTGGCCTCACCCAGCAGTGGGCAAGCACCAATCCTGTGACACTCCCCTCCAGGTCACGTGGCCAGCCTTGCTCAGACCTATCAATGGATGAGTGAATAAAGAAGACGTGGTTTGTGTATATATGTATATGTACACACACACACACACACATACACATATATATACAATGGAATATTATTCAGCCATGAGAAAAGAGTAAAATCTTGCCATTTGTGACAACATAGATGGACCTAAAGGGTTTTATGCTAAGTGAGATATATCAGAGAAAGAAATATTGTATGATTTCACTTATATGTAAAATCTAAAAACAAACAAGTAAAACAAAACAGAAACATACTCATAGGTACAAAGAACAAACTGTTGGTTGGTAGAGGGCAGGGGAATGGGGGGAAGAGTGAAACAGGTAAGGGAGATTATTAGGTACAAAATTCCAGTTTTAAAATAAGTCGTAGGGGTGTAATATACAGGATAGGGAAGATACTCAATAATATCGTGACAACTTTGTATGGTGACAGATGGTAATTAGACCTACCGTGGCAATCATTTTTCAGTGTATAAAAATATCAAATTGCTATGTTATACAGTTGAAATTAATACAATTTTGTAAGTCAATTATACTTCAATTTTTAAAAATGCTAACTAACGTCCAGTGTTACGGAAGGTTCCCAGAAATGCACATCTCCTACACCCTTCTGGTGAAGGAGTGAGTTAGTACACACTCTGGAGAGAAATTTAAATTATCAATGTCGTTAAAATTGTTTATGATTCAGAAATACCACTGTTAGAAAGTGCCTTAAGGGAGCACAAATACAAAAAAGATTTTTGGATCAAGGAATTTGCTACAGTGTTGCCTGTAATAAGGAAAATTTGGAACAGTATGGGACAGTTAAAATAACTGGCACATACATAAGAACGTTGTTATTAAAAATAGCATAGAATATTATACATTACAGGAAAATGCTCATTATTGATGGATAAAATTTAATCATACTCTAATCATACTTTCATTTTATCATACTCAGTATACCATAATGGTGGATGCAGGTCAATAGTGGACACATTCTCAAAATCCCTGCAATGTAGAAGACCAAAGTTGAACCCTAACGTAAACTATGGGCTGTGGGTGATAACGATGTATCAATGTAGGTTCATCAACTGTAACAAATATTCTAGTCTGGTGGGGGATGGTGGTAATGGTGGAAGCCTTGCATGTTTGAAGGCAGGGGGTACATAGGAAGTATTTGTACCTTCCACTCAATTTTGCTGTGAACCTAATAATGTTCTTAAAAAATAGTCTACTCTTCAAAAGTTTTTCTTTTTAATGGTACAGATGAACTTATTTACAAAACAGAAATAGAGTCACAGATGTAGAAAACAAGGGGGAAGGGGGGAGGGATAAACTGGGAGATTGGGATTGACATATACACACTACTATATATAAAATAGTTAACTAATAAGAACCTACTGTGTAGCACAGGGAACTCAACTCAATATTCTGCATTGACCTATATGGAAAAAGAATCTAAAAAAGAGTGCATATATGTATAAGTGATTAACTTTGCTATACAGTAGAAACAAACACAACATTATAAATCAACTATACTCCAATAAAAAAATTGATTTAAAAAAAAGTTTTTTTTTTAAAGATGGCAAATAAGTATTTGAGAAGATGTTCCACCTCAGATATAATCAGGAAAATACAAATTAGAACAAAAATGAGATACCATCATACACCTATTAGAATGGCCGAAATCCAGAACACTGACAATACCAAATGCTGACAAGGAGACAGAGCAATACAAACGCTCATTCACTGCTGGTGGGAATGCAAGATGGCACATTTTGCTACTTCGGAAGACAGTTTCATAGTTCTTACAAACTAAACATACTCTTACAACACAATCGAGCAATCACACTCCTTGGTATTGACCCAGAGGAGTTCAAAACATGTCCATGCAAAACCTCCACATAAATGTTTAGAGCAGCTTTATTCATAGTCTCCCAAACTTGAAAGAAAACAAGGTGTCTTTCAGTAGATGAACAGGTGAATAGTCCCAGACAAAGGACTATTATTCAGCTCTAAAAAGAAATAATCCATCAGGCCTTGAAAAGACAGAGGAAACTTAAATGCATATTACTTGTGAAAGAAACCAACATGAAAAGCCTACATACTGTGTGATTCCAATGATATGACATTCTAGAAAAGGCAAAACCATGGAGACAGTAAAAAAGATCACTGGTTTCCAAGGGTTAGGGGAAAGGGATGGATGAATAGGCAGAGCACAGAGGATTTTTAGGAGCGTGAAACTACTCTATATGATATTATAATGATGGATATATGTCATTATACATTTGTCCAAACCCATAGAATGTACAACACCAAGAGTGAATTATAATGTAAACTATAGGCTTTGGGTAATAATGATGTGTCAAGGTAGGTTCATCAATTGTAATAAATGTACCACTCTAATGGAGGATGTTGATAATGGGGGAGGTCATTCGTATATGTTGTTAGGGAATATACGGGAACTCTCTGTACCTTCCAATTAACTATGCTTTATACCTAAAAGTTCTCTTAAAAAAAAAGTCTATTTTTTAAAAAATCCTACATAAACTACTGAGAAAGACAACCCAGCAACACCCTAAAAGAATACTTGATAAAAATCAACAATTCATAAAAGAAAATCTAGGGAAAGACGTATATATTCTTAATATGATAAAACGTACCTCAGCCCCAAAGCCGTTATCATGTTGAACAGTGAAATACTAGTGGCATTCTAATATAATTGCAGAACAGAACAAGGATGCCCCCATCCCCTCCTTGATTTGATACTGTACTAGCCAGTGAAATCCAACAAGAGAAAAAAAATAGAATAACGTAAATTATTGCTATTTTCAAAAAATATAGCTTACACACTTGGAAAATCCAAACTACTACAAGCAGTAAGAGAATGCTGTAAGCTAAGAGCATGTAAAATTTAGAAGCCAATTGCCTTTATGTATAAACACAACAATTTGTTAGAAGATATAATGAAAGAAAGCACTCCATTTACAACAGCAACATGAACGATAAAACGTCCACAACTAACCTCAACAAGAAATAAATCAAAGTGATTTGAAGAAAACTTTTAAACGCTTTAAAAAGTTGATGAGGCTATGGAAGCAGGCACTCTCATACACTGCTGGCAGAAGCATCAAGTGACACCATGCATAAGGAGGGCAATTAGACAACATCAGTCTAAATTGCAAATGCGTACCTCTTTTGAGCCAACAATTCCACTTCTGGAAATTTGCCCTACAGATATACTTGCACCTGTATGAAATCACCCATGAAAAATGCATTTGTTGCATCATTGTTACAATGGCTGAAGATCAAGAACAAACTGCCTGGGCTTCCCTGGTGGCGCAGTGGTTGAGAGTCCGTCTGCCGATGCAGGGGACACGGGTTCGAGCCCTGATCTGGGAAGATCCCACATGCCGCGGAGCAACTGGGCCCGTGAGCCACAACTACTGAGCCTACGCGCCTGGAGCCTGTGCTCCCAAAAAGAGAGGCCACGACAGTGAGAGGCCCGCGCACCGCGATGAAGAGTGGCCCCCGCTTGCCACAACTAGAGAAAGCCCTCACACAGAAACGAAGACCCAACACAGCCAAAAATAAATAAATAAATTTATTTAAAAAAGAAAGAACAATCTCCCTAACAATAAACTGATTAATTTAGGGTAATTTATACAAGGCAGTCCTATGCAGCTGTACAGGTCTGACAAACCTTTCGACATACTGATAAGATCTCCAAAACCTAAACTAGGTTAAAAAGCAAGGTACAGAGAGGTTTGTAGACTATTCTGTCTCCTATGTAAAAAGAAAAATATATACATATAAACTTTTTTTTTTAATGTCTTAAAAACTTCTTTATGAACACCTAACAAGTAAATGTCAGTGTTGGACATTTGGGGGAACCCAGTGGATGGAAGCAAGGTTGGAGAAGAATCTAGGCACAGTAACTCTGCAGAATATACTTCAATCACACCAACATAATACCTAGTTACAAAATAGCATTTTTTAAATAGTGCTAGTGGCATTAAAAATTATACAATTACAGTGGTCAAGAGAAACTAGGTTATATTTCAGGGCTTCTCATAACAGCTTTATTCTTCCCTCCACACTCCACGTCCATCATGGGTCTATTGGCTGCAGGCTCTGTTCTACGTGGTTTTTCATCCAGCGCCCAGTTCGATAGAGAAACATTGCTAGTTCCCATACAGAGGATAAAGTACCCTGGAGGGTCTTCCACTGGCCATTAAATCATTCATCCCAGAAATGATGTGTGTCATTTCTTCCCACAACCCATTGGCTAGAACTTATCATAATGCCCCACACAAAGCACAGAGAGGGCTATAAAGAGAGTAGGAACACACACTGGTGAGCTACAATCATGACTACTATGACAGTTTTGGAGAACTTTAAAATATGATATAAAAAGAAAGACGATTTTAAGTCCACAGATTTTGATCTCGTCATTACACTTCTGAGAACCTAGTCTAAGGAAGTATCTCTGAGTGTCAATAAATAAATGGGTAGAAATTTTCACCCCTGTACTTACCACTAACCAAGATTGAGAGAACTATTCTTTGTCCCTTCCTGAGGCAGCTAAATGCCTGCAATTAGTACCCTTCACCCACTAAGAAAACAAGTTATGAATGAGCTGTACATTAAAAAGCATGCAAGCTCAAATGCAAATATAATACAATGGTTTGCTTTTAAGGCCTGGCACAATGATCATCTTTCTTCTGCACTCCAACTGCAAAATTCAAGTTGAAAATCCTCTGAAATGAAGTACCATAAGATGGTTTCATCTCCAGCCCTGGGGTAGGAGCTTTGCTGTAATTTTAACACAGGTTCATTTCAATTTCAGTAGCAACAAGCGTCTTCCTTTAGCTGGGTCTTCACTAACCACGGAAAGTAGATAATTACAGTGTATGAAGAGATATTTTAGACAAAAAAAGGAGCCTAATCTTACTGGAATTATAGGAGTATACAGATTTCTTTTAACAGAAAGGTCATTTCGGTAATTTGAGGCAAACTCGTACTTACTATGATTTTTTAAAGCCAGTATCATTTGGATCGCCTAAACACTTAGAACCTAGAGCCTGACAGGCCCAGGTTTGAACACTACTTTTGCTCTTTAATAGTTGTTCGAGGCGGGACAAATCACTTAACACTTCCAGATTTGTATTTTCTTGCCTATAAAAAAAAATGAGTGGTACTTGTACCTATCTCATAATGTTGCTATGAAGATCCATTGAGATGGTATATGCCTAGCATTTATTGACGGGGCACATGACTAGTACTGAATAAGTGTTCTCTGGTGTTGTTACAGCTTCCATTTACGTGAGTCTTTATGTTTTTCTAAGTACTTTCACCTACATCATACCATTTGCAATATTTAAACCTGAGAACATTCATGTAAGATGATAAGGACATATGCCTTTCATATACTAAAGGAAAATATGACAAGAAGCAGTAGAGCAGCAAAGGGTGTCACAGACAGGTAAGGGGTGGGAGCTTCTATATTCAGTTGCTAAATATTCATGGGAGTAGTAATATTCTCACAGGTGTGGACGGATGGGTCGGGTTTCTATGGGAACGTCTATAAATGAGCAGAAAGATGATTTCAACTGGAAGGATTATGATTACAGAAGCCCCACTGAAGTGTGCATTCACAGAACTATGACCAATACAGCCTGGAGAAATGTTCCAAAGTAGTGAGAAATCTGACTGGCAACATGGGGGTGGGGGGTGGGGCTCATGAGAGCCTCGACTGCCAGGACTGAAAGCCATATCTCATTTGGTAGATCCAGCTGGGAAAGTCTTTAAGCAGACTAGACCTAAGTTTACGTGTTCATTCCAACAGCATCCCAGGACAGGAAGAATAAAAATGGAAAGGTGATGAGGAAAACTGAGTACAAGGTGTGTAATGTGAATGTACGTGAAAGAAAGTATGTTTGGGAGGAAGGAACTGTCAGCCTGGAAGGACTGGAAGAACACAGAGTAGGCTGAAAGATGATGGTGATGCTGACAATGACAGTGACGATGACGATAACAGTAGCCACTATTTCATGAGGACTTCCCATATTTGAGACTCTGTGCCCCATGCTTTACACCCACTTATTTCATTCTCAGAATTAAAGGGATTTTTTTTTTTTTTTTGCATTTCATACTGAAGCTCACAAAAGTTAAATGATTAACCCAAAATCTCACAGCAGGGAAAGGGCGGAGTCAGAAGTGAAATCCAGCTCAGACTGTGCTGGTTCCATTGCCCCACACTCATTATTAGTACAAGGAGTGAATGGAATAGGCAGAGGTTCCTTGAATCAATTATAATGGCACAGGAAACCACACCCCTTGTAAATTTGGACCTAACTCTTATGGGTTTATGTCTGCTCCAATTAACCAGACGAAAAACTCGTTCGGTGTGGCATTGCACCTTGTGTTTTATCTATGCATCCCTAAAGAGTACACTACACACTTAATTCATTTATATTCATTTACTTATTCCACAAACATTTACTCACTGTTTCCAATGAGCCAGCCCCCGTGCTAGACACTAATGTTAAAAAAATAAAATAATAGCAGTCACAAGAATGCACATGATGGTCATTTTTGAGGCTGGATTGTAGGTTTCTGGGGACATTTATTATACTATCCTATCACTTTTGTGTATATGTGAATATTTCCATGATAGAAAGTATTTGAAACAAACAGAAAGGAAGAAAGGATTACACTGGAAATGCTCTTGCCAAGGTTACCAGTGAGTTCCTTGCTGCTAAAAGTAATGAACACTGCTCCGTCCTCTTTTCCTTGACAGCTGTCTCCTCAAACAATTGAAAATACATGACAGAGAAGGACTAGTCAGAGAGGAAGGAGGAAACCAGCGGAGCATGAAGTAAGAAACTCACACACTCTCCTGTTTTGCTTCTGCTTCTCTAGATGCTGCCTCTCAGTCACCTTTCCGAGTCACATTTTCCTTTTTCTTCCCTTCAAAAGCCAGTGTTATACATGCCTTCAATCCTATCCTTGATTTTCCTCAATTGACTCAGTCTTAAAGTTTTCATCCCCTCTCTTTCAGCATTATCCATATGATGGAATCTTTCCAATCAGTATCACCAAATGAGACCTCTCTCCTGAACACCAGATAGAGATCCATGCATCAATGGGGTATAAATTCTTGAATATTCCATAAGCACCTCAAAACCAAAATATTACAATTACTCTCTTCATCTTCCTCCCCATCCTGCTTCCTACTCATATCTGCTCCCCTTGCTTTGTTACTTAACTCAGAAAGGAGCAATCCCACACACCCAAAGTCATCCAAGGAGTCCAGTGGAACTGACCTCCTAAGAACGTGCTTAATTTATTCATGTCATTTCCTCTATTTAGTAAACAACGGAAGATGAATAAATGGAACTCAAGACATTTCTTTAAATAATTCACCCTGGAGAGTAAAACAAAACATAGAATTAAATACGATGTTTCAAATATTTTTTTATGACCCAAACTGACTGAAAATGTTTTCCTTTAAAACTTGACTAAGTGAATACAAATCTAGGTTATGACTGTGATAATTTTCCTACTGGCACAATGCAAAAAAAAAAAAAAATTGCTAGGCTTTAACAATTACGTTCCATTTAAACATTTATTCAAAGACTGTTTAAATTTTGTACTGGAGGAAAAAATGAAAATCAGTTATTTGGAGATGCTACTTCATCAACGCTTCAGGCTCCCAGCAGTGAACGCACTCACCTCAAGTGTACTATAGATAGACTGCGTTTCGACCTTCAGAGATGGATCAGATACTGAGAGAAAAGGTAGCCTATGGAGGGAACCAGGATGAACGTCAACCATTCATGATAGCAGACTTTAAATAACTGAAATTCTAATGTGTATATGAGGTAGACGTGCCCGGTAACTCTTTGAAGATCAAACATTCCTCATATCATCATGTATCAGCTCAACTTAAGAAAAGACGTTGTTATCAGGCAGAGCTTCTCCAAAATAACTTCAAATGGAAGCCTTTCTCAAAGACGTCGGTAACAGGTATTCTCAAGGCAGATGAAAGCTTACGCTGGATGTGCTCCAAAAATTCTTCCCAATTATAAAGTATAATGATTTTTCCCTCAAAGAGATGAAAATGAATCTTAAAATAGTAGCAATGTCATAACTCAAAATTATCTCAAAACACAATATATCTATGCCCATCATTACTTCCAAGCCTCAAGGGGGTACAAGCTGCCTTAAAAACAGAACGTACGGAAAGGAACCAGAGGGGAGGTAACATTGAGAAGTCAACCAACTTTGCTGTCTGTGCTCCCTGACCCTGAGTCTCCCCACCCTCACCCTGGGGAACCCTCTATGACAGAACTTCAGGTCCCTCCTTCTCCAACCTCACAGCGGTCAGGGCTGCTCATCAAAATTTAGCAGGCCAACATCCCATTCCTTCAAGGTCTGCTTCCTTCTATGTACAAACCAGTCCGAAGTATGCTAAAGAGAGATGCTGATCTAGTATCAAAGATTTAGATGAACTCATGTCTTGGGGGTAGGGAAGACTGGAGAGTGTGCAATCTGATGCCCGTGTCCATACTTACGAACCTGATCGAGTCTCATCCTTTCCTTACACCTAAAGCGTGACCTTTTGTCGTCCGGGATTTAAAACAATTGCTGGTCCAGAATTTTTAGGATCTGATAATTACTTCGAGGGCATGAGGAAAACATGAGGAAACCCACACCGTCTAGAATCAAGCCACAGACAAGATGCAAAATGCACATCTTCAGCATCCCTTATCCCTTCCTGTCGTCATCACTACACTCTTGGAGTCCTGTCCTGAGTCACCATCCCCATAGCATCATATGGTCCAGATTTCCCCAACCCTCTGCTTCTCAAAACTTCCCTATCCTGGATCTGATCTGATAAACTAAAAAATATATATAGTATAATTATCATTAACTTCTTTTTTTTACATCTTTATCGGAGTGTAATTGCTTTACAATGGCGTGTTAGTTTCTGCTTTATAACAAAGTGAGTCAGCTATACATATACATATGTCCCCATATCGTTAACTTCTGACTTCACACAAGTAATTGTTCCACCCAGATTATCTGGGGTGATCACAAACCCTCAATCATGGCTAAATATTTTTTAAAAATCAACCAAAATCATGAAGACCAATGTCATCTCTATTATTTCTGTGTCATCAATTGTACAGGGTCACAGGGAGAGTAGCATCCCCAGCCTCCCTCCTAATACAATGATCTCTGTGAAGATTAGCATCTTAACATACTTTGTGTGATCCATCTGCTGGCATTTTTGTTTGCAGTATATTAACCATGCAAACTTCATCTGCTTGCTGGCTAGCTTCACCTTGTACCACTCTCTACTTCAGTTTCTGAATCCCTGCCAGATTTTATTCCTTCCTGAAGACCTGCACACATATTCATACCTTCCCCTCCCCACCTCTACCTACCTTTCCCTAATTTTCACTCATCTCTTAAAAAGTCTATTCAAATGTCAAGCACATATGGATGTATGTGCTGACCAGGCTCTACTTACATCATGAACTCCCTCAGAGCTGTGTACCTCCTTCACAGCAGTTCCCAAAGCTCTAGTTACTTTTATGGAGTCTTCACACAATGAGGACAAGTACCATCGCTGTTATGCCCAGCAATGATCTCCGCCACCTAGCTGAGCGCCCCGCATAGCTCACAGCCTCATAAATATTAGTGAAATAAATGAATAAACCAGCAGCTTGACAAAAATGGAAATATGCAAACTAGTCACAACATCATTGGCCTGAAAAGTCGGAGTTACCAAATAACAACCATAAAGAAATTCTGATTAGGGAACAGGTGGGGAGAAAAGAAATGTGAACCGGCCTCAACTTTTTACAAATGAAAGGAAAACCTTGACAATCCAAGTGCCTTAGAACCTGGAAGACAAATGCATTCGCATGCTTTATCTTTCTGGAGGCTGTAGGTATTTGCATTGAAATGAATTCAAAATAACAAAGAAGCTCTACCGTCAGCCATCAAATAAGAAGCTAAAATGTAATATGGAAGTCTCTGAAATTATCATAAGCCAAACAGGGAGCTGTTTTTTAACAAAAGGATTAGGCTCTACACAATCCCAGAAAAATCCAGGCAAGTTTTAACCAACATGAAAGAAGTACATAATGTTTGTCTCACGGGGGTTTGTAGTCTGCAAAGTAGTGACCAAAAGAACTCGGTAACTGGAATGTGGGTTTAGACCAGAACAGTGGTTCGCAGCCTTAGCTGGCTTCAGAACCACCTGGTGGTCGGTTCTACACAGATCCTGGGCTGAAACACACAGTTTCTGACTCAGGAGGTTTGAGTGAGAATTTTTATTTCTAACAACTTCCTAGGCAATTTTGATAATGCATGCTGGTTTGGAGATCACATTTTGAGAAACGTTAACTAGAACTTCAGAATAAAAAGCAGGAACCCTATGAGGCAGGGAGAGGCAGGAAGCTGAACTCACCCTTCCCCTCTTCTCTCAGTCTACCATATACCCCCCAAATCCAATACGTTCCTCTCCCTGGCTCCCTAGTTCATACCCTGAAGTGAAGAGAGCAGGGAGATCCAGTGTAACCTCCTTAAAGGCTGCTTTCTGTAGCCACATCGTCTCAGAACTTTCCCAGTGCACAAGGGAGCAGCACGGAACACCCAGAATGCACCTGATTCTTGGCAAAACTTTATTCAGAATAACAGTAATGGTACCACTTGCTGAACATTCTCCATGGTGACATGCTAAGTACTATATATACCTTAGTTCATATATGCCTACTCAACCCTGGAGGTATATGGAATCCAGCCTTATTCACAGGTTTCACATACATGAATTCACCTACATGCTAAAATTTATCTGCAACTCTAGAGTCAATACTCATGGCGCTTTTGTAGTCATTCACCCATGTACAGAGTGGTGAAAAATTTGAGTTGTCTGATGCACACGTTCCCAGCTGAGGTTAAACAAAGTGAAACCCCACCTTCTTTCAGCTCTCATATGTCAACAAGTTCCCTGTTCACAGTCTATTTAGTACCACATTTCTCACATTTTCTTGCTGATTTCACTGCTTAAAATAGCCCAAGTATAGTGCTGACATGCTGTCTAGTGTTCCCAAGTGCGAGAAGGCTGTGATGCACCTTACAGAAAACACAGGTGTGTTATATAAGCTTTGTTCAGACAGGAGTTATGGCCCTGTTGGCCATGAATTCAATGTGAATGAGTCAATGATACACATTAAATAAGGTGGCTTTAAACAGAAACATATGTAAAACGAGATTATATATTATTGGTTGACAATGTTGCGACCAGAAGCTCACAGGAACCTAACCCAATATTTCCCCTGGGAGCTGTATGTTCAGTATTCGCTAATTCAGTGTTTGCAGCAACTTTGTAGACTGTAACTACCATGAATAGTAAGGACTGACTGTACTGATATCCACACTGGAGGTATTTTTTTTGATTTCTATTTTACAAATAAGGAGATTATAAATTAAGGAGGTTAGAATAAATGACAAGGAAGTAGCAGACTCTAGATTCTAGCCAACTTCAAAGCCCTTGCTCAACCATCCGAGCCCACCTCATCCTGGCATAGAGACAGTGCACATCATAATGAACAGATTCTAGGTTCAAATCCACACTCAGTCCTGATTTGACATTGGGCAATTATCTCCCTCCACCTGAGTTTCCTTGTCCATAAAGTGGAAATATTCATAGTGCAGGAATGAGTTAATATGTGTAATGTACTCAGAGCATACTCCAAGTTAATTTCAAAACTAATAGCCCATAGGATCAAGGTCAAACTCTATAGTCAGACCTGAGTAAATCAACTGAATAGGTAAGGAAATACCAGCCCAGCTAACAAATCAGGCCCTGAAGTGCAGGAGATTTATGTTCCCTGGGTATTGTATCCCTACACACCACGATGGAAAATGCACAGTTCTTTGCACAGAGCAATGTATCATCTCACGGGTAGCTGCACGGCAGGAAGCACTCCGTGCATGGGTTAACAAACTCATTTTCTCCATAATAACCAGACTAGAAACAACGCTATTTGGCAAGTCTTTTAAATCTATGGCTTTGTAATGTCACTAAGAAAATATCAGTTTTCTAGTCCCTTCCCAGGTACAGTATATGATCTATTTCCATCTTCTGGAAAACTAACCACGTGGTAAGGGATTAACTGCGCATGTTATTTGATTCTAAATAATACTGAGAGGAATTCACTTGCAAGCAGAGGTTTAGATTTTTCTCTCCTGCTTTCTGAAATATAGTGATAGTGCCTTCAGTATGGTAGAGTTACTTAACAAATTTAATAAAATGACACATTAAAAGCACTTAGCATAGTGCCTAGCCAATCTGGACCAAGATATAGTAGCATCCTGTATAGGCTAGTCACTTAGTGTTCCTTCAAATAATTTCTTTAAATATTTGTTTAGCATTTATTTAAAAGAGATGTTACACTGCGAGAAGGAAAGAGAGGAGGACCCTGCTGGCCAATCCCCCCTCTTGCGAGGAATTCAACTTCAGCCTCAGACCCACTCTAGAGCTGAGTTTATCCACCTCAGCACTCTTGACATGTGGTGCAGGATCTCTGTTGCAGGGGAGGGCAGTGGCTGTCCTGTCCACTGTAGAATATACAGTGATGTCCCCACACCCACTCGAGGCCAGTAGCATTTCCCCCACCAGTTGGAACAACCAAAAATGTTGACAGACATCGCCACAAGTCCCCTGGGCAGGTGGGGCGTTGCAAAAATCACCCCTCTGGTTGAGAATCACTGCTCTAGAGAACCAAGGAAGGTATTTATCTAATAAGCACAAAAGGGATCATCCTGATATTCACTGACAGCTAAACTGTTGGGTCTGCGTCCATGCCACACCATCTGTTCAGTATTTCTAGTACCAGCCTTACGAAGTTGAACAAAACCCTTGGGGTATCACCTCCCATCACGGGTAAATGATGCATGTGATAGAATATATATATATATCTATGATCCAAATGATGCAGCATATACAACACTCACTGTGGAAGGATGTCTGGTAAATAGAGACTTTCCTGTCATCTCACTTAGAGGGATGTTCCCAAGCCCCTCACGGACTGACACCTGGGCATAACGTGCCCATAAAGCTGGTGTGCCCAGCACAGAGCAAGTGTACATGGCAGTTCTCATGTTACTACTAATATAAACATTTGCCCCATAGCTGTATATTTTTTAACCTGGTACTTTCAATTCTCAGGGTTGGTTTTTCTTTTTCTTTTTAAAGCTAAATCCATCCACGTAAAGAGAAGCCAAGAAAATATGATTTTCACTCTCTTTTTAACATGAGAGTTCTGGCTGCTACCCTTGCAGTCTCTTGAAAAACTAGTGACAATGCTTTGTTTCTAGGTGACCACTTAATTTCTTTCCTGCTCTGTGTGGTCACAAATACATTCTGCATCTTCGTTCAAACTCTGTCCCGGGTGCTGATTTTCCCCACCCTGTTCACAGACTGGACCTAAGAATGTAGGATTAGGACACAAAGCTAGCACCCACTGCCTCTAAGAGGGCTTTGGAGCATTGTTTCAGATGTAGCTCAGTGCTTCAGGAAACTAAAAGCATAAATGCTTTCGCCATAAATAACAGCAAGCAATTGTCATATGGTTTAACAGTTGCAGTCTGGTTACATATCACATCATTAGCCCCTGAATTCAACACCCTGATTAACAAGCAAGGGAAGCTGCCTCCACTTCGGAATCACAGCTAAAAGTGTCATCAGCTCAGCCAGGAGTCCCGGCAACACCTGAAGTCACAGAAGCCCAACATCGCACGCCCCCCACCCAAAAAAAAAATTTGATCCCTCACCACACAAAACTATAAGCAGTACTGCTTCCAGCTTCAGCAAACATCTTAAAGAAAGTACTGCAGTATTCTTGAGTCCCATGCTCCTTTACCTCTGGGTAAAAAATGAGCGCTTTCGGAAAGGATGTAACAGCTGTGCATATTCTTTCCTTGAAAGAACTTTCTTTTGTTAAATTTAGATAGAGTCTTAAATAAAATCACCTTTGCTGGAGAAAAAGAAATAACTTGACTCAAGAGATTAAGGCTCAATCACATAAAAAGAGACAGCTGGGGGCTTCCCTGGTGGCGCAGTGGTTGAGAGTCCGCCTGCCAATGCAGGGGACACGGGTTCGTGCCCCGGTCCAGGAGGATCCCACATGCCGCGGAGGGGCTGGGCCCGTGAGCCACGGCCGCTGAGCCTACGCATCCGGAGCCTGTGCTCCGCAATAGGAGAGGCCACAACGGTGAGAGGCCAGCGTACCGAAAAAAAAAAAAAAAAAAAAAAAGACAGCTGGCACAGTGGAAAAGCTCTGTTTTAATGATAGCTACCCTTCATAGAGACAGTGTTTGCCATGAACCGGCATATTCTAAGAGCAAAGCATAAATTAATACATTTAATCATCGCCTCAACCCAGGTGATAGAAGGGTCCTATTAGTATCCTCATTTCACAAGTAAGGAAACAGAGGCTCAGACAGGTTGAAGACCTTGGTCAACCAAGTGGCAGAATAGGGATTTGAACCGAGGAAGTGTGTTCCAAAGTACATGGGCTTAACAGTGCCATAAAAATTGCTTTACGATTTGAGTCCCAGTCTCAGACATAGTGGATCTTGTCAACAGCAAGGTTACTGGCTGTTTAACCTGGAGACAGCCTCAAATTTTTGAAATGTCAGTCTCTTAATCTATAAAATGGGAATAACGATAATCCTTATATTCAGAGATAATACACATAAAAATTCTAGACAAATATAAGAAATTATTAAGTATTGTGTCATAGCACAGTGTAAAGACTTGACAAAATTCGGGCCAGGGAGGCTCACTTTTCTGAACATCAAAGCACATACTACAAGGAATATTTTATGACAAGAGAAAATGTGCATAATCTACTTCAAAAATAACTGAGCACAAAAAAAATTGTGTATATCTTGAAACATGCAAATATGTACACAATAGTATATATAGACACAAAAATTATATTATGGAATTTTATAGAAGTTGTATCTTATTTAAATATACACATATCCAGATGTATATGCACACAAACATATGTGTATTTACATACATAAATATATACCTGCTAAACCTATCCTTTTTTTTTTTAATCTCCTCTTCATTCCCATTGCCACTGATTTTAAACCTACCCTTTTAAAGACTAGAAGAGTATAGGAAAATTAATAATTTTCTTGCAGTAGTGCCTTTCGTTTTATAAACTTTCTGCATTGAAAAGATGTTGCCTTATAATTAGAAACAAAACCCGAAAATACTCATTTTTAATATATAATATATGCAGGTAACATGAAGTCTTCCAATCTGTGAAATCGTCTATTCTCACATCAGAAATTCGAGGTCTTACTGAAGCCACAGAACTCCTCATTTTAACACAGCTGGTGAAGAGCCAGTTTCACGTTCACTGTGTACTACCTACTTTCTCAGGTTTCCAAGGAGTTACCAAAAACAATGCAATCTTCGGGGTGGGGGGGAGCGGGCATGGGATGGCGGGGAGCTAACTAAACTCTCAATACAGTGAAGTGCTCTGCCCTGGGATTCTACCGTACTTGAATTGGCCCGGCCCTTGAGAGAACTTGTTCTACCACAGGAACTGTTCCTGGATCATTATCAGAAAGCAGTTTTCTCCTCATCCCTTTGCAGATGTAGGTCTGAAATCCCTAAGCATTCCTGCCTGTTCATATTTTTCTGTGGCTTAAAATAACCTCTGTATTTGATGAAGACCATAACGTGCATCTTAGCATCCTGTCTTCCCCTACTGTAATAAGTTTCATTGTCCCAGAGTACCACATGAGTCAGGTGACATCCTGCCTCAGCTGCCTTTAAGGGCTACCTTGACCTGCAGATCAAGTCTCCACCTCCCTCAAGGGCTTCTGCAATCTGGCTCGGGCTCGCCTTTCCAGTCTCATCTCCTACTGCACCCACATCAACATCCTACGTGGGTTTCTCCCCATTCTCAGGTCATGCTCCATCGTCTCTTGACTCCCTGGCCTTGTTTACTGGTGGTCCCTCCCACTGCAACGTCTTCTTCCTCCACATTTCAGACCATAAAAATCCCACCCAGTCTCAAAAGCCCAGCTCCACTGCTGCTTCCTTGATGAAGCATCTTCACTCTTCCCAAAGAGGACTTTCCCTTCCTTTGAACCACCGACACCTTCTGCTGGTTCTTTTCTTAAGACACTCATTTCTCTACTTTGTACTGTAGACAGTCATTAGATACCAGGACATCCAACTTTTTGCCATGCACAGTTTCTACCATAGGTCCTTGCTTGAACTGAACCAAATGCAGGCAGTAAGTAAACAGGATAAGCCAGCATTTGTATAGGGCGTTAATAAACAAAGTGCTTCAACATTCATTATCACAATCCCACATGACTAACGTCACCAACACTGTTCTCCCCGTTTTGTAGTTGAAGAGACCAAGGTTGGCTTACTGCGCTGACCTGAGAATTTCCCAGTGGTGTCTCTCCCAAATAGATCTGCTAACATTTTACTTCGAAAGATTTCCTTGTTCACGCTCCCTGGCTGGCCAGCCCGCCTTAATTAACTTGCTTCTTGGAAAGGCTGGCCCTGTGCCAGGCAGAGACAGCCGCTGCCCCTCCCTAACGAGTCCCCAGGAGGAAGGTTACCAAGCGGGGCCAAAGGGACAGAAAAGCCACAGGTCCGTAAAGCTCACACCTATTAGAGTGGCTATAAAGCCCACCTGACCTGGCCTCTCTCTCATTCACGTCACATCCCCTCTCACTTTCAAGTTTCCTTTCGTATGTCCTGGGGGAACCCAGAGGACATCCTGCTAGGAGTAGGGCCGGTTAAAGAGCTCTGAGTAAGCAGATTGGCTTTGAGGAGACAGAGGTGGCCTGGCTGCTCACCGTTGCCCCTATCTTTTTTATTATTATTATTATTTTAAATACTAAGAATTTTTATTCTCACTGCTTTTTAAAATTTTTTTAAATTAATTTTTATTGGAGTATAGTTGATTTGCAATGTTGTGTTAGTGCCTGGTGTACAGCAAAGTGAATCAGTTATACATATACATATATCCACTCTTTTTTAGATTCTTTTCCCATATAGGTCATTACAAGGTATTCAGTAGAGTTCCCTGAGCTATTCCATAGGTTCTTATTAGTTACCTATTTTATATATAGTAGTGTGTACATGGCAATAATCCCAATCTCCCAATTTATTCCTCCCCTCCCTTTCCCCCTTGGTAACCATAAGTTTGTTTTCTACATCTGTGACTCTATTTCTGTTTTGTAAATACGTTCATTTATACCATTTTTTTACATTCCACATAAGCGATATCACGTGATATTTGCCTTTCTCTGTCTGACTTACTTCAGTCAGTGTGACAGTATGGAGGTTCCTTAAAAAACTAAAAACAGAGCTACCATATGATCCAACAATCCCACTCCTGGGCATATATCCAGAGAAAACCATAATTCGAAACCATACATGTACCCCATGTGGAGAAAAGGGAACCCTCTTGCACTGCTGGTGGGGTGTAAATTTATACCACCACTATGGAGAACAGTATGGAGGTTCCTAAAAAAACTAAACATAGAACCACCATACAACCCAGCAATCCCACTACTGGGCATATACCCTGAGAAAACCATAATTCAAAAAAAGTCATGTACCACAATGTTCATTGCATCTCTATTTACAATAGCCAGGACATGGAAACAACCTAAGTGTCCATCGACAGATGAATGGATAAAGAAGATGTGGCACATATATACAATGGAATATTACTCAGCCATAAAAAGAAATGAAATTGACTTATTTGTAGTGAGGTGGGTGGACCTAGAGTCTGTCATACAGAGTGAAGTAAGTCAGAAAGAGAAAAACAAATACCATATGCTAACAAATATATATGGAATCTTAAAAGAAAAAAAAGGTTCTGAAGAACCTCAGGGTAGGACAGGAATAAAAACGTAGACATAGAGAATGGACTTGAGGACAAGGGGAAAGGGAAGGGTAAGCTGGGACGAAGTGAGAGAGTGGCATGGACATACATACACTACCAAATGTAAAATAGATAGCTACTGGGAAGCAGCCACATAGCACAGGGAGATCAGCTCGGTGCTTTGTGTCCACCTAGAGGGGTGGGATAGGGAGGGTGGGAGGGAGACACAAGAGGGAGGAGATATGGGGATATACGTATACGTTTAGCTGATTCACTTTGTTATACAACAGAAACTAACACACCATTGTAAAGCAATTATACTCCAATAAAGATGTTTTTTAAAAAAAAGAAAAGATACATGTACCCCACTGTCCATTGCAGCACTGTTTACAATAGTCAGGACATGGAAGCAACCTAAATGTCCATGGAAGGATGAATGGATAAAGAAGATGCGGTACATATATACAATGGAATATTACTCAGCCATAAAAAAGAATGAAATAACGCCATTTGCAGTGACGTGGATGGACCTAGAGATTGTCCCTGTTTTTCTTCTGATCTAGAAATCCTCCCAATTGCTGTTGTCCTTTGGGCGTTCCATAACTCAATAAACATTTATGTAGCCCCATGTATAAGACAGGGATTATCCTAGGCTCAGAAGATTCAGTAAGGAGGCAGATAGACACGCACCCTGACCAGAAGCCCTTCCTTACACATGACCAGGTGTCACCTCAGGGTACTATAATAAAATATCACAGACTGTGTGGCTTAAGCAACAGATATGTATTTCTCATGGCTCTGGAGGCTTCAGGTCCAAGATCAAAGTGCTGGCAGATTTGGTTACTTATAAGGGCTCTCTTTCTGGTTTGCAAGTAAATGTCTTATTGCCATATCCTCAAATAGTAGAGAGAGAGAATCTCTCTCTCCTGTCTATCTCCTTCTATAAAGGCACTAATCCCATAATGGGTCCCCACCCCGCTAAACCTAATTACCTCTAAAATACCCCCATCTCCAAATACCATTATATTGGAGTTTAAGTCTTCAACATAAGAATTTGAGAAGGATACAAACATTCAGCCCTAGTGCCACGTCCCCTAAGAAAGTGCTAGAACCTTAACGTCCCCTCATTAACCCCAGTGAACTACCTCTCAATATCAGGAGTCCTCTATCAATTCAGTTATTTATTTATTCAGCAAATATTTATTAAAGATCTACTATGTGCCGGACACTGTCATTTCACCTAACTGTGCTGAAAGGAAAAACAGCCAGCCCATTTCATGTGTCATGTTTTCAGATCTCAACTGTCTTTCCTAAAGAGTCTTGCTTTTACTCTCCTCCCCTAGGCTATATTGCTGTTTAAAACCAAAGAAGCGTAATCTCAATATATCATATCCCAGGGTCAGTGATAGAAGCAAATGAACTAGAAACGCACTCATGCGTTCATTCAGTCGACAACATCATTAGCCGTGTATGACTCACTGAAAATGTAAAGGGGAATAGAGCCTCATCCGATGTGGGCTAGTCTCCAATGAAGGAGATGATGAGAACTCAGTGGAAGGAAGATAAACTCCAGCATGTATACTTGCTCCCAGCATGCAGACTCCCAAGCCTTCTCCCATGGAGATTCCAACTCAGCGAGTCTGAGACAGGGCTCCAGAATCTGCACAGTTCACACGTTCCTAAGGTGATGCTAATACAGGTGGCGAAGGACTGACCATTAAGCCAAGGCTCAACGGAGGAGTGGCTCATCAGACAGCACTCTTGGATGAGGAACTAGGTATTCAAAAATATATAGATACAGATACAGAGATATATAGATAGATATAGATATATAGACAGATACATCTATAGATAGATAGATAGATAGATACAGTTATATACACACAGATAAGAATACAGCTATGGATACCGATATGGATACACAGACATAGATAGATACAGATATAGAAATAGATACATACATATAGATCTCAACCCTTCTATTCCTTGGCACTAAGTCTGGATGCCCAGAATGTACCAAATGGTTTACTAACATATTGAAAGATGCTAAAAGGAACATATCATAAAACTGAAGACTTGCCAGGAAGTGAGATGTACACTCCAAAAGGTTTCTCTCACCTGTCACTGTGCCTTAACTTTACAGCCAAGAGAACTCAGGGAGTGAAAGGCCCGTCTAATTTCATCTCTTCAGTCCCAGTCTCTAAACCTTGAGGCAGAAAAGAGGCAGTAAGAGAGGGTTGGCTGATACACATACAGCCTGTCGCTGGGCTAAAGGTCTGACATCCCATGCCATTTCATGCAGGCTACTCAAGAGCCCTTAGATATTAGAACCCAGTTATTCTCAGACTGAACTAAATTTAAAATACTACCTGGGACACAAGCCTATACAAGGTCAGTAACTCTCACTGGACCTCAGAAGTCTCTTGCTAGAATCAATTATTTGCACAGGGGTTGGGAGTTGTTTACTAGAGAACCGATGCCTAGCCTACGGCCTATGTTGATTCGCAGCACCAAAGACTCTTGCACGGCCACTGTGACCCCCGGCTGAGATTAATTTGTGCCAACAAGAACTACCGTATTTCACTTTCAAATCATCTGGATTCAGAGCTAGGTTAATCTACTATAAATCTTGCCAGATGTGAATTTGTCATTACAAACTTCAGTTGTAACCAATCTTTTAAAAATTTCTACACTGGGTACCCATGAAGCACGAAAATAAATATATTCCAAAATTCCCCCCAGAGAACAAATTTACCATTATCATTTCTAGGATATACGTTCTCTCTTCTAATTTATCACTGGATAATGGGTAATGTAGTCTTCTTTTCAACAGACATGCTCCTAAAATAATTTTATTGTTAGAAATAATTAGGTACATCACAGCCTCTTTTAAGCAGCGCTAGGTAGTACTTCCAAATATTCTATCTGAATATAGTTCTACAAGAACACCTGTGTAGGGGATCCAAAAATAATACTAAGAAAACAGGGACTTTGGGACTTTGCAGCTGTCATTCACATTCTAATGAGAAAGTAACAAAATAGCAAACAATTTATCTCTCACTCTAATTAACCACACTGTATTACTAGAAGTCCTTAGGCGAAGGAAGGAAACAAAACAGGAATTAGGAATCTCTCCACTTAAAAAAAAAAATCCCAGCCAACTTCTTTACACATGTGTGTTGATTTGATTTGTTAAGTGCAAAAATCCTAAGTTAATCGACACTGAGCAACTGTGTATATAAAGGAAACCCACACACTCAAAAAGTATTCACTGGCTAAAACAAAATACTTAATTATAAAATCAGAAGAAGAAGTGTTTTTAAAATGGAGACTCCGGCTGGCTGGCCAAGGACCAAATCCAGCTACCAACTTGTTTTGTTTCTGATGTGTATACCTTGCAGTGGGCGTATGAGGTCTGGAATTCCTTCTCCTGACGTGGCCCTCTGTGTCCGTATTATGAATACAAACTCCTTGTGGCAAAGTAAACCATAATTTACAAGGGGTTCATTCATTCATTCAACAAGTATTTGATGTGCACCTACCAAAACTCAGACATCATTTTGAGAGTGAGGATATAGCAGGACACAAGTAAAAAGTCCCCAGTGGAAAGGGATTTACTTCAAGAAACAAATAACTTCAGGATAATCTCAGAAAGTGGGTTCATGCCATGAGGATAATAAAAGAGCATGAAAGAGAGAACAGGGGCATCAGAGAGAAATAGCCTCTCTAAGGGAAGGGACAGTTAGGCAGAGATGTGAGTGAGAAGGAGAAGCCATCCATTAAATACCTGGTGGAAGAACATATGCAAAGGTCCGGTGGCCAGAACTAGGTAGGTATTTGTGAGAACGGGAAGAATGCCAGTGTGTCTTCCTATGAGCAAGTGGGAGTGTGAAGGGAGGTGACAGAGAAAACAACAGGGCCAGATCCTCTAGGGTCCGCAGGCCATGGTAAGGAATTCTGATTCTGTTCCAATTGCAACAGGAAGCCAGTTGGAAGATGCTAAGCAGGACGGGGATGGGGGAGGGGTGGGTAGCATGACTGATTTCCTGTCACAAGATCCCCGTGGCTGCTGCATGAGGAATAGACTGTAGGAGCAAAAGTGGCTGCAATGAAGGCCAGTCCGGAGACTCTTGCAATGGTACAACTGAGAAACGTCTGTGCCAAAAACTAGGGGGAGCAACAAACCTGGAAGAAGTGAAACCTCAGGTAACTCACTAGATCTCTCTAAGCTTCACTTCCTCCAGGGTAAGTGGAAATGGCACAACACCCTACTGGTTGGATGGTGTGAGAAAGACATGAAATAATGTATCACAAATATTCACCACATTGCCCCACACGTGGTAAGGACTCTATGAATAGTGGTGATAAGTACGATCCTCCATTTAATTGGCATGTATTTACTAAGCACCTATTCTGTGCCATGCATGGTTCCAGGAGCTCAGCTACAGCGGTGAATAAATTCCTTGCTCTCATGGTTTTTGTTTGTTTGTTTTTTTACATTCTGGTAAAAGGTGACTGACGATAAACAAACATGCCAGGTGGTAATAAGAGTTATGAAGAAAACTCAAGCAGAGTAAAGGGACGGAGAGGGATGGGGTGCTACTTTATACGGGGTGACCACGGAAGCACTCTCTGGTTACAGGGAAGCGTCCCTAAACATAAGTTTTGCCCCAGTCTCATTTTGAAGTCAGGAAAGGAAAACTAAATAACTCAATCCCCGCTCCTTAGTTTGGGCTCTTACTTTTTGTACAGAGGTTCACGTTAGTACAGCTCGTTAACAGTCAAAAGATAATTTCCATTTGGCAACACTCTGATGAATAAAACATTGCCAGGAAGAACAAGCAGAACGTGATCCGCTGGAGGCTACACAAAGAGCATCAGAAATCACACCCTCTGACCCTGGGCTGCCACCGCAATGAGAAGCAAAGAGCGCCCATATTCCCAGGCACTTAGGAAGAGAAAGACGTTTCCGTAAGCGAGTGACACACCCCTGATCTACTATTCCACTTCAGAAGCAACTGTGCTTTTTTACAATCAGCCAAACATAAATTAAGAGGAAAAGGGACTCCCCTGGAACATCTCGAGTTTAAAACCTCTTCATATTGAGGTCTTTCATGCCTCTGGCATCAGAAGGCTGAGAAGGTGGTGCTAATTCCAATTTTTTTTCACTGTTTACTCAGATTTATAAGAGTGTTCTGAGACACCTGGGACATTGGCTTTCAAATCAATGCAGCAGGCATTTACTGATCTCCCACTACATAGCAGAATACCACAATAGAATATAATGCATATCCCAGTAAGCTGACAGTCAAGTAGGGAAGACAGTTACATAAACAAAAAATGACAATCAAGCAGGATCAGAGAAATAATGGAAGAACGTTTAAGGTAGAGGAAGGAAAGAAGAAAGAGGGTCATCGAGAAACGCTTCCCCAAAATGGCAAATGAACTGGGCTTTGCAAAACGATAAGTGTGCAAAGGGGGTGAGAAAATCATGCCAGAGAGAGGCAACGGCATGAATGGAAGCATAATTTTGAAACAGCATGGCACCTTCAAAGCAACTGTCAACCGAATTGAGGATCTCAGGACTGTAAAGCAAAAGCTGGCTCAAGACAAGAGACAAAGTTCCAAAGTTAGGTAAGGGTCCGATCTTGAATCTGCTTGCACTGCTTTTCTTAAATGTATCAATGTGAAGAGAGTACTCACGGGCTGTCCATTTAAAAACAGTCATTTCTAAAATTCCATGCGTTAATTTTGTTCCTCACATTCATTCACACATTCATCTCCAACTTTAATCACATTATTTGTGGCCTGAGATCTACCCTGTTCCCTCAGGAGTCACAAGTTAATGTTGGAAATTGAATTTATGGCTGCTGAAGGGTGACAGATTAATAGCACTGTAAATTAATCTACTCACCCATATACAAAGAATAGAAAACCTACAAAGAGGCAGTTCAATCTAACACTGTTTATTATTAAGCCTTAAAACGTAAGCTCAGAGAAATGAGATGGAAGTTTATAAGCCAAGACCAAAGAGCAGGGGGCCTGAGATGGCTGTGACCACAGGGAATACCATGCAGTATTTGTTTTCCAGAACCCTCTCAGGAAGACATTTCCCACCAGGAATTTCCTACCTCTAAAAAATTACATTACATTATTATTGGATCAAATAGTGTTAAATTGTTTCATTGATATATAAAGGAAGCCATAATAAAATATGACTTATTCTAGTCTATTGTCAATAAGTAATTAGATAATTGTGGTGACAGTAAATACATACATAATAAGGAAGATGCAAGTCATTGAGAATTTCTCTTTTTTGCAAAGAAAAGTAAAGGGTAGCAGCAGGGGCAGGGGTATTTGAAAATTCCTTACTGGCTATAGCTTGATCGGTGTCATTGAATACATAGGATGTACGTCACCACCTCCATTCCACTCAGATGACAGATGTTGCTAATCCATTGGCATTTTTTCTTCCACAATCCTCAGCCCAGGTGCCCCAGGCTGCCACTCTGCAGCTGGCAACCTCAGACAACCTATGTTTCTGACAAAACCAGGTTCTTCCTGTTCACATCCATCTTCTATTCTCTCACCAGAGCTGTCTTCCTCAAAGTCAAAGCTAACCTAGAAGGACTAACCTAGAAGGATAAATCCCAATTTCTTAGTGTAGTTTAAATGGCCTTGCACAATTTGGACTCATATCCCCTCTGTTTCTGGCCTCACCCAAATCCCCTTCTGTTTTCCATACCCTAATTGAAGATTCAAGCACCGGACTGCCCTGGTGGCACAGTGGTTAAGAATCCACCTGCCAAAGCAGGGAACACGGGTTCGAGATCCCACATGCTGTAGAGCAACTAAGCCCATGTGCCACAACTACTGAGCCTGCGCTCTAGAGCTCGCGAGCCACAACTACTGAAGCCTGTGCGTGTAGAACCCGTGCTCCACAGCAAGAGAAATCACCACCATGAGAAGCCCGTGCACAACAATGAAGAGTAGCCCCCGCTCGCAGCAAATAGAGAAAGCCCACGCTCAGCAACGAAGACCCAAAGGCAGCCAAAAATAAATTTAAGAAAAAAGGCTCAGTCACCTTTGAAGGGATTGATTTAATAAATAGTGACTTTTGGGTGTTTTAAGTGAAAATGTACCATAACACAAGGGCTGGAAGGGCTATGCCTCTACTACTCCCAGCCACCTCTAGTCACTGCAAATTCATTCATCCGTTCGTGATACAAATCATGGCCCTCTCTTGCTTACAACCTTCCAATGACACGCCAGTAACATGCTTACAAAACAGCAGATACAAGAGCTGTAACACAGTAAGCTTATGGTTCATGAAACAGAGGAATACTAGTGTTCCTGGTGCAGAGAAAAGGAAAGGGTCAGAAATGAGAATGGCGAACTAGGCACCAGGCAGATCATACAGGTTACAGAAGAAGGTAAGGACATTAGTTTTATTTCAAGTGAGTCGGAAAACCACTGGGTGGTTTAATCGATGAGGGACATGACCGGACGTATTAAAGTCTGACTTTAACTTCTCCCTAGAGAATGGCTTGTTAGAAGGTGGCTTGTTTCTCACCTTTGGCTCACCTGACAGACCATAGAACTGAAAGAACACAGGCTGACTCCTGGAGGCCCAGGGGGCTTTGTCCCTCTCTTTGCCCTGGGGTAGCTGTCCTTTAAATATGCCCCATTGGGGCTTCCCTGGTGGTGCAGTGGTTGAGAATCTGCCTGCCAATGCAGGGGACACGGGTTCGAGCCCTGGTCTGGGAAGATCCCACATGCCGCGGAACAACTAAGCCCGTGCGCCACAAGTACTGAGCCTGCACTCTAGAGCCCACGAGCCACAACTACTGAGCCCCACACGCCTAGAGCCTGTGCTCCGCAACAAGAGAAGCCACCGCAATGAGAAACCCCTGCACCGCAACGGAGAGTAGCCCCTGCTTGCCACAACTAGAGAAAGCCAGCGCGCAGCAATGAAGACCCAATGCAGCCAAAAATAAATGAATTAAAAATAATAATAATAATCATGGGCACAGGGAAAGCTGTCTTCACATTTCCCTGTGGTAGCATTACTTGTTACGGTAAAGCAGCAGGAATTCACATGAGTAACAGTCAGGGAATGGTACAGGGAACTGAAACATCTATTCTACAGTTACCTAAGTTGATATTTGTGAAAAAGATGCAGAATAATGAGGAAACACTTATGATATGTTAAATTTAAAAATGGGACACATTTAATGTATTTTGATTAAATGATGTCAATACACACATACCTATCAGACTACTAGACTATCAGAATTGTCATGACATGAAATCATTGTGGTTGTAAAGTTGTTGACATTAGGAGTTTTATCCTCTTTAATTTCTGGATATTTGGGTTAATATTCCCTTTTATAATGAAAACATTTTGTAGGAAAAAAAGGCAGCATTTCAAAAAATCCGTAATGAAATATTTAAATATAACAATCATGTATGTACTACAAGATCTACCTAATCTCAGCATCTTTTTATATTTGTTTCAGATTTATTTTCCAAGAAATAAAGTATTATAGATATCACTGAAGCCCCCTGTGGAAAGATGATGCTTTCAAACCAAGCATTCAAGGCAAAGAAAAATTTCTCATAATATTTTTAAAGCTATGTGGCTTTGTGAAATGATTGTAGTTGTCACCAGTTTTATGAAACAGAGAGGAAAAACTTCCACTGTACTTGAAATTATTTCTCGAAGAGAAAAGCTACTGGCTCCCAGAACAAAATGGTTTTTACCCTGCTATAAGAAAGCTTATATACTATTCCATTTCCCACATTTTAAAATGTATTATATGCCCACATAATGACTGGGCTGTGTCTACGTTTCTAAAAGAAAGAGTAGGGGTTAATGAAAAGGGTTGGGGTGAGGCTGAAAAGACTTCCCAGCTCATCATCACAGGTGTTGATCAACAGTCTTACCAACTGAAACATAAGATATGTGTCCAGGGGAATCTTCTTTGCATTTGGGAAAAACTGTGTAGCGAATAAACGGCATTTAAAAATACCCCATTCTCTAAAGAGGTTCATCAAAAATTTTAGTAAAAAAATAAATTACTCTCCTCTGACGATACGATAAAATGCATCTAACCGAGGGAGGAAACGGACTTCAGAATCAGTTCTAAAGACTGTGAACGCCCAATTATAAAAGGAGAAAGGTGAAGTGGGTCCCCATTCTGGTTTACCAAATCTAAGTACTTGTGTTCTGATGAAGTTAGCACTCAAGCAAAGCAAACACAACCATTGTTTCTACCTACATATTTCTCTACGCATGGTTCAGGTGAGATTTTTATGTTATTTTGTACCTCTTGAAGCCAGTTTTATAAAACCAATAAGTCAAAATATTTGGATGTTTCAAAGCACATTAAAGAGAAGTACGCTGCTAGCTTCTTTTAGTATCCTTGGTCGGTCAGTATTCAGTGCCCTAGATTAATCAGTATTTAATTGAGTGACCTTCAGCAAGTCATAGGCTCTTTCCACCTCAGATAAAATTTGAAATTAGAGATGATCACACCTACTTAGCATACGGGGAGGATCAAGTAGTATACAGAACATGAAATGTCTCTGTAAACTGCAAAGTGTTATAGGAATAAAAGTGATTTCTAAAGGTGGCAGTGAGTATCAGGCAATGGGAAAACCCACCCAGCAATCTCCAAGCACTTAAGCTTCATTATAAGGCATTATACACTGGTAATGATATTGCCATTCACTTCTGAAGTTTTCATTTTCCAGAAAGTAAAGGTCTTACCCCATCTCTCTATCACTGTAGGATCAAACATCAAATAGTAGGAATCCAAAGATCTATTCTTGACAGTCTTTCACTTGGCAGTATTCAAATTTTCTCAGTCATTTAACCTTCTGGAAACCAGAAATTACTGATGAAAACTTTATCTATTCAACTCTCAACAGAGTTCCCCCTTCAGGCATTTTTAGCCCAAAAGCCAAACCAATAGATCTTATTTTCAGAAGCAAACTGTGTGAAGGTTGAACCAGGAAATATCTTTTTAAAATTGAATGTTTTGCCACAGACCTGATGTATGATTTTAACTTGTGGAAGATATACATTCAAAGGAGTCTTTTTTTCAAAGCAGCCACCTTGTATGGCTGCCCATTTGTTCCAAATGAATTATTCCGCTTAGTGCAATTTTGGGGTTTCTTTTTCTGAAATCAGAGTCATTTTTAAACGTATGCAACATTAGGTGCTTTACTTTTTCAAGTCATATCATCCTTCACATTCAACAGCTTGGTCAGGAGTGACTTGTGACTATGTCCAATAATCTAATTCACCTGCAAAGGGAGACAATTTGCCACCCTTGTCGGTGTTCAAAAGAATATGCTGCAGGCTCTAGACATACTGCCCTAAGGGAAACCGCAAAAATATATTGCTCAACGTAAGCATCTTTAGAAAAAGTGATTACCTACTGCCGTCACTGATACACACAGTTGGATATACCAGCTCCAAATGTGTTTATTAAATATGGATCACAGAAACCATTCTAAAATCATGTTTTTGCAAATAACTTATAAGAAAATGCTTACAACAGACTAATACCTGAAAAGAAAAACAGAATAGAAACTGTGTATTTGTTCTTTCAGATAACCATTATTTATTGAAGCCCTGTGTGCCAGGCACTGCTCTAGATGCTGAGGACCCAGCAGTGAGCACATTTATAATCATGTACCAACAAAGAGACTGATAAACAGCTCAAATCTGACACAGTATTCCAGGCTCTGTGTTAATAAGCATGGAAGTAATTTATCACTTGGTCTGTGTTACAACACTATAAGGACGTACTATTTTACCAATTGTACAGATAAGGAAATTGAGGCACAGATCAATTAAGTAACCAGACCAGGGCTTCCCTGGTGGCGCAGTGGTTGAGAGTCCGCCTGCCGATGCAGGGGACACGGGTTCGTGCCCCGGTCCGGGAAGATCCCACATGCCGCAGAGCGGCTGGGCCGCTGAGCCATGGCCGCTGAGCCTGCGTGTCCAGAGCCTGTGCTCCGCAGCGGGAGAAGCCACAGCAGTGAGAGGCCCGCGTACCGCAAAAAAAAAAAAAAAAGAAAAAAAAAGAAACCAGACCAATTTAATACAGGCAGAGGGGTAGAGCTAGACCTGGAATCTAGGTCTCTTCCCTCTTACCTAACTCTATGTTTCACTCTTTTGTACCCACATGACACACAGTTCCCCTATAACAAGTAAAATCTCCGGCATCCACTCCTCACAAATTTAAAATAATCCAGCAGACTTTTCCACCTAAGCAAAACTGGGGCACATCTGAGAACAGCAAGATCCAACCTTGACACCCAGAAATTACATCAGTGTTAAATCCTCTAGTCCTTTCTGCAATAAAACTTCAACAAATCATCCCAGTAAACTCTAGCACTTATTCAAAATTCTGTCTTGTTTATTTAATTCCTTACACTGTGCTTCTTTCTGCCTGCCAATTTTCCAATACAGTCCCAAAGGCCCGGTGATCTAAGGCTCACTTGGGTATCCCTCACTGGTAAGCATCAGGTTTTCTCCATCTTTAGATAAATCATCATGCAGAAAACGGAAAACAAAAACCTGGGATTAAAGATGCAGATCTGGTAACATTTTGTGTCAATCAACGTAATGTGAGCTGCCATAGCAGATGAACCCTGAAACCTCAGTGACGGAACATAATATTGGTAGAAATTTATTTCCTTCTCACAGATAGCCCAGTGTTGGTGTATCTGACCTACAACATGGTCCTGTATGTATCAGAACTACCTCTTTTCTATTTATGCCCCAACTTCCTCTATTCCTTCAAGCCTTCCTCATTGAGATGGCAAACAAAGAAAGACCATGGAGAGAAGACAAGCCTGCCTTTTTTTTTTTTTTTTTTTTTTTGGCCATGCCATGCAGCATGCAGGGTCTTACTTCCCAGACCAGGGATCGAACCCGTGCCTCCCACATTGGGAGCACAGAGTCTTAATCATTGGACCACCAGGGAAGTCCCAAGCCTGCTTCTTAATCTCTTCAGGAAGTGACACATCACTTCTACTCACATTCCATTGGCCAGACCTAGTCTTACAGTCCTGCCTACTGCACAGGGTGATGAGAAATGCAGTCCTGCCCAGGAAACTACTTACCAGCTAAAAGGGGACCATGAATCTTCGGAGCTCAGGTAATTTGTTGGCCACACATCCTAACCAGATGGTATGGAAAATTACAGCAGCAAGATCTACAAAGAATCCAACATGTAAAAGAGAGGAAAGAGCAAATAGCAGAATAAAGGCTGGAAAAATTAGGATCTGTAAGTAATATAAGTCTGAGGAATGGGCAAGAAAGAACGTCTGGACCACGTGGAAAGGTAACATCAAAAGAAAGTGAAAAAAAGATTCTGAAGTGAAACTGTTTGAAAAGAGGGAAGAGCTGAGGTTATAACTGCTTCAATCAATAATATGACAAAGGAAACTCTTTCCATTTAAAGCAATGTCCTGTTTCCAGAAATTGCACACCACTTTACAAGCTGAGATATGGCACACATTTAATTGCTGTTTTTTTGGAAGCACTAACTCTCTTGATTGTGTTGTGAAAACTACTGAAAAAAACCTTTTTTAAAAGCCCTCAAAGAAAAATTAATATTCATACACAGCTGTCCATTTCAAACCACGCAAGGTTGAAGTCAATAATTAACATGTCCAGGAGAGTTGCAGCAAGTGGCCTTATTTTGAGAGTATTTTCATACAAACCTTTCCCTCTTTAATAAATCCACTGGGCACATATACGATGAAAACAGTGGGGTAGCTTAGCAAATCAGGTTCTCGTATGTAAAGAGTATATCATTCTGGGGACACCAACCATCTGAACTTGGGTTTTATCCAGTTAAATAAGGAGGACTTAAGTTATTTTTTAAACCCTCATACTACTTAGAGCAAACTGGCCAAGGTTTTGTGAGTCACAGATCTCAGACTTTTAGTGATGAAGAACAGCTTTGCCTGATTCGCCCCATTCCCTATTTTTTGGATGTGGAATGGAGGCTTAGACAGAGTATATGACTTGGCCAAATCACAAAAATAATTAATGGTGAAACCAGGCCTGGAACTTAGGTTTGTTGACCAAGGACCATCCCCAAAACCACCACCCATACTAATTAGCCTTGACTTAAGATCACTCCAGCAAAAAGCTCCATGCATAGCAGCATCACATAGTCCTAAAATTCTGGGAAATCCAGCTTGAAAACAGATCCTTAGTGCAACCTTGAAACATACGGATCTCAACAATCGACAGGCCAATGGGGATAGTGACAAGATACCAGGTAATGGGCCAAACCGTGGAAGAGAAAACTACGGGGCAGCTTCCACCAGAGAAAAGTCAGGGCCTTAAGGAACACACAGACCTAGAGATGGCAAGTGTCAGTTAACTTCTGATGTGCACTGACTGCAGATTCTGGTCTAACTTTGTGCCTGCACTAAATGCACTCTGATTTTGCTCTAAGGCCTGGGATTCTTCCAGTTACTACTCTTTGGGAAAACTATCTCACTGTTTATAATTTGTGGTGTTCCTGTATTCAACCATCCATTCCACAGGACTTTTCTGAATGCCTATTGGGAGCCAGTGGTCAGGAGTAAAAAAGCAAATGATGAACAACACACGTATTTTGCTTTTGAGAGGCTCACAGTGGACTGGAAGAAAGAGGCACAGAAAAATACCAGCATACTCTGATTTTCCTACATGCCCTCAGGTAGAAGTACAGGCCTTGACCAAGTTGCTCAATAGAAAGGCAATATTCAACATGCAGGACCACATGGGCTTAAATTCTACCAAGAATTTAAGACTCCAATGGGTTTCCCTGGTTGCCCAGTGGTTAAGAATCCTCCTGCCAATACAGGGGACACGGGTTCGAGCCCTGGCCCGGGGAAGATCCCGCATGCCGCGGAGCAGCTAAGTCCGTGTGCCACAACTACTGAGCCTGCACTCTAGAGCCCGTGCTGTGCACCAAGTGAAGCCACGACAATGAGAAGCCCGTGCACTGCAACGCAGGATAGCCCCCGCTTGCCTCAACTAGAGAAAGCCCGCACGCAGCCATGAACACCCAACACAGCCAAAAGTAAAAATAAATAAATTTATATTTTAAAAAAATGAATTTAAGACTGCAAGCTCAGGGAGTGGCTCCTTTGGCTCAGGGAGTGAACTGAATTTTTTCTAGGTGTTTAGAGAACCTAGTGACCCCTAACATTCTCTTTAGACCATTTCTCTCTTGCAAGGGATAGTCACACCCGTAGAAAGTTCCAAAAGAGATATTGCCCTAATCAGTTCTGTTCAAGGATGCCTTCAGCGTTGTCCATTCACAAGAACACTTTAGAAAATGCCCAAGATGATAATGGTCAATATTTTATCATGAATGCTAGTTCCAAGACCACTGGTAGAAAATTCTAAAAGTATTTTGGGAGAAGCACCAGAGTCACTGGGAGAAAATTCCAGAAGTATATGAGGAGAAGAATGTTCAGCCTGAAACACCAACTATTTTCTCTGTTACAGACTAGTTATATGAACACTAGAGAGTGAGGTGACCTCTCCAAATTGTAGCCTTCTAGGCTATGAAATGAGCACAGTGGGCAATGTGTTGTCTTCAGCTCTTGCCTGACTTTAGGATTATATGATTTCAACTGTGATGTACACCTGGCAATTTCCTAAGACCATACAGAGACTAGCATGGTACTATCCAAACAGAAAGGATCTCTGAAAAAAATAAGGAAACAAGCATGGTTGGGAATAGATGGGAGGTGGTGGTGGTGGGGGGAAGAGGTTAGAGGGAGGTACCGGAGGATGGAGTTGACTGGGGTCCAGGAGGGTTCTGAGTTATCTAAACAGATGGACATGAATATTACCAGCTAGGAACAATTCCTATTGCTTCCCACATGATGAGTGAGGGTTGGTGCCCCAGCTGTGCCAGCAGCTGTCTGCCATGAGGCTATATACCCAGCTAAATGGGAAATCTTTTCTGGAATTGATGAGCCATACTCAAGCAGCAGCCGGAGCTCTGAAGCTCTACATCAATCATCTCACCTCTCACACATTCCTTTCCTTGAGTTAGAAAAACAAATGCAAGGGGGTCTGAACTTCACTAAGTCCTTTCCTCTCCAATTTGCATACTAGCCACACTACCTCCTGATCATAATACCGCCCCCTCTATGAGATATGCAATTTCCAGTTGACAAGTGTAGTATCTGAAATGAGGGAGTGTAGTAAACACTATTAATTCAAATCTCAGGGAATGACCTTAATCTTTGAATAAGAGAAGTATACCAGGGAACTAGAAATCTAGGTTCAGAGACTTTCAACATGGGAAGACCCCTTGGGGATGCTCAATTTCAATCCTCATCATTTTACAAATGAAGCAAGAGGGATCAAGGTCACACCACGTATTGGTTGGTAGGAATGACATTTGAATCCGGATTACGTTACCAGCGCTGTAGCTCTGCTCCTGCCACTCTCTTACTAAAATGCATTCCGCCTTCTATTTGAAGACCAATTCTGGCAGCTATAGAAATTACGACTTTGGGAAAGTCACCTAACCTATCTCAGCCTCAGATTTCCTCATTTGCAAATGGGGATCATTGCAGCTATGTTAAAGCAGGGTGAGAGTTAGTATAGGGGAACACGTCACGTAATTCCTGGCACAGAAGGGGCCTTCAGGCAACTGGGGGAGAGGGACGGAGTTTTAATGGGACTGTACTTCTCTGCCTCAAAGCTATTAATACCTTAGCATATTCCCCGCCGGTGGCTCTCCTCTAGTATAACAGTACTCAACTGTAATCACAGCTCACAGGTACTGTCGCATGTTCGTATACTTATGGTGCTGTGCAATCTTCTCACTCCTCATCTAAGTAGATTTATGATATTTCACTGAGTGGCTTACATCCTAACTGAAAGCACCATCACCCTACTGTTAGGTTGCTTCCCATTTCTTGCCTTCAGAAATTTATCTGCAACAAATTTTTTATGCACCTTTTTTTTTTTTTTTTTTTGATGAACCTTTTTATGGACTGGTTTTGTCCACATTTTGAGTCAGTTCCTCAGGCTCAATTCCCAAAAGTAATCACTTTGCTTTTTTGAACATAAATAACTCTCTGAAATTATATTTTGCTGTAAGAAATACTTAAGTCACCACAGTCATATACACAGAGCTGGGTTTATCAGCTTCAGAATTCTTCCACACACACACAAATACACGTATGTGCTCAAAAGAAACAACGTGCAAACCTCTTAGAGACAATAGCAAAATATATTTGGATCGAAACTATTCTGAGAGGCGTATTTAAGCACAAGGGAAGAACAGGACCTATAAAGAATTTGATGGCTTTGTGGTAAAGGAAAGAACGGTGCAGACAAATGCAATATGGCTCAGCAAAGGAACAAAATGTCTGAGGATCGGATTTACAGGGAAAGATCTAAAAGTAATGCATATGTAGAGCTTGATTCCACCACAAGTAAAGGGAACGCAAACAACCTCTAAGCTTGAAGTAAACAACAGAGTGTCAAGGAGACATACATCCTGTTTTGCATTTCATCTATTTGCTTAAAAAAATTTAAAGAAGGTTCTGTAACACATTTCCCTCTACTCCCCCTTGCTCACTCCATTAATATTAAACTTAATTATTTGGCTTAAGTAAGAAAGGAGGACAGGAGTCATTTTTCTCACTCATCAATGAATCACATCTACTCCTTCCACTCTGATCCCTTCTCCCCTGTCAAACTATCAAAAAACAAGGAGCTGGTGAGAGAATGACCCGCAGTTATCATTTCACTACAGAGTTTCACAATCTAACAAATGTGGAATGACTGCTTCTTCCTCTTCTTTCTGATACTCCTTACAGCCTCGGATGTGGACTGTGGGACAGGTTGGCCTGCCTTATAACCCCGAAGAGGAGACAATGTGAATGTGTCTGCCTTATGGAATGTGTCTTTTATACGACGTCTGGAAAGCATTCAATATACGTATTATCATGCCATTTGAACCTGCTATGTAATCGGTACATAGAGCTTCAAAACACCAGTCACTGACAACTTTTAAAAAGTGAGATTCAACAATGCCATTTGACTCATGTAATTCAGACAAAGATTATAAAACAGCAATCCAACACATTTTCATAGAAAGCACATCAAATAGCACCATTTGTAAGCGAAATCATAAAGGAAGGAAACAATTCAAGAGAGCAACCGTGAAAAATAAAAAAAATACATAGACACAAATGTATTTGTAAAGGGCCATAGTCAAATCTATTTTACTATTTATGAAGTGGTTAAAGAACATGAGAAATGACATATGACTCAGGTCCCTAAGGCCACGATATTAAACTTTCTGTAACCCCAGAACCTTTTCTCCATGCAAAATCTTACTTAGACATTGAATGTATAAAGCAAGTCAGAGAGGCAGGGTGAAAGCCGGTGCATGAATTTTGGAGTTCCACAAACACAGGCTCTTAGTTAACCCCACAGAATCCCCAAATGTTTGGGGAACATGGCTTGAAACCAGAGTCCTAATAGAAGCTGGAAAAGGGATGGGTTTGGGGGTGGGAGTGGTGGCAGGGGAAGAAAGAGAATCTGGAGAAAGTACTTAAAATAGAAGGAAAAGTTAAATGGAAGAAAAAACACTAAGTAGAGAAAAGAGAGAGAGGACTCAGAAAGGTCAGTGTGATTTAATGTCACCTCTCTCAATTCCTCGCACATAGAAGGTGCTTTTAGATTGCTCTGTTAGAACAGAAAGTGTTTTTTGAGATCCGTGAAAAAATGATGTCAGAAGACGGCACTGGATCAGACAACTTAGAGCTAAAGCAATGGTAGAATAGAGCCACATGTCATGTACATCTCAGTTTTCAACCTTAAAAAAAAAAAAAAAACCTTCTGAAATAAATGTAATGCTGATTCCAAACTCCAAGTTCAAGGCAAGGCCTTTTATACAATGACAAACATATCCCAAGATACATTCAGGAACAAACGTTGAAACTATTATCCCTACAATAGAAGCAGCAGAGCCACCAGTGATAACACTCAGCCGGGCATACAAAGCCCTTCACAATCATCTCCACAGGGTGGGAATTTGGAAGGTCCCCCCCATACCTGGTCAGTCCCACTGCCCATACACCACTGAGCCACCCTCCCTGACCATTTGAGAGCTCTAACTCTCTTTGCCTAAAACACATTTCTCACATCTGTTTTGCCCCTTTGATATACCATCAAATATCAGGTACAGCTCCATCCTCAGAGGTGACAGCACACTTTGTCCCATTTGTCTCTATTATAGGGTTTATCATAATATTGGATAATCATTTGGGTTTTTTCCCTCTTTCATTAGATAGGAAATTGTACAAATACAGAGATTGTACTTTATTCTTGGTATCAGCTCACTGTCTGGCATATAGTGGTCATGAAAACTCTTGAAGAATGATAAAAAACAACATCTATTGAGAGCTTTTTATATGTCGGGCACTGAGCCTATGTACTTTACAACAATTATCTCATTTTATACTCATCACAAGATATTTCTTCTTTTTATTGCCATTTTACAAATGTGCAAACTACAATATGGAAGTATTAAATGCCTTGACCAGTTACATGGATTCACCGTGCTAGGACTCAACTAACCCTAACCTAAGCAGTCAAACTCCAGAGTCTGAGCGATTAACCACTAAGCGGAATGAGTAAAAGCCAGAAAGCAAATCAAGGTAAGACAGGGCAAGGTTGGGCAATTTTTTTTTTTTTTTTGCGGTACGCGAGCCTCTCACTGCTGTGGCCTCTCCTGCCGCGGAGCGCAGGCTCCAGACGTGCAGGCCCAGCGGCCAGGGCCCACAGGCCCAGCCACTCCACAGCATGTGGGATCCTCCCGGACCGGGGCACGAACCCGCGTGCCCTGCATCGGCAGGCGGACTCTCAACCACTGCGCCACCAGGGAAGCCCGGTTGGGCAATTTTGAATATACTTTAAACCCAAATATTTTCTTGGGAAATTTTGAATATACTTTAAACCCAAACATTTTAAGTCCAGCATAATGTTAAAATTCTCCCTTTGAATCTTACAGCACTTCTGCCCTTTCTCTTCCTGTCTAGCCATCATTTTTACCACTGTGCCTTATATAAATTTGATGCCTTAAGAAATTCTGAAATACAGGACTTCCCTGATGGCACAGTGGTTAAGAATCCGCCTGCCGATGCAGGGGACACAGGTTCAGGCCCTGGTCCGGGAAGATCCCACATGCTGTGGAGCAACTAAGCCCATGCGCCACAACTACTGAGCCTGCGCTCTAGAGCCTGCGAGCTGCAACTACTGAGCCCGCATGCCACAACTACTGAAGCCAGCATGCCTAGAGCCCATGCTCTGCAACAAGAGAAGCCACCACAATGAGAAGCCCACGCACCACAACAAAGAGTAGCCCCCACTCGCCGCAACTAAAGCAAGCCCGCACACAGCAGCAAAGACCCAACGCAGCCATAAATAAATGAATTAATTTTTAGAAAAAGGAAATTCTGAAATAAGCATAATGCCTCTTCTCAAGAGCTTGAATGTGTAACACTACAGGTGGCTTCGCATCTATTTAGCCAATGGATGGACGGATGGATGGACGGATGGACGGGTGGATAGACAGGTGGATGGGTAGGCGGGTGGGTGGAGAGTTGGGAGGGTGGGTGGATAGGTGAATTAGTGGATGGATGGGTGGACGGGTGATTAATGGATAACCCAGGGATCCCATCTCTGCCATTCCTCAAAATAAAAGGCCAAAGTTTTGGTAGAAGTAGCAAATGACACAGAAAGAAAAGCACAAAGGCTGGCTTTGATTCTCAGATCCAAATAACAATAACCTCTCTATTATTTTCATTCTGGCTGTGATCTCAATGGCCATTTTGAGTTCAGAGTCCAAAACTGCATATATTCATGGGTGAGTCATTGAGTTCATGACCCGATGTGAGTCACTCTGCCTTAAGTGAAATGCTACTTCTGATCCCTTCCCTTTGGAAAGAGTTCTGAAATTATGATGAAAGGTAAGGTTTACTTGCAAGGATACGTATCCAGCAACTCTTGGCGCCTGCCAATCAACATAAACATAAGCTGCCTCTTTTCTGATTCAAAAAAACAAAGCGATTGTCAGGTATCAAAAGCAAATAGCAACAGATATCACATGTCCTTTAGGTAAGGCATTCTTACATGGAGCCAGCAGCAATTTTCAAGTACCACTGCTCTTGGGTGTCCTGACCAATAGCTTCCAAGGATCTGTTCTTTCTTGGCATTTAGAAGAGAGGAAGTAGCACACACACACACAATTATTGAGCTTCTATAATTGGCTGTGCTATGGGCTTTTGAGGATACAGTAGTCCATGAGGCAAGCATAATCTCTGTTCTTATGGAGCCTATAAGAACAGTTCTCAGTTGCATGAGAAATCAGCTATAAAGAGCGAGCAGCGTGATGGGTGCTCTAGTAAAGACATTTAGGGTGATAGGTGGGTAACGTAACATTATGTAGCCAGAGATCCCACATAAAGGCCAGGGAAGTCCCCCACTGGGGACGTGACCCTTAAGTTAAGGATAAATAGGTACCCACTGGGCAGAGAATGGTAGAGAGTGGTATTCCAGGGAAAGGATACGAGATGGGCAAAAGTGCTAAAGTTGGAAAGAGCAGAGCATATTTAGGACTCTGAAAGAAGTTCAGTGAGGCTAGAGCACAGAGCAAGTGGAAGAGAGGCAGGGAATTAGGCATCAGAGAAGGTTCATTGTTTATCAGCTGATCAGTATGAATGGATTGAGCTCGTATCATGTATAAATTCCTGTGCTGTATCTTGGTATAGCGTTAGAGGAATGTGAAACGATATATTAATTCAGTCTGGCTTTGGGCTTTCTTCCTTACCTCCTTGATCAACCTGCCACTGATGCCCTGCTGATTCCGTGTGTTTTGGGCCTATCCATGAACAATGTTCTTTTTCCAAAATGCTTCCATATCCTGGGATAAAAGGAGTCAATTTTCTATAGACATCAGGCCTCTCTGTGCTGTCACAATTTTTATAGAAGCAGCATGAGTTCATAAAAACAAACAACAGAAGAGAAAACCTTGAGGCATGTCGCCTACGTATATGGTATGATTATTAATTCCATATTTTCTCTATTTACCCTCATTTTTAGGCTCTGGGTGATAAAAAAAATAATGTCTTATTTACAGAGAGCTTCATGTGTATAACATTTTTATATAGTACTTTTTTCTTTGATTTGAACCAGTCAACTTGGGGAGGCATTTTTATAGGTGGAGAAACAAATGTAACATGGTCACATAATTTCACCTAAGACCATGCTAGTAGAATAGAAAACAAGACTGGAACCTTCTCTCAGCCCCATATTCTTTCTTTTCATAAAGGTGTTACTCAAAATGTGATCCATACAACATCTACTGAAAGTACGGGTTGCAAAGTCTTGCCACATAGCTGTCACCTCAAACATCTCCAGAGCTTTCTAAATAATTCTTTGGGCACATTGAGAGTTTTTGGACACTGCTATACACCAAAATCCATCAGAAGAATCTGTTTCAAATAATTGTCAGAACATATTTTTAAAAATACCATTGTCCAAAATCCATAGTAGAATATGCCTAACAGTATTATACGTAATCACCATAACCTGAAAACGATCCAAATGCCCATCAAGAATAAACATTGCTATATTCACATAATGGAATACCACACCACAATGAACATGAAAGCGCCATAAAAACACGCATTGTTAACAAATCTCACAAACATAACATTGTATAAAATAAATTAGACACAAAGTAGTATACACTTTTTTTTTTGCTATATAAACTCTGATTCCAGGTTTATATAGTAAAAAACAAGGCAAACCAGGCCGATGCTTTTGCAAGTTGGGTTGGTGGTTACCCTGGTGGCTGTGGGCATTTTGGGTAGCGGATGATCAGAGGGGGGACAAGAGGGCTCTGAGCATGCTGGCAGTGTTCTGTTTCTTGATTTAGGGGCTGCTCACATGGGTACGTTCAGTTTGGAGAAATCCATGCAGAAGCACACTTACGCAATGTGAACTTTTCTGCACGTATATAACACTTCAGTGAAAGTAAGTCTAAAATGTAATAGAAGCTGTAGTACATATATACAATGGAATATTACTCAGCCATAAAAAAGAATGAAATGATGCCATTTGTAGCAACATGGATGGACTTAGAGATTATCATACGAAGTGAAGTGAGTCAGACAGAGAAAGATAAATACATGCTATCACTCATATGTGGAATCTAATTTTAAAAAATGATACAAATGAACTTATTTACAAAACAGAAACAGACTCACAGATTTTGAAAACAAAGTTATGGTTACCAAAGGGCAAAGGTGAGGGGGGATAAAGTAGGAGCTTGGGATTAACATGTACACACTACCATATATAAAATAACCAACAAGGACCTACTGTATAGTATGGGGAACTCTATTCGATATTCTGTAATAACCTATATGGGAAAAGAATCTGAAAAAGAAAGAATATATGTACAGGTATAACTGAATCACTATGCTGTATACTTGAAACTAACACAACATTGTAAATCAGTTATACTCCAATAAAATTTTTAACGTAATAAATACCACTCTTAAGTTTCAAAGAAAAAAAACTAGAAATAAGTTTAAAACAAAAACTAGAAACAAGTTTACAACAAACACGGGGCTTGCCTCTTTCAAGACTGACCCCCACCTATGAGCCAGTACCAATGGCCCATAATATGCCAGACATCTATCTTCCTGATACGTCTGCCTCTATTCTTTCCCAGACAAGTCTCACCCTCATCCTAGCAATAGCTTCACTATACCTTATTATTGTTATCGGGTTTTCCGGTTATAAAAGCAAAATCTGTTCACTGAAAAAAATCAGAAGCTACAGCTAAGCATAAAAGCTGAAATCCTATACTACCAGTTCTCCCACCACAAAATAACCACTATATATAGGTGTTAGTTTATTTTCTTTCAAACTCTTCTTTCCTGTGCATACCAATGCACTTTTGACACAATTAGGATGGTCTTACTGATCATTTGATACCCTGATATTTTTCACTCAATGTTATATTGTATTTTCCAATTCATCACAAATACTTAAAATTATTATTTGGAGTGTTCATTATTTATCAACTGACATTGTGAGTCTACTGAACTCCCATCATGTGTAAACCCCTGCCTTGTGTATTGTTTCAGAGTTAAAGACATAGGAAATCCAGACCATAACCTCAAAAACTTTTTAAAGACTGTGTATGATCTTTGGTAAAAAGAAAAAAAACAATTCCTTAATCTCTCAGAACCTATTTCCTAATATCTATAAAACGGGGGTGATAATACCATTTCAACAGGGTATGAGAGAATTGAGACAATACACATGAAACGCTTAGCATTCAGTAGGTAAAAAGTAAATATTAGTTCTCTTAGAGAAGTATGCATAGGGAAAAATCACTAATGCTAGGAAATAGACATAAAACTGGACATTTACCAGGACAGGAGGGAATGTGAGAAGAAAGGATTTACTGTAAGGTGGAAGCTTGCTACTCCCAGTATGGTTCATGGTCCAGTAGCATCAGCATCACCTGGGAGCTTGTTAGACATGTACAGCTTCCAGCCCTGCCCAGACCCGAGCCAGAATTTATATTTTAACAATATTCCTGAGTGACATGTATGCCAATTAAAGTTTGAGGAGCACTAAGGCTAGACAGGTTCTTGGTGCTTGGCAAAAATCAGACACTCTAGGGTAAGATGGGGGCAAATGGCATTCCATGGATGGGAGAGAAGGGAAGAGGAGTCTCGTACGTGAAAATACTGAAATGTTCTTGGCAGGTACTTTACTTAAAGCAGTGGGTTGTTAGGTAGTTTCGGGGTACAGTGAAAGATGAAGCTGGACTTATCAACCAGGATCATATTATCCATAGTCTTGGATTCTAGGCAAAGAGGTTTTGCCCTTATCTCTCTTCTAGTCTAATGCCTCTACACCTTTCCCTCACAAATGCCTTTTTTCAATATAGCTACAAGCCTATAAAAGCACAAATTTTAAAGCGTGAGCCGCTGACCAGCTGGAATGGAAACCTGGTAAGCTGGCTGGAAATATATATTCCTGGCTCCACTCCCCAACCTCTCTAAGGGCAGGGACCTATAACTGAAAGTTTGAGGACCACTATTATTATCCAGTGTCTCTCATAACGGCATACTTTATGCAGTAGCCACAGTTAAAAAAAAAAAAAATTCTCTTTAGAACTCCATTCCCTAACTTTAAAACAATCACTAGGAATTCCATCCATATGCATTCCTTAAAAATAAAGATCGTTACCAATTTTCTCTGTATGCATAATACCAAGAGCAGCAACTGGTGTTCAACAAGCTTTTGTTGAATGGTTAAATGCACGAATGAACCAATGACTAAGTAGTTGATTTCAGAGGTAACTGAAGTAAACAATGATGTATAGAAGTTACATTTTCATAATAAAAGTAATGAATAATGAAATTAACTGTATTCATTTTCAGAAAGAATAACTCAAAATTACCTACAACTAACTTCTCTTAAAAAAAAAAAAAAAAAAAGACTTGAAATTGATCAACATCCAACCAGTTAAGATTTCTTACAAAATGGAACCTTTCCACTACGGATGAGAAAATATTGTTTCCGTTAGAGTAAACAGTAGTTTGATTTGGAGCTTGGGGGATACTAGGAATTCCTCTGTAAAGCATGGTGTGCATCTGAATGAGATTTTAACAAGGTTTCGGGTCGGGGCTCAGTGCAGGACCGTCAGAGTTCATCAACATGCCACTCTCCTTACCGTTCCAGGAAAAAGCAAAGAATTATTGATGTTATCTGGAGTTTTCTCAGATAATCATCTCAGAAAATAACAAGTATGGAGCAGGTGAAAATTCAAAGAATTTGGTATGTGTTAGAGTAACGGACAAGATAAAGGAGAAAATATTTCTTCACATTAGCAATGATGAATTGCATAGAACAAGAGGGAATTCAAGTCACTGTATTGAAATAGCTCACTTCAAGTGCTGATAATGTTTACTAACCAGTGTCAGCACCCCATTTAAGCAAACAGCAGCATGGGAGCCTACAACAGAGAAATAAATCTCTTGCAGTCTATGTCAGTATGCTTAGCTCTGCAAAGACAAGGAAGACGCAGCTCAAGCTGCTTAAGCAAAAATGAAAATGAAACCATAAAAGTAATTCATGCTTCTGAAAACTGCAGTTTTTTTCAGGCTTTATGCAAAGCTTGACTTAAGCGTCAGACAATGTCATCAAGCCCCAGGATCCCAGTCCTGTCCTACTGCTCTTCCCCTTCTTGCCTTAACTCTCAGGCTCCATACGGTACCAAGATGGCTTCCAGCAGCTCAAGACCGCCAAAGCTTCGAAGGTTCAAATCTAGTAAGAAATGAGCTTTTCCTCCCAATAATGCCGGAATTCACTTTAATTACGCCAATCTGCCCATCTTGAACTAACTACCTAGGTGAAATCACACTGATTGGCTGGACCTGGGTCATGTGTTCACATCCGAATGAACCACAAATATTCTAGCATTCAGTGCCCTCAGAGGGGAGGCTCACATCTTCCACCTCTGGCCTCTGGAGTGGAGCCCCACCCAACAGTCAGGGACTAAAAGCAGGGATGAAAAGAGTCCCCCAAAGGAAACTTTAGGTTTCATGATCAGAGGAGGAGGAAATAGATTCTTGGCCGGCAAAGAGAGCAAACATACTCTAAAATGGTATTCAGGCAACAGCTTTTATAGGCCATATTTGACACCAGCAGTTATCCTAAGGCATTATATTTGGCATTCACGGTAGAAGGATGAGACGTACAAACAGAGCAGTCGTCTTTCGTGGAATAACAGAGCATCATTCTCTGCTGCTTAAAATGCATGAATGGCCAAGACAAACTGAAACGTGTCCGTGGGTCCTACAAGCTTTCAGACCTGGCCTCTGTTTCTCTCATCATTCTCCATGCGCCTACCCTACAGTCTACAACACCCAACTTTCTTTTCCTTGGAAGCACTCCAATCTCTTCTGTTCTAGGCTTATGCAAAAGCTGTTCTTCTGCTTGACTCACATCTGCCATCCATTCTGTCTGCTCCAAATCCCTCACACACCTCACCCCTTCACTGGGATAACGCTTACCTATCACTCCGCTCTTCTCTTCAAGGAAGCCTAAGTCTATGTCCACGTCTGCTATCTTCGCCCATAGTATCCAGTGCTTCACCTTTAATACCTCTGATCCCATTTAATAGAAAATATTTAATTGTCTCTTGCCAAACAGTATCATAAGCTCAATCGAGACAGGAATACCGCCCTCCTTCCTTTTTTTTTCCTCTCCAAAGCAAAATAAAGCTCCAGAGAAAAGTATTAAGTGCTCAGAAAATATTCATAGATGGATGGATGGATGGGTGGGTGGATACATGGATGGATCAAAGTTTAAAAGTAGTAATATGGGGACTTCCCTGGTGGCACAGTGGATAAGAATCTGCCTGCCAAGTCAAGGGACAAGGGTTTGAGCCCTGGTCCGGGATGATCCCACATGCCGCAGAGCAAGTAAGCCCGTGTGCCACAAGTACTGAGCCTGTGCTCTAGAGCCCGTGAGCCACAACTACTGAAGCCCGTGTACCTAGAGCCCGTGCTCTGCAGCAAGAGAAGCCACCGCAATAAGAAGCCTGCGCACTGCGATCAAGAGTAGCCCCTGCTCGCCGCAACTAGAGAAATCCCACGTGTAGCAACGAAGACCCAACGCAGCCAAATATAAATAAATAAATTTATTTAAAAAAATAGTAATATGAAAACATATACTAAAATATTCTAGCTCTACTAACTTACAGATAAATATGCATATATAATATTTATATGTAAATTACATATTTCCTACATTAGATATTTATTGTAGGTCAATTCTGTGCCTGGTATGGTTTGAGGCACTGGAGATACATCAGGGAAAAGAGACAAAAACAGTGTAAAGACAGACAGTAACATCATAAATAAGTAAAGGATCTAACATGTTAGAAGATAGTAAGTTATTTAGGAAACATCCATCAATTTAAGGAGGTTGAGGAATGCTGGGTTAGCAGAATACAGCTTTTAACAGGGTGGGCACAGTAAATATCACTGAGGACGTAACATCTGAGCAAAGACCTGGGCGGGGGGAGAGCAGAGCCATGCAAATGTCTAGGAAGAGGGCTCCAGGCAGAAGTATAGGCAGTGCAAGGGCCCTGAGGCGACAGCAGGCCTGGCTCAATACAGACTTGTACTGATCCGAATCACAACCATTTTATTACCAAGAAGAACAAAAACTACTTTCACCTAATTGCCAAAAGATCATTTTTACCTATGTTTAATTATTTAATATGGACATACCACAGATATGCTGGAACCTTTTACCATGGTAGGCTGACTTTATAACACAAGTGCTTTTTCCAATCAGCCAAAAACTTGAGAAAATAGGAAACAGAAAAAAAACAAACAAAAACATTTTCAGCCAGTGTGTACTGACTTAAAAATGTTCATTTACATTAACTTTATTCATCTGAGAATTTAATGGGCAAGCTTTATTCAAAGGGGCAAATGCCTATTAAAATGTGGGAAAATCATGTAATGGCTATGATGAGTTTCCTTTTATTGCTGTTTTAATAACTGCAAACTTCAATGGCCCCAACAATTATATTACTATTAATGCCTATTTTATTCATCAGAAGTTGAGAAACGTCCAAACATCTAGCTTAAATATTTAGTTTTACCCTTGGGAATGATAAGCTTTCACATTTGCCTTCTTCCCATCCGGTTTGCTTCAAAAGAATGATAAAGAATAGAGTATAATGAATTTAATTACAGGAGCCATGTTTCTAAGATCCATACTCTGGTAATGAGGACAAGTTCAGACTCATATTCCCAAACTTGCTTAAGAATTAGTTACAGAATAAGCCTCTTCCTTTATTCTAAACTTCCTGAAGTGGGTCCAATGATTCTGAGCAAAGATGTCTCTTACAAAGATTGAAATAATATGTCAAACAGCAACAAAAACAATAAGCTCACGTTTATTGATGCTTACTCTATGCCAGGTACTGTCAATTACTTCATCTAAGCTTTGCAACATTCCTGGTAAAGGAGGTACTATTATTACTCCCACTAGACAGGTAAATAAACCCTGGAAGTTACTCTCTAGGTGGTGGGAGCCATGTGGCACCAAGTGATCCCACCTCTCTTGGCCGTTATGGATTAAATTTGGTTAAGTACCTGATCAAAGCAGAACTGACCAAGACTGACCCTCCCAGGAGAGATGAGTTAATTAGTGTCTGCAGCTGGCTGGAACCTCCTATAACCTGGAGACAGAGAAGTAGAGGAGAGCTCTCTGCTATGAGAATAGAATGAAGCAGCAATGGGAGAGAGTGTGGAGAAGAGATGCCTGTTTGGTACCTGTTGCCATTCTTTCCGGACCTCCACCCCTCAGCTCAGGATCTGTACACCATATGGCCTAAACTATCTGGGGAGCATTTCTACTGTTTGCACATAAGCACATTCTTTAGTGTGGATTTGAATTCGTCTGAGAATTTAATGGGAATGCCTTAATCGGGAGCCTTAACACGTCCCACCAAACACCAATACTGAGAAAGAAAAGTAAGGACCAGACAGGTCAGAGGCAACAAGTTAAAAATGAGTATATTACCAGGAGTATTTTTTCACACGATCTCTCATATCCAAGTCATTACTCAGCATTAACTCTGCATTCTATGGAAATGGCATCAGGACTCTAAGTAATAATAACCCCTTGAAATCTGATATGCAAGGCATTATGCTATTTAAACAGCTTTTCCCAAATCTAACACCAAAAAAAGGGCTTTCAATTTTCACACACAAATATTTTTTAGTACTCGCCATGCACAAGCATTCTCCATTAGTTTGGCTTTCATTGTATGCTGTAGTTTTCCTCCGTTAACACCTATCATGACTATAATCAAGTAATTGAATACGATTCATTTATTTCTCATCTGTCTCCCTGCTAGACCGTTAATTCCATGTGGGTAGACTAAGTATGTCTAGGGCAATAGCTGGTATAAAGTAGATTCTCAGAAAATTTTTAATCAATTAATTAGTCCTCTTTCTTCTCCTTATCCCCATTTACAGGAGCTCAGAGACTGTAAGAAACCTGCAAGTGCTCTAGTACATAGAAAACTGATGTAGAAATCCAGCTCTTCCTACTCTGAAGTGCATTATTTTTCCACTACACTTTCATTATCCCCCCAGAAATGCCCACATTGTTTTTTAACTACTTAAAATGCCCACTGTCAATGGCTGTAGCATTTCAATAGCCATTTAATGATGTAAACTTACATAATATTTTTGGCAAAAAAAAAAGTAGCAATGTAAAATACTCACATTTATTTTCACCTCCAAAATAAAATTCTATATGCTATTGCCTAAAGATGTAGAACAAGAATTAGATATGCTACAAACCACCTTTACTGCACAGGTTATCTTGAAGCATCTTTTAAAATCCTCTTTTAACGCAGGAATAGTTAAGGACATATTGAAACTAGTTTCTAAATATGCCTCAAAGCAAGGCCAACAGGTAGAAATGAACGGGGGTATTTTTCTTCAAATCTCACTTTGCTAGACACTCAGGCTCTCCTCCCAACTTCTGGTATTTTAGATTGGTTTTGGAGCCTAATGTGGTAGATAAAGGAAATGGGAAAATTAAAAGGACTAGGAGAGAGTTGATGGTAGAAAAATTTTAAGAAAATATCCTAACAGATTTTGTCTGATCTGCCAGTGTTCAAAATCTGGCAACCTACCAGACAGACAGAAATCTGATCTGGGCTAGTACCTTCTGTTTTAAAAATTAAATATATACCTAATATTTACACATAGCTCATCTGACATAAAATTTTTGATTTCTTACTTCATTTCAAAAATTCTGAGTCCTCTTTAGATGGGATGCTTGCTCTCCAATTTGCCCTATTCCCTACCATCCACTCCTTTTTTCCAGACTTTACTCATTTATAAAACTAGCTGGACTATGGATTTTGACCCCTCCAGTCTGAAATGACAATTCTTTTCCCATATTCTGAAAACTCCAGCCACACTGGCTTTCTTTCATTTTAATCAACTCACTAAGCTTCTTCAAACCTGTATCAGTCGATGTTTTGTAAGAAAACAGAAGCCATTCTAATTATTTTAAGCATATAAGAATTTAGTATCGGAATTAGAAACAAACTTTTAAAAGGCTAGGGAGCAAAGATTAGGGAAATGGCTGCCAACATTTAAGAAATCAGAAAGTGAAAGAATCACAAGAAACCACCCATCCTGGTTATCAGCTACAGAATTGGTGATTCTCAGGAGAACGGTTGGAATCTGCTGGCCCATCTCTCATCTGTCGTCTGATCACACTTACGCCCTGTGCACAGTAACTGCCAGAGAACAGTGGCTTCTCTTTCTCTTCTGTATTTCAGATCTCACACAGCACCTCTCATTGTTGAAGTCTAAATGTCAAGAAAGGAATCCTGCTGGCAAGGAAGTCTGGGGAAAGACGTTTCCAGGCTTCTGGTCTTTGTTCTTCAAGAGAACACCAAGACAACCAGGGACAAAGCTGAGTATAAAATAGAATTTCCAGCACAGTATCACCAGGCCTTTGAAAGTATGCTTTCTTTGTTAGAATGCTCTCCCCACCCCATCCTCAAATCAGGTTAACTTTGTGAGAAAGAACTTCTGGAATGGCTGAGGAAGGACCTCAAAAACTCCACTCCTCAATAAGATCAATGAGGACAGTGGAGGAAATTATCAAAACCAACGTTTTCAGAACTCCGGAAATTAACCAAAGGCTGTTAACAATCCAAGGTAAATTTATCCCCCCAAAAAGTAGCTCAATCTCAGCTTTTAAAAAATGTGAACTTTGAGGTTTCATAATTTTCCCTACCCACTTGCCCCTCTCTACATTTTCATCTTAGCCTTGAAAACTAACAGCCTCACCATTATGGCAGCCATGAAAACCAGCAGCCCTGTAGCCACTAGAGGAGAAAAAAACATGTTTGAAGTTTCCTTAAAAGCCTAATTCCTGGAAAACTGTCATTATTTGATTTATCTAACAACTTGTAAACCCTCATTCACAGCACTTGTTTTTATTTGACCTAAAACTCAGAGCTTGCTCAGTACAGCCTTTTCTCTAGGATATTTGTCCAAAAAAAAATCACTGGCAATGATTTAACACAGCATCTGCCTGACAAGGTAATAATAGTTGGGAAAAAAATAAGAAATTGAGCAAGCAGTTTAAAAGAAAGAGCTGGGCAATGGGATGTCCACGAGAGGCTTTGAAAAGCTCTACAATATACCTGGAAATTTAAAAGGCTATAGGCATGTGCAAGGCTGTACACATGCCCAGGAAAAGCTTGAGAAGGCCTCATCTTTCCTTCTCTGTCTAATCATTAGCTGACCATTAAGTTAACCAAGAGACTTCAGTGGCCACGAATGTAAAGCATACAGACTTAACGTAATTTTTTCAGGAAAGTCACTAAATAAAGAGCAAGAGTAAACCCTAGAGAGAGAAGGTATCTGATTTCCAGAGTTGTCACATTATTTACAATAACCAGTTTCCGACAAAATTTACAAGGCACGCAAAGTAACAGGAAAGTTATAGCCTTACACAAAGGGAAAAGGCACTCCATAGAAAATGCCTCTGAGGTAACTCAGATTTGGATTTACTAGATGAAGATTTCAACCATTTCAAATACTTTCAAAGAACTAAAGTATGAGAATTGTGTCTCACCGAATAGAGAATAACAATAAGAGATCAAAATCTAAAAAAAATAGAAATCCTGAAATTAATAGGTACAACAAGAGGGGTTCAACAGCAGATGCGAAATAGCAGAATAAATAAATAAAATACAAAATAGAACTATTATAGGTTCTGAGGAACATTAGAAAAATGAAGAAAAATTAACAAAGCCTCAGAGACCTGTGGGACACCATCAAGTATAGCAACATATGTACAAGGGGACTACTAGAGAGAGAGACAGGAGAAGAATATTTGAAGAAGTAACAGCTGAAATTCTCTGAAATTTGTGAGAAAACAATCTACATATCCAGAAGCTTAAAAAAGCTCCAACTATCTTAAACATAGGAGTCCACACAGTAAGAGATACATTAATGTATTAAGTCCACACATTAAGAGGTCCACATCTAGAAGCATCATAATCAAACCAGAAAGACAAAATCTTGAAAAAAGAAACAGCTCGTCACACAAAAGGGATATTAAATATTTAACAGCTGATCTCTAATCAGAAACCATGAAAACCAGAGGATACTGGGATGACATCTTCAAAATGCTGAAAGAAAAATACTGTCAACCAAGAATTCTGTATTTAGCAAAACTATCCTTCCAACATGAATGAGAACGGCAGTGTCAGCAGAATTAATGGCCAAATAAGATGTCTCCTACTTGTAACCTTCTCTCAACAACATCATATGTCATCCAACCACAGACAAAAAAGCCTTGAGAAAGCTATGATAACCAGCACCATATGCCAAGGGACCGGGTGGAATCTCAGCCATTGTGCACTGGGTAATAAGCATAGAGAATTTGGTCCTAGATTTAGACCCGGAAGTGACCCATGAACTGGCTCCAGCCCCTCTCAGCTGTGGCCAGGAGAGCCCCTGGAGAACACTGACTGAGACAATCACCTGTGGATGAGACGGAGTCCTTGTGGAAGTCCAGGAGTCCAGTAGGGAAGTTCCAACACACCAGTGGAGCAAAAAAAAAATCCAAGATTGGATGCATTGGAGAGGGTAAGAGGAACAGTTTGACTTTATCCACGTCACCTATCCACCAAGGCAGTACAACTCAGTCCCAAGGGAGCCCTCCACTGGGGAAAAGTGAGAGCTTGTGAGTGAGCACCCCGCTTCCCCAACTGTGCAAGGCATTGCCAAAGAGGCCCATTTCTCTCTCACTCCATCCAGAGTACTGAGTTGTAAGCTACATGATCAGGGGTTGGTAAGCAGCTAGAAGAACAAGAGTCAGAATGTTTTAAAAAAAAAAAAGATTTAGGGGTTGAAAGGTAACTGCATATGCAGATAGGTATTGCCAATTTTTGCTCCAGAAAAGATGTACCAACCTGACTTCTCACCAGCAATGCATGGAAATTGCCTGTTTTCCCACAATCTCACCGAGAATGTAATGTCATATTTTCCCACTTCTGTCAGTTTCATAAGTAAGAAGTGCTGTCTCAGTGGTTTTTGTTTTTGTGTGTGTGTGGTTCACGGGCCTCTCACTGTTGCAGCCTCTCCCTTTGCGGAGCTCAGGTTGTGGACGCGCAGGCTCAGCGGCCATGGCTTACGGGTGCAGCCGCTCCACGGCATGTGGGATCCTCCCGGACCGGGGCACGAACCCACGTCCCCTGCATCGGCAGGCGGACCCTCAACCACTGCGCCACCAGGGAAGCCCAGTGTTGTTGTTTTGATTTGCATTTTTCTAATTATCAGAGACTTTAAAATTTGAGTACCATTTAAAGTTTTTTTGTTTGAGGACCATTTTATTCTTTTTATTTAATTGCTTACATCTTTTTCAGATTTTTCTATTAAGTGTTTACTCCTTTGCCACTAAATTTTAAAGAGTTCTGTATGTATTAGAGACATCATTCTACAGCTTATGCTGCAAATATTTTCTCCCAGTTTTTCAGGTGTCCTTTTACTTTGTTTACATTGGTTTTTTTTTTTGCAGCAAAACTTTTTTATGTAGTCAGTTCTTTTATTGCCTCTGAATTTTGAGTTATAATTAGCACAACAAAAGAAACTATCAACAAAAGGAAAAGGAAACTTACAGAATGGGAGGAAATGTTTGTAAACCATATGTGGATAAGTGGTTAATATCCAAAATATATAAAGAACCCACATAACTCAATAACAACAAAAAAAATCTAAGTTTTAAAATGAGCAGAGGACCTGAACAGAAATTTTTCCATAAAAGACATCCAAATAGACAAGTGGTACATGAAAAGATGCTCAACGTCATTAATCATCAGGAAACGCAAATTAAAACCACAATGAGATATCACCTCACATCTGTTAGAAGGGCTATCATCAAGAAGAGAAAGCAAATGCTGCAAGAACATAGAGAAAAATGCAACCATTGTACACTGGTGGTGGGAAAGTAAATTGGTTAACCGCTATAGAAAACAGTACTTAGTTTCCTCAAAAAAATTAAAAATAGGACTACCATATGATCTAGCAATTCCATTTGTGAGTACATACCAAAAGGAAATGAGAACAGGACATTGAAGAGATATATGCACTCCCATGTTTACTGCAGCATTATTCACTATAGCCGAGACAATGGAAACAACCTAAGTGCCCAAAGTGCCCATCAATGGATGAATGGATAAAGAAGATACACACACACACACACGTATGTATACATACTTATACATACAATGGAGTATCAGTCATGAGAAAGAAGGACATTTTACCTCTGTGACAACATGAATGGCCCTTGAGGACATTACTCTAAATGAGGTAAGTTAGACAAATACTACATGATATCACCCCTATGTGGAATCTAAAAATGCCAAACTTGTAAAAACAGACAGTAAAATGGTGGTTACCAGGGGACACAGGAGGAGGGATAGGACAGATGTTGTTTAAGTGTACAAACTTGCAATGAGTAGTAATAAATCCTAGAGATCTAATGCACAATATAGTGAAACTAGACAACAACATTGGATCATAATCAAACTTGCTAAGAGACTAGATCTTAATTATTCCAGCCAGTAAAAAGAAATGATAATTATGACTTGACAGAGGTGCTTATATATCATTATAATTATCATTATAATGGCAGTCATTACAATACATAAGTGTACAAAGTTAACATATTGTACATCTTAATATATGTTAAATCTATTTCAATTTTTTAAAAAACAAAGTCTTTTCCTATACTAAGATTAAAGAAGAATTCCCCTCTATTTCCTTCTAATACTTAAATGGTTTAATTTTTCACATTTAGGTTCCTCATCTATTTGCAGTTTATTCTTGGGTATTACGGGAGATATGATTCTAACTTTATTCATTTTCCAAAGAGCCACCCAGTTGTTCTAGACCCATTTACTCGACGAGCTATCTTTATGCTATTGATTTAAGAAGCCACTCTTGTCGTAAGTTTCCATGTGCATTTGGGTATAACTCTGGAGTTTCTGTTCTATTACATGAGTCCATTCATGTGCTAATAACATGCTGTCTTAATTATCAATGCATTAGGGTATATTTTTCTAGTAGTCTTCACTATTTGTGCGTGTTTGCTTTTCTATGTAAACTTTAGTAGCAACTTGTCTAAATCCATAAAATAGTTGGTATTATAACTTTGCCTTAAATGCCCTTAACACTCTTCTCCCATTGAAATTTCTTCCATATCCTTTAGGACTCAACTCAAAAGGCAGACTTGCTGGGATGTGACTCTGGCTTCCCTCTGTGCCACATACGTATTTACGCTGCACACTGATCAACACTGTAGGTGAATTCCTAGAGAGCAGGTGCCTGTAGAACACACCCAGCCTTCAGTACAAGACTCAGCACATAGTACAGTCCCCACAGCTTAGACAAATCGACAAAGGGCGCTAGTGTGGAAGATAACACAAAATTAACATCAGATAACCATGGTCTACTAGAATGTCATGGAAGAAAATAAGGCAGAATTTTCCCTGCATGTGTAGAGCAACAACAGCAGGACATTGCTATGCTTCATGCTTGGAGCCCTAGTAGAAATGATGGTAGGTGGCAGTCCAGGAGTAGAACATATCAGTTCCTCTCCTGCTCACATCTTCTTTACCACAGAGAACAAGGTCACTGCTGTTCTTTACTCTCTGCTAATGCAAATTGGAAAAATGTCATAATAAATATTATATGCACTATATAACATGTATATTTTTAATATAATTACATATTTTATTTAATACATTAGTATACAGTGTGTAATATATGTATGAGTTTAAGTATTATCTGTCTATATTGTATATAATAGAGTACATGTTATTAGCATAAATATACTAACCTAGGGGAAGCTATATCATGAATGACACCCTCTAGAGTTGTGCACAGAACATCCTGCCCAACCACACACAGTGGCTCTAAGAGCAAATTCTCATCTATCCAATAAAGATAACATAATTATAGCTAAGAGGGACCAGAAGCCTGAGATAGCTGAGGAGGACGTCTGTGGCTCAGAAGGCTAGGAGAGCAAGGCTCACAGCCAAGGGACATACATTCAGGTTTTGGCAAGAGCTTGCAGTTGTTACACAGGTGTGCTATTAGTAATCCCTGAACATGTGGAATGGGAAAGCTTCCAGGAGAAAGAATGGAGGAGAGGATATTTTAAAGAGAGACCATTGCCTAGATGTTGGTTGTCTGCAAAAATTCCATAAGAGTTTGTGTGTTTTTTTTGTTATATTCACTAGTTTATTTCTTAGACTCCACATTTAAGTGTCAACATATAGTACATGGTTACCAGTGGGGAGAGGTAAGTGGAGGAGGGACAAGACAGGGGTAGGGTATTCAGAGGAACAAACTATATAAAATAAATAAGCTATAATGATGTATCGTACAGCACAAGGAATATAGCTAATATTTTACAATAACTATAAATGGAGTATAACCTTTAAAAATTGTGAATGTTGTACACCTGAAACTTATATATCGTACAACTATACTTCTTAGAAATTATATACTTAGAAAAATAAATTTAAACAATTCCATTAGAAATATTTTTAAATGTTTTGAGAGCATTTAAAATTATAGTACCCCTCTCTAGAACATGGCTCCCCTAAAATCAAATCAGGCTGAACTAGCCTCATTGTCTTTGTAATAGGTGGTTACCCTACCACGCTCCTTTTCATTTTCACGTGCAACTGACGTCTACTGAGAGACCAGAGAAATGGCTTAGACAGATCCGGATTTAAGCCAGCTTTTTTTACAATCTATTGTGATAAGTTTCAACCTAAGATGAAGGAATGTGGACTAGTTAAGGGTAGAACTACCTAAGGTTATTTTTTGTAAGTGAGGTCTCTTTAGGTACTGTATGCAAAGCGTCAGTGTTGCAAGACGTGTTATTGAGTAGAAAAAAAAACAATGTTAAACCAGTATGTATGATGTCAGCGATGTATGAGAGAGGGAAGTATGATTTTATCTGCTTATATATACATTAAAAACATCTCTGGAAGCACATAAAAGAATATACTACCTTTGGGCTTCCCTGGTGGCGCAGTGGTTGGGAGTCCGCCTGCCGATGCAGGGGACACGGGTTCGTGCTCCGGTCTGGGAGGATCCCACATGCCGCGGAGCGGCTGGGCCCGTGAGCCATGGTCTCTGAGCCTGCGCGTCCGGAGCCTGTGCTCCGCAACGGGAGAGGCCACAGCAGTGAGAGGCCCGCGTACCGCAAAAAAAAAAAAAAAAAAAAAAGAATATACTACCTTTGTTTGAGGATAATGAATAAGGGGCCGAAGGGGGACAGAGGGGAGAGAGAATCTTTTTGCTGTGTGACACTATAATTTTTATTCTAAAAACCCATGTGAGTGTATTACTGACTGAAAATAAATACAAATGAATATACACATCTACAACTAGGCAGATTTACAGCTCATTTAGAAAAATTATTGTAAAACTACTGAGGGCTCAATGTACACCTTCCCAGAGGGAAGACTCTAATGATAATCTCCTCTACCAAAAGATCCTCACACAACACTGAGAAAAAATCACGTGGAAAGTGAGGCTGTCTCAACCAAGTAAAAACCCTCGGTCAGCTAAGCAAGATGAGAAAGTTCTAGAGCTCTGCTGTTCAACACTGTACTTATAATCAACAAGACTGTAACGTATATTGAAAATGTTGTTAGAGGGTAGATCTCACGTTAAGTGTTCTTACCACCAAAAAACAAATTTAACTTAGATAACCAACCTTATCCATTCTGTACTTCTTTGTATGGACCAAGAAGAAAAAGGTTAGTAGCTAAATTCCAAGGAAGTCATCAGTTGGAAGGTAAAATGAGAAAGTAACATGACCCTGTGGATTAATAGAAGTGATGGGAACAAAAATATGCTAAAAAGTAGTCTAAGTCCAAAAGAAATTACACGAACACTTTAAGCCTACTCACGTGAGCTGGCAGCTTTTAAAATATCTAATGATTATGAATATGCAACTCACCAAACTTTATTATTGGTTAAGTGGAAAAATGTTAATCATACAGCAGTCTCATGTTAAGTATATGAAGGTTTCATAACTCAGCTGTCATGTGCTTTCTATCTGCAGTTCTCACCTAGCTCTACCTTGCTGCAGAAAGTCTGTACTTTGTTCTTTTTGTTGCCAGTTAATCATATTAGAATAGATCTATTAAGTAAACATATTTCTAAACTTTAGGATCATTTACTGTCCGGGGAAGCAGGAACTTCAGTGTATGATGTGTCAAGGTGTAAGCCACGGAATCAAGTGTTGAGAGCAAAGTACATATGTCTCCCCTATACTATGGCATATGAAATCTAGGAATTTCAGAGTTTGCAGTGTGCAGCAGGGGGTGCTGAGGAATCTGTCATGGGCCATTTGTAATAACAAAGAGCAAAACTGTGTGGACAAGTTCCCTGCAAATGCTGATCCAGAAACCTTTCCTCCTGTCGCTTTTGTTTTTGTCAATTACCATGATGGTGGTGGAACCAACCACTGGAAAGACACCTGGGAAAGTTCTATTAGAAAATCCTTGTGCACACTTCTCTTTCTGCGTCAGGAATGGACCTGAGCATTAATTCCTTCATTCCTAGGGAATGTATGGAGTCATGATACTAATAAATTCTAAGAGATTCTGCCTCATACGGTCTCTGTCATATTTTACGTTACCCCCAGAAACCAAAATCTTCTAGAAGTCATCAGTGCTACCATAATAGTCTGAGTATGAAGACATATTACACCTGATGCTATAACAGCCTTCCTAAAGATCTCAGCAACATCATGAGCTGGAGGGATTACTTGCTACTCAAGACAATTTTACTATAAATTCACAGAATTTTACTATGATATTAAAAAAATAACCCCTTGACCTAACTTTACTTATATGGGTTTGATTTCCCAGAAATTATTAAAGCATGTATAATTGGTCCCTAATTTTTTGTTTCTGAAATATGAGGAAAAGGTATCCCAGCCATACTTTTCCTAGCTCAGGATCACATAGCTCAGGATATATATATTCCCTGAGGATGCACACCACTGGAAGCATTTTTGTCTGCTCAACACATGTACACACGTACATGTACACACACACACACACAGCATCCACACAAAAATTCACAACAGGGAGAGAAAAAAGTAAAGGAAGTTATTTACTTCTCTTTTACTTTGAAGTGTTGTAATTACATTTACACTGAATGTATTGATGAAAGAAAGTCAAAGATAATGTGAAGTCCCAAACCCATTATATATAAGTCAGAACAACATGATCTCTAAATAAAGTATACAACCATATTTAACAGCTCAGTGGATCACTGCCGTGCCTGAGTCTAACAGTGATGACCACCTGCAGCAGCTCCGTGAGTAGATGGAAGACCCTCTTCTGTGAAGATTTGGTGGTGAAGGCGGGGGTCCTCAGAGTCTTGGAAGCACTCTGTCCCTTTGAGATCATAAGCTCCATAAAGTATTGGGGACTGGACTACCTTTATAGAAACTCAACTCCTCTTGATATGACAACAAAGGGAACTCTAATATAATACTGAATAGAAGTGGTAAGAGGAGAGGGCAGACAGCAGAAGCAGGAAGAACTACAATCCTGCAGTCTGTGGAACAAAAACCACATTCACAGAAAGATAGACAAGATGAAAAGGCAGAGGGCTATGTACCAGATGAAGGAACAAGATAAAACCCCAGAAAAAGAACTAAACGAAGTGGAGATAGGCAACCTTCCAGAAAAAGAATTCAGAAATGATAGTGAAGATGATCCAGAACCTTGGAAAAAGAATGGAAGCAAAGATCAAGAAGATGCAAGAAATGTTTAACAAAGACCTAGAAGAATTAAAGAACAAACAGAGATTAACAATACAATAACTGAAATGAAAACTACACTAGAAAGAATCAATAGCAGAATAACTGAGGCAGAAGAACAGATAAGTGACCTGGAAGACAGAATGGTGAAATTCACTGCTCTGGAACAGAATAAAGAAAAAAGAATGAAAACAAATGAAGACAGCCTAAGAGACCTCTGGGACAACATTAATGCAACAACATTCACATTATAGGGGTTCCAGAAGGAGAAGAGAGAGAGAAAGGACCCGAGAAAATATTTGAAGAGATTATAGCCGAAAACTTCCCTAACATGGGAAAGGAAAGAGCCACCCAAGTCCAGGAAGTGCAGAGAGTCCCATACAGGATAAACCCAAGGAGAAACATGTCAAGACACATAGTAATCTAACTGGCAAATATTAAAGACAAACAAAAATTCTTGAAAGCAGCAAGGGGAAAATGACAAATCACATACAAGGGAACCCCCATAAGGTTAACAGCTGATTTCTCAGCAGAAACTCTACAAGCCAGAAGGCAGTGGCATGATACACTTAAAGTGATGAAAGAGAAGAACCTACAACCAAGATTACTTGACCCGGCAAGGATCTCATTCAGATTCGATGGAGAAATCAAAAGCTTTACAGACAAGCAAAGCTAAGAGAATTCAGCACCACCAAACCAGCTCTACAACAAATGCTAAAGGAACTTCTCTAAGTGGGAAACACAAGAGAAGAAAAGGACCTAAAGAAACAAAACCAAAACAATTAAGCAAATGGTCATAGGAACATACATATCGATAATTACCTTAAACGTGAATGGATTAAATGCTCCAACCAAAAGACACAGGCTTGCTGAATGGATACAAAAACAAGACCCATATATATGCTGTCTACAAGAGACCCACTTCATACCTAGGGACACATACAGACTGAAAGTGAAAGGATAGAAAAAGATATTCCATGCAAATTGCAATCAAAAGAAAACTGGAGTAGCAATACTCATATCAGATAAAATAGACTTTAAAATAAAGAGTGTTACAAGGGACAAGGAAGGACACTACATAATGGTCAAGGGATCAATCCAGGAAGGTATAACAATTCTAAGTATATATGCACCCAACATAGGAGCACCTCAATACAAAAGGCAACTGCTAACAGCTCTAAAAGAGGAAATCGACAGTAACACAAAACTAGTGGGGGAATTTAACACCTCACTTACACCAATGGACAGATCATCCAAAATGAAAATAAATAAGGAAACACAAGCTTTAAATGACACAACAGACCAGACATATTTAATTGATATTTACAGGACATTCTATCCAAAAACAGATTACACTTTCTTCTCAAGTGTGCACAGAACATTCTCCAGGATAGATCACATCTTGGGTCACAAACCAAGCCTCAGTAAATTGAAGAAAACTGAAATCATACCAAGAATCTTTTCTGACCACAACGCTATGAGATTAGAAATCAATTACAGGGGAAAAAAACGTAAAAAACACAAACACATGGAGGCTAAACAATACAATACTAAATAACCAAGAGATCACTGAAGAAATCAAAGAGGAAATCAAAAAATACCTAGAGACAAATGACAATGAAAACATGATGATCCAAAACCTATGGGATGCAGCAAAAGCAGTTCTAAGAGGGAAGTTTATAGCTATACAAGCCTACTTCAGGAAACAAGAACATCTCAAATAAACGATCTAACCTTACACCTAAAGGAACTAGGGAAAGGAGAACAAACAAAACTCAAAGTTAGCAGAAGGAAAGAAATCATAAAGATCAGAGCAGAAATAAATGAAATAGAAACAAAGAAGCCAATAGCAAAGATCAATAAAACTAAAAGCTGGTTCTTTGAGAAGATAAACAAAATTGATAAACCATTAGCCAGACTCATCAAGAAAAAGAGGAAGAGGACTCAAATCAATAAAATTAGAAATGAAAAGGGAGAAGTTACAACAGACACCGCAGAAATACAAAGCATCCTAAGAGACTACTGTAAGCAACTCTATGCCAATAAAATGGACAACCTGGAAGAAATGGACAAATCTTAGAAAGGTACAACCTTCCAAGACTGAACCATATAGAAAATATGAACAGACCAATCACAAGTAATGAAATTGAAACTGTGATTAAAAATCTTCCAACAAACAAAAGTCCAGGACCAGATGGCTTCACAGGTGAATTCTACCAAACATTTAGAGAAGAGCTAACACCCATCCTTCTGAAACTCTTTCAGAAAATTGCAGAGGAAGGAACACTCCCAAACTCATTCTATGAGGCCACCATCACCCTGATACCAAAACCACACAAAGACACTCCAAAAAAGAACATTACAGACTAATATCACTGATGAATATCGATGCAAAAATCCTCAACAAAATACTAGCAAAGAGAATCCAACAACACATTAAAAGGATCATACACCATGATCAAGTGGGATTTATCCCAGAGATGCAAGGATTCTTCAGTATACACAAATCAATCAATGTGATATACCATATTAACAAATTGAAGAATAAAAACCATATGATCATCTCAATAGATGCAGAAAAAGCTTTTGACGAAATTCAACGCCTATCTGTGATAAAAACTCTCCAGAAAGTGGGCATAGAGGGAACCTACCTCAACATAATAAAGGCCATATATGACAAGCCCACAGCAAACATCATTCTCAATGGTGAAAAACTGAAAGCATTTCCTCTAAGATCAGGAACAAGACAAGGATGTACACTCTCACCACTATTATTCAACATAGTTTTGGAAGTCCTAGCCACAGCAATCAGAGAAGAAAAAGAGATAAAAGGAATACAAATTGGAAAAGAAGAGGTAAAACTGTCACTGTTTGCAGATGACATAATACTATACATAAAGAATCCTAAAGATGCCACCAGAAAATTACTAGTGGCATTTTGCAGGATACAAAATTAATGCACAGAAATCTCCTCCATTCCTATACACTACTGATGAAAAAATCTGAAAGAGAAAATAAGGAAACACCCCCATTTACCATTACAACAAAAAGAATAACGTAACTAGGAATAAACCTACCTAGGGAGACAAAAGACCTGTATGCAGAAAACTGTAAGACATTGATGAAAGAAATTAAAGATGATACCAACAGATGCAGAGATATACCATGTTCTTGGATTGGAAGAATCAATACTGTGAAAATGACTATACTACGCAAAGCAATCTACAGATTCAATGCAATCCCTATCAAATTACCAATGGCATTTTTTATGGAACTAGAAGAAAAAAATCTTAAAATTTGTATGAAGAGACAAAAGACCCCGAATAGCCAAAGCAGTCTTGAGGGAAAAAAACCGAGCTGGAGGAATCAGACTCCCCGACTTCACACTATACTACAAAGCTACAGTAATCAAGACAATATGGTACTGGCACAAAAACAGAAGCATAGATCAATGGAACAAGATAGAAAGGCCAGAGATAAACCCACGCACCTATGGTCAACTAATCTATGACAAAGGAGGCAAGGATATACAATGGAGAAAAGACAGTCTCCTCAATAAGTGGTGCTGGGAAAACTGGACAGCTACATGTAAAAGAATGAAATTAGAACATTCCCTAACACCATATACAAAAATAAACTCAAAATGGATTAGAGACCTAAATGTAAGGCCAGACACTCTACAACTCTTAGAGGAAAACACAGGAAGGACAGTGTTTTACGTAAATCACAGCAAGACCACATCCATTTTTTGATCCACATCCTAGAGTAATGGAAATAAAAACAAAAATAAACAAATGGGACCTAATGAAACTTCAAAGCTTTTGCACAGCAAAGGAAACCATAAACAAGACAAAGAGACAACCCTCAGAATGGGAGAAAATATTTGCAAACGAATCAACGGACAAAGGATTAATCTCCAAAATATATAAACAGCTCACGCAGCTCAATATTTAAAAAATGCACAACCCAATCCAAAAATAGGCAGAAGACCTGAACAGACATTTCTCCAAAGAAGACATACAGATGGCCAAGAAGCACATGAAAAGCTGCTCAACATCACTAATTAGCAGAGAAATGCAAATTAAAACTACAATGAGGTATCACCTCACACCAGTTAGAATGGGCATCATCAGAAAATCTACCAACAACAAATGCTGGAGAGGGTGTGGAGAAAAGGGAACCCTCTTGCACTGTTGCTGGGAATGTCAATTGATACAGCCACTATGGAGAACAGTATGGAAGTTCCTTAAAAAACTAAAAATAGAATTACCATATGATCCAGCAATCCCACTACTGGGCATAAACCCAGAGAAAGCCATCATTCTAAAGACACATGCACCCCAATGTTCATTGCAGCACTATTTACAATAGCCAGGTCATGGAAGCAACCTAAATGCCCATCGACAGGTGAATGGATAAAGAAGATGTGGTACACATATACAATGGAATACTACTCAGCCATAAAAAGGAATGAAATTGGGTCATTTGTTGAGAGGTGGATGGATCAGGCGACTGTTGTACAGAGTGAAGTAAGTCAGAAAGAGAAAAACAAATATCGTATATTAACGCATGTATGTGGAACCTAGAAAAATGGTACAGATGAACCGGTTTGCAGGGCAGAAATTGAGACACAGATGTAAAGAACAAACGTATGGACACAAAGGGGGGAAAGTGGTGGGGGGTTGGGAGTGGTGGTGTGATGAATTGGGCGATTGGGATTGACATGTATACACTGATGTGTATAAAACTGATGACTAATAAGAGCCTGCTCTATAAAAAAATAAATTAAAAAAATCAACATAACAGCTCAGTGTTTTCTAACATATTCTGAGCACCTGTTTCAAATATAGCAAGGTGCTACCTGCTGGGGGGAAACAACACTGAATTATTGGGATCTTTTCACTCCAGCAACTCCCCAGTGGCAAGTGGGGGGCAGAAGAGGGTTGTTACATCTGCCGAAGTATATCTGATGCAAAGCATGAAGTGATGCACTGTCATATTTGAAGCTCAAATAAAATCAATTTAAAAACATTTTTACGTGATCCTGTTGGGAGTCCATTCACATCTAAGTTTGCGTTTTGCATTTGCGATAAAACAAGCAATACCCAAACCCCACCCAGAGATGCTAAGGCAGATCTGGGTTTGAATTTAGAAGTAAAGGATCTGCTCCTCCCCCCAGTTTTCACCATCTCAGGAAATGGCCCCCGTCACCCAGTTGTCCGATCTCCAAAGACAAGAGTCCTTCTTGGTTTTTTTTCTTCAACTCTCACATCCAGTCCTTCAGCAAGCCCCTCAGGCTTCCACTCCAAACTATATCCCAAACCTGTCCTTCTCTCCTAATCTCACCTAATACCATCATGGCACAAGCTACTATTATCTTTTACTAGATTTACTATCAGAGCTTCCTTATCAGTCTCATGCTTCCATCCATTTCCCCACCTATAATCTTCACACAGTAGTCAACATGACCTTTTAACACCTGAATCAGCCACCTGGTTTTAAAAACACAGTTTGTTTGGAATATAGCCATTTGTTTAAGTATTGTCTATGGTTATTTTCATGATACAGCAGCAAAATTAAGTGCTTGTGAGACAGTATGGCTTAGGGAGCCTAAAATATTTACTATCCAATACTTAACACTTTACTAAGCCCTCCTTTAAAAAATAAATCAGACCAGGTCACTGCCCCTTCCAAAAAGGCTCAAGAGTTGCTCTTTACACCTGCAAGAAAATCCAATTGTCTTACTTTAGCTCACAACACCAAAAATGCTCGTGATATAAATATGTTAAACAAATGGGAATAAGTCCCACTGGTTCATCCACTTTGACCTCTTTTCTATGCCAAGGGTGCCACATTCAAACAGTGAGGAATGTATGTCTAAAAACTCATTATTCAGGTTTTAGGAAAACTACTTAGATGAGGTAGGCAAACCACAGGCATCAAGATCAGGGTCACATAATCCAGGGTTGCACACCCAGCTTGAGCACATGCTCTCACTGGATTTCTTTTCCCATTTGCCAAACTGGAAGAAGGCTATTTATCTCAGGGAGTGCTAGAGGGAATTAAATGAGATTATTATGTAAACACACTGGTTTACAAACTTCGGTCATGTCCTTTCCCAGACCAAAATGAACACCCTTCACTTTTCAACCTGTCCTCATATGGGCCCTGGATATTAGAATTCTATGTGCTGCAGAAAGAAATAAACTACCTTTAAAATTTTTCATGTCTCAGATGTAAATTTCATTTTTTTTTCTTTTTTTTTTTTTAAGTAACTGAACCATTTTCTTCTTTTGAAACTTACATCCTTCATGGAAATCACATACAAGCTCCTCTTTGCCAACCAGCCAAGACGTAGTTACATGCTAATATTTTCACTTCTGGAACCTTTTTTTTTTTTTTTTTTTTATAAAAGTGTTTGGCAGACACAGTAATGAAGCCAACAGAGGATTTTCTATTGCTTTAGATCCAAGCAAACCCCTTTCGATGACATCTATGTTACCTTATGATGCATAGAAACAGGATTATTCTTGCAATACTCCATCTCGGGATACATACTAGTTAAGCTCATCCTGAGCCATTAGTCAAGAAAAGGGGTCTGGAAGGAAATACTTCAAGTGTGTGAACTTGGTTCTGGTTCAGGTTATTTTAAGACAGGATTACAGCAAGACCAGTCAGCCATCTTTGGCTTACCCCACTGAGTCACAAAGTGTGGCCTCTTCCTAAGACCTTGAGATGGAATTTAGGTTCAATTAGTTTATTTGGGACAGAATCCTAGCAAACACCAGTGGGGGAATAGAGAACAGGACAGGTAAACAAAAACAGTCAATAAAAGGCATGTTTCTATGCAGACTAACTGGAATTTAACGAGAGCCAGAGAACCTCCAAGTTATCCCCGAGGGGTGAAGAAGCCAGGATACTCACAAACTAACTCCAGTAAATCACTGGATGAAGGCTGTACCTAGGGGCAAGGACAAAGTGGACGGACCCAAACCATTGAAGAAGCAGGAGCTGCCAGTTGGTCCACGTGAATGATAATGGAGGCCCAATGAGCCATAGGAAGGATGCTGGACACATTCTTGCGTGAAGCATGTGCCGTGCAGGCAACCTCAGTCCCCAGTCCTGGTTGGGTACGTGCAACCCTACTCCAATTTAATGCTGAGGCCAAGGTACAGAAAAGAAGATAGAGACAATGTCAGTCCTAGGAACACTGATTCACTCATCAGATGTTAATTGACGGCCTACCGCAAGACAGAGGGCCTAGTCGTGAACCAAATGTTTGCAGCCCTGGCTTACTTTCCCCACTCCACCCCCTCTGCACAGCCTAACCTCAGCAAGTCACACTCCTTCAAGGGCCAGTGCATCCTCACATGTTCTGCTGATAACTTTCTCCCTGAAGGATCCCTGTTCCTTCTAGTCTCAGCTCAGCACTCAGCAACCTCAGCCCCTGGAAAATTTTGTGTCCATCTCTACTAGACTTTATCCAGGGGTATCATCACCAGTTCTTTCATGTCTATCTGCCCCTACCAGGCTCTGGGCTCGGTGGGTCACAGAGACTAAGCACCAGCACAGAACTCAATAAATGTTTCATTGAACCACACAAAAGGAAAGTGCAAGCAGCAGAAGAAACCAAACCTGGATGATGACATTTTCAATAGGGTAGAGTATATTTAGAAACACGGAAATATGCTCATAAAGCATTATCTTAAATATACACAGAAAAAGTCTAGACAGATAACAGACGACCACTTTTTAACAGCAAACTGTGTCTTTGGTTTACCTATATTTTCTAATTTTACTGCCATGAAGGCATATTAACTATATTATTTAAAAGTTAAATCAACCTTTAAGAACAATGCAAGGCTTACTGACAGCAAGTCAGGGTCAGGCCATTTATAGCTCACAGATTTCAAGGCCACTCATGGAGGCCAGTGAGTAACTGAACAGGCAGGATCCAGGCAGAAGAAGGCTTTGAAATTGAGGCAGCTCCTCCCTCTGATGGGAACCTTCACCCATGACATGGTTCTCAGAGAGGGACCATTTGGGACTATGTGGGGGCTGGCATATTAGGTTATGGATGTGGATGCGGTAAGAGAACCAGGCCAGAGGGGACGGGGGATTGGAGATGAGAACATGGATCCTCACTATTTCCTGACCCCAATTTCCTGGACTACTTCTCTTCCCTCTTGTAAGCAGCCTCAGCTTTAGCAACTGAGTTATTATCTGCAGAGCATCAAACAAGGCATGGGAGCCAAAATAATCCCACCTCTGATGATCCATTCCTCTGTCTCTTTAAATACTGGACTACCACATTAGAAAAACTTGAAAGTGATAACCCTTCACACTCATTTTACAGACGGGAATATCAAACATCAAAGAAGAGGAACATTGTAAAGCAGAAGTCATTATTTCACTGAGCATGCCAACTCACATAGATTGGGAGTATCTGGTAGAAGGGCTATTTAAAGACTCTGAGGCCACAGTCAGGCTTGATGATAGAGAAAATTGTGATTGATTAGTAATGTCTGCATGGCACCAGATAGGGAAGAAGTGACCCACATGCCATTCTCTCCCTAGCCCTTAGCAGCAGCAGGATAATCAGCATTTATGATAGAAGTCGCACACAGAAGGAAGATGATATGGCACCAAAGACATTTTCTAATTTTATAATATAAGGAAACATACTTTGATAAAGTCATTTCATCTTTCAAAGTAACTAAGCAAGTAAGTGATAGAATGAGGATTCAAATTCCTATCTCCCCAACCCCCAAACCCATGCTCTTTCCTGCTGTCCTTCAGGGTCCCCCTTGGTGACTGCCTCTTTTCCATTATCCCCCAATGCCACCCCCCTCACTCAGCTCTGACAGCTTGGCTCCTAAAATAGCCTCAAGACTCACCTGCTTCTAATTTCAACAGCTAGTGCTCTTTGCCTCGGACACAAAGACACAATGCCCCAAGTCTTCTCTTTCAGGTCCCCCATTGTCACTTTCTGCACTTTACCACTGAAAATGTCATTTGGCTTCAGCCCTTCCTTTCAACCTGCTTGATTTATTCAAATGTGCAAGAAAGACTCACAAGTTACACGAAGACAAACCAAGCTGCGTGCCAGAGATAATTATTTCCAAGTAATTAAAATGAGCTATGGGCTGCCAAATTAAACACCAAAACGTGGTTCTGTACTTTCTCTCTTATCTGCCTGGTCCGGTCTCTGGCTGTCAAAGGAAACTGCTTGCTCCCCGGCCCCAATACATTAACCATTACTGTTCGGCAGCCTTATTAAAGGATCGCCTCTGCATGAAAGACTTTCTACAGCTCAAGAGAGAACCTCTGGTCTGTAATGAAAGGGCTCCAAGGTGACCACTTATGCCATGTGCTGTTGGTGAGCTCCCCAAAAACTGTCCCAAACATCTAGAACCAACCGAGATGTCATAGGACAACAGAGGCAGTGAGGAAAGAGGAAGGAAGTAGCAGAGATGCAGGGAAGGGAGGAGCTGCCCCGCTCACTCATCTATTGCCTTCACTCTGAACCTTCTGGGGAGCTATCTCAAATTCCTCTCTAACTCAGGTCCAGGACTCAGAGACTCAGATTCAGAGACTCGCATGCAAGTTCTTTACTGAAAGAATACTCTCAGGAGAAACCTATAGGACTGTGAGGGAGGTGGGCAGGGGGAAAATCTAGGCAAAAAATGTGCTTCCATGAAAAATCTCAGTCTGATCCCGTGAGGAGCTCAGAAGCATAAACTATATCACAGAGTATGAACCACTCAGAGGCAAGGCAACTAGGATATTATATGCCTTCATCAGTCAGTCATTACTGAGGGCCAGCCCTTTGTGGGAATGACCGGGGGTTGGAGGTGCATGTCAAGGACAATCTCAGAGGAGAAGTGTATATATAAGCCATTAGCAGCCTGAACCCACAGCAGCTGGGAGAGGGGTCGCCCAGTGAGGCAAAAAAGACTTAGGCGGCGCGCTACCAGCATCTGCTCAACTCTTCTATATTGTTTCATGATGTTTTGATAAAGAATGTTCAACCTGGAAGTGATCGCAAAGTGGGGGGCCCTGAACCTGAAGTTTATGGCCTCCATGATACCCACTCTTTTTTTTTTTTTTTGGCCAATAGCAGGGTAATTTATTTAATCTGTTCACCTCTCTTATGTTTTACGCATTGCTGTGTCGCAAACTTCAGATGGACATGTCAAATACATGAAGCATTATAAACCAATGGCCCAGATTATATATGATTGTTTAGTTCTAGGCTCCTATCCATAGCAGGTAATTAAAATTTTTTCAAACGACTGATGTTTGAAAAGCATGTTGTAAATCAGAAGCCCATCTTGCTCAAAGTTCCTAGATTTTTGACTTGTTTATTTTCATTATAAGTTATACAGGGTTTCTGTCTCCTTAGATACTGCATAACTGTTTAAAATTAACCCAATCAGAACAGAATGCAGGTGATAGGTTTTACTGGTTCCATGGAGATTAAAATAAGAATTTTACCAACTGTTTTTTTTTCTTTCATCAAATATCAACCAAGGGTAAATAAAACAGGAAATAATGAAAGAAAGCCGCATGTGGCATATAAATGTATGACAAAAGATATCAACAAAATTTCGGAAAAGTCATCTAAACTTTTTATACTTCTAAAAAATATCCAATTATTCTAAAAGGAAAAATAAAAATAATATAAAGACAGTAACGGAGAAAGCAGCACCTGGTTTTTTACATAAGAACTAATCCCCATAGTTTCATAAAATATACACTGGAGTCACAGTCCTGACATTCTATGTATTTTAGTTTTATATTTAAAAACTCACTTATATAAGAACTAAGGTCAATTATCACCCACTGCATAATACCTTTAAAATTCTTCAATACATCTTTACCTTTTCACGTCTGCATCGTATGTCCACTTGTTACAATTTATGACTACCAATTAATATATGATACAAGAAATGCACATACCCTCAAAGTCGCTGACTTTATAACTTTTTTCTCTACAATTTTCTATTTGAAATAAGTGAATCAAAGCCATTTTTTTTCTTTTTTACCTTATTGTTTTTTCTCTAAAAGCCACTCAGTCCTTAATAAAAATAAATAGTAAGTACTAGTTGTAAAATAATCTGTCAATCAATCAGGCACTTACACTTTGGGCAGACCACTCATGGAGGTTTAGAAAAGATTTTTTTTAAAACACAAATAAAGGAAAATCACAATTAAATTAAATATGGATTGGAAACTCCATTTTATATTGATTTTATTACTAGAATTTGGAAAGAAGCCTTGTGACTGTATTAAACTAACGTTGTAATGGGTGAAATGAAAGAGGCAATTAGAACCTTGGCCAGTTGATCATGGAAAAAGTGTTCCCCTGAGCCCTTCATTCAAGTACCTCGGAGGAGGAGACCATCCCCTTCTACTTAATTGGTCCCTGTAAATTTTTTTTTTAAACATCTTTATTGGAGTATAATTGCTTCACAGTAGTATGTTAGTTTCTGCTTTATAAGTAAGTGAATTTGCTATACATATACATATATCTCCATATCTCCTCCCTCTTGCGTCTCCCTGCCACCCTCCCTTATCCCACCCTCCCTTATCCCACCCCTCTAGGTGGTCACAAAGCACCGACCTGATCTCCCTGTGCTACATGGCTGCTTGCCACTAGGATATCTATTTTACGTTTGGTAGTGTATATATGCCCATGCCACTCTCTCACATCATCCCAGCTTACCCTTCCCCCTCCCCATGTCCTCAAGTCCATTCTCTATGTCTGTGTCTTTATTCCTGTCCTGCCCCTAGGTTCTTCAGAACCCTTTTTTTTTTTTAGATTCCATATATATGTGTTAGCATTTGGTATTCATTTTTCTGTTTCTGACTTCACTCTGTATGACAGTCTCTAGGTCCACCCACCTCATTACAAATAACTCAATTTCGTTTCTTTTTATGGCTGAGTAATATTCCATTGTATATATGTGCCACATCTTCTTTATCCATTCATCTGTCGATGGACACTTAGGTTGCTTCCATGTCCTGGCTATTGTAAATAGTGCTGCAATGAACATTGTGGTGCATGACTCTTTTTGAATTATGGTTTTCTCAGGGTATATGCCCAGTAGTGGGATTGCTGGGTCATATGGAAGTTCTATTTTTACTTTTTTAAGGAAGCTCTACACTGTTCTCCATAGTGGCTGTATCAATTGACATTCCCACCAACAGTGCAAGAGGGTTCCCTTTGCTCCACACCCTCTCCAGCATTTATTGTTTATCGATGTTTTGATGATGGCCATTCTGACTGGTGTGAGGTGATACCTCACTGTGGTTTTGATTTGCATTTCTCTAATGATTAATGATGTTGAGCATCCTTTGATGTGTCTGTTGGCAATCTGTATATCTTCTGTGGAGAAATGTCTATTTAGGTCTTCTGCCCATTTTTGGATTGGGTTGTTTCTTTGATATTGAGCTGCATGAGCTGCTTGTAAATTTTGGAGATTAATCCTTTGTCAGTTTCTTCATTTGCAAATATTTTCTCCCATTCTGGGGGTTGTCTTTGCATCTTGTTTATGGTTTCCTTTGCTATGCAAAATCTTTTAAGTTTCACTAGGTCCCATATGTTTATTTTTGTTTTTATTTCCATTTCTCTAGGTGGTGGGTCAAAAAGGATCTTGCTGTGATTTATGTCATTAGAGTGTTCTGCCTATTTTCTTCTAAGGGTTTTATAGTGTTTGGCCTTACATTTAAGTCTTTAATCCATTTGGAGTTTATTTCTGTGTATGGTGCTAGGGAGTGTTTTAATTTCATTCTTTTACATGTAGCTGTCCAGTTTTCCCAGCACCACTTATTGAAGAGGCTGTCTTTTCTCCATTGTATATTCTTGCCTCCTTTATGAAAAATAAGGTGACCATAGGTGCATGGGTTTCTCTCTGGGCTTTCTATCCTGTTCCATTGATCTATATTCCTGTTTTTGTGCCAGTACCATACTGTCTTGATTGCTGTAGCTTTGTAGTATAGTCTGAAGTCAGGGAGCCTGATTCCTCCAGCTCCGTTTTTCTTTCTCAAGATTGCTTTGGCTATTCGGGGTCTTTTGTGTTTCCATACAAACTGTGCAATTTTTTGTCCTAGTTCTGTGAAAAATGCCTTTGGTAGTTTGATAGGGATTACACTGAACCTGTAGGTTGCTTTGCATAGTATAGTCATTTCCACAGTGTTGATTCTTCCAATACAAAAACATGGTATATGTCTCCATCTGTTTGTATCATCTTTAATTTCTTTCATCAGTGTCTTATAGCGTTCTGCATACAGGTCTTTTGTCTCCTTAGGTAGGTTTATTCCTAGGTATTTTATTCTTTTTGTTGCAATGGTAAATGGGAGTGTTTCCTTAATTTCTCTTTCAGATGTTTCATCATTGATGTATAGGAATGCGAGAGATTTCTGTGCATTAATTTTGACAATACGCACTCTTGACCTCAGGGATTATATGATCCCACTAAAAGGGTTTGCAGAACGTGTGCATATGAAATTGACAGGGAACAAAGAACATAGGTCGCATCTGATTCTCTGTAGAGTACGTGACCCTCTTGAGTTTAGAAATTCACCTCTGAACTTCCTCAGAGCACAGGGCAGCTGTCATTCATCCATTTCCATGAAGCTTTCCCAAACCTCTCCCTTTTTATCTGGTGCATAGGCATAGTTGGGGGCCTGGGGAGGGGACAAGATGCCACCGTACATCTTCCAAAGGTGGGAACTGTGTTAATAATTTTGAAGGTGGTGATGAGGTCTATGAAAGCTAAAGTTTATCCTAAAGCTAAAGTTTATCATGTACTTTACATATGCCAGTTATTTTCGTAAACTTGTGTGTGTTCTCATTTAGTATTCAAAACTGTTCTTTGAAGTAGGACCTATTATCCCATTTTCTCCTGTAAGAAAACTGAAACACTGAGAAATGAAATAAGTTGCCCAACTTCTGATAGTGAGGAAGTAGAAAAGTCAGGATTTTAACCCAGGCAGTCAGACTCCAGAGCTGCAAGGATGCTGAAGGAAGCCACATAAAATATGTGATTGAAGCATCAGGATTCAGATCATGAAGCAGCAAAGATAGACAAAGGCAGTGGCTTTTCAATGCTCTAGTCTCGCCATTACCAAGGGCACAGGTCATGCCTTCCCCCCTCCACCACCAGGACACAGCAAGTGCTCAAGCAACATTGGTTACATAAGTGAATAAATTAAATGGTTAAACAAGATAAAGTGAGTGTAAAAGTGCCTAGCTCAGTTCCTAGACTTAATGGGTACACAAGCAATGGTCATTTCCTTTCTATGAAAAGAAAGTTATTTTTACATCCTGTTCCCCTAGAGACCCCACCATGCCTCAGAAAACAATGCCAGGTACAAAATTTACTGAACTGAACCGAACGGGTGTAACGAAGGGGAAGACTAAGAAAGGCAAATGAGAGTGGGAATGCAGTGAGGAGGGAAAAAAGAAATGGGAGAAGAAAACCAGGAGATGGGGGAACAAAGCGGCCAAACTTCTACAGTTAGACGTACATCCCGCATGTCCAGTTAGCAGGATGCTGCCTGACATGTCTGCAATTTTATTTGCGAGAGCCTGACGTAGCTGACATCTGTAATTGCAAGTTCCTATGCGGCCTCCGGCTCTGAAACGGAAAAGTGCTCACCTGCATTGGAGAGGCTCTGAATGAGGATGCATACTCATCTTGCCCTTCTTTCAGCCAGGCACACACAACCCCCTGCTTCTCCATCATTTTTTTTTTTTCTCTCTGTAACATTTTTTCTCCTTTCATCCTTTAACGCCACAGCACCACCTACCGTCTCTGGATGCAGAGAGGTGAGACACGACACTCTGCTTGGACCTGAGGGAGATTTTAACATCACCGGCAAGCATGCTACCGGGGACCATTCATCAGCCCTGTGACAAGCCTGGCCGAGGTAAAATTGCCATTCAGCAGTTCAAATTGCAGGCTCTCTCCTCTCCCCTATTCACTGCCAGGCTCTATCCTTCCCGCTAAAGCATTTTCTCACAAGACTAAATGGGTAATTCAAAGAGAAGGAAAGTCTCCCAGGAAATGAGACACAGTACGGGGCCAGCCATGGAGTTTCTTATACTTTTACTAGGATGACCTGTGGCTAAAAGGAAAAATGGCTCAAGAGAGATAATTACTCTGGGAAGTGCCCCAGGAGGCTGACGTGCCCCTTGGTTTAAGACCGCACAGACAGAGACTGCCACCGCAGAAAGAATGCACTTTACTTAAAGCCCTAAAATAATGCCAATCATGACAAAATTGAACGCACGGTGCTTGCTGAAGGAGAAAAGTTACTCTCTCCTCAGTTACCCCAGTCGGCTTCATTCTCCTCACAGGCAGCTGCCCACATCCACTGCCATGTCCACCTGGACTTCCACGCCAGCCAGAGAAACAGTCATTGTGCCTGTTATTTGCCCATTTTTCTCAGCCCAAGCCCACCTTCTCCATCCTACTGTACCATGATGGCCTGGGAGTCTGCAAGCTGGTTGCCAGGTGCCCCTGTTCACTAGCCTCCAGTTAGGGTCTGCAGTGGACGGCCTGGGAGGAGAGAGGGTGGGAAAGCGACTCTCTCCTGTGTTCAGCCCAGGTCGGCGTTATTCCAACAGCATCAGGTAGCTTCAGTGTTTCTCAGGATTCAGGATAATAGCCCTATAACATCCCCAGTCTACGGCGCCCCCAAGTGGGCTGAGTATCAAGACACACGGCAAGCTCTGAGCCTAAGCACCCAGCCCTGCGGCACTTCCTCCCCCTCAAGTACCTAGAGCTCCATAGCATCCCTTTTTCCCTGGGGTGATTACTGCTTCCTGCAGTTACTACTTCCACACTACTTCAGGGTGTTTTTCTTTCAGCCTTCCAATACCATGTAACCGGTTCCCTGGGCTGTATCCCCTCAGTCTGAAATGCCTGGGGTGGTCTCGGTTTCCTGACTGTGCCACGGGGATGAAAAGGTGAAATGGGTTTTGAGAGACTAAGGACTGCTTTACAAGTCCTGCCCACTTTTTCAGGAAGGATATCAACAGCAGTTAACAGGCACCAGAGAGTCAGACAGACTTGGGTTTACATTTTGGCTCCGCTGTTCACTGTTTGTAGTGTGTTAGACAAGGTACTTAAAACAGTCTGGCCTCGGTTTTCTCATCTGTAAGATGGGAAGTCATGATACCTAATACACAGAGTCTTAGAGGGAATCACATGATGTATGATCCACACACAAAATGCTTTGTGCAGAGCCTGGCACATAATTAGCCTTCAGGAAAGATTACCTTCTTTTTTTTAAACCATCATCAGATTTCCTAATGCAGACGCATTTGGGAAAGAAATTTCCAGCTTCTGGGTTGATCTAGGAAAAGCTACCACTCCAAATACTCTGTGAATCCCTGAGCTGATAGCAGAGAGATGAAATTCCAGCCAAGGGAAGCCCTGGCCAGGAGAGCTGAAACAAAGGAGGCAAGGACATGACCGATAATAACAGCTACCTTTAGTCACTGCCCAAACTATGCTAAATGCTTTACATGCATTTACTCAGTTCATCTGCATAACTACCACATAAGGTGGGTATTATTGTCTCCATTACACTGATAAGAAAACTCAGTTTCAGAAGTAAAAAAAAAAAAAAAAAAAATCTTGTCCCGCATCACGCCAGGAAGCAGTGGGACTGAACCTTGGCCCTTGTCTGACTGAGTAGTTCTAGAACGCATGCGCTTTACCATTAAGCTACCTGGTAGAAGGAGAGAGAAGGTCACAAGCTAAGAGAGAACACAGAATAGAGCTGGAAGGAATATATGGAAGCACGACTTAGGACACAATGATAGCAATGTAGAACACACTTCGGACAACTCTTTTTTGTACATCTCAGGACACAGGCGGCGGTGTGAAGGCATCATAGGAAGCGGGGCAGCAGTCATGTCTCAGCCAACATCAAACAGCTTAGCTATTATCCATTCAAAAGACCTTCAGTCACTAGGGTCCTCTGAGACTCTCAAACTGTGAAGAATTTAATATACAGAAGCCCACTGGGAAGGTCAGCTCCCAGGAGACTTTCCCCACCAGGCACTCAATAGCCAACTCCATGCAGATCCCCCATCACGAACTCCAGCAATCAAAGCAGGTTCTGGGCTCCTTGCACAGAGAAAACTGCAGCCTCCTGCTATCTGTATGAGAATGCATGTCAATCACTAGGCTCAGTGAAATGCATATTACATACACGCTCTTAGTCTACGACTAAAGAAAATTATTCATCACTGCTAATAAAATAAGTAAGCACTTCCCGTGTCATAATGAACTCAGCCAAGGCTCAGTTCAGTGGGGCCCATCAACAGGTTTGTAATCAGAATGACAAGTCAGAGAGGCCTTTGGAACAAAAGAGCAGCTGAGAAAAGGTCCCACCAAACTTGGGCTCTGCCAGAAATCCTGGCAGCAAAATAAGGAAGTAGGGTGCGGTTCAAAAGACAGTCTAAAAACAACTTCGTTTGCCTTCATTTGCTGGAAGGGACGGTTTTACAAAACGCTCAGTGTGAAAGAAGATTCCCACTCGCGATCCCCTTTTGCTCATCTACCAGCTGGAAGAACTTCAAGGCCCCAGAGCAGGATAGTACAACAAGGGGGAAGCAGGCCAGCCTCCGAATTCAAGTACAAAAAATGACCCCCACCGGGATCACTGGAAAGGACTTTTATGTTACAGCAGTTAGCAGGACTAACCCTAACTACTATATCACGTATCCTGCACAGAGGAATTCCCAACCCTTAATCCTTTTCCTCAGGTACGTTTCTAAAAAAATCACAAAAAGGACTTAAAAGAAACAGCAGGGCAGGTCTAGAATCCTCCTTCTGGAGGTTCCCCCGGGTGCAGGTTGGATTGTAAGTGGTGTCCACAGCTTGACAACAGAAGACACAAGCACTTTGGAATGATAGAGAGCTGGACACTTTCAATTAAATAGCAGGCCACTTTGAAAGCACACCGAGGAAAAACATGTCTCGCTTGACCTCTCAGTCACTCCTTTTTATGAATAATAGAGTGTCCGTGCTTTGACTGCTGTCCTCCCGAGAATCAGAGGGAACGCTGACATGACTTCGTAGCATTTCAAGGTCAGCAATGTCTCAACAGCAGGTGACAAACATTAAAATTGAAAACAGAATACTCCAGTCAACTGGCAGCAAGGGCTTAAGGACAAGAAAAGAAATATTGCTCACGTGACATTTTATCTGTCCGTCCAAGCACCAGAAGAATATTTCCCAACGCACAACACACTTATCAGGGTTGGAACCCAGTGGAAGTGGGTATAAAAATGATTTTTTTTCTTTGGTAAGTATTGATTTTTTTAGCTACCTCATAGTAATCCTATTGCATTGGTGACACTAGTTGCTGTAACAGGTGATCTTGAAGGTGCCAGGAGCCTAAATACAACTGAATTCACACCTTGCTCAGGTAACAGTCTATGGAGGGTGCTCCTGGTCAGTGACCTGCTTTCATATACCTGGTGAATGAGGAAACCAGGCTACTTCCGACTGGGGCGCCACCATCCCCTAAGTTCTTGGGGTGGCTTCCAGCCCAGCTGGCAAAAGGAGAGAATGCGTTTAATATACAGACAGTTCTTATAACTCTGGGCTCAGAAGCGACACCTCACTTCCACTCACACTCCACTGGTGAGATCTAGTCTCTGCACCACATCTGGAAAGAAGGGAGGCTGGGAAATGTGTTCCCTAACTGAGGAACTTCCCAGAAACAGTTCTATAATGCGGAAAAGCAGACCCAAGTATCAGTGGACAACTATCCATGACAGTGTGCCTGAATTTCCTTTGCTATAACTGTAAAATTAATTTACTTTCAGATGAAACATAAGCTATCAGTCAGTGTAACTTACAGACGGGATGTGACTGACCACAATTTTGAGTGAATGAAATTTAGAGAACAATATGCAAAGTTATTACAAATATGAACCAAACCACCTTCTTGTTATTAAAAGAGGTGGCTTATTTTCCCTTCAAGTCTTCTACCCTTTATAGAACAAAAAACAACTCTTTTTTAATGAAATATTTGAGAACAGCATTTCAGTAAGTTAATGCAGGCGGAATTACCCACTGGCTCCTGTCAGCAACAAGTAGAGGTAATATTCTCTCCTAAGTACAGTATTTCCTTGGCTATTCGGGCTGGTGAAAAGAAAACACCGGCACACATAATCTACAAATATGTCAGCAAGTCTCCAGTGATAGTTGCAACTTTTTAATAAACATTTATTTATCCAGGAAGAACTTATTATTGGTTTCCTCTTTATCAAATACATGTATCTATCATCTTTGTTAACATGCTTTCATTTCTTACTCTCTTCCTTTTTTTCCTGTGAAAACTGACAGTTTCTTTGAGGGCTATTTCTTTTACTTCTACTCCCAGTATCTTGCAGAGAAACTGCTTTTTCCAGACAACTGTATGTACTGAGTGTATCTGTCAGCAATGTAGCCGTGTAATAAAAAGACCCTAAATTTACCAGCTCACAAAAATAAGCATTCATTTCTCACTCATGAGTCTGCAGGCAGGCTGTGACTCAACTGAGCTTGGCTAGGCTTGGCTCCAGGTAGCAATGCATTCTAATCAGTTCTACATGTCCCTTCGTTCTCCTTGAACCAGCTGCCTGGAACGTGTTCTTCTAATGCAAGAGTCCAAATCAAACCACACAAACACATGTAAGTCTCTGCTTACTGTCACATTCTCTCACATTCTGTTGATCAAACCAAGTTATATGACCAAATTCAATGTTAACGAAATGGGGAAGCACTCTCCTCCCTCTAAGGAAGCAGCAAAGTCACATGGCAAATGATGGAAAAGATTCCTCATTCTCTTACTGGGAGCCAGTAAAAAGTTGGAAAAAAAAAAACAAACCATCTATCTATCAGATAAATTTTTATTTCCAAAGTGCCCTGAGAAAACCCTGCACTCAGACAGCCATCATAACTCAAGGGGCAATGGAGTGAAAAGAAATGAAGATCTCTGAGAATCTGCTAAAAAGCCCACCTGTGACCTCACTTGGAAACACCCCAAACGTATTAGTATTTAACTTTTCATCAAATATCTCTATTTGTATTTCATAAAGCTGTCAATTTCAGATCTTAGAACTAAAGGTGACAGAAAAGCTCATTTATCTCAATCCACTCACATTTCATTCATGAGATCTAGTCACACAGCTGTGTTGAGAAGGGAGCTTGGAAAATGGGGCTCCCTAGGGCACTGTGATAATGAGGATCCTGAGGCCACATCTGGGTTCATCATCCGACTTTCCACAACAAATTTATGCCTGAGGTTGTGAGGGGCAATAGCAACATATGAACATATCAATTTAAAGAAAAAATCATTATATAAGTCATAGTGCAGGTAGTTTGTGACTGTGGCCATAATCTTAAGGGTAACTAAAATTTGGAAAACTCTAAAGCACAACTCTTCAAATATTGGACCCAATCCTTCTACTAAAGCAGGAGATTTCATATACATGAAAACACTCAGACCCCAAACATAGTTGTTAAATCTCAGGAAATTAACCCAAGGATAATGCCCAAAGGAGATGCTTTATAGTGAAGTTACAAATTACAGCTAAGGAAGAAATCCAAAACTCACACTGTATTAATAGAACTATGGGCTTGAGATTATCAGAGGCAAGTGTCCCACCAATACGCACATACATAGAAAATTACATCCGGCTGGAAAGCAACATTTTAAAAGCACACAAATGTGGAATCTAGAAAAATGGTACAGATGAACCAGTTTGCAAGGCAGAAATAGAGACACAGATGTAGAGGACAAACCTATGGACACCAAGGGGGGAAAGTGGCGGCAGGGGGGTGGTGGTGGGATGAACTGGGAGATTGGGATTGACATGTATACACTAATATGTATAAAATAGATAACTAATAACCTGCTGTATAAAAAATAAATTTTAAAAATCAAAAAATATAAAAGTACACAAGTGACATTATAAGTAGAGACCCAAACACTAAGAACTCTTCTATTCTAATCAATAAATTCTTTTAATTATACATTTATATCCTTATCTAGCTTTATATTTAATATTTACATTAATATAATCAATATAGTTATAATTTTATTTTCTGCTTATTCACTTGCTGTGACTTTCACATATTTTCCCATGTTGCTATATTTTTTCCACATTATAAATGTTAACATTTGCTTAATAACCAATCAAGGTATTATTTGATATACCATAATATCATTTCCCTGTGTTAAGTATTTAAATCATTCCCATTTCTTCATATTGTATATAATGCTTCAATTAATTGGTTAAATTTTTGTTTACATATTAAATTGAGATCTAGGGTTTTGTTCCCAATCTAATAAAATTATCCAAAACGCAGAACTCCATGCATGGGACATGCTATTTGCCCTTTCCTTAGTGTTCTAATTCCCAAGAGATAAACCATTATGTTGGGGTGTTTTTGGCACTCCACTGTATCACTGCGGTGAAAGCATTCTTCTGTAGAGAGCAGAAACCAAATCTGAAATGGAATTTATAGCTGTATCATATATACTTGATCCCTTGACATTATCTTTCATCAGAAATCACACCAGTGGTCGCCAAAGGATGAAGGCTTGACCAGGTCTGGAGGATCAGCTTACAAAACAGTTTACTCACCCAGCCATAAAAAGGAACGAAACTGGGTCATTTGGAGAGACACGGATGGACCTAGAGACTGTCATAGAGAGTGAAGTAAGTCAGAAAGACTTAAAAACAAATATCGTATATTAACGCATATGTGTGGAATCTAGAAAAATTGTACAGATGAACCGGTTTGCAAGGCAGAAATAGAGACACAGATGTAGAGAACAAATGTATGGACACCAAGCGGGGACATCAAGGGTGTGGAGGGGGACGGGGGTGGTGGGATGAACTGGGAGATTGGGATTGACATATATACACTAATATGTATAAAATAGGTAACCAACAAGAACCTGCTGTATAAAATAAATAAAATTCAAAAAACAAACAAAGACAGTTTACTCACATGGCTATTGGCTGGAAGTCTCAGTTCCTCACCACATGGGTCTCCAGAGTAGGACTGCTTGAGTGGCCTGATGACAAGGCAGTGGGCTTCCCTTAGAGTGAGTGATCCAACACAGAGTAAGGAAATCACACTACCTTTTATGACCTAAACTCGAAAGTTGCACACGCTTCTGCGCTTTCTTTTTCCTCCTATTCACTAGAAGCGCATCACTGAGTCCAGCCCACACTGGAGAGGAGAATTATTCTCCATCTCTCGAAAGCTGGAGTATAAAATAATTTGAGGACTTATTTTAAAACCACAACAGTAACCACTAAACTAACAGAATAATGGGCAAAGTGTAGATTTTATAGTCACATCTTTCAAATTCTGGCTCTGACAATTATTATTTAACACCGAGCGAGTCGCTTGGTGCAGTGCCCCTGACCCCTCTACTCATTGCTATGCCAGGTATTATTTATTGTCTGCTTGCCTCACCTTATTACTTTGATACTCAAATAAGAAAATGTAAAATGGTGAGGGTTTTTAGGAGCCATAAATTAAGACTGGATATCAATAATGGCCACCATGCAAACAATGATTCTAACTCAAGACTCTTTAGGTGACAGATACCTCTCACTGGAATCATACTCAACAGAAGTTAGAGAAAAAATTGACTGCACTGGTTCACATAGCAGAGGTACCTCAGGAATAGCTGGATCCAGGGTCTTATGTTGGTACAACTCTTTTTCTTTCTGTCCCTCTTTGACCTCAGTTTTTCGCTATTTCCCTTTTTGTATTGGTTCCTTGATTTCAGTGCAATAACTTGCCTTTCTCCACACGGCTCCGAAGAGGATTAAAAGCTGCTCGATCTTATATCATCCTCAAAGCTTATTATCCTAAAGGTAGAGAAGACCCTTTCTCTCCCAGCATCCGTATCATATCTCAGGGAACATTCTAATTAACGCTTGTTCATCACTGCCATATTCAAAACCCTCCAATGCCTTCCCTTCACAATTCCAGTCAATCAATGTCTTCTCCATAGACCATAAGCTCCTCGACAATCTGGCCCCCACCTACCTCTCTGCCCTCATTCCCCATCACTCGGACCTCACTCATGCTATTTTAGTCACACTGCCCTCCCTGCTACAGCCTCAGGGCATTTGCACCTGCTGTTCTTCCTACCCCAAAACACTTTTCTCTAAAATATCGATGTGGCTTATTCCCTCACTTCATTCAGACCAAATGTCACTTGATCATAAAGGTCTTCCATGAACCCCCTTTCTAAAATTGCTACCCACCATCCCTGCCTTCAATCACGCTTCAAGCCTCTCACATGCTTTTTAAGTAAAACCATTATCTGACACTTAATTGTATTCCTGTTTACAGGTTTGTTTTATGTCTTCTTCAACTAAAGTGTAAATTCTCTAAGCACAGAGACCCTATTTTACTTACTGTGGTATACACAACAAAACGTAGCACTTAACACATAGTAGGTGCTCAGTAAATGCTGCTGCATAAATGAATGAAAATGCTAATCCACAAACCAAACATTGTGACTGGAGAATAGAGTATTCTCTATTCTGAGACAAAATGAATGACATGTCCCTCCAAGGGGGATCAAGATCGATAGTAAAACCAGGACGACATGGGATTGGCAGTGGTCTTCCAAAAGAAAAGCACAGTAGAACTTATTAGAAGCAAAGAGAAGGAATGCAGGGCAGGCAGAAACCATAGCTATCACCAGATTGGATTTATCCCAATCCCACATGAAACCCTGCAAATAAACGTGAAAGGGCAAGTCAGAGAAAGATAGAGTAGATTTTAAAGCTGTTATATATGCACTGTCCCAGGCACACAGCCAAAACCACTGTGAAGCTCATGCCAATTTCATCGACAAACACAAAGAACCAAGAAATACCCCAGTACACAATTTATCACAATGCCAAATGAAAATTCCAACAAGCCCGAGCACTCTGAATTAATGATCATAAACGAGGGGCACAGCATTAGAAAAGTGAAAGGCATTTTGTGCAAAAGCAGGCGTCAAGAGAGAGGCATTAAATCCAACCACAGTACCATGAAAAGGCAAAGTAGAAGTGGAAAGGATAATTTCTCAAAAAGTAAGCTTCTGACTCAGAGAATGGACTGATAGTACTATCCGCTCTTTATAGGAAAGTTCCCAACAATGAATTTCCTCGTCATCGTGATCTAATATTGGTTACCAGCTGTGACTCTCATTCATCACGTTCTATAACTGCACCACAGTATCAACAATATCAGGGATTTCTTCAGCTGTATTTCACGGTGCCACTAGGAAGAAAGGGGCGGATTTTGTATTCAAGTGCAAACCAGAGTGCTCCAAATCTATCTAGGCTCGTAAACACTATAAATGACCTGGTTTGGGGCACACAGGTGCCCAGCAGACCTGTAAAATGTAAGGCTGGTTTGCTCCAAGTCTCTCTTGCTCTAGAAAATGTACTTTTCTTTACAATCAGATTTAAATGAGGCTGCTCCACAAAAAAGCAGATTGCTTCTGCTCACCGTCCAGGCTGTTCCTTCACGCTCCAAGACAACTCAACTCTCATCTCCCTCCTTCTTTGATCTCTATAAATTGTAGCTACCTTTTTTTGAGTGCCTGATACTTCCTGCTAAACTTCACACAAAGTCTCCAACCATCATGACAGCCCCTCAAGACAGACATTATCATCTCCATTTTAGAGGAAGGTCATGGTTCAGTGCTGTTGAGTTGCTTGAAAGACCTCCCCAAACTAGCACGTGGCAGAATCAATAATTCAACTTTGATCTGTCTGATTCAAAAGCCCATTCTCTCTCAATTTTTATCATACGCCCTCCACTGCCAGTTAAAAAGTTCTGCCATTACTTCCTTCAGCTCTTTCCTGGGTTGACCATTCCAACTGCCCTATTCTGATTCCAACCTTCATGGCCTTATGTTTAGATCACTACATCACATCCTGCTTCACCCCCATAACACCCATCTCTTCCAACCCCAAAACCGGCTGAAACAGTATTATCCTCCTGTCAGGAAACTTCAGTATTTCCCCAATGTTGTCAGATCAAGCGTAGACATTTCTGCTAGTCTGCTATTTTAACAGGAACTTCTGCCCTCTTATACTACTAGGCAGCAAAGGGCTCTGTGATCTGACCCTGCCCACTTCAGCCAGAGGGCACTTCTAGCTCTCTCTACCATATTGGTGTACTGTCCTAAATCCTCTAGACGGGGACAGAGAGACAGAGACAGAGACAGGGAGGGAGAGAGAAACTGACATAGAGAGGCAGAGGGACACAGGGACATAGACAGACATAAAGTGGGACTTTGAGATAGAGAGACATAGAAACATGGACACAAAAAGAGACACGGAGAGACTGGGACTTGAAACAAGCTGGATTCCAGAGTCTGTGAACTTCTAAGACAGAAATCTCCCCTTATCCATGGGGGAAACATTCCAAGACACCCAGTGGATGCCGGAGCCACAGAGAGTACTGAACCCTATTTATTGATAGATTATGTTTTTTTCTATACATACATACCTATGATAAAGTTTAACTTATAAATTAGGCACAGTAAGAGATTAACAATAATAATAATAAAAGAGAACAATTATAACAATATACCGTAATAAAAGTTGTGTGAATGTGGTCTCTCCCTCAAAAAATAGAGAGAGAAGCAGAGACACAGAGACTTAGAGATAGCATAGCCATAGATATGGACAGAAAGACACAGAGAGACTAAGAATTAAAGATAGCATAGAAATAGATATGGACAGAGAGAGACACAGAGCAACAGTGAGATAGACAGGGAGGATAGAGACAGAGAAACAGAAAGACATAGATACAGAAACCCAGAGACATATACAGAGACAGACACACAGGTATGTGTGAGACATAAAAAGATACAGCTTTAGATCAAGAGCCACTCACTTTCCTCCTCAGTGCTGTGGATTACCGAGCTCTCACTATCTTCCAGGAGTCTTAACATGTTCTCAATGTTGTCTTCAGCATCATTTTAGGATATATGTACTACGATTTTCCCCATTTTACGAGTGGGACACTAGACGATCTTACAGGTTGACTTGCCCAACTCATAAACGACAGAATCATATTTTAACCCAGGGGCGCACAACTCTCAAGGCCAAGATGGTGGATACCAGCAGCTCTGAACTGGTGATGATTTTTCTCCGCCAGAACCACGTTGCCATGTTTGGAGATGTTTCTGATTATCACGTGGTAGAGATTAGGGAAGGATGCTACAGGAATCCAGTGAGCAGAGGCCAAGGATGTCGCTAAACATCCTACAACGCACAGGACAGGCCCCACATCAAAGACCTTCCTGGACCAAAATGTCCAAAGTGCAGAAGTTGAGAAACATTGGCATAAACACATAAGCTGATTCTAACAATTTTCCCCATCTAACTTGTACCAGTGCTTCTCTCCTAAACATCTAAACTACCTGATGTATTTATTCATTAATTCAATAAACACCTACTCAGTAGGCACTGAGGGGGAAAAAGAATGATTAGAACATGGTTGCTTACAGTCTAACACAAAAGCACATAAGCAGTGTATGCACATAGAGACTCAAGTCAGTGGGTCAAGGGCCATGATAAAGATGTGTGCAAAAGACCACGGGAGCACAAAAAGAGGCATTTAACTCAGGAAATACAGGGCCAAAATTCTTAATTCGAAATCCTGAAAAGTTTCGAAAACTGAAATGACTTTTGCAGAGCAAAGCAATCAACAAAATGCAAAGACCACGTACGAAATGGGAGAAAATATTTGCAAATTATGTATCTGACTAGAGGTTAATACCCAAAATATATAAGGAACTCGTACAACCCAATAGCAAAAAAAACACACATGATTTTTTTTTTAATGGGCCAAGAACCTGAATAGATGTTTCTAAAGAAGACACACAAATAGCCAACAGGTACATGAAAAGGTGCTCAATGTCACGACTCATCACAGAAATACAAACAGAAACCACAATGAGATATCACCTCACCGGTGTGAAAATGGCTGTTATCAAAATGACAGGAGGTAAGCATCAGTGAGGATATTAAGAGAACCCCTTGTGCACTGTTGGTGGGAATATAAACTGGTGCAGCCACTATGAAAAACTGTATGCAGGTTGCTCAAAAAATTTAAAATAGAGCTACCGTATGATCCAGCAATTCCACCTCTGGGTATTTGTCCAAAGGAAATAAAATCAGTTTCTCAGAGAGAGATCTGCACTCCCTCGTTCATTGCAGCATGAATAACCAAGATATGGAAAGAGCGTAAGTGTCTGTTGACAGATGAATTATTAAAATGTGCTGTGATATATAGATAGATAGATAGAGATATATTATCATACTTTTATGTGATAAATATATATGACAGATTATTATTCATCCATAAAAAGAGTTCCATTATTACCACATGGATAAATCTGGTAGATACTACGCTAAGTGAAATAAGCCAGACACAGAAAGTTAAATACTGCATGATGATTTCCTATGTGGAATCTAAAAAGGCCAAACTGATAGAACAAGAACATAGCAGCAGTTGCCAGGAGCTGGAGGTTGGGGAAAATGGGGAGATGATGGTCAAAGGGTACAGACTTTCGGTTACAAGTAAGTTCTGGGGATCTCATGTACAGCATGGTGACTGGTTAATAATACCATCTTGTACACTGAACATCTGCTCTTAGGAACTTCAAGGGCTCTCACCACAGACACACACAAAATCAGTAACTCTGTGAGGTAAGGGATGTGTTAACTAACTTGAATGTTGTAATCACACAGTGTATACACATTGTGGTAATACACAACGTATATCAAATTGTTACACTGTATACCTTAAATATAATACAATTTGTTTGTCAATTATACCTCAGGAAAGCTAGAAAAAAACTGAAACTAGAAGTTTTTAAAACTCAAAGATTTTTTTTACCTTAAATTTACCACCAAAATCATCTATGGCAAAACCCAACCTGAACTGAAGTGAGGTGTCAGTTCCATACCAGTGACCCGGCCAGTCCTAAGCACCTTTGCTGTCTCTGCTATTTTGTAACTTTTGGTTTAACTACATTATGAAAATATCAGAAAGAACCAAATATGCGCCAGTGGATTACAGTGATGAGGACAGGAAATACCATGACCAACAGCACACAGCGAGAGCCATTGCAAAAGACATGGATGGACCTAGACATTATCATACTAAGTGAGGTCAGTCAGACAGAGAAAGACAAGCATCGTATCACTTATATGTGGAATCTAAAAGGGTGCAGGCTTCCCTGGTGGCGCAGTGGTTGAGGGTCCGCCTGCCGATGCAGGGGACGCGGGTTCGTGCCCCGGTCCGGGAAGATCCCACATGCCGCGGAGCGGCTGAGCCCGTGAGCCATGGCCGCTGAGCCTGCGCGTCCGGAGCCTGTGCTCCGCAACGGGAGAGGCCACAACAGTGAGAGGCCCGCGTACCGCAAATAAATAAATAAATAAATATAAATAAATGAAAAAGTGATACAAATGAACTTATCTACAAGACAGAGATAGACTCACAGACATAGTAAACAAATTTATAATTACCAAAGGGGAAAGGGGTGGGGAGGGTTAAATTAGAAGCCTGGCATTAACAGATACACACTCGTGTATATAAAATAGATAAACAACAAGGACCTACTGTATAGCATAGGGAACTCTACTCAATATCTTGTAATAACCTATAATGGAAAAGAACCTGAAAAAGAATATATATAACTCAATCACTCTGCTGTACACTTGAAACTCACACAACATTGTAAATCAACTATACCTCAATAAACAGAAGAAAAGTTTAATCAAGGTCTATCTGTAAGACATCTACAGATAAATATGGTGAAGAATCTATATGACTAAAAGAAAAAAGATGAGCTATGTGAGTTTTACAGTGATAATGACAGCCAAGCACTAATGACAAATGGGAAAACATTGCAAAGCTTAAAAAAATGAAGATCTGGACAATGTGTTGAACGGCTTTTTGTTTATCCAAGAGTGGACATATGCTACTGACTAGTCTTTTGGTTTTGAAGCGTGCTAGAATGTACTTTGAAGAAGTGAACACCAACAGTAAGTGTGAATATTCCAAGTATCAGGTGCAGAAGAATGGCGCGTGCCATAGCGTAAAATATCGTGATCAAAGAGATACACGTTCTGCCGACTGTGAGAACGACATTGACAAGTTTGCAAAGATAATATCTGATGAAAACCTTAGTCCCGAACAGATGTGCAAAACTCGTAAGACAGCTCTGAACTGGCGCGGCGTTCTGAGAAAAAGATGAACAACGGAGAGCATGAAGAGAGCTTAAGAATGCCGACGAACACGTCGACTCTGCTTTCACGTGTCTATGCCTCAGACGGTTTTAAGAAAAAAAAAAATGGCAGTAAGTGAAAAAAAGCCAACATCCATGATGCTACAGCATCGGTGTCATCTGAAACCATTATGCTAAGTAAAGAAGCCAATCATAAAACGCCACATATCATATGACTGCATTTATAGAACATATCCAGAATAGGGAAATGTAGAGAGAGAGAAAGTAGAATTGTGGTTGCCAGGGACTGGGGGAGAGGGAGTCAGGAGTGGCTTCTTCTAATGGGTACATGGCTTCATTCCTGGATAATGAAAATATTCTGAACTTAGATACCACCGACGGTCACACTACTGTGAATATACAAAACACCATTGAACAATTTCAACTGGTTTTGCACGGTAAATGGATTCTCTCTCAATAAATCTGTTAAAAGATAAAAACATTAGGTAATCAGAAAAATCTTTTTCTGACAGATTAAACCATACTTGTACCAAAGGCCTAAGTTAGACTAGAAGCGAATTTTATGTCTGCGGGTCTCTGGCGGAGGGACCCTGTGAAAAATAAGGTCTTTGTCTCTTACTTCCCCACAATGTGGCATCTATAATATAGCCCCACGACCAAGGAATTTTATGGTCTGTAAAGAATAAATACAAATACTCTTTTAAAAATTCTATGCTTGCTACATTGAACAGGGAACTAAGGAATTCAAGATAGCCTTAAATAGTTCAGTCTTGAAGATGCAATTTACACAGTCGTTAATATCAGAACAATGTTGATCAATCAAAACATTAACAAAGGCTTGACACAGATTGTGAAAATGAAGTTGCACGGGAAGATTTGGAGGACTCAATGCACATAATGAAAAGAAGATAAACAACCTTGCTTACCAAAAAAATAAGAAAACGAAAAGGAGCTGTCATTGAAGAAATGCTGAACTTTAACCATAATACACCAGATACGCTTTCCTTGGGTGACAAGGAAATGGTGGTGTTAAATACAAGTAACTGTAAGGACATTTAAAATGATGATGACGATGCTACTGTGAATCCAGGTGAAAAAATCCATACAGGTGAGTATGATGAACAAGTAGCATTATGTAATAGTCGGCTTTGAACAATGTGTACTTGTCAGCAAGAGATTAAGGAACTTCACTCAATTAACAAGCTACCAACCGAATGAAAGCTTATAATGAAAACGATGACATTGGAAAAAAGACTGTTTTAAGGCCATCAATTACAGTGACGATTTATCACTTAAGAATTCTGTTTGTGCTCATCAGAGGTCCAGCAAAGGCAAAACGTATCTTCCTCAAACAAGCAGACTGAAGAACATTTACCCAACATATAAGTACAGGTATTTTGCTTAGTTTGAACTCAAACGCATTTGAAGTTTAACTGAAAAGTTCTCTTTCAAATATAGTCCATATTTATCAATGGTCTATTTCTTCCGTTCTTTTACCCCTTCCTATTTGGCAAACTCTACTCTACATTTCCGTCCCATTAATAGTTCCCTTCCCTGCTCTAACATAAATAGGTTTCAAAAGCATCGTAGAACCCTAGAAAGAGAAAATATTTGATGTATCTCCAACTTCATTTTTAAGTTAGTGAAGGTTGACTATTGTTATAAAAATACAATTCATCTCCACCATGTCCTGGTAACCAGCAGTAAAAGTGGTGAGAATTCACTTTATACTCTCTTGATCTCCCTTAAGTGGCTATATTCCAACCTCTACTCTTCCATGATTTAATGTGAAACTTGAGAAGGTTACCTGAATTTGATGTATCTAAATTCCCCCTGTGTATTAATACCTAGTGTACCTTGTGGGAAGGTTAGGAGAATTAAATGACACCGTGACTATAAAAGTGTGTTAATAAAGATAAAACTCTACATATAATAAAACCTAAGTTCTACTTATCCCAAGACATATTCCTCAGAACGGTAGTCACAGAAGATAATTTGAGGGAAAAAATGGTTTCTGAAAATATGCTTGGAAAATGGTGTCTGACCTACCTTTCTTTTGGAGATTCCAATTGCATATAAAAGTATAAAAAGCTTTGGGGGGTTCTAAGTATAAGAAAAAAGCCTTGTGATTAGAGCTTGGCATGAGGCTCAGACAGACTTCAGTGTGATTCTTAGCTCCCCCATTTACTGGCTATGAATTTTGAGGAGATTGCTGAACCTCTCTGAGCTTCTATTTGCTCACCTACAAAAATGAGAATGACGTAATCCCTCCCTCATAAAATTGTTGAGGAAATTCAATGAAGTGATGTGTATAAAGAACTTAGCAGAATGTCTGCCATCTGGCAAGTCCCTGATACATGGTAGCAATGATTCATTTTGCCTTATTATTATCAAGTTTTGCCTAACTCAGCTTTTTCCATAGGTTTTGGCCATGGAACTTCGTTTTTCCTTGTTACACAGGAACATAGTTCCTTCGGCATAGCTTTGGGAAGCCCTTATCTTAGGAAACTAAAATAACACGTTCTCCATTTCTCCTTTCTTCACTTTATAAATTTTTACCATCATTAGTCTTAAACCAACAAGGAGAGCTCTCCAGAGGGGAATTGCTCCTTTGCCTCACGAAATGAGAGGATTCTTCCTGAAAACAATAAACAATCCCAAGACAGTATGTAATTAAGTGCAGGTGAGTGTTTCTGAGAACAAGAGTACAAGGGTTCAGAGGTGGGAATGATCCCAGGAGGATGCATATCCCAGCTGTCCTGGGGCATGGGAGACTTGGGTGAGTTTTTAGGTGCGCTCGGACTTGGGAACTTGAGAAAGTTGTGTAAGAATCAGAAAACACTTTTTAGGACTGCATGTAAGCCCTTTCAACATATTTTTGCCCCATAACAGAAGAAAACTTAAAGCTTAAAATGTTTCCCATACATAAGCTACCTGACTGCACTGATTGTCCCTAATACCTATTTCTCTTCTCTTAAATCAGCAGGAGCGCTTTCCCTTGTAATCTCTGTCTGTGTGGGTTCCCAAGAAGAAAACCACTGGGGACACACCACCCAATGTACCTATTCCTGAAAGAGGCTTCTCTCCTAAGCCTGTGTGCTTTGCCATCTTCATCAAGAGGGGAGGTGGTGGGAGCGAAGTCTTATCATTTAGAATCCCATGAGTTGAGTCCACGTTCAACCATTTCTTTTTCCAAAATTCTAGGACAAGAAAAGTCAAATCATTTCAATTCACCTGCCAATTCATGATCAAGTTTTAGTGGTTGCTTAAAGCACTGTGTTGAGAAGGATAGCAAGGCCACACCTGAGCCCAACAAGGAAGGATTCTGTGATCAATTTAGTGCAGTCGGCTGAGAACACAGGAGGGAGGGGTGGCAGTCAAGAGCGCCCCATGACTGTCATCCACACAGGAACAAGAGCCCATTTTCCTATCCCCTGAGCTGGACCACAGACACCCAGAGCCAAGGACCCTGGTAATGTGAAGGCATAGAGCATCTTCCTCCTCTCCCATGACACCCATACACATCCTCCTTCGTGTTCAGTCATGTTCACCCGCCCTGAAGAAGCTGAAGCAGAGGCGGGTGGAAGAGTGTCCAGAACAGCCTGCTCAGGTGGCCTATCCCAGTAACTGCCTGCAGACAAGACTCACATCCGAGCTGGAATATAAGCAGAACTTGACAAGCTCAGATTCATCTCTGAGACCTGACCGCATACCTTGCAGTAGAAGTAGACCAAGGTTCAAGGGCTTAAACTAGCACTGAACTTTTCAGGTTTCTAGTACTCTTTACCGTATTTATCTAAATATCAGCTTCTCTGAGAGGCTATGAGATCCCCAGGAAAAATGCACCAAGTTTTCCTCCTGGCAACCTCTAAATCCCCACTGCTCTTCTATTGCAAAAATAGGTGGTGTTGTATGTTTTTATCTCATCTCTTCACGAACGGTCCTCTCCAGGGCAGGGACTGTTTTATTTATCTGATTCCTCCTGAGTTTAACCTTGAGACTGGCACATGATAGAGCTCAATATACGTATATAAAGGGATTGAATAAAACAAAAAATCAACTCATTATATCCAAAAGCAGGAACGGGAAACTCCTAGTGGAAAAGCTTCCTATACTCGATTTTTAAGTAGAGGAATCTTCCGGTTGAATTTATGAGAATCTACCACTTTACTCTGATTGAGAGGTAGCAAGAGGGATGAAAGATATCAGGGAAAATAAGAAGTTACCCTGAAAAGGGATACAGAGCTAAAGAAAAGAAGCATGGTAATTGTTGCCCTGAGTCACACTGCTAAGGCATGACGTAGTTCTCACGATGCTGAGAATTATAAAAATCTAATAACAAAGGCCTAGAGTAAGAAGTGGTACACGTATCCAGAAAATGTATGTTCTGGCTTAGGAACTGTTAAGTTAACCCATAAATCTGCTGTTGTTTTAGTCTATAATCATAAATCCTTAGAGATATTTTTGGCATCGTAATTTGTTTTAAAATTTAGAAGACACAAAAGGCTTCTATAAAAACGATATGCCACTTATAAAAGACCATGCAGATGGCTTGGGATGGAGTACGGAACAACCAAATGGAAGAGCAACTTATTTGAAATGGAAATCCATTTACTGGGTATTGTCTCTAATATAGGAAACATCCATGTCTTGCAAAGTTATGAATATTTGGACATCTGTAAACATCCATCTCATGCTTATTGTTTTCGGCTTTCTGTGAAATCTGTTTCTGAGAAGTTAGTTTTCTGCTCTGTATAGTTATGACATACAATCAATTCAGTAACACAGCACAAAATTTTAAAATAAAGTTAATGTGCTTTGATATTCAAAGCATCAACCTGATTCGTTTTCTCACCCTGAACACTCGTCTCTCAGATGAGATTTATTTTTCCTATGCCAAGTATGGATTTTAAAATCAAAGTAATTGAAGCCATTCCATAGAGAAAAATACTTCAGGGTCCCTTATAACATTTTCTGTAAATGCATTCTGAAATATGAAGCCCAAGCTAGGTATAATCTTGAATGTAAATGCCTCCATGAACTCGTACAGATTTCTGCAGGATAAGAATGGCCATTGGCCAGTCTCCTTTAACAAAGAGAGTAGCTCAAGAAAAATGGCCCTGGACTTCCCTGGTGGTGCAGTGGTTAGGAATCCGCCTGCCAATGCAGGAGACACAAGTTCGAGCCCTGGTCCAGGAAGATCTCACATGCTGTGGAACAACTAAGCCCGTAAGCCACAACTACTGAGCCCGTGTGCCACAACTACTGAAGCCTGTACACGTAGAGCCCCTGCTCTGCAACAAGAGAAGCCACCACAATGAGAAGCCCACACCTGCAACAAAGAGTAGCCCCCGCTCACCGAAACTAGAGTAAGCCTGGGTGCAGCAACGAAGACCCAACGCAGCCAAAAATTAAAAATAAAAATAAAGAAAAATGGCCCAAAGAAGTTAAGAAATGGTCAAGGTCCACAGTTAGCCAGAGCCAGAAAAGACTCCAAACCTCCATCTTAGTCCAGACCCTCTTCTCTACAGTGTACTGACTACGCTCTACAAAGAAGAAACCACCCAAAATTTCTAGGCAACCATAAAAGAAGGTTTCTATGAGTTATTTATTGTTCTTGCAAATGATAACCAACTGCAACACAATATAAACTCTATGACAGCACAAACGTGCATCTGCTTTGCTCACTGATATCTCTAGCACCAGAATAGCGCCTGGCATACAGCAGGTACTCAATAAACTGAGGATGTTTTGGTATTAAGCATTCACTATGTGTTAGACACTGGGATAACACTTCACATCTATTTCCTCATTTAATCGTGAAAATACACTTATGGGCTAAATTGTGTCCCCCAAATTCATATGTTGATGTTCTAACAGCCAATGCTACTGTATGTGGAGATGGGGCCTTTAAGGAGATAATTAAAGTTAAATGAAGTTATAATGGTGGGGGCCTAATCTAATAGGACTGGGGTCCTTATAGGGAGAGGAAGAGACAACAGGAAGACACACAGAAAGGAAAGCATCCTGTGAGGACACAGCAAGAAGGCCTCTGTCTACAACCTAAGGAAAGAGGCCTCAGGAGAAACCAACCCTGCCAGTACCTTGGTCTTGGGTTTTATAGCCTCTAGAACTGTTAGAAAATAAATTCTGTTGTTTAAGCCACCTAGTCTGTCGTATTCTCTTATAGCAGCTCTAATACATATCCTATCAGATCAGTATGATTCATTCCAATTTTTAGATAAAGAATCTGAGAGATTAAGTAATTTCACTAATGTTACCATTACTGGTCTCTGGTTTTCTAGAAGGCTGGTGGTTAGACAATGGGTGTCAAAAGCAAAGAGAAGTAGATAAATTTTTAAAGAGTTTACTGAGCATTGGAATCTATTTAAGTCTCACTGAAAAAGTACAAAAAGGAGGGGAGGAGACTGTTCTTGGTAAGAATAAAGTAGCTTTTGATTTCCCAATTTTCTTATTCTCCCCAAATTTTAGGTCCCACATTATCATGACCTCTTTTCTTTTCCTTTCCATGGCATCCTGACTGGTAATGGGATTAACTTTGACATTCCAGAAGGATCCTACACACTTAGCAGTACTCACAAGAGCAGACTGTTTTCTGGATCAGTAACCAAGGAAGAACATTATTCTCCACCTGAATCTACCAGCTACCAAAACCAAAGCAAACTGTTTAGAGTCAAATACGATACTCTGTTCCTTGAAGTTTCCCAGTACAAAACACTGGAAACGCTTCGAGTTATTAACACTGGAAACCCTTACGTATTCATGTAAGTCAATTTAACTAGAAGCATAGCATCCACTGCACGATTTCTGAACAATGGCTTACTAATAAAAACTCTAGTTTTAGGCATTAAACAAAATGGAAACTCTCCATACTATCTTCATCCTGAGTGCAGGACTCTCCTTGCTGTATGAGGTGGAAGACTAATTCAGATGAATCTGAAGATTCAGATCAATGTCCCATGTTTGGGAGGGAGATGCAAAATGTGGACAAATCCAGAAACAAACCCAGAGACAAAACAACAGCCATTCTCCATGAGCACAATTCACTTTTGTCAATAAGTAATACTTTTTTTTTTTACTGGAGTATAACTGCTTTACAATGTTGTGTTAGTTTCCGCTGTACAGTGAAGTGAATCAGCTATATGTATACATATATCTTCTCCCTCTTGGACCTCCTTCCCCCTGATCCCACCCATCTAGGTCATCACAGAGCACCAAGCTGAGCTCCCTGTGTCATACAGCAGGTTCCCACTAGCTTTCTACTTTACACATGGTAGTGTATTTATGCCAAACCTAATCTCCCAATTCATACCACCCTCCCCTTCCTCCCATGTCCACACATCCATTCTCTAAGTCTGCATTTCTATCCCTTCCCTGCAAATAGGTTCATCTGTACCATTTTTCTAGATTCCACATATATGCGTTTGACATAAATCACAGCAAGATCTTTTATGACCCACCCCCTAGAGTAATGAAAATAAAAACAAAAATAAGCAAATGGGACCTAATTACACTTAAAAGCTTTTGCAGAGCAAAGGAAACCATAAACAAGATGAAAAGACAACCCACAGAATGGGAAAAAGTATTTGCAAACAAAGCAACAGACAAAGGATTAATCTCCAAAATATACAAACATCTCATGGAGCTCAGTATGAAAAAAAACAACCCGATCAAAAAACTGCCCAAAGATCTAAACAGACATTTCACCAAAGAAGACATACAGATGGCCAAGAGGCACATGAGAAGATGCTCAACATCACTAATTGTCAGAGAAATGCAAATCAAAACTACAATCAGGTATCACCGCACACCGGTCAGAATGGCCATCATCAAAATATGTACAAACAATAAATGCTGGAGAGGGTGTGCAGAAAAGGAAACCCTCTTGCACTGTTGGTGGGAATGTAAATTGAGACAGCCACTATGGAAAACAGTATGGAGGTTCTTAAAACACTAAAAATAGAACTACCATATGACCCAGCAACCCCACTACTGGACATATACCCTGAGAAAACCATAATTTAAAAAGACACATGTACCCCAATGTTCACTGCAGCTTTATTTACAATAGCCAGGACATGGAAGCAACCTAAATGTCCATCAATGGATGAATGGACACAGAAGATGTGGTACATATATACAATAGTATATTACTCAGCCACAAAACGGACTGAAATTCGGTCATTTGTAGAGATGTGGATGGACCTAGAGTCTGCCATACAGAGAGAAGTAAATTAGAAAGAGAGAAGTTGATGCTTTATTAAGTGATGGTCCATGATGCAACCAAAAATGTATACTACAAAGTGACTGTAATCTTTCTTGGAAAAAGAAAAAGATGATTTCTCAGGAAATATTCTGAAGCTTCCCAAAGGTAGGAAGCCAGCATTCTGCACCCATAAATTGGCCCCATTATAACTCTGCTACAAAGCAACCCACAAAAAAATCATACACCCCAAATTATACTCTGACGAGCTTGGAAAAGGGGAAACCTGAAGGAGGCAAAAAAATAGAGAAGCCACACCACAGGGCAGACAGCAAAAGCAAGAAGAATGACAATCCTGCAGCCTGTGAAACAAAAACCACATTCACAGAAAGACAAGATGAAAAGGCACAGGGCTATGTACCAGATGAAGGGACAATATAAAACCTCAGAAAAACAACTACATGAAGCAGAGATAGGCAACCTTCCAGAAAAAGAATTCAGAATAATGACAGTGAAGATGATCCAGGACCTCGGAAAAAGAATGGAGGCAAAGATCAAGAAGATGCAAGAAATGTTAAACAAAGACCTACAAGAATTAAAGAACAAACATCTAGAACAATTAAAGAACAAACAGAGATGAAAAATACAGTAACTGAAATGAAAAATACACTAGAAAGAATCAATAGCAGAATAATTGAGGCAGAAGAACAGATAAGTGACCTGGAAGACAGAATGGTGGGATTCACTGCTGCGGAACAGAATAAAGAAAAAAGAATGAAAACAAATGAAGACAGCCTAAGAGACCTCAGGGACAACGTTAAATGCAACAACATTCACATTATAGGGGTCCCAGAAGGAGAAGAGACAGAGAAAGGACACAAGAAAATATTTGAAGAGATTATACCTGAAAACTTCCCTAACATGGGAAAGGAAATGGCCACCCAAGTCCAGGAAGCACAGCGAGCCCCATACAGGATAAACACAAGGAAAAACAGGCCAAGACACATAGTAATCAAATTGGCAAAAATTAAAGACAAAAAAAATTATTGAAAGCAGCTAGGGAAAAGCGACAAATCACATACAAGGGAACTCCCATAAGGTTAACAGCTGATTTCTCAGCAGAAACTCTACAAGCCAGAAGCCAGTGGTACGATACACTTAAAGTGCTGAAAGGGAAGAATGTACAACCAAGATTACTCTACCTGGCAAGGATCTCATTCAGATTCGACAGAGAAATCAAAAGCTTTACAGAAAAGCAAAAGCTAAGAGAATTCAGCACCACCAAACCAGCTCTACAACAAATGCTACAGGAACTTCTCTAAGTGGGAAACACAGGAGAAAAAAAGGACCTACAAAAACAAACTCAAAGCAATTAAGAAAATGGTCATAGGAACACACATATTGATAATTACCTTAAACGTGAATGGATTAAATGCTCCAACCAAAAGACACAGGCTTGCTGAATGGTTACAAAAACAAGATCCATATATATGCTGTCTACAAGAGACCCACTTCAGACCTAGGGACACATACAGACTGAAAGTGAAGGGATGGAAAAAGATATTCCATGCAAATGGAAAACAAAGCTGGAGTAGCAATACTCGTATCAGATAAAATAGACTTTCAAATAAAGAATGTTACAAGGGACAAGGAAGGACACTACGTAACTATCAAGGGATCAATCCAAGAAGAAGATATAACAATTGTAAATATATATGCACCCAATATAGGAGCACCTCGATACATAAGGCAACTGCTAACAGCTATAAAAGAGGAAATCAACAGTAACACAATAATAGTGGGGGACTTTAACACCTCACTTACACCAATGGACAGATCATCCAAAATGAAAATAAATAAGGAAACACAACCTTTAAATGACACAATAGACCAGATAGATTTAATTGATATTTACAGGACATTCCATCCAAAAACAGCAGATTACACTTTCTTTTCAAGTGCGCATGGAACTTTCTCCAGGATAGATCACATCTTGGGTCACAAATCAAGCCTCAATAAATTTAATAAAACTGAAATCATATCAAGAATCTTTTCTGACCACAACACTCTGAGATTAGAAATCAATTACAGGGAAAAAAATGTAAAAAACACAAACACATGGAGGCTAAACAATACATTACTAAATAACCAAGAGATCACTGAAGAAATCAAAGAGGAAATCAAAAAATACCTAGAAACAAATGACAATGAAAACACGACGATCCAAAACCTATGGGATACAGCAAAAGCAGTTCTAAGAGGGAAGTTTATAGCTATATAAGCCTACCTCAAAAACAAGAACATCTCAAATAAACGATCTAACCTTACACCTAAAGCAACTAGAGAGAGAAGAACAAACAAAACCCAAAGTTAGCAGAAGGAAAGAAATCATAAAGATCAGAGCAGAAATAAATGAAATAGAAACAAAGAAGACAATAGCAAAGATCAATAAAACTAAAAGCTGGTTCTTTGAGAAGACAAACAAAATTGATAAACCATTAGCCAGACTCATCAAGAAAAAGAGGAAGAGGACTCAATAAAATTAGAAATGAAAAAGGAGAAGTTACAACAGACACCACAGAAATATAAAGCATCCTAAGAGACTACTAAAAGCAACTCTATGCCAATAAAATGGACAACCTGGAAGAAATGGACAAATTCTTAGAAAGGTATAACCTTCCAAGTTTGAACCAGGAAGAAACAGAAAATATGAACAGACCAATCACAAGTAATGAAATTGAAACTGTGATTAAAAATCTTCCAACAAACAAAAGTCCAGGACCAGATGGTTTCACAGGTGAATTCTATCAAACATTTAGAGAAGAACTAACACTCATCCTTCTGAAACTCTTCCAAAAAATTGTGGAGGAAGGAACACTCCCAAACTCATTCTATGAGGTCACAATCACCCTGATACCAAAACCACACAAAGATACTCCAAAAAAGAAAATTACAGACCAATAACACTGATAAATATAGATGCAAAAAACCTCAACAAAATACTAGCAAACAGAATCCAACAACACTTTAAAAGGATCATACACCATGATCAAGTGGGATTTATCCCAGGGATGCAAGGATTCTTCAATATACGCAAATCAATCAATGTGATACACCATATTAACACACTGAAGAAAAACCATATGATCATCTCTATAGAGGCAGAAGAAGCTTCTGACAAAATTCAACACCCATTTATGGTGTTGACTCTCCAGGAAGTGGGCATAGAGGGAACCAACCTCAACATAATAAAGGCCACATACGACAAATCCACAGCAAACATCATTCTCAATGGAAAAAAACCAAAAGCATTTTCTCTAAGATCAGGAAAAGGAGAAGCATGTCCACTCTCACCACTATTATTCAACGTAGTTTTGCAAGTCCTAGCCATGGCAATCAGAGAAGAAAAAGAAATAGAAAGAATACAAATTGGAAAAGAAGAAGTAAAACTGTCACTGTTTGCAGATGATACAATACTATACATAGAGAATCCTAAAGTTGCCACCAGAAAACTACTAGAGCTAATCAATGAATTTGGTAAAGTTGCAGGAAACAAAATTAATGCACAGAAATCTCTTGCATTCCTATACACTACTGATGAAAAATCTGAAAGAGAAATTAAGGAAACACTCCGATTTACCATTACAACAAAAAGAATAAAATATCTAGGAATGAACCTACCTAGGGAGACAAAAGACCTGAATGCAGAAAACTATAAGACACTGATGAAAGAAATTAAAGATGATATCAACAGATGCAGAGATATACCATGTTCTTGAATTGGAAGAATCAATATTGTGAAAATGACTATACTACCCAAAGCAATCTACAGATTCAATGCAATCCCTATCAAATTACCAATGGCATTTTTTACGGAACTAGAACAAAAAATCTTAAAATTTGTATGGAGACACAAAACACCCCAAATAGCCAAAGCAGTCTTGAGGGAAAAAAACCGAGTTAGAGGAATCAGACTCCCTGACTGCAGACTATACTACAAAGCTACAGTAATCAAGACAATATGGTACTGGCACAAAAACAGAAGCATAGATCAATGGAACAAGATAGAAAGGCCAGAGATAAACCCACGCACCTATGGTCAACTAATCTATGACAAAGGAGGCAAGGATATACAATGGAGAAAAGACAGCCTCTTCAATAAGTGGTGCTGGGAAAACTGGACAGCTACATGTAAAAGAATGAAATTAGACACTCCCTAACACCATACACGAAAATAAACTCAAAATGGATTAAAGACCTAAATGTTAAGACTGGACTCTGTAAATCTCTTAGAGGAAAACATAGGAAGAACACTCTTTGACATAAATCATAGCAAGATCTTTTTTGATCCACATCCTAGAGTAATGGAAATAAAAACAAACAAATGGGACCTAATGAAACTTAAAAGCTTTTGCACAGCAAAGGAAACCATAAACAAGACAAAAAAACAACCCTCAGAATGGGAGAAAATATTTGCAAATGAACCAATGGACAAAGGATTAATCTCCAAAATATATAAACAGCTCATGCAGCCCAATATTAAAAAAACAAACAACCCAATCCACAAATGGGCAGAAGACCTAAATAGACATTTCTCCAAAGAAGACATACAGATGGGCAAGAAGCACATGAAAAGCTATTCAACATCACTAATTATTAGAGAAATGCAAATCAAAACTACAATGAGGTATCACCTCACACCAGTTAGAATGGGCATCATCAGAAAATCTACAAACAACAAATGCTGAAGAGGGTGTGGAGAAAAGGGAACCCTCTTGCACTGTTGCTGGGAATGTCAATTGATACAGCCGCTATGGAGAACAGTATGGAGGTTCCTTAAAAAACTAAAAATAGAACTACCATATGATCCAGCAATCCCACTACTGGGAATAAACCCAGAGAAAACCATAATTCAAAAAGACGCATGCACCCCAATGTTCATTGCAGCACTATTTACAATAGTCAGGTCATGGAAGCAACCTAAATGCCCATCAACAGATGAATGTATAAAGAAGATGTGGTACATATATACAATGGAATATTACTCAGCCATAAAAAGCAATGAAATTGGGTCATTTGTTGAGATGTGGATGGATCTTGAGACTGTCATACAGAGTGAAGTAAGTCAGAAAGAGAAAAACAAATATCATATATTAACATATATATGTGGAACCTAGAAAAATGGTACAGTAGAACCGGTTTGCAAGGCAGAAATTGAGACACATGTAGAGAACAAATGTATGGACACCAAAGGGAGAAAGCTGCAGGGGGGTGGGGGGGTGATGAATTGGGCGATTGGGATTGACATGTATACAGTGATGTGTATAAAATGGATGACTAATAAGAACCTGCTGTGTAAAAAAAAAATAAAAATAAAAAAATATAGAGAAGCCAGTCCTGCATTATACATGTTCATGAATTCCAATATTCTGCATGATAGGCTTGTGGTAATTAGGGGAAAGCACAGTTAAGTGGACACCCCCCCAAATTATTATAGGCTTAAGATTCTTACACATGCCAAGCAGAGGGGGCAGCATAATATCACCTAGCAAAACAACTCACAAACAGCATTCAGAAAGGCTCTCCCAGCCACTCTCTTCCAGAAAAAGTTCTGCCTCCCTGAGACCTAAGGTTATGAGTTGAGAAAATGTTTTGGCTAAGTGCCTGTTTATAGGAAATGCAAGATCACTATCCTGCTAGCTGAAGAATTATACACCAGCTCCCTCTAATAGCAGTGAGATTCTCCATTTTCATTTGAAATAAGGAAATAAACGTCTTTCTAGGTGAACATTATCCCAGAGCCCATATCACACAGCAATGTTAATTGGCATCCTACCTTTAGCAATATCGTGCTCAGGGAAAGAAGACATCCATCTTCTTGGAATACTTTTGTAGCCCATTTGAAAGTGGAGAACTGAGCTGAAGAGGCACTCAAGGAGAAATCTGAGAGGGAAAAGGGCTTACAGCCATGATTATGCTGTCTTTCCAAGCTGCAGACTTGCCAAATGGAATCTTTGAAGGAGAACTGAGACATCAACGACACACAGATAGTCATCTGTACCTCTCAGGAGACTAAGGCATACTGTTACCATATGGCAACATGGTATATTGCCACATACCATAAGGTGTATTACCGTGAGGCAATATACCGCACGTAGAGGTATACTGTCCTGAATTCATACTGGCTTATCTTCCCCCGATATAATTTAAGCTAACCTAACAAAGAACTTAAAATATTGGCTTATATTCAATTTTATTAACAAATGTATTGAAAAAGAAACCACCAAAATCTTACACTGTTCTGTCTGACGCTCCCCACTTTACACTAATAGCTATTCCACCAGAAACCACAGCAGTGTTTGTTAATGGCAGGTGGTAGAGTGGGTTGCTTAACAGCATGGGCTCACGAGTAAGAATGCCTAGGTTCAAATCTGCCCAACACAACTTTCTGAAATAACAGAAATGTTCTATGTCTACGTTGTGTAACATGGTGGCCACTAGCCCCATGTAGGTATTGGGCATTTGAAAGATGGTGCAGGCATCTGAAGATCTGATTTTTAAATATTTAATTTTCATTAAATTGACACAGCCTCAAGTGACTAGTGGCTACTATATTGGACAGCACCATCCTATACCCTTTACTCACTAGTGATGGGCCTTTAGACATGCAACTTTTATGGTTTCCTCACCCCTAAAATAGAAATAAAAATAAAACCTCACAGAGTTGTTGAGGAGACAGAATAAGGTAAGCCATGAAAGGGCCTCGGCTCAGTACCAGGGACTCAGGACATTCTTCTGCAATGTCTTTTCACTCCTCTCTCCTCTATGTTCCCACAATGGTCACCTTTGTCAGACTCCTATTGTGATCACATTATCAAAAACCTCTTAACTCACCTCACTCTTTCTAGTGAGTTCAACCCCCAACCCTCCCAACAAAATAAAATCAATAAATGTCTCTAAAATACAATTCTTATCACATTACTCTTCTAACATCAAAATCCCATATAGATCCCTATGACCTTCAACAGAATATACAGTCTGGCTTTTAAGGATCTTTATAATCTGACCCCAAGCTTATGTTGAACACCATCTCCCACTGCTCCTCAGACACAATCTACAGGGTCAACCAGATGTCCCTTCTCAGACCAACTGAAGCTGAGTGGGACCCTATGGTCCTTTCCCTCACCCCAACCATGTCCTCCACCTGCCTTTCGTCTCCAGAAAAACTTTAGTCAAAGAATAAATTTAATCAGAGAAGTGAGAAAATACAGAAGCAAAGGAAAACAGTCAAACACGACAAAATAATAATAGTTTAGTTATTAAGCAAAGTCAAGGACTTTTAGTTCCTCCTCAAGGGCTATAGAGAACATTCTGAGACATATCCTTTGAGCTTTTTTATAGATAGCTGTCTCATAGAAGCCCCCACCAGGTGGAAGAAGTTCACTGCATCATGACCAGACTCTGTAGCCATGCCATAAGCTGCCACAATTCTGAGAAATGACCTTAAAAAAAAAGGGAAGAGGGCTTCCCTGGTGGCGCAGTGGATGAGAGTCCACCTGCCGATACAGGGGACACGGGTTCGTGCCCCGGTCTAGGAGGATCCCACATGGGCTGGGCCCGTGAGCCATGGCCGCTGAGCCTGCACGTCCGGAGCCTGTGCTCCACAACGGGAGAGGCCACAACAGAGACCCGCGTACCACAAAAACAAAAAAAACCCACATGAACAAAGACGCTATTCGACTGGAAATCTCTGCAATTTAAACCACTGAAATGCCTACCTCAAAATAACTTCCCATTTTGAATAAACACCACAGAAAGAAAATTTGGGCAAATATTTATCGATGATTAAACCAATGTATGCCTGAAATAAAACCCTCAATAGTTCCCTGCTGTCCTTCTGAGTCCTGCTAGAGAAACTTCCCAAGGATGATTTAAATTTGTCCTTCAATCTCTTTCAGCGTGTGTTTTGTTTACAGACTAAACTACATTTACCTCTGTTCCTGAACCCCACCTTCACTTACACTCTTGACGTTCCTAAACCTAACTTCCCTACTCTGGACTCCCCTCCGGCCCTCACAGTCACCCTCACTACTGGAGAACTTTTCCAGACTTTGTCAGCCATCTCATCTCTCACTGTTCAAAGCCTCTATAAAACCCCATCCCCAACTCTTTTCTCCCTGTCCAATGAGAAGACCCTGTCATATTTCCCTTAGCTAGCACATAGTTGAAAAAAAGGCAAAGATGAAGGTAATCAGAGAGGAAAGGTCCTGAAAGCTCACTTGGGTCAGAGCTTTACTAGTGGTTTCTGGCACAGAAGAGAGATCTTTGATCTCCGGGAAAGTGCTCTACACATTAACACTCCAGATAACTTTTTGCAATTTGTACTCCCTTTACAGACACTATCGTGTTGTGGTTCTCAAACTTCGGTGCACTACAGAGCCATCAGGAGTACTTGGTAAAATGCTGATTTCTGGCCATGGCTGCTAAGGAATAAAAGCCCATGTGTCTGGGGCTAACAGAAACCTGCATATTAATAAACACCCACCTCCCTCTCTCACAAGGTCAAGACCACACTGACCAACACTGCAAAATGTGTCCTCTTCCTCTCTAAGCCAGTTTTCTGTTCCCTCCCTGTACACCAAGAGAACATGAAACACTCACCACCACAAAAAAAAGACTTATATCTCCTGGAAATAACAGACTCTTCCCAACGAGGGTAATTTGGTGGGCAAGCTGGGGCAGAACAAGGTCATCAGGCACAAAAGGTAGAGATCAAAAGGCTCACAGTAACCGGAGGTCAAACAGCAAATCACAAGTCCCAGGAGAAGACCTGGGAAGTTCAGTACAAGACGAGGGGCAGACATTTTTTTAAAATTTCTATTATAAAATCTTACCATGTGTAGAACATCACATGCCAATTCTTAGAAGGGAAATGCACATTTTAACATAAAGTATCTAAGCTGAGTCAGGTCAAGTAATGTGGCCCAAGACTCAACATAGCAGGTCATTTGCTGAGATCAAAGAAAGGTGAGGGCTTCCCTGGTGGCGCAGTGGTTGGGAGTCCGCCTGCCGATACAGGGGACGCGGGTTCGTGCCCCGGTCCGGGAGGATCCCACATGCCGCGGGGCGGTTGGGCCCGTGAGCCGTGGACGCAGAGCCTGCCCGGCCGGAGCCTGTGCTCCGCAATGGGAGAGGCCACAACAGTGAGAGTCCCGCGTACCGCAAAAAAAATAAAAAAATAAATAAAATAAAATAAAAAAAGAAAGGTGAGAAAGATGAAGGGGTGATTTTTTTAGCCTAGGCTGGGTCCTGCCTTATGAAGCAGGAGAACAGAACATTTGTGGAAAATTAGAGGCATTAGTATGTAAGAGAGAGAATCCTAATAATAATAACAAGAATGGCCGCAAATCCTTGGATACGCCCTGTTTATACCTGTTGTCAGTCCCTGTTTATACCTGTTGTCCCAGCACGGTTGTTAATATCACCCACTTTCCTTCCCAAGAGTCCTGGTTTAGCAGTAAATTATATAATCACCCTAATAACAGCTAACAGGCAAGTACTAGGCATTGTGCTCAGTGCTCTGTTTGTATCATTTAAACCCTAAACACGAAAGGGACCAACATTAATATTATTATTACACCCATCACTGAGCTAAGGAATGGGTGAAGTTATTCGAAGTTAAATTACTTGTCTAAGACCAAACAGTCAATCAATGACAAGACCTGAACACCTGGCAGGAGAAGCAGTTCTTTTAACCTGGGATTGGTAAACTATAGCTCACAGACCAACCCCAGGTCACTATTTGCTTTTATAAATAGAACTTTATTGGAAAACCACCACCCCATTCATTGGCGTATTGCTTATAGCTGCTTTCACACCAAAAAGCAGAGTTGAGCAGTTGCAACAAAAACCTCATGGACGGATCGCAAAGCTGAAAATATTTATTATCTTGCCATTTACAGAAAACATTTGCAGATCTTGATTTTTCCTGACGCCCCAGGGAAAGCACCCAAAGCACAAACTCACCATCTTGAATCTTCCGCCAGGGATGGCCGGAGGTCAAGGAAAACAAGATAAGATAGTAGAATAATCTTTCCGATTTGGACGTTTCAGGTTTGGGGCAAGAAGGTTGGTGGAGAGTTTTATTTGGTTTTTTTTTTTCCTTACCTTAAGGTTTATAATACACTGAGCTATCAATGGTTGCAATAAACAAAACATTCTATGTAACGAGAACAAAAAAAATAGAAAATAAAAAGTACTCCATAAAGCCCAGAATAATGGGGGTACATCAAAGGGGCATAGAAACCAACTGCAAGAGCTTTCAATGGCCAAAGTTCAAACAATTAGGGTAACAAAATAAATATTGGGTTATAACCCAAAGTATAAAATAAATATTTAGTAGTCCATAGTGATATCAATGATTGCTTGATTGACTGAATAAATAGGGAAGAGAAAACTCGTGTGCAGAAGAATTCCAAATAATTTCTGTAGATATTCCACCCTGAGGAAGGAAGGACCTAACTCCCCATTCCTTAAGACGGGGCCACACAGGATGACTTCCTCCCAAAGTAACTGTGAAAGGGGTGGGGGGAGATTAACTTTACAGTGAAGTTACCTAACAAACGCAACCTCAACCAGGTGGACAGTACATACCCTTGATATGATATTCTGAGAATTGGGCTTTACCGCTGTGCTATTCCTACCCAAGACCCACAAGCCCAGTCTCATCACGAGAATACATCAGACAATTCCCAGGAACTTTCCCCTACAAAATTCCTGACAAGTACTACCCAAAACAACAAGGAAAGTCTAAGAAACTGTCACAGCCAAGAGGAGCCTACAGAGACATGACAACTAAGTGTAATCTGGGATCCTGGGACAGAAAAAGAACATTAGATTCTTAATTTACGAGGTTAAAACTTGTATGGGGTACATGGGAACTCTCTCTACTTCCTGCATGGTTTTTCTGTAAATCTAAAACTATGCTAAAATTAAGTTTATCTTAAAAAAAATTGAGTATAAAAAAAATAGCACCTACTTTTCCACATTTAAACTCACAGGAGGATCTAATTTGGGAGAGATTTCCTTGCCCTATGTGGTTTACACACTACATTTCTATTTTTGTCTGAAAGGTGCAAAAGATGGATTTTTAAATTAGTCCCACATAAATAATTCAGTTTGTGATTAGAGCCAAAAAAGGATAAATTAAAGGTGGTGCAGATTACCAAGTTACTCTGAGCAAAATTCTGGAGAAGAAAAACTACACTTGGGATAAAGGAAACACTGGTTAATGAAATCCTAAAAAATGTTACTTGGGCATTAACAGCATAAGTGGCCACGTCTACTTTGTTGGACTTCTGGATATACACAAATAGTGGTAGTATGAACCACTGTTCAAAAAGTGATCCGTCTCAGAGAGGAAAATTCTGCAGGAAAGAATACATCCAGCTTCAAACCTCCACACCTTACTGTCTTCTCAGCGCTCAGTTATCTACAAATTTCTCTGCAGATGGCCGGCAAGAGTTGTATGACCCATTATACTAAGGAAATCTGTGACCCAGCTCCTAACCGTCTCTCCCAACCACAGTGAATTTCTCTTGACTGCACGAATAGGCTAAATTCTCGTAACATACTTTTCGGATCTTTTATATCACTTAATAAAATCATAGCAAAATGTTTGTGTACTTATTCATTGAATATCCATCTGTCATATTAAACTGAAAGCCTTGTGAGGACCACTTCTATTTTCTTCGCTGCTATATGCCTAGGATTCTATGTACCCAAGTCCTGGTAAATAGTAGGTACTCAATAAATATTTGTTGAATGAATGAAGGGATTTATCAATCTTAGGTTAGCAGAGTTTAGCTCAAGTCTACAGATACACCCAAATAACTTCAAAGCCATGCACAGCTCATTTATGTATCTGCTGTGAGAAACTTCACCATCTTGCCTTTGGCTCATGAGCTGAGTTTGTGCTAAGTCAGTGCTATAGGTTCAAACAGCTCAGTCATGGAAGATAGACGTGATTTGCATTCTCTTCATGTTCAAAGTGTCAGAGAAAAAATATAGACAGCAAAGGGCTCTATGTGAGCTTCCAACTGTATGATCAATTTCTATTAGCAACCTTACTTGTCCACAGGCTAATTCCTCCCGGGCCCAGGCTTATTTTTTTCAGACTATGTTACCGGAAGCTTATGCTAATCCACATAGCTATTTAAACCGTCATCTTATGTCTTAAATATCTACCTCCCAAGTAACACTCTCTCCAGCCCAGAATGTTTGGAATTAACTCAGATTCAGTGTGCTATCATGCAAAGAGTACACAACCATATCTCCAAAGGCCTAATTCTAGTCTGGGCCTATCCCCTAGCTATTCATCAGGAAACGTTCACTGAACACTTTTAACAGACAGTGCAGTTATAGCCGAATCACTGAAGCAATCTCAACCTCATCTCTAAATTTAGATGCAAAGTTTAGGTCAAATGTAGAATAAAGACTTCCCTGGCAGTCCAGTGGTTAAGATCCTGCACTTCCACTGCAGGGGCACGGTACGATCCCTGGTTGGGGAATGAAGAACCTGCATGCCGCTCAGTGTGGCAAAAAAAAAAAAAGTAGAATAAGCATATGCAACCACTATTCTGCCTACTTGAAATTCCATAAAATAACCTAAAAGTTACTGGAAAACAAAATAAACCCGTATTATTGTTTGTTTTTGGGGTACTCTTTGCCAGATAAAATTCTGCATTTAAGGTGTCAGTGGGCCAAAAACCCCAGGACTCCTTAAGTATAGAAAGCATATGGGATCAAATCTAAAGAGATCCAACCCCAGAAAAAAACAGGTAACAATGTGCTGTGAAGACAACTGACAAGGAAGTATATGTGGTTCAGAAGTCTAAATCCAGAGGTAATTAATACAACGAGGTGTTCACAGAACATGGTTAAGTGAGAAAGGAATCAGAGTGATAAATAGAAACTGACGTTTTACTCTGTATCGTCAGGTATTTCTTAACTTGATTACATGGAGAATATATTTAAGAGTTATTTTTGCTTGTAAACAACACTGAAATGACCATATTAATAGAATTGAAGGATGACTCATCCCAGCTCTTTCTTTTCTGCTGAAGGTAGAATCACAAGAAAAGCAGAAGCCAATTTTCTAGCACTACTCAACCCATTACCTAGAAAAGAGGCAGCAGATGCAATGACAGTATGCACGAAGGTTATAAAATGCCACATTTTATAATCAGAATAAGAGCCTCTCAGTTCCTCAGATCCAGCACACATCTCTGTTGTTGCTTCTTTACAATTAAAGATCCCCTTTGCAATCTGGGCAGAATACGCAGACTTGCCTCCCTTGCTCTGAGTTTAATCAGCATCGGCAAGGGTCATGGGACTTCTCCTAGGAGACAGCTGGTACAGGGCAAAGCAGGGAAACACTGCTTGGTCTTCCTCCCACTTGAGAGGATGGCTTTCCAAAGGCTGGCTACACTCAGCTCAGCCAAGCCTCATTCCAATTAACCTCTTTCTCTGATTACAGGTCATCCCACTGTGGCTCCCAGAGCACCTAACAAAGGCACACCACAAGAAGAAAGTTCATAAGGACATGGGTAGAATATGACAACCACAGAGAAAGAGGGGGCAGAGCGATTACCCCACAGTATGGATTTATTCATTGAATATCAAAAGGTCACTTTTCCTAATCTAAGTTCACCAGATCACTATACCACTCCCATCCACTACTGAACCATTTCAGACTCATACCATAAAATAGGCTGGAATAAGGCTGAGCATAAACTGTCTCTTAAATGTCTTTAGTTTTCTGTTAGAGAGTAAGAAAATCAAGAGTTACGGCTGGCACAATTGGTACCTTGTCCCTGTTACCTTCCACATCATGGCTGTAGCTGTATGTCGACAATATGGCTAGTCTCCTCAATAATTTATTTTCTGAATCTCTACTGGAACCTATTACTCTTTTTAACATAATTATCTTACTTCGTTAAAATCTTAACTGCCAGGAAGCATGTCAAAAGTTTAAGTAAAGGACAGAGAGCTTTAAAAACAAATGTGAACGTGCACAATCTCTAAACTAAAGGCTCAGGAAATAAGCCTCAAACATCACCCTTAATAATCAAAGATGACAATAAGTGACACAGATTGGATATTTTGAGAGAAGCTAATTATACATTACAAGAGCTGTTTTGTTTTATTCTGAGGTGGCCAAGATGGAGCAACAGAAACCAGCTCTAATGTCCACCTTCACTAGAAAACTGAACAAAGTTAATGAAGCAACAAATTTCAGACAATAGACAATAGGAAATGCAGAACTGTGATCCTTGAGAGAAGGAAAACAAATGAGGTGATCCTTACAATTGTCCCAGCTTTCTGGCTAGAGGCAGATTCCTGACCACAGAGCAGGTATGGGAGAACCCAACCAGAACATGGAGGTCCCACTGAATTGAGAAAACAGGAATTAGACCTCAGGGTATATGAAGGGGCTGGAGATTGAAGGCAAGAGTTCTAGAAAGGAGAGTCTCTCTCTCTCTCTCACACACACACACACACACAAAATAACTTCAGAAGTCTACATAGAGAAAACATGAAATAACTGCAGAATACATATATATACAGAGAGTGAAATTCCCTGAGATAAGACAAAGAGCAACTTGGGGTCTATGAACTGAATGATTCCTAGGTTTGCCCAGATCTGGAAATCATTTGAATTTCCAACAGCCAGTAGAAGAGTCCTCACTGATCACTTGCAGCATTCATAAGATGCCCCCAAAAGGGCTAAAGTAGTGGGACTAAAGGTAGAAGCAACTCCTGAAAGTAGCAAAACATAATTATCCCTAAAATAAAGGCTACATTACATCTGACTAACAAAGCTTTAAAACAAGACTTGAAAAGAACAAACTGACCCACAGGCAACTTAACTGTTTCTCACAACAAAGCCCAACACATTTTAAAGGGAGACAACAAAATCTAGACTCTCTCAAGTCAAATATACAATGTCTGGCATTCAATTAAAAATTACTGGAGAGTCAAGAAATAGGAAAAATGTAGCCCATAAATCAATAGAAAAAGACACAGAAATCATAGATATTATAACATTACAGAGACTTGAAAACATCTATTATATCTATGTTCATATATTTAAGAGAAAACATGAACAAAGTTAGAAGTGAAAGATTTTCTAAAGCCCCAAAACTAACTTCTAGAGTGAAAAATGTATCGTCAAAAGAAAAATTCACTGGATAACGTTAATGGCATATAAGACACTGCTAAAGAAGTTGTGGGTGAGAATGAAAACAAAGCAAAAGAAACTACCCACAAATGAAGCACAGAGGGGGAAAAAAAAAGACAAGGAAGGAAAGAAGGAAAGATAGAAAGGAGGGAAAGAAAGGAAGGAAGGGAGGGAGGGAGGACAGAGAGAAAGAAAAAAGAAGGGAGAGAGAGCAAAAGAGAAAGAGTGAAAGAGAGAGAAAGAAGCGAGGGAGGGCGAAAGAATTAGTGACCTGTGAGACAATATCAAATAGTCTTATATACATGTAATTAGAGTCCCAGAATGGAAAAGCAAAATATTTAAAGAAATAATGGACAAAAATTTTCAAATTTGATGAATATTATAAACTCAGAGATCCAAGAAACTGAACAAACTCCATGAAAGATAAACACAAAGAAAAACACACCAAGACCCATCTATCATCAAATTGCTCAAAACAAGAGATAAAGAGGAAATCTTGAAATCAATCAGAGGGAGATAAACATCCACAACATAAAGAAAAACAAAGATAAGAATAAACAAAACTCTGTCAAAAAATACATCAGGGACTTCCCTGGTGGTGCAGAATCTGATTGCCAATGCAGGGGACATGGGTTCCAGCCCTGGTCTGGGAAAATCCCACATGCCACAGAGCACCTAAGCCCATGCACCACAACTACTAAGCCTGTGCTCTAGAGCCTGCGAGCCACAACTACTGGGCCCGAGTGCCACAACTACTGAATCTTGCATGCCTAGAGTCCGTGCTCCACAAGAGAAACCACTGCAATGAGAAGCCCGCACACCACAACGAAGAATAGCCTCCGCTCGCCACAAGTGGAGAAGATCCACGTGCATCAATGAAGACCCAACACAGCCAAACATTAAAATAAATAAATTTATTTTAAAAAATACAGCCAGAGCAAAACAGAACGTCTTTGAAATACTTAAAGAAACTGTCAACTTGCGAGTTCTATACCCAATTAAAATATCTTCAAAAATGAAGGTGATATATAGCATTTTTAAGATGAACAAAAGCTGAGAGAATTAACTATTAGCCAACTACCCTCCAAAAAAATATTAAAGGAAGTTCTTGAGTGGAAATAAAATCATACCAGACAGAAACTTGGATTTATACAATGAAATGAAGAGTGATGGGCATGGTAAATATGTGAGTAAACGTAAAAGGAAGAATTTTGTCATTCACATGTGTACAGAAAGAGCGAGAACAAGAGTCTTGCTCTGTTTTGTGAGAAGAGGATCAATAAACAGAAGTTTCTTTCTTAAATGAAAAACACTTCTTGAAATGACTGAGGGAGGTTATTTACATGCTAGTGAAAATTATGTTTCCCCAGCTCTATTAAGATATAGTTTACACGATATTGTATAAGTTTCAGGTGTAACATTTGCTGACTTGACACAATTATATATTGCAAAATTATTGCCACCATATGGTTAGCTAACACCTGCTTCACATCACATATTTACTATTTTGGGGGGGTTAGAACATTTAAGATCTACTCTGAGTAACTTTCCAGTGTATAGTGCTCTATCATTAACTGTAATCACCATGTTATACATAGACTCTCAGAAATTATTCATTTTCTAACTGGCCATTTATACCATTTGACCAATGTATTCCTATTTCCCCAACCCCTGGTAACAACCACCTACTCTCTTTTTATGAGTTCAGCATTTTTAGATGCCACATATAAGTGAGATCATACAGTATTTGTCTTCCTGACTTATCTCACTTAGCATGATGTCCTTAAGGACCATCCATGTTTACACATATAGCAGGATTTCCTTCTTCGTTGTGGTTGAATAATATTTCATTGTGTGTGTGTTTACATACACATATACGTATATCGAATCTCCTTTATCCATTCATCCACTTTTATTGGGGCTTGTATTAGTTAGAGCTGCCGTAACAAAATACCACAACATCAGTGGCTTAAAACAACAGAAATGTATTCGCTCATAGTTCTGGAGGCCCTAAGTTTGAAATCAAGGAGGTAAACTCCACTGAAACCTGTAGGGATAACCATTCTTGCCTCTTCTAGTTTCTGGTATTTGCAGGCATTCCTTGATTTATCCATACATCATTTAGATCTCTGTCTCTGTCATCACGTGTCCCTCCCCCTTTCAAAAAATGAAACCAGTCATATCACATGGTAGATGACCTTATTTTAATTACATCTGCAATGGCCTATTTCCAAATAAGGTCACTTCCCACATAAGGTACCACAAATGGTACTGGAGGGTTAGGACTACAACCTATCTTTTTGTAGGCACACAATTCAACCTGTGACAAGACTCTATTACACATGTGTGATTGACTGACTGCCCGCTCACACGGCTGATTTCAGCTTCCAGGTTGACAGTGTGACCCAAAGCCGTCACCCCACATCATACTATTAGTTTTTCTTGTGTGGTGAGCCCTTGCCCTATGACTTTGACTGTGGCCAGCACCCACCCTAAACAAAAACATTCCTCTCAGATATGATACAGTTTATTTCCCAAAGCCGAGGACAAAGGCCAGAGCTCTCTTTGGCCACGTCCAAATTCTTTACTTTACAAAGCCTTAAAGAATTGTCACTGATTTGTCTTAAAGCATTAAAAAAAATAAAAGACATAAGAGATTTGGTATTTTGGAATACCAGAAGTACAGAAGAGTATAATAGACCTGTACAGATAACAATATTACTCATAGTAGACAGTGGCAACATAGAAATAACACACACGCTTCCTTGAATAAGCTTTAACAATCAGTGAATCTCTAATCAACGTTTTTAAGTTTGAGTTAAGGTTTAGTTTATGATATAACAACTGGAAGTAATTACATTATTTAAGTGCCAAGAAGATAGCAAAGTCAGAGTGAAAAAGAAATTATTTAAGCATATTCTGTTCTAGGAAAACCTTCCTAGTTATTTTGTAGCAATTACTGTGGCATTCATGCTACAAAAGAAATTTTTAAAATCTTACATCTCAATTTCACAATCATCAATATCACACGTTGGTTTGGGGTCTCAAGAAGCCATCCTGACATCGATATCCTTCACCATAGCTGTCTGTGAAAACCAAAGACCACTCTAAATTTGTGATATAACCTCCTTATTAAAAGGGAGGGGGCAGGTGTTGATGATGTTAACATTTATGACTTTGTCCCACATACAATAAAAAAATTGTCAGAGAATTTTAAAGGAGAGATAAAAGCAGAACAGTGCCCTCAGAATGAGGGATCCAAAACAAAGAGGAATCTGTACTTGAAGGAATCTGTACAGAATTTTCCTTGAGAATGAGAAATATGTATGTTGTTAAACTCACATGAGGCCAAGCACATTTCAGCTGAACACACAGGAATTCAGTTAAATGGGAGAGGTGAAGAGTCCTCTCGTTAATTCAGGAAACACAAATTTGACCAGAAAAATCATTTTCCAGAAATTAGATTTGGGACTTCCTTTAGAAGGGCAAAAGAGGACTACCCTGGTTGTGCAGTGGTTAAGACTACGTGCTTCCAATGCAGGGGCCGCGGGTTCAATCCTTGGCTGGGCAACTAGGATCCCACGTGCTATGCGGTGCAGTTGGGGGAAAAAAAATATATATATATATATATATGCATATATATATACACATATATATGTGTATATATACATATACACACACACACACACATATATGAAGGCAAAAGGATCTAGAAATATCCAAATTCTCCATTCTGCCCTCTTTTCACACCCTGAATTTTATTGAGCTCTCTGAACATCAGACCACCCCATCCATCTCTTAGTAACAAGCACTGTCACTCTACATCGTCCAGTTACATGAGAAGAAACACAGTCTGACATTAAATGAATATGGCCAGCTTCCAATTCAGGAAATTTCGGGATCTCAAGCCACTAATCAGCTCAACCTTTTGAGAAGAGAGTTTGAAAAAGCAGAAAAATTAAGAGTGTGAATCTGTCTTTAATCTCCCTACTCTTACTGCATGGCTAAAATGCCCTTTGTCAGATTATTTCCCTTTTGTCTCTCAGGTCACAACTAAGAAGTCATTCGCTCCAGGGACCTTCTCGATTCATGTGTCAAACCTCACCCCCCACAGCAGCTGGCACTCCCACCATCCCTGCAGTAACCCCTTCATAGGGCTTACCTATGTACATCAGAATTGCCTGTTTTCTTATCTATCTCCCTGTTGGACACCAAGTTAGGTATGGCAGAGAATAGGCCTAACCTGATCCTAGGTTAGGGACTGTGTTAGGTCTTCAATACCTAACACAGTGCTTGGTACACAGTATATGTCTCAGTCCATTCATGGTGCTTTAACAGAATACCATAAACTGGGTGCAGAAATTTCCTACAGTTTTGGAGGCTGGAAGTCCAAGATCAAGGCAATGGCAGACTCAGCCTCTGGAGAAGCCCACTTCTTGGTTCATAGACAGCCATCTTCTCACTGTGTCCTCCCATGGCTAAAGGGACAAGGGAACTATTGGGGGTCTTATAAAGACATTAATCCCATTTGTGATTGTTCTACCTTCATGACATAATTACCTCCTAAAGGCCCGCCTCCTAACACCATCACATTGGGGGGTTAGGATTTCAACACAGGAATTTGAGGGAGACATAAACATTCGGTCCATGGCATACTCAAGATATGTTTGTAGGATGGAATGGAACAACATGATAGAAGTGGAATGCAATGCAGAGCAAGGCATGGAAGTCATGGAGTGAAGTGGAAGGACTATAGTCCCAAAGATACCACTTGTAGCAATTTTACTCCCCAGAACTGAATGTCTTAACCTATGAAGTCATCCTTGGGCAAAGAAGTAATTGCATCAGAATCAGCCAACAAAAGTTTAGTCTGATTGCATTCAACTTGGAGAAATGATGTAATCAACAATGCAACATGGAAAACAAGTTCAAGAACAATATTGCTCTTGCCAGAGATGGTGGGCATGAGTAGGACAGCAAGGCATACAGTAGTTCCTTTGGTTTACTTAGATAATTAGGCATTATGTCCCTTTACACTGAAAGCATTTCTCATGGACCCTCCTTACTGTATGCACATACTTTCCAAGTACACAGCACTTAGCCCCCTCAAGAGTTTTCACCTTCCCCAAAGTCCATCAGCCTGTCACACAACCTAGATGGAGAATTACTCATGCATTCTACAATTACGTACTGAGCTTGTAGGATGTTAGAGGTCCCTTGCTACTGTGACACACAACTACTCAGAGCACAGACTTGAGTTGCAGAGGAATGGATTTGAATTCTGAATCCAGCACTAACTAGCTCAATGTCCCTAAGGCAATTTTGAACATTTTTATATCTCACTTTTCCCATCTATCAAGTGAGACTAAAAACCACCTACGTCATGGACAGGCCACATGTATTACTGGGCATATTGCTCAGCCCTCTTCCTAGAGGTTTAGGGAGGAACAAATGAAACACAAAGTGTCTGACTCAAGGTTAGCACTCCCAAGTGTTAACTGATATTATCATTCCAAGATGAATCAGCTGTGCACCTGTCCTCCAGGAGCTTACAGTGGAGAATGGGAAATGGTACATGGGTAGACAGAAAGTAAAGCACATAAGACAATTGTCAGGGCAGATAAACGATAACTGAACCTGGGAAGAAGGTGAATCTTCCAGCTCATAAGACCACGTGGCAACTTCTTATTTACCATTGAAACATTTCTGAGGCATGAAGGATTAAAGGCAGGTAAGTGCCAGGCTGGGGGCTGCCAAAAATCAAAGGTTAAAAATTTAAGAGGTTGAAATCAATCACTGTGAATTTCCACATTTAGGACAAAGATCCTCATAGGCAGATGCATGAGTACTACGTCAAATTCTGAGGTCCAACATGGCTTCACAGGCGAATTCTATCAAACATTTAGAGAAGAGCTAACACCTATCCTTCTCAAACTCTTCCAAAATATAGCAGAGGGAGGAACACTCCCAAACTCATCCTATGAGGCCACCATCACCCTGATACCAAAAGCAGACAAAGACATCGAAAGAAAGAAAACTACAGGCCAATATCACTGATGAACATAGATGCAAAAATCCTCAACAAAATACTAGCAAACAGAATCCAACAGCACATTAAAAGGATCATACACCATGATCAAGGGGGATTTATCCCAGGGATGCAAGGATTCTTCAATATACACAAATCAATCAACGTGATACACCATGTTCACAAATTGAAGGAGAAAAACCCTGTGATCATCTCAACAGATGCAGAGAAAGCTTTCGACAAAATTCAACACCAATTTGTGATAAAAACCCTGCAGAAAGTAGGCATAGAGGGAACTTTCCTCAACATAATAAAGGCCATATATGACAGACCCACAGCCATTCTCAATGGTGAAAAACTGAAACCATTTCCACTAAGATCAGGAACAAGACAAGATTGTCCACTCTCACCACTATTATTCAACATAGTTTTGGAAGCTTTAGTCACAACAATCAGAGATGAAAAAGAAATAAAAGGAAGCCAAACCGGAAAAGAAGAGGTAAAACTGTCACTGTTTGCACATGACATGATATTATATATAGAGAATCCTAAAGATGCTACCAGAAAACTACTAGAGCTAATCAATGAATTTGGTAAAGTAGGATACAAAATTAATGCACAGAAATCTCTGGCATTCCCATATACTAATGATGAAAAATCTGAAAGAGAAATTAAGGAAACACTCCCATTTACCTTGCAACAAAAAGAATAAAATGCCTAGGAATAAACCTACCTAAGGAGACAAAAGACCTGTATGCAGAAAACTATAAGACACTGATGAAAGAAATTAAAGACGATACAAACAGATGGAGAGATATACCATGTTCTTGGATTGGAAGAATAAACATTGTGAAAATGGCTATACTACCCAAAGCAATCTACAGATTCAATGCAATCCCTATCAAACTACCAATTGCATTTTTCACAGAAATAGAACAAAAAGTTGCACAGTTTGTATGGAAACACAAAAGATCCCAAAGCAATCTTGAGAAAGAAAAACCAAGCTGGAGGAATCAGGCTCCCTGACTTCAGACTATATTACAAAGCTACAGTAATCAAGACAGTATGGTACTGACACAAAAACAGAAATATAGATCACTGGAACAGGATAGAAAGCCTGGAGATAAACCCACACACATATGGTCACCTTATCTCTGATAAAGAAGGCAAGAATATACAATGGAGAAAAGACAGCCTCTTCAATAAGTGGTGCTGGGAAAACTGGACAGCTACATGTAAAAGAATGAAATGAGAACACTCCCTAACACAAATAAACTCAAAATGATTTAAAGACCTAAATGTAAGGCCAGGCACTATAAAACTCTTAGAGGAAAACATAGGCAGAACACTCTATGACATAAATCACAGCAAGATCTTTTTTGACCCACCTCCTAGAGAAAGGGAAATAAAAAAATAAACAAATAGGACCTAATGAAACTTAAAAGCTTTTGCACAGCAAAGGAAACCATAAACAAGATGAAAAGACAACCCTCAGAATGGGAGAAAATATTTGCAAACGAAGCAAGTGACAAAGGATTAATCTCCAAAATATACAAGCAGCTCAATATCAAAAAAACAAACAACCCAATCCAAAAATGGGCAGAAGACCTAAATAGACATTTCTCCAAAGAAGGTATACAGATTGCCAACAAACACATGAAAGGATGCTCAGCATCATGAATCACTAGAGAAATGCAAATCAAAACTATAATGAGGTATCACCTCACACCAGTCAGAATGGCCATCATCCGAAAGTCTACAAACAACAAATACTGGAGAGGGTGCGGAGAAAAGGAAACCCTCTTGCACTGTTGGTGGGAATGTAAATTGATACAGCCACTGTGGAGAACAGTATGGAGGTTCTTTATAAAACTAAAAATAGAACTACCATATGACCCAGCAAGCCCACTATTGGGGAGATACATGAAGGAAACCGTAATTCAAAAAGAGTCATGTACCACAATGTTCACTGCAGCACTATTTACAATAGACAGGACATGGTAGCAACCTAAGTGTCCATCGACAGATGAATGGATAAAGAAGATGTGGCACATATATACACTGGAATATTACTCAGCTATAAAAAGAAACGAAATTGAGTTATTTGTAGTGAGGTGGATGGACCACCTCTGTCATACAGAGTGAAGAAATCAGAAAAACAAATACCATATGCTAACACATATATATGGAATCTAAAAAAAAAAAAAAAAAGGGTTCTGAAGAACCTAGGGGCACTACAGGAATAAAGACACAGACGTAGAGAATGGACTTGAAGACACGGGGAGGGGAAAGGGTAAGCTGGGATGAAGTGAGAGAGTGGCATGGGCATATATACACTACCAAACATAAAATAGATAGCTAGTGGGAAGCAGCCACATAGCACAGGGAGATCAGCTCAGTGCTTTGTGACCACCTAGAGGGGTGGGATAGGGAAGGTGGGAGGGAGACACAAGAGGGAAGAGATACGGTGATATATGTATACGTATAGCTGACTCACTTTGTGATACAGCAGAAACTAACACACCATTGTAAGGCAATTATACTCCAATAAACATGTTAAAAAAAATTAAAATTCTGAGGTCCAAACACGTACACATGGAGCAACAGTGGTCTAAATACAGTTTGGTTAAAACTTAATTTATTCTTAGAGACTCACAGACATAGAAAACAAATTTATGGTTACCGAAGGGGAAAGGGTGGTAGGAGAGGGGTAAATTAGGAGATTTGAGATTAATATATACACACAATTATATATACAATAGACAACCAACAAGTACCTACTGTATAGCACAGGGAACTATATACAATATTTTGTAATAACCTATAAGGGAAAAGAATCTGTAAAAGCAACATATATATTAGCGTGTATATATATATTAGTATATATATATATATATATACAGGTATGTATAGATGAATTGCTGTGATGTACACCTGAAACTAACACAATATTGTAAATCAATTATGCTTCAATTGAAAAGCAAAAGCTTAAGGGAAAAAACCTTAATTTATTCTTATTAAGGACCTATCACGTGCCTTTGTGTATAAAAATTCTCTGCCCATCAGAGTTAGTACTCTCATAATGAAACTTTTCCCCAGTAGAGGGTTGAGTGGGACAAGATAAGTCAGCATGGTCAGCTTAGAAATGTAGCTGCCTAATCCAGCTTTGGAATGACAATCTCAGCTCTCCTCGAAGGCAGAGTTCTGAGGGATGACAGCAGCGCACACTGTGAACTCAGACAATGTGTGACTTTAAACTCTAGGCCATGGAATTAGTCCCCTTCGACTCTTTATATATGGGTTTAATACTTATTTCAGCAGAATATGGAAGGATATTGCTCTATTTTCGTTCTCTTCAGCATGCAACTTTTTATGCATTACTAAAATATAAGTCACATTTCTAATTGTATGACAAAAACATTCTGTACAGCGACTGCTCTTAATAATAATATGCTTACGGTTGGCCATTTCATTACCTGATAATTACCAGATCATTAGAGAAAATAATATATCCTTGTAGGATAAACTTATGGCAATAATTTAAGAGAAAAGAATAGGAAAGCTCTCTGAAAGTTACCAGTAGTTAAGATGTAGAATTAGCTATCAAAGGAAATGAATATAAGTGTACTTTTAGAAAGTACAGTGCAATGACATTTATAGCTAATTCTGGATCAGGAAATCAGAAAGGAAATGGCTGGAAGGATCTGGTCCAACTCCCTCATTTTACAAGGACAACGAGGCCAGAAGAGTCAAGGGAGCACTACAGGCCAATAGAGATAATTAATGTAAGTAGTGTCAGCACCGCAATGGGTTTCTCATCCCTTATCTCAAAGCTCTTCCTTTTTTACTACTGAATCTTCTAAATGCAACATAGAGTTGGTTTTTCACAAAGCCGATTAACTGAAATATTGAGGAAATGCAGAGAACTGGTTAATTAGATTTTCTAATTAGGCTGGATACAGACCACAAGCTAATTTTTCTGACTTGCAATTTTACAGAAGCTGGAGAGTCCAGATGTAGCCTGTCCAGTCTCTCTTAACCTGGTTCGAGGCAGTGCATCAGCCTAGGACACATTGCCACCAATTCCACTTGGCTGTCTCCTCCTCCTTCTTCCGATGGCAATTTAAACACCCCTTCCTCAGCCAGGCCTTTCCTACGCTCCAAGCCAGGCAGGCTTCTCCCAACTTCCTTCAGCTCTGTCTCCCATGGTGAAATCATGTCATATTTATAATTATTCATTTAGTGTCTGTTTTTCCCCACTAGACACTGGTCCTCATACTTGCCCATCTATCAGAATCCCCTGGAGAGCTTGTTCAAATACAGATTGCTGGACCCCACCCCTCTAGTTCCTGAATCCAGTATGGGATGGGGCCTGAAAAACTGCCTTTCAAACAAGTTCCCACGTGATGCTGATGGCCCAAAGACCACCCTTTAAAAACCATTCAGCTAGACTTTAAGACCCCTGCAGCCAGGGGACATGGGGTCTTTGTTCCGCTCCGAGGGTCTAGCACAGTTCCTGATACATAGCAGTTTCTCAAAACAGATTTGATAAATGAACAATTTTCTTCTTTGGAGCCAAAAGTTATGGCTCCGTAAGTCCAGAATATATTTAGTATGAGCAGAAGCTTGGTCAAGAGTATACAGGAACTCTAGTATCACTGCAATTTTTCTCTAAGTCTAAAATTTTTCCAAAATAAAATGTTACATATATAAACACACATACACACATTAGTCAGGGATCAACAACAATAATCCTAGGGTGGATCAGGCATGCCCTTAAGACATATGCTGGGTATTTCCTTTTTCATTCAGCTTCCAAGAGAAATTGATTAGAAACTGATAGCTTTTCCTGGCTTCTCCTCTTGCTGGAGCAAACAGGCTGCACTCAAGCGCTGAATAATGAAGCATTCAGGGTTGGCGGGCTTTGGGTAAATAGGTGCGTCAGTCCTTTACCTGTAATTGTAGCAGACTCCTCTGACTTCAACCCCCCAGGACCAAATGAAGAACAATACGCACCTGGACGACGCTTTCTATTACTCAATGGAAATAGCCTAATCGCCAGCAAATTACTTCCCTAGTGCCTTTTGTGATCATGCAGAGCCTGGGAACTGCAGAAGCTGAGACAGCAACCACCTGCTACATGATTTATAGGCTCTAGGAAGGCCCCTCGGCTCCCAAATAGCCCCACCCCAACCTGCCACAAGGCTGGGATTTCCACCGGGACAGAAATGATCCTCAGCTTTCCAGCCTTGTCTCTCCCCAAGACCTCTGTGAAAATGCCAATGTGGCAGCACTTCCAAACATGATCCAGCATCCTGGCCTCAGCTGGAATTTAGTTATCAGACTCCTTTCTAGTATGACCGCCAGCATTAGGAGCCATGACAAAGCTGTGTTTGGAAATGGGGACTCCAACAGGCAACCTCAAGGCAGGGGACACCCGTGGGAACTGGGTTCCTGGGGGAGAGGCCTGCAGAAGGCCCTAGAAAGGAGGAACAAGCCACGTGATTGTTAGCACACCAGATTGTTAGCCAGGCTTGGGACCCACCAGGTACTTTCAGTGGATCTCCTGCGCAGAAAACGTAGGATCCTTGCTATCCTAGTTCTGTTCAGACTGCTTTAACAAAATACCAGAGACTGGGTGGTTTATAAACAACAGAAACTAATTTCTCACCGTTCTGGAAGCTGGTCATCTGAGGTCAGGTTGCCAGCATGGTCAGGCTCTCTGTCTTTTGAGGGCTACTTCCCAGTTCACAGATATCCTTTCTGTGTCTTCCCGTGGAAGAAAGGATAAAGGAGCTCTCTCTGGGGCCCTCTTTTATAAAGGCACTGATCCCATTCATGAGGGCTCTACGGTCCTGACCTAATGGCCTCCCAAAGGCTCCACCTCCAAGTAGTATCACCTGGGGGATTAGGTTTCAACATATGAACTTTGGATGGACATAGACATTCAGACCATAGCATTTGCCTTCAACTCAGAGGCCAAAGCACAAAAATATTAATAAATATAGGCAGAGAGTGCCAAGGGCTGTGCTAAGCACAGTATCAACACGTCCGTGCCTTTACCACTGTGCAGATGCTACGTTATCTCGTGAGATCCTCTTAACACCCTGTGAGGTAGCTGTTATTGTCCCCTTTTTACTGCTGAGAAACTGAGGCCTAATGAAGTGATTCAGCCAAGTTCCCACATTAGGTAAGAGGCAGAACTGGAGTCTAAATCTGGGTCCATCACCATACGCCATGTTCTTTTTTTTCCCACTACTCTACCCGAGGAGGGGAAGCCAGCAAAGGAGAATGAGGACGAATGCCTCCAAACGTGTGGCATAGCACAGGCCACGGCAAGAATGATTCAAGAAGGGAGATCGGTGATGCAAAGTCACCACGCAAGACAGAAAAGGGCCTCCTAGACCTGGCCCCATGAAAGCTGTTGAAGACAAGCCCGGTTTTATTGGCTTGATTAACACTGAAGCCAAGCTGGAGGTGTTAAAGGGAGAACGCAGGTAAGGAGCCAGAAACATCAAGCGCGCACGGCTCTCAAAATGTTTGCCGTCAAGGGAATCAGAAGCACAGGGTGGTGGCTGGAGGAGGTCTTGGCATCAGAGGAGGGCTGTCTATTTTTAAAGATGAGTGATAGCTAGAGCTCATTCATATGCTGCAGTCAACAAGTCAGCAACAAAAGAAAATGTTGCAGAAGACAGAGGAGAAATGCAGGATCAAAGACCTCAACAGTGAAAGGGGGGACTTCTCTGGTGGTGCAGTGGTTAAGAATCCACCTGCCAATGCAGGGGACAGAGGTTCGAGCCCTGGTCCGGGAAGATCCCACATGCCGTGGAGCAACTAAGCCCATGCGCCACAACTACTGAGCCTGAGCTCTAGAGCCTGCGAGCCACAACTGCTGAAGCCCACACGCCTAGATGCCGTGCTTTGCAACAAGAGAAGCCACCGCAATGAGAAGCCCGTGCACCGCAACAAACAGTAGCCCCGCTCACCACAACTAGAGAAAGCCCGCGCGCAGCGACGAAAACCCAACGCAGCCAAAAATAAATAAATAATTTAAAAAATTTTAATTCGATGATTACAAAAATAAACAGTGAAAGGGGCTGGTTCCCAAAGCATTCAGGGAGACGTCAGCCTTTTATAGAAGTGGGGACACTCGTGCCAGGGGAGCACAGTAAGACAAAATAGGTGGGTAGTGAAGTAAGTAGATTTAGGGGCCGGGTAATGAATGGGACAATCAAGGCCTCTGATGGCTTTTTTAAAATCATCTTTGTTTTGGTGTCCTGAGATGTGATGACTATATAAACACTAGGATCACAGAACACGGAAACAACTATTTTTCCATCTGTAAAACACGTTAAAGCTCAAATGGTCCAAAGCCCTCCTTCCACAGAGAAGGTCCAAAGGAGTTGACCTGTTCATAGCACGAAGATGCTTAGTAACAGTGAGGAAACTAGAAACCAGGGTACCAGGATATTAATCTTTTTGTAAAACAATAAGCTGTTCCACTGTCTGCCTTGTACTTTCATAGCTGAAAAGTTCTCTCCGTACATTTTGAATAGATGACATACCAACTTAGAGTCCTCAATTTTTTTCCCACCTTGCTGCTGTAGATCAAGGCACGGGGAATTAACCTGTGTACGTAAATGCACCAAACTATGCACCTGTGACGGGGGATGGTGGAGACACAAAAGAAGGCAACCTGCAGAAGGTCTCAAAGCTGCCACTGCAATAAAGGGTAATTAGGTGTTTGTGGAGGTGTCTAGATGAAAATATTGCCACCGCAGATTTTTTTTCCCCCAGTCTCTCCACAGACTCCTTAATAACAATGCGGAGAATGTTTGGCTTCAGAAAGAATATGGGCTGGAAATATAAGCCAATAGGAAAAGAGGCAAAATTGGCCACCAGAAAAATGATCCCTTTTTTCTTTTTTGAATTTGAGGCTATTTGCCCCTAGTAACAAAGCAAGCCAGCAACTTCACCAGCTGAAGCTAAAGTGAGGGGTTTGACATCTTTGTACCCACTGTTTCTGGCATGGCACTTGGCACACAGAAACGCTCAAAAAGTATTTGTCATTGTGCTGAGTGGAAAAAGCCAGTTTCAAAAGGTTACACACAGTATGGTTCCATTTGTGTAACCTTCTCAAAATGACAAAATTAGAGAGATGGAGAAGAGATTAGTAGTAGCCAGGGCTTAGGGATGGGGGGTGGGATGCAGTATCAAAGTGCAGCCTAAGGGAGTTCTTACATGGCGAGGGGGGAGTTCTATACCTTGACTGTGGTGGTTACACAAATCTCAGCGTATGATAAAACTGCATATAACGACACATGCGCCCTCATACACGTGCATGTAAGAGCTGATGAAATATGAATAAATTCTGTGGTTTCTACCAATGTCACTTCCTGGTATTTGATGTTGTACTACAGCTATATGTTATCATTGGGGGAAGTCAGGTGAGGGTACACAGGTCCTCAATGTACCAGATTTTTCAACTTCCTGTGGACATTTAGTGATCAAGAGTTTTAAAGAATAACTGATTTTCATACTTTACATTTGTTGCCTGAATTCTTTTAACTGGAATCTTCATAAAAATTCTGTGACAGGTATTTTGAGCCTACTCATTCAACACTTGAGGAAGCCAAGAAGTATTTCATAGTGGTTAACAGAAGAATCTCTGGAACCCAAGTACCTGGCCTCTCGTTCCACAACCACTAGTAGCTATTTAACTTTGGGCAAGGAACTTATTCCTTCTGTGCCTTGGTTTCCTCGTCTATAAAATAGAGATATCACATATTCAGCTGAAGGCACAAAGCCATGGATATCATAATTCATCAACTTTAAATGTTAGATGTTATTATTGTTAAAGTCACCTGCATGGAAGCGGCAGAGCTGAAATTCAAACGTAGATCTGTCTGATTCATGAGCCTGGTTCTTAACTACCATACAATACTGCCTCCTTTTTGAATGCTAAACGAAGAAGTGAATGAATACGGTTATCCAATGGTTCAACCCCTCTCCCCCAATACACACACACATATTTACCCTCTCTGAGTCAGAATTACCTCTATATTAGTTTCCTAGCGTTGTCATAACAAAGTATCACAAACTCGGTGGTTTAAAACAGAACTTTATTCTCTCCCAACTCTTGAGGCTAGAAGTCTGAAATCAAGGTGCTGCCAGGGTCATTCTCCCTACAAGACCTGTAGGGAAGAATACTTCCTTGCCTCTACTAGCTTCCGGCGGTGGCTATCAGTCATTAGCCTTCCTTGGCTTACAGCTGCATCACCCTACTCTCTGCTACTGTCACATTCCATGGCCATTTTCTCTCTGTGTCTCTTCTCCTTTTCTCATAAGGATACCAGTCAGATAGGATTAAGGGCCCACTGTACTCCAGTATGGGTTCTCCTAAGCTATGTTTTAGTTATATCTGTAAAGACCATATTTCCAAATAAGATCACAGGTACGAGGAGTTAGGACTTCAACGTATCTCTCAGGAAGGGGACACAATTCAACCCACAAAAGCTTCCAAGATGGTTTCCAAAACCATCTCAGACCCCATCTGCCCTCTTTTCCATCCACCATTGGAACACTCTGTGCTCGTCTTACCAAGCATTTTTGTGTCTTTGGAGGGTCACAACCTGGGGAGCAGGCACTCCTGTTACTTCTTCAGGCGCTTATCAGAGTTCACAGCTACGTGTTTAGAGGAGAGAGGCAGTCTGGTGCACGGTTGCAAACCCGGACTCTGGCACTAGACTGTTTGGGTTTGAACCCCAGCCTCATCTCATGATTCTTTAACCTCCCGGTGACTTGGCTTCCTCACCTGTAATATGGGAATAATACTAGTATCAACTCCATCTTATAAAATGCAGGTCGTACCAACCCCATGGAGTTAACATGAGGACTAAATGAGTTAATATATGTGGAGTGATTTGATCATTGTTTGGCTCCTAGTAACTACTGCATGTGTTTGTTAAATAAACAAATACAAGGTAAGCTGTCAATAAATATTACCTATTAATGTCTGTATATTACTGGCTATCTCAATGGTCAGCAAACTCAGGCCCACGGAACCAATCTGGCCTTCTACTATTTTTATGTAAATAAAGTTTTATTGGAACACATGCATGTCCGTTCATTTCCGTATATCACCTAAGGCTACTTTCCAGCTACTGTGGCAGAACTGGGTGAGTGCAACAAATGCCCCATGGCCTGCATAGGTTCAAGTATTTATCATGTGGCCCTTTAAGAGAAGGTTCACCAGCCTCTGGTCTTTCTCCTTGACCAGACTCTGAGCTCTTTCAAGACAAGGACTGAGCTTGTTTTCACTCATCATTTGTTCCCAGCATCTAGCACCATGCGTAGCATCCAACAGAGGCTCTACAATTATTTGTGCAAACGATGCATAAATACCTGATCCCTGTTTCACACATCAGGACATAAGTCCCAACAGCTACCATCATTAAGCACCTGCCACACGTCAGACACCACGCTAAGTGCTTTGTCTTGCTAAGTCATTTAGTCCTCACCTCAAATCTCAGACCCAGGGACTATTATCCTCCCAAGTTTTGGGCGGCAGGACACAAGCTGAGAACTTAGAAAATTGCACAAAGTAATACAAACAACATGTAATAATGTTGAAGTTCAACCCATGGTTTACTTTCTCAAAATCCTCTGTGCATACTTACTCCCTCCCCAGGAGTTTAACATTTTGGAAACGACAACAGTTCCTGTGTTTCCCTATGGTCATGTGCTTCAAACCCCATTCTGCATTCCTTTTACTCTTGTGTCCCGATAAGGGAACCTAGTATCAACAATCCTATAACAATCTGTTCAATTTACGTCAAAGCTCCAGGTTTTAACTGGGCCCACACTCTGCCAACCTTGCAATTCGCAAAGTAAAAAATACAGTCTCATCACCATTTGTCTCCTCAGATGACAGGATGCAAAGTGACAGATGACTGGTTTGACTTTTTCTGCAGCGGGTCAGGTAGCAGTAACGGGACTGACTATGCACTCGCTGGCCTATTCTTGGATCGACTTTTATAATTGTTACTGAGTTGGGGCAAACTAGCACGGTGAATATCTGACATTTAGAAATCAAATTGGGCATTTATTCTGATCATTAGTGTGAGGTCCTCCGCACAAAGGTTTAACACAAATCTTGCCTGCAGATAGACTGGGCTGTTTTATGTTTCTTCCCGGATTTGCTCATCCCCGCCTGCCCCTGTGAGCCCAGCCCCTTGCTCAATGGAACAGCTGCCACTTCCACCTCATTTCCTCCATGGCCTACCATCTCAGCTTCCCCCAGATGGAAACAGACCAACGTCTTGAGTCACTCGTACAAGAACATCGCCGAGGAGAGCCACATGCCTAGCATTAAACTGTGACGTGGTTAACTTGTTTTTGCAGCACAATCTATAGCATTCGCCTAAGTCCACAACCACTTCACTCTCCTCCCCAAGAGAAACTGAGTCCATGATCTCAACCGCCCCCCTGAAATAAACTGGAATATGCTGTATCACACTGAGTAATCGTCCTCTGAGGTACCAGAGTGGTGCATGGGAATAGATGCATTATGTCCTGGGAAGATTAACCTGTCTTATTTATGACAACCTCACCCCTTCAATTAGGTTGAGTTCCCCCAGAAGCAGACCTAAGGCAAGGACTCGAATTCATTCACTTGGGAAACACTGGTGATGGAGAAGAAAAGGGAAGGGAGGATGGGAAGGAAGAAATTCAAGGTGCTCTACGGACCCAGTTACTGCTGTGGGCAACGAAGCTCAAGTTCACTGGAGAACTCTGGGAGACAGGGACGAACATGCCTCAGACTTTCCTGACCAAGAAACAGGGCGCTGGAGTACTTCTTCACCAACTCACCATGTGCCGTTTGTTGAAGACTGCTTCCGGACCACCCCTCCAGCACCGCCAGCTTGCGCGCGCGCGCACACGCACACACACACACACACACACACACACACACACACAGCTAAGCAGACATTCTCAGCAGCACCCCGCCCCCAGCTAGAGTCACAGGTGTGCACAGGTAGTCACGGGTTCTGTATGTAGAAGTTGGCACCAAGAGAACATGTGTGAGCAGACTATGTCAGCTACATCTTCTAAACCCAAATTAAGCCACCACCAAACATAAACCTGTGCTAACAAGCTAGGAAGGCTCTTTCCAGCCAGTGTTTTTTTCCTCCAGGTAGGACGCATTGCATCCCTCTATTTAAAATGACCTCAACAACTCGAAATCTTTATCACAAAGATAGAAAGTTGTAGAAGGGTAACAAATCCCCATCCTATGTCCATTTAGTACCGCTCACTTCGCTTAGCCTGTAGCATCCTTGGCGGGCGGGAAAACCCAGGGTCCTGGCTATTCAGGAAATGCCTTGTAACAGAATCCTCTGAGCACAGATATCCTGGCATCATGCGGCCTTCAGCAGAGCGGGGGTACCCTGAGGAGAAGCTATTCCTTGGAAGCAGCACGCACTTAATCACCAGCACTCTATCTTCTGTTATGAGAGTTTTCTCAACAAGTCTCCATTTCCGTAGTGGACTGCCCTACCCTGACCATTTTCCCCAGAGAAGTGATTAAGTCTGTCACCCTTATTATTGTAGGGGGCTGTCTCGTTCCCATTAAAATGAGCTCACTGCTGTTCACTCACAGGCCATTGCAATTATCTGTTAAGTCTCTGTGGCTTGAAAAGCCAAGTGGAGGTAACTTTACCTTTCTTTCCTACTTGGGAGTAAATTTAGGAAGTTTCTGGCAAAGTACAAGAAGCATCAGTCTCTTTTGAGCTCAGCACTGATGTGCTGGGTAGGGAAAGGAAGGAGGTGAGATTAATGTGGAAATAGGAGCACCGACTTTAGTTTTAATGAGACAACAGTTTGAACGCCCGTAAAACCTCAAGCTCAGGAAACCAGCCTCCGAGGGCACAGAAGTGTCATTGTTTTTTCCCATTGCGAGCATTCAAGGTGACATTGACATATTTTGCATATTTTTAACTAGATAATTACGACAAAAACTGATTATTTGCAAGTGTGGGGACATGCCTGATTAAGTACCACTCAGTAACACTGACAATTACCATCAATTCACTGCTGCTGGGCCAGTCCATATTGGAGAGCCATATGGATGACATTACTACCACTAGCACGAATATACAGTTTAATTTTAGATAAAATTATCTCCTGTTTAAAAAAATTGCGGGGGGGGAGGTGTTTAATGATCTTATCATCTGGATATCGGTCAGCTAAGTTAACGGTGCCACATTCACCACAGAGGGTTCAGTGGGCGGAAAAGGCAAACAGGATAAGTAAGTCCCTACCAGGCAGACAAGGCAGCCAGGAGTCCAAGCCACATGAGCCAGCTTCCTCGACAGCTTTCGATGATTAAGAAAACAACTGCCAAGACATCAACTAATATTCAGAAGCCGTTGCCAGATGATGCACTATTCTTCCAATGGTTAGAGCATCCCACGAAAATCCCTCTTGACACAGCCACTCTCTTCCAGAGCTGATTTACAGAGCACGGTTCTCAGGAAAAAGCAGTTAATTTATAGTAACCCAGGGCTCATCAAGTGGAGTCAGCAGACAGCTGGCACAAGAGTGAAAGATGACCTCAGCTATTCACGTAAATCTTTCTCCGTTGTATTCACTACCGAACACCAAAGACAACCAGCTTCCCATCCTTATCAGTACTACTTTGCCCCTCTATGAAAATGACAGAGCCATCCAAATTCTCGATGATCTAATGTCTCCTGTCCCTGCTGAAAGGGACTTTAAAATCACCCAGCCCCTTTCTTTGGGCTTCCAAGTGGGAAAAGTGATGCTCAAAATGGTCAAGTTGGCATCTGAGATCAACAGGCTACTTTGCAGTGAAACAGTACTAGGACTTGGGGGCCCTACCTTTAGCTTACGGCTCTCTTCGACCACTTCCTATGGCAAAGAACTCTGAATTTGGGGAAACTATTACGAACCACACCAGTCTGGGTCATCTGTAACATACAACGAGCCAGATCTCAAGCCGCAGCTTTCGGGTAAATTAGGTACATCCAGAAGCTTCGTTAATAACACTCAAGTCCCCAGTGTGCTCTTGGGTACGCTGAAGAAGTAAACTTAATAAATCACTGTGAAATATACACCCATTGATCTTTTTCTCATCATTGTGATAACATAGGAGGCTACCAAGGAAGGCTCTGGCCACCCTCCAGGAGAAAATAATTTATTTTGGACTTCACCTGTTTGAGAACAGAGACAGGGCCCAAATGAGTTCCAGACATCCCTCACGCTTCTAAGAGCCTGTAAATTGAATTTATGTATTTCAAGGTTGAATCACAGTAGCATCCCTGTACTATAACCTCATAAAAGTTTTACCTTCTATCTCTAGCTTTCACTGGTTACAAAGTGTGTCCACTTATAAAAACTCATTACCATCTGATAACTCTTTGAGGTTATGGAGGCAGGAATAAAACATTTTGAACAATCCTAGAAGGGGGAAAACTACAAAGGTAACTAAGGCCAAGTCAGAGAGACCTGGATCCAAGTCTGGGCTCTGCTCCTCAGTACCCGGGACCAGCTGAGCCTCAGTTTCTTCATTAGTAAAGTGGGTATTACTGTATCAAGATGTGATAAGAATCATTCATTAATGACACACCCTGAGTACCCAGAGTCCTATTCCAGACTTCTGTCTCACCATCCCACCTCTAAATTCTCTTCCCCCATCTATCCACCTATATTAACCACAGCTTTTATTTCCTGTATCCAAATGATTCGACATCTGGAGTTTGCTGACCCTGGAGGGGCTGCCCTCCCAGGGCTAGCCAGTTCCTAGAGATGATCAACAACTAAAAAGTGTACTTTTCAAATGCAAACTAACCAATCCAGAACCCATACCCCCCAACCACCTCCCGTATGGGACTCTCACACTCCAGACCAATAGCCACCTGCTCTTATCACCCCAGGCTCAGCTACCAGGGAACTAGGGACAGCCCTGATGTCCCAGAGCCTCCCAGAATTATTCAAATTGGCCAACCATAAGCCTGCTTACCCTGCCTCACCTGTTCCTTTCTCCAGAAACCACAGTCAGAGTTTTCACAATATTTCCTTCCTTTCCTTCTGCCCCTGACCAACCCTGGTGCTTCCCTGTGTGCCCCTCCCCCACCACGGCACGGCAGGCCCCCTCCTCTTGGGAACTCTCAGTAATAAACGATTTTTTCAGTGGCAATCATCTCTTCGTCTGTTGGCCTCGCTATACCTCAAATTTTTCTATTCATATGCTATAATTTAGGGCACCCCTACCACCTTTTACCCACCCCAGTACCAGCATAGGTGAGATCACATAGCAGATGCTCAGTTAAGCAGCTCTCATAGTACATACTATGTGTCAGCTTGGCCAGACCACAGTGCCCGTGTATTTGATCAAACAGTATCCTAGATGTTTCTATAAAGGTTTTGTTTATCATTTAAATCAATGGACTTTGAGTCAAAGCAGATTGCTCTCCCTAACAGGGCGGGCCTCATCCAATCACTTGGAAGTCTTAGGAAAACAAAGACTGACCTTTCCAAAGGAAGAAGAAATTCTGCCATCAGACCATTTTTGGACTCAAACCACAACTCTTCCCTAAGTCTCCAGCCTGCTGGACTACCCTGCAGATTTTGGACTTGCCAGCTTCTACAAGCACATGAGCCAGTTCCTTAAAATAAATACACACATACCCTTTTGATTCTGTTTCTCTGGAGACCCCTGACTAATACAGTAATGGTGAGATTAAATGTACCAAATCACGTCTGCTGGGAATAAGAATGCTCATAGCAGCACTCCTCATAATAGGCAAAAACGACCCAAATGGTCCTTCATGGTGGTTTGGATAAATAAATAATGGCACATTCATCACATGGAATACCAGACAGTGAAGAAAATAAACTGCAGCTACAGTCAACATGAACAACTCTTAAAAAAAAAGAAAGAAAAAGAACGCCTTGCAAGGACAGTGTAGACCAAGGCAAAACTAATCTATGGTGCTACAAGTCAGGACCTGATTACTCTAGGAGGAGACATGGGAAGAGCTGGGGACCCCAGGGTGCTTTTGGGGGACTCCTTGCAAGGTTTCTTGATCTGGGAGTTGGTGACACGTGTGAACCAATTGGTGGAAAATGTATTGAGCTGTGTATTGATGATGTGTGCCTTTTCCTGTAGATATGTGACCTTCATGAAAGGTTACAAAGATGGAAACATAAATTAAAATGATTTTTTAACATTATTCCAATGTGCAACCTAACTCCAAGATACAGTGGGCATTTGTATATTAGAAACTCAGCAACGTAGAAGATAAATGTTAAGCTTGAAAATAACCTTATATAACTGAACATGTTAGATGTTTCCTAAAGTGGATTTTGGAAAACATGTTATAGCATCTGTCTCATATCTCTGGAATCACTGACAAGATTCAGGCTTTTGAGCCTTGGAATCATCCCACCAGGTACATGGAATGCTCTCCCCGCCACCATCCCCCTGCCACAGGGCACAGAGCCCCACAGAGAACCTGGCAAAATAACCCTCTTGGCATCTAGGTTTTCTCAGAAAACGGAATTTCCCAGTGTAATTATCTCAAGTGTCTCCGGATTAGTTGAATACATTAGACATGCAATCTGTACTGCACACTTCAAGAGTCGTGAGTTACTCTACAAACTTTAAGAAGAAAAAAAAAAAAAACTAGAAAATCACCGTGTTGCCCAGACAATGATGGCAAACCTGCTCGGATTGTGACTTGGAGGCAGGGGAGTGGCTTGTGTCTCGTCTTTTTTAGTAGCTGTGTGTTGAGAGTGGATTCGCTCAGAGGAAGTGGTTGGGTTGGAAACGTGGCCTTCAGGTATCCCTTGGGAAAAAGGGAGCTGCGAGACCAGGAGATGTGTGAGGGTCAGCAGCCCTTTCTTCGGACCCTGGGGTCTGCTTAGCACGTAGGACAGCAAACGCTCGCACTCAGCTGGCCAGTCCCCTCAGGATCACAGCTATACGGCTTCCGCAGTGCCCACCCAGCCCTGTCCAGCTCCCCAGACACACCGCGTGCACCTCTGGGAGCTACAGGAGGCCCGACCTCCACACCTGGGGGGACCCTGTGCTTTCCTTGGAAAACGAGATCGTGGCAAACTCCTGCTCCCTCCTCAAGACCCGGCTCTCCTTCCAAAGGCTTTGCCCCAACCCTCCAGCCTACCCCAGCGCAAGCCGCCTCACGCACCGGCCACACTGCATCACAGCCTGCAGTGACCTGTCAGCCTGCCTGCCACACTCTGAGCACCGTGAGAGCTGAGGCTTTTGGTTCTGGATCCCTAGCACCACCCTCTGTCCACCTCTCTGGGCGTGTGTGTGTGTTTGCTCACGTACGCGCCCCCACCGGTGTATGCCCCCTCCCACTTTGCCTCTCCATCACCCTCCCTCTGCCCTTCTGTCTCTCTCCCCCTCTGTGCTCTGACCCTTTAGCTCCTATCTCCGCCCTCTCTGTCCCTGTCTCCCCCAGTGTATGTGTATCCCTCATGTGTCCCCCTCTCTCTGTCCCCTCCTCCCTGCCCCCATTCTCCATCCTTCTTCTTTACCATGCCCTCTAACTCTCTCTCCCTCACCCCCCCATCTGTCTGTCCCCCCGGCCCATCTCCTTCTCCCTCTCTCCCCTCCCCCTTCTCCCATACCTCCTTCCTCTCTCCCTCTCCTAGTCCCCTCTTCCCCTCCTGTCCGTGTCCCCCTGTGTAACCCCAAGCTGTGTTGCCCCTTCCCTCCCTCTGTCAGCTCTGGTCTCTCAGAATTCACTCTTCCTATAGCAAGGAACATAGGTCTGCAGTCAGTCCTACATCCTTTACCAGAAAGGAAAGAGTCTCCCTCTCCTGAATTCAGTAGGAAAAAATCCTAGGGAAGAATTAGGATTGGTTCGGCTCAGACCAAAGTCCTTTCCTTCAGACCAAATACTGTGGCTGGAGATAGGAGATCTCACACATCCCCATTTACGTTTTAAAATATGTTTAGATGAAATACAAATAACGTTAAGATGACTTGGCATTCTTATTAAATTTCAAAGCTACTCTATGAAGGACAAGCTCCAGATGGAGTTTCTTTACCTATATCTGTGTGTCTTGCACAGAACTAAGCACTGTTCACAAACCCATCAGTCTACTGAAATGCAAGGCCCATAAGACAGAGCTGTGTCTGTCACATTCACTGCTGTATTGCCAGCACACAGCCCAGTGGGTGCTTATTAAATATTGGAGTGAAGAAATGACTAGATGACAAACGACTGGATAGATGGATGATCAATGATAATTTCGTAAAACGCTTGAGAATTTCTCTTCATTAAAAACAGACCTCCTTCTCTCACAGATGCATCCCCATACTTCACCCAACCAAAGATAACTAGAACTCAGTGGCTCCTCATTTTCCAATCAACCACCACCCCCAAACACAGCACATTCTGGTGGCCCACCATGGCACACTAACCTACAGGGAACCTCCCACCTTACCTGCAGCTCTTGCTTCTGATTCTTTCTCAGGTCAGTTTCCACAAGAAATCCCAAGTGTCTGACCTAGAAGGTCCCTGAATGAAGGAACCAGCCCTGGATTCCACCCGCCAACCCTGATCCAACTAAGAAAGGATGAAGCTCACAACACGTGAAGCATCTCCCGTCTCATTTCCTCCTAACTGCATGTTTGACCCCCGCTCAGGAAGCAGATGAAAATGAGGACAGGATCATTAGGAATCAAATCTGTACAAATGAGGATGCTTCGAGCAGATTAAAAAAGGCAACACAGGGCCCTTTTTCTGGGTATTGCGTCATTTCTCACATGGCGCCTTTGGAAACGGCCCCTAATGATAGAGCAGGCCTCAGAAGGACCACATGAAACCGAATAAAACATCAGAGCTGGGCAAACAGGGTTGATCGTGCATTCTTCAAACCCCAAGTATGCAGGGAAGAACAGAGAATTGCCTCCAATCAGCCAGACACATACAGCCTTTATTTTTTTCAGCTGGAAGAAACCTTCATCTTTCAACTCACCTCCGGGCTTTCGTATTTAAAAACCAGTTAGGAACACAGCCAGAATTCAATGTGTGCTCCGACACCAGATCTTTTTGATGCACCTGCCAGTCCTGACCTTGGATGTGTCAGAGTCATGGTAGCCCCTTCCTCAGTTTCCACACTTATTCACTGGGACATTATGTTCCCCATACATCTCAGGAGCCACGGAACAAATTCCACTTAAGAACAATCTGTTAAGTCCTCTGTGCCCCTCAGCTGAAACACAATTACTGGATTCAGGGGCTTGGACGAGTCATCAAAGATTGTGAAGCCTCAGTCTTCTTGTCTATAAAATGGGAATAACACCTCCTACTTCTCATGGTGGCTCATTTTCATTAAATGAAAACAAAACGGGTGAACCACCTCACCCAGGGCAGTGCTTGGTCCATGGCAAGTATTTCAAAAATATTAGTTCCCTGTATATCCTAATCAAAATAGAGAGACCTAGAACCCCCTATTTCATGATTGCATTTCAACTCAAATGCACACACTGAGACCCCTAGGAGGCAGTGCTCCCCAAGTTGGAAAGCTGGACCTTCACTATAGACCCTGTACATGGGATTCCACTGCCCACCCCAACAACCACGTGGTGATTAAAGCCAGACCACAGGGATTAGTCATGGAACACGTTGATACGGAGGTTAGAGCAAAGAGGTAACAGAAAAGAGCAGCCAAGACAATGGAAGAAACACTCATGTTATTTTTAAAAAAAAATCAAAACAGGCAAAGGAAACAGCAGGAGGAAAAAAGAGGGTAAGGGGTATGGGGACGTAATTCTCCATGTGTGAGTCCAGCTCCTCTGAAAGGCAGCACCAGGATGGGATTAAACAGACAAGGATTCTATTACGGGACATGCCTTGTGTGAGAAAATAGGGAGGGGGCCAGGGAAGACGGGGGAGCTGTCAGACTGTAATGCAGGCCTGACCCCGAGGGAAGCAAGGTTGGTGTGACACGTCCCAGCCTCTAAGGGGGGTTCAGCAAGGTCGGAGGTCACTCTGTGAGAAGTAGGGGAAGGCCTGCCAGGCACATTCTCAAATGATCAGTCAGCATTTTCTACCAAGAACAGCAGACACCCGAGCATCTCCCTCCAGTTTGCTTGCATACTGGCCTGTCTTTACAGCACAGGTCACACTCTGAACAAAAGGACATGAAATAGAAATACACCGCACTGGGGCTTAGAAAGCTTGTAAGTGAGGGTACAAACCCATGACACTGGTTCCAAAAGGAATGGTCAGGGGAGGTACAGGGATACTAGGGAGGGCTGGGGAGAGAAGCAAAGGGACCAGGGTGTGCTCCTACCTTGATTTGGGTCCCTCAGAAGCAGACCCTGAGACAAGGATTGGGTGGCCGTTAACTTATTTGGAAGATGAACCAAGGAAGCTGGGACGAGGGGGTGAAGAGAGGAAGACAGGAAAGGAGACACACACGTAAGGGTGCACTACTGAGGTCACTGAGGGCAAAGGGAACTCAATTCCCCCCTCAACCTGAGTACCCCAGAAATGCCCCGAAGGACCACAATCTAAAGCATTTATTCATGGGCTCTCGTCCCACTGGTTGAGAGCTGTTTCTTGAGGAGTTACTCCACAATCTCCCAGGCTGGAGAAAGCCTAAACAGAAAGCCAACTCTTAGGTAAGACAGTGCCGGTGGCAAACAAGCCTGAGCGTACATGAGGCTGCCAATCACAGCTGCAGGGAAAACCAGAGATGGGCCCAGAGTTGAAACGCAAGGGCTATGGCTCCAAAGGCAACTTGTAACTTAATATTAACCTCGGCACTTTGTTCCCACTGTCATATTAAACACTCCCTTTGCCCTGGGTCGCACGAGTGTCAATCCTATGATGTTTCATTTAACACTTCAGTTATCTGTGACCTCCCACCCCAATCCCCAGGGCATTTCAGTTCAACCCGGAGGCCCATCAACCGAGAACTCAGAGTGGGGTGAAGGACGTAGGGTAGAGCCAGGTCATTCCATCGCCCAAATCCTCCCCCTTCCCGTCACTCCTTCCAGAGGCAAACTCACCCTGCTTCCTGAAGGATGACTCACAGAGACGTGGCACTTCACGTGGGACGGGCTGGCTCACACTACTAGGGCCAGCGTCTGTCGTGACGCAGCAGCTCAAAGTGACGGCAAAGAAACCCACATCCGCGCCCCAGCTTCACGCCTGACGCACTGCCGGAGATCTCAGACTGAAGAGTCCGCCCTCACCTGCTGCAAATACCTAGTATTTAAGCCTTCAGCCCATGGTGTGTATCAGAATCACCTGGAGGGCCAAGGAAGCGCCCAGAGACCTCTGCTTGTTGAAGTAGGAAAGGGAGGGCCTGAGTCTCGACCAGTCCCCTCAGGAGATTCTGAGGCCCACGGAAGTATACGAACCACTGATTTAAGTCTGGACCACAGGGTCTCAACGTTTTCTGTGCATATCACTCACCTGTGGATCCTGTTCAACTACAGATTGATTCAGCAGGCCTGCTCTGAGGCCTCAGAGCCTGCATCTCTGATGGGCTCCCAGGTGATGCTAATACAGCTGGTCCACAGGCCAAATCTGAGGAACCAGAGCCTACGCTGCAGAACTTATGGCCTCAAGATGGCTTCACAGAGAATCGGCAGCAGAGGCTTTTCTGGGCACCGTTTTTCCCTGGCCTCTTGGTACCCCACGTTGTGTACAGCTACCAGTGACTTTTGGGCTGCAGGTAGAAAAAACAAAAATTCTTGCTATGCTGTTGCCTGTTTTGGAAATTTAGTAACCTATTCTATTTCACCTAATATATTCAAAATATCATTTTAGCGAGAAATCAATATAAAAGCTATCAGTGAGACATTTTACTCTTTCCTTTTTGGTATTGCATCTTAGAAATCTAGGGTGCACTTCATAATCACAACCTGTCACATTCCAAGTAGTAGCCACATGTAGCTGGCGGCCACAATACTGAAAAACGCACTGCACTGTTATACACTCTGGCTTACATCACCATCTAGAAGTTCTTTTTCTATCAACCTATGTGCTTCTTTTCAAGCATTGCACAGTCCTAGCTCTTAAGCCAAACCCAGCATTAGAAAGGAACACCCTCAGCCAAAGACAGAAAAAGTGCTCCAGCATCCCTGAAGACATTTTCTTTTCACGTCTAGCTTTTCAGTGGCTCCCAGGGAAGCCTAGGGTGACCAACCATCCCAGTTGGCCTGGGACGGCCTCAGTTTTAACACTGAAAGAGCTACATCCCAGAAAATACCTCAGTTCAGGTAAACCAGGAGCACCGGTCATCCTTGAAAGTTTGTTGCTGCACAGGTCACCCCCTTACCCTAGAGGACTTTTTCCCACAGCTGGGACATCTATTAAGAGCTAAATGACTACATACAAGATTAGCAACATCTGAGGCCCTGACAATTAGCACGGGGTTACTCCAATTTCCCTGATTTTGATGTTGACTCTGAGCCTCGATGTATCTCACCAGGTTTCAGGGGCATTGTAAGAATGTGAAAGCACTTTGAAAACAGGGGAATTAAGTAAATGTGGCTACTATTAATACTTACTGAGCAAGTGTTATACGCCAAGCCCTGGGCTAGAACTTTCCATCGATTATGGGATTTACATCGACCCCAAGGAAGCAGGCAGGTACCACTATTGCCCTCATCAGTCTATGAGGCAACTAAAGTTCAGAGAGATTAAGTAACTTGCTTACAGTCACACAGCTCATTAAGTCTCAGAGGTGCGACTTGAACCTATAGGGCTCTTAGTCCAAAGTTCACGAAAATAACAAAACAGAAGAGAAAGAGCTGAGAATGGGAAGATCCACACATGGCAAGGCTGATCTCCATACTACAAGAAAAATGCGCTAAACCTTAGGCCCTTGACAAAAAACAGCAACAAAATTTTCAGGGACATTCGAGACAAGAGCATACGATACTGTCCTCACCCAGGTTTCAAGAAAGGATTTATGGAAACTTATGAGTCCTATTCATCCCTCTATGTCCAGCTCTTGGTAGGAGCACTTGCTGTGCCCTCGGCCGGGGACATTCTGGCCCTTGATCTTCAGATGGTTGGAGCTCTCTAGTCACCCAGGTCTCAGCTCAAATGCAGCTTCCTCCATGAGGTCTCCCCTTACTGACTTATCTAAACTTCCACCCCTCAAGTCACTCCCACCTCACCTTATTCCCACTACCCTGCTTTATTTTGGTTGTCATACTCATCAGGGATCTGCTATTTTTTTTTAAGATTTTTTTGACGTGGACCATTTTTAAGTCTTTATTGAATTTGTTACAATATTGCTTCTGTCCCATGTTTTGGTTTTTTGGCGGTGAGGCATGTGGGATCTTACTCCCTGACCAGGGATCAAACCCGCACCTTCTGCATTAGAAGGGGAAGTCTTAACCACTGGACCACCAGCGAAGTCCCAGGGATCTGCTACCACCTTATATCTGTATGTATCAGAATTGGGTGTTAATTACTGCCTCCCCGTATAAGCTCCACGGGGCAGGGACCTGATCACCCTTGTTCACCCCCTGTCCTGGGGCCTAGAGCAGAGTCCAGTACATGGCAAGCCCTCAAACTTTTGTTGATTGTTGAACAAACACAATACCTGAAAAGTTGTGGAATGTATTGCCAATAGGGGGGAAAAAACTGCTGTGTTATTTTTTTTTAAGTGGTCTGCAATCAACACACAACATCAGACTTGGTCAAAGGGCTCATGTTCTTAGTATCAGTGCATCCCCATCTGCACAGTGACCAAACCACGAAAGCGATACTGAAACTTCCCTTACCGGGATGAGTTCTCACTCTGTTCACAAACTGGAAGCTGTTGATTTCAATTACCAAAAGTGTCACCACAAATGACAATCACTCAAATTCCTCGGCTCAGGAGAAGACAAAACCCAAGTCGGCCAAGCCAGAAACACCTTCACCGATCTGGTTGTGCTCTGAGTCATTCCACAGAAACTGGAAGAATTCCCAGCAGAGGCTTCCAAACTTCCAGCAATTATCCTAAGGTCTGATTAGCATTTTAAATGTCACCTGTATAAATTAAAACTGTTTACAGCTCACAGAGTCATTATTTTGTGATTCATGATTTCGCCGCAGCTAGCCAAAACTCACTTTTCGGAAAATCTCATCCGAAATATTACCTGCCGGATTAGGCCTGGCAAAAACTCTTTCTCTTGGTTCAAATATCTAGCTTCTCTTTTTCTTCTTCACTTGGATAATCTCAGCTTCCTTCCCTGGCACATCTCGAGGACTGAGGGTGTCAAACTTGGCAGGGAGACTATTTGAAAACAGTTCTTTTGGTGATGTAAGTTACTCAACACCATCTTCTGCTGACTTGAAGAAAACAAATGAGGATTTCTGAATATAGCTGCGCATCCATCAATTATCACTTATCCTCATCTCTCTTGCTGGTGTACACATTAATTTCCTAGAGATTGGAGGATGGGATAATGATTTTTGGAAGTCACCTCTACTCCTGGTCATTTTTTACCAAAACAGTATTTTTTTTTTAAAAAAATCCCCTTTTATTTACACTTTCTCTATGCCACCAGCATTTCACTGATTTACTTCATTTTGCTCCAGAATTATAGAGTATAGGGGCATTTTGTTTCTCTGATCAAAGGTAGCTGGGCTGTGATGTCAGCTGGATGGGGATTCTAAGCTTCGCTTGGCTACTTCAAGCTCTAGGACCTGAAACAAGTCCAGTAGCCTCCATCTGCCTGAGCTTCCTTCCGCCCAACCCTGCGCAGGGAACAATGTAGAGTCTAGGCCTTCACTCTCGTGGCACTTAGACCAACACGGGAGACAGCTGGAGGGTCAGCCACAAATACTCCACCCGGTGCCACTGTGATCTTCCTAAACTTCCGTTTCCCTGCTTTCAACCCTCTAAGCAGAGGTCAGCAAACTCTTTCTGTAAAGGGCCATATAACAAATAATTTTGATTTGGGGGGATATACGCTCTCTGACTCAACTACTCAACTCGGCCCTAGTAGCATCCGCGTAGCCACAGACGAAATGGAGACACATGGCCACAGCTGTGTTCCAGGAGGATTGCTCACCTCTCCAGCCCCATCACACTTCAGCCACACAGCCTCCTTCTTTCAGTTTCTGGAACATTCCAAGCTTATTCCCTCTTGCTGTTCCTTTTTTGTGGTCAGTTCTGCTCTCGTTATCAGCACAGGCCGGGTTCCTTCCTGACATCCGTCTGGCCATTTATTGTCATCAACTTGGAGAGGTTTCCATGACCACCAGTCAGTCGCTCTTTAACAAATCTCCCTGCTTTGTTTTCTCTGGTACTCAGCACGCTCTGACAAGTGGTACAAAAAAGTCGGTTCCCACAATAATGGCTTTGGAGATAGACTACTGATATTTTCTCAATCTTATATGGAAAGTTTTACAAACTTTTTCTCTTATCCATTTATTTGTTGTTTAATTATTATTTTTAACTGGGGTAAAATCCACACAACATAAAATTTCCCATCTTAGCCTCTTTTCAAAATTTATTTTATTGGAGTATAGTTGATTTTAAATGTTGTGTTGATTTCTGCTGTACAGCAAAGTGATTCAGTTTTATATATATATATACATATGTATATTCTTTTTCATATTCCTTTCCATTATACTTTATCACAGCTTATTTTTTAAATGTATTTTTTAACATCTTTATTGGAGTATAATTGCTTTACAATGGTGTGTTAGTTTCTGCTTTATAACAAAGTGAATCAGTTATACACATACATATGTTCCCATATCTCTTCCCTCTTGCCTTTTTTTTAAGCCTGTATTGAATTTGTTACAATATTGCTTCTGTTTTATGTTTTGGTTTTTTGGCCGCGAGGCATGTGGGATCTTAGTTCCCCAGCCAGGGATCGAACCCACACTCCCTGCATGGGAAGGCAAAGTCCTAACCACTGGACCACCAGGGAAGTCCCTGTCACAGCATATTGAATACAGTTCCCTGTGCTATACAGCAGGACCTTGTTGTTTATCTAGTCTATATATAACAATTTGCATCTGATCTTAGCCACTTTTAAGTATACATTTCAGTGGCATGAAGTATATTCACTTTATTGTGCAACCATCACCACCATCCATCTCCAGAGCCCTTTTAATCCTGCAAAACTAAAACTCTGTACCCATGAAAAACTCCTCATTCCTCCCTCCCCCCAGGTCCTATCAACAACATCTTATCAGTTTTTAACATTAAACCTTACCAGGTAAAATCAGATTAAGAAAAGGTCAATGCCTTCTAAAGGATGTTACCACCAAATTTCCACCACTGAGCCCTTAGATATAGAGATTCTGGAACCACCGTTGAGATCTGATGTTTTCTAATCTACTCTGTGTTTCTTCTTCTCTTTCCGCACTACAGTGTAAGTTCCATGAGAACAGGAACCTTATCCTTTTCCTTACTGAATGGCAAACACCTAACACGAGCTAACACAGAGCTGGTGCTTAATTAAATGAGGGAACAAAGGTGCAAATAAGTGCCTTCGTGGTCGGGTTAGACCTTGAGCAGGGCTCTCCAAAGGCTCTGGATATGTAAAGAAGAGAGGGGACGTCAGCCCAGGGTAACAGCGGAAAGCTTAGCTCCTGGAGGCCTGGGTAGTATCTAAGCTGTATCATCAGGGCCAGGTACCAGCAGGCAAAGGAGGAAAGAAAGGAGAGAGGACGGGAGTAGGCAAGCAGATAGGGATGCAGGAAGAAAGGAGAAGGAGAAAGCCCAGGAATTTCTGCAGAGAGTATGCATTTTGAGAGCCTTGCAAAAAAGGGGTTGAGGATGCAGGGAGTTAGACCGTGGAAGATCTAGGAAGTGTGGTCCTGTGAGCCTCTGGTTCTTGACAGGGAATGTCATGATTCCAGCTGGTGTATAAGGAAAATGTCCCTCGCAGCCTGGTGAATATCAAGGTGGGGGAGTGTGTCCAACTGTCACGTCCCTGGCAAAAACTTTATTTTCAAAACTTCAGAAGCAGCTGGAGGCACATGTTAACATTTCCAAGGCAGAAGCCTCATCATAATGAAACTTCTCACAAAGGGGAGAGAGGCAAAATGTACATCTGCCAGAAATACAGAGTAAATGATCTTTCCTGCCCAAGAAGAAGGAAAGGAGAGCTCGTTCCACGGAGCCAGCATCTGCTCAATCCTGTTCTGATCTCTGCTCTGGCCTCCAGGTCCGAAGTCCCTGTGACCCGTGGCCTTGACAAGGTAGGTGACACGCTGATCAGTGTGTGGTTTGGGGGCTGTATATTTCCCTGCCCATGAGTGATCATTCACGAAGGATGTGATTCACCAAGGAGCTCTGATTGTGATTTCCTGCATCACCCCTCTGGGAACCCTGACTCATTCACAAGCCATGAGATTGTTTTTAAATGGTTGAAATCTTACAGCAAATTTATACAAACAGAAGTGGGCTGGGCGTGGGATTTACTGATGTACATTGGACTTCCTCATGGACTCAGAGAGTGTCTCTCATAATTGGTCTTATGTGTAATACCTACCTGGAGGCACTATTCCTGCCACGGTTAATGATATGCCTTGGTGGAAAACTTACTATGTGTAGCTGATCCTATGAGGTAGTTAGGTTGGATGACTACACATCTAAGCTGCAAGTTCTTGAAGCATTCACAGTTCACTGCGGAAAAGTTAGCTCTATTCAGCTAGGATTTATTAGAACGGTGTTGGCAAAGAATGTGAAGAAATGAATTCCACCTACTCAGTCTGCAAACTAGGAAACTGATTGGTTGAGGTTAGTTTAAGGAAACTGACACAGCTGAATTATCTGACTCATGGGGCTAGGGTCTTTGGACCCTGGTTGTCACTGAGTTACATACTGGACAAGGAGGGATTGGATGAAACAGAGGTCCCTGCCTTCAGTGAGGTTAAAGAACTTTCAAAGAGGCTGGACAGACACATAAGAGTGTGAACATGAGAAACGAGTGACATGGGTGATAAGTGGAGAGTGTGGAGAAGAGGGTACGAGGGAGGGCAGGAGTAGTCAGGGAGGACTTCCTGGAGGAGATGATGCTTGGTCTGGGCCTTGAAGGAAGGGCAGGATTTGAGAGAAAGGAGTGAAATATGACAGCAGAAAGATGGCAGAGAGCAGCAGCGGTGAAATCTGAAGCAAGCAGGACATGAGCAGAAAGCAAACAGAAGCACACCCACCTCAGAAGAGTGTGATCCACTGAGACCATTGACACTGACACCGCAGCTTTGAGCAATCCCGGACCCCCTGCTGTGCTGGTACATGATTAACAGCCGGCTGTTGGACGCGGGAGCCCTGATTTGTAGCCTCTGCCAGCTGTCATGGTGTAAATACTCCCTCCACAACTGATTTCTAAGATGCCTGTGTTTAGCAACAGGCTGACAAATTTTCTGAAAATTTAACTATCAGCCCCTGCGGGCAGCCCTAGCACACCTCTGCTTGGGACCCTCTTTGTTTACAAGGATTCTTCTCTCCTAGTCGTTTCACAAGAGCTGCCCCTTACTGAGCACTTATGGGTCAGGGTCTACACTAACAGTCAAAGTGCATTATCGCCTTAATTCGTTACAAGAACCCTATGGGTTAATTGTTAACATTTAACATTACCATTGTGCCAATGGGGGGAAGATGATATTTAGAGGTATTAGAAAGCCAAATGCCTGTCACTCTAAAAGTCATACTCTTAACTTTTATACCATACTCTTCCCCCTCCTCTGGCCACCGCTAATATTATCATTCTCTTTATTATCACTCTTGGGTTGTTCCTTTTAATCCTCAGAATGCTCCTGACCCTTTGCTGGAAAAACAAACCAGAGAAATGATTTGCCACTGGAGCCATCTTCAAATATGAAAAACAGTCAGGGAAGTTGCCTAACTTTATCAGAACATTTTATTGCTTAGATTTTCAAACTCATATTCTACTAAAAAGGTTAAGGAGGTAAAACCATTCCTCATCAAGAAAACAACAACATGTGACTAGATAAAATGGAAAAGAAACTTTGACTTTTTCCTTTTCTTAAATTTTCATTTCCCAAAGTTTTCAGTGAGAAGTTAGTAGACATATTTGACTCCTGAATTTTTGTCCTCTCAACTCTCCAAGTTATTCTAAGACAGTATCTTTGGCGAGGTTCCCTGGAAACAGGGAGCCTGAAATGGGGATTCTTGGGCAAATGATTTTTTTGACAGAAAAATCTGTAAGGAAGTGAGGGATGCAGGAGAAAGGGCAGAACAAAGAAGTGGTTTGAGCTTTAGCCCAGCCCCAGCCGGATCCTACAGGAAGCTCCAGAGTGGGAATAGCGTCAGAGCGCTGTCTTCCCTTAAGGCAGGAGGACAAAGCTTTTATATCATATCGTTGGCTATGGGACCATAACCTCCCAAGCATTTGCCATTGAAGTAGCTCCCATGGACCAAGAGAAATTCTTTAGAGCCATTAACAGCCAACACTCACAACAAGTATGGGATAGATATACCAGTCAGTAAACGGGAACCAGGCAGGGCACTGATAATGTCTATTTCATACAGGTAATGAAACTACACTTCTTAATCAAAAGAGCTTCACTGCTTAAGTACGACATAGAAAGAAAAATATCATATAATGTCACTTATATGTGGAATCTTAAAAAATGATACAAATGAACTTATTTACAAAACAGAAATACCGAGACATGGAAACAACCTAAATGTCCATCAACAGAGGAGTGGATAAAGAAGATGTGGTACATATATACAACGGAATATTACTCAGCCATAAAAAAGAATGAAATAATGCCATGTGCAGCAACATGGATGGACCTAGAGATTGTCATACTGAATGAAGTAAGTCAGACAGAGAAAGACAAATATATGATATCGCTTATATGTGGAATCTAAAAAAATGGTACAAATTAACTTATTTACAAAACAGAAGTTGAGTCACAGGTGTAGAAAACAAATCTATGGTTACTGGGGGGAAAGGATAAATTGGGAGATTGGGAGTGACGTATACACACTACCATATATAAAATGGATAACTAATAAGGACCTACTGTATAGCACAGGGAACCCTACTCAATACTCTGTAATGACCCATATGGGGAAAGGAATATAAAAAAGAGTGTATATATGTATATGTATAACTGATTCACTTTGCGGTACACCTGAAACTAGTACAACATTGTAAATCAACTATATTCCAAAAAAAAAAAAAACAGAAATATAGTCACAGACAGAGAAAAGAAACTATGGTTACCAAAGGGGATAGTGGGGAGTGGAGGATAAATCAGGAATTTGGGATTAACATATACACATTATTATATATAAAACAGATAAACAACAAGGACCTACTGTGTAGCACAGGGAACTATACTCAATATCTTGTAATAATCTATAATAGAAAAGAATCTGAAAAAGAATATATATGTGTATAATTTAATCACTGCTGTACACTTGAAACCAACACATTTTAAATTAACTATACTTCAATTTAAAAAAAGAAAAAATGCTTTTTCAAAACAAAGAACTTTACTTCTGCCTAATCAACCAATCACAGTAATTGTTCAGCATGTTTAGACGCACGGGAAACTTTACAACCCCAATTCCTGCGTTAAGATTTCACATCAGTCAAAACTCAGATGTTGTAAGTGAAACTGCCATGAACGCTCATGGAATTTCTTATGAGGAATTGAATTTCTCTTCATGATTCTAAAGATCTTCCAGGGGAAAGACTATGTCTTATTCATTTATGGGTCCTTGGAGACTAAGACAATACTTGGCAAATAGTAGGTGCTCGATAAATGCATTGATGAACTGGATGCTTAAGACCTCCAGTAAAGTGACCAGCTCATCCCTGTTTGCCCAGAACTATCCAGTTTTAAAATTAAAAGTGGTACATCCTGGGCACCCTCTCAGTCCCAGGCTAAATAGGACAACTTGTCAACCTATCCTTACATCTTTCTCCCTGCTTCTGCATCACGGCTGCGTTCAAATCAATCCAGTCTCTTCATTTTTCCTAAATGTCTCCCAAGAGAGAAACGTTTGAAACTCCATGGGTAATACACTCATAGAAACTTCTGCAAAATATCTAATGTAAATGCTCCTGCTGCAATTTAGATCATTTTCACTTTTCTTGTCTCCAATAGAAACATTACCACAACTACCTCCAAAACTTTGATATAGGAAATATTAGCATATATAGTCCTTCCACTCCGCCTTCCTCCTCACCCAATAGGGTAGCCAGTGGCCTTGGGTTGAACCCTGGGTACTTCAAGCTCGAGAAAGGCTGACTACACCTACAGCTCTAGAATTTTTTCTTCTACATCCTCTGTATCAAAATGCACCTGTCCTGTGTCACAGTGTCCCAGTTAGATAGTAATTATTTGGTCCTCAAAATAACAAAATGGGGGCTTCCCTGGTGGCGCAGTGGTTGAGAGTCCGCCTGCCGATGCAGGGGACGCGGGTTCGTGCCCCGGTCCGGGAAGATCCCACGTGCCGCGGAGCGGCTGCGCCCGAGAGCCATGGCCGCTGAGCCTGCGCGTCCGGAGCCTGTGTTCCGCAACGGGAGAGGCCACAACAGTGAGAGGCCCGCGTACTGCAAAAGTAAATAAATAAATATTTAAAAATGATCAACCTAGTTAAAATAGAAGTGTAAGCACTGGGGCAGCTTTTTGTCCAGCATTAGACCCTGAAACGATGCTCAACTAACAGGGACTCTTGGTGTGTGTAACGATATTAACTCAGTCCAAACAATGTTAAGGAATGAATGAATTGATATGATGATGAGGTGGGGATTATTGGTTCACATAACCCAAGCTCTCCTCTGTTTTGCTGTCGTCTTTCAATTCCAAATAAACTCTCTTAATGAAGGGGGAAATACACCACCGGTGGGTCATCATCCTTGCTACCCACGGGTACAAGAATACATACCCCCTCCTTCAGTAATCCATACATCAAATGTCTCACAGGGACTCGGGTTGTCCCCACCGGGTATGTGCTTGTCCTGAACCAGTCATTCTGGCTGAAGATAGCAGGATCCTCTGATTGACCAAGTTGGGGTCACTTGCCTCCCCAGGTCTGATAAAGAGAAGGGGAGAGGAAGAAGGGAAGGATTAGGTGTGGGACTGACAAAAACTAAAGCTGTGAAAACCACAGCCATCCAGCTTCACACTTCACCTACCCACAGGGCTCTGCCTCATCGCCATCCTTATTTCATCATAAAATACTCTGGCTAGGGACTTCCCTTGTGGCGCAATGGTTAGGACTCTATGCTCCCAATGCAGGGGGCCCGGGTCCCATCAATGGTCTGGGAACTAGATCCCACATGTATGCCGCAACTAAGAGTTCGCATGCCACAACTAAGGAGCCCGCCTGCCACAACTAAAGACCCAGTGCAACCAAATAAATAAATAAATATTAAAAATATATATATATACTTTGGCTAAGGCCCTGGAGCCCTATGTAGAATCCCTTGGGGGAATGGGGTAAAAATGTGCTATTAAAAATAATAATAACTGTCTGTGAAGAATTTTAAAAGTCAAATAAATACAACAGTTTAGGTAACATGCCCCAAACATGGGTAAAGTTTTGCTTAAAAGTGGGAGGTTTTGCTGGGGCAGCTCAGGGAAGTTTACAGGTGGTTTCGCAAAGCTTTCCCTGGTTGATGCCAGAAAGACCTTCCTCCGCCCAGCTGTATTCTCCATTTATTCAGAGCCCTCGGCAGCAACTTCACTCTCTAATTGCCTGTAGTTACTCATTACATCTCAGCAGCAAGACTTGGGGATACCAAGAAGCCAGCTCACCCAGAGGCCTTTGGTGTTTTTAACGTTTGGGCCAAAAAGAGAAATTTCCTAAGGAAAGTTACCACTTAGACTTCGGTGGGCTAAAGAGCTCTGGTTTGGAAACATTTCCAGGCAATCCAACTTTGAAGTCTCTGACGTTCACAGAAGAACCTTAGAGCAGCAGCGCACACAGAAATGAGATTTAACAATCCTTTGCACTTATTCTTGAGCATGGCACAGACTACAAAGTAAGCTGGCCAACCAGTTAGGGGAATTCAATTCTATGGACGTGAATTGAGCTCCGTTTCAGTGAGGATGCTTTCAGCTGCAAATAACAGCTGAAAGAGCCAATTAAAATTGGCTTTAAATAGTAGGAATTAATCACCTCACATAACAAGAAGTTGGACAGAGGCAGGTTCACAAGTTAGTTAATCTAGCAGTTAAACAACACCAGAAATATTGGCTGGATTTTTTGAGATTCCCATGGAAATATAGGCATGATTTCAAGATGGCTACTACAGCTTCAAAAATAACATTCTCCCACAACACCATCCAAAGGTAGGAAAGAAGGTGGGATTTGTCCAAGAGCATATGCCTTTCTCTTTCTCTAGAATAGGAAATATTTTCCACAATTCCTTGCAACAGACTTTCTCTTACATCTCTCTGGGGAGAATTGGATTGCATAACCATTCCTAACCCAATAAGCCAGGAAAAAGGAATATGATGGCCATTAATGCTTTGTACCAATCGTATTCATTTCTGACATATACACACTACCAAATGCAAAATAGCTAGCTAGTGGGAAGCAGCCGCATAGCACAGGGAGATCAGCTCGGTGCCTTGTGACCACCTAGAGCGGTGGGACAGGGAGGGTGGGAGGGAGACGCAAGAGGAAGGAGATATGGGGATATTTGTATACGTATAGCTGATTCACTTTGTTATAAAGCAGAAACTAACACACCATTGTAAAGCAATTATACTCCAATAAAGATGTTTAAAAAAAAAAAGAAGAGATAGTCCAAACGATTTTACTGTCATAACAATTGCTTGAAATAACTGGTTACTTAATGGATGTTTAGAAATCTTAATAAACACGGATTTCTATTCTAGTGGCACACTCATTTGGAAGCTGGCTACCTTCTTCAGCAGGCAGGAGGAAAAGAGCTAAGGCGCTCTTCATAGGGTCTGTTTGTGTCTTTAAGGCTCTACACACGAGTGAGCGCTTATTCTTTGGGAAATCTTGAGGCACATTAGTTAATGGGAAAGATTATGAAGGTAGAATAGATGAGGAGACTAAGTAAAGGCAAAAACTTTTCCCCCCAACTTGCTTTACATTTTATAGCATTAAACTGAAGGAAAGCAACACTCATTACATCTTCATTTCCTGTGGGACAATCCAGTTCAGCTAATTATCATTAAGGTTTAACTGGAAATTCAATACATTGCACAAATGTGCCCATTTACGTACTATCATGTCAGCCGGTACCGAAATAAAGCTGTAGTTACAAGGAGTCGATGATACCCTGGTTCTCTTCCAGGGACATTTCAAAAGCGATGCGTGAAGCTCCACAGCCCAAGCACAATAGAATAAATCTCGCAGAGAGCTATGGTCTTGTTACCACGCTGGCTTTCTCTCCGGGCTAAGGTGCTGCAGGAGAGGGAATCCCAGACTCCCTCATTCTAAAGAAATTGAGCAATTCCTGTTTTTTTTTTTAACATCTTTATTGGAGTATAATTGCTTTACAATGCTGTGTTAGTTTCTGCTTTGTAACAAAGTGAATCAGTTATACATATACATATGTTCCCATATCTCTTCCCTCTTGCGTCTCCCTCCCTCCCACCCTCCCTATCCCACCCCTCCAGGCTGTCACAAAGCACCGAGCTGATCTCCCTGTGCCATGCGGCTGCTTCCCACTAGCTATCTACCTTACGTTTGGTAGTGTATATATGTCCATGCCTCTCTCTCGCTTTGTCACAGCTCACCCTTCCCCCTCCCCATATCCTCAAGTCCGTTCTCCAGTAGGTCTGTGTCTTTATTCCTGTCTTACCCCTAGGTTCTTCATGACATTTTTTTTCCCTTAAATTCCATATATATGTGTTAGCATACGGTATTTGTCTTTCTCTTTCTGACTTACTTCACTCTGTATGACAGACTCTAGGTCCATCCACCTCATTACAAATAGCTCAATTTCGTTTCTTGTTATGGCTGAGTAATATTCCATTGTATATATGTGCCACATCTTCTTTATCCATTCATCCAATGATGGACACTTAGGTTGTTTCCATCTCCGGGCTATTGTAAATAGAGCTGCAATGACCATTTTGGTACATGACTCTTTTTGAATTATGGTTTTCTCAGGGTATATGCCCAGTAGTTTGATTGCTGGATCATATGGTAGTTCTATTTGTAGATTTTTAAGGAACCTCCATACTGTTCTCCATAGTGGCTGTACGACTTCACGTTCCCACCAGCAGTGCAAGAGTGTTCCCTTTTCTCCACACCCTCTCCAGCATTTATTGTTTCTAGATTTTTTGATGATGGCCATTCTGACTGGTGTGAGATGATATCTCATTGTATACCTATACACTAATGATGAAAAATCTGAAAGTGAAATCAAGAAAACACTCCCATTTACCATTGCAACAAAAAGAATAAAATATCTAGGAATAAACCTGCCTAAGGAGACGAAAGACCTGTATGCAGAAAATTAGAAGACACTGATGAAAGAAATTAAAGATGATACAAATAGATGGAGAGATACACCATGTTCTTGGATTGGAAGAATCAACATTCTGAAAATGACTCCACTACCCAAAGCAATCTACAGATTCAATGCAATCCCTATCAAAGTACCACTGGCATTTTTCACAGAACTAGGACAAAAATTTCACAATTTGTATGGAGAAATTCCTGTTTGCTTCCAAAGAGCAACATGACTTTTTGTGTGACTTGTCAGGAAAAAATATGTAAGGCAGACCAGCCAGTCTCACTGCAGGGTAGAGAAAGGAGAACCTGCAGGGAGAGGACTGGAGCCAGAGTACAGCTGGGGGCTCTAGAAATGAACCATATTTTAGAAACAGAGGGAATGAGAGATGATGTTCACACTCCCCACTCTCCTAACACCCCCGCACACACATCCCAGGCTGCAGTGACTCTGCACGCAACAGGCCAGCCCGTTCCCACTGCCTGGGATGCCCTTCCATCTTCTCTCTTTGCAAACCCCAAACTCCTGGCTCTGGGAACCTGAGCGAGACATTGAATCTCCAGTGAAAGTGATGTCATCACTACTCGACTGACTTAATGTGAGGATTAAATATGATATTGTGTTCGTGTATCTAGTACATTGCCTAGAGTACAACCATAACCAATAAATCTTTATATTAATATCAGTAAAAATAATTAAAACTTATAGAGAGCTTACCATGTGCCAGGCACTGTTCAAAGAGCTTTACATTACTAATGTATTTAATATCGAATAATTAATCACCAGGGAGATGCAAATCCAAACCACAATGAGATATCACCTCACACCTGTTACGATGTCGAGTATCAAAAAAGAAATGGGGAAACATTCTAGGCAGAGAGAAATCATACGCAAATGGCCTGGGGTAGGACAAGTCATAGTTTGTATATGAAGAACTGAAAAGGGCCAGTGGGGCTGGAATGCAGAGATGAGGAGGAGCTTGGCAGAACACGGATTCTGGAGAGTAAAGTAGGGACCAGGCACGTAGGGCCTCCCAAGCCGGGTTAAGGAGTTTTATCTGCCCTAACCATTGACGAGCTCTATTCAGTCTTGGTTTCCAGTGGCTGGTCATTTACACTTAGCCCATTCCATGTTTGTTAGAAAATTCTCCTTCGCATTGGGTTGGAATCACTGTTCCTTCCGCTTCCAGCTCTAGACTCCATCCCCTGGAGCCCTACAGAGAAAACCTACTGCTTATACTACCGTCTCTCCATACCACACTCTCTCTGACTCTCGTGCTCCTGGGTTTAACCCATCCCCATAGGATAAGGATTTTAAGATCCTTTTCCATCACTGTTGCCTTCTGTGGGATACATATTACTTTGTCAGCATCCTTCCTCAGATACGATGCTCAGAACCAAACACTTGATGTTGGACCAAGGCAGAGAAGGGCTTTCACCACCCTTGTTTAGGATACTTAGCTTCTACTGAGACGACGTTAAGATGAAGTGCTTTTTTGAAAGCCACCTCACACCACTGATTCATAATAAGCTTGCCGTCAACTAAAACCTTTAAGTCTATTTCTCCTAAGCTGGTATTAAACCAGGTGTTTCTCATCCAATATGCATGTAGGCATTTATTTTTAATTTATACCTTGTTTATTTCTAAAAATGACTCAGCCTGGAAACAGAACACAAGTATACATCTGCACAGTTAAAAGAAAGCTCTAAGGGAGAGTCGAAATGTTACATTTTTCATTCTGAGTTTAAGTGCAGATAGCTACATACAGTTGGTCCTCCTCTCAGTCAAAAATCTGCGTGTAACTTACAGTCGTCCCTCCTTATCTGAGGTTTTGCACCCACAGATTCAACCAACCATGGATCGTTGTAGGACCGTACTGAAAAAATCCGTATAGAAGTGTATCCAAGCAGTTCAAACCCGTGTTGATCAAGGGTCCACTGTATACCCCTATTTAATTTCATCCTATTAATTTAGAATGCTTGGTGCTGTTTTTCCAGATCTCTTTCTCTTCTTTGAGATGTAAGCCACTCTCAGCGACAGATCATCCGCCACTTTGCTGTTCGCCGTTCTTACATAGCTCCATCTTGCATTTCCATCCCATCACTTACTAGCTGTGTGACTTTGGGCTGCTTCATGAACCTCTCTGTACCCCACTTTCCTCATTTGCAGAGTAGTGCCCACTTCACACAGGTATTGTGAGGATTAAATAAAGAAACTAATGGGGTTTCTCCACACTTTCTTGCCCCACTTGCTGGCTGCCTGACGGGGACTCTGGGTCCTAAGAGGTGGTAAGGCCCTGAGTCACTTCATGGAGAAAAACCACCCGCCAGTCAGGAATACCTGCATCGGACTGCCATGTGAGAGACAGATAAGCTCTTATTACACCAAGACAATTAACAGTAGGTAGGGGTTGCCTACATCCACTGTCCATTCTTCCCCAACTCTAAATGGCACTCCCTGCTTTCTGAATTCAGAGGGAGAAGACAGGGCTAGGATCTGTCCTGGGCCTGTTTGTCCCCAGGTCCCCCCTTCCCTACCCCCTTGCTCTGTTCTACATCACACTGAAGACTACAGGCTGTGCTTTCCAGGCCCCCACTTTGGCTTAGTTCTTGTGGCTTGGTCCAACGGGAAGTGTTGGCAAGACACTGAAAGGCAGGAAGAGAGAGCTGCCGGGTGTTTCTCCCGAGCATCTCTGGCAGTGCCTGCGTTGCCCTCATGCCTCTCGCTCACTCCGGACAAGCCCTCCACGGTTCCAGCTTCCTCAAGTGACCGGATCACTGGGCTCCAGCTGAACTATCCCCTCCCTTTGTCCCTCCAGCCTCGGAGCGCTGGCGTCTTCCTACCACTCTGGTCTCTGGTTGCCTCACTGCCCCCTGCTTCCCATCCGTGGTGCTGCCACCACCTATGCATCCAGCTGTCTCCATGAAAAACCTTCTGTGTTAATTATTCAAGCGACTTCCATTCTGTGGCTAAATCAATACCTAACAAAAGGAATCATCACTCTTCACATCACAATTAATGAGACACTTGCTAATAATGAGTTTGATAACGTGATGTTTCATCTCTGATTCAGTAAATGGAATATGCACCTCAAACAGCCAACACTCTTGGTCCCCATGAGTTTCAGGTGGGCTTGGGGGTGTGTTATTTGCTTGAATTTAGGCAGACGCTAGGATGCATCATTTTAAAATTCCTTTGCCTCCCCTGATCCAAAGGTAATCTTGAGACACTTTTAAGAGCCTCCTAACTTGTCTCTCTGCTCCTACTTTGGACTCTTCAATAATCTATTTTTGAGAAGCAGCCAGAATGGTGCCTTTAAAAACGCAAATCTGATCACATCAGTCCCTGCTTAAGCCTGCTAACGGCTGCCCCTTGTGCTTGGAATAAAATCCAAACATCTCCCCACAGACTACACGGCACTGTGTCATTTGCTGCCTGCCTGTCTCTCCGCCCAAACCTCCCACCTCCGCCCTGCCCTGGCCCCTTCTGCTTTAGTCCCGTTGCTTCTTTCTGTTCATCACATTCCCGGCTTATTTCTGCTCATATATTCCTTCTGCTCCTAAGAATTTAGTGTGGCTCTCTCCTCTTGTCATTCAAATCCGACCTAAATTACATCTCTACCCTTCGGTCATTTTCTATCTTTTCAACTTGGTTTTTTTTCCCCACAGCACCACTAGTTAACAAAACTTAGCTGGTTCGCGCATTTGCTTACGTGAGCGCATGACCACACCACCTTATTCCCCCGCTGTTCTCCAACCATTTAGAAATTCAACGCACGTAGATATATTTTGAATAAATGACCAAATCTTCATTTCTCAGATAAGGGGTCTGAAGCCCGTTAATGTTAAGTGACACGTGTATGATCTCCCACCCCAAGATCTGATGCCTTACCTTCCTGGACCCTTTGTCCTGCTGGTCCAAACACACCCACCTTCTATATCAGACCCTCCAAGGCCATAGAACCAAGAATTTAGACACTGGACAAGAGATTGCCCCATCCTTAGACTCTCCTGTGGCATATTTGTTTAATAACACAGCTGCCTCTTAGCATTCTATATCTCAGTGAGGTTTCGCCTTATGAAAACCAAGTAAACAACCACTATTGATTCCACATTGCTTTTCTTTATGAATATATTCATTGCTGAGATGTGTTTTCTCCCGGTTATAGATCCTCGTATAAATGAATACATGTTTGTCTCTATCTACAAATGTTTAAATAATACCTCCTTCTCCCACTCGCTTTCAGTTGCCCTTGGCAATTGGCTGTTGAACTTTTACCTGGCTGAAAGATTCACCACAGTACTATATTCTGTTCAAAGATATTTCCCTAGAGGCTCTGGAGGTTCTTGCTATAATTTGACATTAAAAATAAATAACAAAGACTCCCTCAACCGGCTCTGGGATCCTACCCACCCCAGATGAGCTCCAAGCTCACACCAAGAATCTAAAAGGTCTTAAAGAGCTCTCAGCCTCTTTTTCAGGGAGGAGGAAAAAACTAAAAGAGGTATATGTTACACATGCTGGCGGCCAGGCTAACAGAGAGCAGTGCTGTCGCATTTCATCTGCCAAAGGCAGAGAGAAAGGCCTGAACATGGACTTCAAGATCAAGTGCAGCTTGTGGGACTGAACTCTGAAGACATTCCTTGGGGCAGCTAGGAGAAAATGTCTAAAGGAATCATACCTTCCCAGGCTGAAAATTAGGACACACAAGCATAGAAGAGAATTTTTCTTTCTTCCTTGTTCTTGCTTTGCTTGTCTTGGTGAGTACATATATGTCTGTGTATATGTGTGTGTTGATTCTGTATATGAAGAAGCCAGGGAAATTTAGAATTAGCCTCCAAATATTGGATTCTCCACACCTGAGATGGATTATTCTCAGGGTGATAACTGGAAAAGAACATTTTAAAACAGGATTATCTCAAAAAATGTTATATATACACTGTTTTGTCTACCTTTAACTCAGTTCCTAAAAGAGACAAAAAAGTTTACATGTCTTACCAAAAAAACATTTTTCCATGGTTCACTCTGCCTACAAACTACAGTGGAATATTCTCAGGCCGAAATTCAAAATTCTCTCTTCTATATGTCTAACTTTATCCCCTTTTATAACTGTATTAGTCAGCACAGGCTAAGCCATGCTGAGGTAAGAAATAACCCCGCAGATCACAGCCTTGGCAGAGGGATCTTTCTTGCTTAAGCTACATATCCAGCCAAGATCCCCAGGAGACTCTACTCCACAAAGTGACTCAGCCTCTCAGGCCAATGAAGGCTCCATGACCTTGCAACAGTACATCTAGAACACAAGTCTGCCCTGGACGTCACCACTGCAGGGGAGGAGAGGCTGGAGGATTACGTAAAGTTTTCTCAATGCCTGAGTCCAGAAGTGACACATGTCCCTTCTCCTCACGTTTCTTGGGCTTGAATTAGTCATGTAGCCTCACTTCACTGCACAGAGGGCTGGGGAATATTGAGGAGCAAATGCAGTGTTGGGTGAGTATTACTGGCTCTGCACCCAATCCCTCCAGCCCTTAAGAAGAACTGACCACTTACTTAAAAGCCACTTAGGCCACGGCAGTGAGAGGCCCACGTACCGCAAAAAAAAAAAAAAAAAAAGAAAATAGCCACTTAGAATCTCAGACAGAACTGGGTTCAGGTTCAGTTCCCAGTTCTACTTAATTACTTGCATGACTTGCAGTGAGATATATTTTACCTCTTTAAGCCACAGTTTCTTCATGCATAAAATGGCAAGAAGAACACATATGTTATCAGGTTTTTCTTAGAATTAAGTGAGCAGATTCACGTCAACTACTCAGAACAGTGTCTAACACCTAAGTTCTCAACACATCAAGGTATTTACGATGAGAATGAAGACGATTCCACATTCTTAAGGTGTCTTTAAGAATTCATTGCTCCAGGTCCTTCTCATCTTCAGAGCCCCAGTGCTAGTATAGTATCTGATGTATGCTGGATGGTCAGAAATTTTAAATAAATGTTAACTTAGGCAGCTGCCATCGCAATACTTTTCGATTATTCTCCCCAGTAAGCCATAGCTGTCGCTACTGCTGCTTCCTCAACCAGAACGCCCTGCTCAAGTCCATCTGCCTTTTCAATCTATTCATCCTTCACGCCCACCTTTGTCAGGTCATTCCCATCCTACATGCATCCATTTCTCTTATCTTAATATTTCTACTTTTCTCATCATCAAAAACACACACCAATTGTTTGGCTATATCACACTCAACACCTTGATTTTCCAACATGACTGTCCATCTAAGTAGGGACTGTGTATTTTGTACTCCCAGCAACAATTCATAACAACAATAATGAAATGCTATTATTTTGAGCATCGATAAACCAATTATGATACAACAACACTTCTCAAGTTTTAGCATGCCTCGGGGCCACCTGGAGGACTTGTTAAAATATGGATCACTGGGTCCTACCCCCAGAGTCTCTGACTCAGGATATCTGGGATTGGGCCTGAGCATCTGCATTTCTAACAGGTTACCAGGTGATGTTCATGCTGCTGGTGCAGGGACCATACTTTGAGAGCCACTGTTACACAAGACATTTCACATCTGTCCTTATACTGAATCCTCACAACCAGCCTTTAAGGTAGACATGGCTGCCTCATGTCAATATATACAAATGGCACACAGGGCTGAAATAACTAGGCCAAGTTTACCCTATTGGTAAGTAGCAGATGCAAGAAAAGTGACTCAGCACCAGCTGAACCTTTTCTCTCCACCGCGTGGATGACTGTGACTATGGCTTACATCCCGATAGACAAGAGTTCATTACTTGTTGAAATGAAAGGTCCACTTTCCCTTTGCATTAAACTTTTGACCACATTCTAAAACCCAGAGTCCAGGAACATTCGAGTATTTGTTGCTTAAGGAAGTTTGCTCCAGCTCAAGATAAGGATGAATCTTTCCTAATAACTGAAGACCTAAATCAGAAGCACTATATAATAACAGCAAGAGATACAAAACAACGATGACACGAGAGCTGCAGCCACCCCCCAGTGGGGCTGACATAAGACCCCATTCCTCTCTGAGGCACTGCTGAGTCTATCCTCTGGGAATTCCGCCTTTCCTCAGGGCTTGCCTTTATGTTTCAGTTGACATTTTGACTATTTCCTAAGACATTCGGTGAAAAAAGTAAAAATAAGCTGAAGGAGTACAGCTCTTCCCCAGAGCAGCATCTGGGTAGGCTTAGCACCCAAAACGTCCTGAGAAACCAGGCTTCGAAAGTTTTTTACTGTGACTACATTGCCCTCTAGGGGCCATTGGTTTCCAGGCAGAGGGACAGCGCCATTGCTTCTCTGCCAGGATAAATCCACGTGAGGTCTAAACTTGGGGCAACCCAAGGGACGTGGTAGCATTTGGAGAGATGTGTACCTTGAGAACACGAAAAGCAAGACTGGTAGTAACCTATATGACCCTCCCCACTTCCAATTTCCTCTTTCCACAAAAAACCTAGACTCCTAGAATGTGACTATCCTAGTGTAGTCTGATTATCAGGCCATACCCAGAACCCTGTGCTCAAGTACAGATGAGACAAAAGCAAATATAAATGCATGGGACGTGTGAGAAAAAAAAAAATGATCGTGAGACTCAAAACCATGCAACAGAGTTAAAGGAATGATATTTAGTTGGGAGAAAACTCAAGACACTGCAGGCCTCTTCAAATATGTCAAAGGTTGGCAGCATTTCTAAAACGGTGCCTTGCAAGATGAAAAACGATATTCCCCAAAGAAGGGCTCTGAGTGCAAATACATCTGAGGAACTTGGGTAAAACAAAATCCAACAGGTTTCTTTAAGGCAGGACCTCTCAGAACCTTTAATATAGAAAAGGCCTTGTGAATCTCTAAGGGGGCACAAGTACAGCGTGTTTGCCGAACTTATTTAGTGAGAAGCCCTTTTCCTCTAGGGACACCTTTCAACTTTTCACAGGATATTGAGTTTACCTCGAATACACGTTAGGATTCACAGACATTTACAGGATACTAGTTTTATTATGTCCAAATCTGGACAAACTTGAGGATAATTGTGCTAGAGGACCAAGGTTTGTTCTGCGTTTTATTGTCCCCAGGGGACAATAAAAATAAAATAAGTTGCTAGAGCACTTTACAGTTTACCAAGCACCCCTTATCACTCTTTCGTTTAATCCTCACAGCAATCCTGGGAGGTTTGCCAACCAGCAACGCTGTTATTAAAAATTAACAGACCTGAGGCTCGAGTTAAAGTTATCTCACTCACAGTTTAATGGTGTTTCTTCTGAGCCAAAGGAAGAATGAAGCTAGCAAATTCTCCATCCCTGCAAATATTTTAGCACTATCTAAAGTCTACTTAATAGTTATAACTGCTAGCTTTTATTAAATTATAACTTCCTATGCTAAGCTCATCTCATCAACTCTCACAAAAATTCTGAGGTGTAGATTATCATTATACTCATTTCCCAGATGAGGAAATTGATGTTTAGAAAGGTTAAATGACCCGCCCTGGGTCACACGGTCAGATTTACTTTAATCCAGACCCGCATGTCTAAGCATTTGACCTGTTTCATGGAAGCTCTAAGTGTTAAAAGGGCCATTGGCGGCATCTGAAGTTGCAATGCACTCCGAGAGTCTACATCGCAGGACAGGTTACACTGTCTGTGCCTCTGCCTATTCCCTTCCCTTCTCCCCTCCCCTCCCCTCCCCCTCCTCCAGCCTTACAAGCAGGCTCATTAGTTCCAGAAGAATACCTGCCATAAACAAACAATGCTGGTATCTCTAATTATCTATCCCAAGATGGTTTGCAAATGGTGTGGTCTCCCATATAACTCTTTGTGTGTGTGTAATCTCTGGTGAACAAGTTAAAGTTACTTTGGGGGACTGAATACAGAATGAAGCACCTGCTACTAATTCCTTCACATTGTGAAAATCACTTCGCCTCAGGCCTCAGTTTCCTTATCTATAAATGAGAAGGTTAGAGCATATCAATGTTTTCACACTGTGTTCTGAAGCAAACGCGCAGGTTGTCCATGTGCAGCACCTGCATGCCTGCACGCAGCAGCCCTGCCCTCCAGGACCCCCAGGGGCTCCTTGGAAGTAATTTCAGGCTAGTGGAGGGAGGGGACCAGTTAGCAGCCTCAGCTTCAATCAGCATTTCTGCTTTATCTGCCTCATATATTGCACTTCTGCATAAATTCTGTGAGTTTTATAAAGCTAAAAAGCCTTGAAAACCAACTCATGGCACAAAGGCTGATTCCACTGTTAATACCCCTGTTTGATGACTCTGTGTCCTAACACCAGAAGTCTCAGCAGGTGCGGTCATTCCCAGCAGCCACTCTGGGTTCAGGGTCAGAAAGTGTGCTTCCCGCTCGCTGGCTGTACTCTCTCAGGGATGGGTGACCTGAGTGTATGTAGGAAGTAAGGGAGCGTGTCGCAACACCCAGGGATTCGAGGAGTGGGAGAAGGGAGTACCACACTCCTGCCTAAGAGAATCACATTCCATTTGTTCTCTTATGCTTATCAAGCAGTTATAGAATTCCCCCCTCATTAAACCTTCTAAATTTATTCCTCTTCTTCACCATTCAGAGCTACATGACACTTGGTGCTGTCACAGACTGTCTGAATTGAGGAATCCCACATTGCTCTTTATTTTTAGCCTCCTTTGCTTACGTTTTCATTTCAGTTCTCAGCTGGGAGTTTTCTCTCCTTTGCAGTCTGAAATTGGCAAGATCTGGGTTTGGGGGCATCAGGTTTTAAACCTGACAATCTTCTTTGGGTGAAACCTTTGTGGCTGAGCCATGACAGCCCTGCTAAGTGACTTGGTAAACATATGTTAGACACCTACTATTTACTCTGTGCAAGTCCCTTTTCTGGAACTCTAGAGGTTTCAAGAATGAATCCGATACAGATCCCGCCTTTAAAGACTTAAGAGCAAAGATGGGGGTGGAGGGAGTGATGAGGGAATGCATGAGCTTCCTTCCAATAAAGCTGGAAATCTCCCCCCTACAACCTACAAGAATGTGGTTAGTGAGAGACAATCTTCATGGAGGATAATCAGTGACATTAAACAGAAAACCAAGGCCTGCTACTCCAGGAGGCTTGTGGTTCTTACCCCACTAGGAAGCACGATGCAGAAATCATCTCAAGACATTCTTTGCAGACAGCCCATCTCTGCAAGACTCTCCCTTATGCATGGGGGAGGGCGGTTTTTGATAGAATTATGCCTTAGGTGACTGTGCAGAAAAGAGTTTAACATAGGAGGCCTGGGACTGCTATCCTCAGAAAGACCTGTTTGCAAAGGTGGTCCTCAGCTGGCGTCTGGGAACATGGATTTCAGGAGGGTTCCCACCAATCCCTACCCGATGAGAGTGGCCCACTGTGCCTCAAGAGTTGGTACAAGCAATGTGGTTTATGCTGTACATTTGCTTTCCTTTGGGGAGCCTGGGATTTTCATATGTTCGGGCCATACACGACCCGCCCCCAGTGGACACCCTGGGCACTGAGTGTCTAACGAGCTTCCCTGGTGGACAACATCCACACATGGGTCGAAACTCAAAGCTGGAGGAATTAAGCGTGTCCTGCGCGACTCCACAGGGAGAGGACTCTTGGAAGTTTGTGCCTGCTTTCCTCCAGACTCCACTCCACGTGCCTTTTCCTTGGGCTGATTTTGCTTTGTCTCCTTTCGCTGTACTAAATCTTACATGTAAATACGACTTTATGCTGAGTCCTGAGAGGTCTTCTTGCGAATCAGTGAAACTCGGGGACCCATAACAGTGACCCTATCTAAAATGCCAAAATTCACTAACAGCTCTGAACCTCTGTCCTGATGTATTGCCTGGAAATGTGTCCCACCACCCCCCATACACACACATGCACATATTCTCTTTGTCAGCCTAGTCAGGATCAGTCTGGTTCCCGGTATCACATACCTTCCCATGGCTGAGGCCTCTTGTCCGTCACCAGAAGGCTCAGGCTACTCCCAAGATCTAAAGCCAATCCTTCCCCTGACCAGGGGAAAGTTTAATTCTCCGGTTCAAGCAGTCACAAGGTTCAGCAGAAAGCTCTTCTTGCCGCTAATCGTACTCTGGCTTTATATACCGACTACTCCAAAGACCCAAGCTCTACTCTGTCACTTCAGCTTGTCACTGAAACTCTGCTTCATAATATCCCTCTAGGACCCTGCTCTGATCGTCGTACTGACCAGCACCACCAGCTCACTCTGTGTCTCTGACGACTCTACATTGTATAAGCGTTCCAACAGACTTGGACGCAAAAAAACCCCAAAACAAAACCAATAGAAATACATCAAAACAAACTAAGGAGCAACGTCCACACTGGCCTTAAATGATTCACTTGGTTGGATTATTACTCATACATTTTAGTTTGAATGGCTGCGATGGTGTCGCTGGCTTCTCCGGAAGAGGAAGCACGTTTGGATTTAAAGCACCCTGTTCTACAACACACAGTTTCTAAAATGACTACTTAGAGGTTAGCATGCAATAACCCGATCATATAGAATTGTCAGGAGGTGAGATGCAGCGAAGAACGTAGTCTTTGGTCTTCTGTACCCCCCTTATTCTGTATGACAGTCAGAACTGTCAATAATCCATGAACATAAAAACCAGATTATTTATCTAGGATCTAACAAAAAAATTCTATTTCCTTTATGCACTGTGATAAATGTGGTAGTGAATAAAGGGAAAAAAGGAATAAGCAAAGATAGAAAGATAGGTACAGAGGTTGTGACATTAGCAAAATTGTGACCAGCACTAAGTATACATGTGAACTGAAAGATCTCGAGAATGACAGTAATAGATTCTAAACAGCAAGAGAACAGAGATCATTTCTTTTCCTTGGCGGATCATTACTACCTGAACTTCTACTTCATTACTTCGATTATTCAGTGCTAGGACCTAAGCTAGATTTTTTTCTTCCTTCTAAGTGATCCTGAATTTTAAATATTCTGCCAGCTAATCTATCACACACAGACATCGAAACTCAATTCTTATTTGGGACGTGGGCTTACAATAACGCTTTGTTAAATCTACCTATTTTGACAATGAAATTAAATATGTCTGTATATATGTACTCAAATATATATATTTAATATAAATCAATGTAAATTCAAATACATATTCAGATGTGTATTTCATACATCAAATATTGATGAAACACATATTAAATCACTATTTCAAAAGCAACTCTAATGATAGTAGACTCTAAAACATGTTAGTGAGTTTCCTTCATGCACTGACTATTTGACTAAAACATTTCTTTTAATTCATCCCGATCCACAGTCCAGCGTCATAACCCCAGACCCTACACATCATTTAGGGATTAAAGGTAACTTAGTTTCAAGAACTCCAGAGCACCTTCTCTTTGCTGTTAGTTAAGTCCCATTTACAGGTGAATTTTTCACCTTTCTGAGCAGTTTGAGCTCAGGAAAAGAACATCCTTGCTTTGTGGTTTCAGCACACATCCAATCAGCAGCCAGAAAGATTCTTCCCACTCCCTCCAGCTCTCTGCTAGAATCTACTCTACCTAGTTTTTCCCTTTGGAGCAGAAAAATAAACAAAACATCTCTCTCTTTAGGCAAGGCCTTCTTTATCCGTATCAGAAGGTGGTACTTCCCCTTCTTATTATTTGCATAGGAGCTCACTCTAATGCCAATCCCAGTATCTTCCCTAACTCCCTTCTTTAAAAATAGTTTAATCTGAACATAACTCTGAGGTGCTGCATTAGCTCAGGACCTTTGGTTTTACTTAAAACCTGTTTCAAATATAAAATGTTTCAGGACTTCCCTGGTGACGCAGTGGTTAAGAATCCACCTGCCAACGCAGGGAACATGGGTTTGATCGCTGGTCCGGAAAGATCCCACATGCCGCAGAGCAACTAATCCCATGTACCGCAACTACTGAGTCTGCGCTCTAGAGCCCACGAGCCGCAACTACTGAGCCCGCATGCCACAACTACTGAAGCCCACACACCTGGAGCCCGTGCTTCACAACAAGAGAAGCCACCGCAATGAGAAGCCTGCGCACCGCAACAAAGAGTAGCCCCCGCTCGCCGCAACTAGAGAAAGCCCACGTGCAGCAACGAAGACCCAACGCAGCCATAAATTACTTAATTAATTAATTAATTATTTTTAAAAAAGGAAAATAAAAGACACCCAAGCCCTCCTCCTTTCTTCCCCTACATCTATCATGCTCAATCATTTATTCACTTATTAAATTAAAAAACAATTAAGCAGGTACTATGTGCCAGCAGGAGAAAGAGTGGTAAACAGACCAACAGCATCCTTGCGCTCATAGAGCTTTCACTGAGCAGTCACCCCAGAATGACCAGGAATTTGCCCGGAACTGGTTTCTGCAGCCTGTAAAGGGACTTGTAATAAGAGATGGGAATGTGTTGCCTGGAAAATTCCATCCAGCTAAGTAGATGGATTTGAAGCTCACCTCACAGTTCCCCCAGGCCCCCCAAATGCCATAAGTGGTAATAGAAATTTCCACGTTCCCATGATAGAGGATATCCTACCTCACACCTAGTACAAAGCCCCCTTGGTGAAGTCAGAAATCAGTCCCTATGCTCACGTTTCAGTTTAAACACCTGTCAAATTAATAACTGGGGTTTTTTTTAATGTTTGTTTGTTTTGGCTGTACTGGGTCTTAGTTGTGGCATGCGGGATCTAGTTCCCTGACCAGGGATCAAACCTGGGCCCCCTGCATTGGGAATGTGGAGTCTTACCCAGTGGACCACCAGGGAAGTCCCAAGAACTGTTTTAGATGACCACCGAACAGAGCACCTGACTATACATAGACCTGGGAAGAAACAGCTAGAAAGGAATTCAGAAATCATCCAGCCCAGTCCTTCATTTTACAGATGAGAGCTGACTTGAGTTAATAAACTTGGTAAGAAACAGCCTAAACTGAACCCCGGTCTCCTCATTCCATCTTCACTACCCCCTCATCCTCCCTCAGGCTCCAATCCAACCTAAATACATTTTTTAAAGTTGTCTAACAACCTGGAGCTACATTTGCTATCCCTATTGAAGTCCGAGACAGAATAATTATTTCTAGCTTTGGTGGATTGTTTGCTATCCTCTCTGCAGAAGAGGTAACTGCATTCCACCAGGCAAATCTTCTGCAGCAGCCCCCAAAAGCAAAGGTCAGCAACCTGCGGCCAGCCAGGTCCCGCAGGAAGTCCTCCAGCAAAGCCTCATATGCATGCAATGCCTTTGGAGAGCCCAAATTCAGAATTAAGATGGCAAACTGAGCCGACACCAACATCGATTAAACTTCCTCACACTTTATCACCTTCCAATTGTATCTCAGGTGGTTTTTCCTCAGCGCCACTGGTTTCTGAATAAAAATTTTAATTTCAAGGTAGCGCTGTAATTTATTGCACCTGTTCCTTTTGTAGTATAAAAGCCAGTGTAATCTCTCTTCAGGCAAACGAGCTCGTGTTGCCATGATCTGTGGTCCCCTCTGTCATGGGTACATGCTCTACCTTAATCAGGTTATAATTAGAAGGTGCAGAGAACAGTGGTGTTTACAAATAGGATTTGAAATGGAGGATGAGACGGCCACCGCTAGATCTGTCTGGAACTTTCAGCATTAGCTCCATTCATCCATCAGAAAAAGAAAGGCTCTAAATTATCCATGCCTGTGGCAGAGAAGGAAAGCTTCCATTTAGATCATGACATGGGGAGACCGGACGCTAGATGCTGCTAGGTGTGTAGTGTAGGGTGTGTAGGGATAATTAACCACAGAGCTTGAAAGAGGTGAAGTATCCTGCTAATAAAATCACACATTTCAGGGGAGAAAGGTCACAGAATAGCGATTAATAGAGGCGGGTTAGTGCCATAAACCTTAAAGTTTTGTTCCCGTCCTGCTTCCATCACATGAACTTCTAGATAAGCCAGAAGTTCCCTGATGCTCACAACACACGCACAAGATTACTTATTGGACATCTTTATACATTTAGAACTGTGCTAGGCAGTGTGATAGGAGAGGTGAAGAAGACAGACAAAATCCTTTCCCTCATTAAGCTGACATTCTGGGAGGGAGCCATCCAATGAACAAGTAGGCAAGTCAATAAAATGAGAATTACAGATTGTGATAAGGGCTACCTGGGAAAGAATGATGCAAGAGAGAATAACTGGGCAGGGAGTGAAGGGAAGCCATCCACAATCAGGGATGACTTCTTGGAGGAAGTGACATTTGAGCTGAGACCTCAAGCCATGTGAGATGAGCCATAAGCACCATTCCTGGAAGGGCTAAAGGGGGCCAGTATGCTTATTAAGTGCCCAGGACCACACCGAATTTCAACTACTCCACACTCTCCAAATACTCTCCACCAGAGACCCTCTGGATTCATGTTTTCTCTCTTCTAATCCTCACAATAACTCCATGAGGAAAGTATAAGTCAGTACCCCCACTTTATAGAAGAGTAAACTGAGGCACCAAGAGTCTGAGTGATTTTCCTGTGGTCAGACATCTGGTAAATGGGGAAGCTGGGACTTGATGGGTTCACTGCTGGAACCTGAGGGTTTCTTTTTTTAATATTTACTTTATTTGGTTTTTTTTTTTTTTGGCTGCATCGGGTCTTAGTTGTGGCACGTGGGATCTTCTGATGCGGCACGTGGGCTCTTCATTGTGGCAGGCAGGCTTCTCTCTAGTTGTGTGCGGTTTTTCTCTCTCTAGTTGTGGTGCGGGCTCCAGAGCGCGTGGGCTCTGTAGTTTGCAGCACGCAGGCTCTCTAGTTGAGGCATGCAAGCTCAGTAGTTGTGGCGCATGGGCTTAGTTGCCCCACGGCATGTGGGATCTTAGTTCCCGGACCAGGGATCGAACCCGCGTCCCCTGCATTGGAAGGCGGATTCTTTACCACTGGACAACCAGGGAAGTCCCTGGAATCTGAGTTCTTAATCCTGCATGATGCTACCTCTCAGGGGTGGGTCTCAGCACAATATAAAAGGCACAAGATTCAGGCTTAGACAGACACCTCTTAAAAGCTAGCAGTGGAATTGTAGACAAGTCAGCCCATCTCATACTTAGATTTCTCAATTGTGAAGTAACCATAGCAGAAACCAGTCCCAAGGGCCTCAAACATGATCACCAGCGTGCAAGCTCCCTGAGAGGAAGATATCTCCTTTAAGTTGTAAGGTGATACCACTGCTTTCATTTCCAAACTGAAGACCAGCTCAAGCCCTAAAAAGCCACAGGGAAGCTTATTAGAGGAAGAGTGCAATCCCGAGAAGAGCCACTGTTTCACTTGACATCTCTACCCTCTGATGCTCGGGAAGCACCTAGAAGCAGACGCAGTATCTACAGACCGGGTTTCCTCAATTGGCCTTTCAAAGTTGTGGACACAAGGAGACCTCAAAATCTACCCATCTGTAGGCTTTTTCTACTCCATGGAACCAGGAATCCCGGGCCCGTTCATTTCTGATCTCACCCAGGCTGCTATATCCAAGTGGCCTCTTGTAAATAGCTGAACTGTAGTCAATTACATGAAAAACAGTGAAAAGATGTTACTTTTTTGCATCTTTGCATCCTCCTGTCAGTACCCATGTGTTTTCTCCTTTGCTTCTTGTCTGTTTCCATGCCCATAACTTCCTATACACTCGGCCCCTGTGGCAAAGACTCTGAGCAGTATGTTCTCTGCATCAAAGCGCATCTTTCCCGTGTCCAGTGATTCAAGCAAGGTCTGCCTAAGTGACTGTCAAGTTCGTCTAATGAGCAGACACCATCATCTTACATCCATACAGCCAAAGCTTTAAAGTCTGCAGAGTTCTGTACATACATGATCTGACTTAACAGCATCGCGGGCTTCTGTGCTAGGTATTGTCATCCCGTTGCACAGCTGCAGAAATGGAACTTATATATTTGAAGGCATTTGCTCAATATAACTCAAGCTAGTTTGTGACAACGCTGGAGCTTGAACCAGGTCTTGGGATTCCACGTACAGAGTTCTTTTCATTCTATCACACTGCCTGCCAACCAAATAACTATTAATAAATGATATTTCCCCATGCAGGAATTTTTTTTTTTTTTGTGGTACACGGGCCTCTCCATGTTGTGGCCTCTCCCGTTGCGGAGCACAGGCTCCGGATACGCAGGCTCAGCGGCCATGGCTCACGGGCCCAGCCGCTCCACGGCATGTGGGATCTTCCCGGACCGGGGCACGAACCCGTGTCCCCTGCATTGGCAGACGGACTCTCAACCACTGCGCCACCAGGGAAGCCCCATGCAGGAATTTTTAAGATGGCATTCATGAACATCAAAATCACAGCAAAATGTTAAGTGTATGATTTTTAATCAGACATTGGGGTGAGAAAGGGTCCATGACTTTAACACCCATCAGATTATGAAAGACACCCAAGACCCAAAAGTGTTAAGAAGCGCTATAAATATAAGCAATGAGGTATGTGCTCCTCTTTGCCCAGCCCAGGAAGATAAGAAGTCTTATTAACATTCCGGACAGGTCGATCTCCTCTATTCGTCCTTAGTTGGGCTCTGTTGTACAATTTCATGCTTAGATTAAAATTGAAAGTTAGGAGTAAAATTACTTCTACTCCTATTTAAAAAAACTACTTTCCATTTTTTAATCATCACTGTTTAATGTATTTTAAGGCTAGGAGAGGGAAGGGATCAGAGAGCACAGATCTTAGAGGGATACTAGAGCCTCATAGATCAATAAAACCCCAGGAAATTGACCTTCCTTCTTTTCCCCAACATCCTCTCATGGCCTTAACTCAACAGTTTTCAGAGTCGGCCCTAAGGAACATAAGAATGGTACCCACTGTTGGGGTGCAGTGAGGTGAGCCGGGTGGGGAAGGGATAGAGGGTATGCTAGTCTGGGTCAATACATACATATGTATAGGGAGAGAAAAATTTGCTTTAAGGAATCGGCTTACACTTTTACAGAGGCTGATAAGTCCAAACTCTGCATGGTGGGCTGGCAGGCTGGAGACCCAGAGAAGAGCTGCTGCCGCAGTTCAGATATGAAGGCTAGCTGCTACGGAACTGCTTCTTGCTTGAGGGAGGTCAGTCTTTTTGTTCTATTGGGGCCTTCAACTGATCAGATGAGGCCCACCCACATCACGGAGGACAATCTGCTTTACTCAAAGTCCACCAAATTAAAAATTAATCTCATTTAAAAACACCCTCACAGAAATATCCAAAATAGTGTCTGACTGAGTATCTGGGCACTGGAGAACAGCCAAATTGATGCATAAAATTAATCATCACAGTCAGATTCTGTCCACCACCATGCCATCCCCACCTAAGCAAGAGCACCTCAGTGTTTATTGTTTTCTTCTGAAGCTCAAGATTTTGTTTGAAAGATGGATTTTGCTACACGATAGTAATAATAGTCATTTTTAAAGGTTTGCTCTACTGTCTTAATCCAAAGTAGCAATGAAGGTAGAAACCTGGCTCTGCACACACAGGTGATATTCTGATGCCTTCAGGTATAAAGTAGCCTTTCTAACTAGTTGGCCCACACATGCTCTTAACTCCCTCCAATCACATCTCCAGAGCACAAACGGGAAATCTTTCTAAACACAAGTCTGATAGTGTCAGCTCTCCATGGTTTACTCATTGATCGAAGGGTAGCATTTAAAAATCATTTCTCCAGCCAGCAAAGCACAAATGGCTCACCTTCTACCTCTTCCCAAAACCTCATGTCATGCTTCTTACCCCTCTACTCTTTTCGTTCCAACCATATTGGGTTTCTCTCCATCCATAATTTGCCCCTAGCTCCCTGACACCACAGAGCCTTTGAACATGCTGTTCCCTCTGCCATGAATATCTTTCCCTTCCCTTTGTCAACTACTTGACTCCTATTCAAATACCTTAAGCACCACCTGCTCAGGAAAGCCCTTCTTGATCTCCCTGCTTAGATCAAATTCTCGTATTAGAAGCTTTTACTGCACCATGTAACTCTTATTCATAGTACTTAGAATACTAGCAAATTCACATTTATTGGTGTAATACATTTACAATGTCAAACACACTCTCTACTCTATCCTCAGTGACTGCCATAATGTTTTTTGTGTTTTGTTTTTGTTTTTGTTTTTTTTTGTTTTTGTTTTTTTTTGTTTTTGCGGTACGCGGGCCTCTCCCTGTTGTGGCCTCTCCCGTTGCAGAGCGCAGGCTCCAGACGCGCAGGCTCAGCGGCCATGGCTCACGGGCCCAGCCGCTCCGCGGCATGTGGGATCTTCCCGAACCGGGGCACGAACCCTTGTCCACTGCATCGGCAGGCGGACTCTCAACCATTGCGCCACCAGGGAAGCCTGTGCCATAATGTTTATATCCAGTAAATATTTGCTGAATAAATAAACAGAGCACACTGCTCCGTGATCTACAGCTGTGGGTAATTCTGCAGCAGGAGAAATACATCCTAAAAAATTTCCCTTCCCAATTTGATCATTCTAAATCCAGTGTGTCTAAAAGGAAAGAACTTCTTAAGAAATCCCTCGTCTCAGTTATTTTTCTGCTTCTATTTTCAATCTGCCACTTACATGGCTCAGTAAGCAATGCCCTATTGCAAACCATCTTCAAATGCCATGTCCCATCGTCCCGGAGGTACTTTCTTCTACTAACGTGTGTGGAACTGATCCCACATTGTCACAAAAGCAAAATAAATCTTTTGTTCTCACTCTGGAAGAGGAACTCAGTAGTGAAACCTGTAGCACTGGGTTATGCACAAGCATCCGATTTCAGTGCATCCAACATGCTCGTTCTCAGATTTAAAACACCTCCTGCTAAGCCGTAATATTTTTCTCTTTCCAAAAGGGGAAGGCTTGGGCTTCCCTGGTGGCGCAGTGGTTGAGAGTCCGCCTGCCGATGCAGGGCACACAGGTTCGTGCCCCGGTCTGGGAGGAACCCACGTGCCGCGGAGCGGCTGGGCCCGTGAGCCATGGCCGCTGAGCCTGCGCGTCCGGAGCCTGTGCTCCGCAACGGGAGAGGCCACAGCAGTGAGAGGCCCGCGTACCGAAAAAAAAAAAGGAGTTCGAGGTCCTAGGATTGGGCACCAGCCTGCTTTGGCATCCTCCCTTCCTTGGTAGGATGTGCCCAGTGAATATCCAATACAGGGAAAGTGGTCCCTTGCCATTCTCTCAATATGTCCTGTGCTTTTATACATTTTCTTAAGTACTAAATTGATTTTTGGAAATAATATTTGTAAAATGTATACAGATTTTTTTAAAAGAGATTTTGATTAGTGAACCTCATCAAAGTTTCTCCAGCACTGTAATTATTGAGTGGACCAAAAAGTGCCTTCGGTTTTTTAAGTAAAAATAAAAGACACATTTTTCATTTTCACCAAGAACTTTATTGAACAACATATGCACCCTTTTGTTCCACTGCCTTCTGCCATTTTTCAGGCAACTTCATAATTCCATCTTCCCAAAACTCTTTATCTTTTTGAACAAAGAAGTATTCCAGGTGCCTTTTACAGTCTTCCAGGGAATTGAAATTTTTTCCATTAAGAGAATTTTGTAAAGACCGAAATAAATGTAAATCCGAAGGTGCAGGGTCTGGTGAATACGGCGGATGAGTCAGCCAAGCTGTAACAGTTTTTGCCTGGTCATCAAAGAAACATGTGGTCTTGCGTTATCCTGATGGAAGATTATGCGTTTTCTGTTGACTAATTCTGGATGCTTTTCGTCAAGTGCTGCTTTCAGTTGGTCTAATTGGGAGCAGTCCTTGCTGGAATTAATCATTTGGTTTTCCAGAAGGAGCTCATAATAGAGGACTCCCTTCCAATCCCACCATGTACACAACATCACCTTCTTTGGATGAAGACCGGCCTTTGGTGTGGTTGGTGGTGGTTCGTTTCGCTTGCCCCACGATCTCTTCCATCCGCATTATTGTACAGTATCCACTTTTCATCTCCCATCACAATTTGTTTTAAAAACGGAACATTTTCATTATGTTTCAGTAGTAAATCACATGCAGAAATATGGTCGAGAAGGTTTCTTTCGCTTAACTTATGTGGAAGCCAAACATCAAAATGATTCACATAACCAAGCTGGTACAAATGATTTTCAACTCTTGATTTGCATATTTTGAGTGTGTCGGCTATCTCCCACATGGTATGACATTGATTGTTCTCAATGAATGTCTCGATTTGATCACTATGAACTTCAACTGGTCTACCCGACCTTGGAGCATTGTCCAGTGAGAAATCTCCAGCACGAAACTTCACAAACCACTTTTGACACATTTAATCAGTCACAGCACTTTCTCCATACACTGCACAAATCTTTCTGTGTGTTTCAGTTGCATTTTTACCTTTCTTGAAATAATAAAGCATAATATGCCAAAAATGTTGCTTTTTTTCCATCTGCAATATTAAAATGACTCCACAAAAATTCACCAATTTTGATGTCTTTTTTAAATGAACACTGATATGACAACTGTCATATACAATCTAACAAAATAGTTTCGAATGAATTTAAAGACAACTAAGTGCTACTAGAGCCATCTTACAGAAAAAAACAAACGAACCTTTTGGCCCACCTAATGTTAACTCTACTCGGGTCATATGAGGACTCTGATTTCCTAGACCATCTTATTCCTGCCCAGGAGGTAAGGCAAGACCCCCTGCCTTGGTGAAGCTGGTCATTACGATGATCCCTGTGTTCCCAAGGGCTCATCAAGCAATGGGCTCTGGCTGTTGCCCATTTTAATCTCAGGGAGAAAATATTTTGGACAGTGTTAGGGCTCCTCTGGATCCTTGGTAATTACTGTGCTGTACTATATCTATTTTAGCATTTTAGTACCTCTGAAATCAGGTGCATCTTCTGATCTCTAATGGCCCAGGCCACCATCATGTTAGAGCATCAAGTTTGATGCTCTGCCCTTACCAGAGCATCAAAACTTGCAGAAGGGAATGGAGACTTGGAAGAAATCCCAGAAACAATAGTTGAGAGCTCTTTTAACCCCACCCTCCCAAACCAAATATTTGGGAGGGGTGAGGAGAGAGGGAGAGTAAATCAAAGGGTTTAGCAACATTCCTGAAGCTGGAATCCACAGTAACCTTGCCTTCATAATTGGAGATTTGCCCTAAAAGCCCAGCACTAAAGGCTTGGATTTGCTTTTACGGACACTTTCATGAAGTGCTTTATCACGCACACACTTCAGGTCACAGAGGACAATACTGTGTGGAAAAACACAGACAACCATGACTCGGGGTCAAAAAGTTATTCTAAGGAGTCAAACTCTGAATGAGAAGTTTAAAGAAAACCTTAACTATTTTATCTCACCTTTCTTTTCCTTTTATATATGCACAAGGTCAATTTTTAAAATCTATGTCTAATTATAAATGCACTCTTTCAATAAGTAAAAAATAGAAACTCCACGAGATTTTTTTTAAAGCATCAAATCCTAGTTTAATTGGCAGTCATGATATTATGATTTATAATAAGAAATATATATTTGGTCTTCACCCACTGTTCCCATCACAGAGCTCCTAAAACCCTTGGAATTTCCTAAGTGAAGAGAGAGATAAAGGTGTCTTTTGTTATGTTAATGAGGTGCTTTTGGAAAGCACCTAAGGAGGGGGGCTGTTTGCCAGAACAACTGGGTGATTAGAGGGTTAAAACTTTCATTTCCATCCCCCTGACCTCTGGAAGAGGAGACAGGCTGGGGATTGAATCAATCGTCAGTAGCCAGTGGCTTAATCAATCCTGCCTGTATAATGAAGCCTCCATAAAAACCCAGAAGGACGGGATCCCGAGAGCTTCTGGGTTGGTGAACAAGCGGAGATCTGGGGACAGTGGCACACTTGGAGAGGGCATGGAAGCTCCACACCCTTTTCCCATACCTTGCCTTATGAATCTCTTCCATCTGGCTGTTGATGAGTTATATTCTTTTGTAATAAACCAGTGCTTTAATAAGTAAAATGTTTCCCTGAGTTCTGTGAGTGGTTCTAGCAAATTAATTAAACTGAAGGAGGATGTCGTGTGAACCTCTAACCTATAGCCAGTGGGTCAGAAGCACAGATGACAACCTGGACTTGCTATTGGCCTCTGACGTGGGGGAAAGGACCAGTCATGTAGGGACTGAGCCCTTAACTTGTAGGATCTGATGCTGTCTCCAGAGAGATAGTGTCAAATTGAGTTGAATTGTAGGACAGCCAGCTGGTGTCAGAGAATTGCTTGGTGGTGTGAGACAACCCTCCCCACAACACACACACACACACACATACTGTTACTGGTATTAGAACCTATTCAGTAGTACATAAAATAATAGCATCGTTTGCAGTGGATTTTTTTTTTAGATTTGATGAAACGTAATGTGTTTCTCATTTCAAAGTACTGCAGTGATTCTCTGGGTTAACCATTCTCTGGGCTTACAGAGTTTGTTAGCCTGTGCAGGCCCCTGACTCAGCCCAAGTATAAAAAGAAAATAGATAGTATAGGGTTTCAGGAAGTGCAAATCTTAGGACTGATCCCTGGGATGTGTAAACTCATTGGAGTGCTCACATCTTGTGAGAACCTCTCTCTGAGCCTCTTCTCACTCTCACTGATGTCTAAGCTGTGCCCATGGACTCCGTGAAATTGAACACTATTCATTTATGTGTCTCTCAAAAGGCCTAGCACAAAGCCACATAGACAATGCACTTCCTATCAATGAATGTGTACAGAGTGGATGACACCTTCCACTGAAACTTCCTTTCCTCTCTTCTTTCCTCCATTCATTCAGCATTTCCCTGCTCCAAAGCACACATCAAGTCACTGAGATGCTAATCTTCCTTAAATGTTATTCTTAAGCCTCTATTCAACTATTTGCCTGGGGTTCCTATTAGCACTGCATGTCTGTTGTTGCTGGTCTCTTTCTCTCACTACTGAGAAAACCTATACTGGTTCTACGAAGGGGATGGAACTTAACTTTCCAGCACTCCACCAGCTTAATCATAGCTGGGATCTATAAGGAGGCAGCATGTGTGTCACCTGTGATCAGCTGGTGATACCTCTCTAGAAAACCACAAGGATTCTGAGACTACATCTGGCTCAGCAGGGAAGAGAGCTGTGATTGATTATTGATGTCTGTCATGGGACACGCAGGCACCACCACACATTTGCCATGCCTAATCAATAAGGCATGATTCATGCAGCACCATGAGCTCTCCTCACAGTCCCCCACAATGTAAACATTAAAATAATTTCTATAAATACTACTTTTGGTGTTTAAGAGTTGTTTCTTAGAGTTGTCTATGCATTTTTCTTTGTACAAATGTGTGTGTATTTGTGTGTGTCTGTGTTTGGTTTTGTTACATAATCAACTCTATGAATTTTTCTTTATTGTTTCTGGCATATTTATTTTTATCATAAAAATGAGCCTATTCCAATATTATAGAAACGTGCATCCATAATTTTAAGTAGTTCTTTTAGAATTCTTTTCATATTTAAATTCTACCTGGAATTTATTTTGCTGTAAAAGGTGAAAATGGGAGCCAGTTTTATTTTTTTCCCATGTAAAAAATCATTTTTGCATAAATTATAGAACATTTTCCTCCATTAATTTGAACTGCCTTTTGGATTTAATACTGTGTTCCATTATATCTCATTGTTTACTCTGCCCGCTTCTATGCCATTAGCATAATAGTTCAATTACTATGGCTTTACAATATATTTTAATGACTCACAGAACACGTTTTCTCCTTGTTCCTTTCATTTTCAGCAATTAATGGTGATCTTACATGTTTATTCTTTCCAAGAGACTTTGGAATCATTTGTCAAAATCAGGGGAGGAAATTCCATGGTAATTTTTAATGAACTTTGTGTTTATAGATTACATTAAGGATAATTTAGTTCTTTATAAAATTAAATCTCCCTACCCCACCCAAATAATTATCTCTTAATTTTTCAAGGTGTCCTTTGTGATCACTCAGAAAAAATTTATTCTTATTTTTACCAATATTCAGAACATTTCTTCTGAAGTTAATACCCAGATAACTTATGTTTTCAACATGACTGGGGAAAAAAATCTTTTATCCAATACATTCTCTAGCTGGTTTCTGTTGATGTTTAAAAGAAAGCTATTTTTCGTACATTATTTGGGTTATTGTACACCCTACTAAGTTTATTGTTTCTGGAGTTGTCAGTTGATTTTCATTGTTGTTTTTATTACAAGATCATATGACATAATTTCCCCTCTTTTTTTCCAAAGCCAATTCCTCTTACTTATTTCTCCTATATAATCACATTGGCTATCACTGTCAGAAAAATGTTCAAAAGCAGGGATAAGAGCAAGCATCTGGTCTCACTTCTGAGATAAAGGAAACTTTCTAGTCTTTAAGCATTACACATGATTCTGGCTATCATTTTGAGATTCTGTTAAGGAAGATGTTTTCTTAAGAAGTTTTTACTTAAGGAGTTATATCAGGAATGCATGTTAAAGTTAAGCAAATGTTTTACAAGCAGCTACTGAGATGAAGATGTGTCTTCTTGCTTCCTTAGTCCTATGTATTAGTCAACTATTGTTGCAAGAATGCTGTAAAACAAACAAGTCCAAAAATCAGTGGATAGACTTCTGGTTTTAGCTCTGACATGTAAAGAGCTTGAAAGTCATCACTCTTGTTCTTACAGCAAGAAGTAAAGGCCAGAAAAATTGTAAATCAACAACTATCCTTGACCACGTCAAAGAACTGAGATTAAAAGAAACCTGGAGAGAGAGACATTATCTATAAAGCACAGCTCAAACCTTACTAGAGCACAAAACATTAAATTGCTAGGAACACTTAAATGGTTAGTTTTGATGAGTGGCTAGTGGCCACATGTGAACCAGCGTGAGAATGATAAACTCCTGGGCCCACTGTCCTGCATGGCGAGACCCACATTTTCATGAACTTTAACTTGTGAACCACCCCCCACACACACATCATTTGCTCATGATGAAGACCTGAAAAAGATCCCTCTGTGGCTCTGTCAGAGAGAGGGCAAAAGTAATCACTGTGAAATGTGCCCAAAGAGTCCTCTAAAACAAAGGCCTTCTCTCTAGGGGAAAAGAGTACCAGAGGCTTAGCCCCAGCTCAAAGCACATTCCTCCAACTCCAGCTCCCACTAGGCATTCCTATCTCACTAAGGGGGGAAAAATTAGTAACAGGGTTCAGAGCTTCAAGGAAATAGATTGGGAACATGGTAGCCAGGGAGGAGAGTAAGGGGTAGAGGGAAAGTACAGCTACATCACAGGAGAAAAACTTGTGAAGGTTGCAGCTCCAAGACACAGGCCCAATAAAAGACAGATTTAATCAGAAAAGTAAAGGCTACTCCTCATCCACCTAACCTCTATCGACTGAAATAAACAAACAAACAAACAAACAAACCCCACACAAGATAAAATTCGTGAGTTGAGTTTGTTCAGTGTCTTACTGAGGACTATAGCCCAGGAGACAGCCTTTTGGATAGCTTTGAGAAACTGTCCCCAAGATGTAAGGGGGGAGGTCAGTATATATGTGATTTTGACAAAGGGGATATGTACAACCAAGCACACATCTCCGTAGATGTTTGCTGCTAGTCACAAGGAACAGATAGCTTGGTTACTGGTTTTAGTGCTTTTCTAGTATGAGAAGATGCAAGAATCCAGGGTCAGAAAAAATTTCTTCTAAAAATATCTAACTATCTGAATGCCTGTTCTGCCAGTTTTTTCAGAGCACAGAGTGCCTCATTCCTGATCTCCACCCTGAAATCCTTTCGGAGTGTGTTAAAGGTCAAAGAGTGCAATGCCTAATGGCTCAATCCTTGTACAGTCAGATGGTGAGAGACATTCTTTAAGTGGCACCTCCACACCAACAGGGCTCCAGTATAATTACAGTGGATTATGGCTTAAAGCAATGCAAGACACAGACTATCTTTGAGGTGATGTACTTGGGAAAGCCCAAAGTCAAGAGGGAAAGACAAGAACAAGGACAACAGAAGAATTTTAAACCTCTGATACTTATAGCTACAACAAAAATTAAGCACAGCCCAACTCCTAGCCATATTAACATAAATCCTCACACTAAAAGTCCGTTCACCTTGATTTCTATTAGCCAAGATACATGATGTCTGGCTTTCAACAAAAATAACAAGGCATACCAAAAGACAAGAAAAAACAGTCTGAAGAAACAAAGCAATCATCAAAATCAGACTCAGATATGACATAGATGTGGGAATATCCAGACAATTAATTTTAAATAACTATGATTACTATGTTAAGGGCTCTAGTGGGAAAAAGTACACAGTGTGCAAGAACAGAAGGGTAATGTAAGCAGGGAGACAGAAATGCTAAGAAAGAATCTAAAGGAATCTCTAGAAATCAAAAATGATAATAAAAACGAAAAATGCTTTTGATGTGCTCATCAATAGACTCAAAACAGGTGAGGAAAGAATCAGTGAGCATGAATATAAGTCAACAGAGAGTTCTCATTCTGAAACTCAAAGACCAAAAAGAAAGAACAAAGCAGGCTAGAACATACAAGAACTGTGAGAAAATTGCAAAAGGTGTAACGTATGATCACTGGACTACCAGGAGAAAACAGAAGAAATATTTGAAGCAGTAACTGAGAACTTTCCATAGTTAATGACACACACCAAATAAAATATTTTCTTATTATTTTCTGCTGTAAAATATAACTTTTTGTTTCAAATAATAATAGCAAAAATGTACTGGGTGATTGTAGTGTATGGATAAATGAAATAAAGGACAGCAACATCAGAAGAAATAAGAAGAAGGAATTGGGTATACTCTCTTATGAGGTCCTGCACTACATGTAAATTGGCATAGTGTTAGCTGAACTTGGCTAAGTTAAAAACGTATATCATAAACTTTAGGACAGCCACTAAATATTTTCAGAGGAAGTGTAATGGATGCTCTAAGAAAAGAGATAAAATCACATAAAATGCTTCATTAAAACCAGAGAAGGCAGAAAAATAAACAACAAACAGAAAGCCGTTACAAACATCAACAGTCACATTTAGGTGAATGGTCTAAATATGTCAATTAAAAGACAGAAATTTTTCATAGTAAATTTTTTAAAACTTTTTTGTAACACCTTTTTTGGGTATAATTGCTTTACATTGTTGTGTTACTTATTGCTGTATAACAAAGTGAATCAGCTATACGTATACATATATTCCCTATATCCTCTCCCTCTTGCATCTCCCTCCCACCCTCCTTAACCTCCCACCAGAGCACAGAGCACCAAGCTGATCTCCCTGTGCCATGTGGCTGCTTCCCACTAGCTATCTAGTTCACATTTGGTAGTGTATATATATGTACATGTCACTCTCTCACTTCATCCCAGCTTACCCTTCCCCCACCCCCGTATCCTCAAGTCCCTTCTCTACATCTGCGTCTTTATCCCTGTTGTGCCCCTAGGTTGTTCAGAACCTTTTCTTAGACTCCATATATATGTGTTAGCATAAGGTATTTGTTTTTCTCTTTCTGACTTACTTCACTCTGTACGACAGACTCTAGGTCCACCCACCTCACTACAAATAACTCGATTTCATTTCTTTTTATCGCTGAGTAATATTCCATTGTATATATGTGCCACATCTTCTTTATCCATTAATCTGGCGATGGACACTTAGGTTGCTTCCATGTCCTGGCTATTGTAAACAGTGCTGCAATGAACGTTGTGGTACATGACTCTTTTTGAATTATGGTTTTCTCAGGGTATATGCCCAGTAGTGGGATTGCTGGGTCATATGGTAGTTCTATTTTTAGTTTTATAAGGAACCTCCATACTGTTCTCCATAGTGGCTGTATCAATTTACATTCCCACTAATAGTGCAAGAGTGTTCCCTTTTCTCCACACCCTCTCCAGCATTTATTGTTTGTAGATTTTTTGATGATGGCCATTCTGACTGGTGTGAGGTGATACCTCATTGTAGTTTTGATTTGCATTTCTCTAATGATTAGTGATGTTGAACATCCTGTCATGTGTTTGTTGGCAACCTGTATATCTTCTTTGGAGAATTGTCTATTTAGGTATTCTGCCCATTTTTGGATTGGGTTGTTTGTTTTTTTGATATTGAGCTGCATGAGCTACTTGTATATTTTGGAGATTAATCCTTTGTCAGTTGCTTCATTGGTAAATATTTTCTCCCATTCTGAGGGTTGTCTTTTCGTCTTGTGTATGGTTTGCTTTGCTTTGCAAAAGCTTTTGAGTTTCATTAGGTCCTATTTGTTTATTTTTGTTTTTATTTCCATTTCTCTAGGAGGTGGGTCAGAAAGGACCTTGCTGTGATTTATGTCTTAGAGTGTCCTGCCTATGTTTTCCTCTAAGAGTTTTATAGTGTCTGACCTTACATTTAGGTCTTTAAACCATTTTGAGTTTATTTTTGTATATGGTGTTAGGGAGTGTTCTAATTTCATTCTTTTACATGTAGCTGTCCAGTTTTCCCAGCACCACTTATTGAAGAGGCTGTCTTTTCTCCATTGTACATTCTTGTCTCCTTTACCAAAGATAAGGTGACCATATGTGCGTGGGTTTACCTCTGGGCTTTCTATCCTGTTCCATTGATCTATATTTCTGGTTTTGTGCCAGTACCATACTGTCTTGATTACTGTAGCTTTGTAGTATAGCCTGAAGTCAGGGAGCCTGATTCCTCCAGCTCTGTTTTTCTTTCTCAAGATTGCTTTGGCTATTCGGGGTCTTTTGTGTTTCCATACAAATTGTGAAATTTTTTGTTGTAGCTCTGTGAAAAATGCCATTGGTAGTTTGATAGGGATTGCATTGAATCTGTAGATTGCTTTGGGTAGTACAGTCATTTTCACAATATTGATTCTTCCAATCCAAGAACATGGTATATCTCTCCATCTGTTTAATTTCTTTCATCAGTGTCTTATAGCTTTCTGCATTCAGGTCTTTTGTCTCCTTAGGTAGGTTTATTCCTAGGTATTTTATTCTTTTTGTTGCAATGGTAAATGGGAGTGTTTCCTTAATTTCTCTCTCAGATTTTTCATCATTAGTTTATAGGAATGCAAGAGATTTCTGTGCATTAATTTTGTATCCTGCTACTTTACCAAATTCATTGATTAGCTTTAGTAGTTCACAGGAAATTTTTAAAAAGGAAAACCAAGACTGACTATCTGTTATCTATAAGAAACCCACTATAAAAATAAAAACCGTAAAAGCTTAAAAATAAAAGGATAGATAAAGACATGTCATGCTAATACTGATTTAAAGAAAGCTAGAGTAACCATATTAACTTCAAGCAAAGCAGACTTTAGGACAAGAAAAATTCTAAGGGATAAAAAACTATTTTATAATGATTCAAAGGTCAATTCTCTAAGAAGACATAAAAATCCTAAATGTATATGCCCCTAACAACAGAGCATCAAAATACCTGGGGAGGGGGCGAACCTTAGAACTGAAAGAAGAAGCAGACAATTCCACTATTATACTGGAAGATTTCAGCATCCCTCTTTCAGTAATTGATAGATCCAGCAGGCAATAAAGTCAGTAAAGATAGTTACCTAAACAGCATCATTACTCAACTTGATCTAATTGATATTTATAGAATGCCTCCTCCAACATAAAGATACACATTCTCGAGATCACATAAAACATACATGGAGACTTCCCTGGTTGTCCATTGGTTAAGACTCCGCACTCCCAATGCAGGGGGCCCAGGTTTGATCCCTGGTAGGGGAACTAGATCATGCATGCTGCAACTAAAGATCCTGCATGCCGCAACTAAGACCCAGCACAGCCAAATAAATAAATAAATATTTAAATATATATACATATATATATATGAAAATAGACCACATTCTAGGCCATAATACACATCATACACATCTTACCATACTTAAGAGAACAGAAATCATACAAAGTATGTTCTCAGACCACATGAAATTAAACTAGAAATCAATAATAGAAAGATAGCTGGAAAATCTTCAGATACTTAGAGATTAAACAAAACACTTCTAAGTGACACATGGATCAAAGAATTCTCAAGAGAAATTAACAATTCTTTGAATTGAATGAAAATGAAACTACAACTTATCAAAATGCATGGGATGTAGCAAAAGCAGTACCTAGAGGGAAATTTATAGCATTAAAAGCATATATTAGAAAAAAATTCTAAAATCAATTAGTTAAGCTTTCACTGTAGGAAGCTAGAGAAAATAGAGCAATTTAAGCCTAAAGCAAGCAGAAGAAAATAAATAGTAAAAATTAGAGCAGAAATCAGTGAATTTGAAAATAGGAAAATAATAAAGAAAATCAACAAAACCAGAAGCTGATCTTTTTAAAAGATCAATAAAATTGATAAATCCCTAGCCAGGCTAATCAAGAAAAAAGGAGACAAAAATTACAAGTATCACAAATGAAATAGGGGTTGTCCTTATGGATCTCATGGACATTTAAAGGATAAAAAGGAATAGTATGAAAACCCCACACCCAGAAAAATTGATAACTTAGATGGAATGGACAAATGTCTTGAAAGACACAAATTACCAAAATTCACACAAAGAGAAATACGTAATTGAAATAGGCCTACATCTACTAAAGGAACTGAATAAATAATAACTTTCTAAAAAATGAAGTACCAGGCCCAGAACATATCACTGGTGAATTCTACCAAATATTAAGGACGAAAGAATACCAATTCTCCACAATCTCTTCCAGAAAAAAAGAAGAACAGAGAACACTTCCTAACTCATTCTATGAGGCCAGCATTACTCTGATACCAAAACTGGGTAAAAACATTATCAGAAAGGAAAACCACAGGTCAATCTCTCTCATGAACACAGACACAAAAATCCTCAACAAAATATTAGCAAATGAAACCCAGCAATGCATAAAAAATATTATGTATGCAGGATGGTTCAATACTGGAAAATAAATGTAAGCCACCTTATCAACAGGTTAAGAAAAAACTATTTGATTCTATCTACTGACACAGAAAAAATCATTTGGCAAAATCTAACACCCACTCATGTTTAAAAAAAAGAAAGTCTCAGCAAACTAGGAATAAAGAGGAACTTCCCCAACTTGATGAAGATTATCTACAAAAAGCCTATAGCTAATATCATACCTAATGATGTAAGACTAGATGCTTTCTTCCCCGAGATCAGGAACAAAGCAAGGCTGTCCTATTTCACTAATCCTATTCATTATCATACTATAAGTCCTATAATGCAATAAGGCTAGAAAAGAATAAAATGTACACAAAGTGAGAAGGAATAAACACACTACCTTTGTTCATAGATGACATGATTGTACAGGTAGAAAATCTCAAGGAATCAACAAAATATTCCTGGAACTAATAAGCAAGCATAACAAAGTCACAGAATACAAGGTTAATATAGAAGTCAGTTGCTTTCCTATATACCAGGAATGAACAAGTAGAGTTCAAAAAAATGTTATATGTCATTCACAATGGCACTCCAAAAGATGTAATAGTTAGGTATAAATCTAATTGAATATGTATGGGATCTATAAACAGAAAACCACAAAATTCTGATGAAAGATGTCAAGGAAGATCTAAGCAAATAAATATTTCACGTCCATAGAATGGAAGTTTCAATATTGTTAAAATATCAATTCTTCCCAACTTGGCCTATAAATAAAACACAACAAACTAATTCTAAAGTCATCAACAAACTGAGTCTAAAGTGTATATGGAAAGGCAAAAGACCTAGAATAGCCAACATGATACTGAAGTAGAACAAAATTGGAGGCCTGATACTATGCAGTTTCAAGACTTGCTAATAAAGCTAAAGAAATCAAGACAGCATGTCATTGAGGAAAGAATAGACATATAAATCCATGTAATAAAATAGAGAACCCAGAAATAAACCTACACATGTGTAGTCAACTGATCTTTGATAAATGAGCAAATGCAAATGGAGAAAGAATAGTCTTTTCAACAAACAGTGCTGAAAAAATCAGATGTCCATATGCAAAAATAAATGAACCTACACACAGACCATACATCTTTCACAAAAATTAACTCCTAATAGATCATTTGGCACAAAACTACACAACTTCTAGAAGAAAACATAGGAGATAATCTAGTTGACCTTTGGTTTGGTGGTGAGTTTTTAGATAGAATACAAAAGCATGATACACCAAAAAGAGATTGATAAATTGGACTTTATTAAAATTTAAAAACTTCTTCTCTACAAAAGACACTCTTGAGAGCATCAAAAGACAAGCAACACTCTAGGGAAACATACTGGCAAAGCAAAAACATGGTAAAGGACTTGTATTCAAAATATCCAAAGCAATCTTAAAGCTCGATGGTAAGAAAGCAAGCAGGCCAGTTAAAAAGCAGGCAAAAGATCTGAGCAGACAATTTACCAAAGAATATGTACTTCTAACAAATAAGCATGTGAAAGATGTTTACCGTCATCTGTCATTTCAGAATTGCAAATTAAAACGAGATACCACTATATGCTTATTAGAATGGTTAAAATCCAAAACACTGACAACACCAAATGCCGACAAGGATACCAAGCAAAAGGAGCTCTCTTCCGTTGTTAGTGGGAATGCAAAAATGGAATATCCATCTTGGAAGAAAGTTTGGCAGTTTGTAAAAAAGTGAAACATAGTCTTATCATACAACCTAAGAACCATACTCCTAGGTATTTACTCAACTCATTGAAAACTTAAGTCCACACAAAAGCCTGTACATTAATGCTTATAGCATCTTTAGTCATAACCACCCAGAACTGGAAGCAACTAACATGCCCTTCAATAGGTGAATGGATAAAGAAACTGTGCTATGTTCAAACAATGGAATACTACTAAGTGCTAGAAAGGAATGAGCTAACAAGCCAAGAAAAGATATGGATGAATCTTAAATACATATTGCTAAGTGAAGAAGTGAGTCTTAAAATGTCACATACTATATGATTCCATTTATACAACATTATGGAAAAGACAAAACTACAGGGATGATAAAAACATTGGTGATAGCAGGGGCTCCAAGGAACTTGTAGGAGGCATAAAACCTGCAGCAGGGGGATTTCTTAGGGTGGTGAAAGTATTCCATGTGATACTGTAAAGATGGATACATGATACTATGCGTTTGTCAAACCCATGGATTTGGGGTTTACATCAAAAACAGTGAGACTTATTGTATGAAAATTCTTTTTAAAAAATCATTTAGGAGTCAGGGGATCCCAGGATAGAATGCAGAATGTGACAAAAGAATCGAACTGCACTGCAAATGTATGAAACAACCTCACCCGAAGCAGTGTGAAGGTAGATGCTGACCTAAGTAACATTAGAAAAGACCTAATGGGAGTATGGTGATATGGGTTAGTAACTCTGATACTGTTATATACATACGCTGGAGCTGGTCAATTAAGTAAATGAATGGCAAATGGCGAAAACCAAGTTTTTCACTCTTGGATTGGGAGGTTACAGGTAAGCAAGGGCAGGTGGCTAGAAAGATCCATGTGGTAATGGACGACAGTTAGAGACATGAGTACAGACTCATATTTAGCTTAATATAGACAGAGATGATTACTTACAAAAATGTTTATGGATATGTGTATATACACAGGTTACTATACACATATAGTTCCTTGCTCTACCAGCTGGGAGGACCCAGAAGCAACAATGCCTCGGTAGCAACAAGCACATTGTACACCCAGATCTTGGTTCCTAATTTTTCTCCAGTAAAAGAAACCAGGGATCCTTGGAAAATAGCTGATTCTAAGACTGCAGAAAGAAATATAAAAGATAAGCCTGGAATTTCTTGTAGTCCCAGAAAGTAAAGATGTGTTCCCAAAAATGTATGGACACCAGGGGGGGAGAGTGGGGGTGGGGGTGGGATGAACTGGGAGATTGGGATTGACATATATACGCTAATATGTATAAAATAGATAACTAATAAGAACCTGCTGTATAGCACAGGGAACTTCACTGTACAGTAGAAACTAACACAACATTGTGAAAAACTATACCCCAAATAAAAAAATAATAAAATAAAAAATAAAAGGGGGGAAAACCCCACAATGACAAGGATATGTCAAATGGACACAGGAGCCAACTGAAAGGGCTTCCAGTAGCCAAAGCTGGAACAATTTCAGCAAGAAAATGAATAAAAGAACATTGGATCATAGCCTGAAGTATAAAATAAATATACATGAGTTCATACTGATACAAATAAATGATTGAATAAATAAATTATGGGGGGAGAAGAGACAAAATTCCCATGCAGAAGAATTTCAAATAATTTATATAGACACTCCACCCTCAAGAAGGTGGAGCATGGATTGTGCATGGGGACCTCCTTCTAAGAGGTACAGTAAGAAAAGAGCCTGGGTGTGGAGAGTAATTTACATTTTTTACAGCAGAAACTTGACAAACTCTACCTCAGTCTGGTTATCAACGTTAACATCAACACTGACAAGTCATACTATTAACATAAACCCTTGATGTGGTGTGATGAGAATGGCACATTACCTCTGTAGTCTTCCACCTAAAAACCCGTAACCTTGGTCTAGTCATGAGAAAAGCATCAGACAAATCCCAACTAAGGGGCATTCTACAAAATACACAACTAGCACTCCTCCGAACTGTCAAAGTCATCAGAAACAAAGCAAGTCTGAAAAACTGTCACAGCCAACAGTAGCCCAAGGAGACATGACAACTAAATGTAATACGGCGTCTTGGATGGGATCCTGGACCAGAAAAAAAGAAAGTCAGAAAAAAACTAAGGAAATTTGAATAAAACAGGGACTTTGGTTAATAATAATGTATCGTTATTGGTTCATTAATTATGACAAATGTACCATATTAAAGTAAGATGTTAATAACAGAGGAAATGAGCGTGAAGTATATGGGAATTCCTCTATTGTTTCATAAATTTTCTGCAAATCTAAAACCATTCTAAAATTAAAAGTTTATGTTAAAAATCAGTTAGATACAACAACAAGCATTTATTTTTCTTGTGCTTCAGGCTGCATGTTGGCTGAGTTTGGCTCCAGAATTTGGGCAGAGTTCAGAGTTTCCCTGTGTTTCCACATTCTCCTTGGACCAGGGGCTACTGCAGCATGTTCCTTTCATGGTGACTGGCGGATGTGCAAGAGGCCAAATATATAAGCACACCACAGGTCTCTGCTCACATCGTGTCAGCTACCATTCAACTGGCCCAGAGCAAGTCACGTGGTCAAGCCCAACATCAGTGGAGAGGTAGGTATATTTCACCATTTCTACATGCCAAGGGGTAAGAGGGAGATCTGAAGAATTCAGGACAATTATCTTTATCTAACCTACAACAGTCTGTCTATTTGGTATTGAATCAGTTAGGATGGTTTGGTTGCAAGCAACAGAATCAATTTTTATTAGCTTAAATAAAGAAAGAATTTACTGGAATTATGTACTAGTTCACAGAAGCAAACTCTGAAGAATAAAGATTCAGAAATATATAGGAACCAGGGAAACTGCAGGAATCTAGGTAACAGAAACTAGGGGTTTCTAGCTCATTGGAGCTCTGCCACCCAAACAAGAGAGCACCTATCATTTCTTCCTCTTGTATCACTATATTCTAAATTCAAATTCCCAGAAGAAAGAGCACAATTAGTTGGTTTAGGTCAATGTTTCCTCCAATACTAGGATCCTAGAACCAGAATGAGGAAAAATAATGCATTTCTGGAATAAATTCTGCCTGATTATGGTGTATTACTATCTTAATATACTGTGGAACTCTATTAGCTAATATTTTATTTAGAACTGTTTATATATACATACTAGAGAACTTTCTGTAGTTTTCTTTTTGTGTGTTCTATCTTTTGTTTCTGGAAACAGTGTTACCATGTTTCTCTTTTTAAAAAGAGTATGGATCCACGTCCCTATTTATTTTTGCTCCAACAGCTTAAATTGACTAGGAATTATGTTTCTTAAAGTTCAAGAAGAATCTGTCCATGAAACCATCTGGACCTGGTGACATTTTAAAAATACGTATTTTCTACTTCTTCTTGAGTCAGTTTTAGAAATTCACATTCTCCTGATGAAACATGCATTTTATCCATGGTTTTAAGTTTATTTTCACTGGCTATTTTCTCTTGTAACCTTTTAACTGCTGTTTTGGTTAGACTACTTTTCTACCATTTATCTTTTTCTCGTCTCTGATTTATGTATTTGTTTCCTCTCTCACTTTTTCCCTTGATTTTATTAGCTTTGAATTACTTCTTCATTAGTTTTTAAAGAATCAATTTTCAGATGTATCATAACCAAAAAGGACATATACTGTATAGCACTGGGAACCTCGCTCAATATGCTGTTATAACCTAAATGGGAAAAGAATCTGAAAAAAAATAGATACATGTGTATGTATAACTGAATCACTTTGCTGTAGACCTGAAACTAACACAACATTCTTAATCAACTATACTCCGATATAAAATTTAAATTTAAAAAAAAATTTTTTATTGGAGTATAATTGCTTTACAATGTTGTGTTAGTTTCTGCTATACAATGAAGTGAATCAGCTATATGTATACCTATATCCCCTCCCTCTTGGGCCTCCCTTCCACCCACACCCCATCCCACCCATCTAGGTCGTCACAGGGCACTGAACTAAGCTTCCTGCATTTTATAGCATGTTCCCACTAGCTATCTATTTTACGCAGTAGTGTATACATGTCGATCCTAATCTCCCAATTCGTTCCACCCTTCCCTTCCCCCACAGTGTCCAGATGTCTTTTCTCTATGTCTGCGTCTCTATTCCTGCCCTGCAAATAGGTTCATCTGTACCATTTTTATAGATTCCACATATACGCATTAATATATAATATCTGTTTTTCTCTTTCTGGCTTACTTCACTCTGCGTGACAGACTCTAGGTCCATCCACATCTCTACAAATAACCCAATTTCGTTCCTTTTTTGTGGCTGAGTAGTATTCCATTGTATATATGTACCACACCTTCTCTATCCATTCATCTGTTGTTGGACATTTAGGTTGTTTCTATGTCCTGGCTATTGTAAATAGTGCTGCAATGAACCCTGGGGTACATATGTCCTTTTGAATAATGGTTTCCTCAGGGTATATGACCAGTAGTGGGATTGCTGGGTCGTACGGTAGTTCTATTTTTAGATTTTTATGGAAACTCCATACTGTTCTCCACAGTGGCTGTATCAATTTACATTCCCACCAACAGTGTAAGAGGGTCCCCCTTTCTCCACACCCCCTCCAGCATTTATTGTTTGTAGATATTTTGATGATGGCCATTCTGACTGGTATGAAGTGATACCTCATTGTAGTTTTGCTTTGCATTTCTCTAATAATTAGTGATGTTGAGCATCCTTTCTTGTGTCCCTTGGCCATCTGTATGCCCTCTTTGAAGAGGTGTCTATTTAAGTCTTCTACCTAGTTTTTGATTGGGTTGTTTGTTTTTTTGATATTGAGCTGCATGAACTGCTTATATATTTTGGAGATTAATCCTTTGTCAGTTGCTTCATTTGCAAATATTTTCTCCCATTCTGAGGGTTGTCTTTTCGTCTTGTTTATGGTTTCCTTTGCTGTGCAAAAGCTTTCAAGTTTCACTAGGTCCCATTTGTTTATATTTGTTTTTATTTTCATTACTCTAGGAGGTGGGTCAAAAAAGATCTTGCTGTGGTTTATGTCAAAGACTGTTTTTCTTATGTTTTCCTTTAACAGTTTTACAGTGTCTGACCTTACATTTAGGTCTTTAATCCATTTTGAGTTTATTTTTGTGTATGGTGTTAGGGAGTGTTCTAATTTCATTCTTTTACATGTAGCTGTCCAGTTTTCCCAGCACCACTTATTGAAGAGGCTTTCTTTTCTCCACTCTATATTCTTGCCTCCTTTATCAAAGATAAGGTGACCATAGATGTGTGGGTTTATCTCTGGGCTTTCTACCCTGTACCACTGAGCTACATTTCTGTTTTTGTGCCAGTACCATATTGTCTTGATTACTGTAGCTTTGTAGTATAGTTTGAAGTCAGGGAGCCTAATTCCTCCAACTCTGTTTTTCTTTCTCAAGATTGCTTTGGTTATTCGGGGTCTTCTGTATTTCCATACAAATTGTAACGTTTTTTGTTCTAATTCTGTGAAAAATGCCATTGGTAGTTTGCGAGGTACTGCACTGAATCTGTAGATTGCTTTGTGTAGTATAGTCATTTTCACAATATTGATTCTTCCAATCCAAGAACATGGTATATTTCTCTATCTGTTTATATCATCTTTGATTTTTTTCATCAGTGTTTTATAGTTTTCTGAGTACAGGTCTTTTGCCTCCTTAGGTAGGTTTATTCCTAGGTATTTTATTCTTTTTGTTGCAATGGTGAATGGGATTGTTTCCTTAATTTCTCTTTCTGATCTTTCATTGTTAGTGTATAGGAATGCAAGAGATTTCTGTGCATTAATTTTGTATCCTGTAACTTTACCAGATTCACTGATTAGCTCTAGTAGTTTTCTGGTGGCATCTTTAGGATTTTCTACGTATAGTATTATGTCATCTGCAAACAGTGACAGTTTTACTGCTTCTTTTCTAATTTGTATTCCTTTTATTTCTTTTTCTTCTCTGCCATGGCTAGGACTTACAAAGCTATGTGGAATAAGAGTGGCGAGAGTGGACATCCTTGTCTTATTCCTGATCTTAGTGGAAATGCTTTCAGTTTTTCACCATTGAGAATGATGTTTGCTGTAGGTTGGTCATGTATGGCCTTTATTATGTTGAGGTAGGTTCCCTCTATGTCCATTTTTTGGAGAGTTTTTATCATAAATGGGTGTTGAATTTTGTCAAAAGCTTTTTCTGCATCTATTGAGATAATCATATGGTTTTCATTCCTTAATTTGTTAATATGATGTATTAAAATAAAAATTTTACATAAATAAATAAATGCAAAAAATAACAAAAATAAAATAAAATTTAAAATTTTCAGATGTACCAATTCTACCTTTTTTCTTTCTTCTAATTAATTACATAATAATTAATTAATAACAAGTAATTAGTATATATAAAATGCATATTTATGCTTGTGTTAGGTTTTTGTTAGACTTATGTTAACTCCTTGCAGCGAATATTGAATTCTTTTTTCTCATTCAACTAGCACGATATTTAAGGTTATGAATTTTCGACTCAATACAACTTTGGCTACATCCCATTACTTTTTTTTTTTTTTTCGGTACGCGGGCCTCTCACTGCTGTGGCCTCTCCCGCTGCAGAGCACAGGCTCCGGACGCGCAGGCTCAGCGGCCATGGCTCACGGGCCCAGTTGCTCCGCGGCACGTGGGATCCTCCCGGACCGGGGCACGAACCCGCGTCCCCTGCATCGGCAAGCGGACTCCCAACCACTGCGCCACCAGGGAAGCCCCCATTACTTTTTATATGAGGCTTTTCCGGTATCTATATTTTCTAAATACTCAGCATGTGTAGTTTTGACTTTTCTCTTTGACAAGGAATTAACCAATAAAGACATTTATAACTTGCAATTGGTAAAGTTTCTGCTTATCTATTTACACCTCAATTAATTAATTATTTCTAGGTCTTTCAGAAAATATGGCTCATCTTATTTCTACTTTGGGGACTTTATTGAGAGTCTCTGTGTGGCCAGATATGACAGTCAATATTTCTACATCTTTCTTAGGGTACTTAATTACTTCAGAGAGAATCACAGATGATGCAACTTCTTAGCTCTGGAGAGCAGTCTATGGCTTGTGCAGAAATCCATAAACTGCCTGCCCTTGCTACTTAATCAGCACTTTTTAAAAACTGCTTTATAAGAAAACCTATGTGAATCCTAAAGTAAACTGCTAAGTGACATTCTCCCTAAGTAGTGTAAAAATTTTAATAAACAGAAACCTCAATTAAATAGAGTTGGAAGGGCTTCCCTGGTGGCACAGTGGTTGGGAGTCCGCCTGCCGATGCAGGGGACATAGGTTCGTGCCCCGGTCCGGGAAGATCCCACATGCCGCGGAGTGGCTGGGCCCGTGAGCCATGGCCGCTGAGCCTGCGCGTCCGGAGCCTGTGCTCCGCAACGGGAGGGGCCACGACGGTGAGAGGCCCGCGTACCGCAAAAAAAAAAAAAAAAAAAAAAAATAGAGTTGGGAGACCAGAAAGGGGAGCTCTCATGCCCCGTGTTAATAGTAGAGCCCAACAACAAAAAGAAAGACTCCTTTCCTATCAAGAATTCAGCCAATGAAAAGTCATGGAATCTTTGTTTACTATCACCCTTCCAACTTCCTTTTCCTCGCTTTAAAAGTGTTCTTCCCTTGCCCTGAGAGAACTTGAACATGGCTCGCCATGACTGTAGACCCTGAATGGCAATTCTCTGTTGATCCAGAATAAGCCCATCTTTGCTGGAGAAATATCTGGCTGTCTATTTCGGGTCAACAGTAGTAAGAAGCTACAAGTCATAGGACTGGGTGATATGAGATCTGGATCCAAACTCCCAGCTCTCCTACAAGCCAGCTGTGTGACCCTGGGCAAGCCTCTCACCTTCTCTGAACTCCAGCTTCTTCAGCTCTCTCTAAAGAGGCCAAAGCACTTGTCTTTGCAAATTTGGGTCTCTCTAACTAAGCCTGGAGTTTCCAAAGGACTTTGGGAAGCAGTATCTCCAGCCCTATTATGCCAAATGAAGTGTTACAAGTATGTGATCCATAGGGTCCCAACTAGCTTTAAATTTTCACAATTGGATCAAATCAGTTACCCATGGTCCTTGCTTTTTAACTGCCTGAACAAGTGTACCTGGATTATAAAAGGACTCACGTTGTAGAAAAGAAAGGAGGGACTAGGTTCAAGTCCTAGCCCTACATCAACCAGCTCTATCACCACAGATATTACGATCTATTAAATGTCCAACTACTCTGATCCTCATTCACCTCATCTTTAAAATAGATATAACATCACCAGTCTCACCAGGATTAAATAAGATAATCAGTAAAAAGTGCTTTATAAACTGCAAAACGTCACAAAGCGTTAGTTCCCGTTATTAAATACTCATGCAGCACTGATGCTTCCAACGTCTTATGTGTTTTATAAGGTGTTAAACTTAATGAAATTGTCAAACTTACTGCTTTTCATTAAACAGCCAGTCACAGGCAGGTCTAAATAGTGAAAGCAAGGAAATAGGTATTTTGTCTGAATTACCTAGGTAATCACAAGCTAAATCACTCTGATGAGCTAAGAAGAGTAAAAGTTAAGAGTATCTCAAGGCTGGGGAAGGACTTAATAACCTCACTACATCTCCTTCTGCCCCATTATTTCATAAAATTGAGACTGAAAGAGAATTACATTACACTACACACTGAAAAGGAAATAAAACCATAGATACCCACCAGACTAGCACATGAGCACGGGACAAAGGTACGCCTGGTGACCAGCGTGTCAAATGAGTTTTCACATGAGGTGCTAATCATTTGCTTTTTAAGGGAGAAGGTAATAAAGCAACGTTCTGCTGTTTTCTCCCAACTCTAAGCCTGTATGAGGCACCATTACGTAGTTCCCAGCCCACTGACATTAGTGGATACAAGTAGCCTATAATCTGATTTCCCCGGGTGCAGGCTAGAGAAGATGGATTTGAAAGATTTCTTCCTCCAGCAAAGAATGATCCACTGATTGTCTGAGCAAAGCCCGTATGCTTACTGTCCTCTTCAGCTCCTGGGGAAAACATTCATGATCCACGATGACAGCAACTATAAACTGACTGTCCTACTGACGATTGAGAAGTTCGGAGTCATGCTTCCTGGAGCCTGGCTCTTAAACCAACATCAAACCAACCTGCCCAGAGAGGCCAACTGGACTGCTACTCGGTCACTCACATATTAAGCCCAGCTGAATTGCTGTCATGGTGCATCTTCTAAGGGGAAACTTAACGCCACAGCTTCTTTTTTTTTTTTAACAGAAGTCTTCCTTATAGAGTCAAATTTTCCACTCAGAGTAAAGGCGGAGGCTGAAGAGCCAGTATCGTGATTCAATCTGTGTCCTGGCCATTTAGCTTTATCCTGGTCCAAAGGCATGATCTTTCTGCCTGTGTACGTGTATCCTTGGCTACAAGAGCACATATCTGTAAAATGGGAGTAATGATATACTCGCCACCTGCCTGTAGGTTGAATGGTGACCCACACCCCCCGCCAAAAGAAATGTCTATATCCTAACCCCTGGATTCTGTGAATGTGACTTTGAGACAAATAGTCCTTGTGGATGTAATGAATTAAGGATCTCAAGATGAAGTCATCCTAGATTAGGTGAGTGAACCCTAAATCCAATGACAAATATCCATATATAATAATCAGTAGAGAAGACAGACACAGAGGAAAAAGCCCTGTAAAGACAAAGCAGAGATGGGAGTTATGCAGCCACAAGCCAAGGAATGCCTAGAGCCACCAGAAGCTGGAAGCAAGGAAGGATTCTCCCCCAGAAAACCTGGGAACAGTTTGACCCTGCCCACACCATGATTTTGGACTTCTGGCCTCCCAGACTCTGAGAGAATAAATGTTTGTTGTTTTAAACCACCAAGTTTGTTGTCATTTGCTACGGCAGCCGCAGGAAACTAATATACTGCCGTAAAAGCATTGCTACTAGCTGTGAGTAAAGAGTTCATATCAGTTATGGACTGAGGTAGGCCTGCCTGGGGAAATAAAGGTCTGAGTCTCAGTTCCTTGGAAGCTGTTTAGAATTGAGATAAATGTGAAAAATAAATATATGTTGGCCTTCTTTGCTCTGAAAGCCTGGTCTGTAGAGCTGTGGGTTGGCAGGAAGACCATAGGCTTATTGGCTAGAAGTGTATAAAAGTCTGGTGGCAGACAGAGGCCTCATCTGCTCTCTGTCAGTGACCCACACATGCAAGGTTCTTGCTCTGCATAAGGGGTTCTTACACACCCTTGTTGGTGAAGGGCCAAACGATGCTGTGTCCTTGGGTAGCTGCTGGGCCCCCTGATGAGATAAAGATGATGCGGGGCCTGCACTTCCTGTCCTGTGTCTTTCTGTATGGCTGAGTAAAAACAGTATTTGTTCAAGGCCTACCACATCTTGTGAATGTGATAGCCAATTCTACCTGCACTCACCACTGTACCAGTAAAATAAAAATAATAGTTACGATATATATAATAGACAAACAAGAAGGACCTACCGTATAGCACGGGGAACTATATTCAGTATTTTACAATAACCTAGATGGGCAAAGAATCTGAAAAAGAATGGATATATGTATGTGTATAACTGAATCACTTTGCTGCACACCTGAAGCTAACACAGTAGTGTAAATCACTTATACTCCAATATAAAATAAAAATTAAATTAAAAAAAAGAAAATACATAGTGTTGGCAAGGCTATTGGGAAATACACACTCTCATTCATTTCTGGTTGGAGTTTATACAACTCTCTGGAGGATAATTGTGCACTATCAGCAATTTCACTTCCTGGAATTTATCCTACAGATATACTCAGTATGTGAAAAGACTTTGTTCATCCATTGTTCATAATAAATACTAAAAAATGGATATCTGTCAATAGAATACTGGTTAAATTAATCATGGTAAATCCATAAATAAAATAAAGATATATACATGTGTATATATATATATGAATCACTTTGCTGTACACCTGAAACTCACACAACATTGTAAATCAACTATACTTCAATAAACAAAATAATAGTTACATACTGATGATTCATGTGAAAGGTATTATGTTCATTTTCTCAATTAATCCTCACATCATTATGAAACTGGAATGATTAGCCCCGTTTTAGAGACTTAACACTTAAATAACCATCCAGTAGTAATTCAGAACTGGCTCTGCAGTATTTAATTATAAACCTCACATTATGCTTCTCCCTATTGGCAAGATTTAATAAGTTCAGGGTATCTTATCAAAAAACTGCAAACTGATATCCAAAAGTTTTGTTTCCCAGACCTGTTCTGTTTGTATTTATAAATTGCATTAGTTGTCAATTGTCTACAATCAGGAAGCTTCCACTTTAAAATCTGAATTTCTGGCTGATAGTGAATAATCACATCTTGCAACCCACCATCTTAGAATATCCTGGATCTGAGTAGTAATGGTTCCTTTCAGATAGAACCCTCAAGTACACCAGAGTCCCCATTCCCTCTTGCCTCCCCAAACACTATCGCAAAGTGTCAATTACCATCCATCATTTTATACCCAGCCCAAGTAATACACGTGTACCCATTTATATTTCTTTTTGGCCTCTGTAGACTGAATTTGTAACCGTGAGGTATTAGTTTTTTATTGTTACCAGAACAGATTACCACAATTTTAGTGGCTTAAAACAATACCCATTAATTATCTCACAGTTAGAAATCTGGATACAGCAGGGCTCAGCTCATTCTCTGCCCCAGGTTTCACGTGGAAAAAATCAATGTGCAGCAGGGCTGCAAGACTTTTTGGAGGGTCTGGAGATGGATCTGCATCCAAGCTCACTCAAAATTGCTGGCAGAATTCAATTCCCTATGGTTTTAGCACTGAAATCCTTATTTCCTTGTTGGCTGTCAGCTACAGGTGGCTCTCAGCTGCCAAAGGTACTCACAATCCCTGACCCATGGCCCTCTACCTGCACCTACAAAACCAGCAATGGTAGGTCCAGTCCTTCTCATGCTTCCAATCTTCCTGACCTCTCTTTCTGCCTCATCTCTCTTCTCCCTTCCTCTTCTGTTTTTAAGGGCTCTTGTGATTACATTGGGTCCATTCAGATAATCCAGGAAAGTCTTCCTGTTTTAAAGTCAGACGATTAGTAACTTTAATCTGCAAAGTCCATTCACAGCAGTACCTAGATTCCTATTTCATTTAATAGTCAAGGGACAGGAATCTTGGGGGAACATCTTTAGAATTCTGCCTACCTAAGATTCACTGACACCTTACAAAAATTCCAATAGGCCTTTGTATAAGTTGACAAGCTAAGTCTAAAATGTATATAGAAGGAGCTAGAATATCCAAAACAACCTTGAGAAAGAAGAAAACGTGTTGGAGGACTTACATTTCCCAATTTCAAGGATAACTTTTGATCCAAAGTAATCAAAATCATATGGTACTGGCTTTAAGATAAATCAGAGTGTGGTGACGGATGGATACTAGACTTGTAGTGATCACCCTGTAGCACATACAGGTGTTGAACTATAATGCTATACACCTGAAACTTACATAATAATTTAAAAAATATAAAAATAGATTAATAGAACAGATACAGAATTCATAAATAGAGCTACACTTATACAGTCAATTGATTTTCAACAAGATTGAATCTAGGAAGTCAGAATAAATCAAGTATATTCTGTAGATGTCATTTATATGAAATTCAATAATAGGAAAAACTAATCTCTGGTGATACAAATCAGTAAGTCATTGCCTCTGGGTGGGGAGATTGTTTGGAAGGAAACACAAGCAAATATTCTGCAGTGTTGGAAATACTCTCTACCTTGATTGGAGCCATGGTTACCTGGGCACACCATATTTCAAAACTCCTCAAACTGTATACTTAAGATCTGTAAATTGTACTGTATGTCAAATCTCAATAAATAACTATATATTTATTTTTAAAGGATGCAGAAGAAGAAATCAATGTTGTTTAAAAGTTGTAATTTCTATCCCTGTGCTACTTTACAGCAAGCATTTTTTAAACTTAAGGCTTAATGACTCTTTTTGTAAATACCGTTTTTAGCTTTACATTACTCCCACACTTCATTATTGCCGATTCGATTTTTTTCCTTTTAGCGCTTAACAACTCTCATCGTCTTGCATGACATGCATTATTCAGGCACTGCACTGAGTGAGAGAAAGTGGATATTCCTAAGCCCGATTACATGGTGTAGAAATAAAGGCTTTACTATTGACTATGCGAACTATGGGAACAAATTATACATGGATTAGTAGTGCAGGGGGAAAAGGCAGCAACAGTTAGGGCTTAATAAAGTGATGCATGGGGTTCATTAGAATGGAGTGGAATCTATCAGAAGAAGTTCTCAGAACCTTATTAATTAAACCCCCATCAAACAGATGTATTTGATTAACAGGATCTCATTCTGAGTTTAAACATCAACATTAATTAACCCCGTAATTGATACATTTTCCCAGACATGTGAGGAACATTAGTCACATTAAATCAAAAAAGATCACAATATTAATGAAAATAAATTTAGTAGCAAATGTAAATGAGATGATGTGGTACTTTGGCCCATCCTATTTTAAATTCATTTTTATAAATGGCATTAGGAAAAAATGCTGGGTGACAGTATATTGCAGAGGAAACCTTTTTTAATTAAGAAATAGGCTTCTTTCCTCAGTTTTGCCACAAATATAATGTAGTTCAGCAAGTTACTTTAGCTCTCTGAGCCTGTTTTTACATCTCTAAAATAATCATACTTGAAAGACAATATCCAATTTCTCTTACACCTCTAAGTTATAACTAAGCGCTACACAGCTCATGTTTCACTTATATATACATACATATGCATATTTATTTTTACATGTGTATGTGGTACTTTTGTAGATTTGTACAGGAGTCAGCCAACTTTTCCTGTAAAGGACCAGATAGTAAGTATTTAAGACTTTTCAGGTCATATAATCTCTGTTGTAACTATTCAACAGAGCCATTGCAGCGTGGAAGCAGCCAAAGATAATATGTAAATGAATGAGCTTGGCGATGTTCAAAGAAAACTTTATTCATGGATACAGAAATTTGAATTTTATGTAATTTCATGAAATATTCTTTTCTCAACCATTTAAAAGTGTACAAACCGCTCTTAGTTTGCAAACTCTGCAGAAGCACATGGTAGGCTAGAGTTGGCCCATACTTTGTGGACCTCTTTATGCCAGTAGTGTTAGCAGCATACACACATGGATACACCTACCTATTCAAATAAGTAACTCTGTCTCCAGTAACCCATGTAGTCTAAACAAGGTCACTTGTAATGTGTAGATTGAGTTACAAGTCCACTTCCACAAAAATAATACTGCCTCTCTGTGTTTTCACACTGTTGTAAATTGAATTGCTGGACACAGTTTTTCATCCTCCACGTAGACTCACACTTTGCATATCTATCTCTAAAGTTGGGGTGCGTTTTTCTACCCTTTGACTTTGGGCTCAGCCGTGTGTCTCACTTTAGACAATGAGATATCAGCGAATGTGATGCAAGCAGAGATTTGAAACGCACATGTGTAGTTCAACTTGTTCTCCTGCACCAGCTTGTTCCCTTCCCAATAACATGGGAAGAAAATTCCCCAGCTGGCCCACATTCCCCAAAGAGGATGACACACACATGAGCAGATCAAATCCTGTAGGCTTCTATGTGAAGCAAAGCATTCAACACCACCCAACCACAGAGCTGTGAAAACAAATTATTTGCGGTGGGCAGACTCTAAAATGAGCTCCAATGATCCCCACCCCCTGGTGTTCATACCCCTGTGTAATCCCCTTCCCTTGAGTGTGGTCAGGCCTGTGACTTGCTTCTAACCAACAGAATACAGCAAAGGTGATGGAAAGTCATTACTGTGATTATGTTACATAAGACTGTAACTTCCATCTTGCTAAGATCCTCTCTCTATTGCATTCTCCACTTGCATGCTTTGGGGAAAAACGTTGGGATGGAAATGAGGGCAGCTGCTGGTCAACAGCCAGTAAGGAAATGAGGCCCTCAGCCCAATAGGCCACAAGGAACAGAATCCTGTTGATAATCATGTGAGCCTGGAAGTGGTTCTTTCCCCGGTCTATCTTTCAGATGAGACCTCAGCCCTGGCCAACACTTGGATTGCAATCTCATGAGAAACCCTAAAGCAGAGGACTCATCTAAGCTGTGCCCAGATTCCTGAGCCAAGAAACTATGAGATAATAAGCGTGTGTTGTTTAAGCTGGTAACTCTGTGGTAACATTGTTATACATAATACTGTTATGTGATATTAATTTTTAAGCCACTGAGTTTGGAGTTATTTGTTATGCAACATCATTGTGGCAGTAGCTAATGAAATATACACACTAACAAAAATTAATTAGTACTATGCTTTTCCTTTCCTTTTTTTTTTAAATGAAAACATCCATTGACTTAGGCCTGACATTCTTTGTATATCTGTGCATAACTATAAAAAGGTATGAAGATGGGGAGGAAGAAAAGACACAGTAAGAAAGGAGCGGTACTGGTAATATTTTATCACGTTTCAAGACAGGAGGTTATGGGGCTTCCCTGGTGGCGCAGTGGTTTAGAGTCTGCCTGCCAATGCAGGGGACACGGGTTCGTGCCCCGGTCTGGGAAGATCCCACATGCCGTGGAGCGGCTGGGCCCGTGAGCCATGGCCGCTGAGACTTCGCGTCCGGAGCCTGTGCTCTGCAATGGGAGAGGCCACAGCAGTGAGAGGCCCACGTACAGCAAAAAAAAAAAAAAAAAAGACAGGCGGTTATGTATGTCATTCTTTTTTGGGGAACAAAGCTCTACATACACACACATGCACACAATACACACACATGCATGTATTTCAACATGCAATTCACCAGAACATGGAAAACAAACCTATCCTAACTTGGATCCTGTACACCACCTTCTCAAAATATCCACCACTGCCAAGTATATCCCAGAGAGCGAGAAAAACAGAATGGAGTTAATACAGAAGTATATGACAAACTTCTAGTTGTTCCCCAATAGTCCTTTTCTCTTTCTTCAAAAGAAATAGAATTCTTAGCACATGGCCACCCAGAATAGAGATTACATTTCCCAGCCTTTCTTGTAGCAAGTTGTAGCTGCTAGACTACAGTTGTAGACCTAGATTCTGGCCAATGGAATATAAACAGAAATGTCCTGTGGCAGTTCCAGAAATTTTCTCAAAAAACATTTGGTGCACAATCTTGGCTTTTTTTTTTTTTTTTTTGCTTCACACTGATGCTTAGGAAGAAAACGTTGCCTTGGAGAATAAGGCTGAAAGCCATACCCTACAGGAGGGTATACAGTGAGATGGGAATAGGCTGCATCCTTAAGCACTTCATGGAGAAGGACCACTGTGCTAGCCTGCCCTGCCTAACTCCAGAGTTTTATATGGGAAAGAAAGATATTTCTAACTTGCTTAAGCCACTTTATTTTATTTTTTGTTTTGTTGTTATCGTTGTTGTTACTGGTAACTAAGTGCAATCCTAACCAATATAAAGAGTATCCTATTTGCAGTTTTGTGTCTGTTTTCTCTTTTCGTTGCTTAAAATCAAAATGGCCAGTAAAGCCTCAAGTCCTGAGAAAGAACACCAGGTGTGTGTAAGAAGGAACCCCTTGTCTTCACCTGAGTTCTCTAGGAAACAGAGCCTGAGGCAAAGATTAAGTGCTGGTGGCTATTTGCAGGTACAATCTCAGGGCAGCGAGAGTGAGGCAAAAGGGTCAGATAAGGAAGGATGAAAACAGTGCAAAGTAATGTTTTACCACACTGGTCACTGATTCACAATGAGTCATAAAATGATATAGCAGGTTGCTTGCCACTCAGCCATGAAGGATGTCTTCAGACAGGCTGCGTGGATAAACCATGCTATAAGCACTCCATGGGGGGAAGGAGGGAGGGAAAATTGACCTATGTTGCCCCTTCCTTGGATAACCAGAATTCTCTCCTCAGGCAATTAACTCCTCTACTCCTCTGGATTGGATCAACTGACTCCTTCAATGTAGCTCAAGGACACAGAGCTCACACACGGTGGTACCATGTTTCCTTCAATCTCAGAAGGGAAAGAGGAGCTGGAAAATTGAAGGTGTGTGCTACTAGGCCTGGCTGTGTGGTGGTAGCCAGACGGGGGAACCCAGAACTCCCAGGTAAGTGACATCTGGTCCCGGCAAGATGCCTCAGAAGCTGACCTAGAACAATAAACCCACCACAGTTTCCATGTCCATCAATGCCTGTCAACTCAAACCTGAGATATGATGAAAATTTGACTTGAAAACATCTCAAAGCTGACATTTGCAGTACCCAGCATGGATGGGCCCTTAGTGTATACACAGTCCTACCTATGAATTTGGTCCTGGCTTTTAGACTTTTTAAGAGAGAGAGAGAGAGAAATAGAGAGGGAGAGAGGGAGAAAGGAAGAGAGGGAGAGAGGAAGGAAGGAAGGAAGGTAGGAAGGAAGGAAGGCAGGCAGAGGGGAGGGATGGAGAGAGGGAGGGAAAAGTAGAAGAATATTTAACAGATAATACATATGTTCTGCAAAGCCTAAAATATTTATTATCTGGTGCTTTACAGGAGTTTTCTGACCTCTGGCCTAGTCAACAGACAGTCTACGCCCTTGTAGACCTAGATAAACCCTGGAGGATTTGTAGACAACGTTTGTGCCGTAGTGAAAGAAAGTCATCTTCCTTTTTGCCCATTCTCAAGTTCTGGATAATTTTCTTGACACATCTTCCATGCTGACCTACCGGAACGGCTATGAGGGTCAATTTACCTAATAAAGCAGTTAGCAACCTCTAGAGTGTCACGCATGTACAAAGGGGTGTGGAGCCTTCAGTGCAGGGTCGATGGTTTTCAGAAGTAATCCTTCAGGATCTGACAACTTATAATGGCATCTGCCCAAGGTGGACTCTCCAAAGATATTCAGAATCCAAAAGTAAGAGTTTTCACCTCCATGAATTCTGTTCCACTGTGTCATCTTCAATCCCATTAGGTTTTACGAGAAAAACTGCACTTTCGTCCTTCAGGATTGGCTCATAAATCATTAAGAATATTGGGCCTTTTACTGAATTTTGCCTTTTTGTTTGTTGGTTTTCAACTACCCAACTGCTTTCAGCAGGGCAGCACTGTCCTCCCTCCTCCACGGCCCAATTACGACGCATCATGACTATCTTAGTATATTAAACTTGTTCCCATGCAGACCAAGAATTCCTAAGCTATTAATATGTTTTCTAAAAAACGAGGGTGATTAATAAAATTAGGCAACTCTTTCTTCTTGCCCACTCCAAAATAAAACTCCTACTGATAATTTATGAAAATCCATTCCAGCTTTATGAAATACACCATTTATCTCCATTAGGTAGTTTACTAATACCTACTGACCTCCCACTGGGTATGAAACATTCTGCCACATATTTTAGCAGATGGAAAAATAAGAAGATTTAATCCATGTCCCTAAGAAGCTTAAAATCACCTTAGATTTAAAAGAAATGCAAAGTATATAGCCACAAGGGCAAACACAAGAAATGCAAAGTCCAAAGTATGGTGACATCAACAGGCAGGATGCCTTAGCATTTGGAATCAGAATAGTGCATGTGCCCAACTCCAGGAAGTAGTCAAAGAGAGGTTGCCCATTTTATAAGTATCTTTGCAAACATTAGTTACTACTATGAAAAATCTGAGTATTTCAGATAAAACAGAAATTTATGGGTTTTCTTGAAAATGTTCAATGTTCTGGCAAACCTGGATCCGCATTGTCACGTGGCAAACAACAACTAGATTCTTCCTTCTCAGAGGGTGAAAGAGGGAACCAGCAGCATGGCATCACCTGGGAGCTTGTTAGAAATAGGAAATCTCAGCCCTCCACCCCCCGTCCCAAAACTACAGCCCCAGAGACAAGGTGTTCAGGTCACCTCCAGACACACGAAAGTTTAAGAAGCACTGAGCTAGACCTGGGTGCGGTCTCTAGATAGACACGTGTTTTCCAGCTGTGGTCCCTGCCACTCTATCTCCCTTCACATCTGGTCTTCACTTATTTACATTACCTGCCTGGCCTGGGTACCTACTCCAGGCTTCATCCATAATCCAAACCCCTTGGTCTATCAACCAAAGCCATCCAGAACTATATTTCAAAACTTTCTCTCACTATTCCCCAGCCCAAACCCTTGCATTCCATTCTCACTCTCTAATACATCTGTCCTCCCATCACTTCCCCCATCATTTCTTTTACCTCAAGTGCCCTCCCCTGAGGGCACCAGGCCTGACACATAGCAGGGATTTGATAAGTGGTTATTTCATTCATCCAGTTATTTATTCACATTTTAAGGTATGTACATAGACACGGTTCTCATTCCTAATTCATGCGATTCTTCTAATGTCAATTTGGTTCACATTTGTACTCCTAGCACCCAGCACAATGCCTGGCATATAGTAGACATTCACTGACGAAAGTACAAATGTGGGAACAAATATACCAATAAGTGAAGGAATGTCCTAATAAAGCCAGAACTTCAGGTGACAAATATTTATTACCCATCAGGTACTGTGTTGGGCCCTGTAGATACAAGGTAAATAAGATATCATCCCTATTTTCAATGAGTTCTCAATACATCTCGAGAGCCTGACAGATAAGCCATAATTGCAACACAAGAGAATTTGAGCTATAATATACAGAAGTGTAACCATTATCTATTGCTTTAATAATGCTGCATAACAAACAACCACAAAGCCTCGGTAGCATGTTACAATTATTACTTATCATTCATGAATTCGTGGTGGTCAGCTAAGGAGCTTTGCTGTTCTTGGCTGGACTTGATTATATACCTGAGATCTGACTAGAGGTCACATGCTCTTGGCTGGAATTACTGGCTCATAAAACCATTTTCCCGAGGAAATAATCTAACTTTGCACCCCAGAAACTATGTCTGTGTCGTGTTTAGGTTTGTTTTACAATATATGAACTGCCATCCCTGCCACGTATGTTCACCTGGCAACACTTCTTGGTGATGCCCTTCACTTTGAACCCCAGAACAGGCTGCAGACATGGCATGAGATGATTTGAAAGAAGTGGCTCAGTGCTGTGCTGGATTTCATGAGACTTGCACCAACTGGAACTGACCTTCAAAGGAATCCTAATAGCAATGTGGTGAATACTTGGAACTTCATTGTGGAATGACTCAGAACCTGCAGAAACACTCAACAGCTTTATCAGGTCTTTCTTTGTATCATGTCTGCTAACATCTCATTGGCCAAAGAAAGTCACATGATAAATTCAGAAACAAAGGGCAAGCAGATAGACCTCTTTTGTGATGGGAGTAAATAGGGATAGAGTAAGATTAGACAGTTAGTTTAAAAATCCCACTAAGGGATGAAAGACAGAAAGGGAATTTTAAGGGAGTTTGGGAGACTGTTATAAGCTAAGGACCACTCAAGAAAAGAATCCAGTAGCCTAGCAACAATCTACTTTACCTGGAAGGAAGACCAGGCTCAAGCCACAAGTCCTAAGAGTTAAAACACAAGACAAAACGCACGGGGTCTGAATCTTATTACATGAAGTCAGGGAGTTAATGGTCCTTGAAGAGTAGCATTTCTGCACATAGCCAAGACAGGAATATAGGAGAAAGAGGAAAGAAACTAGGCGAAAGGAGACATTATACTGAAAGCTGAGATGAATTACCATATTTTAGTATATGTTACCACCCTTTTGCTAATCTATGTATGATTTAAATAGCAACATGACAGTGCTCGTTAGACCATATAGGGTTAAAGGAGGAACTAATGATGTAAGCCTTAACGTCTACCCAAAAATGAGAAAGGAGGTGGTCGGCTCCCCTCCCCGTTTTTCCTTTGATTATAAAAATGTAGCCCTCTTTGTTCCTGGGGCTGTGCTCCCTTGCCTGCACGCTTGTATCTCTCACAAGCACCCTGTGCTAATAAACTCACACTTTGTATATCACTTTGCCTCACGCTGAATTCTTTCTGCATCAAGACAAACGAACCTGAGCTTCCGTAGGTCCTGACACCGAGTGAGTGAGTGGTTTCAATCAAAACATAGGGGGTTCAAGTCCCGTCCTGTGTCAGGGATTGTGGGTTCAGGTCCCAATCTGAGGTGCGGCTGGGAGTGAGTCCCATCCAAGGAGGAGTGGAGTTTCAGCAGGAGAAGCTTTGAAGTCACACAGCAAAGGGTGTGGATACAAAGAGGGAGGAAGAATTGAGCCATTTTTGTTACTGATCAAAGCAAGTATGAAAAATGTGCTACAGGCAGGAGTTTAAAATCTAAACACAGGAGCATGACTGTGGACGCTTCTCCATTCCACAATCCCAAGATCATTTTTTCTAAACACCTTCTAAACCAGAAAGACCACTGCCATCCAAAGCCATAAAAAAATAACAAATAAAATTACGGAGCCGTTTCAGTGTATCAGGCTCTATGCTGGGCACTTCACATGCCCTCCTTCATCTCTGCCTCTCCTAACGGCGCTAACACAAGTATGCTTACTCAAGTTACAGAAGAAGAAACTAAGAGTCAGAGAGGTCCCATAACTTTCTCAAGTCCGCACAGCCAAGACTCAAGCCAGGATTCCAGCACCCTAGAACTTTGCTCTCCTCAGCTATGCCACAGAAGCGATTATGAAGATTATGCCTACCACCTTGTCTCTCTTTCTTACTGAGAGAGGCTGTGCCATGGTTTTCACATATAGATTATTTTTGGACAAACATAGAGTCTCAAGGATTAAAATTTCAGTAAGGGAACCACCAGGGGTAAACTACAGCACAGGTGCGCCATGAAATTGCAGCTGTCTATTTCCAGTGCCATTGTGTACTAATAGACAAGGCCTATTTGTTTTCCTTTTCCTGCATTATTGAATTCTGTAATCGCTTCTTGGTTCAAAAAGTTCTGATGCCTTTTGTGCCGAGTCAATTACGAGACAAATTCAAGTAATCCCGAGGATGCTAATAATCATGACTGTGTCTTTTCAGCCTGGGAAGAAGGCATTTTTAATGAAACCATTTCACATCTCAAGTTTGAAAACTATAGCCTAAGTATTCCTTCCTATCACTTATTCTATTCTGGGTGGTCCTTTGACAGTCTTTGCTCAAGATACAAGAAGGAAGAAACCAAGTACATCGACCAGAGCATTCGCGGGGTCCCTTGATGTTTCCTTGCCATCAGAGAAAACCTTCTCCCCCTAAAGGACTGGATTCTCACGTGGTGCAATCCATTTACTCTCTCTCCTGAAATATGCAATTTTCCATCTGTTCCAGGAGTTGGCGCCCATCAATATCTGGTGTGGAGTAAAAAGCTCAAAACATCAACTAAAGACTTGCCTCAGCAATTCTTTCAAATTCCCCAGTGGAATTTCTAAAATGGCCCACCTTTCAAAGTGGCATAAAAAGCACTGAGCCATTTAGTGATTCAGCCAGAAATACAAAGCCCAGGCTGTTTATCCTTAAGCATTTCCATAAGGCAACAAACAAACAAAAAACCAGCAAAGAGAAAAGATAACTTTTTCTTATGATCTACATCAACGATGGCAAAAGGCTTCACCTCACATGACAACTCCAATCAAGTAGTAGATCTGCCTGAAGTGCTGGGATGAGAACTTTGAAGTCATGTCTGGACATGGTGGGAAACGTGTCAGTTGGTAATGTCTGCATATATAACGAGGAGTGGAAGCCTGTATGCCATCCTGGCGTCCTCCTTCCAAAAGTCACAGTTGTTTAAAAGTATATTCATCTAGAGTTATCTAGTATGTTTTATTATATATGGATAATTTAAAAGTATCTTTTAATGCTCAGCATAACTGATGGCATTAAAGAAATTACAGTACATATCAGCAATTTTCCACAATGGGCCGCTACTCAGAAAAGTGATCAAGGGTTTTCCCTAGACAACTGTGTAAGAAACCGATAACATGCTTACATCTTTATCGCTCACATCTAAGCTCCATAAAATTGGCTTCACCCAATTGGATTTCTCTTTAAAAATAAATAGTTGTTCTTTCCTATTCTCACCCAACACTTTAGAATTTGAGTGCTATAAAATGACTATGTAACCATGTCTTTCTGCAGTCCCAGCGTACAATCATTGGCTTTTTGCTAGACACATGGTCAGACAATACTGACAGCCTTGTTCAATAAAAGCGATGCAACCTGGTCACACATCTCCAAGGACCGCATCGGATCATTAGGTAGAAATTAACTGCCTTTCTTGTCTGGTACCTCATTAAAGTTCAAAAATAATAGTTGTTCCAGCTAGTTAGCACTATTGTACATCTCCGAGTATCACCTGTAGTGCCTTGGTTAGAGAAACGACTTTATCGATTGATATCAGCAGAGACCTGGGAACAAATGATGTTTTGTTCATTAAACAAAGGTTGGAGTGCACAGTGACATGCCTGCCATCAGTGAAGCCAGACAGCTCTTGGCTTAACTGACATCTAAGTGGGACGAGGTGAGAAGCCTCCAATTTCTCTTTTCTTGCTTTTTCTTCCTTTCTTGTTTGTGTTCTTTCCTTTCTACTTTCTTTTTTTCACGCTTTGTTTCCTTGCATTTCTTTTTTCCTTTTTTGCTTTGATTCTTTCCTTCTTCTTTTCCTTTCTCTCATCTTTCAACACCAATTACCTATTTCTAGCCCCTGAGACTGTGAGTTGTGGGCTCAACGTATATCAAGAGTGCTCTTTCACAAGCCACACCTGGTCTACAAGACCGCTATCAGATCCTTTTCAGAGAAGGGCTTTGCCGCTGGCTGGGGAGGGCTAAGGAGGAAGGGAGCTCGAGTGGACCACCTAGCTGCCTCCTATCTGGTGACGCCTCCATCGCTGAAACAGAGTAAGAGAAAAGTCTGGTTCCCACAGTCCTAAAGCTTCATCTAAAATTAGGTGATAAGCTGTGGCTCAAGGCAGATATAGAAGGAAAATAGCTTTCATCCACATTCTGTTTCTTTTTTCTTTTCTTTAATAGGATTTGGGGGAAATATCGTGCCATTCCTTGGTTGCAGCCAATGTTGGCCTATTCCCAGTTTGCACAGTGGCATAGGCTGCCCACTCAGAAAACAAACCAGTACAGAGAGAGCTAAGGGGGCTACTTCGGCCTGCAGTTTAAACGGGTGGTCGGTCACAGCTGACAGTCTCACAGCAGAAAATTCACTGGAGCTCACAAAGTATGTCAGCCCCTCTCTCCGACAGAGCCCTCTGTCTTGTTTTGCCGCTGGATCCTAGGCCCTATAAACCACATCTGACTTCCCTGAGTAAAAGATTGAGACTGAAACCTGGTCTGTGTTTATCATTCAATATTATTAGAAGATCACCTTTATCAAGGGCTTAGAGGCACCAAGATTTTTGCATAAATTAATCTACTTTGATTTTCACAACGACCTTGTGAAGTGAGAACTGTTGTTGTTTCCATTTAACAGATGGGGAAACTGAGGCCTAGATGTGTGCACTTATTCGCCTGAGGTCACACAACCAGGGGTGGTGGAGCCATGACTTAAAGCAAAGCAGCAAAGCAGCAAAGCAGCAAAGCAGCCGGCCCCAAAGCCCTTGTTCTTGATCCCTACTGCCTCCCTTTAAAAGCCTACAGAGGTGTCTGTACAAGGACTAACCTCAAGTCCACAAAAACCCACAGACTGGGTACCACTGTCCCAGGCCCAGCTGAAGTTTCATTTTCTCTGTGACACCTTTTCTATTGCCCCAGCCTGCGTGGATCTCTCCCCACAGAGTATCAGTTAGCATGTATTTCCATTTGTACTGAAATTTCACTTCTTTTTTTTTTTTTTTTTTTTAACCATTTTCTCTGTCTCCCAACTAGACTATGAACTCCTTGAGGGTCAAAACACTTCCTTGCACTTCATATATTTGTCCAAAAAGGAGAGAGTCTCTCCAACCTGGCTTCGCATATCAGAGTCACCCAGGGACCTTGTTAAAAATACAGATGGCTGACACCCGTCCCTGGACTAGTGCACTATTCTCTCCAGGAAGGGCCCCAGCATCTGTATCTTAACTCATTTCACTAAGTTCTTCTGAGGCACAGCCAGGCAGGTAAACAATTGTCTTAACTATCATATCTAAAAGAGGTTTAAGGAACACTCTTCTTAAAATGGTAAAGGAGTCTAGCCATAGACATTTTTCATGACCACGCTACCGATCTTCCTGTACCCCCCAGATCCCGTGCTTAAAGGAGAGTTCTGAGTGGCCCCTTGTGCCCTCAAGTGACCCAGACCCAGGACTGTACTCGACCCTTGAGTTAAGAGGCACAGCCTAGCCTAATAGAAGCCCAGATCCACGCACACACCCCAGGCAAAGCTAAACTGTGCCAAGTGCTGTCCCAGAGGTGTGTGCAAAATGCCCTCGGAAACAAGAAGAGGAATTTGGGAAGGCTTCTCCAAGGAGCTTACACTGGTTGAAGGATGAATACACATTACAAAGAGTGGCACTGGGGATCAATTTGGGGAAAGATCCAAGAATATATATGAAAACAAGAAGAGGTAGTCAAAATTATCTGGTTTTTTTTTAAACAACCCTTAAATTGCCATTAATAGAGAAATGGTTATAAACGATAAAATAGCTATACAGTGGAAACTCTACAGATGGAAAACAATGAATGCAGTAGAACTATATATGCTAATGTAAGATAATTTCCAAGATATAGCGTGAAAAAAAAAAAAGCAAGGTACAGAGCCCTGTGAATTGTATGATCCCATTAGTGCTTAAAAAAAAAAAAAGTATGCGGGAGTTGATAAGACTGGGGACACACACATTCACAAACACCTTTGCCTAAGGCAAGAATACCTCTGGAAATATACATGAAATACACTGGAAAGAGTGACTAGGAGGCAAAAGGAAGAATGTCTCACAATATGCTCTCTTCATATTGAGAGGTTAATGTGTGTATATTAGTTCTTTGTTTAAAAAATGGGTTAAGTATTTTTTAATTAATTTTTATTGGAGTATAGTTCATTTACAATCTTGTGTTAGTTTCAGGTGTACAGCAAAGTGAATCAGTTATACATATACATATATCCACTCTTTTTAAGATTCTTTTCCCATATAGGTCATTACAGAGTATTGAGAAGAGTTCCCTGTGCTATACAGGAGGTCCTTATTAGTCACCTATTTTTTATATAGTAGTGTGTATGTGTCAATCCCAATCTCCCAATTTAGCCCTCCTCTCCCCTTCCCTTTTGGTAACTAAAAGTTTGTTTTCTACATCTGTGACTCTATTTCTAAGTATTTTAAATATATCTTGTTGGAGATCAAATAAAAGGAAAACAAATGCCATCCTACAGAACTGTTCCCTCCTCTAGTAAAAGGTGCCCCATCACTAGGGTGTCCAAATAGAACCTGGTCAACTGCCAGGCCAGATGATGCAGGCAAGGAGCGAGATGGATTCAAGCATTGACGTTAGTTGGATGAGATGCCCTTCTGGGTACCAAGGCATCAGGAAACTCTCAGACTCTACATGATCTTCAGGCAGGGCTGGCATCACCGAATTCAAGGAAACGAGCCCATCATCAGTACTCAATAAAGTCACTGAATTCAAAATCTAATTAGAATGTCTACATTTTGAAAGTCTGCTAATATGTAATAAAGCCGCATTTAACCAAGATTTAAATGAAGTTAAATTTGTATTAATAAATACTCTAAAGGTCAGAATCATTACTTTCAACACAGGCAGGTAGCATCTACTACAAATATTTTTCCTCGCATAGGCTACTCCTTGGTTCTGTTGAAATTGGCTTGCCCACTGCCTCTCACTGTCTGGCTTCAGCCCTGGGAGCCGTAATCTCCTCCTCCCTGCTCCACTCCAGGGCGGCACAGCCTTTGTGATGTGATCAGGTAGCTTTCTCAGGCAATTTCCTTCAAGCTCCTCATTGTTGGAAAAGAAATGTTTTCTGTGGCCTGAAACCCCCTGGTGGGTGTACTTCGAGGCGCTGTGTCTCGCCACCAGGAGGGTGAATGAAGGCAGGGACATTAATCAAATTTCAGTGGATAATTAGCAGCCCACAGTGTCAGATTTTAGAATGCGAAAACTGGAGAGCCCTGTGGCTGAGCTGCATCCTTGTGAGATTCAACTGCCAATCTGCAGCATCCGCCTCCCCAAACCTGGGCTTCCGCAGCAAATATTACCTCCCAATGCATAATGTCAATGTCATTAATTTACTGCTTGTTTCTATTTCCTATCTCACTGTCATGAACCGCAATTTTTCAGAAAACTATAAATGGATCAATTTGGTATTGTTCCCAACATGGCACCAAAGGCATGGGGGGTTTCATGAGTGCTTCTAGCCAGAGTGAAGTGTTTCTTGAGCAACTACTATAGACAAAGGACATTCAGAGATGCATAGTTGATGTTTCATCAAAATAAGTAAATGTTCTATGTGGTGTTTCCCCACCTCTGGGCTTCTCATACTTTTCACCCTAACAGAAATGTTCTCCTATCTTTCAAGATTCTACCCCTCCTTCAAGGCACAGCTAAATCCTGCCTCTTTAAACACCATGCCTGATTCCCTGATACCTTTCTCTTTTGAGACCCCATAGTGCTTTGTATGCTCTGAGAGTACATTTCATGAATGTCATGATATAATAGTTCCCTGCATATATTCCTTATTCTCCCTCCCAGAGGGAAGGATCCTATTTGTTTAATCAGTATCTCTCCCCATTCAGTGCCCAGCACAGAGCCTTCGAAGCAGCAAGCTCTCAAAATTTTTCAAATGAAGAATAGAAATTACCATGGAATATTGTAGTGGACTGAATAGTGGCCCCCAATATATATGCCCACCCAGAACCCATGAGTGTGTTTACTTGCCAAAAGGGTCTTTGGAAATGTGATTGAATTAAGGATCTCGAGGCAAGATCATCCTGGATCTACCACGTGGGCCCTAATCCAATGACAGATATTCTTCTAAGAGACAGAAATGAAGACAGAAACGTAGAAAAGGAGGAGCCCTGTGCTGGCCAACGTGAAGACATAGGCAGGGACTGGAGCGATACCGTGACAAACCAGAGACGCATGGAGCCATCAAAAGCCGGACGAGGCCAGCAAGAATCCCCTCCTAGAACTTTTTGGAGAGAACGTGGCCCTGCCAACACCTTGATTTCAGACTTCTGTCCTACAAAACTGTGAGAGAAGAAATTTCTGTTGTTTTAAGACTCCAAGTTTGTGGTGATTTGCTACAACAGCAAGAGGAAACGAATACAGATATGGTTTCGGGCTTTAAAGAAATTAGTTGGAGGGACAACACAGGCGGATTTTGTGGAAGGATATTCACACATAAAAAGACAACAGTAAAGTCCAGTGTTATGAGGTGCTACGTGAGTTGCCCAGTTTTCAGATACCAGTCATTCATTCATTCTGTAAATATCAACTGATCACCTCTTATGCTCCAGGCTCTGATAACACAGCAGTGAACAAGGCGGGCCTGTTTCCAGCCTCACAGAGCTTAGAGACTGGGAAGAAGCTGCAAAACTCGAAGGTCCCACAGGGCCCAGGCAGGTGATGGAAAACAATAAAGTAGTGTGGGTGGATCTCTCATTCACTCTCCCCTTTTGATAAAACAGAGATACAGAAAAATAATTCTCCACTTGAAAAAATAGCAGCACAACCACGATAGTAAATTGCAACAAGACTCAGGCTTCATTTGGAGAGAAACACTAGGGAGGGGTGGGGACTGCAGCAAACTAGGGACACACACCCCAGCTAAGGGGCGGCTTCCTCTCTAGCCCCCGTTACTGCCATATGGGAATGAGAGCACAGTGTTAGGGTGCCTATTTTTAAGAAAAATCAGAATTCTAGGTTTTTGACTGCCGTCTCCTTTGAATGAAGGCTCAAACGCTTTTAAAAATGACAAACCGGAAAATAGACCAGTGCACCTAATCCTGCCCTTGTGCCTCCAGTGCCTTTGGCTCAGATATTAAATGAGTTCAAAAGAAAAATATCTCCCTATGAACTGTACCAATCAAAGAATGTACAAAACCTGTGAGACCTGAGACGGACCTTTAAAAGTGGGGATGTTCTTGGCAAGGAGAGGGAGAATATTCCAGGTTAGGAGAGTCTCTCATTGAATGGGAAGCTACATCAAACATCTTCAAGGCCTTTCCAACCCCCAACTGAGGCATAAAGATGGGACTGCATGGGAACCATGCCAGATAAAGAAGAGACAAATGTGTAAAAGGTAAGAAAGTCTGGTAAACAGAGATAAGAGAGTCTTCCTCTTTAAACTCTGTGCTTATGTAGATCAAGTGGAAAAGCAGAGCTTCCTAATTCCTTTCATTGCTCACGCTTATACTCAGAGAGGAAAAAACCATTCCTAATGAGCATTTTTATGGGACTTCTAAAATTCAGAGACATCTTGGAGAGAAAAGGAAGAAGAGGAGTTGAGAAAGCTGAAGATCATTTATGCATTCATTTATTTATGCGTGTAGAGCATCTGCTAAGTGCCAGGAGTTATTTTAGGAGTTGAGGATGCCTCCCTGAATAAAGCCGGCAAAGCCCCCATCTTCAGGGAGCCTCTATTCCCGTGAGAGAAGAGAGATAACAAACAAATAGACAGTAAATACATAATATGTCAGTTGTTCCAACCATGGGACTCTCTGAAAAGGAGTTCCAGACAGAGGGAACAGCAAGTGCAAATGTGCTGAGGTGAGACTGATGGCGGCATGTTTGAGGAATAATTTAGGAGGCAGAATTCCCCTCCCTCCCCTGCATGACTCCCATGACTCTGTATGTTAAAGGAATTCTGCCAGTGTAATTAAGATTGCTAATCTGTTGAACTTTACTGAGGAAGATTATCCAGGTGGACCTAACCTAATCACCTGAGTATTTTAAAAGCAGAGCACTTTCTCTGGCTGGATGCAGGAAGGGAAGTCAGAGAGATTCAAAGCATGACAAGGATCTGAGGCACACTTGCTGGCTTGGAGATGGAGAAAACTGCACGGCAAGGAATTTGGGTGGCCTCCAGGAGCTAAGAGTAGCTCTCAGCTGACAGCCAGCAAGGAAGCGGGGACCTCAGTCCTCCAACCACAAGGAAATGAACTCTGCCCATAAGCTGAATGAATTTTGGAGTAAACTTTTCCCCAGAGCCCCCAGACAAAGAGCCCAGCAGACAAGCTGATTTTAGCCTAAGCAGACAAAGTGGCTCAGCCCACCCGTAGTTCTGACCTACAAAGCTGTAAGATAATAACACATGGGGTATGGGGGCGTGGGATGTTTTGAGCGGCTACAATTATAGTAATTCATTATGCAGCAACAGAAATCCAATAGAAACAGCAAGGAGGTCAATAGGGCAGGAGTGGAGTTAGTCCAGCGAGACTGTTGAGAAGATGTTATCTGAGAGAGAGACAGAGGCCAGAAAATGCAAGTCTCTGTATGCCTTGGTCAGACCACTGGATTTCCAACGAATGAGATGGGACACCCCTTGGAGGGTCTGAGCAGAGGAAACATGGCCTTGACTTGGTCTTGAGAGCTCAGCACTGCTTGATGAACTGATATCCAGAGAAAGAACCCCACTGATAGAGTTCCCGATGAGCTCCAGAGGCACTGGTAAATACACTGGTAAATTATAAAATATTCAGAAGAAGCCGGCAAAACAAATGAAGAACAGCCAGAGAGGTTGGGAGATGGACCATATCAAATACAGCATTAAAGATATGCCGGCAGCTGAGAAGAGCAAATCCATCAAGAGAGATCACATGAGGCAGCCTGAAATGCAACCATGCTTCCCACTTTCTTCAGCTCCCACATGCACTGGGGAAAACGCTTGTGGTAGATGCGTTTCTATAGAGCACAAACATATCTGTGCTGTACAGACTCAGCCTCAACCTGACAATTAGCTATGGCCAGGAATTTGATTACTAATAGTCAGGGACTCAGGGGGCAACCTTTATTAGCAGTGGAATGCCTCGCCAGAGACTGCATCCCAGAGGGAATTGGGGGATTGGAAAGATGACTAAGGAGCCCCGTGGTGGGAAAAATTAACCTGTAGACAAGATAATAAAAGGAATAGAGAGACAGGCAGAGCTTCCCACACACACACCATGTCAGAAACACCACAGGTATAATTAAACCCTACTCCAGAATTTAGCACCTTTTTGTAGTAACAATCTTTCCTTGCAGTCCTCAGCATTCTGTGGCCTTGGCAAAAACCACACCTCTTGACATTTGAGAGGTTTCGGTTCCATTTTCAAAGAACAGCCCTGGTGAAGATGCTTTTGAAAATATGTTTTGTATCTGTGGATGCCTTTACTGCTGAATGCTACCCCATCCCATCCCACCCCAGCCCGGGCAGAATCTGTCTTCATTCCCTCTACCTGCCTTCTCCGTTTTCCCATCCCCATTTCACCACAACCCTTGGGTTGGACATGCCATGGGGACCTAATTGCAGGAGGCTGCCCCAGCAGGAAATGACCGAGATCTCCATGTCACATGGAGCTTGGGGAGGATGCCCTTGTGTGTCCACCGTCAGGACTGGCGACTTGTCCTTGATCCTGGTTCCTGGGCACCGTGGGCTCCTGAAGCAGGTTGAGCTTCCTGGATTTGGGATTGGCAACATGCTTTCTCGACTCATGTCTGATCAGTTTTAGCCCCATTGCCAATTTATCCTGCATTTCCATTCTTGCCCATAGTTGCTTTCTCCTGGCTTCCTGCCCTCTCTCTCTGTTCAAGATCCATGGTCAGAGCCCAGCGCTATTGGAACCAACTGTAACTAGGAATTCTGTAAACTAGGAAAACTCGTGATTCGATCACAAAGGGTGGTTGTGATGATTTGGAAGATAACACATATAAAGCATCGTGCAGGTGGTTGGCACATGATACGTGCTGAACAAACATGAACCATTTTCAGCAGGAAAGCTGGTGGATGGGTGAGAAACAGATCAGGATGAAACTCAGAGACAGAGAATAGAATGGGGATAGAATTTCAGATTCCTACTTCCATGCAGAAGGCCCTGAGCAGTGACCATGGATTCAGCCCTGCAGTCACAGAAACACACACTCTGGCGCTTGGGAGTTTACTTAGAGCCGTATGAGGGTGAGCGTTCTGTGTTTGAAAATTCTAGGGATGGAAAACTCACTTGAGCCCTGCTTTAGCCTTCTCTGTCACAGTGATAACAATTACGATGTCTTCATTCAATGACTATGTATTGAGTGTGCCCTATGTACTAAGCGCTAGGGACACTGCAGAAAGCGGTAGGGGAGACAGTAAATAGGTACCCACCATAGAGGTAGTAAATAGGTACCCACCATAAAGAAGTCATTACAGTCCAGCAGATGGCATGAGTAACAGCCAGGTATGTCTTTCAGATACGGTGATCCAGGAAGGCTTTCTTGAGAAAGCAACATGCGAACTGAGACTTGAGGCAAATGAGAATTTATAAAGCAAGCCAACAGAAGGGAGTGAGGCAGAAGGAGCATCTGAGACGGGGAAAACGGTAGTCATCGTTTACCGCGTCACAAGCTGCTATGTGCCAGCCCCGCACACGCGGTCTCATTTGACCCCAGAACACTGTGAGGAAGGTACATTTTTTTCCAGGAAATAACTGAAGCTCAGAGACATCACCCAAGGCAAGTGGCAGCGCTAATACTGAGTCTCGTCAGCATCTAGCTGTGATGCACAGCCTGGTTTTGGAAACCCAAGGTCAGAGCAAGGCAATGGACCAGACCAGTAAGAACAGAAAGACGAGGCTTCTGGGCCAGGGGGAAGGCCAGCAGCCACCATGAGTGATTTCAAACAATTTTCTTAAAGAGAAGTAATAATAGCCATTATGCTCTGAATGATGGGCTTGTGTCAGGCACTGTGCTAACTCCTGCTCAAGCACCATTCATGGCCTCCTCCCGACACCCCATAAGATAGGAAACACTACACTCCCTGCTTTGTGGATGAGTAAAGGGATGTAACTTCCCCTCCCCTGCCCCCCGCTTCTCCCCCACCATCACGTCCCACATGGACCCCAGCAGAAGCCAAGATTTCAACCTGGAATGGTGACTGCAGAAGTGAGAGATGAGGGAGACTGTGAGACTTTAAACCATGTCTTATGAGCATTGGTTAAAACCAAGTTAACCTGGAGAAAATAAGAATGCAACAGAGAGCGGGGATAAGACACTGCGTGGGTGTTTGGAAGGTTATCTCTTACGGAAGCTGGACTAGATTTGTTGACTTCAGAACACGTTCAGAACTCAAGTCACTGGGTGCAGTGGAGGCTGCCAATGCCCCGTCCAGCTCCCTCGTGCCAGACCCATCCTCTCAAACCCAGGCTGCTAGGAGTGTTGGCTGCCAGGTTCTCACAGTGGCACCCTTTTGGGGAGAATTTGCACCACGGATGGTCCCACAGAGCAGCTGAATGCATGCACTGTCCCAGCCACTCTATTGGACCTGAATTTTGACACGCACAATGACTGTCGAAAATCCAGTCCCCTCCTTGCAGAGCTCGCTTTAATCAGAACTAAAGTACAAAAAGACTGCAATTTAGAGACAAAATAAGCGCCATGCTACCCTGATTCTCTCCAGCAACTAGACACAAAAACTGAAAAAGGACAAACCAAATATAGCACCTGGGAAATACAGATCTGGAGCTTCTCCCTGCTGATATGTTTTAATCCTTGGGGCTTTCCCTCGCTTGGATAATTTACAGGTCAATGATTTCCTTTCTCTTCACACACCTAACGTTTACCTCCTCGTTTCCATCAAGGAAAGATGGAGGCAAAAAGCAAAGATGCCTGGCTATAGCGAAAAGCAGTTGTGAAAAACATTACGCCAAGATCAAATATTGATGCTGTAGCAAGCCAGCTGACTGACTGTAATATCAAAGGATAATAAATCACTTGAAAAAAGGGAGGAAAAGCAATCAATGTGAACAGTATAATTTGCCTTTCATCGTGCTGTTGAGATCTTGATTTTTTTCTGTTGTTCATCTAACAATGATCATTTAGGACTTCCGTTTTTCTCGCTTAAAAATATGTTTCATTTCCCTCCCCCAAGGCCCTCAGATGCGCAGTGTTATTAGACGAGGTTTGTGAAGAAGACATCGAATTCCATATTTTGTACCCTGTGAAAGGGAGCACGTGTAGTTCTCTGTAGCCCGTGTCTCTTTTTCAGTGGCTTCCGCTCTTTTTACGTGATTAAGAGCTTGATTGACCTCTGAGGGACCAGGGCATTTCAAAGAGCAGCCATGTTCAACTTACAGATTTCAGTAAATGAGACTTATGAAAAATTAACAGCAACCCACTAGTCAGTATTTCTCATCCCTAGCTACCCTTCCCCCCTCCACTACGCCCAAGTAGGCAGCAGGTAATAAATTAAATGGAGAAACAAAAGAAAAATGATAATGAATAATTTGACATCTCTTTGCCATTAATGTTTTCTAAAACTCTGCTCTCTTAGTATTTTCAAGAGTACCATCCATCTCATAGCATTTTTAAAAGTTTTATCACTTACATCAATTTTTATTTATTTATTTTTTTTGCGTTACGCGGGCCTCACTGCTGTGGCCTCTCCCGCTGCGGAGCACAGGCTCCGGACGCGCAGGCTCAGCGGCCATGGCTCACGGGCCCAGCCGCTCCGCGGCATGTGGGGTCTTCCCGGACCGGGGCACGAACCGGCGTCCCCTGCATCGGCAGGCGGACTCTCAACCACTGCGCCACCAGGGCAGCCCTGATCCTTCAACAAGGTCATACTTAGAAGATAAACTGCCAGAAGATTTATCATCAGACTGTTAATTTCCAGTGAAAATGACCTGGTTCTTACAGAGAGCTTAGTGCTTATGGAATTTGGTTCTCCTGATTTTTAAAAATTTATTTATAAAAGCTTTATCAGTATTTAATTCACGTACCACACAATTCATCCATTTAAAGTATATGATTCAACGGTTTTTACTGTATTCACAGAGTTGATTTTTTTTTTTTTTTGAGTAACCTGTTTTGAGTAATCCTGTTGTTTTTGAATTGGTTTTTTTTGGAGAGAACACTAAAGAAAAATCTAAGAGAATTTTTAACCTCATGAACTTTGAACTCAAAGACTCAAATGCTACTTTTCTCCCACCTCATGGCTTCTTTCTTTGTAAATTTTTAATATTACTTTTAGAAGAATTCATTCCATCAGTGGAAGCCCTCTATGTCTAAAGCCAGTACAGAGGTACTTTTATCGGATTGAAGCTACATCTTTGCTCTGAAAAGCCTAGTTGGGCTTTACTACTGGAAAATAAACTCTTTGTTTCCCTCAATTTTCCTTACAGACATTTTTGAGTCCAGCTCACTGCAGGCTGACCTTTATGACTTCACATTTGCTCAAGGCAAGTGATTCACTAGCGGTAGCACCAACATGGATTCAGAAAAATCTTTATGAAATATATGAACCAAGGTTCACTTTTCACACTGTGTTGCCTGTGTGTGTGTGTGATTTGCACACACACACACACACACACACACATTCATTCATAGAATAGCTCATAGGTCTGATTCTGTTATTTTTTTCCTTTTATAAGAGGAGATAATTAAACATGAACACTTACTGTTCCTTCAATTCCTATACGTCATTCCCTCTCACTCAAGGCTTCCTGCACCTCTTGGAGGGGTGGAGTCCACAAACCTGTGTTTTAAACAAACTTTCCAGGTGACTCTGATGGCCCAACATTGGGAAACAAAGGCTCCTCTACCACATACTAAAGACGAGATATTCAAAGCAAGCAGTGGATGGCTTCACGGCTGATATTCAGGGAGAGCGATGCACCAGAATTAAATCCCAGACTGCTGTCGTCTGAATGTCTGTAACCTACCAAAATTCATATGTTGAAATCCTAACCCCCAAGGTGATGGTATTAGATGGGGGGGTCTCTGGGCGTTGGTTAGGACACAAGGGTTGAGCCCTCATGAATGAGATTAGTGCCCTTATAAAAGAGACCACAGAGAGCTCCCTCACCTCTTCCACCATGTGAGGACACAGTGAGAAGGCACCACCTATGAACCAGTAAGAGGGCTCCCACCGGAACCCAACCATGCTGACACCTTGATCTTGGACTTCCTCCAGAACTGTGAGAAATAAGTTTCCATTGTTTATATGCCACCCAGCTGTGACAGCAGCCCCAAAAGATACTAACTGTTCTAAAGTCTGAGAGCACCCAGATCTACGTGTATGCTACTAAATGTGTACTCTATGCCACATGCAGGGACTACAGACAAACAAGACTCAGCTCTTGACTCTCTCTGTCCGGTGGGGATCTGGACATGTAAACCAGTAAGTTACAACAAAGTATTAAAAGTACAAAAACAAAAATCTGTACGTTACAAGGCTGATTTGGGGACTTTACAAAACCCCCTTCAGGTTTCCTATATCTCCTCTCTCTTCTGACCAACCCTCCCAATCCCCCACCCAAACGCATACCCCACACATATAATACACACACGCACCATGTACATACACACACCCATGTACACACATATACCATGTACACACACCCCAGGTACACACACACACACCATGTACACACACACACCATGTACACACACACAGCATATACTCCCCACTCGCACATCACAGAAATAGGGTTGTTAGATTTAACAAATAAAATACAAGATGCCAGTTAAATTAAAATTTTAGATTAACATATTTGAGATATATGAAAAAGAAATTCATTATTCATCTGAAATTCTAATTTAACTGAGGGTCCTATATTTTACTTGGCAATTCTTCACATCTCTCTGTCTCTCTCTCTCAATCTCTCTCTCACACACGTACCTACACATACCCTCTACCCTACTTCCACAGAGGTCTACTATATTGCTGGAAATCCCCACAAGTAAAGAGAGTTCTGAGTTACTATTTTTTTACCTTTCTATACTGTTTCCTTGAATTTTTAGAAGACTTATCTATTACATTTGAAGTTAAAAATCTAAAAATTGTTCAGAAGTATGTAAAACACGTATTTCATTCCATTAAGCCATCAGCATTCCTGCAAAGTTGCCCTCTCCTCACCAAGTGGGTGAACTGCTACAGAGAGAGCCATGTCTCAGGGAAAGGGGAGAGCTTTGGGAAGGGGAGGAGCGTGGGTCCAGTGAAAAGTGCAGCTAGGAATGGACACTGCGGAAGGCAACCAGGAGGCATGGAGACTGCTAAAAGCTTTGACTGCTTTTTTAATGGTAAAACCAATTACATCAGTAGTAGTTACCTGGACTGTTACATGTGGTGGTGCAGTAAGTACACTGCAAAAGGGGCTCTGCTTGCCCCTCCAAATATCCAGAGGGCATCTTTTTCTAAAGTATATAAAGGCTACACATAAAGGCTAACAACTGCCTCCCATGAGTCAGCACTTAGGAAAAACTGTTACGTGCTAGCTAGTGCGCTAATTGGCTTAAGATTCATGACTCCCTGTGGAGATCTCCCTGTTACAGAAGGAAGAGGACTCCAGGAAATTCCGAGCACCAGTGGGTAACATGGGCACTTCTCCAGTTCATACATTGGAAGCTGTCACCCCTTCTTTAGCCTGGCCCCTTCCCGTCGGACTCCTAAGAGAGGTGAAGAATTGCATATGCCAAAGATGGCCTGCACTGTGACTCTCCAACCTGGAAACCAGGCAGGATTGCAGGGGCTTCAACCAATAAAGTAGAACAGAGTTGCTGCTGATGGATTTGGAGGCTGGGTCATAGCAGGTGAGGCAGCTTCAGCCTCAGGTCTAACGACCCCGAAGTTGCTACGCTGTCAGGAAGCCACGCCAGGTCCAGAACCTGAATCATCCTCATCCAGATACCACAAATGTGCAGGAATGAGCCTTTGGGAGAGACCAGCCCCCTGCAGTTGCATGACCACCAAACTCTGAGTCTTCCCAACTGAGACCCTGACATCCTGGAACACCGATGTGCCACCTAGGAGGAACTATACCTTGTCTGCTTTCCTGACCCACAGAATCCATGGGCATAAATCACTATGTGTTACAGCAACTCGTACACAGTCGTAGCGCCTAGAACAAGAGAACAGAAAGCCAGGTGACCTATGAACCTGGTGAGAGCCAACAAACTCTATCAAAGTCTGGAGAACAGAGTGGCGTAAGCCAGGCCAAGAGCACCGTCCTGACACTGCCAGACCTCGGCTGCTTCCCTCGGGTCTAAACAGTACTTCAAGCCCATCTGACCACACCAAGACAGAAATTGTGGGACATCAAGAATCACCAAGTGGCAAAATGGCTTTCCTCTCTCATCGTTGCCGCCAGAAGCCCTGCTAAGCTACATCCAGATTTTCCCTGCTCCTCTGGGAAAGTTTGGTTTCCTTGACAGTCTGAATATCACTGGTCCCCAGGGCATGCAGAGCCCACGCAGCAATGAGGCAGGACAGAAAATCTTTCAGGTACAATTGGGCTCCAGGGAGAAGGGTAATCTGATGGCTTGTAGTGTTTTTCCCTGGGAAGAAACTGTGAGGCTGTGGTGCTATCCAATCTCTACTCTCTTGGGCCTTTTTTGGGATATAAAGCACAAGCTTCTCCCTAATATGTATGGGAACACGCCAAAGAGGAGGCATAACGAGCAAGTGTGATTTTTAAACCGAGGCGTGCTCAGTAGAGGGCTTGCAAACATTAAGAATTCTCTTATTTTGTGCAGATAGATATGCAGCCTATCTCTGGGAAAAGACACAGAAAGCTTAGGAGACCCCAACAAAAGATTGTTAGAAAGTAGCTACGGTTCATCAATTCCATCGATCACGTATGAAATGAAGACATCATTACATAGTTCAGGGGTCTCAAGGCCTAGGTAAGGGATTTTTCTGAGGGGCTCCCATGACGTTAACGTACAGTTTAATTAAGCACCTGCCATGATATAATGAGGCCCAAGAGAATGTCCCAAATCGCCTCTGTACCTTCATGGGACTCACAATTGAAGCCACTCATTGTTGCCAACAAGTAGAATAGCCAGACTCCACAAAAAGGCTTTGGATCAATAGATGAGACTGTGCAGTGCTATTTACGAACAAAAATAATGGCACTCAATTTTCATAATTACATGAACAAGGTTAACAAAGACCCCCCCCCCACTTGGAGCCTCTGCTGGTGACAAACCATGAACCTGATGGTCCTGGTAGCATGTTTCAGAGACTGCTTCAGCCAACTTTCCTTATATTATGTACTAATAGTCTGCCTGGAAGGGGCAGCATTAACCCAGGGTCTCTTGTAGAAGGATGAGATACAAGGTACTTCCAACTCTCCAAGAAGTGACATGATGTAGTGGCCCAAGCACTGACCTCAGACAAGTTTGAATCCCAGCCTAACCACCATCCTACAAAACCTTGAGAAAGTCATGCTAACCTCTTTGGGACTCATTTCTCACAATCTGTACAATGAGGAGTTTGGACCAGGCTGGTACTTCCCAGAATGTGTTTCTTGGAATACTAGTCTTACAAGATGTTTCATATATTTCATATATTTAGAAAAAAAAATAGGAAGTCTCCTGTGATCAGACATGTTTGGAACATGCTGCATGTTGCATCACCCTGTTGGTGAATCACAAGATACATTGATACATAAGAGCTCTGAGAAGTCCTACGTTAAAGAAGCTTACTTCACGTTGGTTAAACCAGCACGTCCAAAACATGGTTGACCATGAAACTGTTCTAACCTATAACTCCTATTAACACTTGGAGAACGGTTCCCTGGAACTCATTTTGGGGAACACCGGGCTATGTTCATTTATTTACTCACTCATGAATCTCCCAAGTTCCAGAAATCTTTCATTCTACCTTAGTCAGTTTGATTGTTTGAGTGGGATGCCCGGCAGGCGGTTTGCAAGAAAGCCAATGGACTCAGAACCAGATCTGAGACACCACATGCTTTCTGCCAAATTTGGGTGAGGAACAGCCCTAGGTCTCATCAGTAGGGCTCTGGCTGTAAAATATTAAATAAATGAGTTTTCCAGGACAAAAAAAAGCCTGTGGAATTGCTGAGAAATACGTTCCCCATCATGTTGAGGGTTCCCATTATTCTCCGTGATGCTACTACAACAATTTAGCCACTGCCGGGTTGACTGGGATAAACCATTCCTCTTTAATGACCCCCAAAATAGCAAGAATGTTCCCCTCTTTCACAGAAGTAAACAGCTCTGAACAACTTTCTACCACCATTCTGAGAAATGAATATTTATCTTCCTCCATTTCAGATAAAATACCCGTCCCTAACCCAAGGATAGCAACTAGGTTTGTGACCCATTCTCTCCCCTCCTAGGACTGTTGAGGAGAGAAAGACTCTAAGGCCATGTCTGAAATCATAGGGAAAGAGTTCTGTGATAGATTAATGATGTCTGCAAGGGATGGGGGAGAAAAGACATATGCCATGGATTTGCTATCTTGGCTCTAGACTAAAGTGAGATGGAAGCCACTATTCCAAAACAACAGGATTGTTACAAAAATCGCCACAAAAATCAGTCTTAAATTAGCAGGGGAAATGTAAACAAATGCTTGTTTTTTGCTTGTTTTTAATATTGTTCTTTTTACACCACCAGCACTCGAGGAAAAAAAAAGTGTGAAAAATGAGTCCATTTTATTACACTCCCAGATCCTGCTACTGATTCTAGGGGGATTTGAGTTAATAAACCTCTGAGATGGAAGATTGAGTTGTAGTTTCTACAATTCCATTTTATTTCATTATAGATAATATGTACTCGCCAAAAGTAACTTTATTATTCTTCTGACATCTTTTATCTAATTCAGGAATGGGCAGTTCCAGCCGTGAGATGTGTGTGCTGCATGTCAATATATTCAGAAGCTGGGCAAACCCCTGAGCGCTGGTTGTGCATGAAGAAGGGTCCGTGCTCGTTCCCTCTGGGTCTCCATGCAGCCCCGGTGGCTCTGTGATGAGATTCACATGAGCATCTTTGGCACAGCTGCTAAGACTCCTCAGTCACTACCCTGTAGTGAAGAGGGCAGGAATAACAAAGCTGCTCTGGACTCTGCTCTGTTTTAGGAGCACCTGGGGAGCACCTGCGGGTCAAGCACAGCCTAGAGTTGCTGACCTCAGACCCTGAGCACTGAGTCTCCATACTGAGCAGGGAAGCCGTCCATGCTTTAGGCAAGGAACTTCAAGAGACCTGGATGCTAGGGGAGCACTGTCCAGCAACCCTTTCTGTGACGATGGAAGTGATCTATAATCTGCCTGTCCAATAAAGTACCCCGTGTGTCTCAGGAGCTCTCATCATGTGGCTGATGCCACTGAGAAACATATTTTAATATATTAAAATGTATTAATATAAGTTTAAATAGCCACTATGTGAGTTTGGTCAAGTGACTTAATTTCTCCAGCCCTCAGTTTTACAGACCTCCCAAATCCATCCACTTTCTTCTTGCCATCTCTCTGCTAGCCCTCTCATCCCCTAATGCAAGCTATTCTGGCTGTTTCTACCCAGGATAAACACTGTGGCCTCCTAATTAATTCTCCTTGCTGATTGCAGACGGTGAGCACTAATGAAAATAAAAGTTGAACTAAAAACATCTGTCAGTGGCTTCTCAGTGCTCTCCAGATGAAGGACACAATCACAAAATTGGTCAGCTGATAAGGCCCTGTGTGGTTTGCTCCCTCCTACTTTCCCAGCCTAAACTCTCATTGTGAGGCCCTTGCCCTCTGGGCTCTGGCCAATCTGACCTGTCCTTGTCCCTTGAAGCTCTACGCTCCCTCCTGCCCCAGGGCCTTTGCATGTTCTTCCTTTCCTATTCCTTGCCCTCCTTCATCCTCCTCTCTCTCTCTACCATATTCGCTCTTGTACATCCTTTAGAACTCAGCTCAAGCGTTACTTCTCCAAGGAAACCTCCAGTTTGGGTCCCAATCCCTTGCTGTTAAGGTGTTTTAGGATTGTAGTCCACACCTTCAGAGCCCCATCATCATCTTTTTTTTTTTTTTTTTTTTGCGGTACGCGGGCCTCTCACTGTTGTGGCCTCTCCCGTTGCGGAGCACAGGCTCCAGACGCGCAGGCTCAGTGGCCATGGCTCACGGGCCCAGCCGCTCCGCGGCATGTGGGATCCTCCCGCACCGGGGCACGAACCCGTGTCCCCTGCATCGGCAGGCGGACTCTCAATCACTGCGCCACCAGGGAAGCCCCATCATCATCTTTCCAACTTCAAGTTCATTGCCCTCACAACAAGGGAGAGCACAGCCTTGTCAAAACTGTGGTAACATCTCAGAGTGGGGAGACACAGCTGGAATATTTAGGAAACTTGGGGGAACTGGTTTAAGGCGGTCCTTTTGTGTGTGCATGTGTGTGTGTGTGTGTGTGTGAGCACTTTTTTTTTAATTGGAGTAAAATTGTTTTACAATGTTGTGTTAGTTTCTGCTGTACAATCAAGTGAATCAGCTATATGTACAACAACATCCCCTCCCTCTTGGACCTTCCACATCCCACCCATCTAGGTCATCACAGAGCAACGAGCTGAGCTCCCAGTGCTATACCACAGGTTGCCACTAGCTAATACAAGGTCTGATGGGTCATGGGCAAAGTTCGTAACAATCATTTAGGATTGGCAGACACAGCCAGGCAAGGGTTTTGACACAGTCTTGAAATGTCATTAGACGAGTCTAGTTAAGAAACTTATTGCCCTGAGAAAGAGACATTTACCCTAGTGGGAGCTACCTGGGAGGTCTCAGTTTGGATAAACAGATTTTCTCAAACAGCACAGCTATTTGTAGCTGCAACTTTCTGAACTGGTTAAGTCCCATTAATGCAGGCAGTCAGAAGTAAAGTTGTGTCAATAAAAACCTTGAGCTGGGTGCTGTGCATGGGTCTGCTTCTCAGCTCCTTTGGGAATTTCTAAGTACGCATTTGGGTGCTTATTTGATTAATGTTTCTCTGTCCCTCTCAACTGCAACCCCATGAGAACAGGGATTATATCTGCTTCTCAAATCACCATTGGTTCCTAACACTTAATGTTGCCAATGTCTAGCAGTAAATATTTGTTTAACAGATAAATAAACAAACAGAAGGAAGGAATGGACCAGTGAGATGTTGCATGGGGTGAGGATATTAAGAGAAAAATGCCAAGAGGAGGAAGAGGTGGCTATCTGGAGGGAATGAGACCAGCACAAAATGGAGATCACGCCGCTTGATTAACAAACATGTTTCTGGCTCCAGAGATCCCCTCAAGACCCAGCGTGGTTCTGTCTGTCTTCAGTACCTATAACTGACTATCTCTGTCCTTTGTTCTTGCTTCCCAGGAACCTATGGCACCCTCTTCCCATCAAACCCTTCCTCTATCAAAAACTCAGATCAATTGCACACCATCAATCTCTGCAAATTAAACTCATAGAGCCTTTCTTCCAGAAGCTGCTTCATCATCAGTTCTGTTTCTTGTGGAATCAAAAACTTGTCCCCTCCTAAAGGGAACTCAGGCCACCTCTTCCTCAGCCTCAGGTAAGCAGAGGGTCATTCCACAAACCTTCGCTGAACCTACTCTGTGTGCAGGCACTTCTTGGGCAAACCTGAGACAGAAAAGTGGGCTGACGATACTTCTGACCATCTGCAGAGATCTCTGCTGACAGGGTCCACCCTGTGAGTATCCCTGCAGGCAGCGTCCTGGTTCCTTCCTGCGCCCACGCCCTTAGGAGCCGCGCTAGCAGACCGTACTTAGGATTCCTCTGTGACGAGGACTCCCTCCTTGATCAACCTTTACTCAGGGTCCTCTGAGCCCTCTTATCAACTAGGCCTTGACCTTGACCTTCCACATCCTTGGCCAGCTGACCCCAGTTTTAGCAAAGAATACTATGTCCGTTTAGCAAGAATCTCCCCGCCCTTGCTATTAATTAATTTTCTCTTAGTTATTTTCCATCCACTGGCCCCCCTCACTCTGCTCATTGGCTCTGAATTCCTAGCTCCTTTCTATACTGGAGTCTCTCTCCCCCAGTTGCAGTAACTCAAATAAACTCTGCCTTGCCATTCTTAACAAACATCCAGTGCAAAAGTTTTCTTTTACATGTGAGTTTACAGAGAGACGCCCACGAGCAGGGGGTTGGTGCTTACGTCCACACATTAGCATCCTCCCACATTCCAGCTTATAGGAGTCCTGCACCGGGACTCTCTTCTAATTGTAAAAGACAGAAATCAAACTCAAACAAGCTTAAGCAAAGGAGGAGTGTACTGGTTCCCATTTCTAGGAAGTCCATGGCAGGACTAGATATGGGGCTCAAAGTCTGTCCTGAAGAGAATGTTTTCCTCCAGCTCCCTGGCTCTGCTTTCCCTTTGCTGACTTCATTCTCAGGCAAGCTCAGGGCTCACTTGATCCTCTGTAGCCTCAAGAGAAGGGACATTTCCTCTCTCATCTAGTATCCATCTAAATCCCTCCAAAAACCACTCTGAATAGCCCCGTCCAGGTCACACATCAAGCCATGGACCACTCCCTGGTTCTCAGACCAACCTGAGACCCATTTCCACCCTAGTGCAGAGATGATCAGGCACCCTTGGTTGGCAGCCCCACCTAAATCACAGAGAGTGGGGAGGAGGTGGTACCCAAAGAGGGTTAGGAGGAGCAGACCAAACAGTAGGGCACGTCCACTACTCTAGTTCTATTACAAGTGTGGTCCAGGGACCAGGCATCACCCAGGAGCTCATCAGAGGCTCCCAGGCCCCAACCCAGATGTGCTCATTCAGAATCTCTAGGAGTGGGGCCCAGCAATCTGTGTTTTAACAAGCCTTCCAGGTGATTCTGATGCATGCATTCTGATCCACTGCACTTTTCTACCCACTTGGTCAGAAGTCACAAACTGGGACTTCCCTGGTGGCACAGTGGTTAAGAATCCGCCTGCCAATGCAGGGGACACAGGTTCAAGCCCTGGTCCGTGAAGATCCCACATGTCGTGGAGCAACTAAGCCCGTGTGCCACAACTACTGAGCCTGTGCTCTACAGCCCTCGAGCCACAACTACTGAGCCCGCATGCCACAACTACTGAAGCCTGCACGCCTAGAGCCCGTGATCCACAACAAGAGAAGCTACTGCGATGAGAAGTCCACGCACCACAACAAGGAGTAGCCCCCTCTCGCCGCAACTAGAGAAACCCCATGCACAGCAACGAGGACCCAACACAGCCAAAAATACATAAATTAACTAATAAAAAAAAAAAGAAGTCACAAACTGAAGAGCAGTAGATGTCCAATGAGCTGACAGTCCTGGAAACAAAGAATCTTGAAACAAGGATTATCCGGCCCTCACAAAGGCTTTCCCATCACTTATTAATCTCTAAATGGGCCTTACTACATGTCAGGTGCCAAGCTAGAGTGTGCATATCCAGAAACAAATACAAAGTCTTCTTAGTCAAACAGAAAGAAAGATTTTCAGTCTGGAATAAGCTTTATAGATGTATGATCATACTCTATTGGTGTGATTATAAAATGATACAAGCCTTCCAGAGGCCAATCAAGCAATATATACCCAAAATCATAAACATGTTTGTTTCCTAATAATTCCACTTCTAGAAAAAAAATCCTAGGAAGTGAACAGTGATGTGGATCAAAGGTTATATAATTATATATATATAATTATGATGCATTTATGAAAAACCATGTTCATGACTAGTTTTTAATGGCTGGGGAAAATGATTACCATAGAATACTACGTTTCACAGAAGCACAACACAGGCTCTGCCTCACTTTCCACCTCCCAGGACTTTTGTATTAGTTAGATACTGCTGTGTAACAACTTACCCACAAACTTAGCACTTTAAAACACTTTAAAACTTTTTATTATATTACAGTTTGTGTGTGTCAGGAATTTGGGAGAGGCTTAATGGGGTTCTCTGGCCCTGGTTCCCTCACAAGGCTGTAGTCAACTTAAGACTCAGCTAGAGAAGAACCAGCTTCCAAGCTCACCCTGGTGGTTGCTGGCAGGATGCAGCTCCTCCTGAGCTGTTAGCCAGTGGCCTTCTTCAGTTTCTCATCACACAGGGCAGTGCACACCAGAGCAAGCAAGTGAGAAGGCAAGAAAGACTGCCAGCAAGACAGAAGTCACAGTCATTGATAACCTAAACTTGGAAGGGACAGCCACCATTTCTGCCATATTCCATTCAGTCAAAGCACCTGCTGACAGGTGCCCACCCTGCAAAAGGCCTTGCAGGCAACGTCACAGTTCCTCGCTGTGCTTGGTGATTCGCCCACTGGGCTCAGGAGCTGCACTAGCAGATTACACCTAGGAGCCCTGTGAGCTTCCAGAGAGACGCCTACGTCCAGCCCAGGCACACGGCGTGGGAACTACACAGGGTCGTGAATACCAGCAGACAGGGACCGCTAGGGGTCGCTAGGGAAGTGGCCGGCTTCGCTTCTGACAGCTAGAGGGCTGCCGCCAGAAGCTCACTCGCCCTTTCCCTTCACCCTCAGCAATGCCAAGGGAACAGAGCAGATTTTGAGGACCTGATGGTTTCCACTGAGCCAGACACCAGTGAGAACACGAAGAAGCAGATGCAGACAGTGAAGAGAGAATTAAACATTGAGAAAGATCACTTGTGGGAACACCAAGACTGAAGATGACAAATATTAGGGAAGTGCCGATTCAGTAGCCAGAGGAGACTCGGGTCTCTACCTGGAGGTTATCCCCAGAACCAGGCCTCAGCCAAGACCAGGAGGGACATTTTTAAACTTCTGAAAATAAACCAAACAGGTACTCAGCAAGGTGATAGCTGGAGGCTCTGTGGCAGCCCCACCCAGCTCTCCCTTCCGGGGAGGGGCACCCATTCCTACCCCCCTCCGCACCCGCAAAGCACCAATGAGAGCATTGGCCCCTAGAGATGCACAGCTGTCCCTTCTTCAGAGAATTGCCCTCAGGTGGCAGCAGAATTAAATTAGCTAATATAGGGAGGCACTCAGAACCGAGCCTAGATCATGAATACTTAATGTGAACAAAATTGCCAAGAGAGCGGAATGGTTCTTGGAGACAAACAAAATCGTATTATTTTTATACATAAAGCACAGGTACACAGACAGCACATAAACAGGTATCCAGCCTACCAGCGGTACTAAAGTTTCATTGTGGGCGGCTGGAGAGGATCAGAAAGAAAAAGTCTGAGAGGCTCCTTAGCGGGGGGGCAATAACGCAAAAACAAAGTTGAGAAACGCTGCCCTAGATGGATGCTAACTATGGTAATGGTGTTGGCAGAGCCCCAAGGGCTCCAAATGGCCTCTTTCTGTTACTCGGGAGGATTCCAAGTCTAAGGACTGGTCGGTCCAGACTGCTTTTCCAGCACCCCAACCCCCAGCGGCTCCCCTCCCAGACTGTTCTCAGCTCGAGGAAGTGCTTCCCGTCTCCTCCAGTTACCAGCACATTTACCCTGGGCCAAGCCTGGCGATTCTTCTCCCTCACCTCCCTCACCCCTGCTTTGCATATTACTAAAATCAAACCACCTCGCTGTGTGGGCTGAGAGAATTTTATTTTGCTAGTTGAAATCTATTTTGAAATTGATGGATGTGTGAAGAGTACATGCAATGTAGATTAGCCTCAGAATGACTGATTTCTCATACTCCTGAGAAAAGAGAAATTATTGCCCTTAGAAGGTGTCACCTATCTGCATACAGTTTGGGTTAGAAAGAGAATATCCTTATCAGTACTTTAGTATATAGCTCTCAACCCAGCACCAGGAAACAGTGTAATTTGAGACAATGAATATCATCAATGCCATGAATTCCATGTAATTGTATTTCATTGAGAAAAAGAAAAATGTCTCTCTTTGGCAAACCTGTGCGTCTTTGGGGGGATGCGAAGACGGAAGGATTGCACTGTACCATCTGGACTGTCAGAATAGAGATGTAAATTAGCACAGCCGCTCACCCCGCCATCGGGAATTCAGTCACGTGTTTCCGAAACGCAAAATATGAACACAAGCTAAGGTAAAAAGAAATTAGCGTGACAGCTACTTATTCTCTGCTATGCAGCCAACCCTCACTGAACTCCTACTATGGGCCAAGGGCTGTGGCAGCTGCCCGGCCAATTCTCTGCCCTTGTTGAATTCTCTCTCCACCAGCCCTTGTAACAGAAGAGGTCAAGACTCAATCAGCCTGAAAGTGGCAGAACTGGGAGTTGAACCATGTTTCCCGAGTTTGGTGTCATGACTCAAGGGACTGAAAGAGATTCTAGCCGAAAAAGTAAAGTACTGGCTCATCCAACTGAAAATCCCAGGAGTAAAGGCTTCAAGCACGGCTAGACCTAGTAGCTCAAACAACATGATCAGGACTCTCGCCTCACCTCAGCTCCACTTTCTCTGTGTGGGCTTTGTTTCTCAGGAAAGCTCGTCCTGCATGGCAGCCTCTGAAAACCCCGAGCCTGAAATCCTCACAGCTCAATGACTTCAGCAGTTACTAAAAGGGGGTTTTAAACTTCTTTCTCTCTGCACCAGTTTCTCGGAAAAGCCTCAGGGCTCAGTCTCGTTAGGGTAGCTTGGAGCCCACTGCTGAAGCATCCACTGTTGGGGGCAGGGAGATGAACACTCTGACTGGCCAGACTTTGGTCACGTGCCTCCCCCCACTCGCAAACCATGGGTGAGGAGAGAGGAATCTTTTTAGATGAGCAGGGATGAAGACCAGGGTGCCCTTCCCAGAACAAGGATTAAAAGGGCAGCAAAATACAGTCCTGTATATCCTCCAAGAAAAGAACAGCTTCTCCTCCCCTCTCCCACTTCATCCCCCACCCAAAATTCTATCCTCTTACCCTACTTTGCCCTCAAAGCTCCTACCACGCTTTGACATCATAGCGTAAATTTACGTATTTCTGCAAAGGCACAATCTCATCAGTATATCCCTGGTACCCCGAAGAGTGCCTGGCACATTATAGCTGTTGAATATTTTATTTGTTCAATAAAAGAAAGAATGAATCAGAAACAGCAAACCTGCCTCTCAACCAGAAGTAATAAAGGGTTTAGGTGATGGGGCATGTTGGAGGGGAGAATAAATGACCAGTACACCCGGTAGGTGCTTAACAAATGCTCAGCACCTGTGCACTCAGGAGAGCGGAGAACAAGCCCCAGCACCCAGGCCTCCAGCAGGAACTGGAGAGATGCGGGGACCTGTCCCAGCAGGTTGGGAGGAAGCCTCACTGGCCCTCCCGGGATGGCGACCTGCCACTTACTGCATAACCCCTAAGTCCCCTTAATGCACAGACGGCAGGCCCCAGCCCCAGGGGGTCCCAGTCCCTAAATCCTGGGGACGGGGGCTGAATTTGCATTCTGACTAAGTTTCCAGGGCCTGCTGGGGCTGCTTCTGGAACCACAGCTTGAGAACCAAGCTGTATCTAACGGTATTTCCAGTGTTGCCGGCAGCTACCGTGTGCCCCGGGGTCTACGGGACGGTACAGCGGGGAGCTGCCTGGAAGAGCCAGATTCGCAAATTTTAATCAATCAGTCCCTGAAGGGAAGCCTTGAGATACAGGACGGGGTGCGGCTCCCCGCCAGCAAACTCCCAGAGTTGTGGCTCTCAAACCGTGATCCTCTGACCACCAACCTCATAACCCCCTGGAGAGACTGTTGAAAAGCAGCTTCTGACTCAGGAATTGTTTAGCAATCATACCAAGGGATTTTTTTTTAAGGTACATAGAAAGAGATTTGTGAGGAATTGGCATCACCTGGTTATGGAGGCCAAGACGTCCCAGGATCTGCCGACCGCAAGCTGGAGGCCCAGGAAGCTGGTGGGGTAGTTCTAGTCCAAGTCTGAAGGCCTGAGAACCAGGAGAGCCAGTGGTTTAAGTCCCTGAAGATGACTTATAAAGACCTGAGAACCAGCAGTCCAAGGGCAGGGGAAAGACGGACGCCTTTACTCAGCAGAGAGTGACTTTGTCCTTCCATTCTCATCAGGCCCGCCATGCATTGGATGACACCCATATTGGTGAGGGCAATCTGGATTACCCAGCCAGGTTCCGGAGCTGGAGGTGGCAGGAGGGCCAACGGCCAGCCATGCTCTCCTGAGGCAGATCGCCACAAAGACCCGCCTGGCCGAGCATCTCCAAATTGAACAGGAGACTCTTATTTAAATGTGAGACCCACTGCCCCAAGGACTGCTGGGTTGTACTTGAACATAATTAGGTCAGTAACAAGTATTCTCTGAGTTCTCTTAGACTCAGGGCCCATAACCACAGAAGCAGCTGATCAAGGGCAAGAGAGGAAGAAACGGAAGAAGGATTTGCTAAGCAGGTGCATCCACTGCGTGTCAGGCCCTTTACACACACAACTGCTTGAATCCCTGCCAAACCCTATGAGATGAGTATAATTAGCCCCATTTCACAGATGAGGAAACTGAGGCTCAGAGAGGTTTACTACCAGCTCGCCCAGCAATAAGGAGCCAGAATCAAACCCACAGTTTTGACTGCAAATACTGCCCTCTGTCTGCCAAATGGGATAATGGAAACAAGGCAGGGCAGTGAGGAGCAGAAGGCTCTAGGAGGTAAGGTTCCACGGGACCCAGAAGCTTCTAATATCCAGAGTCCGAGGCTGCTTGTGAGAGGCTGTGAGGAAGGACAGTCCGAGGAAGCAGTCATCTGGGAAATTCCCAAGGCACTGAGAGACCTCCTTCCCAAGCTTTCTCTAGAATGATGTACGTGCCCAATTCCATATCAAGCTGAAAGCAAATTGAGATGAAAATCAAATCACCCACCTGAACACTGAGGAAGGCCTGGTGTGCTTCCAAAAGAACAGTCTGGAAGTTTCCCCTGTTCTTACTTCCCATTGTTCTGAAGCACCATCACCTGACTATACAACTCATGGTGTTTCCCCAGCTGTGCTCTCTGGAAAACAGGAACCCCAAGACACACGGCACTGTGAGTCTTAACTGAATAATATATATGAAAGAACTTGATCCTGGGAGGAAGTCTCTACAGAGAGGCCCAGTATCCTCATTGTCATTTTCACCATCACTCATATTTCAACGAGCAGCCTGCCAAGAATTCAGTACAAGATTCCAAAGGACCATGAAATGACATTTTTCCACGCTGCGTTTAAAACATGCCAACACTGTATTTTTCTATATCACTGGTGGCTAAAACTATACTTTTTTAAAAGCACCATTAGGAAAAGTGAAGCAATAGTGGTCTCTTGTGGAAGTAAACAGAACATACAACAATTTATATATTGTAGAATGTGAATCACACAGGATCTTTTGAAGCCCACTGGTAGAAAAATGCCCTTTTTTCAGAGTGGATGGTTTGTGAAGGCTCAGGCCTAAAACCTGAGGCTATACTTGGGAGCCTTTCCTCAGGGCCATGAAAATTTGATTCCTCCTGTCAGCCACCAGCCTTCCCGCTCTGCACCCCTCCATCAGCCAGGTGGGTCTGAAGCAGGTGTTTGGGAGACACGCTCTGAGATTCAGCGTTGCATTGAGTTTCAGTGGCTTTGTGCTGGGCATACAAGTGCATTTTCTTCAAATATCACTGTCAAAACGGGGCCACGCTACTTAAAGGCTTTCCCTCCTGGACGCCCATTCAAAACTGGGCTGCACAACATGAATGGACCTAGAGATTGTCATACTGAGTGAAGTAAAGCAGACAGAGAAAGTGAAATATCGTATAATATCACTTATATGCGGAATTTAAAAAAAATGATACAAATGAACTTATTTGCAAAACAGAAACAGACTCACAGACTTAGAGAAGGAACTTATGGTTACCGGGGGAATGGTGGCAGGGAGGAATAGTTAGAGAGTTTGGGATTGACATGTACACACTGCTATATTTAAAATGGATAACCAACAAGGACCTACTGTATAGCACAGGGAACTCTGCTCAGTATTATGTAACAACCTAAACGGGAAAAAAAGATTGAAAAAGAACAGATACATGTATAACTGAATCACTTTGCTATACACCTGAAACTAACTCAACATTGTTAATCAACTATACTCCAATATAAAATAAAAAGTTAAAAAGAAAAAAAAAAAACTGGGCTGCAAACCCATTGACCACAAACCACTGTCTTTGTTTGTGACCATGAAAGGCAAGGAAAGACTAATGCTGGCATAGGTGTAGCAGAACTCAAAGGCCTGGAGGAGGACCAAAATACTTGGTAGATTTCTCCACCAAATGATGCACATTCTTTTATTTTCCCCTATTTTGATGAACATTTTGCCATTTTTTTATGCTGTACCAGAACTGAATTATGACTTGCATTTCAAGATTTGGGAAACCAATTTCACATACAACAAATTTATTATGAAATTTGACATAAACACTGAGAACACCTAAAATATGTGGACCGCATAAAGAATAAAAATAAGGTGAGCATTCATGCAACTAAGAATGAGCATTGCCAGGACCCCGGTGTGCCTCTCCAAGCACATCCTCTCCAGGGATGACCCCTAGGCTAACTTTTATGATAATCGTTCCCTTGTTTTTCTTTACAGCTTCCCACAAGTTTTGTATTTCTAAGCATATGTTTAGTTTGAGTTGCTTTTGAACTGCACATAAATGGAGCTTCTCTGCTCTGTCTCTGCTCTATAATAATCCATTGTATTGATACAAATCAACTCCCTTTTTTTTTTTTTTTTTTTTTTGCGGTACGCGGGCCCCTCACTGTTGTGGCCTCTCCCGTTGTGGAGCACAGGCTCCAGACGCGCAGGCTCAGCGGCCATGGCTCACGGGCCCAGCCGCTCCGCGGCATGTGGGATCTTCCCGGACCGGGGCACGAACCCGTGTCCCCTGCATCGGCAGGCGGACCCCCAACCACTGTGCCACCAGGGAAGCCCCAAATCAACTCCTTTTGATGAACGTTTGGGTCTTTTCCAGTTTTTCACATTGGCAAACAATGCTGCTATGAACAGTCTCATATGTCACCTGATTCCCACATGCAAGGGAATCCTCCAGACTGGAAGTGGGAGCACGTTTTCTGTAAACGGACATACGGTAGATATTTGGGACTTTACAAGCCAGTCAGTCTCTGTCTCTCGCAGCTATCCAACTCTGCCATTGTATCAGGAAAGCAACCAGGACCCGATGTCAACAGAACACAACAGATAACACAACCGTGCTGCAACGAAATTTTAACAAAAGAAAACCAAAGCAGATGGCAGGCCAGATTCGGGCTATGGTCCCATAGTCTGCGGACTCTTGCTAAAGATGGCCTGCTGAGGAGTGGAACTGCCGGGTCCACCCCACTGCACAATTCCATGGCAACCCGAGCGTGCACTGCACAGCCTGCTACAGCCAGAAGCTGCAGCCCAGCCTGCTGAGCCAGGGCCACATCCCACTCTGCTGGGTGAGGCCAAACGCTTCCCCAGAGTGGTTCTGCAAGTTTGCATTCCCCCCAGCGGTGTGAAGATGCCCCCTTCAAGGGGCATCCCTACCAAGGATGTCTTTACCATCCTTGGTAAAGACATCCTTGGTAAAGACATCCTTAAGTTTTGCAGAACTCAAGGGTGTGCAGTAGTTTGGCTTTGCATTTCGCTAGTAAGTAGCTGAGTCCTGACTTCATGCATTTCTGACAGCAGCCCTACTCTTGTGTAAACTGAAGATAAGTGGTTTTCCCTTGGGCACCTGAGTGGCAGAAGCCTGTGCTTCTGTATCTCCCTCCTGCCCCAGAACCAGGCTTACACATTGTGGAGGCAATGATGTTGATAATCCAAATCATGTCTTAGAATTCTGAAGCCCTCCTACTGAGGAGAGACAGGCAACCGAGACTGGTGGTTGAGGCTGAGGCCATTTGGGGGTCGGGGGGTCGGGATACAGACCACAGAACATATTAAAACCCTGAAAAATAAAACCACCTTACTAGCGAAGAAGGCAGAGCAAGCAGCTGTCTCAGTGGTTTCCAGGGGACCCTGGATCTTGTAAAACTGGCCTGGCTGGGGAAGCAGGGAAGTTAGGGTGTACGTGCCAAGCGGGGAGAGTCCCTGTTACCACCCCTACTTCACCAGAGCTATGAGTTCTGGGTTGTTTGTCTGTATGTGGGGTCATCTGTTTTATAAATTCAATCACTATATAATTTTTATCTGAGGATTTTTATCAGCTCATTAAAAAAACTACAGACCACCATTCAATATTAGTCAACTTACAGGAAGCCAATCCAAGAAACGGCCCCCGTGAATATACAGTCATCACTCGGTATCTGTGGGGGGTTCGTTACAGGACCCCCAAGGATGCCAAAACCTGATGACGCTCCAGTCCCTTATATAAAACATCACAGTGAGGGCTTCCCTGGTGGCGCAGTGGTTGAGAGTCCGCCTGCCGATGCCGGGGACACGGGTTCGTGCCCCGGTCCGGGAGGATCCCACATGCCGCAGAGCGGCTGGGCCCGTAAGCCATGGCCGCTGAGCCCGCGCATCCGGAGCCTGTGCTCCGCAACGGGAGAGGCCACAACAGTGAGAGGCCCGCGTACTGCAAAAAAACAAAAACATCACAGTGAAGTTGTCCCTCTGTATCTACGGATCCAGAAAGCCAACTGGAATGATACAGCTACGGTTTAAGATCTGGATGCGGAAGCCACCTACTGGCTGGGTGACCTTGGGCTGAGATCCTCCACTTCTCTGAATCTGTTTCCTCGTGTGCAGAATGGGAGTAATGATGGACCCTCTCCCATTGGCTTAGTCTAAGTGTTCACTGAGATAATGCATGGGAAAAGCTTGCTATGTTTGAGGCAGAAAATGCAAGCAGTAAATACTGGCTGCTGCTATCTTAGTAGTTTTTATAAAATGCAATCAGGAGTATAGTGGAATATCCCCTATGTATATCCACATAAACTCGTCTGCCTCAGAACCACACGTCTCCTGTTGAAGAAGTAGGCTCAGCTTGGTTAGATAACAAGAGGCCAAGAACCCAACTACTTTCCCTCTTTGCTCTGGCTGCCAGGAAGCTGAGGTTCCGTAACCAGAGGGTTGAGGGTGTGTGTTAGGAGAGGGGTGTACAAATGTGAGCCACAAAATTACATACATTAATTAATTTACATATTAATGTGAATGTAAGTACAGAGAGTAAGCAAAGGGTATGTAACCAAAAAATGGAGGAACAGAAAAGCTGAATCAGGTAATTTTAATTAAAACATTGTAATTTTTATGGATTTTTATGTTATTATTTGTTAGTGTTTTAATAGTTGTGATTTGCTAGACTTCTCTTCCTACATACATATTCACTTTTACATTCACTTTCAAAACTTTATATTATTTTTCTTAAAGGGATCCCTCTAAAACTTGGATCAACCCCTGCAAGACATAGAAAAGTCGACAGTGTCCTTCCTACTGCAAGATTTTCCAAGGGGCATGGCTGCAGGGAAAGCTCTAAGCAGGGCTCTCAAACTGTGGTCCCCAGATTGGCAGCATCAGCCTCACCTGGAAACTTGTTAGCAATGCAGATTCTCAGGTCTCACCCTAGACCTACTGAGTCATAAACTGTGGGGTATGGCCCAGCAATCTGTGTTTTCACAGGCACTCCAGGTGTATTGGAGGCACTCTGAACTCTGCACACCATTAGCTCTCAGGGAATCCATTTCCAGATCCTCAGGGTAAAAATATGCATTTGTATTGATCCTTTCACCTAAAATCGATCAGCTTGAGACCTGACCTACGATCTACCAGTTCTCAGCACCCACAATCCCCTCTTCTACTTTATCAGAGGGCACGCCTCTCACAAACCCAGAATCTCACCACTCTGGTTGCACAGCCATGGCGAGTTTTTATTCTGGGTCACCAAAGGGTCCGTGTGAAATATTTTTCATGTAATAACCTGCCTTTTCCCTTCCCTCCTTGTTGGCAAACACTGCCTTGCTCCAGAGGTTGTCTCCATACGTTCCATTCCTGCAGCAAACTACAGCGCGACTTCCTGCCAGCATCTCTCCATCCTAGAACTCGGAAGGGAGATGGCTATTACTGGACATGCATTACCACAACTATTAGGACTGAAAAATGAAATCAGACATTTCCGGTGAGCAAATAAGCCTGATAGGGCCAATTACCTTGAAAACAAGCATCCGCTTAGCCAATTATGTTAAATGATTTTTCTAAATTGAATAAGTCTACAGCTTCAAGGTTTTGATGCAAACATATTTAAGGGAGGTCATAAGATAAAGGCACTTATTTTTTTTAATGTATTATCAGAGATAATATTGCATTTAATAATATTTTAAAATTTCCCAGCACTTTTGAGTATTTCAGGTTACACAAGGTGCCTCTAAATTGAAAAATAACAGGTACAAAAAATAATCATTTGACAAATCTTGGAAGGCCTTTCTGGAATACATAACAGAAAGTGCGAAAGTGAATGACTCTAATAACTGAATAACAAATCTTTTTGCAAGTCACTGGTTTCCAATTCTTTGCTTGCAACAGAATTGAAAGAGAGCCCAATTTATTTGTCAGCAAATGGATTCTAAAAATTAAGTTCTGATCATAAACTACTGGGTAATTTTTGGCATATCGCTAAGTTCAAAGAATTAAGATATCTATAGCTATAGATATTTATATATAATAGCTATAAAAACTCTTTGTACTTCTATCCACTTATTTATGTGAATGAGGTTACATCTATAAAAATGACAAATAGGATAATTGATTCTAAAACCCATCTCATTCTGGCAATAAGTAGTGTTCATCCAGAGACATACAATTCAATTAGAGAGAGAGAGAAAAAAAACAAGTTATTTAATAAAAGGAAATTTTTCCAAAAGAATTTTACCTTTTTAATAATTAGCAAAATACATATTTACGTTATTTATATAGTAATTGTAATGTTAGTTCAATCCTGAAGAAATTTTTTAATACTTGGAGTTTTATGATCACAGAAAATTTGTTAGACCTTCTATTTGTCAAACTATGTATGTTTTTGTGGCACGGTTTGAGTGGGTGGGCAGCAAAACTTTAAAGGACTGAAATATATTAAATCAGTAGAAAATTCTGTGGTGAAAAAGGAATAAAGAAGAACTTGTTTGAAAGTACTTTTAAATAGGTGATGGTAGGTAACAAATTGCAATGGTTTTTAGATTTAAACAAATATATTTAAGAGAGTAACTTTCAGTTTCATTTTAAAATGTCCTTATTTACCCACAAAATCAGTTTAGGGTGGCCCAGATGGGTTTTCCAGCAATGGAAGCCGGCTCTAGGCTCCCTTTTGGTTATCTCGCTAAGCAGGTGTCAAGCTTTTCAAATAACAGGGCAGTTTTCTCCAAGAATTTGATCAGCCTGCCACTGAAGATGCCCTTCACCCTGCTCCCTTCAGAGTAGAGCTTCCTCAATGTACCCCATGATGCCAGAAATCCCCGCCTTGGAAAGGTGGATATTTGAGGAGGACCAAGCTCTTCAAAGAGGGCATTTCTGTTGTGTGGAGGCCATGTGGACCCCCAGCTGGCCTCCCTGCCTCCTTCCCACATCCCCACACAGGCACGGAGATTATTCTGAGCTGTGGGGAAAGCCTCTGGCCCGGGCCTCTCCGAGCCAGTCCCAGTTCTTATCCCTCCCTGGGGTCCCTGTTTAAAGACTGTAGGGCTGGACTTCCCTGGTGGCGCAGTGATTAAGAATCCGCCTGCCAATGCAGGGGACACGGGTTCAATCCCCTGTCTGGGAAGATCCCACATGCCACGGAGCAACTAAGCCCCTGTGCCACAACTATTGAGCCTGCGCTCTAGAGCCCATGAGCCACAGCCACTGAAGCCCACGTGCCACAACTACTGAAGCCTGCAAGCCACAACTACTGAGCCTGTGCTCTAGAGCCTGCGAGCCACAACTACTGAGCCTGCATGCCCTAGAGCCCAACACACTACAACTACTGAGCCCACACGCCGCAACTACTGAAGCCCACGTGCTCTAGGGCCTGCATGCCGCAGCTACTGAACCCACATGCTGCAACTACTGAAGCCCACGCACCTAGAGCCTGTGCTCTGCAACAAGAGAAGCCACCGCAATGAGAAGCCCGTGCACCAAAACGAAGGGTAGTCCCTGCTCGCCGCAACTAGAGAAAGCCTGCACGCAGTAACAAAGACCCTACGCAGTCAAAAAATAATTTAAAAAAAAGACCGTAGGGCTTGTCCTGGGTATCAAATCCAATTTGGCCATGATTAAAGGAAACACACACACAGAGCCTGCCGTGTGCCAGGTGCCATGTTAAGCACTTTACACATAATGATCCACTCAGTCCACTCTGTGCATGTGGACTGTTATCACCATCCCATGTAATGGATGGGAAAACTGAAAATGGATGGTATAACTGTGTAACTTGGCACAAAGCTCGTCAGTGGCAGAGCTAGGACTTACCCCAAAGAGCGTGGATCCGGAGTCCCTACCCTCACCCCGACACCCTCCAGCGCTGTCCACACAGGATGCTCCAGTCCACTTGCTCCACAGCTGACTGAGGGCTCCAGCTACCAGGGCTCTGCATCTTGGAGAGGGAAGGCGGGGCTGAGGCGTGATCTATGGCCCTTCAGCTGTCCACTGGCATACTGGGCCTGCTTGGACTTGAAGTCAAGAGGATTACAAACCCATGGGACTTCATACACACACTCACCCTGCCTTGTTCTGAGATCACCCTGCATGTGTTCTGAGATCAGCAGGTGCTTCCGAACTCGGGACTGCCCTTCACCCTTTGCAATTCAGGATTTTTATAAAGCCCCATCAAAATTGCAATGACACAGAGCTGGGACACCAGGATGTCACAGGGGCAGAATCAGAATCAGCAATCCCCTTCAAGACCCCATCAAGATTCAGGCAGCAGTAGGCACAGAGGCCATCCCTCTGAAACCCTCCTAGGTCGTGCTTCCCCTGGACCATTAATCCCGTCTTAACCTGTAAAAAGATAGGAGAAAGGAATTGCCTTGCTTAAGGTTAACACCAAGAATTCCTTCCAGGCTCTAGAGAGACTCAGGTAAATGGCAGCAAGAATTGAGAGTGAGTCAGGCCTGGGAGAAAGGAGGCTAAGGTGAAGAGGGTAGGGATAGGACAAAGGTCATTAAAAGTGGCTCTGACCCATACGTGAAGGACGGTTAAATGAAGGTATGACAGACAAGCCTGAAGTGGTATTACTCAGGGCTTAGCTGTAAGGAAACAAAATAAAGTTTTTATTCATCCTGTTTTATAGACTCTGCTCCCCTCTTTATCCTCTATATAATGTGTATGTGTGAGTATATAAAGGAGAAACAAAATGACAACTCAAAAAAAAAAGAATCTTTTAATAAAAATTACTCATAAAAATCCTAATAAATTTCAAAGAGCAAGATATTTCTTAGTACATTTATAAAGAACATTTGGTCCTTTTAAAAAAAGCTCCCTTTTAATTTAAATACATTTCTTATTTACAGATTAAACATAAAATATCATCTATAGTTGCAAAGCATATTGCACGTTACAGAGAGAAGCATTTGTATATTTCAATAGGTTTTTCCCAGAGTTTCCAACTCTAGATTTTTTTGTGTGTGTAAAAACATATTTACCTTTCTTGTGCATAATAAATAAAAATGCAGCCTGTGTTTTGCTATTTAAAACTAAAACAAAATACCTTTAAAAATATTATTTCTCTGCCTCTCAGTAAGAGGGAAGGGGGGTAACAAATCAAGAAGGTCCACGGGTACTTAACATTCTCGCCAGATTCACATGTAAATTCAAGGGGGAACTAACCCTGAGCCCTACAAAACCTGGGGACACACAGCCCAGCCGACTCACCTTCTCACTTTCACAAGAGTCCCTGCCCTGCAGGAACAGGCACTAGAGAAGGAGCTGGATGTCTGGGAATGGAAAACGAAAGAAAGATCAAGACTTTTTTTTTTTCTAAAGTCCCTGCTCAGCCACTCTAGGGCTGGGGCAATCATCCGGCCCGACCTGGTCACCAGCATTAAATTTGCGGTCGGCAAAAAGAAAGAAAGACCTCTAGAAAAAAAGAATTTCTGATATTTTGTCTACAAAACCCAAAGTGAAGGATTACAGTTTGAATTCATTCAGTAACTGAGCTAAGAAAATAGCTGAGAGGGATGTTTTTCTTTGGTGGAGGACACAGCAGGGAGGCGAGAGGAATCAAGCTGAGACCCTCAGATTGCACGTATCCAGCCAGGGAGCTAATTTCCATCTGCACAGACACCATCCTGGTGCATAAACACACAGAAAACTACTGGACTGATGTGCACACGCCCCATGGTCCAGGACAGCCTCAGGACCTGGGGATTCAGTTGCACAGAGCAGTCACACAGAGCAAGTTCTGACGGAAGATTTCCAAGTTCTGAAGGGAAGATTTGAACATGGAAGCTGGATTTCCACAAAGGCCAGGACAATTGGAGAGCTAGCAAACACTTCCTTCGTCACCTCCTCCTCCAGGAAATGGAGTTCCTCAGTCACAGCATCTCAGCCAGCGAAGCCTACCCTGGAACAATTTAGAACTCTGTGGTGGGAGATTTAAGGTAGCTATAAGGTAGCTTCCCACAAAGGTTTGGCAAAACCACTTTCATTGTGTGAACCAAAGCAGAGTCTAGACATTAGCTACACACAGGATTGCAAGGATGGTGCAAGCTGTCAGCTGTTCCAAAGCATGGAATGTTTGGAATCAGGGTGCTCCTAGGGCAAATCACAAGGGAATTTCTCTGACACTCCCCTCCTCAGCCCTCGCCTTCCTGATCTCCCACGACGCAGAAGAAACAGCAAAGACCCTGAAGGACATATCACAGTTGTTGACACTCTGACCTTTAAAGAGAAAGCAAGTTTTGAACGTGGCTCAAAGGCCCTTCTCTGTAACTAGCCACGAGGCGGGCACTCTGGCATCTAGTCACTGACTACGTGGCATCCAACTTTAGACTGGGCAGTCTGGAAGCTCAGCAACCAGGGTGAGAATGGGTCGCTCACCCTCGGACTCACGAGTGGTACAAGTCCAGTGCCTGGAAGCCAAGAAGGTCTGAGACTTAATACAAAACATGTCTCATGCCAGCCTGTAGCCGTGAGGTGCCTCTGTGGCACTCAGGCCCAGGTCCCTGTTCCAGAGCGGGAGGGAGATGGGATACCTGAGCCCAGAGGAGGGGGAACATTGGGGTGCGATAACCTAACAGTGTGATCACAAAGGGCCCACTTTCTTCCCTGAGGTGCCCCATTCTCCCAAACAGCTCATTTATAGTCCCACCTTGGTTTACCTGGAGAACAGGTGCAGGGATGCTCATGCAGGTGTGTGTCTTTAAAAGGGGATATTTTGGGTTGACTGAGGCAATGAAAATATTTTAAATATATAGAGTATTCTCAAAGAAACTTTTCTGTTCAGTAGATGAGACAATGTTGATAAACAGAATGCTTCTGAAATGAAGAAAAAATGTAAAACAGAAGCATTTGATTTTTTTTCCTTTAAAACATTTGCACAGTAAATGTTTAAAAGACAGAGGTGACGTTTATTACTGAAAATCCCTCTTCTAAAAACCTCAAAGAACTGAATTAGATATCTATTTTAAAACCAGCAACACTTAAATTTTCAAGAATAAAATTCCTCCCTTTTGACTGAAAATGCAATGGCTTACACAGCATTCCTTTCTAGCTTTAAAAAGACTAAAATAAAATCATTTGAAGTATCCTAGCGGTGACGGGTGAGCCACACGACAGGTGAAACTGGAGGTTTTTAAGAGACTTCCTACCCTTTCTATTGAGGTTCATTTCAACCTCTGACGTTACAGGGAAGCCAAAGCTCAGGGTTCAAACCCACCTCTGCTTTCTCTGAGCCCTCTGCACAAGTTCAAAGAGACACAGTTCCGTGCTCACTAAAGAAATAATACCAACAAAGAAAAGAGGCGTTTTAGCACAACTTCCTCTTTATGTATGCTTGCTTAAAATATCAGGTTGAAAGGCAAGGACTGACCAAGAAGTTTCCAGAACCTGCCTGATATCCATCCCATGCCCCTTTCGCTGTGGTCACACCATGTAGCAATACAAAACAAGGCGGTTAAAATCACAGCAGCAGCTGTGACATCCAGTGGCCCAAACCAAAAGAGTATAAGGCACCCATCAAAAGCCTGCATTGCACAGAGAAATGGCTCAAGGATGCCAGAAAGTCATCTGATCATTTCTTTCTCCCTGACTTAGCTGATTGGCACTAGACACAGGAAACAAAAACGAAACAATTCCAACCCAAACATGGTCGGAACTGATAATCCTTGGTTAGTAAATATAAGACAGATGAAAGCTCAGACGATCATAGGTATTTTTCTCTCCCTTGAAAGGCACCTGGTTCTGAAACTATGGGAGATCCTCAGGTGAGTTCATAATAAATGTAGAACACCATCCAAAAGATCTACCTGTTAAGCTCTTAAACTGTGAGGCGACAACTTAAGAGACTGCCTGTTAGAATTCGGATAAATTCGTGAGCAAATAACCTGTCAACACTGTGACGAACTGCATGGGGCGCAAATGCATAGCTGGATGATTTTTCCCCATGTGACCGACAATCGTGGGTGGAGACCTGGGAGACAGCCCAATTATCCAATCAGAGAGAGAGGATGACAAAATGCAGTAAACAGGGATGTCAGGGGAACCGCAGGCCCTGCTGCACAGAAATTCATTCACATTCCTCTGGCAGAGAGGCGGCCAGGCAGCGGTCGACAAGCGCCGGCAGAGAAGACTCGACGGATTCCACAGTAGGAAGGTCTGGAGATCCAGCCAAAGAGGCCCATCCACGGTGCACAGTAACATCAGCACGTCGTAAGAAGCCAACTCCTACGTACCTTCTCACTTCAAAGTATATCCTTAAGACAAACAGGGCATTTTATTGAACAGAAGAGAAACGCTAAAGTATCCAAGAATCTACCAGGTGCGGCTGGGGAGCTGGACAGAGATTCCTACACCATCGTGGACAGCCAGACGCCTAGCCTCCTCCACTTCGGACTGGGTCTCAGCCTGGCCTGGGTTCAGCTGTTTTAGGTCCAGTTTCAGATGAGGCCACACAGGGGAGAGCAGATCAAATCAAGCCAACCATCTGGTCAATCTGTCGCATGTAGACGCTCTTTAAGGGCAGGGAATATCGCCTCTCGTCAGGAACACGATTGCACTAGAAAGAAAGTAAATGAGGGACAATTCGAATTTTGAGTTAAGACGCCATGTGTTAATTCCTCAGATGTGACTGGGTGACCTCCCCTGGGGTTTCTCATCCTGGCACTGTCAACACTTGGGGCCTGTCCCGTGCACTGCGGGATGGTCAACAGCATCCCTGGGCTCTCCCGCTATATGCCCCCTGCCCCTAAGCCCCAGCTGTGACAACCAAGATTGTCTCCAGACATTGCTCAATGTCCCTTGAGGAGCAAAGTCACCTCCAGTTGAGGACCACTGATGTAATTTAATTTCCTCACTTCACAGGTGAAGAAATGGAAACCCAAGGAGGCTAAAACACATGCACCCAAGTGAAGAGGGGCCGAGACTAAAACCTGCACCCCTTGGGTCCTCAATCCACCCAGAATCACAAAAAATGTTTTAGCTACTTGAAAATACTGTTGTTTTTCTGAGTCTGTTGCTCTTCTCATCCACAGCTAAAACCTAAATGCTTAAGAGTGTTACTTATTTACTTATTTTTTTAAATTAAAGGCTTTTTTGCTTTTCTCTCTCTCAAAGGGGATTTAAGTTTGAGAACCAAACGTGCTGCCTGGAAAGTTTCCACATATATTCACACTCTTCCTCAAAGAAACATTTGCTCGCTGCTCTGTACCTGAACTCACACGCCCTGCTCCTCAACTTTGCAAGATCGAGACTGACAGGTTCTTCAGTTGGTCCCAACATCCCCCACTCGTGCTTTTTGTAGGTGCTGTGCCTTCTGCCAGAGCGTCCCTCCTGGGAAGCCCCCCCTCATCATTCCAGGAGCTACTGAGAGGCAACCTCCTGAGTGAAGCCCTCCTTGTTTTCCTGGCAGAATAATTCCTCCCTCTTCAGTGTTTCAACAGCACTTCACACAGCCTCCTACTGACAAGCACCCCGGGGGAACCGGTCTCTACACTGGGCCCTGGGCCCGTCCAGCACCAGGACCCCTCTGACCGGCCCGCATCCCCGGTGCCCGGCACAATGGAATCGGGTCTATCAGACAAGTGTCTCCTTCAGTACAAATCCGGGCTCCACCACGCGGCTCCACCGTGTGACCTGACCCTCTCTGTACCTCCCTTTTTCTGTCTGTGAAGTAGGGATATTACGATACCTACCCCTCACAGGGCTGCTATGAGAAGTTAACATACTTAAGCATTTAGCACAGTGCTTAGCATGTGGTAAGCTCTATAAATAAATGCTGGCTATGATTATTCTCTCTCCTTCTGTTTTACCCTTTCCTCTCAATCACGCTTTGTTCGCTTAATCTGCACTCCATGGCCTAATATAAATTTCAGGGTCTTATCTATAGCTACAGAAATGGCCTCTTTCTGAAACTCTTCTCAAATTACCCAACCTGAGTGTGCCATGAATATTCTGTCAGACACTCTGGATGATAATGTTATGAGTAGTGTTTTCTCTTCCTCCAATTGCAAACCACCCCTGGAGAAAGCAACTTACATTGGAGCTGGAGTTGATGACTTTTAGCTCATGAGGTCTCGGCCTGTGCCCCGACTTTCCCACTGGGTCCCGCCCTCCCTCTTCAGAAAAGAACTCCTTCCAGGGTGACTCCCGGAGATGTGCGTCCACAGATACAATGTGTCCCTCAGTTGTAAACATGTATCTGGTTCCAGATTTGTGTACTGGATTCTCCTCATCAAAGAGCTAGTAGAAAAAAGAAAAGAAAACAGACACAATTGTAGCAGGTTTGGAACCAATTCATAGGGCGGCTGAGTTCAGACTACTTAGGGACAAGAACCTGCCTGGCTCTCAGGCCAACTCAGGCTGCGGGGCGGAATCCCCAGTTGTGTTGAAATTCAGACGCCTGGACTTCCCCGATCCCGCCCAGACCTAGAGATTAGAAAGCCCGGGGCTAAGACCCAAGCACCACTAATCTGTAAAAGCCCTAGATGATGCCCCCATGCTCTCCGGAGAGTTCCAGCGCTGGAATCCTGGAACTACCCCCAGCTCACACCCACCTAGGCCTGAAACTGAAAAAGCCTGGAGAGAAGGAGGTCCGTGGTTTATCCTTCACCAGGTCCCCAGGACCTGACACACGTGCCACCGCGTAGCGCACTCCTGTGTGGGCTCTGAGGGCACAGGGCACCCCAGGCAGTCCTTCCTTCAGCAGCGGGCATGGGGGGTGGAGGAGGGCGCAGCGGGGGCATCTAGAAAGAACCCCTAACCCAGGCATGCAGTAAACGATGCATGAGGAAGAACGCAGAACTCTTAGAGACGGAGGAAACCTCACAGGCACCTCAGGTATTTTACAAACGAGGGAGAACACTTGGCACAGCTGCTCCGTGTTCACACGGCTCCCAGGAGGAGAACAGGGTCGGCCTGGGTCCTCCCCCTCCGCCACCACCCCCCCAACCCTGAGTTCTTTCTACAGGAACACCTTGGGGGTCTCCTCCATTCATTCGCTCCAGAGCTTGCCCCATGAATACCCCGGACCCCACGGCTGCCGGACGGGATGCCCGCCAGGCTCTCGGCAGCCGACCGCACTGGCCGCACTGTGCGGTGTGGGAGACCTCGGTGCCCACAGGACCTGGTGGCAGGACCACGCGGCCAGAGGGCGGGCACACCTCCTCTGCCTGCCACGAGAAGTGACACCAGCAGCAGTGTAATCTGAGAGGACTAGACCGGGGCTGCCGAAACCCGGCTTTGTACAGGACCATGAGAGGCACCTGTCAACATTACAGGCTCCTGAGCCTGCTTCTGAAGATTCCCATTCAACATGGCTGTAATCTTAACAGTGTGACTCCAATCCAGCCGACCCCGGGGCTTGGGGACCACTGAACTGGATAAAACGAACCTATCACTACTGATGGGTATCTCTGGATCTCGGCCTAAATTCTCCACGCTGTTTCCCCACCAGGAAATCCCAACCCTCTGAGCCCTGAGAAAGTATTCTTTTGCGTGTAGCCATACGAGCCAGTGACAGAGGGGAGGAGAGCGGCCAGGTGCACTACACAGATGCCGTGCACGCCCGTGGCCAAGCAGCCATGCGGAAAGAGCACTGGACAAGGAATCGGGCCCAGGGCTCAAGCCGCGGCTCTGCCATGTCGTCACCCCGAGAACCCCGGCAAGTCACCTGACCTCTGGCACTTCCCCTGAGAGGAAGAATGAACGCTGACTAGATGATCTCGAAGGTTCCTTCCAGGTCCAAAACTTCAGTCTCTCCCTAAACACGTACGGACGTGTGTATGGACAGAGACCCGGCCGGACTGTGGGTCTCACTGAGAGCGCCCAGGTCAGGGGGGAAGTAAGAGCTGAGACTCTGCGGTCTTCCTCAGGGAAGCCTCGTGACCACCACACTAACGAGGGTCCCCCAGGAATCGTTACCTGCACTTCACACAACGTGTAACCCAAAGAGTGTCTATGTGTGTACTCGGCACTGCCTCCTCTACGAGGTCAGGAACCACGGAGCAGACAGCAACGTGCCTTTGCTCCCGACAGTACTGCGCCCCTGAGCCAGCGAAACGCCCAGCCTGGAGCAGCGCCTGGTGGCGTATGTTAGATGGAAGGCGGAGGAATGCTCGCTGTCAGCAGAATGGGGCACATACCAGATACAAGTATTTACAGGTCTCGCTGAGGAAGAAGCTCTCCATCCGGTCCTCTTTGGATTTGTCGATGACATGATGCAGCGTAGCATAGCCGCACCTACAAAACAATCATCCAGTGAGGCCCGCCTCTGCTCCTTCCCACCTGCTTGTTAACTGAAGAGGCAGAAGTAGCCTATTCACAGAACAACCAAGGCGTCAAGCACCACGTGAGAAACAAATTAGGGTAGGTTTAAGGGCTGTCCTTTCTCAGCCTAGATTGTCTGCAAACTTCATTAAAAAGTGGTCTGGCTGCCGAATCATCAGGTTAATGGTACCGGAAGGGGGCGGGGGTGGAGGAGAGTATTTGCCAAAAGCATAACAGGACACCAAGAAAATGACTCACAGCAAATTCAAAAGGACTGATTTAAATTTCGTGTCCCAATACTTGTATAGACTGACTAATCATTTGATAGTCTAAGACAATATTTTGAAAGAAAATACTCATGATATTATAGCTAGGTAAAAAAAGCACATCTCAAAAAACTAAAATAGAGTTTTTATACGTATATACACACATTATAGATTTATATATAAATATATAAAAGAGTATAAAACTATATACTTCAATATATAAAAGAGTACAAAACTATATACTTCAATATATAAAAGAGTACAAAATTATATACTTCAATATATAAGAGTATAAAACTATATACTTCAATATATAAAAGAGTATAAAACTATACACTTCAATATATAAGAGTATAAAACTATATACTTCAATATATAAAAGAGTATAAAACTATATACTTCAATATATAAGAGTATAAAACTATATACTTCAATATATAAAAGAGTATAAAACTATATACTTCAATATATAAGAGTATAAAACTATATACTTCAATATATAAGAGTATAAAACTATATACTTCAATATATAAAAGAGTACAAAACTATATACTTCAATATATAAAAGAGTATAAAACTATATACTTCAATATATAAAAGAGTATAAAACTATATACTTCAATATATAAAAGAGTATAAAACTATATACTTCAATATATAAGAGTATAAAACTATATACTTCAATATATAAAAGAGTATAAAACTATACACTTCAATATATAAAAGAGTATAAAACTATATACTTCAATATATAAAAGAGTATAAAACTATATACTTCAATATATAAAAGAGTATAAAACTATATACTTCAATGCTGATGGTAGTTATCTCTGCAGGTGGAGATTACAGTGATAATATTCTACCTCAATATTTTCTATATTCCATGAACTTTTTAGTATATATATTATTTGTATAACAGGGGAACTAAGTTACTTAAAAAGAGCTCATATAGTCTGCTGGAACCCTACAGGAATAAAGGTGAAAAATAAATTTTAATTCCCACTATAATGGGCAGGTTCTACTACACAAAAAGTAAGCAATTTCCCTACAAAATTAACATTAACGACCTGTTCTAAAAAGTAAAATGCAAAATAGAATACTATTACCTCAGCACAACTCAAATGAAATCAAAAGTGGCCAAAAGAAAAAGGAAGGAACTTAGAAAACTAACTTGACTTTTGTGTACTTTTCCAGACTCTGCAGAATGTCCATTCCTACATGGAGGTAGAAGGGATTCTTGGTTGCCTAGAGAGAACACGAGAGAATGTGATCCAGCGGGGGCCTGGAAGACACGCCGTCAACACACATCGCGGTGATTGCAGGACGGTCCCGAGGAGATGAATCACTGTCCAAAGGTAGGCACGGGCCAGTTCACTTTATCCTGAAGGGTCGCGAATGTTACAGGATTAAGGTGTTCTGTCGGTTCACATCAAAGCGCACCTCCAATCTGCTTAACTTGAACGGGGAGTGGGGGGGGGCAAGAAGATCTGCCCCAGAGCACATCAACTCCCTGCCTTTGGCTCTCGTGATCCCCATCATGATCAGAAATGAAACAACGCCTCAGAACACAGAACAAATCCAGTTTCTGTGTTGCCTCAGAACTGGCTAGACACTTAAGCTGCAAGCACAGGGAAACAGGACATTGCCCCTGTTCCACCCACAGCACCATGAGAAGGGCTAGGGGACAAGAAGACTCTCAAAGTATCTAAAGAGGCCTCCACATGCTGTGCTCTCTAATCACCCTAGGAACTCAGTCCCTAGGTTGTTGCTTCCTCTTCTGTCACATGCTCATAGATGGTTTCGTTAGGGGAAAAAGAAAAGTCTCTGGGAAGATGAGACTTTTATCCCAAAACTAGTTTGAAAGTTGGGGATCACCTATAATTCGTGCCCAGTGCCAACCGTGCAGCAACAAAAGCAAACGAGCACAGGGTCAGGGCACACGGAGCAGCTTCCGAAGGCAGGGCCAGAAAGCCACAGATTTCTCTGGATCCTAAGAAAGTAGTCAACATGAGGAAGAAGCTGCAAGAAGAAAGAAGCAGTGACAAAACAAAGAGGCATCAACCCAAAGGCAACAGACCTAAGCTTAAGAGGAGAACGCAGCCAGCACCCGAGTGTGTCACCCTCGCAGCGTGAGTGGCCGGACCCTACCCTGGGATCTGGGATCCGGGAGGCAAAATCAGAGGCTACCTCCCCACCCCTGAGAGCTTACATACAACTCACAAGGTCTCTCTACACCTGAAGTCAGTTACCAGTTGCATAGGATTTCTCCCTTTTTCAGAACAAATGGCAAGGATTCGGTGCTAAAAAAAACTATGGAATAAATCTAAACTACTAATCCTACTACCAGAGCTCATGAGGTCTCCTTGTGAGGGCCTGCCCACTACACGTGTCTGCCGAACGCACGGAGGGCCAGCTTCTTGGAAAGTGAGCAGCTCGTGCTGCTGAATTTGCGAATGGCTGACAACTCTCGATGTGTATATATGTATGGCACGCCCAGAGGTATAAATATCGCCCTTAAACCGTCGGGGAGAAGATTCTTCACAGTTAGAGTGACATTTCCTCTGGCATTCAAGTAATTCCACAAAAGAGGAACACTGTATGTGTTTTTGAACGATTAAACAAAAGTAGGCACTCAGGCAATCCCAGATGATTCCCTTTCCAACTAAGAAAAATAATTTTTCTGTCTGAATACTTTACACAGACCAGGGTTCCACAGTACATGAGAACAGAAATGCATCCCCCAACAAGAGTTGTTTGGTCAAATAAATTTGGAAAACAGAGAGTACCAAATCTTCCTCTTGATTGAAGGATGTGAGAAACAAGCCCTGCAGTAAAGATACGACTCAGCTTTGCAGAATGTAGGGCAAACGCGTACATGACCGCAGACGTCTTCCCTGTCCCGTGAGACCAGGACAGACACTGAGCGCTAACAAGGCTCTGGGCCGGTGGTCACTCTAACGGTCGCTGTGAAATAACACTATTCCCCACCTGTCAGCAAGTGTTCCCTACGAACCAACTGCTACAGGTCTTCCCAGCATTTCAACACAAACTACTGTTCAACAAGCTCTCGTACCTGGTAGAGGAGATACGTAGACTCCACCAGCTCAGGTCTCAGTGGATAGAAGAGCACGTCGGGGGCCTGCAGCTGCCAGTTGTACCTCTCGGGGAGGGCCCCGTAGCGCTTCCATATGGCGTAGTAGAAGGCGTGCAGGCAGATGGCGTCTTCCACGTCTCCTATCAGAACCTACAGGGAAGGCGCAGGTCACCAGGCTAAGACACTGTTCTCAGAGCGGCAAGACGTGACACAGGCCCTGGGTTTCCCCCTCCCCACACTGGTCACCTGACCTACAAACGTGGCTGGAGACAAAACCAACCCAAAAGGAGCTTCCCAGACAGACCCCGCACCCCCCATCTGGCCATCAATGCCAAAGCCCTGAGAACTGCACAGGACAAGAGGCTAGCTGTACTCGTGAATGGAGAATGGACAACTGAGACATGAATCACCCAAAAGTCACACACCGTTACTTTTCTGGCATGGCTTTGCACTGGTTTAGCGTGGAGTAATGTCCAAAGAGAATAGTGGGGATGTACTGTGCTATTCACCTCCCAAATCTGAAGGAGCCAGAGAATGTTCTGGTACCATAAAAAGAAAACAGAGGGGGGAGAAAGCCCTTTTCCACTGACTGCTATTGCTTAGCAAACAGGACTGCGAAATACCTGCAGTCCTGGGAAGAACGCCTGCAGAGAGTCGATCCACGTGTTCATCAGCTGCCCGCTGGACATGTTCACGTTGACGTAGAGGGGCGGGTCCCCTTCCCCCTCGTTACAGGCTTCCCGACTGAGGAGCCACGCAGAGCGGCCGAAGGGGAAGAAAGAGGAACAGCTCAGGCTCTGTCCCCCCAGCAGCCCCTGGCAGTGTCACTTAGATGGAATCAACATTAACCTTTTCTCCTCACTCATTCTTTAAACCTTTGGAGACAGGCTGCCTCTACCTCTCAATACAAGACTCTAGCATAAGATGACACTTACTAAAGGATAAAAGTTCTAAACTCAGCCATGGTAACACATTGGGATTGCACTGCATTTTGCAGAAAGCACTTTGACAATCAGGTTTGAGAAATACTTCCACGTAATTTGGTATATAGCATGGGTCAGTTTTGACCTGAGTGGCGAAGTCTGGTTATTTCTGCACACACAAAAAGAGTCTCTTCTCTAATAAAATCCTACACCATGGGCCTGGAGGAACACCTCAGAGCAAGAAGCTCAGTGATTACTACTAATTTAGTAAATTCAGGGGCTTTAAAAATCGAAAAGGATTGAACTCTGGCCAAACAGCCTCTTACTAAAACACATCACTTGAATGATCCTACAACAGCTAGGGTAGAAATGGGCAGGCAACTAGTAGCTATCACTTGCACTGGCCACTTAACACACACATGTGCACAAGGGAAGACCCAGGGAAGACAGAGGTGGCACCAGGGTCGAGGCCTCTGCAGCTTCGAATGGCACTTCTCTTCTGCCATCCTGAATGCACAACTGACAAGTGGCAGACAAAGCTGTTTTAAACAAACACAGAGGGAAAAGAAGGTGGTAACTGTCCTTTCTCTCATCAAGTATAAAGATCAATCCCAACTTCTTTAGAAAGTGAAAGAACCAATACAGCTGTGCCGCATTACAGCTCTATGTGCAATTAAAACCAGCGAAACCTAGGGATGTGTCACTCTTGTGGCAGCCAGTCTCCAGGCGGCCCCCAGTGACCCCTGCCTCCTGGCTGTCACACCCTTGTGCAGTACCCTCACAGACTACATCAGCCCTGGTCTGTGTGACCAACAGTGTCCAGCAGAAGTGCTGGTTGTCATTCTGAGGTTAGGGCATGAAAGCATATGGCATCCATTCTGGTGGCTCTCTTTCCATCTCTCTCAGATCACTCATTCTGAGGAAGCCAGCTGCCATGAGCTGCCTACAAAGAGGCCCATATGGCAAGGAACTGACACTTCCAGCCACAGCACGTGAAGAACTGAAGCCTAGGAGGGGACCCTCCAGCCCTGAGTGAGCTGTGACAAGGCTGCAGCCCTCACCAATAGCTTGTGGATGACCTCGTGAGAGCCCCTGGATCAGCCCAGCTGCTCCTGGCTTCCTGACCCTCAGAAAATGGGTGAGATAATGTTTGCTGTTTTAAGCCACTAGGTTTCAGGGTAATTTGTTACGCAGCAGTTAATAGCTAATACACCTCTTCACCACCCCCTCAAATGACTAACAAACAACTAGGAGGCAGTAAAATGAGGGCAGAGACCAAAAGACCCTGTGAATCTATGTTGAGAAAAATACGAACATTTCACAATACATTCTATTTGCTTGACGGGACAGTAAGAGAGATGGTGAGGAGACATACCCTCTTCTTAAGTAGTTCTGAATACTCTTATATACAGCATTAAACATTTCTAGGTCTTCTTTTTCTCCAAAGAGAATGTACGATTTCAAGAGGTATTCATAGAAGGAGTCCAGTCCGGCACCCAAGCCACTCTGCTTTCCGACCCAATGGCCCGTCTGAATGTTCACAACATTGCCTGTGAAAACAAGCAAGCTCGTCAGGGCCCCCGGGTGGGGGGCAGGGGGGCCTCCTACTTCAGCCCCACTGCTCCTCAGCACTTTCGTCCCTCACAGGAAGAGGAGGGATGAATGCGTGGCCCTCTCGTCTTTATCGGTCCTATCAGCAGCATGCACGGCCGGAGCTTCCTGAACATACAGTGTTTCAACACTGACACAAAAATGGGGAAACCGTTTAATGCACAAGAAAACTAGGCTTGTCGTGTTGTTTTTCCAGATTGACAATGCATTTCAAAAGCCTAAAGGGTGTTGTTCATCAGAGAATGATGGATTATATAATTTACATTATCTGTAAAATGGAAAAAAAAAAACAAAAACAGAAATAATCCGAATGTCCAACATCAGAAGAGTTAATGGACTGTCATATAGATTTTAAAGACAATAACTGTGAAAACAAGATAACAACTTGAAACCACCTGCAGGATTTGCCAAATGAAAGGCAGAATAAAAATATCTATATTATAATTTGAAAGTATACAAAAGTTGCACATGGGGCTTCCCTGGTGGCGTGGTGGTTGAGAGTCTGCCTGCCGATGCAGGGGACGCAGGTTCGTGCCCCGGTCCGGGAAGATCCCGCATGCCGCAGAGCGGCTGGGCTCGTGAGCCATGGCTGCTGAGCCTGCGTGTCCGCAGCCTGTGCTCCGCAACGGAAGAGGCCACAACAGTGAGAGGCCCGCGTACCGCAAAAAAAAAAAAAAAAAAAAAAAAGTTGCACATAACAGGCTGCAAGGGCCTATGGAAAATTTTAAAGTTGACAGTTTGGGGTGACACTGGTAATGGGGTGACGGGGCAACTGTTTTGTTTCTACTGTTATTGTTAAATACAAAAAATTTGTAAATAAATTGAGGAAGGAACAGTAATCGAAGATCACTTCTAAAAAGCAGTGCTTTTGCAATGACACTCTAGGCTCCAGGACCACCAATCCAGTTCCTTCCTGATGACAAAAAGAAAATATTTCTCAAAATAAGACAAACAGTTACAAGAGGCAAACAACCTATTTTAAAATAACATCTCGAGCTAGTAAACTACTGATAATCATTGAAGATAAATAATGAGCACATAGGGGTTCATTATTCATTATACTTTTTCCTACTTCGCTATGTTTGAAATTTTCCGTAATAATTTTTTAATAACATCTTGATCAAAATTCTCAAGGGAAAAAAATAAAATCTAATACAGGTTTAATCTGGGCTTTTAACCTACTACCACATGCCGTGATTTTTTGAAAAGAGGAAGTCACTCTACCAGTTAACTCTAAACTCCTATCTTTGGAACCTTATACTGAAGCAATATAATCTACCTCCGAGGCAGTTCTTTCTATAGCATTGAACAATCATTTTCAAGTGGAATATGCCAAGGGATTCAGATCAGAAGGGAGCCCTCAAAGAGGAAGAGCATTATTCTGTCCCATCAAACCTTCCACCCACCCTCTAAGTGAAAAGTCACAGGGAGAAATCAGATGTGGCAGACACTGAGGGAGGGCCCTTCTCTCTGAGCTGTCAATTTTCAGGTTCAGTGGTACAAGGAAGAAGGAGTGGAAAGGAGGGAGGGCCCCAGAGAAGAGGAAAGGAAAGGGGGCGATGTGCACAGTGCCAAGGGCCTCACAGGTGCCCCACACCTAACAATCCCGTATCGTTGCTCCGCAGGTTCCAAAGGGCTTTCACGGCTCGCCTGGCCACCCACTCAAACGTGGAATCCCCCAGCAGTCGACTCAGAATCCCAAATTCCACCAGCAGGGAACCAGCGCCGGCCGTGCACGTCTCATTATTGCTGTCAGGAGGAACGCCTGTCTTTAGATTCACCTGGGGACAGGAAGAGACAAAGGATTTGTGGCAGAACTCAAGGAACCCACAGGGCTAGAAGACCAGGTTACAGCGACCACACTCCACTAATGAACCAAGCTCACTACAGGGGGAGTCAGCCCGCTGCCTCCCACTTTACATCCAAAAGGAAAATGGGAGTAAGTTTAAGACACAAACAAGACAGCACGAACACCAGAGCCCTGTGTTATTAATAAGAGCAAGTCTTGGGGGAATCATTGTAACGCTATTCACTAATCTGCCTCTTCCCAGCAGGTTCTCTTCATGGTGACGCAGCACCAGGCTTTGGCACTGGGGGCAAAGGCAAGCTGTGGAACCACGTAGAAATTTTAAGTGAGCTGCTATGAACTCACTCCTGCTCAGCAAACATTAACAAATCTTGGACTGGGAGAGAAATGAACCCAGCGAGCAAGTGACAGCCTGTTTGATCACCGAGGCTCAGTGGTCTGGCAATTCTCCACTGGTTGCTGACCCAAAGGCTGACTCAATTCTCAGAGGGGTTCTGGACTCAGTAAGTCAGATGCCACAAAGACAGAATCTCATTCCAGACCTTGCATTTAAATCAGCAGCTAACTTACTGGTCTGTAAAGGCTTTATTTGAAAGATCCACATGAAGTGTCCAAAAGAACATTTGCTGAGCTCCTACAGCGTACATGTGGGGAAATGGACCCAAGTCAGAAATGAAGACAAACTGCCCCCACTGTTTTGCAGCAGAGGATATAAATCCCACCTGCAAAAAGGGTTAAGAATACAGAGCACAGGAACATAACTTCCTTAAGGGAAAGGATTAAGTCAAATATGTCACTGTGGGCTTCCCTGGTGGCGTAGTGGTTGAGAGTCCGCCTGCCGATGCAGCGGACACGGGTTCGTGCCCCGGTCCGGGAAGATCCCACATGCCGCAGAGCGGCTGGGCCCGTGAGCCATGGCCGCTGAGCCTGTGCGTCTGGAGCCTGTGCTCCGCAACGGGAGAGGCCACAACAGTGAGAGGCCCACGTACCGAAAAAAAAAAAAAAAAAAATGTCACTGTATGCCCAGCACACAACAGGTGTCCAGTAAATGCTGAATGAATTAAAAACCATTTCTATCATATTTAGGGCCAAATTCTCTCAAGGACATGGCTTTCCTCTTCCGCATCAGCCCCACTCCTTCCCGCAAATAAATTCATCAACAAAGAGTTTTAATTCGGGAAGGTGGTGAGTTGTTGACGCCGTCTACCTACCCGAGGGTAGGGGATCCCTGTCCTGGTGTTTTCAAAGGCAGGGAGGAGCCGCACGGCCAGGTCGTGAGCCATATGCAACAACTCATTATCATAATCCTTAATCGTCATGTCACCAAAGGGCTGCTTGGAGTCAGTTATTATTCTGTGGGCAGAAAGAAGGCTTCCCAGGACCCTAGTGACAGGAAGAACAAAAGAAGAATAAAATCACGTTGGTTGTAAATGTGTACAATGCAGCTCAGAATGACAGAAGCAGGCTTGAATCCCCTATGGACTTGGCACTGCCTGAAATCAGAGGGACTGGACTTAATGACCCCCTGAATTTCTTTCCAGCCGTGATAGTAAACGATCAATTGTTAGCTAACAGCATTATGGAAAGGGAGAAAGCGAACCATTCTTCTGAGGCTACTGAGAATAATCCCACTTGAAGTAGTAACAATGTTTAGTCATTTTCATCATCTCATCAGAAGGGAGTATCCTAATCATTCCCAGAATAAATAACACCTTTTAGTATGAATAAACTACTCTTGGTTTCTCTCACATGGGGAAAAAACTTAGCAAAATAAAAAACAGAAAAGAGCAAGACAGCAAACACTAAGTAACTTTTGTAGTTCTGGCTGCCAAGTAACGTCAAATTCTCCAACTTCTGCTAAACAGGCAAGGTGGGGAAGAGAAGGAGAAGGAGAAGGAGAGAATGACCCGACTGAGAGGCAGGCGCCCCCAGCTTAGATCTCACCCTTCAGCAGCCACGAGTTCAGGTCCCCCTCCAATGAGGTGAAACAGATTGTGACATTTTTCAGAACAAATGTTTTCATAACTTTAATTTTAAATAAACGCTACATCTGGAATGTTATGCAGTGATACAACTTTCAAAGTTTAAATGGAATAGGAAGGCAGTCGCAATCTATCAAACTAAAAAGGCAAGGTATAAAACATGAGCCCCGTACATTAGAGGGAGGGAGAGGGAGGGAGACCCAAATGGTCAGCAGTGGTTTTCTGCAGGCGGTGGGTGACAGGAGAAGCTATGATTCCTTCAGAAATATATAGGGGTTTTCCTAGGACACAGTGGAGGAAATGAGACCAGACATAAAGTGAAATAATGAGAAACTCCTTTAAAGGGACATCTATCTTAAACCTGCATTACAATGTGTCTTTCTATTTGGCCCCAAATATAATTAATGAAATGGCAGTTGTTTCAGTTTTGATCAATGCAAAGCAGATGAAAAAGGGACACAGTGCCCACAAGGTCTGCACGGACTCCCTACCTGGACCCCAGGGCTGGTGGACCCTCCAGGAGTTTTCTCCTTACACACCCAAAAGCAGCCTTCAATCCGTTTGATGTACTATTTTACCTTATCGTGGCCTCAAAGACTTGGACGGTGGAATCTTTGTCAAATGACACTGTGTTGATCACTAACTTGACTGCTTTCTGGAACTCGGATGAATTTCCCATTATCTTTAAAAAGAGGAACACAAACCATTACAACGGCCTGAAATGACACTGAGGCTGCGTGATCGCAGGAGCTGGGCCACTTCATCTGAATGTCTGTACGTGTGGTTTTGCCACTCGTGGGAGTAGGAACACAAAAGGCAGAAGAGCACAGTTATCTCTTAGAACACATTCTGGGACAGACGGCAAGCCCATTTCCACCAAACTCAAGCATCCTATCTCCAAGTGGCAAAACTGTGTCAGTAACTCCTCATAAAATCATTAGCAGCCCTCCTCGTCCTGCCCCATTCTCCCTCACCTTCTGTCTGATCTTGTTTAGCATGCAAGGCATTACACTTCCAGAAACTCCTGAAATGAGTAACAATAAATCCAAAAACTGAAGAAACGAAAAACATGGCTTTCCCTCTGCTCCTCAGATCATGCGACAGCTTGGGTGCTTAGCTCCCAGGAGACCGAAACATCTGGAAAACTGACTCCTTGCTTGTTACCCAGATGTCTGAACACTTTGGGAAATAGTGGTACTATCTTTTGGAGCACAGCATAAGACCAATGACATTCAAAACAAACAAAACACACAAATAACCAGCTCTACGTCCTTTGTAAGAAATGTTCTAGAATTAGGATTCCTATTTTGGGTGTGTGGATATGGTATCATTCCAAGCTTCTCTCTTATATGAAGTGCAAATTGGACATAAAATTTGATAAAAATAACCTGAATAGAAATGCTTTCATGCCGTTCAAAATTTTATGACAATCCTGGCACTATAACAATATCATAAAGACAGCCAAAAAAAAAAACAAGAAAAAACAATTTCATTCAGACACTACTTATTTCAAGTATGTCTTATTTCCTAGTGTTTATTGATCTAGTGCATCTTTTTTTCTTTTTCTCCCCCTCATTGTTATTTTGCTGTTACATGCAGAGCAAGTACAGACGTTTCTTTTCTGGCTTTCGGTTCTTTCTTTTTAAAAGATTATGCGATCATGCTGCAAGTTGCATCGAACAGTCAAGGGAGTGCTATCGTCCAAGGGTTTCCAAAGCACACCTGTTAAAGTTTGTTTAAAATGTCAGCAAAAGAAAAGGGAAACGTCAACAGAAGTAACACCTGAAAAATAAGCCTGAAGTGTACCTTAAAGACCGGATGTTCTACAATGAAAACCACAGAGATGGGTCTGTTTCCCTACAGATGTTCACCAGCAGCAAACTCTGTTATAGCAGCTGCAGGCGCTGATATGATCTCAGATCACGTGGAGGACGGCAAAGGAAGCCAACAGCTTTCAATGATATATTGTAATTTGCCATTTTAGACAGCTATGGAACAGAGTAACGAGGCTCTGAAATCGTTCACTCAGGCTCAAGAAAAGCTGGACTGGGTTTCTTTACTTCTCAGAACTTCTCAGAGCCTTTAAACTGCTGGTGTGCATGGTGGCTCTCCAGTAGTGGGACAGACTGGTAGAATTTCTCAAGTTCATTTGGGAACAGAATTCTTCTTTGAGGGAGAACACCCTTGGAATCTGTGTTGGGAAGTGCCAGGTTACTAGAAATTCATTTTCTTAACATGTATTTGCCCTCCTATCATGTATCAGACACCATGCGGTATGGACAGAGTGCAGTGACTGTAACAGGGACAAGGTCTCTGTACTTCAAGAGCATGGCAGACGGATAAAAAGACACAATGGGGCAAAAAGAGAGAGGGTCGGGGGAAAAGGTGTGCTTTCATAAGCTATATATGAGTCTTGGGACTTTTTTTTAAGCAACACTTGTAGCCTGAGTCAGCCGCTGGTCCCCTCAACAAGTTAACTCTAATCAGGGTGAACACACCCGTCCGGGCACATTTTGACCAGTGATGGTGGATGACTGACAGGGAGTAGCAATCACTTCAGAAGGAGACATTGGGAAACTAAACTGCTGTGCAACTACAGCCTGGCAGAATGAAACCCCGGGCTCTCTGTTAGACCATGAGCCTAGGGGAATTGAGAAGGACCGCTCCAGCTCTTCCCAAGTTCCGGTAATTCTACTACTAGCAAGATCTGGGACAGCTGTAATGCAAACTTAGCTAGCGTTACCCAATTCTAACTCCTGACAGCTTCAAACTCTGTTTAAGGAAAGTTAAAATGCAGGATTTGGAACCAACTACAGTACAAATTTTCTTACGGTAAAGGTGTGCCGGACAACGGAGGAGAGCAAAGAGGCAGTAGAATCGTGTTTACTAAGGAAATTTTTCACCGCTATGCTGGGATATAGTCCCTTGCTGTGTTCTACAGCAAAGGGTCGTGAGGCACACCAAGCGCACACGGCAGCCTGGCAGTAAGAACCACGCATGGTGCCTGACGGCCTTCCACGTGCTTTGGCTCATCTGTCTAGAGGCCTCCAGCTGCCTTGAGGGAAACCAAGGGCTGAGCATGTAAAGGCTGCTCCTGAGCTGGCAGCCCAAGTCTGGAGGGGGTAGTGTCCACAAAACACGGACAGCAAATAAAACAAGACTGTTTACACAGAGGGTCTCTGAGCAGGGGCTGGAACCAGGGCTCAGACTTGATTTTGGGGAGCCAGTAGCTGGGGCACATTTCAGGGGATCTGGTCCCCTGGAGATCTTGAAATCCTGAGATCCTGTCTTTTACTTCTGAAATCTTAACTACAGTAACTGTATACTGGTTCCTTTAAGGAATAAAATAGTGGGGACCCTGCAGAAAAATAGGTTTCCCCCAAAACAATCACATTTTCTTTTTTTTAAAAAAACATTTTTTTTTAATTTATTTATTAATTAATTAATTTTTGGCTGCACTGGGTCTCTGTTGCTGCGCATGGGCTTTCTCTAGTTGCGGTGTGCGGGCTTCTCATTGCAGCGGCCTCTCTTGTTGTGGAGCACGGGCTCTAGGAGCAAGGGCTTCAGTAGTTGTGGCACACGGGCTCAGTAGTTGTGGCTTACGGGCTCTAGAGAGCAGCAGGCTCAGTACTTGTGGCGCACGGGCTTAGTTGCTCCACGGCATGTGGGATCTTCCCGGACTAGGGCTCGAAACCGTGACTCCTGCATTGGCAGGTGGATTCTTCACCAGTGCACCACCAGGGAAGCCCAACGATCACACTTTCTCCTCTGCTTTTTTAGGGGAATCACATTTCCCCTCATCTAACCTTCAATGTTCTTCTTGCTCTCGGCATTAAGCTCATTAAAATAAACAATAGCTATCAGAGCTATGAATACATGTTGAGAATCACGTTTCCTGGAATTCTCATCCCTGGGGGAAAGTAAGGGTAATTAACTCCAAAATATCTTAATTAATTTTTAAAAATAATAATAAAGCTGAACACTTACTGCAAGTGTATCCAACGCATCAACAAGAGTCAGTGAATAATTCCCTAGGACATCATTGATGTTCAGATTTGAACTGAAAAAGAAAGAAAATTAAAATTAAACAAAGGTACTTTTTTTTTTTTTTTTTTTTTTTTTTTTGCGGTACACGGGCCTCTCACTGTTGTGGCCTCTCCCGTTGTGGAGCACAGGCTCCGGACGCGCAGGCTCAGCAGCCATGGCTCACAGGCCCAGCCGCTCCGCAGCATGTGGGATTTTCCCGGACTGGGGCACGAACCCGTGTCCCCTGCATCGGCAGGCAGGCTCTCAACCACTGCGCCACCAGGGAAGCCCTAAACAAAGGTACTGTTAAAAGATAAAAGAGACAACAAAACCAAACACTCATCAGAAACTAAAATGGCTGGAAACTTATTTATTCAGGGACTACTGTGGGTGGATCAGTATGGCAATGGTCCTTCTGCCTCACAAGGGACAGTCTCTATAGTGTCACAGAATAGCAGAGACACACACGCTTATACTATAGTGGAAAGAACACAAAACAGGAAGTAAGGAAATGGGAAACAAGAGTCATTGCCCTCTCCAAGATACAGTTTTAACAGCACAAATGACCTTTCCGTCCAGCTTCAAAAAGCTCTGATTTCGAAATCATTAGGAATGAAAAAGGAGAGGCCCTGTCACATGACCTGCAAATAAAACTTTAATACAGAAATCAGACACTGGCGCAGATTACACACACAAAGCAGCAAATAAATACCTCAGTTACAGGCTCAGTGTCACTCATCTGTCCTTGGGGTGGGGGAATAAATTAACTGCTTTGTATCATTTTTTCCCTAACATACCACCCAAAGAATCCCCACCAGCTCCATCAGTTGTGAGGAGCTGTTGTTTTACCATGAACCAAGCCAGGGCTTCTCGTAACTGCAGCTGCATTAATGATTCTACCACACACCTCCTGCCCCATGATCAACACCAGTCGCCCACTCTGAAACAATCTTAAGACACCAACTTCAGGGCTGCAATGAGGGTAGCTGACAGCTCTTTATAGCACTAAAAACGACAAAGATAATACTAATACATCTGGGAAAGGTGGGGACGGAGAAATAGTGCAAGTCATAAAGTCAGCTTGACAAATTCTAGGGAGTTCAGCTATTCCTGTCCCGTTCCCACAAACCCAGAAAGCAACTGCAGAAGCTTGAAAAGATTTGAAAGTAAGGAGAGAAACGAAAAAGATGAAAAAGATGTAAGTCAGGAGAGAAAGAGGATGACTGTCTCAAGATTATGTTTATGAAAAACCACAGTGGAAACACCCTAGTTTTATCTTCAGCAACTGATTCACCGTCATTATGACGTCTTCCATCAAAGCCCAGACCACGTTACCTGCTCCGTGGCTCTCTCTGATGGGTCCTGTCTCACTTCCCTGCGGGCAGCATCTCCGTGTTCCTGTTGCTCGCCCCGCTCTCTGAGAGGCCTCCTATGTGCCTCAGCTGGGGCGAAGTGGGCCCCACGTGAAACACACCTCACATCCGATTTTACCTGAGCCTTTGTTTTAGGCTGATTATGTCACTTAATCTAGGACAAAGAATGTAGGGCAAAATTGTACCTCCTTTTTTTTTGAAACAAACTATCTAGAAGGGACGATCTAGGAACCAGGGCTCTCACATGTCTCTCCCAAGCCGCGAGGCCAGCACACCACACCTGCTGAAGAACCGCACCTGCTGCTTCTAGCTGTCGGTTCTTTCTGAATACATGAATATGATTGCAGAAGGTCCTCTGAAGACGAGAGCTGTGGGTTAAGCTCAGCCCTTCAAGGGCAGTGCCAGCCAGAGAGGATATAGGAAGTGTCAAAAGCTGGAGGGGAAGGCCAAAGGAGATAGGGAGATCCTCAATGCTGCCCACTCAAGAACATTCTACTGAGCTTAAATATTTACCTCCACTGGTCTGCTGCTCAGAAACCAAGAGCTGCCTCCAACAACCCATCTCATCACAAAACGGGTCCCTCATCACTTAGCCTCCAGGCTGGATGCTGGGTGAACCCCGTGTGACCACCCTCCCCTGTGGGACACCCTCCTCTGTGGCGTATCACCCTTTCCACCTGCACCAGCCCTGGAAGGGAGGACTAATCTGGAGCACTGCACTCCTTCCCATGGTTTACTGTGCTTTTCCTTTCAGGCTCTAACTACAACGGACCCAGTTTTAAAACACTTCTCAATAGAACGCCCAAGCAGCCACGACAAAGAACAATTATAAGAGTTGGCACAAGAAAAAACGTGTTTGTAGTAACTGGTGGTTCCTTCTCTCCACTCGGGCAAATCCACTCAAAGATCTAAGGCGTTCATGAAAACACTTCCAAATTCTTTTCTACCAGATTGTTACACACTCTTTCAAAATGTGCCAAACTAGAAAAAAGAAAAATGGGGAGGGCAGGAAGGAAACAGGAGACTCCACAGAAGCCTGTTGGCCTAACAGCACCGATTATCGGGCATCCATTGAGGCCAGCCCACCGTCCAGGCGAGACGGCGATCCGTCTGTCCTGTGCAAACCTTCTTGATCTATGGCCAGCCTGACCAAGAACTCAAACTTCAGGTACAAGGCTGGGTTCAAAAGTGCCCATCTTTCCACATAACCAGCTGCCGAACCACGATGGCTCTCCACTTAAGTTACCCTGTGTGCCTGTTTGTGACATTCACCCCACGCTGCATTTTTAAGGTTCTTATTACCCCCACACAGAGAAGATGGAGAAAACTATGGCCTTTCACAGAAAATTTCTGGCGACGCAGCTAACATAATGCTAACATAGCATGTTCAAAATTAAACGCATGTGTAAGAAAGAAAAAAAAAATTCCACATATACTTAACCTGTAACAGCTGTTCAGAAATCTACCTGGTGCTGTGTAGGCACAGAGGTAATATAAGAAACAGTCCCTGTGTTCCAGGGATTGACAATCTGGGGAGACAAGACAAAGGGAAAGGAAGGTGAACACACAACAGTACTCAAGTCTCACACGATATTAAAAGGTGGAAAAGCAGCTCAAAGGAAAGGAACCGAAAAGAGAACTGAGTAGATCAAGGACAGTCATCTTCAAACAGTTCAATGGCGTCATGGAAAATGACTTGAGCCTGACTCTGAAGGAAGCCAAGATTTTAGGAAGAAAGGGGAATGCAGAGGAGGCCATCTTAAACTAGGGGTGCCTAGGCATGAGTCGGTTTAGGGGCCAGCATCAGTTTGGTTTGATTTGCTTTTTTGTTTGAACAGCAATATGGTTGGGGAGAAAACAAAGAAGGGTCATGCACCCGAGGTCTGAACTAACGTTATTATTCATGAGACTGCAAAATTTCAATATCCAATCTTACTTGAAGAAACTTTTGAATTTGGATCCTCCAACCCAAATCGGGGATGTGAGAGGAACTGAGTTTACATAGTGATTTGTAGCTGGACAGAAACGTTTGCTATTTTTAAAAAAGTGTTCCGGTTTTATTTACTTCATGTCAATACTCTTCATCCTACCTCCAGTCAAACAAGACAGGTAAAATAAGCCTCAAATAAACGTGACTAAAAAGAGAAGACAGGCACATTTAGCACTCATGCTTTGTTTCTGTACTTTTTACATAATATTCTAATGGCTAAGTTACTCTCTTTTTTAAGTGAGTCATTAGAATTCACTTGACAGTAATCATTAGAATACATTTGCTTAAAATAAATATCTGAAAGACTTTTTATTACCAGTTATTTATTTCAGGGATGTAAATGTGGCCTGCTCTTTTCCTGAAAACACTAAAGTCTGAGAGGAGTTAAGTGAAAGGAAAAGGACTAAGAAAAATTAACTTTCCACTCTTTACAAGCGGCCAGCGTGAGGGTCTACTCAAGGCTACCATAACCCCAGAGCTCTTTCACCTTCTCAAAGACACCAAGGCTGACCAACCGAAAGGGCACAACCCTTCCCACATGGCATCCCCTCAATATCTCGAATTCCATCTTTCCAAAAGCAGTATATCTGTCTCAAAGCAACCTGACCTCAACTTATCCAGACTGTCACTGAACAGTCAAACCAAACCACTCGTCAGCAGATGTCCTCCCCAAGCAAAGAAAACTAGAGAAGCAAAACAACTCAATTTCCTAAAATCTGGAAAGGCCTAGTACTCTTTTTTTTAAAAAACTTACTTAAAATTTTTCTCAAAAAAAAAAAAATTGAGACAGAAAATACATTTCTATGTATAAAGGCTGACACAGTGAAACATGAAAAATATAACTCGTCAGTTTCCTACAACTTTAAAAAGGCCAAGTCTTTTTTAAGTTAACCTGGGATGTCCCCCTGGCTTCACTAAAAATCATGCTCTCCAAATGCAATTTAAGACAAGAATCTGTAGATAATCCAACCATTTTTAAAACTCCTTAAGTCCCTTTAGTGTATGGGCTTCCTTTTTAGGACCTAAGGACTGGACTCTACTGCTTTTCATCAGGTGAAGGAAAACACAGGCCTCAAATGTCCAAAGGGACCAAGCAGCTCAACTCCTCCACTGCCAGCTGAGGGGAGCGGCCGAGAGAAAGGCAGTCATATCCAGCCTAACAGGGTCAGTGTCAAGGCACACCGGTTCCCTCCAGCTAGGAGGTCCTTGGCTGGGTGTGCTGTCCTCTTGGACTCTGATGTCAACAGCAGTAACCCTTGAAGCTCAGCCTCTGCAAACACGGCTGATGGAAGGGGAAAGGCTGGTAGATCTTCCCTGACAGCCCTGCCACCAGGGTGGGGGAATTTATGGAACAGACCCTACAGAGCAAGGAATGTCATCTTGAGCATCAGGACCCCAAATCTGGGCCACCCAGCCTCTCTCTCTCCCTTCCACCTAACCATCCTCAGCCTAAGGAGCCACCCCTGTGACAAAGGAGAAAGGCTGTAGCCCTGCTCTGCCTCGAACTCACTAGGTGGCTTTAGAAAGTCCCTTCTCAGGGTCAACTCCTGAATTTTTATATCTTTATACGGTAAAGTTGGAGTTGGCTAGGTGGAGGGAGATAAGCGCCGTTTCGAAGCTGCGCTTACAAGGGATTTCATTTTGATTTGACTTTCACTTGGAGAAAGGATTGGAGACGGAAGTCTAAGGCCCCCCCAAGCCACCCCTCGGTACTGCCACTGTCCTTTCCGGTCTCTGGGCCTCAGTTTCCCCATCTGTAAAAGAGACTGCGCTGGCAGCTGTCCAGTAACAGAGATTCCAGGAGAAGCAAGAGAAGGACAGCCACCGGGCCGTCCACGCAACCCCCAGCCCAGGCCGACCTCAAAGGGGGTCGGTCAGCCGAGGCGCAGGACGGGTGGGCGCTGCCCCCAGGACCCTAAACGCCCGGGCACCAATGGGGGGACCCGGAGGAATGAAGGCTGCACCCGCCGGGAGAACGGAAGGAAGCGCGTGCGGCGCACGGTCCTGGGCGTCGGGCCGGCGCGGGCTACTCACGGGTCCCCGCGGTCGGGTCCTCGGCCGCGGCAGTGGATGGGGTTGAGCTCGTCCTCGGGGAAGGCGTGCGCCATGTAGTTGTCGTAGCCGAACACGAACATGCCCCGCGCCAGGTCGCGCATCTGGGCGCGCAGCTGCGGCGGGAAGGCGCCGCTGTAGCGCTTCTCATACTCGTCCCGGCCGCGGCCCCGGCCGCCCAGCACGTAGCCCCAGTGGCCTGGCCCGCAGACGTCCGGCCCGGGCCGACGCGGAGCCCGCCGCCGCCCCGCCGCCGCCCCAGGGACCTGCGGCTGCAGCCACGATGGCCCCGACGGCCCCCCGGGCGTCCCGGGCCGGCCCGCGGGCCCCGAGGCGGGAGACTCGGGGCCGTCGGGGCCTCTCAGGCGCTGGAAGCCGAAGCTGAGCGGGAAGCGCTGGTAGAAGCCCATGCTGGGCCCCAGCCCGAAGACGATCCACAGCACTCCGTGGAGGCCAAGCCGGAGGAGCACCAGCCCCAGGACGAACGCTCGCCATTGCATGGTCGCGCGGGCACCGCGGGCATTATTTACAAACGCGGGGGGCCTTCCCCGCCGACCACCGCACCCCACGTCCACCCAGTAGCTCCGCTCACTTCCCCTTTAAGGAACTCCCTCGTGACGCACCAGGAACTGGCCCATTATCCCCACACCCCCAGCACCTCGGGCCCGGGCGGCCAGGCCCCACGTTCGCCCGCCCCGTCGCCCGGATTGGCCCGGCCCCGGCCCGGCCTCGCGGGGCGCGGCAGCTGACCCCCTCCCGCGCCATAGGCCACCCGTACGTCTCCAGCGCCGCGAGGCCCCGCCCTCCTTCCGCCCCGCCCTCCTGGCCCCGCCCCCTGGGCGGGAGGATTCGGATGGGCTGGCGTGGCGAGTAGGGACCGCTCGGGCTCCGGACGAGGGAACTTTCAACCAATGGGAGCGCGGCACGGGAGCGGACGGCCGCGGGACAGGGACGTGGCCCGGGGCCCAACCGGTTCCGCGTAGAGCCTGTTTCTCCCAGAGCTAGGATGGAGGAAAACTACTCCAGCTCTACGTTAGGGATGGTGACAGATAAAAGACGTAAGGAACGAGGAGGAAAAAGGACATTTCTGTAGGACAGGATTTTTAATTTGTCTGTTATGTGGTAGAGGATGTTATGTGGTAGGGGATGTTATGTGGTAGGGGTGATACTATCCTTAAGCTTAAGACTGCACAAAACGGTATCCTGAATTCTTTTTGTTAAAACATCCTAATTTGTAGTCTTTTAACACTTTCTTTATTGAAACACCCTAACTTGGAAGAAATGCTCACGGTGATTGTTCCCAGGTCCTGTCCTAGACCTATCGAACTCCAATGGAGTGTCCCGAGAATGTGTGTATAACAAGTGTTCTTGAGCAATTCTTAGCATCCGGCAATCTCAGGAAATATTGAGTTAGGTCACATTGCCTTTGTCTCGGAAATAGGATCTTTTTAAAAAAAGATACAGCGGTAGGAGTGAAGGCTGTCGCTGCCACCACCGAAGTATTTTTACTAGATCTATTTAATCATGTCCCCTCCTGCCCCTCCCACTGCCACCATCTCTCCTGTACAGTGTAGCAGTGACCTATTCTTTGAGGTGTGGGATAGATTCCTGGTCACTTCACCCCTCTGTATCTGCTTCCCATAATTAATGAGGTGGCAAATGTCAGCTCGGAAGGTCTACTGCTTTCATGTGATGACTGAGCAGTTGGGGGGGTTTGTTTTCTTTTGCTTGCTGCATTTGAAAATGTCTGCTAGGGTTTGCCCTCCATAAGCTTAGACCATGTGCCTTTTATATACCGAGGTTCCCGAAAAGCTTGGGAAGCAAGGCCTGACGGGTGGCCAAATCAGAGATTGGCTGAGTGACCAAGGGAGTGATTAAGGATGATAAAGTTGTCACGTGGCACATTCATCACATTCTCAGAGTCAGAGGACTTTTAGCAACACAGAGGAGGTATAATGGGGACTGAGAAGGAACCCAAAGAAACATTTGACTCTAACACAAGGTAGCGGGCACATAGTAAGGCCCTTATTGTTGGCTGAGCCGTATTCCTGTCCAAAATCCTGAGATAGGCCTGCCCAAGCATTGAAAAGAGTGTAAAGACTTGGAGTGTGGGTCTTTTGCCTATACAGATTCTTTTCCTCTGTGAAAGGCACCTAGGGACCCTGCTGAAAGTCCAACACCAGCGCTTGATCCTCAACTTTCAGATCCGCCTTCTTGGAACTTGCAAACTGAATGTGAATACTAAGGACCGCGTTGTATGTTTCCTCCCTAAGTTATTTTACTGCAAATCTTAACTCACCACAGTCAACTACAGACCACATTGATAATAGCTCCTGTTTTCACATTAGAGACAAGGTCTAATAAAAACAAATCTTTTTTCGTAACCAGAGAAAACCATCTAACTTTTGAAAGATGCTTTTCATGGTCAGACTGACAATACCTGCCAACTGTATATGTCTGGCGAGTTTCAAACTACTTTCAAGTGTACTCATTTAACATTCGCAGAAAACCTTATATGCTCTGTTTCATAAGCCATAAGGGAAGAAGTCAGGTTGCGGGTCTCAAGTCCTCCAAGCTAGTTGGCTCTAGGCAGAAAAAGCGCTACTGCCCTGCTTTCTCACACTTTAGTCCCAGAAATTTACTGTAACTAGCTGGCCCTCAAAGCAAAGACAGACGGGTCCTTCTCTATTCTTCCCAAAGCAGCAATGCTGACACTAGTGTCCTGCAAGGCACAGCCTAGGATTTAGGGGCCAGGTTCAGAAAATATCTCCTTCTTGAATTAAACTCAACAACAACGAAAATCTTGTGCTAGCCCTTTAGATTAGACTAGACTCCCCCGAAGGTAAATGTGGCTAAGACTGGAACTACACCCGTATCTAACTAGAAAACCCAACCTTAAAAATCAACTCCTTAAGAGACTGTTTTGTGATAGGTTCTTCCACACATAAGCTCACAAAAGCATCAGGGGACTGATTAAAAAGAACACTGAAATGCGCCGTGGTAAAAATGGGTGACGCCAAAGAGGTAACAGCTACGAACCCAGACTCAGAAGTCCAGCTGCCAGGTGTTCATATCTCAGCGCTGCCCTCTGAGTAACCTTGGGAAGTTACTTTTCAGGACCTGTTTTCTCATCTGTAAAATGAGGGTGATAAAAACAGTACTTACCACATACGGTTGTGAGAGTTAAATTCTTTATTGTATATAGTATACCTACAACAGTGCCACATACATGGTGAGGCCTATTATTACTACTCATCTACTCTGTGTTAAGACCAGCAACTAGTAAAAGTACCTGGAACATATAAGGCGGAGGTTTGTTGGATGAATTAAATAACTAAGCCCCTACAATTTTCAAAGCACTATTTTAGGAGAAAAATGTGTCTAAGTCAACCGAGCATAAAATAGGACAAGGGCTAAAAGTTACCACAGTCTAAGAACAGTTGAAAAAGCTTTGAATCCTCGTCTAATTCCAGTTCTATTTAACTTAACCTGTTCCAGCTTCCACACATCAAGGTCCTAAATCTGTGTGATTTGGGTTACGTCCCAAAAGGTCATCCTAATTCAATCACCCTCTTACTTTGATAGTTGAAGGAGATGACTGCTTACCTCTATTTCAGTGCCTTTAAAGATATCCTCCACTGTAAATAAATAGACATTACAGTTTTGGGGATCAGTTTTGTGAGGCTGAGGGGGTGAATCAACGCACTAGTTTCCTAAAACTGCAAAGCCAGAAAAAAAAGCTCTGGCCTTCTTTCTTTTTTTTTTTTTTGTAGGTACATGGGCCTCTCACCGCTGTGGCCTCTCCCGTTGCGGAGCACAGGCTCCGGACGCGAAAGCTCAGCGGCCATGGCTCACGGGCCCAGCCGCTCCGCGGCACGTGGGATCTTCCCGGAGCGGGGCACAAACCCGTGTCCCCTGCATCGGCAGGCGGACTCTCAACCACTGCGCCACCAGGGAAGCCCGCTGTGGCCCTTTGATGACCCTAAAGGGTAGTCCCAGAGCTTCCTATATTAAATATCAGGACTAGAGTAGTCTATAAAAAGGAGGGATTTTTCTACTCTAAGAAGTTATGGGGGCTTCCCTGGTGGCACAGTGGTTGGGAATCCGCCTGCCAATGCAGGGGACATGGGTCCGAGCCCTGGTCCGGAGAGATCCCACATGCCGCGGAGCAACTAAGCCCGTGCGCCACAACTACTGAGCCTGCGCTCTAGAGCCCGCGAGCCACAACTACTGAAGCCCGTGCGCCTAGAGCCCGTGCTCCGCAACAAGATAAGCCACTGCCATGAGAAGGCCGCGCACCACAATGAAGCGGAGCCCCCGCTCGCCCCAACCAGAGAAAGCCTGTGCGCAGCAACGAAGACCCAACGCAGCCATAAATAAATAAATAAATTTAAAAGGGAAAAAAAGCGCAAAAGGTTATATAAACAACCCAAATGTCTATCAGTAAGGACCAGTTAAATAAATTACGGAAACCCGACACAGTGAAAACCACACACAGTGAAATGGGAACCATACTACTGTCAAAGAAAATGAGGAATTCTCTACATAGGGCTGTGGAAATATCACTCGTACATAGCAAATGGAAAAAAGCTATGTTCAAATACCTCCTATACAAGAGACTTTTTAAAAAGTATATATTTCTATTTGTTTCCTGTATTTTGTATAAAACACTAGAAAGATAAATAAGAAATTGATATAAGGGTGACCTATAAGACCAGGTGGTAGTGGAAGAGTGGTTACTCAGTCATGGGTGGGATCAAGAGTTCCTACGTCTTTTTATGTATTTTCAATTTTTGAAACATGTAACATACATATGAAAAATCAACTTATTCAAAAAACAAATGGAACTTGGAGAAAATATGATGAGCTTTCTGGCCCACACTTTTATTTTTTTAAATAATTTATTTAGTTTTGGCTGTGCTGGGTCTTCGTTGTTGTGCGCGGCCTTTCCCTAGTTGCGGCAAGCGGGGGCTACTCTTCATTGCGGTGCACGGCCTTCTCATTGCGGTGGCTTCTCTTTGTTGCAGAGCACAGGCTCTAGGTGCACTGGCTTCAGTAGTTGTGGCTCGCAGGCTCTGGAGCACAGGCTCAGTAGTTGTGGCACACGGGCTTAGCTGCTCCGCGGCATGTGGGATCTTCCCGGACCAGGGATCGAACCCATGTTCCCTGCATTGGCAGGCGGATTCATAACCACTGCACCACCAGGGAAGTCCCTTGCCCACGTGTTCCAACTACTATACCACTAAATCAAACACTGCAACTTTCCATCAAGAACTGATTTTCATCACCATTCACGTGCCATGCCCCAGCCCTTAAGTTACTGACGCGCCCAGAAAAAGTAGGAATAAGTTCCTAACCCTTCTTTGAAGGGAGAGGAGAGCTAGCAATTTCATAAATTGGCTCATGGTATGACAATTTTTTTCTTTAGGGGATGATACAAATAGAAAAAGGAGTCATCTAATTCATGTATTGGGTAACAGTAGATAAAAATGATGGACTCCGGGGCTTCCCTGGTGGCGCAGTGGTTGGGAATCCGCCTGCCAATGCAGGGGACGCGGGTTCGTGACCCGGTCCGAGAAGATCCCACATGCCATGGAGCGGCTGGGCCCGTGAGCCATGGCCGCTGAGCCTGTGTGCCCGGAGCCTGTGCTCCGCAACGGGAGAGGCGACAACAGTGAGAGGCCCGCGTACTGAAAACAAACAAAAGATGGACTCTGAAAATGTAGAAACAAGGTTGTACATTATGTGATACAAATTGTAAAAAACTGAGGGTAGGCCAAAGCTGTGGATTATATAAGAGCTGGTTGGAGACATAATATAATTAGCAATCTGTTGATGTTCTATTTCCCATGTTCAAAAGGGAACACATTGATTTTGTTGGGGGATTCCCCCCACTTGCTATTTTAAAGGACTATTTTCTAACTGCCCCCCGTTTCTCCAAGCTCTAAATAAATTTTAGCAGAACTTAGCAACACAGCAGTTATAAAGTGTTGAAACACTCGCTCTAAACATTTGCCCCCAAATTGGTAGTATATCTGTGGTTTATATTTTTCCACATTGTATACCAGAATACACGTTTTTCTGCAGTCTGGGAGAAATGCTTTAAAATTTTTAAATGGCTTTCAAAGTATAAGCCCGTGTGGTTACAGCATTTCCTTCGAACAAAATGTAAGTTATTACATCATTCTGTAAAATGTCTGTGATCTCCAGCCCTTAACTATGTTAAAAGTTACAAAATGTAAACATTTCTGTGGTTTCAGGATTATTTTCAAGCAGAAGGAACACACGCAACACTAACACAATCACTAGGACAGACACTAGGAGCAGTGGGCTTTTTCATCTCTCTTCCCTGCTTTCTGTTTCACCACCAGCCAAATCTCTAGGCTGTTAAAACCACACAGCCTGTGAGTAGGAGAAATAATATTAGAAATCCTCTACTCTTCATTTTGCAGAATGGAAAACTACGGAGCCAGAGGGCGTTTAGCAACTCACCACGGTCACACAATCAGTTAACAGCAAAGAATTCATTCTCTTAAATGCCGATCCAGCACTCCTGACAGAACCAAGTGAGCATTTTAAGCTGACAATTCTTTCCCCACCACAACCCTTTTATGAATGCAAGACCTGCAAGCCCCAGTAAAATGAGGCTAAGGTCCCCTCCCCCTCCCGATTCCTGCCAGGAAATGTGCATTACCTAAATCACCAGCTACCTTGGGATTTTAAAATAGAATTACCTCACAGAGAGAGCTTGTTAATGAGATGGAAGAATGAATGACTACTGCTGTTGCTCAGATTAAGGAACTTTCCACTGAGTCTGTCTAGCATGTCAATGACTTGCTTCAGTTTCCCTAAGAACATTCAAGAGGCGGCAATGACAAAAGTACCCACTTTTATTAATAGCTGAATTTTAAACAGAAATTGTGTGGAGGATATTTACTAATCAACAGGAAGCACCTGCCGTGGGTTGTACATTTGTAGAACTGCAAGCTGAAGGGAAGACAGGCAAGCCTAGTGTTTGCTTTAACTGTCTTCCTTTTCAAGTATCTTCACTGATATACATGCTGCTGAGGGTACAACCTTTAAACTTTCTAAGAAAATGAACATATTTCACGTACTGAACATGGTGGTTCCCCCAATGGCACATTTTTTAGAGAACAAAATTCAGCCAATTGGGTATTACAGATATGGTTCTGGCTACAGTAAATTAGCCGCTCCAGTTCTCAATCCGCCAACCCCTGAAGAGGTTGGAATTACCAAAGCAACAAGATTTCAGGGTAACTGGATCCTGCATGAATAGAATACACAAGGCAATTAGTTCCTCAGTCAGAAACAATAAACACAAAAGCAGACAGAGTCCAATACACCCAATTTACTTGACAGAATCGAAGGGACTAATTTTACTTTATTAAGATTTTTTTTTTTTGACGTGGAACTTTTTAATTTATGGCTCCGTTGGGTCTTCATTGCTGCGCGCAGGCTTTCTCTAGTTGCGGCGAGCGGGGGCTACTCTTCATTGTGGCGTGCGGGCTTCTCGTTACAGTGGCCTCTCCATTGCGGAGCACGGGCTCTAGGTGCGCGGGCCTCGGCAGTTGTGGCACGTGGGCTTCAGTAGTTGTGGCTCGCGGGCTCCAGAGCGCAGGCTCAGTGGTTGTGGCGCACGGGCTTAGTTGCTCCGCGACACGTGAGATTCCCGGACCAGGGCTCGAACCCGTGTCCCCTGCACTGGCAGGCGGATTCTTAACCACTGCGCTACCAGGGAAGCCCTGATGTGGACCATTTTTAAAGTCTTTATTGAATTTGTTACAACATTGCTTCTGTTTTATGTTTTGGTTTTTTGGCAGCGAGGCATATGGGACCTTAGCTCCCCGACCAGGGATCGAACCTCACCCCCTGCATTGGAAGGCGAAGTCTTAATCACTGGACCACCAGGAAAGTCCCCAAAGGAACTAATTTTAGAAGTCTCAATTTCTGAAAGCACATAAGACTCAGAAACAGGGTGAAGCAAGCTAAACGTATATCCTCTCCCCAGCCACGCCCTCAACACACTCCTCTTTCGAAAATCTCTTTATAGGAAGCTGTTGAGAAAACAATCAAGCTGATAGCTTGACTAAATGGCTCCACTGATTCAATAAAAGAATTTAAACCTGATACCCAAGTACTTCTATCCTAGAAGTGCAAGATCACACATCCAACTGACCAACACAATTTGGCTGCACAGAAGGACGGCGTGCATATGGAGGAAGAGCCGAGTTGAACTTCTCTGAGTAAAAATACATAAAATCGTTTCCCCAAGAGCTTTGATGGGATAAACGTTCACTTCTATAGTGCAAAAGATAACATACTATACAAAACAGGTCAAATGTTTTACTTTGAAAGTGTGCCTCTTTGGGAAAAACTACCAGGTTTGATACTTTAAATCTTTTCATTCTGGAACTGAAGTCAGCAAGTAGACATATCTTGTAATTTCAGTTTATTAATAGTTTTGTTATGATTTTTAAAACCAGATTACAAAATGTTTAACTAAGTCAATACTTATTTTTAAAAAGTCCTAAATTTGGTGTATTATGACAGTTTACAAGTAGTAGCATTTCCTCCACCCCACCCCTTGCCCCATCGCAAGGTCAATTCTGTGGATATTTAAAAGTTTGTTTCTATTTTAACTAGCTCACAGACCCAATTCTTTAAGAGCTGAGCTGATTTCTTTCTAGCACATGGTCTACAGACCCTGCTCATGGTAACCTTCTTTCCACCCCCTTCCAAAAAAGTCAGCACCTTCCAGCATGATGGACATTTTAAGTTAAAACCGTCAATACAACCCTCAAAATGCAAGTTTATTGAATAAAGCTAAGAAGAGCAGTAAACAGACAAAAAACGCATCCACCTAAATAAAAAAATTCACATATTTACAAAGTTCAGTAACTGTTAGGTTCCACATGCAGAGGTTAATGCACAGGAAAATGTTGGTAGTAGTGTCTGGATGTCTTGAAACCCTGGAAGCAATGAACAGACACACAAACACATTACGGTTTAGCTGTAGGTCAATTAATGAACCTACGCGGTCCCCACAGAGTCACACATTCTAGTTCTGATTCCTCCTTTTAGGCACAAGCAAATTGCCACATTCTTTGTAATGGTTCACAGTGACCATTAATGGTGTTGAAGTACAGTAGCAAGTTTAAATATCCCTTCATTTACAGAACCATCCATCCCATCAGGGAAGTATGCAACATGCTTCAAAGAATAAGAACAGAATTTTAAAAGCCAAGATTCTACTCATAAAAATGTGAATGGAGAAAAGCAAATAGTGTCTGTGCAACACGGTGCAGTATTTTGTACAGAATATCATTAAGGCCATGGCAGTCTATAAATTAAAACTGATATCATTAAAAGAACTTACTGTTGACTGCACTTTGAGTGCTCAACATGTTTGGAAATGCACTGTCTACATGAGTGCTGCTTAACAAAAGAAACAAAATCACACATAGTGTGAGGCAACACATAAGCAAGTGTACCATAGAGTTTTATCTACTACAGTGGGCTACGTAACAATTTACAAGTGCTCCAGTTTTAATATGTCCCTTTATGTGCATGGAGATCACTAAACTACAAAACATGTTCAGGTAAGTTTTATACATCTCTGTATCATAGAAGCAAACAACAGACAGCATCACTTCCTCACCTCTGTGTGATTATTCAACAACCTGCAGCCGTTGTGCATGATTACATCAGATAAAGCAGGCAGGTCTAGAGTTGTCACAATAAACAAGATGTCTAATGGCACCAGACAAAAGAGTGCCAAACCTTACATTGATAAGAGAGAAAAATAAGAATTTTAATTTGTTTATAAGTATCTATTGTGCTGAAAGTCAACTTTATGACTGAATATAAAAAGTCAAGAGTTAGAGTGCCATGCAGCAGCACTGGTTTAGTGACTGGAGAGAGAAAGAACAGACAGGTGTTTGAACAGTCTGACATTCTTAACACGTTTATTATATTGGCTGGAATGCTCTAAATTCATGAAAGCTTTTGAGAAAATCAATCCCCAACCCCTTAAAAAAGTGTGTTGAACCAGGAAAAAGAAAAGAAAAAATATAGAAGTAATTATCTGGACAGATACAAAACAGCATGCCTCAGTTCCTCCCGTACCCCCAACTGCTATCTGGAGAAGAACTCTCAGAAAGCAGAATGTGTTTAAAATTCATTGCCCAAGATCTGGCCAGTGTAAAGAAGGAACAACAACATAGATCTGGTGCCTCTATTCACTCTCTACAGACCATTTCTGAAATTCCTAAGGTGTAATTATACATTTCACATGCATTTGTGAGATGCGTAAACATTTTGTTTCTACCCCACATGAGTCAGGCTAAAGGTTTTCTAAATACTGTGTGTGGCACTAGAAACTTCATGCTGTTATCAAGTCAGTATCAGTATTAAGCTACTGGACTCTATAATGAAATATCATAGACAGACATTTACTGAAAACCAATATAAAAACCTGGCCCAGAAAGACCAGAACAGAAATATGCAATTTTTCTTGATTTAAGATGGTCAAAAGTGTGGTTTTTTTTAAAAAAGCTCTACACACTGTTTAAGACAAGTATGTATAAGAAGCCTTTTTGTGTGCTGACTTTATCATGACAACTCTAGCTGATTCTTTATGAAGGATTAAGGATACACATCTTCAGCAGTGCACATGAGAAATAAACTCTGAAAAAGGCAATTTCTTGGGTTTAGGAAGGACCATATTCTGGGAAGTACTTCAGAGGAACGGACAATAATTCTAGGATTGTAGCCAGGAAGGACTGGAAGACTTCAGGAGATGCTTCAGCTTCTTCTAGATTTTGAATGTTGAATAAGCCACTGAAGTGTGATATCTAAAGATGGAGGGGAAAAAAGTGAAGATGTTACGATACCAAAGTTAAGAAACTAAATATCAGAGAATATTTAAAACGCAGCTATTTCAAAGCATATCCTGGGCCTGCCCTCTACTTTTCTGCCTCTATACTACTATAGTTATACAGATATCTGTATCTATCCTACTAGTCTTCATTCCCTGACCTTCAAGAGGTTAATCTGGAAACACGAGAGACTGAAGAGTCTCCAATTTAAAAGCTAAATTGTGTACAGAACAGCTTGTGCCTTCCTTTATTCATTCAAAAGTTTACTGATTGCCTGTAAGATCAGGTATTGTGTGTGAAGCTCCAGGATGCAAAGAGAGGGGAAAACCACTCTCCGCCCTCGAGGAGCTTTCAGTATGCTGGAAAACATGCAGGTAGTCGTCTGGGTTTGGAGGACAGCCTCCGCAGAATTCCAGGCAAAAGAAAGAGCAAAACGCATAGCATAAGCAGAGGCATGAAACTATGTGGAGCTCTGGCTGGATTACAAGTGATAAGATGTGGCTGAAGCACAGGGATGGGTAAGCGGGGGTGCCACTCATTGCTACGGCTAGAGCAGGGGTTCTCAAGCTCACCCTTTTCACATCTGGGGCTGGATAACTCTTTGCTGTGCATAGTACAATATTCTGCAACATCTATAACCTTGACCACAAGATGCCATTATCACCACCCCCCATCCTCAGCTGTGACAAGTAATGGCTCCAGATTATCTCCAAATGTCCCCTGTGGAGCTCAGCTGTTTTCAGTTGAGAACCACAGGCCTAGAGGGAGCCAGATAACCTTGTGTGCCATTCTAAGATGCTCAGAAGTTTGGATTTTATTCTCAAGTCAACAGGAAGTCATTGGAGAATGTTAAGCAGGGAAACCATACTGTTTATTGTAAACTGTTAAGTTTATTGTAGTAAGTTCAACAATGGCAACCGAGGAGGGCAACTTGGAAGGCTGCCATTATAGAGACTATCACAACAGGAACAGGAAAGGGCCGAAGGCCTGAAGCAAATCAAGTGCTGTAGGAATGGAGAGAAATAAAATGAGGAGCATGTTCAAAATATAGAACCTAACAGGACTGAGCAAATGCAGGGGGTGAGAAAGAATCTTCTGGCCTGAGTAAGTGTGTGTGTCATGGAGCTGCTGACTAACAGTAGCTAAAGGAAGAACAGGCTTGAGGAAAAAAGACTAAGAATTCGGCAGTAGGCACACCAAGTTTGAGATGGAGAAGGTAGCACATGGAGATGTCCAGCAGGTAGTTTCATCTGTACAGATCTGAGGAAGAGATGGAGACTGGCAAGACAGCATCGTAGAGGTGGCAACTGAAGCTACAGTGGCCGAGAATAGCCAGGACAGGCACTTAGACTGATAGGACAAGGCAGCTAAGCAGGACTGGTACTTTGCTATGGCAGTCCTAGGAAATTAATACAGACATTAAGTAGATAAAGGGTATTCTGGGCTTATCCTTTAGAGAGCTAACATACTGCAGTAATATATTTTGATTTTGACACATGCAAAATCATAATAATGCCTATAGACCAATTTTTGTAAAGTCTTATTTAAAAAACATCATCCTGTTATAATGCACAGCTGGACACTAGCTCTGCAAAAATTAATACAATAAATTGATATCACATAATGCTTAACTTCGTGTCTCTTTTGCATTTACTTCTTTAAATAGCGTGGAGCAGATTCAGGATATTATATTTGTTGTCAAAAGGTATAATGTATACTCTTTTTCCTGAGGCAAAAGCAATAGTACTTTATAAGGGAAATCACTTAAACAGAAATGGAGATAATAAACAGTAAAAAGCATGAGACATCCCTCCTAATGATACCCACTTCTTCCACAAACACCAGTCATTTCTTACCTATATTATCCTTTTCTTTGCAAGAAATTGAATAGCAGCAAATTTCTCTATCCTGAATAGCAGACAGATTCCTATAAAAAGCAGAATTAAGAAAATAAGTCTGTGCTTAAAACAACTGTCATCTTTTCACTCACTGTTCAATTTTGCCTGTTTTTTGAATTACTATACAGAAGAAATTATTTTACTGATACTAAAATTTTACGGGGACTTCCCAGGTGGCGCAGGGATTAAGAATCCACCTGCCAATGCAGGGGACAAGGGTTCAAGCCCTGTTCTGGGAAGATCCCACATGCCACGGAGCAACTAAGCCCGTGTACCACAACTACTGAACCCATGTGCCACAACTACTGAAGCCCGCAAGCCTAGAGCCCGTGCTCCACAACAAGAGAAGCCACTGCAATGAGAAGCCTGTGCACCACAACAAAGAACCAATGCAGCCAAAAATTAATTCATTCATTCATTAAAAAAACAATGTTTAAGGGGGAAAAAAAAATTCACGGGTTCACTTTTCTAGTATGTCAAGTTTATGTACTCCAAAACGTGACTATGATCATTACTGAATAATACAGCAATGCTAAACAAAGCAGTGAGCAAAACAGTATAATTTAGAACCAAATTATTTTTAAAAAACCATCATTCATTCTTAAGACATACATTTTTTCAATTAGCTGTTTCTCATCCAAGGCATTAGGAAGATCTCTCTTGTTTCCAAGTACTAGCACCTTTAAAAAGAAAAGATACTGAGTAAATTTTACGTAAGAAAATGTCACAGAAGCATACCATATGCATATCTGTAGACATTAAAATCAGGATGTTACGTCATGCCATAATTAAAGTATATTTATGTGACTGGTGGCCTATCTCATTCATTTAATCATTCAAATTAGAATTTACTCTAACTCCTACCATGCACATGTCCTTAATTCAATATGTGGCTGCCAACTTCTATTTGAAATATTCTAAGTCTACGGTATACATTCTGCTATTTCTTAATAAATCTTTACCAAGAAGTGAATATGATCTTAACAACCAAGGGTGGAGGAATGAGTTTAAACTATTTTTATCTGTTAGTCATTAATCTAACAGTAAACATGTAAATAAGCCTTTAAAATTCTACACCCATCCTATAAAATATAATGTATAAATATTCTAAGATAATGGATAAGCCTGGGGATCAGAATAAATGCAGTAGCCATAAACTCTGAGAATAAATATCACCATCTGATTGGTAGACGTGCTTTGAAAAACAAGGAAAGCGGAGAGGGGCGTCCCAGTCATCACTCTATCTTTCCCAGGTACATCCTTTCTGCCTTACGAAAAGCAAAACCTATGAGTACATATAACTCAAATGAGTATTTGATAACATCCTTACTGAGTCAACGTTCTCTAAGAAACTGTATCTTTGACCAATCCTAAGAAAGTACACGCCATGTCTACCTTGTCATCTTGTTAAACACTTATCAAACCTATTTCTTTCACTTAATACATGCCCCTACCCCGACCCCTAACTCCAAACACGGTGACTGATTCTATTTCTAGGCCCTAGACGCTTAGTTCTCACGAAGGAGAAAGAGCCAAGGACGGAGACAGACAGCCAGGGTCACCAGGAGCTCCCCGGGGAATGCTAAATCACAGGGGTCAGAGAGCCAAAAGCCAAATCTCAACACCTTCGGTCAGCCCGTCCTCCCCTCCCCAACTCTTACCCCTCTCTACACTCTTATTTAAGTCACCCCACGTTCTCAACCTGGACCTGTGTGAGTTTTAAAAACTGCATCATGGTCATTTGTGATCAGTTGTCAGTTTTGGGGTTGCCTGACATCTTAGCCCTCTTCCTACATTTAAGAAATCTTCCACCTTATGAACCTGCCTCCCAATAAAGCTTCTTGCTTCTGTAGACAATTTCTTTTCCAGCCTTCCTTTCTGCTAGAGAATGGACACATAATCTAGGATCAACCAGAACTATGAATGCAGAGTCAGTACTGCAAGAAAGTGGGGATAGAGAATCCATTCTGCTAGGGAACAGGCATCAACTAAATGACCTTCCAATCGGAGCAACTGTGTCTGGTGTTCAGAAATGGCGTGAAGTCACCGGACTTACTCGATGGTGTAAGTCTGGATGTGGTCCTAGCAGCTGCTGAGCCTCCCTTGTTCCAGCCTATTTTCTGAAGACGGTTATGGGCAGCCTTATCCCAGACTCAGTGAGCTACCCAATATCCTTTCAGTAAATTCCTTTCTACTTAAATCAGCTTTCTATTGCTTGCAACTAAGAACTCTTACGGTGACCAAGATAAGACTGATTCTTTTACTCATGGTATGTAGAACTAGTTGTTAACATAGAAGAAGAATAGACTTTGAAGTCAGAAAGACATGGAGTCAAAACCTAGCTGTGCCAAAATGCTAATGACCATGTGATCTTGAGTGAGTAACAGCTATTACAAAGGAGGGATCACACCATCGACCTCAATACCTTGTGAGGATTAACTGAGACAACATACCTCGAGGATCTGACACTCGTGAACTGGTCATAAGGGTAAAGCCTAGTCCTTTTCAGCATCCCTTAGCTCAACAAATGGCACCACCTTCCATCTAACTAAAAGAGCCAGGAACTAGGAATTATTCTTTATATCTTCCCATGTAAAACATTACCAAGTCTGGTGGCCACTCTTCCTAAAGATCCTTCCAGTCTATTTCCTTCTCACAACCTTGTCTACGACCACCCTAATCCATGGTACTCTATTTTGCCAAGACAACTTCAATAGCTTCCTAAAACTGTCCTCCTTATAGTCACGCTTCAATCCATTCTTAAAGTGACATCAGAATGATTTAGATGATAAATCTCATCATTTAAAAACATCCAGGGACGGCTTCCCTGGTGGCACAGTGGTTGAGAATCCGCCTGCCGATGCAGGGGATGTGGGTTCATGCCCCGGTCCAGGAAGATCCCACATGCCGCAGAGCTGCTGGGCCCGTGAGCCATGGCCGCTGAGCCCGCGAGTCCAGAGCCTGTGCTCCGCAACGGGAGAGGCCACAACAGCGAGAGGCCCGCGTACCGCAAACAACAACAACAACAACAACAACAAAACACCCAGGGAGCTTCAAGATGGCGGAAGAGTCACACGCAGAGATCACCTTCCTCCCCATAGATACATCAGAAATACATCTACACGTGGAACTGCTCCTACAGAACACCGACTGAACGCTGGGAGAAGACCTCAGACCTCCCAAAAGGCAAGAAACTCCCCACGTACCTGGGTAGGACAAAAGAAAAAAGAATAAACAGAGACAAAGAACCGGGATGAACCTGCACCAGTGGGAGGGAGCTGTGAAGGAGGAAAGGTTTCCACACACTAGGAAGCCCCCTTCGTGGGCAGAGACTGCGGGTGGCAGAGGGGGGGAGCTTCAGAGCCATGGAGGAGAGCGCAGGAACAGGGGTGTGGAGGGCAAAGCGGAGAGATTCCCAACAGAGGATCGGTACCGACTGGCACTCACCAGCCCGAAAGGCTTGTCTGCTCACCCGCCGGGGCGGGCGGGTCTGGGAGCTGAGGCTCAGGGTCGGAGCACAGGGAGAGGACTGGGGTTGGCTGCGTAAACACAGCCTGAAGGGGGTTAGTGCACCACGGCTAGCCGGGAGGGAGTCCGGGAAAAAGTCTGGACCTGCCTAAGAGGCAAGAGACCATTGTTTCCTGGTGCGCGAGGAGAGGGGATTCAGAGCACCACCTAAATGAGCTCCAGAGACGGGTGCAAGCCGCGGCTAAAAGTGCGGACCCCAGAGACGGGCACCAGACGCTAAGGCTGCTGCTGCCGCCACCAAGAAGCCTGTGTGCGAGCACAGGTCACTATCCACACCTCACCTCACGGGAGCCTGTGCAGCCCGCCACTGCCAGGGTCCCGGGATCCAGGGACAACTTCCCCGGGAGAACGCACGGCGCGCCTCAGGCTGGTGCAACGTCACGCCGGTCTCTGCCGTTGCAGGCTCGCCCCGCATCCGTACCCCTCCCTCCCACCGGCCTGAGTGAGCCAGAGTCCCTGAATCAGCTGCTCCTTTTACCCCATCCTGTCTGAGAGAAGAACAGACGCCCTCAGGCGACCTACACACAGAGGCAGGGCCAAATCCAAAACTGACCTCTCAGAGCTGTGCGAACAAAGAAGAGAAAGGGAAATCTCTCCCAGCAGCCTCAGGAGCAGCGGATTAAATCTCCACAAACAACTTGATGTACCCTGCATCTGTGGAATGCCTGAACAGACAACGAATCAGCCCAAATTGAGGAGGTGGACTTTGGGAGCAATGCTATATATATATTGTTTCTCTTTATCTCTTTTTCTGAGTGTGTATGTATATGCAACTGTGTGTGACTTTGTCTGTATAGCTTTGCTTTTATCATTTGTCCTACGGTTCTGTCTGTCCATTTTTTTTTACTTAAAACATTTTTTTCTTAATAATTATTTTTTATTTTAATGGCTATTTTATTTTATCTTCTTGTTTCTTTCTTTCTTTTTTTTCTCCCTTTTCTTCTGAGCTGTGTGGATGAAAGGCTCTTGGTTCTCCAGCCAGTTGTCAGGGCTGTGCCACTGAGGTGGGAGAGCCAAGTTCAGGACACTGGTCCACAAGAGACCTCCCAGCTCCACACAATATCAAATGGTGAATATCTCCCAGAGATCTCCATCTCAACACCAAGACGCAGCTTCCCTCAACAACCAGCAAGCTACAGTGCTGGACACCCTATGCCAAACAACTAGCAAGACAGGAACACAACCCCACCCATTAGCAGAGAGGCTGCCTAAAATCATAATAAGGCCACAGATACCCCAAAACACACCACCAGACGTGGACCTGCCCACCAGAAAAACAACATCCTCATCCACCAGAACACAGGCACTAGTCCCCTCCACCAGGAAGCCTACACAACCCACTGAACCAACTTTAGCCACTGGGGACAGACACCAAAAACAACGGGAACTACGAACATGCAGCCTGCAAAAAGGAGACCCCAAACACAGTAAGATAAGCAAAATGAGAAGACAGAGAAACACACAGCAGATGTAGGAGCCAGGCAAAAACCCACCAGACCTAACAAATGAGGAAATAGGCAGTCTACCCGAGAAAGAATTCAAAATAATGATAGTAAAGATGATCCAAAATCTTGGAAATAGAATGAAGAAAATACAAGAAATGTTTAACAAGGACCTAGAAGAACTAAAGATGAAACAAGCAGCGATGAACAACACAATAAATGAAATTAAAAATTCTCTGGAAGGGATCAATAGCAGAATAACTGAGGCAGAAGAACGGATAAGTGACCTGGAAGATAAAATAGTGGAAATAACTACTGCAGAGCAAAATAAAGAAAAAAGAATGAAAAGAATTGAGGACAGTCTCAGACACAACTGGGACAACATTAAACACACCAACATTCGAATTATAGGGGTGCCAGAAGAAGAAGAGAAAAAGAAAGGGACTGAGAAAATATTTGAAAAGATTATAGTTGAAAACTTCCCTAATACGGGAAAGGAAATAGTTAATCAAGTCCAGGAAGCACAGAGAGTCCCAGACATAATAAATCCAAGGAGAAACATGCCAAGACACATATTATTCAAACTATCAAAAATTAAATACAAAGGACAAATATTAAAAGCAGCAAGGGAAAAAATACAAGTAACACATAAGGGAATCCCCATAAGGTTAACATAAGCTGATCTTTCAGCAGAAACTCTGTAAGCCAGAAGGGAGTGGCAGGACATATTTACAGTGATGAAAGAGAAAAATCTACAAACAAGATTACTCTACCCAGCAAGGATCTCATTCAGATTTGACAGAGAAATTAAAGGTTTACAGACAAGCAAAAGCTAAGAGAATTCAGCACCACCAAACCAGCTTTACAACAAATGTTAAAGAAACTTCTCTAGGCAGGAAAAAAAAGACAAGGAAAAGACATACAATAATAAAGCCAAAACACTTAAGAAAATGGTAACAGGAACATACATATTGATAATTACCTTAAATGTAAATGGTTAAATGCTCCAACCAAAAGACATAGACTGGCTGAATGCATACAAAAACAAGACCCGCATATATACTGTCTACAAGAGACCCACTTCAGACCTAGGGACACATACAGACTGAAAGTGAGGGGATGGAAAAAGATATTCCATGCAAATGGAAATCAAAAGAAAGCTGGAGTAGCAATTCTCATATCAGACAAAATACACTTTAAAATAAAGACTATTAGAAGAGACAAAGAAGGATACTACATAATGATCAAGGGATCGATCCAAGAAGAAGATATAACAATTGTAAATATTTCTGCACCCAACATAGGAGCACCTCAATACATAAGGCAAATACTAACAGCCATAAAAGGGGAAGTCGACAGTAACACATTCATAGTAGGGGACTTTAACACCCCACTTTCATCAATGGACAGATCATCCAAAATGAAAATAAATAAGGAAACACAAGCTTTAAATGATATATTAAACAAGATGGACTTAATTGATATTTACAGGACATTCCATCCAAAAACAACAGAATACACATTCTTCTCAACTGCTCATGGAATATTCTCCAGGATAGATCACATCTTGGGTCACAAATCAAGCCTTGGTAAATTTAAGAAAACTGAAATCATATCAAGTATCTTTTCCGACCACAACGCTATGAGACTAGATATCAATTACAGGGGAAAATCTGTAAGAAATAAAAACATATGGAGGCTAAACAACACACTACTTCATAACCAAGAGATCACTGAAGAAATCAAAGAGGAAATCAAAAAATACCTAGAAACAAATGACAATGAAAACACGAGGACCCCAAACCTATGGAATGCAGCAAAAGCAGTTCTAAGAGGGAAGTTTATAGCTATACAAGCCTACCTTAAGAAACAAACAACATCTCAAATAAACAACCTAACCTTACACCTAAAGCAATTAGAGAAAGAAGAACAAATAAACCCCAAAGTTAGCAGAAGGAAAGAAATCATAAAAATCAGATCAGAAATAAATGAAAAAGAAATGAAGGAAATGATAGCAAAGATCAATAAAACTAAAAGCTGGTTCTTTGAGAAGATAAACAAAATTGATAAACCATTAGCCAGACTTATCAAGAAAAAAAGGGAGAAGACTCAAATCAATAGAATTAGAAATGAAAAAAGAGAAGTAACAACTGACACTGCAGAAATACAAAGGATCATGAGAGATTACTACAAGCAACGATATGCCAATAAAATGGACAACCTGGAAGAAATGGACAAATTCTTAGAAATGCACAACCTTCCGAGACTGAATCAGGAAGAAAAAGAAAATATGAACAGACCAATCACAGCACTGAAGTTGAAACTGTGCTTAAAAATCTTCCAACAAACAAAAGCCCAGGACCAGATAGCTTCACAGGTGAATTCTATCAAACATTTAGAGAAGAGCTAACACCCATCCTTCTCAAACTCTTCCAAAATATAGCAGAGGGAGGAACACTCCCAAACTCATTCTATGAGGCCACAATCACCCTGATACCAAAACCAGACAGAGATGCCACAAAGAAAGAAAACTACAGGCCAATATCACTGATGAACATAGATGCAAAAATCCTCAACAAATACTAGCAAACAGAATCCAACAGCACATAAAAGGATTATACAGCATGATCAAGTGGGGTTTATCCCAGGAATACAAGGACTCTTCAATATACGCAAATCAATCAACGTGATACACCACATTAACAAACTGAAGGAGAAAAACCATATGATCAACTCAATCGATGCAGGGAAAGCTTCTGACAAAATTCAACACCCATTTATGATAAAAACCCTGCAGAAAGTAGGCATAGAGGGAACTTTCCACAACATAATAAAGGCCATGTATGACAAACCCACAGCCAACTTCATCCTCAATGGTGAAAACTGAAAGCATTTCCACTAAGATCAGGAAGAAGACAAGGTTGCCCACTCTCACCACTATTATTTAACATAGGTTTGGAAGTTTTAGCCACAGCAATCAGAGAAGAAATAAAAGGAATCCAAATCGGAAAAGAAGAAGTAAAGCTGTCACTGTCTGCCGATGACATGACACTATACATAGAGAATCCTAAAGATGCTACCCGAAAACTACTAGAGCTAATCAATGAATTTGGTAAAGTAGCAGGATACAAAATTAATGCACAGAAATCTCTTGCATTCCTATACACTAATGATGAAAAATCTGAAAGGGAAATTAAGAAAACTCTCCCATTTACCACTGCAACAAAAAGAATAAAATACCTAGGAATACCTACCTAAGGAGACAAAAGACCTATATGCAGAAAATTATAAGACACTGATGAAAGAAATTAACGATGATACGAACAGATGAAGAGATATACCATGTTCTTGGATTGGAAGAAACAACATTGTGAAAATGACTATACTACCCAAAGCAATCTACAGATTCAATGCAATCCCTATCAAACTACCAATGGCATTTTTCACAGAACTAGGACAAACAATTTCACAATTTGTATGGAAACACAAAAGACCCCAAATAGCCAAAGCAATCTTGAGAAAGAGAAACGGAGCTGGAGGAATCAGGCTCCCTGACTTCAGACTATACTACAAAGCTACAGTAATCGAGACAGTGTGGTACTGGCACAAAAACAGAAATATAGATCAATGGAACAGGATAGAAAGCCCAGACATAAACCCACGCACATATGGTCACCTTATCTTTGATAAAGGAGGCAAGAATATAGAGTGGAGAAAAGACAGCCTCTTCAATCAGTGGTGGTGGGAAAACTGCCCAGCTACATGAAAAAGAATGAAATTAGAACACTCCCTAACACCATACACAAAAATAAACTCAAAATGGATTAAAGACCTAAATGTAAGGCCAGACACTGTAAAACTCTTAGAGGAAAACATAGGCAGAACACTCTGTGACATAAATCACAGCAAGATCCTTTTTGACCCACCTCCTAGAGAAATGGAAATAAAAACAAAAATAAACAAATGGGACCTAATGAAACTTAAAAGCTTTTGCACAGCAAAGGAAACCATAAACAAGATGAAAAGACAGCCCTCAGAATGGGAGAAAATATTTGCAAATGAAGCAACTGACAAAGGATTAATCTCCAAATCGTACAAGCAACTCATGGAGCTCAATATCAAAAAAACAAACAACCCAATCCAAAAATGGGCAGAAGACCTAAATAGACATTTCTCCAAAGATATACAGATTGCCAACAAACACATGACAGAATGCTCAACATCATTAATCATGAGAGAAATGCAAATCAAAACTACAATGAGATATCATCTCACACCGGTCAGAATGTCCCTCATCAAAAAATCTAGAAACAATAAATGCTGGATGGGGTGTGGAGAAAAGGAAACCCTCTTGCAGTGTTGGTGGGAATGTAAATTGGTACAGCCACTATGGAGAACAGTATGGAGGTTCTTTAAAAAACTAAAAAGAGAACTACCATACGACCCAGCAATCCCACTACTGGGCATATACCCTGAGAAAACGATAATTCAAAAAGAGTCATGTACCAAAATGTTCATTGCAGCTCTTTTAACAATAGCCAGGAGGTGGAAGCAACCTAAGTATCCATCATCGGATGAATGGATAAAGAAGATGTGGCACATATATACAATGGAATATTACTCAACCATAAAAAGGAACGAAATTGAGTTATTTGTAGTGAGGTGGATGGACCTAGAGACTGTCATACAGAGTGAAGTAAGTCAGAAAGAGAAAAACAAATACCAATGCTAACACATATATACATGGAATCTAAAAAAAGAAAAAAAAGTGATCAGAAGAACCTAGGGGCAAGACGGGAATAAAGATGCAGACCTACTAGAGAATGGACTTGAGGATATGGGGAGGGGGAAGGGTAAGCTTGGACAAAGTGAGACAGTGGCATGGACATACATACAGTACCAAACGTAAAACAGATAGCTAGAGGGAAGCAGGTGCACAGCACAGGGAGATCAGCTTGGTGCTTTGTGTCCACCTAGAGGGGTGGGATAGGGAGGGTGGGAGGGAGACCCAAGAGGGAGGGGATATGGGGATATATGTATATGTATAGCTGATTCACTTTGTTATACAGCAGAAACACATCACTGTAAAGCAATTATACTCCAGTAAAGATGTTAAAATAAATAAATAAAGAGAAACAACCAGTCCCGCCCCACACAGCCTCTTCTAGTGTCCAGGCCACCGCAAGCTCGCCACACTCCACCCCACCCTCCTCACTCTCCTCTGTGCTCAAGAAACACTGGCTTCCTCCCAGTGCACCACCTCCTCCTACCAAAGAGCCTCTGCCTGCAACTCCCTTTTCCTCCAGCTGTCACATCCCTCACATGCCTACACATCCTCACATCTCAGCTCAAGCAGCACTTCCTCAGGGAATCCTTCCTTCTTCCCTCAAACTACATTAAATCTCCCCTCTAACTTACAACTCAATAGCCCCTTGTACCTCTCCCCTGTAGCACTGATCACAGCCGTATTATTCAAATGATTTCATATCATCCACCTAGCTTCCTACTAAACCATAAGCTCCATGATTGTAGGCAGCATGTTTCTTTTCACTTCTGCTCACTACTATTTCCCCAGGACTAAGCACTGCTCCTACTACATACAGTTCAATAAACAGCTGGTTAAGAAATGAATAAACAGCACACTGCACAGTATGTGGCAGATACTCAGTAAATGTAAGCCTTCCACGCTTTAAAACAAAAGACATTTTACTGATTTCAAACACAATAAATAAAAATGTGTAATTATACTTGTAATAATAATTATAAATATTATAATTATATAATGTAAAATTAACCAGTACTCCATACTCACTGGAATTCCTTGTAACTGTGGCTTATCTAGAAGATTATGTAGTTCATTTCGAGAGGCTTCTATCTTTTCACGATCTGCGGCATCTATCATGTAGCTTTACAGAAACATAAAGTGATCTCAATATGTCTCCACCATATTCTTTGATGATCGCAATTAATAGATGTTTTAATTTTCTTAATTTATACTACTGTAACTGTTCATTAAAATACAGTCCTCGATTTTAAAAGGCTGGCACCCAAAAATACTTTCTAATAGACTGTTCTACAAACTACTATATATAAAATTAGATAAGCAACAAGGATATACTGTATAGCACAGCGAATTATACCCATTATCTTGTAATAACCTATAATGGAATATAATTAAAACTACTGAATCACTATGCTGTATACCTGAAACCAACACAATACTGAAAATCAACTATACTTCAATAAAATAAGTAGATAGGTAGACTGTTCTTAGGGGGCTAATACATGATAGTAAAACATTTATATCCATTAGCTCTTAGCTACATAAAAAGCAAATAAAACTCTCATTCTATTTTTAAAGTCTGATGTTAATGGGATTACACTAAGAAAATATCTAAGAAAGACTGTTATTGCCCAAAATAAAAATTGAGCCTTTAAAAGTATGAAAACCAGCATTTTTCCCTTGAAACCTAAACTGACTGCAAGGGGGGGAGACGGGGGGGAGGGGCGTGGAAGCAGCTTACACAATAGCGTTGACCCCTCTGCAGTACCGTTCCCACATGCTCCGGAAGCGGGGCTGTCCTCCTATGTCCCAAATCTTCAAATCAAGATAGACAGTTCTTAATAAAGATATTTCAAATAACACATTGAAGAAAAAAGCAGCAGAAGGAGGGGAGAAAGATCAAGCAGATATGCTCATTTCCACAGTGTTAGAGCCAAACTGCTTTTGAAAAACTTGAGGCCAAACAAGCTCTTAATCTGGAAGTTCTTGGGGCCACTTCTAAACTTGAAGCTCATACTTAATATGCTTACATTAGATCTAATAGGTGGTGCTTGAGCGAACGTTTAGTTTCTGTGCAATACTTTCTTTGCCTGTTAACCAATAAATTTCCAATATTGAAAATACGTATTTTTTGAAATAGCACTCTTAGAATCTGCATAGTCAGCCATCATCCATATTTGGAGTCCAAGACAGAAAAAAACAGTTCATTCAGAATCTATTTAAGTTTAGTTGTCTGATTGGGTATATATTAACATCTAATCGTTTTTAGTTATTCTGTACATAACAGAAAACATTCCTACCTAGGTGCTTTTCTTATATAAAATTATTTTACCCATATGAAAGCTACTACCCACAGTAATTTCACTATTATGGCTACTCTGTAGGGCTATGTAAAGGTCTGAAGTCATGATATTTATCTTTAGGAGGCTTCCAATTTAGCCATAGACACTGGAAACATGCATGAACACACACACGAAAAATTAGCAGCTTCATTAGATAAGCTATGGAACGAATTTAGTAAACAGCTTCTGTGAACCACAAGAACTGGGTAAAATGGCCATAAAGTTCAGGCTATAGAAGTAAACTCCCCCCATGAACAAGGAAGCCAAAAATAATACTACTAATAAATTAAAAAACAGTCCAACAGTCCACAATTCAAACCTATGAAACTTATTCTAGAAACAAAATTATGTTAAACTAGTTAACTTTTTACTGTTTTATAGCTTTAATTTTAGGGCTTATTAGCAAAGAAAGGGAAAACTAGTTTACCATATTTGCTACCACAAATATAATACTAAATTACCAACATTATAACATTATCTTTCAATATAAAATATCATTCATGAAATAATGTAATAATATCACATCCCAAATACTCTGAAGATGGGATTTTTCTTTCCTAGGAACACCTAAATCCCAAATAATACTTCTGCCAACCCATATGCTAAGTTTTTTATGGGCACTTAACAACATTTCAACACACACATTTTGATCTATTAGAGCAAGAAAGAAAAAAACTTGATTTACACTCTTTTGGAACATGCCCACTCATTAATTAAGAACTGCCAATACTCACGTAAAACGCAAAGAAACAAACAGAAAAATTCCTAGTTCGTATCTGCTAACAATGTAAATCAAGTATGGCAAGAAGCTGACGTACCTTTATTGTGACGTTACCTTTAGTTACTTTCCTCATGTTGAAGCCCACTGTAGGTATCATATCTTCACTGAATTGACCTGACTGAAAGAAAACATTTTTAGACTAATCGTTGTTTATTAAACCATGTAACACTGCAAACCTTTCACATCAACATTACTCTGTACCCATCTTAGCAAATAACTAATTTTTTAGTGACGATAACAATATACCTTAAGAAAACACTCCTAATAGCCATAAATCTTGAAGAGGTGCATTATTTTTTTCATTCAAAGACACAGTCTTCCATTAAAGATACTTCTGAAACTACTATAATTTTTACATATTTTTAAGTTTAAGAAATACTGTACAACTACATATGAACATTTATTAATTCGTGCACCTATACGTGAATTTTTGCATACAAGGTACAAGTAAATCAGAAGTAAAAGTTCAAAGTTTTCTATTTTTAGGATTGAAATTATTTTGACAATACTGTTAAAATTCACTGTTGCTTTCCTGAGTCAGTCTTTTAACAAGGCTTATAAAATGTTTTCTTCATGAACATGATCCTCCCTTACGTAATCAATTATATTCTCTTTTTGGTTTCTGACTTTCCTGTCAGAGGACTAAAATTAAATATCTTCTAAGAGTATATTTTTAAATTTAAAATGTTCACCCATCTAGGATTTGATTATACAATGCAAGAAAGGTCCTTTTTACAAATGTATAACCTATAATCACCTCACTCCTCATTTAATATTTATGTACTTATACTTATTATTTATTTCTGGCTGTGTTGGGTCCTCTTTGCTGTGCACAGGCTTTCTCTAGTTGCGGCGAGTTGGGGCTACTCTTCGCTGTGGTGCACGGGCTTCTCATTGCAGTGGCTTCTCTTGCTGCAGAGAACGGGCTCTAGGTGCGTGGGCTTCAGTAGTTGTGGCACGTGGGCTCAGTAGTTGTGGCTTGGGGGGCTCTAGAGCACAGGCTCAGTAGTTGTGGCGCACAGACCCAGTTGCTCCGCAGCATGTTGGGTCTTCCCGGACCAGGGGTCCAACCCGTGTCCCCTGCAGTGGCAGGCAGATTCCTAACCACTACGCCATCAGGGATGCCCTCACTCCTAATTTAAAAATCCACACTTTCCTAACTAGATTGATGTGATATGCCAAATTCCATATAGAGACAGTTCTATATCTGAGTCTTCAATTCTTTTCCATTAGTCTATTTCTAATTGGAAATAAATTAGGACTACATGAATTACTGTAGCTTATCCTACATATTATTCTATATAGGAGATCAAGAAGTTGGAATGTTCAGGAATGTGTTTCATCTCTCGCATTTGAAATAAACTTTAGAAATTAATAATTCTGTTAAAATACTAACTGCCCTTTATCAACTCTTGATACTTAACCAAGTCTCTCCACCTAGGCACATGGTTTGTCCACTCAAACATTCAAATCCCTTATATCGTTGAGTGAAGTATCATAATTCTCTCCTAACAGGTCTTCCATCTTTCTTGTCATATTCTTTATTTTGACTGCAATTATGAAGTAGACCTAATGAGTCACAATTGACACAGATTTTATATATTTACATATTCATATATTTTATTTGCCAAATGTTTATTTCTCAAGTGGTCTCTTATTTATTAGGTACAGCTCGGGATTATGAAAGATATCAACATGGGAGTAATTAAACAAATGGAACTATTTTCAAGGCCCTAACACTGGCCAATTGTTTGCCACACATTCATTCCAAAACTGTCTACAAGTACCAATTGTACCAAGCACAATGAATTCCAATTTTACAAATTAATTTCTTCTACATAACCCCAAAAGTGTTCTACTTAAAAAAATTTTCCCCTCCTGTTCAGTGGAGTTTGGGCTAATCTCAAAAAAATGTGAAACACAGAGAGAGAGAGAGGAGAAAGACAGAGAGAGAGAGAGGGAGGGAGGGAGGGAGGGAGGGAGGAAGGAAGGAAAGAAAAAGAAAGAAAGAAAGAAAGAAAAAGAAAAAAGAAAAGGATGGAAAGAAGAGAAAGAGAGAGAAAGGAAGAAAGTTAACACAACCATAATCACTACTTTATTTATACATACAGACATTATAATTTTCACAACTTTCACATATACGATTTATATGTGTGAAGATCTAGTCATGATATCAAAACTACATATATCATAACTAGCCATAACACAAGAACAAAAAATATAACCTGAAAATGGGCAAAGGCGAAACCAAAGGCATAATCTATGAAAGAAATAATAAGATAACTTCATTAAAAACTTCTGCTCTGCAAAAGACAATGCCAAGAGACTCGGAAAACAAGCCACAGAATAAGAGAAAAATATGTGCAAAAGATATTCTATAAAGGACTGTTATGGGAAATATACAAAGAACTTTTAAAACTCAGCAGTACAAAAACAAACAATCCAATTAAAGTATGAGCCAAAGATCTTAACAGACATCTCATCAAAGAAGATATACAGATGGCAAATAAGCATATGAAAAGATGCACCACATCATGTGTCACCACAGAAATGCAAATTAAAACAATGAGATACCACCACAAAGCAATAAGAGTGGCCCAAATCTGGTATTCTTTGGTAACACCAAATGCTGATGAGGATGTAGAGCAAGAGAAACTCTCAGTCATTGCTGATAGGTTTGCAAAATGGTACAGCCACTTTGGAAGACACTTTGACAGTTTCTTACAAAACCAAACATACTCTTACCATACAATCCAACAATGACACTCCTTGGTATTTACCCAAAGGACCTGCAAAGTTAAGTCCACACAAAAACTCACACATTAAATGCTTACAGCATCGTTATTTATAAGTGTTAAAACCTGAGAGCAACCAAGATGTCCTTCAATAAGTGAATGGATAGACTGGTATATCCAGACAATGCAGTATTATTCAGTACTAAAAGAAATTAGCTATTAAGCAACAAGAGACATGGAGAAGCCTCAAATGCGTATTTAATGAAAGACCCAATGTGGAAAGACTACATACTGTATGATTCCAACAATATCACATTATGAAAAAGTCAAAACTATGAAAACAGTAAAAATATCAGTGGCTGTCAGGGGCTGGAGAATGAAAAACAATATGGCAGTTCCTCAAAAAATTAAAAATAGAATTACCACATGATCCAGCAATTCCAGTTCATTTGGGTATATACCCAAATGAAAGCAGGAACTTGAAGAAATATTTGTATAACCACGTTCACAGCTGAATTATTCATAATAGCCACAAAGTGGAAGCCACCTGAGTGTCCACCTGCAGATGAGCAGATAAAGTGTGGTCTAGTCCTACGATGCAGTATTTTTCAGCCTTAAAAACCTTATTCATGGACTTGAGTACGTGGGGAGGGGGAAGGGTAAGCTGGGACAAAGTGGAAGAGTAGCACTGACACATATACACTACCAAATGTAAAACAGACAGCTAGGGGAAAGCAGCCGCATAGCACAGGGAGATCAGCTCGGTGCTTTGTGACCACCTAGAGGAGTGGGACAGGGAGGGTGGGAGGGAGGCATAAGAGGGAGGGGATATGGGGATATACGTATACGTACTGCTGATTCACTTTGTTATACAGCAGAAACTAACACAACAATGTAAAACAATTATACTCCAATAAAGACATTAAAAAAACCCAACCTTATTCATGCTACACCGTGGATGAACCTTGAAGACATTATGCTAAGGGTAAGGCAGTCAGAAAAAAGACAAATACTTCATGATTCTATTTAAATAAGGAGCCTAGAGTAGTTAAATTCATTAAGACAGAAAATAGAATGGTAGTTGCCAAAGGCTAGAGAAGGGGGAAACAAGGAGTTAATGCTTACTGAGTACAGAATTTCAGGTTGGGAAGATCAAAGGTCCTATAGATGGACAGCAGTGATGGTTACACAAAATGTGAATGTATTTAATAGCACTGTACACCCAAAAATAGTTAAGATGGTAATTTTAACGTTTTGTGTGTTTTACACTTTTTAGAAATGTATGATGTAAAGGGAGGCAATTATCACTACCACTTCACAGAACAAGAAATAAATTCCCAAGGTCACAAAGCTCAATAGTTGCTGATTACATGTCTTACAGATCGCCATTGTGAACTGTAATAGGCTTTAATTAGTATCTGAGGAGAGGTGTGTATGAGATAATGCTTCATTTATTTGGTATATTAGGAAAAGGTGCTATACATAATAAAGCAGCCAGAAATTGTAGCTAAAGTTTTTAGATAACAAAACTTTTAAAAAAGCACAGAAAGCTTTCTAAAATGAAATACATACTTGGTTAACTTCTCACAGTCTATGGAACATGATTTAATGTGTTCTTGGTGTTTCAGGGTTATTTTACAAATTGTAAAAAGAGAAAACTAGGGACTTTCCTGGCAGTCTCGTGGTTAAGAATCTGCGCTTCCCAGAAATCTCTTGCATTCCTATACACTAATGATGAAAAATCTGAAAGGGAAATTAAGAAAACACTCCCATTTACCACTGCAACAAAAAGAATAAAATACCTAGGAATAAACCTACCTAAGGAGAAAAAAGACCTGTATGCAGGAAACTATAAGACACTGATGAAAGAAATTAAAGATGATACAAACAGATGAAGAGATATACCATGTTCTTGGACTGGAAGAATCAACACTGAAAAATGACTATACTACCCAAAATAATCTACAGATTCAATGCAATCCCTATCAAACTACCAATGGCATTTTTCACAGAACTAGGACAAACAATTTCACAATTTGTATGGAAACACAAAAGATCCCGAATAGCCAAAGCAATCTTGAGAAAGAGAAACGGAGCTGGAGGAAACAGACTCCCTGACTTCAGACTATACTACAAAGCTACAGTAATCAAGACGTGTGGTACTGGCACAAAAACAGAAATATAGATCAATGGAACAGGATAGAAAGCCCAGACATAAACCCATGCACATATGGTCACCTTATCTTTGATAAAGGAGGCAAGAATATAGAGTGGAGAAAAGACAGCCTCTTCAATCAGTGGTGGTGGGAAAACTGCCCAGCTACATGAAAAAGAATGAAATTAGAACACTCCCTAACACCATACACAAAAATAAACTCAAAATGGATTAAAGACCTAAATGTAAGGCCAGACACTGTAAAACTCTTAGAGGAAAACATAGGCAGAACACTCTAAGACATAAATCACAGCAAGATCCTTTTCGACCCACCTCCTAGAGAAATGGAAATAGAAACAAAAATAAACAAATGGGACCTAATGAAACTTAAAAGCTTTTGCACAGCAAAGGAAACCATAAACAAGACGAAAAGACAGCCCTCAGAATGGGAGAAAATATTTGCAAATGAAGCAACTGACAAAGGATTAATCTCCAAAGTATACAAGCAGCTCATGGAGCTCAATATCAAAAAAACAAACAACCCAATCCAAAAATGGGCAGAAGACCTAAATAGACATTTCTCCAAAGAAGATATACAGATTGCCAACAAACACATGAAAGGATGCTCAACATCACTAATCACCAGAGAAATGCAAATCAAAACTACAATAAGCTATCACCTCACACCAGTCAGATTGGCCATCATCCAAAAATCTACAAACAATAAATGCTGGAGAGGGTGTGGAGAAAAGGGAATGCTCCTACACTGTTGGTGGGAATGTAATTTGTACAGCCACTATGGAGAACAGTGTGGAGGTTCCTTAAAAAACTAAAAATAGAAGTACCATACAACCCAGCAACCCCACTACTGGGCATATACCCTGAGAAAACCATAATTCAAAAAGAGTCATATACCACAATGTTCACTGCAGCACTATTTACAAGAGCCAGGACATGGAAGCAACCTAAGTGTCCATCTACAGATGAATGGATAAAGAAGATGTGGCACATATATACAATGGAATATTACTCAGCCATAAAAAGAAAGGAAATCGAGTTATTTGTAGTGAGGTAGATGGACCTTGAGTCTGTCATACAAAGTGAAGTAAGTCAGAAAGAGAAAAACAAATACCGTATGTTAACACATATATATGGAATCTAAAAAAAAGGTTCTGAAGAACCTAAAGGAAGGACAGGAATAAAGACGCAGATGTAGAGAATGGATATGAGGACAAGGGGAGGGGGGAAGGGTAAGCTGGGACGAAGTGAGAGAGTAGCACTGGCATATATACACTACCAAATGTAAAACAGATAGCTAGTGGGAAGCAGCCGCATAGCACAGGGAGATCAGCTCGGTGCTTTGTGACCACCTAGAGGGGGTGGACAGGGATGGGGGGAGGGAGACCCAAGAGAGAGGGGATATGGGGATATATGTATATGTATAGCTGATTCACTTTGTTATAAAGCAGAAACTAAAACAACAATGTAAAGCAATTATACTCCAATAAAGATATTAAAAAAAAAAAAAAGAATCTGTGCTTCCATTGCAGGGGGCTCAGGTTCTATCCCTGGTTGGGGAACTAAGATCCCACATGCCACGCAGTGTGGCCCCAAAAAAAAAAGTGAAAATACTTAAAATATTTTTTTTAAAAAAACAAAACTAAATTTGATAACCCTTAAGGGCTCTTCTGGTAGTAAAATTTTATGATTATGACCATCAATTATAGTACCAGCCCATGATGAAATGATGTAGGGGGCTGTAGTATACACGGCTGCCCCTGAACTTTCATAAATGTTCATCTCTCTCTTCACCATACTTCTCACTGCTGGCAGATGTTAACAATAACTTTCCCTAATTCACCTGGCACTGCTAATCTGCAATGGCTGAAAATTTGGTAATCAAATCTTCAGGTTTTTAATCCCCAAATGTCTTGAGTACAGCAAAATGTTCAAAAATCATTCATTAGCTTTTATGAATGGATTCTGTGGTATAACAACTTCACAGACTTGGAAGCATTTTCAACTTCTTTCTTCGTATCAAATCTTAATCGTCACTTTTCAAAGTTTGTGTTGAATAACTAAACCACTAAGTTGGCAGTTGTGCTCTAAATAACAGAATTTATTTCTATGCTGTCAAAATGCCACTAGGCTGAGACTAGCAATTCAGGAAACAAGTAGATGCTTTAAAAGTACTACTTGGGCTTCCCTGGTGGCGCAGTGGTTGAGAGTCCACCTGCCGATGCAGGGGACACGGGTTCGTGCCCCGGTCCGGGAAGATCCCGCATGCCGCAGAGCGGCTGGGCCCGTGAGCCATGGCCGCTAAGCCTGCGCGTCCGGAGCCTGTGCTCTGCAACGGGAGAGGCCACAACAGTGAGAGGCCCGCGTACCGCAAAAAAAAAAAAAAAAAAAAAAAAGTACTACTTACTTGTGAATCATGCTATTTATTTTAACAAACACTTAAATAATGTGAAGCACTGTTTTAAGTACTCAGTAAATATTAATCAGTATTAACTTACTTAATCCTTATAACAACCCTATGAAGTAAGTAGCATTATCCCCATTTTTCAGATGAGAAAACCAAGGCAAAGATAGGTTAAGTCATTTGCTCAAAGTCCCATCATTTTTTAAGATCTGTGAAGAGAAGTAAAAATATGCTTTCATACCTGTCTTCCTAAATAGGATATGAAACATAAACTGACCTTCTCTTAATAACACAAATTCAAGATCACAAGTGGCACTCACTGTGATTTTGTGACAGTGGACAGAACTGCAGTTATCAATGTGTACCCAAAGTCACAAGGTAGCATCTTTGGAATCTGGCTTCGGACAAGATAAAATTGAAGCAAAATAAAATGGTAGAAAAAAAAGACTATCTCAAGGTCCAGGAATCTTACAACCAATTACACTACTTACTAACCACAAGCAAGTCATCTTACCCTCAGGATTAAGCTTTCTTACTAAAGAAAAAGGTACTTGGAAGAGTATTTCCAAAATCACTTCGAGCTCTAACATTTATGGTTTTATGTTTTATTCATAGGCCTCTCATTTAAAATATAGTTAAGAGATGAATGCCTACAGCAGTAGGAAAAATGTGGCTCTTTTTTTTTCCGCCAAAAATTCATTAGTATACCAAAGGCTAAAAGCAGACCTTGTCCCATAAAGTTTTGTTAGTGTCAACTTCAGCAAACAGAGCTGACCTAAATTTATTACTGCAGATCGTAGGAATGAGACAAATAGAAAAGGGGAAGGAAAGAGAACAACCAAGGCAAAAGTTAACACCACGAAGGCAGAAAACAGGAGGCAGTGGACCTGTATTAGTGAAAGGACACTTCATTGAGTGTACTCTAAGACAGTAAGAATGGGGGAGGGGTCTATTCTTTGTAAACAGGTTAATGTACAGAGATGTACCATGCAGCACTGGCTGCTTATATACCATGATATCTGACACTAGTGAGAACACAGTGAAATACTCATACATTTCAGGGCTTTAAAGTAGGGACTCCAAATGGAACAGATTAGACTTTACCGTTGCTCTTTTAAATGAACAAATGCGGAAATCAAGCTATTAACATGGTAGTAGAAGTTTCTCTTTGCTTAATCTGTTCCTCTGTAGTAGCAGTCCAATCCAATTCAATAAACTTTAAACACAAGTGGAAAAATACCTGCTTTGACAAATGTCTCACAGTTTCTTTCTCTAAGAATCTTTTTATTTTTTAAGGCTTTAGTTATCAAGCTAAAGAATGAAATAAAGAGCACAACAAAATACTCATACTAAATTTCTCCTTTCAGCCAAAGAAACTACTTTCGCATGTTAAGCAGAGTGGTCATCTCACACTATGACTCAATTGTTTAATCGCCAAAGTTTACACACTTGACAAGTGAGAAGACATGGCCAATAAATACACAAGTTAGTCATTTTTCTTTCCAAGAACTTTTAATTCAAATGGAAAACTGTTATTATCAATACCCATTTTCCTAGTTTGTAGCATTATTACGCTTCTTATATTTCACTAATAAGTAGAATTACTGATAATATTGCTCTTTTATTTCAATTTACAAAAGTTAAAAAAATGGCAACCTATTTTTTACTGAAGTTATTTAAAATGAAAGGTAGATCTAGGGGAACTTTTGATGAGGAGTAGGGTATTTCCATGATCTTAAAGTGTACCCCACAAACTACACATCAGTTGCAGAGGGAAAAACAAGCAATTCTACAATGGAGAAATCAGACAACATCTTGACTTCACGTGGGCTTCTCAGATGGACTTCATGTGCCTACAGAAGTATTACTACGAGGACACAATATCCCCCATATAGTATTTTAACTGAGAATGCATAAACTAAATCTAATCATGAAGAAAGATCCAAAATAGAGGAACATTCTCTTAAAAAGGCGGGGGAGGGAGGGTAATTTTTCAAAGATGTCAATGTCATAAAAGATCAAGGCTGTAAAAATGTTTCAGACTAGATAGAGGGGACTAAAAAGACATGACAACTAAATGCAGTGCCTGACCCTAGACTGGATCCTGCACTGGAGAACAAAAACAATATAAACAACATTATCGGGTCAAGTGACAAAATAGGAAGAGGTAAAATGTGAGGTTATCACTTTCTAACATATTTTCTTCATAATCTAATCATGAAGAAACATCCAAAACAGAGGAACGTTCTCTTAAAAAGGCGGGGGAGGGAGAGTAATTTTTCAAAGATGTCAATGTCATAAAAGATCAAGGTTGTAAAAATGTTTCAGACTAGATAGAGGGGACTAAAACCACACGACAACTAAATGCAGTGGCTGACCCTAGACTGGATCCTGAACTGGAGAACAAAAACACTATAAACAACATTATCGGGTCAAGTGACAAAACAGGAAGAGATAAAATGTGAGGTATCATTTTCTAACATAATGAAGTTGGCAACTAAATTAGTTATGCAAGGGAATTCCTAAGCTTAGAAAACACAAACTTAAGTATTTAGGAATAAGGGCCATGGTGCATAGACCTTACTTACCTCAGGTGACACACGCAGTGCATGAATGATAAAGCAAATGAGGTAAAATGTTTGACCTCAATAAAGGGTATATAAATGTTTTTTGGAATGCTTTTATTCCCGCAAAATTTCTGTAAATTTGAAATTGTTTCCAAATAAAAGATTTCTTAAATGGAATAATCAAATACTATCTTCTTGTATATCATATCTAGGACACAACTAGAATTAGAAGATAAATTACCTACTACAATAGTAGTGAAATTCATGAATACATTCAATCACAAGGAATTATGACAACTAGTTCAGGAACAAGTCATTGCTAATCTTGTTTTGTCCTTTAATATTCTAGAATATTAGAATAGAATACTAACTTACAAATGTCTTCTAATAGAAAAATCCATGTTTTATAGTTTCAGTATAAGGAAAATGCCTCTGGGCTTTAAAATTGGCATCTTAAAATCTACTCCAATGTTTTAATATTTATTTATAAGCTGGGAAATGAATTAAACATAGTGTGCTCTTCCAAGTCTAAATTCCTCTTACTTTGGGGGAAAACTGTCCCACCTAACACAAATTCTTCTTCTTTTCTTTCTAAACGTTTCATACAGTAGTTACCACTGTGAACACATACATCGTATCTAAGGATATCTCCCTACAACCTCTTTTTAAGGGGCTAGAAAAGATCATTCACTACAGCAGTATTTCAAGGATCATACAATGTTCATTTTCTATTTTAGAACATTTTGGACATTTCTTTAAATAATTTCCCAAAAGACAGTAATTTGTTCTCAGTTTTATGTGCCAGAGTTACTTCCAACCACAGACAAAATTCCTTCCCACAGGATGTCAGTTTAAAAGCACATGTTAAGATTCATTTGAGATTTAAATATTAGTAACCAAGGAATAATGTCTCTCAAAATCCCAGTGGGTTTGTTTGTGTTTTTTGTTTGTTCTGAGAGGGAGGGATTCTCTTCAGTCCTTACCAGAAAAAATTAAGTAGCATGCAAAATTTTTAAATGTTAGGTTTCTTAGGGGCATAATCAATTAAGGCCTCTCATCTCCAAATGGCCCAGATTCTGAAAATGGGCCATCATTCCAAATAAACCAAACTGAAGAGCTATTTTTCTGAAGCAAATTAAGTAATAAAAACTTTCTACAGAATCATAAAGTTCCAGGATTACCCTTCAAAAAATGGCATAATTTGCAACAATACTGACTCAAAATAAACTTCTAACTCTTCAAAAAACACTAGCCAAAAAGATAAAGGCATCCCTAGATTCTGGCATGGACAGGCCCCCGTGTAGACTGTGGTCTAGATGCCAATGTTTTCCATCTGGTCTGCCAACTCAAACTGACTGGCAGAGGCTTCCACCTGGGCACAGTGAGTGTTGTGCTCTTCTTTCATCTGTGTTATCCACACAGATGAGGGAGAAGTGCTTGCGGCTCTCATGCTAGGCATTTACAAACTCTGGTCTAGATGTTCTAACGTCGGCAGGCCAATTATAAAAGCCTGCTTCGCAGATGATCCAATCATCAACAGCAGACACAGATAATGAATCTGTATTGTAATGATTCACAAACACCTATTATTGTTCACCCCCTCCTTTATGGTTTTATCAACCCACAAAGCTACTGTGCCTCTGCTTTTATTCATTCATTTATTCACTCACTTATTCAACAACAGAGAAAAGGAAAAGAAAAGTAACTAGGAAACAAATATAAAAACATCACACAACAAATATATCCTACAGAGGAGATAATACAGGATGACTGGGTACCCAAGGAAAGCCTCTCTGAAGGAGTGATATTTAAGGCCCCAGACCCACTCGGATGCATAATATGTAATATTTAACCCTTAACTGCTATACTGATCCTCAAAAACCACTCAAGAATTGTCTCTCTGCTGTCAGACGCACTCTTGATATACTTGTGGACTGAAGACCACTCATTTAAAGGGTCCAGTTAGGCAAGTCTCCAGGTTTTAGGATTGAAATTGCCAGGTTTGTTTTGTTCTTTTTTGATGGTAAATTTATGGTAATTTGGCAAGCAATCAGTTTTGCCTTGGGAGGGACTTCAGGTGAATAGTTTATTTTTAAAGTTAACTATTGGTTAGGTTTTATCTATACACCCCAAATAGTAGCAACATGAATTAAAAGTTATTTTTAGGTAGCAACATTAAAACTAGGTGAAAGACACTATGTTTTCTTTGATATGAAACTATGAAATCTGAATATAACAGATGAGAATTCTTTAGATAAAAACTTTTTACTAAGTGGGCTTCCCTGGTGGCACAGTGGTTGAGAATCTGCCTGCCAATGCAGGGGACACGGGTTCAATCCCTGGTCTGGGAAGATCCCACATACCGCGGAGCAACTAGGCCCGTGAGCCACAACTACTGAGCCTGCGCGTCTGGAGCCTGAGCTCTGCAAGAGAGGCCGTGATAGTGAGAGGCCCGCGCACCGCGATGAAGAGTGACCCCTGCTTGCCGCAACTGGAGAAAGCCCTCACACAGAAACGAAGACCCAACACAGCCAAAAATAAATAAAATAAATTAATTGAAAATCACAGCCGAATTAAAAAAAAAAAACTTTTTACTAAGCATAATGACATAGGGAAGTAATTAAATGCCTGTCACTCTAATTCAACTCATTTCAAGCAACTAATTAATCCCTACTGCCTGCTAATACCAATAGAGCTACTATGCAGCAATCTCCTTTACAAAGACAAGTCTTGAGGATTAAAATGTTCTCAAACCCACAATTTCAATTAGGAGCCTGAAAACTCTCATTCCTGCTAACCTCTATTCCTGAAGAAAATTCACTTCAAAAGGTCTCTAATGACTATTTCCTATGTTCACTACGACTTTCATTAACAGCACATTAGTAACGGTTTTACTAAATCTACATCCAAAGAACTGCTGAAGAAAATTAATTTGCTAGTCTATAGAACAATTTGCTAGTAAGCATCCCTAGTCAATCACTGGGCAACCACACCACAGTGCAGCATCTTCACTCAGTCAGAAATTCTGATGATGCAATAACAATGAAAAAAGGGCCCCAAAAAGAAATCAGTGCTGGAGAGCTTTAGCAAATACAGTATTTGCTAACTTGTCAAGTCATTGATATGTCTGGATGTATTTCCCATGAACATCAAGAGCCCACTATAAATCTGTAATAAATACTTGTATCTTTATATGAAAAAAGTCTACTAATCTTCTACATGTAGGATGAAGCAGGTTCTGAAGTCCGAAGCATGAGGGTCAGGGGAATTAGCATACAAGTCACATTTTCAGGCATTGATACTATTACTACTGGTTGGTCTCTAGACAATTCGACTACTTTTTTTACTTTTACTTTCCTTTGTAACAAATACCTTTTCATAAAGAAAGTGACAAGAAAAAGAAATTAAAGGAATCCAAACTGGAAAGAAAGTAAAACTGCCATTGTTTGCAGATAATACGATAGTACATATAAAAAATTCTAGACACCATCCAAAAAAAATTCATCGGGCTTCCCTGGTGGTGCAGTGGTTGAGAGTCCGCCTACCAATGCAGGGGACACGGGTTCGTGCTCCGGTCCGGGAAGATCCCACATGCCGGGGAGCGGATGGGCCTGTGAGCCATGGCCGCTGAGCCTGCGCGTCCGGAGCCTGTGCTCCGCAACAGGAGAGGCCACAACAGTGAAAGGCCCGCATACCGCCAAAAAAAAAAAAAAAAATCATCAATGAATTCAGTAAAATTGCAGAATACAAAGTTAATATATAGAAATCTATTGTGTCTGTACACACTAACAGTGAACTATCAGAAAGAGAAAGCAAGAAAAAAAATCCCATTTTCAACTGCATCAAAAAGAATAAAATATCTAGGAATAAACCTACCTAAGGAGGTAAAAGACCTGTACTCAGAAAACTGTAAGACACTGATTAAATAAATGGAAGATGACACAAGATGTAAGATGATATACCATGGTCATGTATTGGAAGAATAAATATTGTTAAAATAACCATATTACCTAACATAATCTACAGATTCAATGCAATTCCTATCAAAATACCAATGGCACTTTTCACAGAAGTAGAACAAATAATTCTAAAATTTGTATAAGAACACAAAAGACTCTGAATAGCCAAAACAATCTTGAAGAACAAAGCTGAAGATATCACACTACCTGATTTCAAGCTATTCTACAGAGCTACAATAACCAAAACAGTATGGTGCTGGCAGAAAAACAGACACATAGATCAATGGACAGAACAGAGAGCCCAGAAATGAACCCACACTTGAAACTGAGTCTCCCTAAAACTAAGTTCCCTTACCAAGTTTATCATTAATCTCTCTGTCCTATACTTTATTCCCTTTCTTGTCTCCTCTGACCTCAATGCTGTGCTAACTTAATACTAATCAACCAGTTGGATGACTGAAACAGCTGTTGTCGATGACATCGATAATGTACTAAAACTGCTATCATAGATATCATCATATCATCATTAACGTACAAACTCAGGTTGTTCTCCAGGGCAAGATGAGCTAACAGACCCGCAACCCATGGACCACTTGGCAGATACTCATAAACCAAACTCCCAAAACTTCAAGTAAGAAATGTCCCATGACAATGATTAATCCCAGCTTCTTTGTTCTCCCCCCTTTAAAAAAACAAAAACAAAAAACTAACTCAAAGACCAAGTTGGAGTGGATCTGAGGCTTGCCTCCTACTTCCTTGCTGGCGTCCTGCAACATATCCTTACTTTGCTGCAAACTACCACTATCAGAGTTTGGCTTTCGGCACCATGGGCACACATGCTCTTTGCTGGATTTCACACTAGATTAATTAATCTATGACAAAGGAGGCAAGAATACATGATGGGAAAAAGATAGCCTCTTCAATAAATAGTGATGGGAAAACTGTACAGCTACATTAAGTGTAAGAACTAAAGTCATAAAACACCTACAAGAAAACATAGGCCATATGCTCTTTCACATCAGTCTTTTTTTAAAAAAAAAATATTTATTTTTCTATTGGGCTGTGCTGGGTCTTAGTTGCAGCACGCGGGATCTTCGTCGAGGTATGCAGGATCTTTAGTTGCAGCATGAGGACTCTTTTAGTTGGGGCATATGGGATCTAGTTCCCCAATCAGGGATCAAACCTGGGCGCCCTGCATTGGGAGAGTTGAGTCTTAACCACTGGACCACCAGGGAAGTCCCCTGACATCAGTCTTTAGCAGTATTTTTTTGGGTATGTCTCCTCAGGGAAAGGAAACAAAAGCAAAACTGAACAAACGTGACTACGTCAAACTAAAAAGCTTTTGCACAGCAAAGGAAACTATCAACAAAACAAACACGCTGCCTACTGAATGGGAGAATATAACATGATATGGATTTAATATCCAAAATATACAAAGAACTCATAAAACTCAACATCAAAAAACAGTCCAATTAAAAATGGGCAGGGCTTCCCTGGTGGCGCCGTGGTTGAGAATCTGCCTGCCACTGCAGGGGACATGGGTTCGAGCCCTGGTCTGGGAAGATCCCACATGCCGTGGAGCAACTAAGCCCGTGAGCCACAACTACTGAGCCTGTGCGTCTGAAGCCTGTGTTACACAACATAAGAGGCCGCGATAGTGAGAGGCCCGCACACCACAATGAAGAGTGGCCCCCGCCTGCCACAACTAGAGAAAGCCCTCGCACAGAAACGAAGACCCAACACAGCCAAAAATAAATGTAAAAATAAACAAATAAATAAAAATGTTGAAAGGTGCTAATCTTAAGACCTCAACAGCAGAGATAAATATTAAAAAAAAAATGGGCAGAGGACATGAATAAACATTTTTTCAAAGAACACATACAGATGGCCAACACACACATGAAAGGATGCTCAACATCACTAATCATCAGGGAAATGCAAATCAAAACCACAATAGGATATCACCTCACACCTGTCAAAGTGGCTATTATCAAAAAACATCAAATAACAAGTGCTGGCAAGGATGTGGAGAAAAAGGAACCCTTGTTGTGTGCTGTCAGTGAGAATATAAATTGATATAGCCACTATGGAATAGTATGGAGGTTCCTTAAAAAATCAAAAATTGAATTACCATACAATCCAGCAATTCCATTTCTGGGTTTTTTGCAAAGAAAACAAAAACACTAATTCGAAAAGATATATGCACCCCATGTTCACTGCAGCATTATTGACAATATCCAAGATAAGGAAGCAACCTTAAGTGCCCACCAATAGATGAATGGATAAAAAAGATGTGGGGTGTGATGGGTGTGATATGTGCGTGCGTGTGTATAGATATATATACATTCAATGGAATACTAGGTATAAAAAAGAATGAAATCTTGCCATTTGTGACAACATGGATGGACCTAGAGGATATCATGCTAAGCAAAATAAGTCAGACAGAGAAAGACAAATACAGTATGATTTCACTTATATGTGGAACCTAAAAAACAAAACAAATGAACGTAGCAAAACAGAAACAGAGCCACAGATACAGAGAAAACAGAGAGGAGGAGGGTGGAGGGGATGAGTGAAACAGTTGAGGAAAATTAAGAGGTACAATCTTCCAGTTACAAAATAAATGACTCATGGAGATGAAATGTACAAGAGTGGGGGAATACAGTTAATAATAATGTAATAAGTATATATGGTAACAGATGATGACTTACGGTATGATCATTTTGTAACGTACTGAAATATCAAGTCACTATACTGTGCATCAGGAACTAACATAGTATTACAGGTCAATTATACTTCAAAAGCAAACACTCTTTTTAGAGGTCAGATTTGTGGCTACTAGAGGTGAGGGGTGGGGGGAGGGGGAATTGGATAAAGGCAGTCAAAAGGTACAAACTTCCAGTTATGAGATAAATAAGTACTAGAGATGTAATGTACAACATGATTAATATAATTAATTATAATGCTGATGTTACATATGAAAACTATTAAAAGAGTAAGTCCTAAGCGTTCTAAGGGAATTTTTTTTCTTTTAATTTTATATGAGATGATAGATGTCACTAAATTTATTATGGTAATCATCTCATGATGTACATAAGTCAAATCATTATGTGGTACACCTTAAGTTTATACAGTGCTATATGTCAGTTATACTGAACAAAATAAGTGATTTTCTATATTTAAAAGTTTCTTTCCCTCTTTCTGGGAAGAACTGGGTATTGATGGAACTAAAATGAGAAAGAGACTTATTTTTCACTGTATGCCCTTCTGTGTGTGCATGTACAGCTTGTTCAAAACAAAAAAGATTATAAAAAGAAAAACTTTCCTTCAAATCCTAAAATAGGCTTCTATTATCAAATTTAAAAAGGGGATTCCTAAAACCAACCAAATGCTACACATCAATGAGTTACATACGTAACAAAAGCCTTTTAGTCTTAAGAAAAACACTGTGATGGAAATCACAACTTGTAACCTACAAATGGTAAAATGAATCTTGAACTCTTTTAAAACAAAATAAGAGGGGACTTCCCTGGTGGCACAGTGGTTAAGAATCCCCCTGCCATTGCAGGGGACACAGATTTGAGCCCTGGTCCGGAAGATCCCACATGCCACAGAGCAGCTAAGCCCGTGTGCCACAACTACTGAAGCCTGTGCGCCTAGAGCCCATGCTCCGCAACAAGAGAAGCCACCACAATGAGAAGCCTGTGCACCGCAACAAAGAGTAGCCCCTGCTCGCCGCAACTAGAGAAAGCCCGTGCACAGCAACGAAGACCCGATGCAGCCAAAAAAAAACGAAAAGCCTAGTCTTTATTGAAACTCACTTTCTCCAAATGTAAAATGAAGATAACCAAGTCTCTACCTCAAGTTAAATGATTTAAAATACATACACCATTTAGAACAATGCCTGTTTCGGGCACTGGTTACAGGTACAGGGGAAGCATTGAATATTTGCTATCATCATCATCACATAGGGTCCATGAAATGTGATATTAAAAAGTAGTTCACAGTGTTCTGGTTAAGATTAGGTAAACACACTCCACCCTGTCCCTTCCACTGAATGTAACTAAACACCATGGACAGAATGCATGCAGCAGCTAACTGAGAACTCTGAAAGTAAGTGTAGCAGATAGATTAGACAACGAAATCAGAACTCAAAACACAAGCAATCTCTTAATTTACGACAAAGGAGGCAAGAACATACAATGGAAAAAAGACAGCCTCTTCAATAAGTGGTGCTGGGAAAACTGGACAGCTACATGTAAAAGAATGACATTAGAACACTCCCTAACACCATATACAAAAATAAACTCAAAATGGATTAAACACCTAAATGTTAAGACTGGACTCTATAAATCTCTTAGAGGAAAACATAGGAAGAACACTCTTTGACATAAATCACAGCAAGATCTTTTTTAATCCACCTCCTAGAGTAAGAGAAATAAAAACACAAATAAACTGGACTTAATTAAACTTAAAGGCTTTTGCACAGCAAAGGAAACCATAAACAAGACAAAAAGACAACCCTCAGAATGGGAGAAAATATTTACAAATGAAACAACAGACAAAGGATTAATCTCCAAAATATACAAACAGCTCATGGAGCTCAATATCAAAAAAACAAACAATCCAGTTAAAAAATGGGCAGAAGACCTAAATAGACATTTCACCAAGGAAGACAAATAGATGGCCAAGAGGCACATGAAAAGATGCCCAACATCACCAATTGTTAGAGAAATGCAAATCAAAACTACAATGAGGTATTCACCTCACGCTGGTCAGAATGGCCATCATCAAAAAATCTAGAAAAAATAAATGCTGGAAAGGATGTGGTGAAAAGGGAACCCTCCTGCACTGTTGGTGGAAATGTAAATTGATACAACCGCTATGGAGAACAGCATGGAGGTTCCTTAAAAAAGTAAACATAGAACTGTCATACGACACAGCAATCCCACTACTGGGCATATACCCTAAGAAAACCATAATTCAAAAAGAGTCATGTACCACAATGTTCAATGCAGCACTATTTACAATAGCCAGGAGATGGAAACAACCTAAGTGTCCGTGGACAGATGAATGGATAAAGAAAATGTGGCACATATATACAATGGAATATTACTCGACATAAAAAGAAACGAAATTGAGTTATTTGTAGTGAGGTGGATGGACCCAGAGTCTGTCATACAGAGTGAAGTCAGAAAGAGAAAAACAAATACCGTATGCGAAGGCATATATATAAAATCTAAAAAAAAAAAAAGTACTGATGAACCTAGTTGTAGGGCAGGAATAAAGAGGTAGACACAGAGAATGGACTTGAGGACATGGCGTGGGAGGGCGAAACTGGGGTAGCATCAACATATACACACTACCGAATGTAAAATAGTTGGCTGGTGGGAAGCAGCACCATAGCCCAGGGAGATCAGCTCGGTGCTTTGCGATGACCTAGAGGGGTGGGATAGGGAGGATGGGAGGGAGGCTCAACAGGGAGGGGATATGGGGACATGTGTATGCATATGGCTGATTTGCTTTGTTGTGCAACAGAAACACAGTATTGTGAAGCAATTATACTCCAATAAACATCTATTAAAAAATTTTTTTTAAATAAATATATCCTCAAAAAAAAAAACACAACATAAGCAATCTGATGCTATTTCCTAGTTGCTTCTTTGCTTTTTTTTCTTCCCTCTCAATCTCCCAGAGCCTGGATCAAAGGCAGCCCAATTGCCAGAAATGTATACCAAGCATGAACAGAAAAAGCTTAGAGAGGAGTCTTCTCTTTTTGGTAGGAGGACTGTGTATGGGTGTTTGTGGGGGGGGGGGGCGGGCAGGGAGGTGGGTAATAGGACAGAGAAAGTGGGAGAAATGCCCTGGGTTTTATCCTTTCTCCTGCCATAGCCCCCAGACAAACCAAGTCTTGAAGCTGTGAGCACCTAACAGTAGCTATGGCCAAGCAAGTACCTTGAGAGGAGGAATCTTCTCTAACCATAGCAACTGTGGAAAGTACTTGGGGGTGGGGTGGATGAGAAGAGCACTGGGGGTGATAGAGGGAGAAATCCCTGTTGATTTTTTTTTTTTCCTTCCTTTGGTCTTTATTCTCTCTCCTACCACTTAGCTCCTGAGAGATTCAGTTGAGGGAAGGGCACAGCAAAGCAAGGAGACTGACTCCATCCAACCACACACAACTTTATAGCCAGAGGATCAGGAAGCGGGGAGGGGGAGAGCCCTGTGAGTCAGTATCAGGGAGATTCATAAAGAAAGGGACTAGGGAAATGAACCCCATAAGTTGTATCTGAACTCCTGGGCTCATCCTCAAACTGTGATATGTGGGTCTGACCCTAAACAAAGGCCTTGAGAACTAAACTATGAAGTAGACCACTAGCCAGATTTCTGGTTAATCCCCTCAGTAGCATACAGGCAGGAATGATCCAAACAGTACTACTGCAAACTGGACTGACATAAGAACCAAAGACCAAAGAAGGTTGATTGGAGCTTGTGGCCTGAACCCAACTGGGCCAAATGCCTGCTAAAACAAAATAACAAATCAACATTCTCCAAAGAATTTAAACAAAACCCAGAGTCTCATAATATTCAAACTGTCCAAAATAACTGAATATGTGAAGAATTAAGAAAATTTCAAGTAGCAAGGCAAAAACACACTGAACAGATGCCAACATCAAGATATCACAAATAATGGAAATATCAAAGACTAGCTATCATAACCATACTCCAAGAAGGGCAAACACTGTTGAAATGAATGGAAAGAAAGTTTCAGAGGGTAAATAAAAGCCATAAAATAGAACCAAGTGGAAATCTTAGAACTGAAAAATACAATAACCAAAATTTAAAACAAACAAAAACAAAGCAAAAAAACCAAAACCACCTCAATCGATGGGCTAACAGAAGAATGGAGGTGACAGAAAAAAACTCAATGAAGTTGAAGATAGATCAAGAGAAATTATTCCAAGCTGAAAGAAACAGAAAAAAAGACTGGGGGAAAAAATGAACAGAGTCTCAAGGATCCATAAGACTATAAAAACGTCTAACATTCATGTCATTGAAATCCAAGAATAAGAGAAAAAGAATGATACCACAAAAGACTTCAAAGAGCTAAAACAATCTTGAGAATAAAGAACAAATTTAGAGGCACCATGCTACCTGATTTCATACTCTATTACAAAGCTGCAGTAATCAAAACAGTATTGTATGAGCCTAAAAAAACCACAAAGATCAATGGAACAGAATAGAGAACTCAGAAATAAACTGATTTATGACAAAGGAGCTAAGAATATACAATAAGGAAAAGACAGTCACTCCAATCAATGGCATTGGGAAAACTGGACAACCAAAAAACTGGATAGTGGTCCAGGTTCACTGACCAAAGAATGAAACTGTACCACTCACTGTCTTACACCATATTAAAAAAAATTAACTCAAAGTGAATTAAGGACTTGAACATAAAAGACCTCAAACCATAACGCTCCTGGAAGACATAGGCACTAGGCTCCTTGCCACAGGTCTTGGTGACAATTTTTTTAATCTAACACCAAAAGCAACAAAAGCAAAAATAAACAAGTGAAACTACATCAAACTAAAAAGCTTCTGCACAGCAAAGGAAACCATCAACAAATGAAAAAGCAACTTACCAAATAGGAAAAATATGTGTAAATCATGTATCTGATAAAGGGCCCATATCCAAAATGTAAGAACTCATACAACTCAAAAGCTAGCAAAACAAGCAATTGGTTAAAATCTGGTCAGAAGATCTGAAAACACATTTTTCCGAAGAAGAGATACAGATAGCCAACAGGTACATGAAACAGTGCTCAGCATCACTAATCATCACGGAAATGCAAATTAAAACTACAAGAAAATATCACCTCACACCTGTTAGAATGGCTATTATCAAAAATACAAGCAATAACAAGTTTTGGCAAGCATGTGGAGAAAAGGAAACCCTTGTGCACTCTTGGTGGTAATGTAAATTGGCACTTTGGGCCACTTTGGAAAATAGTCTGGAGGTTCCTCAAAAAATTAAAAACAGAACTACCATATGATCGAGTAATTCCACTTCTGGGTATTTATCTGAAGCAAATGAAGACTCTAACCCAAGAAGATATATGCATCCTTATGTTCAGTGCAACATTATTTACAACAGCCAAAATACGGAAACAACCTAAGTGTCCAGTGTCGAATGAAAAGATTTTTTAAATGTGACAGATTAATAGACATATACACATGTG